>NW_025814832.1:37912979-39379991 GCF_022079265.1 Lynx rufus
ATTCATAAGTGGAGAGAGAAGGACACATAACTTTCTAACATTTTAAACTCAAATCCACTTTGAGTGTTTGTATTCAAACATAATGCATACAGTATCTGTCATGCCTCTATGCCTCTAGATTTAATCACTGGGATTAGGAACATATGAGTAGTAGATAAAACTGGCTTTATTTCCATAACTATAATTGTTTGAAAACGTTTCCATGGACATATTGAAACTCTAACATCTATAAAGTTCAACTAAAAGAACATTGATTTAATCTATTTCTTAACTTTCTGAGATAATGACATTTTAAAAGATAGGCACTTTGTTTTAGTTTTGCATTTTATTACAAGGGAAATTCAGTGGGTAAGAAGCTATTGGTACTAGATGTTGATCTCATGTAGTAGCCACATTTTAGCTCACTGAGTTGATCGGTAAAGGCTTTGGGAACTTCTGCAGCTAAATACTCTTTTGTTTCTTATTCTTTTTAATATGTTTGGTTTTAGTTTCTAGTCATATACATTCTGGTTATTTCACCTCATTTTTTTCCTTAAAAAAATTCCTTTAGTACCTTCAGAAGGAAAATTTACTTTTTTCTCTTTGTAGTACTTTGCTTAGAAATTTTTTAGGCTTTGGTGTTAATGTTCAGACGTTGAAGATCAAGGGGTATTTTTGGTTTGGGGGATGACTACAAAATTACCTTATTTTTACTCATTTACATCATGTCTAATGAAAATGGTATCGTAAGTACCAAAACTTACAATATTTGCCATAGGGCTAGAACATTTGGCCTTTGGAACATTTGGAAATGTATATGTTGCAGGGGTGGGGGTGCCTCGGTAGTTCAGTAGGTTAAGCGTCTGACTTTGGCTCAGGTCATGATTTCATGGTTTGTGAGTTCAAGCCCCACGTTAGGCTCTGCCTGCTTCGGATCCTCCTGTCTCCCTCTCTCTCTTCCCCTCCTTGCTTGTGTGCGCATTCTCTCTTTTTCTCTTTCTCAAAAATAAATAAATATTAAAAAATGTATGTCGGTAGACAGTACCTTCTTGGTGGTGTTTTGAAGCAAACGGTTCATATTTCCTTTAATTCTGTAGCCAAATGAAATAAAGAAGTGAAGAGTTCTAGAACAATTAAGGTTTATTTATTAATTTTTTAGTAATCTCTACACCCAGTGTGGGGCTTGAACTCATGACCCCAAGATCAAGAGTTGTACCCGCTTCTGACTGAGCCAGCCAAGCGCCCCTAGAACAATTATTTAAAAAAAAACAAAACAAAACCCAAAATCAGTATTCTACACTGAAATGGAGGAAAACACTGTTTTCCACTCAAGACAAATTAACTGGGGACAAACTAACAAAAAAGCTATATGTTTTATGAGTTTGTGGTAGTCCTCAGCTTATTGTCACCTCGAAAGTTTAAATGGATAGAATCTGAACTCCCATTTGCTTTCAGTGGGTTATTGGCTTTTTTTAAATATCAGAATACCTGGCAAGGGATTGATTCCCTGTTCTTTATGAAGTACCATTATCTCCCTACTAGCAGAAAACACTTTCTCTAAAGAATTTTAAGATGTGTATAGTCAGAATCTCTTAAGTTCCTATTCCAGAATTCTTTTCTTTTCTTTTTAATGTTTACTTACTTATTTTGAGAGAGAGTGCTTGAGCATAAGCGTGCACGCAAACAGGGGAGGGCGGGGGGGGGGGGGAATATCCCAAGCAGGGTTGCCTGAGCCTGATGTGGGGCTCGATCCCACAACTGTGAGATTATGTCTTGAGCCAAAATCAAAAGTCGGGTGCTCAACCGAGTCACCCAGGTGCCCCCCAGAAGTATTTTCTTAGTCAAAACCATACTTGGAGTATATTATGTTAAAAAAGTTTTTGTGGGCTGGTGTAGAATCTAATCACTTTTTCTTATTTTTCTGTGAGAAAGTACACTCTGAACTCTGAGCTCATAAATGAGGGGATTTCTTTCTTTCTTTCTTTCTTTCTTTCTTTCTTTCTTTCTTTCTTGGGATGGTTATCTTTATATATTGTTTCATTATTTGAGAAGATGTTAATTAGACTTTTATAAATTAGGACTGCTGCGCTTTACAAATCTAGACTTTACAGCTGTGAAAAGAATGGTTAGTGAAGAATTTGATATTATTCATGTGAGACTTCTTTTGTTTCAGATATATGCATTTTTCCAACAAGAGTTAGTTGATTGTGTTAGTGGTTTGCAGCTGTCAGATATTAAATTATTTCCATCCTTCACATAAAATTTGTTTACTATAAAAATTTTCAAACATACACAGAAGTTAAGAGAACAGTATAATGGCTGCACCCCCACTACCATATATCTAACACTTAGACAGAAAATTGTCAAGATTTTGTCATATTTGCTTTACCCATGATTTTTTTTTACTCCGCCCTTTTTTTGCTGAAATAAAAAATTGTTTTCTCTTTTTTTTTTAATTTTTTTAACGTTTATTTATTTTTGAGACAGAGAGAAACAGAGCATGAACAGGGGAGGGGCAGAGAGAGAGGGAGACACAGAATCTGAAACAGGCTCCAGGCTCTGAGCGGTCAGCACAGAGCCCGACGCGGGGCTCGAACTCACGGACCGTGAGATCATGACCTGAGCCGAAGTCGGATGCTTAACCGACCGAGCCACCCAGGTGCCCCAAAATTGTTTTCTTTTTTGACCCTAGGTGTACATTGTTAGATAAATCATAATCCTTAGTTAATTGTACTCATCATTGACCATTGTATAGTCCCCCTTAATTTATTCATTAAGGTTTTAAATTGCTTAATGATAATGAAAATAAATACTTAAGAACCTGTCACTTAAAACAAAGAGCTAAGTCCTGCTTTGAAACTAACCTGCATCTGTAATCATCTCCCCAGTCATATTCCCTGCCTCCCTCTCCCCTGCCTGAAGTGAATTGTCACTCTGAAACCTGTGTTCACTAACATGTTTTGTTTTTATAAGGGATACACAGTAGAATCAAGACTATTGATACTGGAGCTCAAAGTGATGTCTAATTCACATGCTTTTGCTTCGTTGAATTGATTTACATGATTTGCTAAAAAACTGTATATTTCTCTTTTAGCTGTTTTAATCTTGATAGCAGGTGTATTGTGTTACATATTATTTAAAACCCTTTTAAAAATATATTCTTTTTTCAAAATGTTTATTTATTTTTGAGAGAGAGAGAGAGGGAGGAAGGGGCAGAGAGAGAGGTAGACAGAGAATCCCAAGCAGGCTCCATGCTATCAGCGCAGAGCCTGATGTGGGGCTCAAACCCGCAAACTGTGAGATTATGACCTGAGCCGAAATCAAGAGTCAAATGCTTAAATGACTGAGCCACCCAGGCACCCCTAGAACCTTTTCAAAAAAAATATTTATTTATTTTGAGGCAGGGGAGGAGGGAGGGATGGAGGGAAAGAGAGAGAGAGAGAGAAAGAGAGAGAGAGAGAGACTGTGCACAAGCGGGGGAAGGGCAGAGTGGGAGAGAGAATCCTAAGCAGGCTCCACGCTGAATGCAGAGTCGGACACAGGACTTGGTTTCACAACCGTGAGATCATGACCTGACCCAAAATTAAGAGTCAGATGCTCAACTGACTGAGCCTCCCAGGTGCCCCATTACATATGGTTTTACATCTCTTGAGCCTCTTAGTCTAGAGTACTCTGTTTCCCCCAATTTTTTCTGTACGCTGTTGACTTGTTGAAGAATACTAGTGTAATCCTGCTATGGGTATCCTGCATTTGGAACTTGTCTGTTTCCTTCTTCTTAGTGTTCTTTAATTTATTCTAAAAGCTTGATTACATTCATTTTTAACTGTTTTTGGCAAGAATATTCCATAAGCTATGTGCTCTGGGTACTTCAAATCATATAGCATCAAAAGGCTCATGATATGATGTCTGTTTGTTTTGCCTTTATAAATGGTGAAATTGATCAGTGAGTTCACGTAGTGACATTATAAAATTTCCTGTTAACCTCTCATTCATTCATGGTCATTTCAGAAATAGTTATCTATTTGGAGATTATAATACATTGATTTTTTTTTCTATTTTTTTTTTTTAACTGAAACTCTGTGGAGAATTTTCCCTCATTAACCAAGGCTGTGTGAATACCTTGAACTGTAGTCAGAGCAGGAATAAATGCTTAAATTATTTCTCTTTAATTTTAATTTTCAGAGTCAGGAGTTGGTATAACAGCTACCTTCAGTGGTGAGTCATGAGTTATGGACTTTTACACAAGGGCATGGCTTTCTCATTTTAAGAATCTGTTTGAGATCCTGGACCTTCATATATTCAGTTTCTTTCATTCAGTTGTAGTTATTTATTTTGCTTAAATTGACCACAGTCCCCTTCGTGTTGGCTTTTGAGTCCTTTTTCCATAACCCTGGTAACCTTAGATAGCGTGTCCACTTTTTGGCAGAATAAGACGTGTGGGGCTTCCCTTATGTATTTCTTTCTCCAGACCTGGAATTAGTCATTCCTCCAAGAAGCCCTGGTGGTTCCTTTTAGTGGGGAATGATATTTAGAGACCACAATCTGGACCCAGAGTATTACTGCTTTGGGCTGTCACTGCCTCTAGGCCTTTTTGGTGGGTGGTGTTAGCAAATAAGTATTTTTGAAAAGACAAAGACCATCAATTCATATTGACATTTCAATTCAGATTGAGGATTTCATACTTAGTTTTGGTGTTTTTTTCTTTTTTTGTTGTTTGTTTTTGTTTTTAAACTTGCATCACTTCTCTCACACTGAAAGCCTTATTAGCTCTTAACAGAGTATAGTAACTTACATTTTTGCTTTATTCTCATACAGATGTCCATTAATAATAATGTTATTAATATTAATACCGTGGTATACATTAATAAGAAATGATTTTGTGGGCACCTGGGTGGCTCAGTCAGTTTAAGTGTTTGACTCTTGGTTTTGGCTCAGGTCATGATCTCATGGTTCATGGGTTCGAGCCCCATGTTGGGCTCTGTGCTGACAGAGGGATTCTCTTTCTCTCTCTCTCTGCCCCTCCCCAGCTTATGCGCATGTGTGCACTCTCAAATAAACTTAAAAAGAAAAAAGCAAATTATTTTGTATATCATAGCAATTTTGTAATGTCAATATTACTGTTGACAGTAAGACCACTGAATAGCATTTCAGATTTTTTTTTGTAGCTCTCTATTCATCCTTATGCTGTATTTCCATTAAGGATGTATAGTCAAAGTACTGTGTTTCAAAGTCACTTAAAATAATTTTTATTTTATGGTTATGTCAACAACTTGATATACAATTAGGTTTAGTTCAGTTTTCAATTTTTAGGGATTGCATTTCTAACTTTAATTAAAAAAAATGTAAAACAGTTACATGATTCCAAAATCAAACTGTGTAACTGTGTATATTCCCTCTCTAGGTAATCATTTCCTTTCCTTCCCTCTTAGGTAGTCATTTTTATTAATTTTTGGTTATTTTTCCAGTGTTTTAAAATTTTTATAAGTAAAGGCAAAAATCTGTCCTTAAATTTGTATTTTTCTCCCCTTCTTACACAGAAGTTGGCATACTATAAGTACTATTTCACACTTTGCTTTTTTACATTTAACCATTCATATGTGGATATAGTGATTTCCCTAGTCCTGTTATGGTGCATGATATTTCATGTGTGTGTCACCTTTTTTTCAACCAGTGCCCCATTGATGGACATTGTGTCTCTGGTCTTTCGCCATTATAAATAATGCTGGAATGAGTAGCTCTGTAAATAAGTAATTTAGTATTTTTTTGCCAGCGTATTTTGGGATAGATTTCTAGACATGGGATTGGTAGGTTACGAGTGAGTGCACGTGTAGATATTGTCAGTTCCTTTTTATGCGCTTTGCCCCATTTTTCACTCTCACAGTGTTGTGTGTGGGAGTGCCTGCCTCTTCACCTGAATGTATTGTGAGACTTGGAATTTTGCCAGTCTGATAGCTAGGAAGCTCCGTATAGTTTTCCTTTGCATTTCTGTTAGTTTGAATTAAGTGAGCATTTTTCCATATGTTTCAAGGCCATTTTTACTTCTTTTGTGACTGCTTATAGATTTTCTCATTTTCCTATCAGGTTGTTGGGATTCTTCTCTCAAAAAAAACTAGGAACTCATTATTCATTAGAGATAGCCTTTGTGATATACGGCCCACCACTTTTTAATTTAGGGGATTATTTTAAAAGTATCTTAGTGGCAAAATGAAATACAGAGGGAGGGAAATACAGAGGGCTCTTAATTTCTGAACTACCATGGAAAGACCTAGGCTCTCCGTTCATGGTAGTGTTCATTTTGATGATTCTTTTAGGAGCAGTACTCTTACTGCTAACTATTAAATTGTTCTTAAAATTTACAATGACTTAAGCATTACCTTCTAGTTAATTTGGGAACACAGAATTCAAGCAGAAAATCTTAGAGATAAATAATCCTGTTTAATACTGTTCCTAATACCGTTTGACTACTTTTTGGAAAGAATATAAATTTCAGATTTTGAGGGATTATCTCAAAACCATTTCTACATTTTGTGGGATAATTCTATCACTTTATTCTTCTTCTTCAGCCCTGGGGTAACTGAAAGGCTGTCTGCCTTGTGCTAGAGACTAAGATGCTAAGAGTCTGAGTTAATAGACTGAAAGGCTTAAAAAACAACTCCTAGGGTGTTGCTTATAAATCTCAGACATTACATCCTTCCTACGTGAGCAGCTTTTCTTTTTGAAATCTAGCTTTGTAATGCAAACCTAAAACAGCGAAATGTCTTTTCTGGCAAAGCAGTGGCTTTTCATGTGATTTCTAATCTAAAAATCAGATATTCTATTTTTCTAGAAGACCCTAACAAGACCTGTGACAGCAGTAACACTAGTGCTACCACTACCTCCATCCAGCCTAATCTGGAAAACAGTAACAGCAGCAGTGAACTAAATTCTTCCCAGAGCGAATCTGCTAAGGCAGCTGATGAGCCTGAAAATGGAGAAAGAGAGTCTCATACACCTGTCTCTATTCAAGAAGAGATAGGTAAGAATACACTTCATCCATTCAAGCGAGCTTTTTAATTTTTTTAATTTTTAATTTTTTGAATAAAAGTTTGATGGGGTGGGAAGACCTAGATTTTCTTTGCCTTTTTTGCTTTTTTTCTTTTTTTTTTTTTTTTTAAGCACGAATAGCACTTGCATTCATTGTCTTTATTTAAAAAAATGCAAAAGCACACAGGAAAAAATCTTTTTACGACCCCCTCCCCACAGGTAACCACTGTCAACAGTTTGGTGTGTAACATTTTCTATTTTTTTCCACGTGGTTACATAATGTATGTGTGTTTACAAGAAGGTTTATTTTTATTTTATTTCATTTTTTTCGCAAAAATGGAATCATTTTGCATGTATGGTTCTGCATCTTGCTTTTTTTCCATGTAGGGGACCTTTTCATGATATACATTGAATTCGTTCATTTTTTTTTTTTTAACTGCTGCATGGTACTCCACAGTATGGATGAACAGTAATTTATTTACTATTTCTCTATTAGTGGACATTGAGTCTGTTAACAGTTTTTTTCTTGTTACAAATAGTGGTGCTTTTTTAAACATCCTTAGCATATATCTTTGTGTATTTATGTAAGTATTTCTGGCAGTATAGGAACAGTAAGTGAAATTGCTGGGTCAAATGGTAGGTACATTTTAAAAATAGTGATGACTGCTGCTTAATTGTACATTAAAAGGGATTTATACCAATAATTTACATAATAGGTTATTTCTTCATACATGCGAAGGAGAATTCAACATCATCCGCCTTTTACATTTTTGCGAATGGTGAAAAATATTTCATTTAAAAATTTGCATATCGTTGCTTACTAATATGGTTGAGTTTCTTTTTATGTGTTGGTTGGACTTTCAGTGAATTGCTGATTCCTATCTTTTGTTCGTTTTTTCCTGTTGAGTTTTGACAGTTTTTCTTAATGAGTTTTAGGAATGCTTTATGTATTATGGCTATTATCTTTGATTTTATGTGTATACTTACATAGTCACTGCTTGCTTTTAACTCTTCCTGTTCTCTTGTTATACAGATATTTTTATATAGTTAAATTTCTTTCTTTAAGGTTTCTCTGGATTTTGTGTTTTACTCAGGAAAACCCTACCCCAAGCATGTACATGTTTTATAGTAATTTCACATAGTACTTCTGTAACTTTGTTTTTAATCCTGTATAATTTTGTGTATGGTATGAGATAGAGATCTGTTTTAATTAGAACTTCTTTTCAGTTGCAAGCTGCCAAACCAGCTCAAAGTAGCTTCAGTGAAAAGGGAATGTAATTAGCTCATGTAATTGGGAAGTTCAGATACCTGGACCCCCAGGTATCAAAGCTTTTCTGTCTTCCTCTCTTTCTCTCCCACCTTTTGATCGGCATGTGTTTGTGTGTTAACTTCATTCTCTCCTGATGCAGACAGGCTTTTTCCAAGTGGCAGGGAAGATGGCACCAGCGGTTTGTATTCCTATCTTTCCAAGGTCTGTGACCCAAAGGCAAGGCCCCTACTCCTGCTCCAAATCAAAAGTCCTTGAGGAAGAAATTTGAGTGGCCTATCTTGGACATATTGTTCCCACTCCTGTGGCCAGGGCAGGCAAGGTATTATACTTGATGGCTCCAGCAAAAGTGTATGACTGGAGCGGGGTAGGAGTGGTTTTCCAAAGAAAGAGGGATGCTGCAAAGATAGGAAACAAGTACCCACAGCTCTACCCTTTGGTAGCTCGGCACAAACATATTTACTCAAATTTAAAACTGTCTCTGCTGAACACACTGTGAAGATCTCACCACAACTGAAGAGGTTTTCAAAAACTTCCCAAAAGTACATCTGGTAATTGTAACTTTATCTAGAACTTCTTCTGGGTATTGTGTATTGTTTTTGATTCGGTCTGGGTGTAGCTTCTCTCAATCTCACAATCTGTGAGCCAGATTATGAATTTAAACTTTCTATAACACTTGCTATCCTGATAGTGGAAGGTATTCTCTGGTGAATCTGGCTGCCCTTGGTGTTTTGGAGGATGGCTGTGGATGAAATGTGAGAAGTACCTGGGAAGATCCCCCTTCCAGAGGCCAATCTGCTTTAGCAGCCTGGTTCTTGCTGGCTGTTTTCCAGAATGGGTTGCTGGGGATTGCTGTAGGTTTAAATAATCATCTCTCTCAGCATGGCAGATTGGGAGTTTTTTCTGGCAGTAGCACTCACTCCCTGGTAGATTGCCTGGGTTCCCAGCCTAGCACCTAATACCCAGAAACTCTGCTCAGGGTCTCTGAAGGTGTAGCCACCGTGCTTGCTCTGTGGGTCTGCTCTTCCGACCAGATTCCCTAGCCTTCAGGTAAATAAAGTCTGCCTAGGCCTCTGCCTCCTGCCATCCTTAAACAACGAGAGCTCCAGAGGCTGGCTTAAAGCCGCTCTGTACTCTGCCTCCAGGCTGCATGGAAGCGATTCACTCCTTTATAATGGGAGGAATGTGACCTCTGGGTAGGGGATGTTGGACAGGCCTTGTTCCCTTTCTCTGCCACTTCAAGTCTTACCCCTAAGGATGAATTTTATACCTCCTTTCTCTTATTTGCATGCAATTTAGCAGGTGTCAGGGGTGCCTGGCTGGCTTAGTTGCAAGAGCTTGTGACTCTTGATCTTGGGGGTCAACTCTTTTTTTTAATATTAATTTATTTTTGAGAGAGCTCAAGCTGGGGAAACGAAGCGGGCTCTGTGCGGAAGCAGGCTGACAGCAGGCAGCCCAGTGTGGGGCTCGAACTCCCCTCACGAACCATGAGATCATGACGGGACCTGAGCCGAAGTCAAAGTCGGACAAAGTCAGAAGTCGCACGCTCAGCCGACTGAGCCACCCAGGTGCCCCTCGGGTCGACTCTTGATCTTCGGTTCCTTGAGTTTAGCTCCACATGGGGAGTAGAGATTACTTCAATAAAGAAATAAACTTAAAAAAAAAAAAAAAAAAAGGCACCTTAGCAAAGTGTCAAAGGATGGACTCTCAGGTTCTTAGTTGAAGGGCTTCTCTTAAAAAGCACTGTGCTTGCCCTTGCTGCTTTTAGGAAATTTAGCCTAGATCAGATGCTTTCTATGAAGTGTTTATTGTAGGGCCGTATTAATGGTCCCAGGAAATAGCTACTGTAGTTCAACATCTTGGTATGAACTTCAACATTGGTAGGCTCATGGTCTGAGACCCAAGAGAAAATTGTTGATAGTCTGACCAACCGCTTTGATGTCACACATCGAAGGTTTCTGGCTTTTCAACCTGGGCCAGAAAAACACCTGATAATACCTCTACCCTACCTTGATTTAGTTAGTGCCATATTTTGGGCTCAAACATTTTTAAATATTCTACTGGATTATTTAGAATTTATTGGTTGTAAGTGACAGAAATCCACCAGACTTGCTTACAATAAAAAGAGAATTTAATTGGCTGATGCTTCTGGGAAGTCTAGAGGGAGTGACAGACAGCCTCAGGTGCATTATTGAACCGTGGGAGCCAAACGAGGTTACCATGGGTCTTCCTCTTCCTCTTATCCACCCTCCCTCCCCAATAACTTATTGTCTCTTATTGTTGAAACTTTTTTCCATGTTGTGAGATAAAAGTAGACAACCCCTAATTTATACTCTTTCTGCCCACTAACACAAAAAACAAGACCAGGGTGCCTGGCTGGCTCAGTCAGAAGGGCACACAACTTTTGGTCTTGGGGTCGAGAGTTTGAGCCCCACATTGGGTGTAGAGATTGTTTATATACATACATACATACATACATACATACATACATGTTGGGTGTAGAGATTACATACATACATATATACACATTGGGTGTAGAGATTACATACATACGTACATAAAATAAAATAGAATTTTAAAAAAGCAAGAGGCTTTATCTGTCACCAGATTTTGAAAATTAGAGTAGTGGGCTGAATGGCTGGGGCCACATAGCCAGATCTGGACAGTCACTGTGGCCAGGCAGTGATATGCTCTCTCTGGCCAAGCTGGGTGACATTGTTTACCCAATATAGCAGGATAATTATTTTGTAGCCCTGGCTGAATAATATGACTGAAGTAGGGGAAAAGCATATCTCCAAAGGAAAGAAGGGGTGTTGGTCAGATAAAATTAAGAAATGCTTTCCTGAATTTTATATTTTCTAAAATAGTTTTCCCATTCTAATTTTTTTTTCTACTCAAAATGCAATTTTTATAAAATATAGTAAGTTTTCTGTTTTATCTTCCATTTTCCAGTGCCACACAATTCTTAATTTAAAAAACTTTATAATTTTTTTTTTTTTTTAACGTTTGTTTTTGAGGAGAGAGCCAGGGAGTGAGCAGGGGACGGGCAAGGGGAGAGGGAGAGACAGAATTGGAAGCGGGCTCCAGGCTCTGAGCCTGTCAGCACAGAGCCCGATGTGGAGCTCGAACTCATGGACCGTGAGATCATGACTTGAGCCGAAGTCAGATGCTTAACCAACAGAACCACCCAGGCGACCCAAATTTTAAAAAGTTTTAAATTGAAAAGAGAAATCTTGTTCAGCTATCTAGCCAGTGGAAATTGGATAGTGATGCAGAAGTTTTAAGAATGTAGAGAAATTCTCAGCCAAAGTGAGATTCATGGAAAAGCAGAAAATGTCCCTTGGCATAACAATCTGTCACTTAAAAAAAAAAATTAAGTTATTATGAAAATGTGAGAGGTCTTTATAACATTAAAAAAACCTGATTTAGTTGATTTCACATGTATAATTACTTGTATACACAGATAACTATCTAGATTTCTTAGGTAAAAATTCACTTGGCATTTATGTTTATAAGCTTTAAACTATTATGTATTTAAACAATTTCAGTGGACATCTTTCTAAAATTAATTATACCATTTACTTTTTATACAAAATCCACATTGAACATATGAGGCAACATTTTATTAGTGTGCATTTTGAGTTACGATGTTTATAAATTCGTAGCAGCCCTTCATGTTTTCTAGTAGATGTGCTTTGATACAGATAACCTGGCATGTTTGAATTTTCTGTAAAATAATAAATGACAGTAAAGTTCTGACATACTTTCTTCTAAGCAAAACCCTTAAGAATGAATACATTTGCTTTGGCTATTCAAGGACTTTGTTTACTTTCTGGATCTTAGATGTGCATCAGGTATGAGTTCTGGATAAATCAGAAATTGTTATAACTTACTTACTCTTAGCATTTACTTTTTGGCTTTTCGTTTGCTAACAGGTGATTTCAAATCAGAGAAGTCTAATGGAGAGATAAGTGAGTCTCCTGGAGCTGGAAGAGGGACATCTGGGTCAACTCGAATTATCACCAGATTACGGAATCCAGACAGCAAGCTGAGTCAGCTGAAGAGCCAACAGGTGGCTGCTGCAGCCCATGAAGCAAATAAATTATTTAAGGAGGGCAAAGAGGTATGTTTTTTCTGCTTAACACAAAAATCTCTGGAGTGTGAAATAATTTTATTTATCATGCCTTAAAAATAGGGATGGGAAGTTTGTAGACCTCCTTTTGAATTCTAGTTGCTCTCCTTCCAAGAGTGTAGTGGGTAACCAGATTGAAAGTGGTTAGTTTCATCCTGTATTACAGTAAGTATAGTTGTGTACCCAAATTTCAGTTCATGCAGGGAAATGCTATAAATGGGTGGTATACTTTCTTTCTGTATGGCTACTTTTATTGTATATAATTCTAAAGAGATAGAGCCTTCTTTTACACATATGGTAATGAGTACCCTGTTTGTGAGCTTTAGTAAAGAGTTATAGATGACCTAATGCTCAGTTCTGGTTATAATAAATTTAGCTGAACCTGCAGCTAGTGGATGGGTCTCTGCTTGCCCCATTATAGTAGCAGAGTACAGTGCATAGAACAGCACAGCATCCTAGCTCTGATTATGAACAAAAAGACCGAAGCTAGGATTTAGTAATTAAAAAAAAATTTTTTTTTAAGTAATCTCCATACTCAGTGTGGGGCTCGAACTCAAAACCTCAACTGAGCCCGCCAGGCACCCCAGCTAGGACTTAGTATTTGCCCCCCAGCTAGCCAGGGTGGCAGAATAATGCCACAATGTGTCTCCCACATTTAACAATTATTTACAAGGTAGATATGCAAGAATATACAATATTCTTTTATAAACATTGTAGGGGTTGCTTTATTTTATTTTATTTTTCTTTAATGGTCATTTTTGAGAGAGAGAAAGAGAGAGAGTCAGTCAGGGCACACGTGGGGGAGGGGCAGAGAGAGAGGGAGACACAGAATCCAAAGAGGCTCCAGACTCCAAGCTGTCAGCACAGGGCCGACACACGGGGTTCGAACTCATGAGCCGTGAGATCATGGCTTGACCGGAGCTGAAGTTGGATGCTTACACAACTGAGCCATCCAGGCGCCCCTATAGGAGTTGCTTTAAAGCAGCAGTTTTCAAGCTGGTTTTTCACTCTGACCCTTAGTATGACATTTTTCTTAGTAACCCAGGACTCCTATTCAGTAGTTTCCTGAAAAAGGATTTTACCTTACTGTGTGTGATGCACTCTGGTGTTTTCTCTTCTAGTCTACTCGAGTATATTATACTTTGTTTTTTATAAAGCTGAATATGATCCACTGTCGATTTCATGGTTCACTAAAGGATTGGGATCAACTGTTTGAAAACATGATTTTAAAGTATCTGTGGGCTCTTATGCTAAAGCTGGAATGATAAAAGGAGCAGAAGAAAAGATATTTTTAGGAATACATCTTTTGGGGAATAGTACATGCCATGGTTTCCTTCTTCCCTAACCTGTGTTTTTTAGGCTGGAACTAACGATTGGTGAATGATATACACATGCAGTTTTGTGTGTGTATTTGAGATGCATGAAAATAATAATGTCTGACGTATAATAGAGATTCTCTTTGTGGGAAGATCTTGGTTGTTTAATTGTAAACAGTTAGCTTTAGCTTTTAATTTCGCTTATAAATTTCAGAAGTTCACAGGGCACCTGGGTGGCTTAGTCGGTTAAGCGTCTGACTCTTGATTTGGGCTCAGGTCATGATCTCACAGTTCGTGAGTTCAAGCCCCAGGTTGGGCTGTGTGCTGACAGTGTGGAGCCTGCTTGGGATTCTCTGTCTCTTCCTCTCTCTCTCTCTCTCTATCTCTCTGCCCCTCCCCTGTCTGTGTCTCTCTCAAAATAAATAAACGTAACATTTCAAAAGTTCAGTCATAAGGTATACCTTATTTGGAATGATAAATTACAAATTATTAAAAGACAGTTGATCAAGTTTACATATTTGATATGAATAATGAGTCTCTTTATCTTCTTGGTCAGGTACTGGTAGTTAACTCTCAAGGAGAAATTTCACGGTTGAGCACCAAAAAGGAAGTGGTCATGAAAGGAAATATCAACAATTATTTTAAGTTGGGTCAAGAAGGGAAGTATCGAGTCTACCACAATCAGTACTCCACCAATTCATTTGCTTTGAATAAGCACCAGCACAGAGAAGATCATGATAAGAGAAGGCATCTTGCACATAAATTCTGTCTGACTCCAGCAGGAGAGTTCAAATGGAATGGTTCTGTCCATGGGTCCAAAGTTCTTACTATATCTACACTGAGGCTGACTATCACCCAACTGGAAAACAATATCCCTTCATCCTTTCTTCATCCAAATTGGGCTTCACACAGGTAAAGGACACTAAGGTTCATTTATTGCTGTGAATATACTAAATATTTGTGAAATGCTTATTGCAGGTGCTCACTTTAAACTTGTTACCAATAAATTGAATGCAGTCAGTTTAGGCAGCAAAACACTGAGGACATGAGGGATGTGAGTGTACTTCCAAGTTATTGAACCAGCATTAGCATTTGGAAGATTTCTGGAAAGCAAAGTCTTTATCCCTGGAGTCAAGTGAAGGCAAGACAAAGTTCCAGAACACTGTAGAACATTTAAGGAGTTGAAAGACTAACTGACCTCTGGGATTCCTTGTAGTGTTCAAAATCTGTGACTCGGTGAGTTAGGAACTTCCAGTAGCAGTGTATTGATACTTGCTTGGCCTAGAAACATCTGCCCTATGAGGTGGAGTCATGAATCACAACTCTTGTGCTTTTAATTGAAGACCAACAAGTGAAAGAATTTTTTTTTCTTCTTCTGACATACAGGGCGAATTGGATCAAGGCAGTTCAGATGTGTAGCAAACCCAGAGAATTTGCATTGGCTTTAGCTATTTTGGAGTGTGCGGTTAAGCCTGTTGTGATGCTGCCAATATGGCGAGAATCTTTAGGACACACCAGGTAAGTGAGTTCTGAGCCTTGTACGTGGTGGGCCGCGCTCCCTTTTGCAATATTAGTCTCTTAATAATGGAAGTTCATGTATTGAAAAGGCCATTTACATGTTACGTTTAACTCTTCTTGGCCTCGTTTTCCCCTCCATGAGATATGTAACATGAGTAAATATGTATTTTTTGTGATAAAGGACTGGATGAAGATGGAAAGAGATTAAAATACTTTTTAAAGTAAAAAGCATTTTTATTGAATAGAGTATTCACATTTAATATTCTAGAATGTTTCAGGTACTGTGCTAGGCATGTGATTTAGAGTTGAATGTCCAGAGATCATTCATCTCCTAAGTAGACCCAGAGCTGTGTGACTTTAGCAGATACTTAAAAAAAACAGATAAATTTTGTGGCTTGATTCTACTTTTTAGCTCTAGTGGATTTAACTTTAATTAGTCTTTAAAAAGTTATTATTACAAAACTACTATGAGCTTATGGTAAAAAAATGTCAATTACTATTCAAAGTGAAAAGTAAGAATCATTTTATGCC
The DNA here is from genome assembly GCF_022079265.1 of Lynx rufus. Taxonomy (NCBI): domain Eukaryota; kingdom Metazoa; phylum Chordata; class Mammalia; order Carnivora; family Felidae; genus Lynx; species Lynx rufus. The sequence continues at coordinate 37,928,746 of NW_025814832.1, forward strand.
CCTCTACATATCCCATTCCGAGGATATAACACTGTTATTTTGTTAATATACACAGATTTTGTGTTGCTTTCCACATCTGTGTTTTATTTTATGTTACAAAGTTTTATTGTTTTTCAATGGAAAGTATTTTAAGAAAAGTCGTTTACACCTGCTAAATTTTCATCTGCTAAGGATTGCTCCAAGGTGTGTGTGTGTGTGTGTGTGTGTGTGTGTGTGTGTGTGTGTTTTCCTCACATAAATCTTATGGATACTTATTTTCTTTCTTTTCTCCCTCTTATTTTTTTTTTTTTAATTTTTTTTTTTCAACGTTTATTTATTTTTGGGACAGAGAGAGACAGAGCATGAACGGGGGAGGGGCAGAGAGAGAGGGAGACACAGAATCGGAAACAGGCTCCAGGCTCCGAGCCATCAGCCCAGAGCCCGACACGGGGCTCGAACTCGCGGACCGCGAGATCGTGACCTGGCTGAAGTCGGACGCTTAACCGACTGCGCCACCCAGGCGCCCCTTCTCCCTCTTATTTTGAATGTAACTGCTGCTACTCATAGAGGCTTTCACAAATGGGATGGATTTAATTCTTCCTAGGATTAAAAAAGAGAGGGTTGAGTTCAGGTGCTACAGATGGTGCTCACTGGGAGAGGAGAGCTGAATGGGTGGCATACCTTTATTTTACTTCTTTTTAAGATTTTATTTATTTTTTCACATTTTTATTGAAATTCTGGTTAGTTAATACCTTTTTTCTACTTCTTACTGATCTCTTTTACCACGCTAGAACAAGGAGAGTCCAAGGCTGTTGCTCCTTCTTCCATTTACCTCGAGATATGATCAAAACAGTTCTGCCCCAACTTTCTTCTGTTCAGCGATCATCCGGAAGCTACTGGTGGTGGACTAAGCAGCCGTGTCTCTGGTGACAGAGATCAGTGCTTTGCGAACTAGCGCTTAGCTAAATGTTGCTAAATAAACTCCAATACTCAAACGTAACTTAAAGTGACTAAATCCTACCTTTTATAAATTCATTTCTCAATTTTAAACATTCTAATGGAAGATGGAATTTGACTTTTTTTTTTAAATCAAGGTATTTTTTTTTTTCTTCCTGGTTTGTCATTAGGACTCGTCTTCTAAACAGGTTACTTAAAGTTATAAAATTATATCATGAATTATATTTGTATTGGTATGACACACCTGGTCATATATATGAAGGAACTCTTTTTTTATTTTTAAATGTTTATTTTTGACAGAGAGTGTGCGTGGGGGAGGGGCAGAGAGAGAGGGAGACACAGGACCTGAAGCAGGTTCCAGGTTCTGAGCTGTCAGCACAGAGCCCAACGCGAGGCTCAAACTCATGAGCTGTGAGATCATGACCTGAACTGAAGTCGGACGCTTAACCGATTGAGCCACCCAGGCGCCCCAAAAGAACTCTTTTTTAATATGATGAAGTGAGACAAAATAGAATGCTTTGAATTAAAAAAAAAAATTTTTTTTCAATGTTTATTTTTTTTTTGAGAGAGAGAGCGACAGAGTGCAAGTTGGGGAGGGACAGAGAGAGAGGGAGACACAGAATCAGAGTCAGGCTCAGAATCTGAGCTGTTAGCACAGAGCCCCATGCAGAACTCGAACTCACAAACTGCGAGATCATGACCTGAGCTGAAGTCGGACACTTAACCGACTGAGCCATCCAGGTGCCCTTAGAATACTCTGAATTTTAAAAAAATTAGACACCGAGATTCAGAAAAAATAGAAATTAGTAATAGGACTTTCACTTTCCTCAGTGCTCTCCTCAAAAACTTCCAGGTGACAGACCTCTAAGATTTGGCCCTAAAGAACAGTCTAGAAAGTCAACCAGATATTTTATTCTTAAAATGGTTGCTTATTGTGATAGTCAATAATAAAGCTTTGAGAGCCTTCTAAATATCTAACAGTTGCATAACATTTAAAAAATAATGATAAGTTATGATTTTTTTGAGAAAACTATAAAGTTTTTGTTGAAAAACAATACTAGAGATGAAAGCATACCTAGATAAATGGAAAATACATCTCAGGTTCATGTATAGGAATACTCAGTGTCTTAATAATGTTAATTTTCCTCATGTTACTACATAAAGTAATTTTGATAGCATTGATAATTATCATCGGGCTTTCTACTGAATTTGAGAAGGTGATTAAGAAATTTATATTGAGGGGCGCCTGAGTGGCTCATTCAGTTAAGCGTCCAACTCTTGATTTCGGCTCAGGTCATGATCTCAAAGTTCATGAGTTTGAGCCCTGCATCAGGCTCTGCGCTGACAGCTGTAGAGCCTGCTTGGGATTCTCTGTCTCCCTCTCTCTGTCTTCCCCTCCCCACTCATGCACTGTCTCTTTCAAAATAAATAAACTTATTATTTTTTTTTTTTTAAAGAAAGAAATTTATATGGACAAGGGCAGTAATAGAAAGGGTAAATTTGAAGGACAGGGTAGAAAGACTCGTCCTACCAGGTAACAAAACTTACTTGGTAGTAATGCTGTGGTGTAGATACAAAGATAAATAGACTCGTGATACAGAGTAAACAATCCAAAAAAGAGACCAGACCATATATGGAAATATAATAGATAGAGAGTAGCATTAAAAAGGATGAATTCTTCAGTACCAAGTGTGATGAGGCAATTTGAGTTATCTACATAGAGGAAAATTGGATTTCATTTTTTGTATCCTACACATCCCGTATCTTTATAGTCCCCTCCAGGCAGAGTAAATCCTAAATGGTGAAAAGCAAAGCTGCACGAAGAAAATACAAAAGATTCTCTTTATGATTTTGGAATGAAGACAGTTCCTCCTTCTCTCCTTTCTGGCTCCTCTACTTCCCTCTCTTCTTCCTTCCATGCCTTTTTCCTTTGCCTCTTTCCTATATTCTTTCCTTCTCCCTTTCTTCCATCCTCCCTTCCACACTTCATCCTTTTCTCTTACTCTCCATTGCTTTCTTTCCTTCCTGATTCATTCACTATGTCCCAAAATGTACCTAAGTGTGGGATTATTTCTTCCATTTATAAGCTGTTATCGATCAGGTAAGAATAAGTGTACCTTTATGTGTCTGTGTATCTGCAGTTACAAATGACTTTCCTTTTTCACGTTTAATATTTTGATACATACATAAGATTGTAATATATAAGCAATAATGGGTCATAATTAAAGGAACACCTGTGAATTCATCAACCAATTTACAAATAAGAACATTATCATTATTACATCTACTTTCTGTTCACGTTACCCTGCCTCCTTCTAGAGATAACTGTAATTTTTTATTAAGTTTTTTATTTATGTATTCTGAGAGAGAGAGAAAAAGAGACAGTGCAAGTAGAGAAGGAGCAGAGAGAGGGAGAGAGCGTCCCAGCAGGCTCCATGCTACTGGTGCAGAGCCCAACACAGGGCTTGAACTCCGGAAACCACGAGATCATGACCTGAGCCAAAACCGAGAGTCAGATGCTTAGCTGACTGAGACGCCCAGGCACCCCTAGAGATAACCATAATTTATAAGTGTTTGTTATTCCCTCTTATTATGTAGTTTTATCACATATGTATAGATCAGTGAACGGTGGATTGTTTTCTGTTGTTTGAGTTTTGTAATAATAAATCATTCTAAGAAAACTAAGCCATAGAAAGGTTAAAGGTACATTCATTTTTTTGTACTATAATCAAAAGAGGGTTAGTATTCACAGTATATTCAAGAACTTCTACGGTTCAAAAAGAAAAAAAACCAAACTACTTAGTAGGAAAAAAGGCTACAGATACAAACATAATTCACAGAAGAGGAGACACAAATAGTAAAAAATATGAAAACGTATTTTACCTTCCTGGTAAGATGAGATAAATGCACATGAAAACTAGGGTCTGGGGCGCCTGGGTGGCTCAGTCGGTTGGGCGTCCGACTTTGGCTCAGGTCATGATCTCGCAGTTCATGAGATCGAGCCCCGCGTCGAGCTCTGCGCTGACAGCTCGGAGCCCGGAGCCTGCTTCGGATTCTGTGTCTCCCTCTCTCTCTGCCCCTTCCCCGCTCATGCTCTGTCTCTTTCTGTCTCTCAAAAATGAGTAAACGTTAAAAAAAAATTAAAAAAAAAGAAAAGAAAACTAGGGTCTGTTCTTTCACACCCATCAGATTGTTAAAAATTTAAAGAGTATTGGTAAATATGTGACATAAACAGGAAGAGAATTGATACACTGTTGATAAAAGAGCAATAGTATACTGGTTACTGCAACCATTTTAGAGAATAATTTGGCAAAAACAAAGTTGAAAATGCAATTCTACTCCTAATTAAGTACGTCAGAGAGACCTTACATGTGTGTATGAGAAGACCTGTAGGAAGATGTTTCTTACAATATTTTGTAATGGTGAAATTTGGTAACAGTCCCTAAATGCCCATAATGAGGCACCTTCAAGTTATGATGTGGTTCTGTAATGGGCTATTATATACAGCAGTGAGGCCAGAGTAAGTGTCAACGAGATTGGCTCTCATACGTTTACAAGAGAGTGAAAACACTTCTTTTCTTAAAAAATACATGGAGTAGGATTCAATTTATGTAAAGTTTCAAAGCGTATATGCTGATATCATGTTAAAATATTATTTGGGGATACAGAGATTTATAGTAAAACTTTAAAGAAATGCAAGAGCTATATGCTTGAAACTTAAGAAATACACTTTTATTTTTTTATTTTTATTTTTATTTCCAATATATGAAATTTATTGTCAAATTGGTTTCCATGCAACACCCAGTGCTCATTCCAAAAGGTGCCCTCCTCAATACCCGTCACCCACCCTCCCCTCCCTCCCACCCCCCATCAACCCTCAGTTTGTTCTCAGTTTTTAAGAGTCTCTTATGCTTTGGTTCTCTCCCACTCTAACCTCTTTTTTTTTTTTTTTTTTTTTAAGCAATACACTTTTAAATAAATAACAAATGGTCAAAGAAGAATCGTAATGGAAACTAGTAAACATTTTGAATTGAGAGTTTATGAGAATACTACATACATTGAAATTTGTAGGCTGCAACCAAAGAGTACCTAGGGGAAATTGATAGCCTTCAATGTGTACGTTAGAAAGGAAAAACTCCAAATTAGTTAGCTAGGCATACATCTCAAGAAGTCACCTCAAAGAAAGCAAATATTAAGAACTACTATTAAATATTTGATGAAATAGAAAATAAACATACCTTAGAGCCCATCTGATGAGATTATCGGGAAAGAAAAAACAAAGGGGAAAACACAAGTAACCAACATCTAGAATAGAAGAGAGGATGTGCCAGTCAGTATTTCTGATTCTCTCTCGCTGGCACTAGGGCTTTTAAACCCTCAGAGGGTCCACTAACATAGTATTCAGGCCTCCTACATCCGTAGAAGAAGGGCTCACTGGGCTTCTAGTTGTGGGTAGAAGGATTGGAGAAGAGGGTCCAGAGAAAGAGGGAGAGAGAGAATCCCAAGCAGGCTTGGTGCTATTGGTGTGGAGCTCTATGTGGGGCTCAATCCCACGAGCTGTGAGATCATGACCTGAGCCAAAATCAAGAGTCAGATGCTTAACAGACTGAGCACCCAGGTGCCCCTCTTTTTAACTTTTCTTAAAGTATTTTTCTAAATTTTACTTATTATTTTTAAAAATTTACATCCAAATTAGCAGATAGTGTAACAATGATTTCAGGAGTAGATTCCTTAGTGTCCATTGCCCATTTAGCCCATCCCCCCTCCCACTACCCCCCCCCACTACCCCTCCAGCAACCCTCAGTTTGTTCTCCATATTTATGAGTCTCTTCTGTTTTGTCCCCTTCCCTGTTTTTATATTATTTTTGTTTCCCTTCCCTTATGTTCATCTGTTTTGTCTCTTAAAGTCCTCATATGAGTGAAGTCGTATGATTTTTGTCTTTGACTGACTAATTTCACTTAGCATAATACCCTCCAGTTCCATCCACGTAGTTGCAAATGGCAATATTCCATTCTTTTTGACTGCTGAGTAATACTCCGTTGTATATATATACCACATCTTCTTTATCCATTCATCCATCGATGGACATTTGGGCTCTTTCCATACTTTGGCTATTGTTGATAGTGCTGCTATAAACATGGGGGTGCCTGTGCCCCTTTGAAACAGCACACCTACATCCTGTGGATCAATGCCTAGTAGTGCAATTGCTGGGTCGTAGGGTAGTTCTATTTTTAGTTTTTTGAGGAACCTCCATACTGTTTTCCAGAGTGGCTGCGCCAGCTTGAATTCCCAAGTTTTCTTAAAAGTATTAACTGATGGAGTTTGTCAAGAGAAATAAAACATACATATACATATACATATACATATACATATACATATACATGTGTGTGTGTATGTGTATGTATGTACATGTTGGCAGATGAAGGCATAATTATATGCAGTTGACCTAAGTAGACACTTAGAAACCCCAAGAAAATTGAAAAACTATCAGAAACAATCTGAAAACTAAGTAAGATGGCTGCCATATTGAACAATACATTTTATGTGACAGTAACTATGTAGAAAATACTGTAGGAGTTCTGAGTGAAAATAACATTGTATGAACACATTTAATTTTGCTCCCTGCTTACCTCCATGAAAACTATGGCAAAGGGTTTTTTTTTTTTTAAAGCATAAACCCATGGAGAAAAGAGGAACAATAGAGAATAAAGCACCAATAAAGCCATGGAAGCAGTAATCCAGGTAGACAAATGATAACCTACCAAAGAGGACCATATCCTAAGTCAATGGGGAGAGCTGAGAATTTTCCCAAGTTATACCACAGAATAATCAAATGGCACAGAAGCAGGAAGTCCATAGCAGTCCACTTTGGATCCATACCTGCTTACAGCCCTACCAGATGACCCAGAGTGTGGTGAGACCAGTGTCTTCCAGACCTTGCTCATGCCCTCACCCTCGGATTTCACCAGAAGAGGCTCTTGGAAGCTGTGACACAGAGACAGGTTTATTTTTTCCTGGGAACCTTCTTTTAATAGTAACAGCATTGCTCTTATGCTCATGCAGCTAGTTTTATTCTTGCTACTGAGTTTTCAAAAGCCAAACTAGCTACTGTTTGGGGTATACACATGGGTGGTAAAACTATAAAGAAAAGGGGATAATAACCCTAAAGTCAAGATAATGACTGCCTGGGAGTGGGACACACTAGCTTCAGATGTATTTGGTTTATTGATAAAGTTCTCTTTCTTAATCTGGTTACATTTTATATATATTTTTTAATTGTAATGAAAAGATCCCCATAACAACAAAACTCTCAGGGTGCCTGGGTGGCTCAGGCAGTTAAGCATCTGACTTCGGCTCAGGTCATGATCTCGCGGCTTGTGGGTTCAAGCCCCGTGTCGGGCTCTGTGCTGACAGCCCAGAGCCTGGAGCCTGCTTTGGATTCTGTGTCTCCCTCTCTCTCTGCCCCTCCCCTGCTCATGCTTGTGTCTCTCTCTGTCTCAAAAAAATAAATAAACATAAAAGAAAATTTAAAAAAAAAACGAACTCAAACAACTGGAATGAATTTAACAAGAAATATTTAGGATCATGTAAAGGAATCATTAAAACTTTATTAAAGATAGGAAGGAGGGGCGCCTGGGTGGCTCAGTCGGTTAAGCGTCCGACTTCAGCTCAGGTCATGATCTCATAGTCCGTGAGTTCGAGCCCCGCATCTGGCTCTGTGCTGACCGCTCGGAGCCTGGAGCCTGCTTCGGATTCTGTGTCTCCCTCTCTCTCTTCCCCTCCCCTGGTCATGCTCTGTCTCTCTCTGTCTCAAAAATAAATAAAAAACATTAAAAAAAAAAAAAGATAGAAAGGATACTCAGTAAATGAAAGATAAAGATATATCCTATGTTTAGATGTGTATATTACATTTTCTGAAACCATGTATTATGTTAATTATATTAATCTTCTAAAATTAATATTCATTTGCATTTTGAATAAGATTTTCCCTCCTCGAGGGGCACACAGGCTTGATCAAAATGATACTAATATATCATCTAGGAAAATTAATTGCAAGAAAAGGGAAGTAGGTATGAGGAAGAAAGGAATAGATATTGGAACACTTGTTTTCAATGTTCATTATTTTGAGAGAGAGAAGGGGAGCACATGTTGGGGAGGGGCAGAGAGGCGGGGGGAGGGAGAGAGAAAGAATTCCGAGCAGGCTCCATGCGCTGTGTGAAGCTCAACTCAGAGCTTGATCTCAGGACCTGAGCCAAAATCAAGAGTCGGACGCTTAACCGATTGAGCCACTCAGGTGCCCCAATACTCGAACATTTTCGAAGCTACAATAAAAATAAGATTTTAGGGTAGTAGAGTAGAACAAAGAAATCTAGAAATAGACCTAAACACATGTGAGCATCTAGCAATGATAGCACTGCATGTCAGAGAAGGAAGCAGGACCTAGAAAATTTCAGCCTAGCTCCCTGCCTTGGCAAAAACATTCAGATAAACGGAGATTTTTTTAAAAAACAATAACCAAAAAGCTTCAATAAGAAACCATGGATTAATTTATGTTTTTGTTGTGATACTTTCTTTTTAAACAGATATAAAACCCAGATGCCATAGAGGAAAAAAAGTGGATATATGTATTTAAAATTCTGAGTGGAAAAATAATATTATAATCAAACTCAAAAGATGACAAACTGAGGAAAAATATTTGCACCACAAATGGAAAGTTACCTTAAGTGACAAAGATCTTTTATAAGTGAGAAGGACTAATAGTCCAGTACAGACAAGACAAAGGATTTGAACAGGCATTTTGCAGAAAAATAAATACGAAAGGCCAGTAGACATTAACAAAATGTTTACTCTCTTGCAATTAAAGAAATGTAAATCAAAACAGTGGGATATCATTTCTCATCTCTCACTTGGGCTGATCATCTAGAAGTTTGTTACTAACTTGAGTGAAGGTATGGGAAAACACGGTGGCTTTGTCATTGATGGCAGCGTGAAATGTGCAATTCTGAAGAACAATGTAGCTTTACTTGTCAGCATTTTAAGTTCAAGGACCTTTGGAGTTAGCTACCCCACCGCTGGGGAACACCGTGAGCACTCTCCAAGTTTACCAGGAGAGACATAAAACATTGTTCATTATGGCTTTGTTTGTAGTAGCAAAGCAGGCACGACACGACCCTGGGCACCACGTGGAGATTAGGAGTGGGATGGAAGCTTGGTCCGTACTCTCGGTCAGGCTCTCAGTTGAACCATGGAGGTACAGAAGAGACGCCTGCCACCCCGTGTGCCTCCCCATATGTATGGACTGGCAGCTAGAGGCTACGCGCTGCCAGCCCGATGGGGCTTCTTCCTTTCTGGGGCCTCCGGGCTGCCAGCGGTAGCCCAGGTTTCTGCCCAACCAAATGGACTTGAATTCCTTCAGAGCTCACCGTTTTTGCTGCCGAAACCTAAAGATTGGCTTGGTGGCAGTGAGAGCAATAGAATTTACTCAGGAGTAGCTAACATCACAGATTAGCTATAATACTACCTCAGTGGCCTGGCGTCCTCAGCAAAATGGAGCCTTTATATTTGGTGATGAAAATGGACCTGTTTCCCAAAAGCACATGTGAACACAAAAGCACAGGCTGAGCACCCAGCCCAGCTGTGAGCTCTCAGAGTGTCACTGCTCCCATATCCTCCCCCCACAGTACTCTGTTCCTGGCCACTGTCAGCGAAGATAGTTCAGTTGCCATGTCAGACCTCAACTTGCAGGGAGTTTGAACGCTTAGCCCACAAAAACTCTGTTGAGAACCGCTACCTGAGCCTGGGTCAGTCACTCCTTTGGCAGGCTGAGGCTGCCAGGTTATCCACCGTGCTGCGCCTACAGAGCTTGCCCCGCTCCCTGGTTCCACGAGTAGTGGCACATGGGTGGTATTGGAGTAAGTTAGTCTCCGGGGAGAACCTCCTCCCTTTCCTCTCCTTCCGTCAACTGGGAGAGAATGAAGAATGCTGTTCTAGGGTTGTGCGGCTGACGGGCATGAGTAGCCTAGATTCTAGGGTCCTATGTTCACGGGCATACTCGGTATGCAGTAGCCTAGATTCTAGGGTCCTATGTTCACAGGGGCACAAAGCTTTCTTGAAAGTGGAGCTCAGTAGAGAGTTTTGGTGGGGGGATGGAGATCAAAAGGATTAAATTCCCCTCTCATATCTTATTAGCAGCTTGTCCCCCAGGTTGACAAAAGATCTCTATTTTTTCCACAAAGTTATGCATGCAAGATTGGCTACATCTGGGTAGGGTGTAATAAAGCAGGTTTTCTACCACTAGAGGTCTCAGAGACAGGGTCCTCTCTTCATAGGTTTTGGTCAGTGTCCTTGTTTATGGGGAATATTCCCATTCACAAAAATGCAGTCTAGTTTTATTTATTTTGAGGGAGAGAGAGAGAGAGAGACACCACGTGAGTGGGGGAGAGGCAGATAGAGCATCCCCAAGCAGGCTCCATGCTACGAGCACAGACCCCAGTGCAGGGCTCGAACCCACGAAACCATAAGATCATGACCTGAGCCAAAACTGTGAGTCAGACGTTCAACCGACTGAGCCACCCAGGCATCCCTCCAGTCTAATCATCTTAATGTAGAGCCTCACCACAGGCCTGCCTGTCTCCTTATTACTGGGTGCAATGATATTTCCTGGGTGGTACACGTTTCCCACCCTGGAAAAAGAGTGTGGCCTATGCCCTATTCAGTGACTGGTGGCCTCATCAATGTGGTCCTTCCTCCCTCTTACCCAAAAGCAGGAACCTTGTCAGCCCTTTTCTCTGTGGATGTAGAAAGCCTGAATTCTACATTAGTGTAAAGGCTTTAAACCCCCCAGTGCTAGATAGAATTAGAAATACTAGTTGGTAGGTTTTTGGATTTTTTGGTCTTTTTTGAGGGAAGGAAATAATGTATTCTTTAATAGGGAACTGGTTTAATTATAGTATGTCCACGCAGTGGTGTATATTATGTAATTCTTTAAGAATATCCATATCTTCTGGTATATGGAAAGATCTTCTAATGCAATTATTCATTGATTAAAAACTATGTAGTTGTGATTGTAATATATCCCTTTTGTGTAAATACATTGGTATATATATATGTATTAGTAGTTTCAGGAATAAGCCATAAGTGAGTGTATTTCTTATTGGAGGGCATATGGGAAGGATGGCATGGTTTTGCCTTTTTCTGCTGTTTCATTTTTCCTGTTACAGAATTGTTACTGATTTTTGTGAACTGGGGTTATCTGGGTTGTGGGATTATAGCTAACCATTCTTTGATTCTAACTTCCTGACTTGCAGTACTGTATTTTTATCTTTTTAATGTATGTTTCAAAGTTAAATGCAGTTCTTTCTATTCATATATTCTTAGGTTACACAGAATGACATCAATTGAAAGAGAAGAAAAGGAGAAAGTCAAGAAAAAAGAGAAAAAACAAGAAGAGGAAGAAACGATGCAACAAGCCACGTGGGTAAAATATACATTTCCAGTTAAACATCAGGTAATTTTTATTATAGTCTTTTAAAATAGTGTTAGCCATTTCTGAGGCTTGTATTCTGCAACTTTAGGTACTTAAATTTTGTTTTGCTTTTGGCGCAGTCTTTTATTTAATATTGTTGGAATGAAGTAAGTCTTTCTGGCGATTTCTATAAGCAGAGGTTTGTCTCGGTAGAGTGTAGGTGGGCTATTAGACTAATTGGTTGAAATTGTTCTAAAACTGTAAAACTTGTGTTACATTTTTCATATTAGAAAGGGGTCTCGTCAGCCCTGGCACAACGCAGGTTTGAATTGCATGGGTTCACTTACAAACAGGTTGTCTCGATAAATACAGTATAGTACCTGTAAGTGTATTTTTTGTTCCTTGTGATTTTCTTAATAACATTTTCTTCTCTCTAGCTTACTCTGTTGTAAAGAATGTAGTATATAGTACACGTAACATACAAAACATGTGCTAACTGACTGTGTTATTGGTAAGGCTTAGGTCAACGGTAGGTTATTGGTAGTTAGTTTTGAGGGAGTTGCAAGTTATACGTGGATTTTTGACTGCGTGGGGGGTCAGCAAACCCCCATGTTGTTCAGGGTTCAGCTGTCTTCAGTTTTTTCATGAATGTGTGATTCCTGTTGAAAATAAAATTGATTGGTAAACTTATTTGCCTGACTGTGGATCTTGTTTGGTAAAAATGTATAAAACCACATATGTTTTATAAGCATCCTCATTCTTGTTTAATCAGAGTGTTTTCATTCACACCAGGTTTGGAAACAAAAAGGAGAGGAATACAGAGTTACGGGATATGGTGGTTGGAGCTGGATTAGTAAAACTCATGTTTATAGGTTTGTTCCTAAATTGCCAGGCAATACTAATGTGAATTACAGAAAGTCATTAGAAGGAAGTAAGTAATTGAAGTTATTTTTCCTGTATTAATGTTTCTGATTTGTACTGTTTCTTACAAAATGAGGTTTACTGACCATATTTTAGATGAAAGTTTTCTCTGAAATTTTTAACAGAACATGGCAAAACTACCAGTGTAGTTGGTATAAATTCTAAAATATTTTAAACCTTTATAAAATATTTAAACCTTTATTTTCAGGATTGTGATACTTAGGGTTTCAGTTAAAGAAAGAGGCTAGAATAGGACTTGTTAAAAAAAAAAAAAAAGGAAAAAGGTCTCAGCCACCTAGTTGTTTTTCTGAAATCTTAAATTCAGTATTACTTGACTTCCTAAGGAGCTACATATCTGGTAACCTCAGCATTGTGGCACATAACAAAACCAAATAGCAAGTGGTGGAGAATTCAGTAACACTTCCACATAAACGAGGTATTAACTCAATTTGTGCTACTCGCTAACAATTTTATTAGTATTTAGAATCACAGAACTCTAGAGGGGAACTACCCTACTAAGAGACTATATGTATCTATATCTATAGACTATATATATCTATGTTTATAGATATATATAGATTATATATATCTATGTTTATAGATATATATAGATTATATATATCTATGTTTATGGATATATATAGATATATAATTTTTTTAATGTTTTATGTATTTTTGAGAGAGAGATCACGAGTGGAGGAAGGGCAGAGAGAGACGGGGGGACAGAGGATCCAAAGCAGGCTCCGCACTGACAGCAGAGAGCCCAATGCAGGGCTCAAACTCATAAACCATGAGATCATGACCTGAAGTCAGACGCTCAACCGAAGGAGCCACCCAGGTGCCCCAAGAGACCATATGTTTTGAAACTCACAGCACACGAGCAGATTATTTCACGGAGGTACTAAGTGACGTACAGTTCACACAGGGATAGAATCCTGGCTGGAATCCGTGTCTCCTGGCTTCCATTGTCCTTTTTGCACACTACATTGCAAGATCTCCTTTGTAATCTGAGCAATTTTCAAAAGTAGTTCTGCTTGCTGTGCAGTGTAATTTGCTAGTCTTTGGTGCAATGTGTTCTTTCCTAAAAAGCCTAGGTGATAGTAGGTACTTGGCAAATATTAAATTCTATTATGATCTGATCATATCCAAGCAAAATGTACATTTTGATAAATTCTGAAAGATGGTTACAATTTTTTTATTGCCATTTTGTTGCTCCAGCCGCCCATGTAGCACTTAGAATTATAGAGAGCTCTGTGTTTACTTATGTCTGACCTGGTTTGTCTGTGTAGTGAAATCCAGATTATCCATAAGCAAAATATTTAGGCTTTTGCAGATTTGTCTTGAATCCAGTTTCCTTAGCATATGGTTTCTATTGTGCAAATGGCGGGCCTTTATCCATTCAGGTACCAGGTTGGTCTTCTAGCATCTTCGGAGCCTTTCCTCTCAGGTGGTAGCACATTGTTGGTTTAGCTTAACTACAGAATGGGAATTACGGCGAAGGCATTAGTAACCACCAATTTATAATCTCAGAACTATTAGTCCCTATCATAATGGCTAATCTAGTCTGATCATATGATAGAGGCACAGATGTGTTAGAAAGAACAGAGAGAAACACAGTTCAGGGAACACTTGACAGCATCAGAAGACTATAGAGTGTTTGACTTGCTTGACTGCTGTGTCCCTTATCTCTAACCTCCATTCTAACTCAGACTGTATACCTTTGATTTGCACATTAATTTATAAGTGTCAATACAGGTATTAATGTGCAAGGGTTAATAACGGATATGAATTAATCGTTTTTTTTTTAATTTATTTTTATATTTTTATATTTGTTTATTTTTGAGAGAGCACGTGTGTGCAGGTGGGGGAGGGGCAGAGAGAGACTCCCAGGCAGGCTCCACGCTGTCAGCATGGGGCTCCATCACACAACCGGGAGATCACGACCTGAGTCAATACCAAGAGTCAGACACTTAACGGACTGAGCCACCTGGGCTTCCTTTGTTAATAGTCTATCAAGGAGACCTTTCATGGAGAGGAAATCCCAAACGTTTTATAAATCATCCATTTAAGTGTCCAGGATCTTAAAGCTTATAAATGGGGTACTACTGACATATAAAGCTCTTTGTGAGCAACTTGAAATCATTGAAAAAGTATTGCCCAGTTATTCTGAAATAACTACAGAAGCATTGAAGAAAGAGAGTATCAGTTTAGTTTTTTGTCCTTTCGTTACCTGTGGGGTCTAGACACATCCTGTCACCGTTTTCTATGGTTCTTTTCTTCTCTCACCAGTATCCTGCTGTCTTGACAGATACTGGCTTTGTTTTTTGCACTCTTTCCCCTTTCAGGCAGATCTTTTTGGAAGGAGTCATTTTTATTTAAATAAAAAATAGGTTCACCGTGCTAAGTCCTTGGGATATTCGGGTTCAAGTGAAAAGAAAAGGTAGAAATGCCTCTAAGGCCTAAGAAAATTCATCTAGACAATAGTTCTATATCGTAGGCTTGATTTTTTTTTTTTTTTCCTTCTGGAAAGTTGAAGCTACACAAAAGTAAAAGAGAATAATGAACTCCCATGTAATCATCATCAACTTCAACAGTTATCAAGTTCTGTCACTCTTCTTTCACTTGTCACTCCCTACTTTTTTCCTAGAGTTGTTTCCCTTGTACTTAAAGCAAATTCCAGAAATCATGTTCTTTTCCAGTACAGTATATCTCTCTAGTTAGAGTGGACGTTCATAACCATCATGCTATTATCCAGTCAGCAAACTGACACTATTTAACATATTCATCTTGAGATTCTCAGTTCCTACCCCAGGTACCCCAGTTGTGTCAGAGAGGCCATTTTACTCTTGGCAGTAAACCAGGTCCAAACAAGGCCAAACATTGCATTTAGTCATTTCCCTTAAGTCTCTTTTATTCTGTGATAAATGCTGTGATTCCTTACCTGGGGGAGGTGGGGGCCAGGGGAAGTATGTAAACAAACTTTTGTAATTTCATTGGATCTTGGATATCTTTGAAGTTTGTCCATGGAGTCTCGGTGAAAAATACTTAAGTATTTATCCTTCTAATATGATTCTTTAACACAAAATATGTTAGAAACACTGATATAGAATCTGTAAAGTCATCGAACAGGTTGAAATAGTCATCCTATGTGAAAGCTTCTTTCTGAAGCACATCTAAAATGCAGTCTTCTTTTAATGCTTTAGGTCAGCCAAGCACATTAGGGAAGTATATACTGTCTTCAGTGTTTGTGTGTGTGTGTGTTTTTTTAATTTAAAAAAGCAGTATAAATTGCTGAAAATACTTGATAATTTCCACTAAACTAGATTTATTACAGTAAATTGCTAATATTCAGAATACCTGTCATTATTATATACTTCATTCTTTTTCAGCCAAAAATAATGTGGATGAAAATATGGATGAATCAGATAGAAGAAAAAGTCCACGAAGTCCAAAAAAAATAAAAACAGAGCCTGATTCTGAGAAAGATGAGGTAAAAGATTCAGATGCTACAAAAGGAGCAGACCAAAGTGAAATGGATGTTTCCAGGATTGCTGAGAAGAAGGACCAAGGTAAGGAGAGTCCGGGGTGGAGGGCAGCCTGGGGATGCTAAGGTTGCACGGGATCTAGTTCGCACAGCAGGAGAGGTACTGCCTTGTCTTTCTCTGATGATCACAGCTTTATTGAAACATAATTCATATTCTAGATAATCTACCCATTTAAAGGGTACAATTTAGTGGTTTTTAGTATTTCACTGAGTTGTTCAACCATCATCACAGTGAATTTTAGAGCATTTTCGTCACCCCAAAAAGAAACCTCATACTCATTAGCAGTCAGTCTCCAGTCCTCCCTAACTCCCCTCACCAGCCTTAATGTACTTTCTGTCTCTGGATTTACCTGTTTTGGACATGACGAATAAATGGAATCATGTAATATGTGGTCCATTGTGACTGGCTTCTTTGACCTGGCATCATGTTTTCAAGGGTCATCCATGTTGTAGCAGGTGTCAGGATTTTGTCATTCCTTTTTATTTCTGCGTAGTATTCCATTTTGTGGATGGTGCCACATCTTGCTTATCCACTCATCGGTTGATGGCCATTGGGTTGTTTCTACTTCCTGGCTGTTATGAATATTGATATGAACATTCATGTTGGGTAAATACCCAGTAGTGGAATTACTGGGTCATTAAGCTAACTCTGTGTCCAACCTTCTGAGGAACTTACATTGCCTTTTGTGAAAAGCTATATTTTAAAAACTAGGTAAGATACTAGCCTTAAGATATTTTATGACTACAAAATATTTTATACAGAATCTGACATGAAGGTACTGGTGTATGGAGTAGCTGTCACAAGCTAAGTAGTTTTTCATTGTAACATTCTATTTTCAGATACTAAGAATCAGAATATTTAAATATTTACAATATGTGTGTGTTTTTTAACATTTTATAAAGTTTAGCCCTGTCCATTGACCTATCTTAATCCTATGTCAGGAGCTTTCAAATATATATTTATATTTAAGCCCTTGAGTGAAAATAAGAACCATTGGTAGTTTTTAAAATAAAAATATTATGAGTTCCACATTTGAGAGTAAAAAATTTCACTTACATAAATGTCTTTATTTCACAGATGTAAAAGAAGTTTTAGATTCTGACAATGATAAATCCTTTAAGGAAGAACCAATGGAAATAGATGATGATGTGAAAACAGAGCCACATATAAATTGTCAGGAAAGTTCTCAAGTAGATGTGGTCAATGTCAGTGAGGGTTTTCATCTAAGGACTAGTTATAAAAAGAAAATTAAATCATCCAAACTAGATGGACTTCTTGAAAGGAGAATTAAACAGTTTACACTGGAAGAAAAACAGCGCCTTGAAAAGATGAAGTTGGAGGGTGGAATTAAGGGTATCGGAAAGACCTCTACAAGTTCTCTGAAAAGTCTTTCTGAGTCTCCAGTAATAACTAAAGCAAAAGAAGGGTGTCAAAGTGACTTGCTTATTAAACAAGAACAAAGCCCTAATGCAAGTAATGATAAATCTGAAGATTTGATTCGGGGATGTTCACAGAGCGATTCCTCAATTCTTGGAATCAGTGATCCTGATCATACAACAAACAAACTTTATCCAAAAGATCAAATGTTAGATGACGTCTCCATTCAGAGTCCAGAGACAAACTGTCAGAAACAAAATTCTGTTGGAAATGACATAGATGAGAGTCTCTCTGAACCTACCAGTAAAGGCCAGGAACCTAGTAAGATTAAAACCAAAGGAAGTGATTTTCTCGTTGATGACTCCAAACTAGCCAGTACAGATGAAATTGGTACTTTGATCTATAAGAACAAAAAACCACTCATACAGGAGGATAATGACACCATTGTTTCTCCTTCCCAGAGCCCTTCACTTCCATCAGTACCTAAAAGTATCGATGATAGAGATATCCCATCTCTGTCAAAAGCAATGGACTTTGAAGGAAAACTGGGATGTGACTCTGAATATAATAGCACTTTGGAAAATAGTTCTGATACTATGTCTATTCAAGACAGCAGTGAAGAAGATATGATTGTTCAGAATAGCAGTGAAAGTATTTCTGAACAGTTCATAACTCAAGAACAAGGTATTGAAGGCTTGGAACCATTGAAACGTGAGTTTGTTTCAGATCAGTCCACTGGAAACTGTGACAAGAGACCACAGAGTAAGGTAACTGAAGCAAATGGTAAAAAAACAAGTCAAGAACAGAAATTAGAGGAGAGATCAGTTAAATGTATTGATCAAGTCAATCTAAAAAGTAGCACTGACAAAAAGAATAATGAAAATCGAGAGTCTGAAAAGAAAGGACAGAAAGCGAGTACCTTTCAAATAAATGGAAAAGATAATAAATCTAAAGTATATTTGAAAGGGGAATGCTTGAAAGAAATCTCTGAGAGTAAAGTAGTAAGTGGCGATGTTGAACCAAAGCTTAATAATATAAGTAAAATAATTCCTGAAAATGATATTAAGTCTTTGACCATTAAAGAATCTGCTGTAAAGCCATTCATGAATGGTGATGTCATCATGGAAGATTTTAATGAAAAAAACAACGTGGAAACAAAATCATGTTTACTGAGATCTTCTGATGCTGGAGGTGACTACCAGGATGGCCTAGAGACCCTGCCTTCAACCAAAGAGTCTGAGAGTATACATACTACCACACCTCCACTGTCTTGTCCAGAAAGCAGTTCAACAAATCAGGTAGAAGATATGGAAATTGAAACCTCAGAAGTTAAGAAAGTTACTCCCTCACCTGTTACTTCTGGAGAGGAATCTAACCTCAGTAATGATTTTGTTGATGAAAATGGGCTGCCTACCAGCAAAGATGAAAATGTCAACGGAGAGTCTAAGAGGAAAACAGTCATCACAGAAGTCACCACTATGACATCCACGGTGGCCACGGAATCAAAAACCGTAATCAAAGTAGCAAAAGGTGATAAGCAGACTGTGGTCTCTTCCACAGAAAACTGTGCCAAATCCACTGTCACGACCACCACTACAACGGTAACAAAGCTTTCCACACCCTCCACGGGCAGCAGCGTGGACATCATCTCTGTGAAGGAGCAAAGCAAAACTGTGGTCACCACAACAGTGACAGACTCACTGACCACTGCAGGAGGCACTCTGGTAACATCTATGACCGTGAGCAAAGAATATTCCACAAGGGACAAAGTGAAACTCATGAAGTTTTCAAGACCCAAGAAGACTCGTTCAGGTACTGCTCTGCCATCCTATAGAAAATTTATCACCAAGAGCAGCAAGAAGAGCATATTTGTGTTGCCTAATGATGACTTAAAAAAGTTGGCCAGAAAAGGAGGAATCCGAGAAGTCCCTTATTTTAATTACAATGCAAAACCTGCCTTGGATATATGGCCGTATCCTTCTCCTAGACCAACCTTTGGTATCACTTGGAGGTATGTACTTTAAAATGTATTTGGGGAAGGGAGAAAGTCTTAAAAGCAGTATCTAGTAAGCATATCTCTCTCTCTCTTTTTTTTTTTTTTTTTTTTTGGTAAAAAATGAGATATAATTGAGATAAGACAGGGAAGTGGAAATTTAATGGGCCAAGTTAGTAATGGAAATAAGATACAGAGAATCTTGAATTTCGCCAGCTGGGAGGTACCAAAGTTTACTTAGGGAAAAATGTTAAAAGACTGAAAAAAATATGTGGGAATTCTTTAAAATGAAATTCAGTTTTACTTTTCACAAGACGGAAGAAACAGGGAAAACGTAGTTGTTTTTGTGGTCTGACTTTCCAAGTTACTGCCATGTGTTTTCCTGGGGAATGAGAGAGTTACAGTATTGGATAATCAACTTTCTGGAGTTTGGTATTTTATTTCTATTAGGTAATTCATAAAAACATAAGATACAGGAGACATGCCTGTGAATCACACAAGGTCCATCATGATGTGGAAATCTTCCTAATGTAATTTATTTGCATGATAAGCATGTGTTTTTGGAGTTCTCTGTTATTTATGTGCGAAGAGGTGGTCCCAAGAGGGTCCTGAGGAACGAGTTTTTAAAACCCAGAAATAGTCTTAAATTGAGGTTTTCTGGGCATTAAGCTTTGGGGATGAGTCATAAGTACGTAGTGCTGTCAGTTGTAAGATCGTGTAGTTTTATATTGGAAAGGATCTTAGAAATTCTTATCTTTTATAGATGTGGAATAATTTGCCTCTGGCCACAGAGGGACAGAGTTAGGAATAGTGCCCGGTTTTCCTAAACCCCCAGTCCAGTACTTTATCTGCTATATCACATTTTCACATATCTGTCCTTGCTTTGTCCTTTTTCATGTCCTTGTCTTTTTACCTTTTCACCCTCACCACTGGAAAGGATGAAACATAAACACCGAAGACATAAGAGTTGTGTGGGGCATGCTCAGGAGTCAGGAACAGTCTTTGATTTCTGCTAGATTTTGATAGGAACCTAAAATTATTTCAGCAAGTGACTGAGCAGACTCCATTTCACGTTAGGCTTCATTTCTGTGTATCTGTGGTTCCACTTTCTTTAAGTTAAAATCATACCTGTATGTGTGTGTGTGTGTGTGTGTGTGTGTGTGTGTGTGTGTTTCTTTTATATTACAGCTGGCTAGTATGATCAAAGAAAACCAAAACCAAAACGAAGTGTAAATGAGTACTCTCGATAAAGAAATTAACTTATTAATATGACCAGTCATATTTGGTTTGACCAAGGTTTTTATAACTCATTTTTTGATTTGAATTAAAATATCACTCCATTACACATTCAATAGAGACAGCTGAAAAGTACAATTTCTCTGCAGGGCCTGCAATGAAGGATTTGCAGAATCCTGCAGGGAATCAAGGAACTCTTCATTACAGTTCATGGATTTATAGGATTACTCTGCACTTTTCTGCTTTCTTCATTGAGAGCGGTCCCAAAATGTATCCTTGACTGTCCTGCAGGTAACTTCTTTCCCACTGGAAAAGTTACTATGTACAAATACTTTAATTACAATGACCTGGCAGTTGTGGAGGCCGACCTTTCTGCTCTTTTCTTTTCTCAAGTGGAAGGTAGGCTCAACTGGGAAGTACTTTTCTCTGAACCAGTTCTGATCACGTGTTGCCCAGGGCCCTTTTCTGCACGGCTGGGTTTCAGGAGCCTTGTATTGTTATGTTTTAATATGCACTGTGGGCACCACTGGTATCTGTTTAGTTAATTTCTCATTTTTTAATGGAAGGAAATACCTTCCTGTACGTTTTAAACAGATATTGCCATCAGATACATGCTAACGTCTGAATTTGCTGAAGTTGAGAGAAACATAATCCCTTTTATCTAACAGAGGCATGGGTAAATATGTAAACTATTCTTGACTTTAGAATGCATTTTTAAAAAGTGTATTGCTGTAAAAATCATGCATGGGAAATGCATTTTTATACTCACACTTGAATCAATTATGTCTGATGCTTAGCGTAGAAGCTAAGAATGTCAGAGGTGCATGTTTGATCTTTATTAATTTAATGGTAAGGCTGAGCAGCAGTGAAAAGCGAAACTTGTCTTGTCAACTCATTAGGCCTCTTTTTTCTTCCACGCTGTCCATTCCCTTACTTCCTTTCTCCTGGGCCCTGATTCTGTGTTTCATTATCACTTTGAACCAGTAGTTGTCTCCCCAGCTCTGCCCCAGTGATCCTCCTAAAAGGCAGATCTACCCTGTGAATGTTCTGACTGAGCTGAGCAAGCCTTCAGCTGCGGGGCAGGTAGGGGACAGCCTTCGCCTGTGCACCCCCATCTGTGAGAAGCACTTGCCTCCATGACCCATCCTACACTGCAGACGCTTCCGAGGCCTTAATACGGATCGCCTTAAATGCTCTTCTCTTACCCTTCCACTTGGTGCGGCAGGTCTGGCTCTGCCTTCCTCTCCCATGCCAGCTTCATCTCTCGCCGCACCACCACCCCCCTGCCCTCCGGTCGTAGCACGCCAGATGTGGTTCCCGGAGGAAGCGTGTGCTGTTGCACACTTGCCTCCTGAGCGTACATATGTGTGTCCCTTGCCCTTGTGCAGCCACCCCCCCATCTTTGTCCTTTGAGACTCCAGCAAAGCTCTGATTCCCATCCCTGAGCCGAGTCAGGTGCCCCTCGTGCTTTCCTCTGTCACAGCTCCTGAGGATACAGGAGCAGATCATAATTCACATCCCTGTCTCCAGCTCCTTTCAGTTAGTCTAAAGCACATGGAAGGCACGCAAGTATTCTTCCAAGGAATGCACGAATGAACAGGCTTCAGGTGTGTTCCTCACCTGGCAGTGTTTCCCTTGTGAAATAGAGACGCACTGAAGTTGCTGTTTGGCCGTAGAGAGTGATCTGAGGAAGAAGAGAGAATGAGAAACATTTCTCTTTCCAAGTACATCCCCATTTGGTGTCCAGGGTTCCCTAGGCATTTCTGTAGGGTGTGGTCTGAAAGTGACATGTACTTCCCCCCCTCCCATGATACCCCTGCAGCGGTTAGCGTTCGCCCTCCCATTCGAGCATTGTTCTGTCCAGGTCACAGGATTCACAGGGCGGCAGCACAGCAAAGGAGGTACTGGTGTCCCAGGTGGAGATGGGAATGTAAGAAGCTGCAGCAAGTTTTTGGCTAGAGCGGTCCCCTTCCCACACTGTTCATTTCCCCAGCTTCATGTTTAGAATAGAAAGCATTGCCTCTTAAATACAAATTGTCTAAGGTCTACCTTATTCTACCTCTCTTAGAGGAGGGAATTATTTTAGTTTTATAGGTTTTCTGTACACCACAACCAGTTTATTTATTTATGCATGTGGATAGGTCAACGGAGTGTTTAATTACTCAAAGACCACTAATAGAGAATTGAGACCCAAGGGCTTTTTAAAAATATTTTACGGTCAGTTCCATTTTGGGACAAAATATTCATTGCCGTTGTAAATTCGTTTTGAAATGTATCTTTAGTATTATTTTCAAAGGAATATCTAAAATGTTCAATAACTTCGCACACAGTGCTTAGTAAAAACCTGCACACAGATTCCTTTGTCTCCTGATCAATAACTAATATAGCATTACCCTTTTTTATTATTCGTTGTGTTGTAGAACTCTAAAGCTACTAATGTGGTTCAAGTGTTACTAGTATTGACAGGTATTCATCATCCAGTAGTTCATGTTTTCCAGAACCACCATTTGGATACAGAATTTCTGTTCGTATGGAAAGGTCTTACTGGGTTTGTGGGGGGTCTTTTCGTTTTGGGTTTTGAGAAAATTTAAACAGTTTCAGTTTGTTTCAGCACAAATCAATTAGTTAAGATTTTATCCTTCGAAACTCTTACCACATTTAGTAACACAATTACGTCTCTGTATTTTGTTCTCCTTTGTAATTTCTCTAGCACATATTTTGGAATTAGGCTAAACGTTATAAAATCTTCATAAATTCTTGCCGTATCAGTCTTACAATGAAACATGCTCATTTTACAAATTTATATGGCGTTTGAAGTGACATACAGACCCCTTTTAAGTTGTTAGATGCATGGTATGCCTAGGAATAAGAAAGTTATTTTATTAAGGGACATGTAATAGCCAAAGTGCTTACAAAATTGTATTATAACTATTAATAATGAGAACTAGAAATAGTCCTGCAGTTTAATAATAGAGCGTGTGTGTGTGTGCGCACGCGTGCGTGCACAATACATATGTCGTTTTTCTTGGGTTTTTCTTTCAGGTATAGACTTCAGACTGTAAAGTCCTTAGCTGGAGTGAGCCTTATGTTACGGTTACTGTGGGCAAGCCTGAGATGGGATGACATGGCAGCCAAGGCTCCTCCAGGAGGAGGGACCACACGGACAGGTAAGGGCTTTTCCTTTTCTAGTCTAAGTTGAAAAGAGAAAAATCACTTGACAGTTCACTTAATTTTAAGCATTTTTGTTATTTATTAAAATATAATGCTTGGGAGGCACCTGGGTATTTCAGTCAGTTAAGCGTCCGACTCTTGATTTCGGCTCAGGTCATGATCTCACAGTTCATGAGTTCGAGCCCTGCGTCTGGCTGAGCTGACACTGTGGAGCCTGCTTGGGATTCTCTCTCTCTCTCTCTCTCTCTCTCTCTCTCTCTCTCTCTCTGCCCCTCCCCAGCTCGCGCCCATGTGTGCTTCACCGCCATCAAAAAAAAAACAATATAGGGCGCCTGGGTGGCTCAGTCGGTTAAGTGTCCGACTTCGGCTCAGGTCATGATCTCGCAGTTCGTGAGTTTAAGCCCCGCGTCGGGCTCTGTGCTGACTGCTCAGAGCATGGAGCCTGTTTCAGATTCTGTGTCTCCCTGTCTCTCTGACCCTCCCCCGTTCATGCTCTGTCTCTCTCTGTCTCAAAAATAAATAAACGTTAAAAAAAAAAATTAAAAAAAAACACCCAATATATATATATGGCTTGTGTTTTTAAAATACAGCTTCGCTAAAGTTTGGTAGCACATGCTGTGAGATACTGGGGGCTAGGAAAGGGGGGTTAAATTATAAGGTGAGGCACTTACATGTGAATCAGTCTGAATTTTTAAAAGATCTTATTACAGAGAACAAATCAGTTAAACTGGGACATCCGGAACCCTATGCTTGCTGCTTCTCTCTTCTCTTATTTATTTTGACTGTTTGCCACCGGAAACCAAGCTGCCCCCAAACAGCTCAGTTTAGAAGTTTTCAGTGAGCAAGAAACTCAGTATTGTTGCAGTCCAGCAATGATCCTGAAGTCATTAATTAATCAAATGTTTTCAAAAGTTTATTCCATGTGTGTCTCCTTCTTAAAGCACCAGATGTTGTACTTTTCTAGTCTCTGACTATTTTAGGTGGTTATTAATACTATGTGAATTAAATCACCATAGAAACCTCTGAAACTGAAATCACAACGACAGAGATAATTAAGAGGCGAGATGTTGGTCCTTATGGCATTCGATCTGAATATTGTATCCGGAAAATCATTTGCCCCATTGGAGTTCCAGAAGCACCAAAAGGTAAGGAATAGAAAAAACTCTGTTCTTTGTTACTGACCTGTTGGCCACATCTTTTATGAATTAAAATTGGATTAAAATTGTTTCCTTATCTCTTCATTCAACTTCTGAAGAAGATATCTTTTGATACTCAATAAAGTTAACAAGATTCCACTAGACACACAGTGATACCTACAGGCATCGCGCCGAACACAGGGAGGGGTACAGAGAGCTGTAATAATAACTTCTCATAATCAGGCTGTGGAACAGTGATTGACACCAGACCATCGGCTCCAAGAGGGCGGCCACCAAGTCCGTCTGGTTTGTTGTAATCCTGACACCTGCTGCAGAATCAGACGCAGGAGTGGTCACTGAACGTTTGTTGGCTCAAGAGTTAAAGCTGTTTTGAAATAACGTCAGGGGGAAGAAATGATCTAAGAGGCACAAAGAGTGATTCAGGAAACATTTAGGGAGCACCTAGACAGCGAAGACATGGAAGAACTGGATGTGGCCCCTATTCTCAAAGAAGCAGAGAAAACGTTACAGTGTTGTTATAATGCTACCACACGAGCATCCAAACTGTTGCGCTAGAAAGAGTTCAGTCAGGTGACCAGATTCGAGAGCTATAAATAGATTAAAATCAGTGTTATTTTAGAAGTCCAGTAAAACCATTCAGGAAAAAAATCTGTTACAAAATGGGCAAAAAGAGAATGCTGTCCTTAGATATAAACATACTATTTAATAGAAGTTAACTGTCCCAAAATGTATAAGTTTAAATTTTGAAATTTGATTGAATTAATTCAAAAGTTTATCCTGGAGAATAAATGAGAGTAGATTTTTTTAAAAAAAAAATTTTTTTTTCAACGTTTATTTATTTTTGGGGCAGAGAGAGACAGAGCATGAACGGGCGAGGGGCAGAGCGAGAGGGAGACACAGAATCAGAAACAGGCTCCAGGCTCTGAGCCATCAGCCCAGAGCCCGACGCGGGGCTCGAACTCACGGACCGTGAGATCGCGACCTGGCTGAAGTCGGACGCTTAACCGACTGCGCCACCCAGGCGCCCCGAGAGTAGATTTTTTGAAAAGAACTTCAATAAGGGGTACCTGTCCTAGTAGAATGATGAAATAAATAGTAATGTAATTAAAACAGTGCTGTCCTGGAACAGAAGTAGCTCAGTCGATAGGCAGAGAGAAACAGATGGAAGAGGCAAGTTTCTGACCAGTCTTTAGTCCTGACCCCAGAGCCTTCAATTCAAACCACTGCAGTCTCCTCGAGTCACTTTTCTTTGCTCTTATCACTTTGGATAACCTAGGTCCTTCTGCTATTTCAGCTGCTTCCCTGCTCCCTGAACAAATGGGAAGGTTCAATGCTCGCCTCTCCCTGCTTTTTCTTTTTAAAATCTTACATTAGGAGATTTTACCTATAGTTAGTAGTTTCTGATCCCTTCTTTACACGGGCAACTTTCAAATTCCCCTTCTCAGTGCTGTGATGGGGAGATACACATTGCCAGAGCTGTATGTACATGGCAAGGACACTCAGCCCAACTAGGTGCAAGGAACACGGTAGGCTTCTTGAAGAATGTTGTATCCACGGTGGGGTCTGCGGGATGAACAGGCATTAGTCATGTGAGGGGGAGCGAAGCCAGGAGGAATGTTATGGGCAGATGTAACAGGTTCTTAGGCCTTTTATATCAGGAGCGAGCAGACCTGGCCCATGAGCCTTGACCCGTCACCTGCTTTTGTTAATAAAGTTTGATTGGACCGCAGCCATATGTACTCACTTATGTATGGTCTCTGGCTCGTTTCATGAAAACAAAGGCACAGTTGAATAGTTGTTACAGACACCATCTGGCCCACACAATATAAAGTATTTACCATCTGGCTCTTTAAGAAAAAGTTGGCCAACTCTTGTTTTTCATGATATAAGAGGAGATGTCAGAAGTACTGCAATTTTAGAAGCTATATGGCTTAAAATACTCTGATTTCTTTTCCAAAGAAACACCTACACCTCAGAGAAAAGGCCTTCGATCGAGTGCATTGCGGCCAAAGAGACCAGAAACGCCAAAGCAAACTGGCCCTGTTATTATCGAAACTTGGGTAGCCGAGGAAGAGTTGGAATTATGGGAGATCAGAGCATTTGCTGAAAGGTAAGGAAATGGTTAACATGTGCTCAGATACTCGAAGCTTTTATCACTTCAGAACTGAAGAATTGCCACCTTAAAAGTTTATTCAGTATGTCCTAGTTAATTTTACTTCGCCTTTGGATTTTAAGTGCTAGCTATATATTATTTAAAGTCCTATTTCTAATTTTAATGTGTTGTATCCACTTGTCAGTTTCTAATTACCTTTTAATGTTCATTTTTGAAATGGAAATAATTTCACATCTTTTTAGAACATGAGAGTCAACCAGATGTCACTTAATATTTGATGCCGAATGCCTCATAGTGTAGTTTCTGATAAAATTTCTCCTTTGTTTCCTGCAGAGTGGAGAAAGAGAAGGCACAAGCAGTTGAGCAACAGGCTAAGGTTAGTGAACAGAAGAAGGCAGAGGACTTCAAGGCCCAAATGGAGGCTCACCTCAAACAGCAGCGCTTGGCTGCCCGGCAGGTGGGGGAGTTGGTACTAGTCCCACCTGGCAGCGAGTTGACATTTTTAGCCAAATCCATGCACACCAAAAGCACAGTGTTGATATATTCGTGTGGTTTGACTTATTATCTAAAATTCAATGCGTAATTTTTTGTTGTTACTAAAGTATAGTTGACACACAGTGTCACATGAGTTTGAGGGTAATTTTGAAATACGTTTTCCTGCAGAGTTCCAATCTGTAAAATCTCTGTAGTCTATGAAAAAGCAAATTCTACTAAAACTCTGTAAGAGTTTGGTGTGATTTTTAAAAATGTATTTAAAATACTCATTTACAAATGCAGTCAACGTTTCCAATTTTGAAGGCATATCCTCAGCACCCTCAGGAAATAACTACCTAATATGTGTTCAGTTTCCTTGTCTCTTTTTTTTTTTTTTAACTGATTGAATCAGATGACATTTCTAAATATACAAAACTAAACTTTTCTTCTGAGGAATGAGAAACTGTGTGAAATACCTCACATTCTGTTCACGCGCATAGGATGTTTACAAAAGCTCTCCTGTCGAGACTGGCTGTGATGTCGCCGGGGAGCAGTTTGCAGTGGCAGGAGATAGTTCAGCATTGCCATATTATCTTAGTACACCTCTCACCTCCAGCAGTAGCTAGCTCTGCCCAGGCCAGAGTCTTTCTGAGTCTCAGTTTCCTCATCTTTAAGTTATAATACCAGCAACTCTGTTGGGTCAGTCTGAGCATTAAAGAAGATAATTATGACAAAGCGTTTGCCATCAGGTTTGAAATCATTGGCACCTATGTGTTTTTTTTTTTTTACATGTGGAAGCTTACATTGTCATGTTGGTAAGGTCAGGAAATGTTAGCAATCTATGATGGAAGGTGTACAAATTGGCTTTAATAACCCTCTATTGTAATCAGGCTATACTTCCCTGCGTAAAATAGTCTAAAATATTTTTTCTGTAAAAAAAAATGTTTAAACTGAGTAATATAAGAAGTTTAGAAAAGATGTTTTCTTATAATTTTCAACTTGCTTGCCTGTTTGTCAACTTGGATAGTGATTATTTAAATACTGACCTGTGTTTTATAATTGGATAAATTAACACTACAGTAAACCAGAAACGTTGTACAGTTCCCATCATTTGCTGTGTGCTCTAAATCGCACCGCTGAGCCGCAAGGTGTTCCTGTCTTCAATAAGATGACCCGTGTCTCTTTTATTTGCCATCAGAAAGGTTGGACGTTTGTATAGGCTGGAAAAATTTGATTGTTCTTCATTTTTGAATGAAAGACTTACTACTTTCAATAAAATAGGTGGTTTAGAGTCATAAAAATATTGGCCTGCGTCAAGAAATTAAATGGAAGGGCAAATTTAAATACATAGGTTCAGAAATAAAATATTTGAGAAATTTGGTGCAGTTTCTTAGATTTGGAGAAATGGTGGGTGGACTTCTTGCAGAATGGTATTGTTTTTATTTGGAACTGTTTCGGTTCATGTTTTCTCTCCCTGACTTTTCTAGAAACGATTGGAACAGCAGAAGCCTACAGCAATTGCAGCTTCCACCACTTCCCCAACGAACAGTACGACTAGTACCATCTCCCCAGCGCCGAAAGTGATGGTGGCCCCCATAAGTGGCTCCGTTACAACCGGAACTAAAATGGTACTAACTACCAAAGTTGGATCTCCAGCGACAGTGACATTCCAGCAAAACAAGAACTTCCATCAGACCTTCGCTACGTGGGTTAAGCAAGGCCAGTCAAACTCAGGTACACGACCGTTCTTAAAGAAAAGATTGCTTTCATTCAGGAAAAAGAAATTTCGATCGTTTACCGACTGAGATGAAACATTTCTTTAGAGAATTGTTTTCTTCCTGCAGCTGATTGAGCAATCAAGCTGCCACAGTTGGTTTGTTACAGATAATATTCATGATATGACATGAGCGAAACTCCTCTCTTCCATTATTTCCCTCTCAACATTTACATAGTTCACTTACTTTGAGTGGAGAGGAATGTTTTTCTTAAAAAGACAAGAATGAGCCACATTTCATGCCTTGGTGCCCTTCCTAGAAGTCACTACGTTGCTGGTTATTTTAAATCTAAAGCTTATTAAATGTCTTATACCCCATTAGCCACCAGCACAGCTGCCACATCTGCTACAACCATTGCCAGCACAGGTCAGACGTTCCAAATTACAGGCAATCCAGTCACTATGGCAGGAAAAGTAATTACCAAACTGCCACTTCCTGCAAACAGCAAGATTGTCGCTGTAAATGTGCCAGCAACACAAGGAGGTAAGGGAAATGTGAAGAGTTTTAATTCACATTTGCCAGATCATACTGTTGCCATTATTTTTCATTTCCTTTTCACTGATTTCAGTCCTTGGACCTCACATTCTATGTAGCCCACTATAAAACCCTGCCACACGTAGTTTCTCCTCAGAAACCCAGTGACACCTGATGCTTGTTATGAAAGGGGCAGTTGCTAATGACTTCTTCATCTTTTTTTAAGGCGTTGTTCAAGTACAGCAGAAAGTCCTGGGTATCATTCCATCAAGTACAGGTACAAGTCAGCAGACCTTTACTTCATTCCAGCCCAGGACAGCAACAGTCACAATTAGGCCCAATACCTCAGGCTCTGGAGCAACCACAAGCACTTCACAAGTAAGAATTCTTTACAGACTTCTTTTGTTTTAAAGCGTTAACCACATCAAGTTGAAGTTTTTAGAATGGCCCCTTCCAGGATTAATTTAGCTCCTCATCTTCCTTTACCTTTTACTCATCTATGCCAAGGTACTGACTTTTTAAAAAATCTGTTATATATCTAAGCATAAATGATATATGAAATGTTCATTTTCAGCATAATAGCATATTAGTTTAGGAATCAGAAGAAATGCTTTCTAGGATTCTGTAGAGGAAATTCCTTCATATAAAACAGCAGACAGCATTGGAGCCCCGAGGGAAACTTGGTATGCAACTGAGAAGTGGAATGAAAAATAGAATCCGTGGCATTAGAGCTCGTTGGTTATCAGCCGACATGCACACGTATTAGATACATCATTTCCTTGGCTCTGGTATCATGGAAAAGGTTTCAAGTTTTGCAGACTTGAAAATGTTCTGGACGTAACTGTAAAACTGAAAACAATATGCTCTGTAGTCTCTCCTCTAAAACTGTGAAAGGACATTTGGTTTCCGATCTCGTATGCTGTGGGTGACAGATATGTGTTGGACCTCAGGGAGAACACGACCCAACATTTTTCTCTGAACAACTACGGTGATTATAGGACAGAGCTTCACTGAGCCTTGTGCCTTCCTTCTGGTCTGTAGGCCAGATATCACTTGATATCAGTGACAAAGAATTTGTATGATCTCATTTGGATTAAATTTTCTTCCCTCAGAATTCCATCGTTATTCTGATGCTTAATATAATTTAAAATGTAATGCCCAAGAGCCTTTGTCATTTCTGTAGATGTAATTATCAACATAGGATGTTTAAAGACTGTGTTCTAAGTCCATCGTGCTTTTTTAGTCTTTTAAAAGCATTTTAATTCATTCTCCTTTGTGTCATTTATAGGTAATCACAGGGCCTCAGATCCGCCCTGGTATGACGGTGATTAGAACACCACTCCAACAGTCAACACTAGGAAAGGCAATTATTCGAACACCCGTGATGGTACAGCCAGGTATTCGTCCCTCCAGCATTTTCATTTTACATCTAAACATCCAGTCTG
The DNA here is from genome assembly GCF_022079265.1 of Lynx rufus. Classification (NCBI taxonomy): domain Eukaryota; kingdom Metazoa; phylum Chordata; class Mammalia; order Carnivora; family Felidae; genus Lynx; species Lynx rufus. The sequence goes on from NW_025814832.1 coordinate 37,959,829, forward strand.
GGAAATCTATAATACTCTGTATTGGCTACTTTACATACTAGAAAATACTAATTTGGATGAAAACTTCAGGCTGTAATCATATAGTGGTTACTACTCTGCATTGTGAATGAGTATTCAAAGCATACTAAATTTCTAATCCATTGTGGAATACATTCATAGATGTTATTTCATCTCTGGCTGTGCCGATGAGAGAAAATAGATCCAAGTTTGCTTAACAAAAATGTTTTAAAAACCTCTAGTAGATGGAATATATACTAATTCAAGTCATTGGAATAAAGAAAATGAGGAAAGACAACAGTCTGTTTGGCAAAAGACGGAGATAAAATCAAGGAAACAGCTAAGAAGCATTTAAATGGAAAGCATAAAAAAAAGATTACGGAGACAGTGTCAGCCTTTCGTTAATGTGAATAAGTTAAAGCTGCCATATTGAAAGCTGAACGCTGAAAGATTGAACAGAAAATCCCAGCTGTACATTTATGAGAAACATACCTAAAGTTGAATTACTACAAAAGGTAGACAATAATAAGATGGGCAAAGACCAAAAAAAGAAAGAAAGAAAGGGGGATGAGGTTTGGGGGCGGAAGATAAGGATTACCCTACTAATATTGAGCAGAGTAGAAGTCTGTGATTTTCACATTGTCTTAAAGATAAAAACTTGCAACGAAGGTGTAATTTGGGAACTTTAAGAACCAAATAAGATCACATTGGAGTGTATAAAGCAAAAACTATTTGATATGAAGGAGGGATTAGCAGGAGCGTTGTAGACGAGAAACAGGCTGCGTGTCAACTGTTCAACCTTCAGGAATGCACATTGGTTTTAAATATTTATGGGCTGTTTGTACCAAAATGGTCACATAATGAGTCATAGTAAAACCTGATGAATTCTTTCCAAACAGTAGAAGGTGTATAGGCCACATTCTTCAAAGTAAAGCAAGAAGTTAATAACTTATTCTACTAATTTTTACTTGCTTGGAAATTTAAAAACGGGTGTTTTTATAAGTAACTTTTAGGTGAAGGAAACATCAAATGTATAGTTTCAAGCACATTAAGTAGCCCCTAAGTCATGCTGCCAAAGCTAAACTCAGAGGCAAATTTATTCAATAAATACTTGAGCACCTACCCTAGGCAATTAAAATACATTGGAGGACAAAACAGACCAAAACCCATATTCTTAAGTCTTTAAAAAAAAATTTTTTTTAACGTTTATTCATTTTTGAGAGCGAGAGAGCGCGCATGTGTGAGCAGGGGAGGGGGCAGAGAGAGGAAGACACAGAATCCAAATCCAAAAGCAAGCTCCAGGCTCTGAGCTGTTAGCACAGAGCCCGACGCAGGGCTCGAACTCACAAACTGCAAGATCGTGACCTGAGTTGAAGTTGGACACTTAACCGACTGAGCCACCCCAGTATATGCTTAAGTCTTAATCAGCATTTAGAAAAATATATAAAACAAGTCTTGAAAGAAAACAGGAGGAAGTAAAATAAAATACAAGTAATAATTAGGAAACAGAAAAGGGCAAGGTGCCTGGCTGGCTCATTTGGTAGAGCATGCGACTCTTGACCTGGGGTTTGTGAGTTCAAGTCCCACTTTGGGTGTAGAGATTAATAAAATCTTTAAAGAAAGAAGAAGAAAAGAAAATGGAAAAGGGCACATGTTATTAAAATAAACCATTCTTTTGCAAGTCTAATCTTGAGAAAGGGGAACAAAATGCTGGTTTTACAGAATTAGGAATGAGAAAAAGTGCTATAAAAATAGAATGAACTTTTTTTAATCAAGTAGAATTATCCTTCTAATAAGACTTTGGAGAGGGGTACCTGGGTGGCTCAGTCGGTTTAAGCATCTGACTTTTGATTTCAGCTCAGGTCATGATCTCCTGGTCTGTGGGTTTAAGCCCACATATTGGGCTCTGTGCTGACAGCACAAAGCCTGCTTGAAGTTCTCTCCCTCTCTCTGTGCTCCTCCCCTACTTGTGCTGTCTCTTTCTCTCTCACACTAAATAAACTTAAAAAAAAAAAAAGACCTTGGAGAATTTTCACTATCCATATTCAGGAACTAAATATGTTTGAATAATGAAGCAGAAGTGTATACTAGGCTTATAAATTTCAAGTCTCGATGACTCATCTCAAGGAAAGAAATCTGCAAAGTTGCTAGAGGATTTCCTACAAAAAAGAATTCTAGACCCTGGTTTTATGGTAAAATTCTTTGAAGTGATTAGGAAGCAATTTCTTTCTTATAAGAAGTAGTTACAGGGAATAGGGGGCAGAAAAGATTAAATCTTTTCCGTTCAGTTTGCAATTTCAGCACAGTTCTAAAATGAAATAAAAAGTATTGTTTTGTTTTTGTTTTTAAATTTTATTTATTTATTTGGGTGGGGGGGAGACAGAGGGAGAGAGAGAGAGTCCCAAGCATGCCCTGCATTGCCAGTGTAGAGCCCGATGTGGGGCTTGAACTCACAAACTGTGAGGTCATGACCTGAGCTGAAATCGAGAGATGCTTAACCAACTGAGCCACCCACGTGCCATTGTTTTGTTTTTTTTAAAGTCAATTTTCTAAAGCCTAAACAGGACTTACTCCAGAAAACAAAGTATGATTCATTATTTCACTTAATGCTGCAGCAACAGTTGGTCAAATTCAGTATCTGTTACTGTTCAAAACTAGCTGTCAGGTAACTAAAGGGAACAGTAAAACTAATGTAAAGGAGAAAAACAATTACAGATGACAAATGATAAGAAACTTACAAAACAAAAAATTGGGTGATTGCAAGATGTACAGAGCCTTTTGTTCCCTTTTGCCTTTTGTTCCCTTTTGCCTTCTGTAGCTTCAGTTATGTGTTTGACTTGCATATGTGAGTCCGTAAATCCATAATTACACATGAGTGTGTCTTGTGTGTCAAGGAAAAGCCAGATGGCCAGTGGGTCTGGTGAGGCCCAGTGGAGACGAGGAGGAATTCTAGGAATCGTGGCCAGAGAGGTGGAGGAGGGGTGGATGTGTGTAGCGTACCTCTGATTGTGGTCCGATCGATCGGCTTATCCTGTTCCTCCCACCACACTAGCCTTTCCCAAAATGGAATCCACAGACTCCCTGGATGTGATACAATTTTTAAAATTAAAAAAAAAATGTTTATCTATTTCTGGGAGACAGAGAGACAGAGTACAAGCAGGGGAGGGGCAGAGAGAGAGAGACACAGAATCCGAAACAGGCTCCTGGCTCAGAGTTGTCAGCACAGAGCCCGACATAGGGCTCAACCGACTGAGCCACCCAGGCGCCCCATAACAATTTTTTAATATTTGAATTTGCATTTTGGTCATTATCTCAAAACAAATTAACATGTACATGTTGTTGGGTTGATGAGGGGTGGGAGGGAGGGGAAAGTGAGTGATGGGCATTGAGGAGGGCACCTGTTGGGATGAGCACTGGGTGTTTTATGGGAAACCAGTTTGACAATAAATTTCATATTAAGAACAAACCAACCATGTACGTGTTGGGGATCATCTGAATGACCATCGTATGATCGTTACCAACCCTTTAATCCATTTGTGTTTATGATAACATCATATCAGTACCAGGGGAATCAAGTAAAGTAATTTTTCATGCATTGTTCCTCAAACTGCAGTACAGGGACATAATGTGAGGTCCAGAAGTTCTCAAATTAAAGCACTTGACTTCACATGATGTACTTTGTTTTTTGGTTCATGTTAATAAATGGGAGAGAATAACGGAGAAAAGTTTTAGAAGAAAGCGTAATGATGGAAAACATACGCTGCTGGTTGTTAGAACATATGATACACGACCAGGATCAGCACTGGTCACCAAAGGAAACTAAACCAATAGACTCACTTAAAGAGGCATTATATGTGAGAATTTGCAGTGTGATAAAATTGTCATTTTGAATCAAGAAAGAAAGACAGTACTTACAGTAAATGATCCTAGAATAATCAGTTTATATTTTTGTGGGGGAGGGGGCTGGCTAGACATCTGCCAACATATATCGTAACTAAGCACTTACTTGGGAGGATAGATCTGATTAGAGAATGCAGGAAAATTTTAAAAGCAATAATTAAAACTGCAATAAAGAAAACAGACACACACAACTTTGTTAAAAAGAAACAAAAGGCAGAATGCAAAGTAGGAAAAATAGGGGTACTGGGGTGGCTCAGTCGGTTAAGCGTCCAACTTCAGCTCAGGTCATGATCTCACGGTTCGTGGGTTCAAGCCCTGCATCGGGCTCTGTGCTGTTGGCTCAGAGCCTGGAGCCAGCTTCGGATTCTGTGTCTCCCTTTCTGTCTCTGCTCCTCCCCTGCTTGCCCACTCTCACTCTCTCAAAATAAATAAACATTAAAAAAAATTTTTAAAAAGTAGGAAAAATATATAATTATAATTTATATCTTTAATCTCTAAAAATCAACTATAAATAAGTAGGAAACGTAGAGAAATGAGAAGGAGTGTGGAGAGAGAGCTCGCAAATGAAGCATCATGACTTGACAGGGATTTAAATGCTGACCCTCTATGGTAATTGAAGAAATTCAGATACCATGATACTATCAGACCGTTTCTGATTGCTGGAATATTGTACTTTACCGATAGTACATAGGGTTGCCAGGGGTCCAGTGAAATAGAATCTCAGTAATGGTGAGAATGTGAGTTGGGATAACCTATCTAAAATTCAGTTTGGTACTGTGTTCCTACTAGAAACGCAGTAATACTGAGAGGAGTTTATTTTAAGGAAAGAACTAGAAGTGCATAAAAATTTATGAACAGGGATTTTACCATAGCATTATTTATTAAAAGATAAAGGGGAAGGTATTTTGAATAACAGAAGACATTCAATGTTATACATAGGCAAGAATATTAAACACCATTCATTAAAAGAAATACAGAAATACCTATGTATTCACCTATGGAACAAAAGACAGAAGGTGAATGTAAAACATCATAAATGTGATGTGATTCACTAATTAAAAATGAATTAGGACATTATAAATGTAAAATTAGCTGCCAGATCATTACTCTTAGCAACTGTTCCACGGCAGGGGGCAGTGGATTCCACCTGTCTTTTCCTCCAGTTTCAGCAAGTTAAATGAGAATTAAAGTTTTTAGGAGACTGTTGAGCCATCCTAATTAAAATTCATTCATCCAGTAGATGTTTATTAAGCAATGAACTATGGATGCATTCTTTGAATGTTTTGCCCTAATATTAAGGATATAGTGATCTTGACCCCGTGGTTCTCCCAAACTGGTGAAAAGCTGTAGGAAGAGCTCGTTCATAAACGTGGTTGGTTCAGAATAGTCCTGTTATGTTTAAAAGTCATATGAAGTCATCATATATTAGATTGTCATCTTATTTTAAATATTCCTCAGGAAAGGCAGCCTTATAAAATGGCTTATTAGGTATATATTTCTTCCTTCAGTCTTCCCTCTTGTCATTTTAGCTTTGGCCTCCCAGGAAGAATATTGTTTTTTCAGTCTCCTGCAGATAGCAGGAACTGGGGAATGGCTGTGTGAGCTGAGCGAGAGTAGCTTCACTGGCAACCAGGTGGGACTGTGGGCGTGGATATATGTCTGAGCACATCCTTGGGCTGACGGCATCATATAAGTCTTTTCGAAAACTGAGAAGAGTGCCTTCACCTGACGCGTTGACTGCCTGGGGGCATATAAGCATTCATAACGTTTTGCTGTTTGTGTAGGTGCCCCTCAGCAAGTGGTGACCCAGATCATTAGAGGGCAACCCGTTTCCACCGCGATCTCTACCCCTAATGCAGTTTCCTCAGCACCAGGACAGAAAGCATTAACTTCGGGAACATCCAGTGCAAATCTGCAGCCTTCACCCTCCCCGGCCCCTCGTCCCCAACAGGGACAGGTGAAGCTCACCATGGCTCAACTCACTCAGTTAACACAGGGCCACGTAAGTAATGGCATTTCATGGTAACTCTCTTTTTCCAGTCTTCATTTGTAATTCCAGTTAGTTAACTCTAGAGGTGATCCGTTTTATTCTTGCAGTAAGTTTAAAAACAGGTACTTACTCTCAGAAGATTAAAATGTACTTTTTAGAGAAATGGCTGCTTTGTAGAGTCAAAAATACGTCTTAAAGGCGAGATATAATCAGTTTCTGTCATCTAGAGCCCTTAGACTGTGAGCTAAAACAGCCAGATGGATAATCCTCTTAAGTACCAAAACATTATTAGTTGACCAATTTCCATTGGAAAAATAAGACTTGAGTACATCAGCTGCTTCCTTGCAAGATTCAACTGTTCTCAGTTCTTCTAGTAGTAATCAGTAGGTTGAATGCAGTTCCTTTAAAAATCAAGGAGGTTTTCTTATGGAAACTGACAGGCTGATTTTTTAAAAATTTAAAATGGAAGTGCAAAGGAGAAGGAATAGTTATAAAACTGTTGACGAACAGGAGGCTTTGCCCTGTATGATGACCTGATATCAAAATATTTATGATAATGCCTCACTCATTAGTACAGAAAGGTGCAGACAACTAGGACAGATAGATGAATAGCGCAGCAGAGAATGCAAAAAGTGACCCATGCCTATGTGAACACATGTTCCATGATAGAGATGTCATTACAAGCCATTGAGAAGGGAACAGACTTTCCAGTAAATGGTGCTGGGACAATTGAATTTATACGGAAAACTGTGAAACTGGGCCACTACCTCACTTCCAAACTCCTTTCCAGGAGGATAAAAGTCCTACCTGTGAAAGGTAAGAGTATAATACTTTCAGAAGATGAGAGAGAAGAACACCTTCATAACCTTAGGATAGGAAAGAAAGGCTTTCTTACTTACACACAAAAAACACTAACCATAAAGGAAAAGATTTATAAATTCAACTCCATTAAAAATAAGAACTTCAGTTCATCAGACATTATAAAAAGTAACACAAACACAGACTGTTATCCAAAACACATGAAGAATTACTAAAAATAAGGCAAAAGAGCAAAAGCTCAGTAAAAAAAAAAAAAAAGTTGGGGGCATACAAACTTGACGAGGAGAGAAGAAATCTAAATATCCAAAGTCAAAAAAACTACTGAACTCTACTGGTAACGAGGGAAATGGATATGAGAACCGTGTACATAAGAGGTTGGAATAAATTGAAATGTTGGTCAAGATGAGGAGCTGGCAAAGACGTGAAACAAAATACACTTCCATGTGCAACCGCGGCAGTGTAAATTGGTTTAGCCGTTTGGACGACTCCAGGCGTGACCTGGCAAAGTTGAGGATATGCATACCTCTGGTCCAGGAGTTCTCCCGTATTCCCTAACGAAGTTCTTGTTCACGTGAGCACCAGGATAATGAACATGAGTCTTCATAGCAGCATGGTTCACCAGAGTAGAAAAGTAAGAACAGCCCAAAAGTCTGTCTACTGTCAGTTCGATAAATTGTGTTGTAGTCCTACGGTAATGAAAATGAAAAACCGTGGCCACACAGAACCACATTGTTGAGCTGAGGGAGCAAGTATGAAACTTACATTATGATTCCATTTGCACAAAATTCAGAAACGGGCAAAACCAGCTGTGCTGTATAGGGATACAGGGCTGCTGCATTGTCCGTGGAGAGAAGCTTCATTCCCATCATGTTTTTCACGGATGGCATTCTTGAAGTTGTGAACCTGTAACCCCAGAAAGGTCTGTACTTAAGCAGTCGCACTATGAAGAAGTGTGATGATACCCTAACAGTGAGAACAGTGGTTACCTCCAGAGGAAAGGAAGGGAACGCAGATCAGAGCAGATCTCAGCAGGGACTTCTTGGATACTGGCGACGATGACCTGAGGGCTGATTTTATAAGTGTTTACTTTATAATTATTTTTTAAACTATACTTGGTGTTTTATGCATTTTTGAATGTGCAAGAGTAAACGAGGGACTCATGAGTAAAGTATATGTGCATTAGTATATGAACTTGGTGGCGTCAGCCTGGGCTGTTGAGAATTTGGGGTGGGTTGTTTTACTTTGATTTCTAACTCTCCGCCGTGTCCCTAGTAGTTAATTTTCCTGGATTTCCTGGACAGAAATTAACTAATCCTAGTAGTTAATTTTCCTGGATTTCCTGGACAGAAGTGGCAGTACATACAGAGCTCTTAGTTCCTGGTCCCCATTTTGGTAACTACCTGGGCATTGGCGACCCTATGCCCAGCGACCCACGACGTGTCGAAACCCTAAGCTTTTTCTCCTTCGGTGCACACAGACACACACCATAGGTAATCTGGTACATACTGAAAAAATAAAACCAGGAGACCTGGGTTCCTCATTTTTTCCCACCTTTAAGTTCATCTCTAGCTTTGGGCAAGTGACTTGAACTTTCTAACCTTGAGTTTCTTAATTGGTGATAAGATTATAGTAATATTTTCTCTCCCCACTCCACGAAGTCACAAGTCCATTGTGAGAATCCAGCGAGACAGTATATACAAAGATGCTTTGAAAATTACAAAATAATACGAATATAAGATGGTTTAAAATCAGAATTTTGTGGAGACATTAGTCATTCACTTCAGTGCCCTTATTTTGTAGATAGTAGGGAAATTTAGATCTGGAGGAGTAGTGTTACTTGTAGACAGATACCTGGCTGTCCATTTGGAGAGCTTGGACTGGAACTCTGGGCCATTAGTTCATATTTTCTCCATTAAACAACATCGGTCTTTCCAAATAAATATTCTTACTTTAGCTTATCTGAATTCCTTTCGCTGCCGTTCTCTAGACCTTCAGATACGTAGTTTCGTTACGTTAAAAGGATCTTTCCAACGTAAAGGTGGTATACTTAAAGACTGATGCTTTGAACACTGTTTACCCGTTGTCATTTGTTTTCCATAGGGCGGCAATCAAGGTTTGACAGTAGTAATTCAAGGACAAGGTCAAACGACTGGACAGTTGCAGTTGATACCTCAAGGGGTGACTATACTCCCGGGCCCAGGGCAGCAGCTGATGCAAGCTGCCATGCCAAACGGTACTGTCCAGCGGTTCCTCTTCACACCTTTGGCCACAACAGCCACAGCAGCCAGCAGCACCACCACCACCGTTTCCACTACGGCAGCAGGTAGAACTTGGGGTTATCAGAAGTGCCGCTTGTCGTTGCACAAGTTGCTGGGCTGATAGAGGGAAAGGAGGCCCAGGGTTTATCTTTGGGAAGATATGCCTGGAGCCAGTGAGCCTAAGAGCTGTCCGGTCAACCTCACAACGTCTCTTGTTCCTACAGGTTCCCTGTCACCTCCATCACCCCATAAAAATACAGAAAATTGGGGCGGGGGGTCAAAAACAGTGGGTATCATGGTAACTGTGCCCACACTTGCGTCTTGCCCAGCCTTGTGGGCACCACTGGAGTCATGGTGCCTCGGGGGCACCAGTGGATTACGCAGGTAACGTCGGGGAAGGTTGATGTATCCAGCTCATGGCCTACACGTAGCTGCAGGTCCAGACCACTGTGTCAGCCTCCCACTGCCGGCTGCCCTCACCACTCCCCAGGAAAACAGTGAGGGTTTAACGTCAGCCTGTCCCAGAAGTCCTGGCTGATTTCTAGAGACAGGGCCTGGCTCCCCGGTTAGGAGAGTCCTAACTCAAATGTGTCTCTGGAGTGTCTCTGGAATGTCTAAGGTGTCAGTCTTCTATACTGAAATTCAGAATTCGCACTTTTAGGAAATCCCCTGCAGATTCTTCTTTAACCAAGGTTCTGTGTTGTAGAGTCATAGAAACATTTGGTCTTTCTTTTTCACAGGTACAGGTGAACAAAGACAGAGTAAATTATCACCCCCGACACAGGTGCCACAAGCCAAAACCTTGCCACCAGCTCAGTCATCAAGTGTGAGTCCTCCAGAAGCCCAGCCACAGACTGCTCAGCCTTCAGCTCAGCCCCAGCCCCAAACCCAGCCCCCGTCCCCAGCTCAGCCTGAAGTGCAGACTCAGCCTGAAGCTCAGACCCCAACAACTGTTGCATCCCATGTCCCTCCTGAAGCACAACCCGCCCAAGCACAGTCATCCAAACCCCAAGTCGCAGTACAGTGTCAGCCTCAAAGTAATGTCCAAGGACAGTCTCCTGCTCGCGTCCAAAGTCCACCACAGACTCGAATACGTCCATCGACTCCATCCCAAGTGTCTCCCGGACAGCAATCCCAGGTTCAGACTACAACCTCACAACCGATTCCAATTCAACCACATACATCTCTTCAGACACCTTCCCAGGGCCAGCCACAATCACAACCCCAGGTACAGTCTCCAACTCAAACTCTTTCATCAGGACAGACGTTAAACCAAGTTACTGTTTCATCCCCATCCCGTCCTCAGCTACAGATACAGCAGCCGCAGCCCCAAGTCATTGCTGTGCCCCAGCTGCAACAACAAGTCCAGGTTCTCTCTCAGATCCAGTCGCAGGTTGTGGCTCAGATACAGGCTCAGCAAGGTGGTGTGCCCCAGCAAATCAAACTCCAGTTACCTATCCAAATTCAGCAAAGCAGTCCTGTGCAGACTCACCACATTCAGAATGTGGTTACAGTGCAGGCAGCCAGTGTGCAAGAGCAGTTGCAAAGGGTTCAGCAACTCAGGGATCAGCAGCAAAAGAAGAAGCAGCAACAGATAGAAATTAAGCGGGAACACACTCTCCAAGCTTCTAATCAAAGTGAAATCATTCAGAAACAGGTAAAGTTATTAAGTAAAAGCAGCATGTTCAGTAGCTTGAATGATTGTGCTGTGCAGTAGACCTAGTGTTGGTTGTATCAGGTTTCCTACAGGAGACAAAAGTCATCGACGGTTCTATTTAGAAAGCAGCACTGGATTGACGAAAAAATACTGAATGACTGCCAGGGCTTGGAACTCTTCTTGGATGTGACAATCAGTGCTTATTAGAAAAACTGCCTGTACTGGGGGAGAACTAAGATGGGAAGGATGGAGTTAGGAGTTTCCGCACCATTGATGTAGGACTTGAAGGTCAACTAAGCTTACAGCCGCTCAGGCATCAGAAGCGCTCTGAAGTTATTTGCAGTTGTCACTCCTTAGTTTGCGTGAGGGACACATTACAGACGATTGAAACTCATTTGCGTTTCTACCCACACCTTCGTTAGAGGTGGAGATTCTTCTATCCCATAGCTCAAATAAAAAGTGGCATCCTACAATAGCGTCTTAGTGAAGTAAGGCAATTTAGAGGAGTTGGAATTACTCTACTTAAAATGAAGTCACATGTACAAGATCCTGAAGCATTGCTGAGGGAAACTTTCTTTGCGTCAACAGCGTGCACCGCTCAGCATTAGTCAGGAGGTTGAGTGTGGATTTCCAGTGTTCCCAAGTCGTGAGACCTGCGTTCAGTTCCTGGGTCTCCCATTCACAGTCCACGACACTGTCCTCTCTGCCCTGAGCTCCGTATCCTCGTTAATACTCCCTCTCTTGACAGCCACGTGAGATTATTGTAATGATTAAATGAGGTCATGTGTATAGAAACACTTTGCATTTTATTTTTTATTGGGATATGTTTGACACACAGCAGTGTATAAATTTAAGGTGTACAACACGTTGATTTGGTACACGGATATTTGGAACGTGATTGCCATTGTAGCAGCAGTCAGCACCTCTGTCACGCCGTATGAGCGACATTCCTTTGCAGTGGTTGGATTAATTGAGATCTTGTCTCCTAGCACGTTTGATGATTCTAATGCAACGTCGTTAGAAGTACTTTTTAAACAACAAAGGGATTTTAAAGGCGTGTGGTAATGTTCTTATAAATCGATGTCCTATGTGTGTTCAAATGCATTATTACCCAGCTTTTAGTACCGTGTAGTCTGTAAACTTAGAATTACTACAATATCTGTCTTTATCCTAATCTCTGTGCAAAGTGGGACAGGGAAGAGAAATTAATACCTAGGAAGAGAGCATAATGTTAACAAAAATGGCTGTTGCAGAGTGATACCCGGGTTAAAATTACAGCTTCTATTCCTTTTTTCGTGTCAAACAAGTGAGTTAATTTTTTCATGCCTCAGAATCTCATTTATAAGATTATCCCTTTCGGTGTTGTTATGAGGAATAATTGAGGTAATGTCAGGTGCTTACGTAGCACAGTGCCCAGTACACGGTAAGCACTCAGGCCGTATTGCAGCTCTAATTCTGTTTATGTTCTGACATAAAACTCTTACAGTTTTCTTTGGAAAACATACATGTGCTCAGATTTCTGCTGTTAATCTGTATTACCAACATGTAGTCATTATAAAATATGCACTTTGGGATTTTGTTCTGTCCTGAAGGTGGTGATGAAGCATAATGCTGTAATAGAACATTTAAAGCAGAAAAAGACCATGACTCCAGCTGAAAGAGAAGAGAATCAAAGGTAGGAAGACATGTTTATAACCCAGCAACACAGGGTCTCATTGTACGTCGGCCTTTCCTCTTTAGCATGTACACGGACAGGACGTCTGAGTTTAAGTTTTTTTGTTGGTTTGTTTTGGTTTTTTATCTTGGCTGAAGTTCCTTAAACGTGGATACTTGGCAATACTGGGTGCTCGTAACTGGTCTGAATCACTCTTTGAAGCTTTCCGGTCACAGAAAGTTTGTGTATCAGCCGTAGAGACATAGAAAAATGATGTCTTGAGCTTTTCAGAATGACATGCCCAGCATTACATGGATTGTGTATTTCTCTCCAGAATGATTGTCTGTAACCAGGTGATGAAGTATATTTTGGATAAGATAGATAAAGAAGAAAAACAGGCAGCAAAAAAACGGAAGCGCGAAGAGAGTGTGGAACAGAAACGTAGCAAGCAGAATGCCACCAAGCTCTCCGCGCTGCTCTTCAAACACAAAGAACAGCTCAAAGCAGAAATACTAAAAAAGAGAGCGCTCCTGGACAAAGACCTACAAATTCAAGTGCAGGTAAGAAGGGATTTCCTTTCCTTCCATGGCCAGTGTTTAGCATGTCATTATATTCTTTTTTTTTTTTTCCCCTTGCCTCTTTGGTTACGCTTTACATTTCAGCTAGTTTCTAGAACTTAACATTTTTGTGCATAAACTAAAAGCAGTGGGACACATGTCTTTTCAAACACGACAGAGCTTTTATATCTGAAGGCATCTAGTAATCGCTCAAGTAACCACTCTAAGAGAGGTCAGTCTGTTGATTTAAAGAAAAACATTTTGAGCACCTTCTTGGGGATAGCGTTTATTCTCTATGACATAGTCTCGCCAAAAGTTATCAGAAGCCAGGTTTCATGAGAAAGGTAGACCAAGAACTATAAAACAATGTCAGAAGAATGAAAAATAAAGAGTGCCCATTAAATAAGCGGCATCTGGGTGGCTTAGTCAGTTAAGCATCCAACAATGGGTTTTGGCTCGGGTGGTGATCCCATGGTTCATGGGTTCAAGCCCCACATTGGGCTCTGCGCTGATAGTGTGGAACCTGTTTGGGATTCTCTCTCTCTCTCTCTCTCTCTCTCTCTCTCTCTCTCTCTCTCAAAATAAATAAATAAATAAACTTAAAAAAAAAAAAAAAAAGGAGAAGAAGAAGAGCACCCATTAAATAAGACCCCGTATTTTCTTGTCTTGTAACTGATCCTGTAGGCATTGCTAACCCTCTGCTTGCTTGGGGTTATTTAAAAATGAAAGAAGACATCTATTCATGCATATTTGAACAGCTTCTTAGAAGTAGGCTATCTAAAGCATACCTAAATGTGCCTTGTATATTTTGAAAAGATGAGAAGTATTTTTTTTTTAAATTGATCAGCCCAGCAACCAATGGTTCCACAACTCTGAGACATTAAGAGACCTTCCCACTAAAGTCAAAAACCAGATGACAGTGCCGAAAACCACCATTATTATTTATTACCTCCGGAAATTTCTAGATAGTGTATTAAGTCAAGAAAAAAAAGAAGGTAAAATGTTTATTGTATATGATACAATATTATATTATATTGTATATATAATATCATAATGTATAATATTATATCAACAGCCCCACCCTAAATTTTATGAGAGGATTCAGTGAGGTAGTCACTCACCAGATAAATGTCGAGACTACAACCGTTGTCAAAGGGCAATAAACAAAAGCCAATTCTTAGTAGCAAATATTCCCTCTCACCTTAAATTAAGGTACATTTCATAGCAGGGGCACCTGGGTGGCTCAGTCGGTGAAGCGTCCAACTTCAGCTCAGGTCATGATCTTGCAGTGCATGGGTTTGAGCCCCACATCGGGCTCTGTGCCAACAGCTCAGAGCCTGGAGCCTGCTTCAGATTCTGTGTCTCCCTTCCTCTCTGCCCCTCCCCTTCTCACTCTCTGTCTCTCTCTCTCTCTCTCAAAAATAAATAAACATTTAAAAAAATTCTTTTGTGTGTGAGATACATTTCAGGGCCCTTGGGTGCCTCAGTTGGTTAAGCATCCGACTCTTGGTTTCAGCTCAGATCATGATCTCACGGTTTGTGAGTTCGAGCTGCATTGGGCTCCATTCTGTCAGTGTGGAGCCTGCTTGGGATTCTGCCTCTCTCTTTCTCTCTGATTCTCTCTCACTTGTGCGTGCTCTCTCTCTCTCAAAATAAATGAGTAAATTTTAAGTTTTAAGTAGGGAGGGTTTTTTTTTAAAGATTCATTTCAGATCAAAAATTTTAATGTAAAAAAGGAAACCACAAAAATAATAGAAGAAAACAGGCCTGTCATCTTTGTAATCTTGGAGTGGGGAAAACCACTCCCGCGCATTACAGATCTCAAATGCTTCAAAGGAAAAAGACAGATTTGAAGACAGAAGAAAAAATTTTTTGTTGGAATGAAGAAAAGACAATAAACAATATTGAAAAACAGATAGCAAACAAGAAAAACATTTTACGATATTTATGACAGAATTAGTATTTCTAAAATTTAAAGAGCTCTTTAAGTCAGTAAGAAAAAGGAGAACATAAAAACAGAAAGAAAAAGATGAACATTAGTTAACTAGATGAGGGGAAATCCTGTCACTGCAGTGTGTACTGTAAATATATCTTGTAGTTTTATCAGGGATACCTCAATAAAGCTGAAATTAAAAAAAAGAAACACTCTAATAATGTGTGAGACACACAATTTTCAAATTAAAAAATGCCAAACACCAATAAGTGTACAAAAAGATAGTCAACCTAAATACCAAGGAATGAAATGAAAAGACTGTCGTTTTAGAGAAAATATGTATTTCTAGAGAACATTGCATCAGTGTATGAAAATTCTTTAAAATGTGGATATTCTGATCCATAATTTCACTTCTAGAAATTCTTCTAAGAAACAATTAGGCAAGATTTGTAAGCAAGGACATAATGAATGTTAATAATAATAATAATAATAATAAAAGTCTGGAATCATCCTGAAATCCACATAGTAATTGGTATTTCTCAACAGAAGGACTTTAGGCCCTTTCCATAGGTCAGTTTTTTTTTACACACTGTAAGAACCAAAGCATTTACTAAATGATAGTATCACCTTCAACCCAAAAAATGACCTTGCCCCTCCACCTACATTCTCAAATACTGTCTAGAGGTACCTCAGTTGGGAACCACTGGATTAAATGCATTTGGGTGTCCACACAGTGGACTGCCATTGTAACAAAATGGTGAGTGCAGAATTGGTACTTTTTGTTTTTAATTCCTTGGGGAAAATTCTCCATGAGAAAAGTTTGAATGAAAAATTCAGCTTGCGGAATAGGATATAAATGTGACTTATCCATTCAATTCATGCAGCTGGTATTTAACATCTAATGTGTGTCATATGCTATTCCTACTCCATCTTCACAGAATGGGGATTTATTTATAATCTGTATTCTTTACATATAAATAAATAAATTGGACATGTACAGTCAGATGTCTTTGAAAACAATTAGCTTGGCCAACAAATGAAAATAATCTAAGTCAGGGATTCTGGGTGGCTCAGTCAGTTGGGCGTCCAACTCTTGATTTTGGCTCAGGTTATGATCTCACAGTTCGTGAGTTTCACCGTCTCAGGCTCCACTCTCTATCCCTCTCTCTGTGCCCCTCCCCCATTCGTGTTCTCTCTCTCTCTCTCTCTCTCTTTCTCTCTCTCTCTCTCTCAAAAATAAGTAAATAAACATTAAAAAATTCTGTAAGTTGGGGCACCTGGGTGGCTCAGTCAGTTAAGCATCCAACTTTGGCTCCGGTCATGATCTCATGATCCATGAGTTCGAGCCCTGCGTCACGCTCTGTGCTGACAGCTCAGAGCCTGGAGCCTCCTTTGGATTCTGTGTCTCCCTCTCTCTCTCTCTCTCTCTCTCTCTCTCTGTCCCTCCCCCACTTGCACTCTGTCTTTTTCTCTCTCAAAAATAAACATTAAAAAAATTTATAAGTCATTGCACCCCCCAGAGATGACTGTTGTTAAATAATTTTAGAATATAACTTACATTATTTTTAATGTATGTATCCATATCTAAACTCAATTTATACAAAAACAGAATCACACTAGAGACAACACATACGGAATATGTCTCTCTACTCATTACAGTGTGCAGCCATTTTAAAAAACAGCGCTTCTGTAAATATTCTATTATACAGGATGGTGTTGTTAATCGTATATTACATAATCTAATGAGTAAGAAAATTTATTATACTTAAAAAAATTTTTTTTAATGTTTATTCGTTTTTGAGAGACACAAAGAGACAGAGCGCAAGTGGAGGTGGGGCAGAGAGAGAGAGGGAGACGCAGAATCCGAAGCAGGCTCCAGGCTCTGAGCTGCCAGCACAGAGCTCAATGCGGGGCTTGAACCCATGAATCATGGGGTCATGACCTGAGCTGAAGTCAGATGCTTAACCAACTGAGCCACCCAGGCGCCCTGTTTATATCTTTATTCTTGTATGATTCTACTTGTCTCTCTTTTTTGTTAAATAGACTGTTTTTTAGAGTTTGAAATTTACAGAAAAATTATGCAGGAAAGTTCTTGTATACTCACCCCCCTTCAAAACACACACACACACACACACACACACACACACACACACACACACACGTTTATTATTAACATCTTGTATCAGTGTGGCCATTTGTTACAGTTGATGAGCCAGGTAGTACATTGCTATTAACTAAAGTCCACGGTTTACATTGTTTCACTCTTTGTGTCACACAGTCCTGGGAGTTTGACAAATGTGTAATGTCAAACCCAAGTTACAGACAGAATAGTTCCACTGCCCTAAAAATGTCCTGTGTTCCACCTTTTTGTCTTTCCTCCAACCCTCTCTGCTTCTCTTATCGATAAAGTAATTTCTTACCATTTCTTAATAGAAATTAAACCTTCATTTAGCTCTTCGAACATCTCAAACCTACATATTATGAAGTTTTTGGTCAAATTGTTCTATAAAATTGATTTCATTTGGAATTAATTCAGATTCAGTTATTGACTTTGCCTTTTTTCACATCACATGTTTTCATTTGATTTGCATTTGGCATTTAAGTGAGAGGAGTTCTGTTTCCTCCCCGGAAGCCCAGTGTAGAGCAGCCAGCCCCACATCAAGCAGGGAGCCTGTTCTCGTGACCCCCCCCACCCCCCCATGCAGCATGTTGAGTCCCTTTCTCCCTGCAGAGACCGGTTGTTGTTGGGCCATCTCCTCCTACCTCTGAACCTGGAGTCCACCGGGCCTGCATGTTTAGCCCTGTTCAGTATTGTGTTTCCATTTCATAGAGACACTTATTTTACTCAAACATGGCTCTACTTTTCAATTTTTCCTCTGTTTTATAGTTTACTGTCATTGGTGTGTTCTTGAAGGGGGGGATCGAGTGTATACCCAACTTACCATCTTTGGGTTTTTTAAGTGATCTCTGCCTAATGTGAGGTTTGAACTCATGACCCTGAGATCAAGAGTCTCATGCTCTACCAAATGAGCCAGCCAGGCACCCCACCCCACCAAACCATCTTGATCATCTTGATTTTACTAAAATCCATTTCACTACGTTATAAACGCATCATATTAATTAGGAAAATGACACTCAAGGTTTAGACTTTTTACATTGAGAAGGGCTGCTGAATAGTCATGCAGCTTACCTTCTCACTCACCGGACCATCTAGATGCTAAATAGAGAAAATAAGATTCATTAAACCAGAACCATTCAGGTTTATTTGTTAGAATTTTTGTGATGTTTACAGGGCGCCTGGCTGGCTCAGTCATTGGAACATGCGACTTTTGATCCCAGGGTCATAAGTTCGAGCCGCATGTTGGGTGTAGAAATTACTGCAAAAAATTTTTTTATTGTGATATTCAAAAGATCTTACCGTGCTTAACAGTCGGTTAAGCATCTGACTCTTGATTTTAGCTCAGGTCATGATCTCATAGCTCATGAGTTCGAGCCGCACATCAGGCTCTGTGCTGACAGCATGAAGCCTGCTTCGGATTCTCTCTCTCCCTGTCTCTCTGCCCTTCCCCTGCTCGTGCTCTCTATCTCAAAATAAATAATAAACAAATTTTAAAAAAAGCTTGGTCATAGCAGTGATTTATTTACAGCAGGTTTGTTCATGGATGCCAATGACAATGGCCTTTTCCAGAGAAATAATCATCATTTCTAAGAATAAGTTGTAGCACTAGGTAACACGTGTATCTGTAAAGTATTTCACGTGAAGAGAAGTAAGGGTTTTACTTTATATCAGAGTGTGTGTTGATAAAATAGCTCTTCCTGCGTTTTTAAATTCTAGACCTAGGAGCCTAATAAATTAGACAAATCTGTCTCTCCTTCAACTGGTGGCTGGTCAGGCCAAATTTTAAGAATCATGTTCAGTTTATAAGGACACAGACGGGGGCGCCTGGGTGGCTCAGTTGAGCGTCTGACTTCGGCTCAGGTCACGATCTCACGGTCTGTGAGTTTGAGCCCCGCATCAGGCTCTGTGCCGACAGCTCGGAGCCCGGAGCCTGTTTCGGATTCTGTGTCTCCCTCTCTGACCCTCCCCCGTTCATGCCCTGTCTCTCCCTGTCTCAAAAAAATAAATAAACGTTAAAAAGAAATTTTTATAAGGACACAGACGGTGAGCCGCCAGAAAGCAGCTAGCTAGTGGGTGAAGACACTTGTAACCCCATTCTGAGCAACAACAGAAAAAACTGGGGCACGATAAGAGCAAGCCCGGGGCACGTTGTTTTCAGCAACTGGATCATCTTTCTGCAGGTGTCCTTTGAAGAGACTGGCAGATCTCGAGTTGTTCTGTAATCTTCGCTTTATACTTCTCGTTGTTTTGACTGGGTTCAGAGTATAGTGAGGATGACGCTAAAATTACAAACCCCCTCACACGAGGCTGACCTTGGAGCCACTCCAACAAGGGGAGGGGAGGTGAGAAGAGAGGGAACGCAGAGTCCTCTGGCCGAGTCCGACATGTACGTGAGTTCGATGACAGCTTTGTATTGTCTTTAATTGACAACAGGAAGAGCTCAAGAGAGACCTGAGGATTAAGAAAGAAAAAGACATGGTGCAGGCCACAGCGGTAGCGGCTCCCTCCCCCGCAGCGCCGCCTGCGCCTCCGGCCCCTCCGCCTTCACCCCCGCCTCCGCCTCCCCCACAGCACACGGGCCCCCTGGCCACGGCCACGGCCACGGCCACGGCCACGCTGCCTGCCGCTTCCCAGAAGAGGAAGCGAGAAGAGGAAAGAGACTCGAGCTCCAAGTCCAAGAAGAAGAAAATGATCTCTACTACCTCAAAGGAAACTAAGAAGGACACAAAGCTTTACTGTATCTGTAAAACGCCTTACGATGAATCTAAGTGAGTACATCTTTTTTGAGCCTTAGTTTATTTTCTTAAAAGCTTAGCTGTTAAATTTCCAGTTGTGAAGAAAAGGAGTGTATTGGTAGCCATGTCAATGAAAGTAGTTGAAAGTAGGGATAATAACGTTTTCTCTGTGGTCTTGCATCTGATGTTCTTAAACATGACACTAGAAGAGTAAGACTTTTGTATTTTACGTGTTCATGATCCGTGTTTGTTCTTCATCGTATTCTTTTCTGTCAAAAACAAGCTTTCTGTTGCTCTTTTGCTTTCTCCTCTTCTCTCTGGATTAACTCCAAACCAATCGGTAATGCTGTCGGGAGAAGGAGGTGTGTTACTATCGCTGCCCAAAGTTGAGAGCATCCTTTCTGGAATCTGTTCACAACCTTACGATAACATCACATCTTAGAGACTATCGGAGTATGAATGGTGTACAAGGTTTCAAGTTCGAGTAGTTTTGGTTTTTTATTGTTTAATTTTAAGCAATTCTGTGGTTTTTGTATTGGGATACTGAAACTTAATATTATTTTTGTCAAAGTTCCCACTTTCTTACTGGGGACAAAAGCCAGAAAAATACAAGGAGTGTTTTCACTCAGTCCTTAATAATGACCCTCAAAAATGTGACAATAAGCATGGCAGCTGGAAGCTTTTTTTGACTGTTGTGACTTGTATTTGGTGATATACATACAAGATTCTAGAAACACTAATCCATTAATGCAGTTTCATTTGTTATCCTTATCATTCACCCCATTGTCCAGCTTTCCTTTTGAGCGTTTAAACGTAGGCCAGCTTTCTAAAGCCAAGATTAACTACGATATTTTTTGCAGGACCAAAATGTTTGATCATGCTAAAAATATATGATTCTTTAGAAGTAGCAATGCTTAATATCTACCTTAAGTGGATGCCTAACCAATTTATAGAATAAAATTGTGATCTCTCCAGTGAGGTTTTAAGTTACAACATTGGAGCCGCCTTCGTGCTTGCTATTTAAAATTATAACGTGCAAGTTCTAGGTCACACCGTTTTGTTGGTAGATTTAGCTGTGTGGTGAATTAGACACGTCAGCTTAGGCATCTTCCCTTTTCATTGTCTCTCTTGGAAATTATATATCATGTGAAAGGTGGAGCCCTATTAACTGATTTTTCCCCCTTAGTTCTAATATAAGTTGCCTCCCTTTAAGCAAAATAATAATGATTTGCAGAATAAAGCAGAACATGATTTACTTTCTTTACACAAAGATCTGTGTATGGAACTTATTTAAGTAATTAGACAAATGTGGCTTATTTAAAATACCCACATCACAGAAATTCATTTCACACACCAACATCTTTGTCATACTTCAGTTGCATGAAAGTATGTGCTCCTTCTACTGAGATTGCCTCATTATTTTGTGGATATTTCATATTTTTAGTCGGGTGTTATTAAAATATCAGTATACCAGGTTCATTCACTCCCTGTTCTAGTTGGGATGAGTTACTGTTTTTTAGGAGTATTTTATAATCTCTTGTACCAAACTAGGTTGGTTTGGGGAGCCAGTGAGAATGCCTAAAACTTGAAATTCAAGTCCTGAGCTTACTTCCAGAACATATAGCCCACCATCTCGTGAAGGCAACGTACAAAACACCTGGAAGGCCCAACCCCCCACCCGTGGCAGCAAAAATCCTGGAGGAGTCTTAATTCAAAAGAAAAAAATTAATGGGAGTAGGATGAACCACACAACCATACGTTATTCCTTTACGTTCGTTTGGAAGGTTAGTTTGAAGTTTGAGGACTGCTTCCATCGCTCCAGGGAAATCCGCCAAGAAATACTTTGGTGGAACCGTGTCAGCAAGGCCAGTCCGGGTCCTTATGATTCACGCGGATTCCTGCTATGATTTTTACATGGCGTTCCTACACAGCTCCTGTCAACGCTTTTAAATGCACTCTGTGTTTACCATAGAGATGCTTTTCATTCGTTCCATCCTTTGGGGTCTTCTGTTACAAAAGCCTGGAGGCCTGGCTGAATGCGATTACCCTCAGTCACACACTCCGGCACCCCCACCGTGCCAAGTACTGTGGAACCTCTTGCTTTTTGGATACCTATCCTGTATCACTGTCCACGCCGGGTACCCCCTGTTTTGAATCGAAGCAGTTCCTTACCAGTTAGTTAACCTGGTCACTCTCCACACTGTCACATCCGTTACATTAACTGAAAAACTGGCCCACATCATAATCTGTTACCATTGGGTTAAATTCCAGTGTTTCTTTAGAAAACTTAGTAGAAAGTGAGTCACTACATGTACCTCTCTTAGTTGTCTTCTTCATGCCATATTTTGACCATTTATCTTTTGCACCTGGCTGACCTGCATGTTCCTCGTAGTGTAACTTCTACTTGGTGTTTGCGCTTTGCTTTGTTCTCAAATTTAAATCGTGAGATACATTTTCAAACCTATCTAAGAAATAGCCCTGAATTTGAAATGGCTTCTGTGGCATAGGTTTGACAGATGTAAGTCTTTGATTCTTCGGCTTTGGTTTTTGTGCCTGTTACAGTTTCACACACATTCATTAAGAGGGAGACATTACCATCAGTGTGTTGTTTATTTTTTCCAATTCCAGTATGTTTTTAAAGACCCATATTTCACCAAACAGTGTATTTGTTGAAATTGATGTGAGTGATTTTATGTTTCCACACTTGATACAGTGTCAGATGCTGTAGTTTGCCAGGGGTAGAATGGTTGGATTCAGGATGTTTAGCTGACTCATTGCAGAAAGTTATCCTGTAAGAAAGTGAATCAGGACAGGGAAGACAGGTTTAAGTATCATGCAGCTCAAAATGACAATTACATTGTCATTTTCATTGTGAATACTTTTAGGTTCTATATTGGCTGTGATCTTTGTACTAACTGGTATCATGGAGAATGTGTTGGCATCACAGAAAAGGAGGCTAAGAAAATGGATGTGTACATCTGTAATGATTGTAAACGGGCACAAGAGGGCAGCAGTGAGGAATTGTACTGTATCTGCAGAACACCTTATGATGAGTCACAGTGAGTTCTGATAAGAGCATCATATTTAATAATTTAGGAAGCCAAATTGCTCTGACTGGTTACTTATTTATTTTAATAAAAAGCAAGATATTTTTCTGCATATATTATACACTTACATTACAAATTCCTTTCCAATTTTTTTTCTCTTTTTCTCTCTTTACCTCCCCTTCAAAATTTGTGTTGCTTCATAGCGAATGTTTGAGATGCATTGGGAAAAAATACGGTTTAATGGTAGACTTGATTCTTCGATATGTAACAGAAATGAATGAGATGAAAACAGCCTGCTTGTTTGGATTTTATCAGTGTTTGAAATGGTGCATTATTGTAGGTTAGAAAAAAACACTAATTTGGGTAAAAGCTCTGAGACTCTGTTATTAGCTTACAGGATTTTGAGCTCCCAGTTGGGTGGCCAGTATCAGCTTCCCATTTGATACGGTACTAGTTGAAAGATTTTTGGCTTTATTTTGTTTTGAGCTTTAAAGTCAATCAAATGTTTTACGTTTTTCTTCATATTCTCCAATATTACACAGTGTTCTTAATAAGCTTTTAGTGCTTTGTTAACATCAGAAGTACTAAATTAACACATTTGAATGTCAATCTTCAGAAGTATTAAAACAATTGTGATACTAAAACTATTTTATACCCAGAGTTAGAATCTTTTCAGGTGCATGTTTTACTTTTTAAGGTAGATGTAAGTAACGTGATCCCATCTGTTTTGAACTCACATTTCCATTTCGGATCTTGCAGATTTTATATTGGCTGTGATCGGTGTCAGAACTGGTACCATGGGCGCTGCGTGGGCATCTTGCAGAGTGAGGCAGAGCTCATTGACGAGTATGTCTGTCCACAGTGCCAGTCAACCGAGGATGCCATGACAGTGCTCACGCCGCTAACGGAGAAAGATTACGAGGGTTTGAAAAGGGTGCTGCGTTCTTTACAGGTAAGAAGACGCCGTGTGTGCGTTGTCTGCAGCTGAAATCAGCCAGCGTTGACTCTGGAGCCATTTCTGGGGTTTGAACGTTCCAGTCTCAGAATCTGTGATCGTTTACTGACCTCCAGCCAGTCTAGTGAAGTACTCCAGACTTCAGTCCTTCACGTGCCGATATCACGAGCAGGCTAACCGTATCCACACATTAGCTCGAATGGTGTTTATCTGACACTCGTATTTAAAACGACTCACTTTTTTAACCTAAATGTAATTTTTAAAGAAAAGTTTTCCTCACTACCATAGATTGAAAAACAGTTCGATTAGATTCTAGTGAGGGGGCACCTGGGTGGCTCAGTTGAAAGAGCGTACGACTCTTGACCTTGGGGTTGTGCGTTCGAGCCCTGCATTAGGTGTAGAGATTACTTAAAAATAAAATCTTAAAAAAAAAAAAAAGAACTAAAAAGACAACAGTGGTCTCAATATGTGGGTGAAGTTATTTATTAGCATGTCTGACACCTCATTAGTCTGCAATGGCGACTGTTCCACCCCAGTTTTACAGGTAGCAGGTTGTCGTGTAGGAATGAGAGGACAGACTTCTTGTCTTCTAAGCTAGTGCCCCAGCCCCACAGTTGAGGTCCTCAGACCAACCCTTTGAGAACCGTTAATACAGAGTATGCTCACCCGAGATGATTTGTAAGTAGGGCAAAACTCTACTCACGTTTACATTATAAATAATCTCATCTATCAGGTTGAAAACTGACTTTTGGGGCTTAAGGGTTGATTGATAAAGCAATTCAAATGGGAAACTTAAATGACCTGACAATAATGATGTTCTCTCCTCCCATCACAGGCCCATAAGATGGCCTGGCCTTTCCTTGAGCCAGTGGATCCTAATGACGCACCAGATTATTACGGTGTTATTAAGGAACCAATGGGTAGGTACTTGAGTTGAATATGGAGCTTTTTCAGAAGTCTCCACGGATACCTGTCCCGCGTGATACGTCGTGACGATACGTTGAGCAAGGCTGGTGGAAGAATAAATTGGTGTGGTAACTTGTGGGATGTACTAGGAGTGTGTATTAAGTTTAAATCTGCATTCCCTTGGACCCAGCAATTTCATTTATTAGGATTTACATGGGCACAAGTATGTTGTTCACCACAGTACCGTTGTCAATCCCAGAAATACCAGAAATGACATCAGTGGCCGTCATAGAGGAATAGCTGAATCAGTGATATGGAAGCAGAGCGTCCTACAGCCATATGAAAGATGAGTGAAATCAGTGAGCGAGTCAGGGTCTGAGTCTCTCATCGCTCCCTGTTACCTCTTCCTCATCTTTTCCTGAAGGAAAGGAAATGTGATGGGCCTGCGGTAGAGATCCAAGAGCATATATCCTCATTTCCCAGGAAAAAAAATGGTAACAGGTAACAGTCACAAGTGATTGTATTGAGATGAACAGCCTCAGGTGGTTACATTCAAAGTAGTTTATCTGCAAATGAAATTATAAAAATTAAAATGTACGTCAAAGCTTGCAAAATTGCCAGAGAGAAAGGCAGCTCCAGCTGACCATCTTCTAAATGAGAAGGATTTTGTTGTATATTTTCAAGTTGCTAAGAGAATTATCTGAGCGGTTCTCATCACGAGGGAAAAAAAAACAAAAACTTTTTTACTATATGCGGTTGGTGATAGATGTTAATTAAACTTACTGGGCAATCACGTTGCAGTACCTACGTATAATCAGATAATTATGTTGTACACCGAAAACTGATACAGCGTCATATGTCAGTTGTGTTTCAGTTTCAAGAAATGGGAAGGGTTTGTGTTTGATGGCTAGTTCAAAGAGGGGAAACCCTGAAGGGGAGGTAGGCGTGAGGGCTTAGCTAAAACGGTCTGAAAAGGCAGCTAAACGGCCTGGTGTTGAAGGTAGAAGACGCTACTCCCTGTACATATTTCACATCTTTGTAATCTCTTTTGAGAAATATCTAGGAATATTTATTTAGATGATAGATAACTCTGCTTTTTTTTAAGTTATATTTTTGAGAAAGAGCGACAGAGCACTCACATGCAGGAACAGGGGAGGGGCAGAGAGAGAGAGAGAGAGAGAAAGAGAGAGACAGAGAGAGAATCCCAAGCAGGCTCCCGCACTGTCAGCGCAGAGCCTGACATGGGGCTCAAACCCACAAAGTGTGAAATCATGACCTGAGCTGAAATCAAGAGTCAGACGCTTCACCGACTGAGCCACCCAGGCGCTCTGATAATTCTCCTTCTTAACATAACACAATTATAGGAAAACTAGGAAATAAAAAAAGTAGGAAAAGATAGAACACACCTGGATCTTTTCCTCACTGAATCCCATTTTGGAGTGCATGCATGTGCATGTGTGTGTATGTGTGAAAATTGAGATCATGTCATCTCGTTTGAGGGGCGCCTGGCTGGCTCGGTAGGGGAAGCATGCGCCTTTGATCTCAGGCTCATGAGTTTAAGCCCCACGTTGGGTGCAGAGATTACTAAAAAAATTAAAACTTAAAAATAAGTAAATAAATAAATATTGTCCTCTGTTTGACAAACACATCACTGTGCCATTAATCTTCAATAACATGACTTCGAGGACTTTCTGTAGTCTGTGAATTGAATATACTTTAACTTATTTAACCAAAATTCTTTTCTTAAAGAGCTGGATTGTTTTCTGGGTTTTTTTTCCCCCCCTTCATCTTTATTAACCATCAAGATAAACATTCTCTTGTGATTCGGTATATACATGGAGATAATATAGATCTCCAAGACATATACTCCTGAAAGAAAAATAAAAGTTACAGAAAAATACCTAGGTTTTAAGCAGCAAACAGTTACATACTTTGTAAGGGCACATAAATGTGTTTAGAAATGCATAAACATGTCTGCAAAGATACAGGCTAAATTGAAAATAGCTTGGGGCGCCTGGGTGGCTTAGTCGGTTAAGCGTCCGACTTCAGCTCAGGTCATGATCTCGCGGTTCGTGAGTTCAAGCCCTGCATCGGGCTCTGTGCTGACAGCTCGGAGCCTGGAGCCTGATTCGGATTCTGTGTCTCCCTCTCCCTCTCTCTGCCCCTCCCCCACTCATACTCAGTCTCTCTCTGTCCCTGTCAAAAATAAATAAACATTAAAAAAATGTTTTTAAATAAATTAATTAAAAATAGTTTATTTTCAGAGAAGGAGGGAACCAATAAGATCAGCAGCTCTAATAAATTTTTTTAAACAGAAATAGGGTTATATGAATGAATCCTGTTTTATAACATACTTTATAAATTTATCGGTACCTTTTTCACATGAGCTATAGTATAGACCTACATCGTTTTTCATTGTATGCAATTAAGATACTGTATTTCATCACCTCTCTATTAATGGGGTTGTCAGTTGTGTGCAGTTTTTGCTGTTATAAACAACACTTCTGTGAATATCTTCTTTCATGCATTTGCCTGCACTTGTTTGTTTTCTGAGGAGAAATTCCTAGAATTAGCATTTCTGGGTCAAATGGTATTTATACTCCGTACGTTTTTGATAGGTATTTTTGAATTGCACTTCGGCACATTGAACCCGTTTCTAATAATAATGTATGACTGTATCCTTCTCTCTCCACTCCTGAAAACCCTAAGTATTATCGTGCTTTTGATAGGAAATATTTTCTTGGAAAATAATTATTTCAAAATAGTATGTTAGGTGTATAGATGTTACAGAGGTGCAGAGAGTAAAATTTGAAGTGTACTACCACTCTCGTTCTCTGTCTTGGAATCATTGTTGAAAATAGGCTGATGTATTAATTTTTAATATCTGCCAATTTGGACAAAGAATGTGGTTCTTTGGCTTTGCATGACTTCAGTAATTAGTGTTGTGTACTTACCGTTTGAATTTGATGTGAGTTTCCTATTTATGTATTTTGCCCATACAGAATGTTTCTGGGATGTTCATATTGTTGTCAATGTTCCTTAAGGGCTCTTTATATACCAGGGACATTTAAAAGTTTCATACTGATGCACATGGGTGGCTCAGTCGGTTGAGCGTCCAACTCTTTTTTTTTTTTTTTTTTTAATTTTTTTTTCAACGTTTATTTATTTTTTGGGACAGAGAGAGACAGAGCATGAACGGGGGAGGGGCAGAGAGAGAGGGAGACACAGAATCGGAAACAGGCTCCAGGCTCCGAGCCATCAGCCCAGAGCCCGACGCGGGGTTCGAACTCACGGAGCGCGAGATCGTGACCTGGCTGAAGTCGGACGCTCAACCGACTGCGCCACCCAGGCGCCCCAAGCGTCCAACTCTTGATTTCGGCTTAGGTCATGATCCTCACGGTTCATGGGATCGAGCCCTGTGTCAGCCTCCATGCTGACAGCGCAGGGCCTTCTTGGGATTCTCTCTCTTCCTCTCTGTCTGCCCCTCCCCACTCGCACTCACTCTGCCTCTCCCAGAAATAGTTTTTTAAAAGCTGCTTATTGATTTTTTTGGCATACGATCATTTTTAATGTTTTGGGATTTAAATCTATTAATCATTATGAATTTTGCCTCTGGAGTCATGCCTTTAGTCTTTTGCGCTTCCCCAGGTATATAAATACATATATGTTCTCCTGGTACTTTCTTTTTGAGGGATATCTAATTAAGTTGGAATCACAAAACATCCAAGCACTATTCACATACATTATTAAAGTTAGCCAGACGGTAAGCACACAGAATTTAAGCGCAAGAATGATGTGTTGTGTCAGATGTTTACCCTTTTCTGTACAGCCTCCATACCCTGCACACAATAGACGTGCCCAAGTCTTGCTTGGGATTTCATGAGGCCAGAAGCATGTTTGCGGTTGTATTTTTCTGCTCCCTACAGACACTGCCAGAGACAGATGCGTGCGTGCACGTGTGTGGCAAAATATACATACCATAACTACCTAGTATGCACAATTCAGTGATTAATTACATTTATGATGTAGTCCTTTTAGCCCTCCTTATGGTTTTCATCGTTGTCCTTAAATTTTAATCCAGCTGGAATTACTTTGGCATTAGTGTGAAGAATTTTTTCTTCAGCTGTAGAGGCAATTGCCTCAACCCAGTTTCTTTCTTTTTTCTTTACTTTTCTTTTTCTTTTCCTTTTTTTTTTTTTTTTTTTTTTTTTTTGGTTTATTTATTTTTGAGAGAGAGCACGAATGGGGGAAGGCACAGAGAGGGAAACACAGAATCCAAAGCAGGCTCTAGACTCCTGAGCTGTCAGCACAGAGCCTGATACAGGGCCCAGACCCAGGAACTGGGAGATCATGACATGAACCAAAGTCAGATGCTCAACAGACTGGGCCACCCAGGCACCCCAGACCTTGTTTGGAAGATGACTACAATAAATGGAGGTGGGGAAATTGTAATATGGAGAATCTGCCAACCACAGATCTGTAGGCATCTCAAAGGCTAGGCAGAAAAGGGCTTTTCTTTTATAAGGAAGAGTAAACAAGGCTAGAAAGAATGGGATGTGGCAAGTAGGATGAAGAATAGTGGTGTGGTTGGGGGCAGACCCCCTGCATTAGCCTATTTCTAGGAGAGATAATGGAGGAAGGGCTGAGTCTGTTACGATGAGAGTAGGTCAAAGCTAAGGCTTCTGGAGGAAAGAGAGAAGTTTAGCTAAAGTATAGTCTAGTCACGTAGCAGGTATTTTGTCCAGATCGGTCAATGGCACCTATAGTTCAGCTAATCATTTATCGCCTCAACCCAGTTTCTTAATGAGTTTTCCTTCCTTGGCTTATTTGACATGACATCTTCGACATACATAACATTCTTCTGCTGAAAATGATTAGGTCTATTCCTATTTTGAATAGTTTCGTTAACGTTTGTGTCACCCTACATAATGCCACACTTTCCATTGTCACAGCTTTATAATATTTGTTTAATGTCTGATAGATTAAAATCTCTCCTTTTACGTTTATTTTTCAAATGTTTCTTAGATATTCTTGGGCTTTAAAATCATTTTCTCAAATTCTAAAATAATCACTGAAACTTAGTTTGAAATTGTATTATCTCTCAATCTGTCAAACCTAGATTGATTTGAGATCACCAGCTTTTTATTCTCCCAGGTTTTTTTTCCTTTTTTTTTTATTTTTGTAATGTTTATTTATTTTTGAGAGAGAGAGAGAGAGAGAGAGAGAGAGCACACAAGCAGGGGAGGGGCATAGAGAGAGAGAGGGAAACACAGAATCTGAAGCAGACTCCAGGCTCATAGCTGTCAGCACAGAGCCCAGTGCGGGGCTCAAACCCACAAACCACGAGATCGTGACCTGAGCTAAAGTCAGACACTTAGCCGACTGAGCCACCCAGACGCCCCATATTCTCCCAGGTTTTTATGTGAGATCATATGTGGAATTTTCCTTCAAACACAACTTTCTCCTAGGACCTAATGTTATTTCAAAAGATTAAGCTCAGTATATTCCAAAGCAGTTACCTTTGTCCCAGTTGAATGATTTTAGTCCTCTCTGCATACTACCTGTAGTATTAGATACTAATATTTTTATTCATATCAGCTAAGATTTTTCCCTTTAAGTGGACACTTATATCCTTGCCACCTTAAGTGTTACATTAGTGTCACTTGGGGTGCCTGAGTGGCTCAGTTGGTTGATCGTCCGACTTCGGCTCAGGTCAAGATCTTGTGGTTCACGAGTTCGAGCCCCACGTCGGGCTCTGTGCTGACAGTTCAGAGCCTGGAGCCTGCTTTGGATTCTGTGTCTCCCTCTCTCTCTGCCCCTCCCCAGCTTGCCCTCTCGTCTCTCTCTCCCTCAAAAATAAATGAAACCATTACAAAAATTGTTGTTGAAGTGTCACTTGCCACCAATATAAGGTAACAATAAAAATCAGTAAAGAAAGCAAAATGATGGTATTAACATCTAATACAGGTATCACAAAGCCCCAAAGATATTTCGGTCTTACTTTTGGATTGCCTCCTCTTTGTACATGTAATACACATAATTGTTTGCATGTAAAAATGTATTGTGCTTAGATGCGTATTGATCGTGTGGGTGTAGTTTCCTTTATTTCAACCCAACTGAATGAAGAGCTGTTCTCTCGTTAACTGAAAGTAAAAGAACCTTCTTAATAGCAGCCAAGGTTTATATTTTAGACTCCCCCAATCAAAACCAAAATTGGAGAAGTGCTCCTTTTTTCTTCATGAATTGCTGAACAGTCCCCAGTGGTGAATCAGCTTCGTTTCAGGGGCTGCTGGGGCAGGAAACCTATATTCTTATTAGAACTGTGGGCAGCATTCACATTGGAACTGCCTTAAAGCTTTAAAAATGTTCTGTGTTTTGTGTTTTTAAGACCTCGCCACCATGGAAGAAAGAGTACAAAGACGGTATTATGAAAAGCTGACGGAATTTGTGGCAGACATGACCAAAATTTTTGATAACTGTCGTTACTACAATCCTAGTGACTCGCCTTTTTACCAATGTGCAGAAGTTCTTGAATCATTCTTTGTACAGAAATTGAAAGGATTCAAGGCTAGCAGGTGAGCTAATGCGTTCCGTGTTCTGAATTAACCCAGTTCCTCCAGTTCTTCCTACTGTTTTTGTCTAGATCAGCCAGTGCAGTCTGTGATAAATTTGAACCTTGAAATCAAGAATCGTGAAAAAAGAAAAAAAATCAAGACTCTAGCATTACAATACACTGCCAAGGACAAGAGGACAGACTCAGCAACGAGAAGTTGCTGAGTTTGTGATCTGCGGAAAATTAAAGTTTTGGTTTTTTTTCTTTGTTTTTTTTTTTTTTTTGTTTTTTTTAATAAAAAAAGCACTTATCAGATGCTTATAGAATGCAAGATGCTCTCTTAAATGCCACACGGGGCAGAGGCACCTGGCTGGCTCAGTCGGAAGAGTGTGCGACTCTTGCTCTCGGGGCAGTGAGTTCAAGCCCCATGTTGGGTGTAGAGTTTACTTGATAAAATAAATAAATATATATTTATACTTAAATAAACATATATTTATATTTAAAAAAGAAACATGCCATGGGGCACACAAAAATTTAGTAGCAAGACAGAGCTCTTGCCCTTACTGAGTTTACCAAAGCATAAAAATTACTGTTCTGTAGGGTAGAGTAAGGGGAAGACTAGGAAAGGGGATTTAAGCACTTTCTCCTTAATTTATGCTTGCTATATCTTTGAAATCATAAAATGTTTTATTTCTCTGGGTACTTTTCCTGTGAGCAAAACTAGACTTTAAGTCCACTGGCCTTTACTTTGAACCTCCGGTAACACAGAAGCAGTGAGCAACTTTGCATGGTATTCAGATACAGCATCTTCGTGCCTTTTGTTTCTGAACCTCAGTCTCCTCTTCTCAAGCCCATGACTTTCTTCTTTCCAACAGAGCCCTGTTCTCTTTTCCTGTGATAACTTCCACCACTTTGTAGCCCTGATATTCACTACTCACCGTCATCCCCCGTCCACCAGCTTGCATGCTTGATCCTCCTAGGTACTCGGACTGGGTAGATCTTGGCTGGTCTGGGGCCTGGGCATCTCTATTATCTAGTGAACTCTGCGTATCAAAGTGTAAGAATCAGTGCTGTGCTTAGTTATTTTCTTCTGAGGAAAATCCACAGGGTGTTGTCTCTCTCCTTGTCCCGCAGCAAGGTAGATCAAGAACTGCATTTTAAAATCCGTTTACATAAACTAAAAGTGAAGGACAAGCCTAGCTAAGGTGTCCCAGGGAATCAAAAGTATAGGCAAGGAAGGAAGGAAACCAGGTAGGTAGGCAGGCTCTAGACCAAGAACGAAGAGAGTTTACAGAATCTCTGAAACTCCCATTTGTATCCTCTCCTGTTAACCCATTGGCCGTAGAACCTAAAGTGGAAGAGGACGACTTACTCAATATGGTAAAGTCCCTCATAAAATAATAATGAAGGAATAAAAAGGGATAAACTCAGAATATGAGAAGAATATGGTAGATGTTACTGATGAGGTTTCCACAGATTCTAGAATACAGAAAGCAGATGAAAGGATCGTCTGACAAAGCCAGGGGTGCCACAGGCCATTCGCCGGCTCTTCAGCAGAGGTGACCGCTTGCTGACCAGTAGACCTGCTGCAAGCCTCCAACACGAAGAGTCCAAAACACAATAAAAGGCAAGAGAGGAGTTAAAGATCTGTATATGGGCTAGTCACCCTTTGTAAGCTGTGTACAGACAGCCCTGTGTGGGCAGCCCGAAGCACTGGAAGAACACAAGTTTCTTCCCTGGAGAAATGGAATAAGCTTTCTGCAGAGAACTGGAGTAGGCAGAAGAGAATTGGACTCGGAGTAAAGTCCCCCGACCTGAGGTTTGGTTGGGTCCACGGCCCTGTCACTCTGGAGCTGTGGCTCTCGACTGGGATAATTTGCCCACCCCCATACTTCCCACGGGATGTTCAGCAATGCCTGGAGGCATTTTTGTTGGTCACTCAGAGGTGGGAAGTAATGCTGACGAGATGCAACTAAACGTCCTCATGCACCAGACCGCCCCCGCCCCCGACAAAGAATTATCCAGCCCCCAAATGTCAGTAGTGTTGAAATTAAGAAACCTTGATCGAAGGCAACACTTGCCAGTCAGCCTTACACAGGTGCATAGGGCTCTGCAGGCACCTTTCTGGTCCTTCAACTTCCTCTCTTTCAGTGTGAACAGATAGCCAGGGATGACCAGATATGTAAGGAAAGCTTGCAGCGTAAAAGAGAAAGGTCAAGGTGTAGCAGAACAGATAAAAGAGAACTTAAGAAAAACAAACAAAAAACCAAGCCTCTAAGTCATGTCCCAAGAGAAATTTTATGAGATAGTGAATCTAGGGGCACCTGGCTGGCTCAGTTGGTAGAGCATGATCTTGGAGTCATGAGTTCAAGCCCCACGTTGCAAGTAGAGTTTACTTTAAAAAAAAAAAAATCTTGAATCTACAAAATGGCGAAAAGGATATTAGGAATAAAGAACAGTTAGAAGGAGTGGCTAGAAAAGAAACTAAACTTACTGTAAACAGTGAAAGTTAAAATCAAGGACTTTCTCAATGTAAAGAACAAAAAGACAAGTCAATGAAAAATGTGAAAGGAAGAAAATGCATTGTAGCATTTCTAGTACTCAATGGAAATTCCAGAAAAGAAGAAGAGAGAAGACTGAGAAAAATAAATTTTCAAAAGACTAATACAAGAAAAATTCCCTGAGCTGATGAGAGGCACGAGACTTCAAGTTCAAGCAGAACAGATTCATTCATTCATCAAATGGTTATTGAGACCCTGCTGTGTGTCAGATATTGATTCCCTCTGGGGCTTCATTCTTGTGGGGTGAGAGGGGTATGGAATGATAAGGACAGTTGGTAAACTTATAAGCCAGCTGGACAAATGGGAAAAAGTCCATCCCACATATCCATCATTGTACAATTTCCAGATGCCAAGGATAAAAGAAGTTTTTCTCAGCGTTTCTAAAGAAAATAAAACAACCTATAAAGCAACAAGAATTAGACTGGTATCAGACTTTTCTCTAACAACATGGAATGCCGGAAGACTTTGGAGGAATACGTCTAAAAGTTTGAGGAAAAATGATTTTCAACCTACGATTCTGTGTCCAGCCAAACAATCAAGTGCAGGGGCAGAACAAATGCACTTTCAGTCATGGAAGGACCCATAAAGGGACTCCTTCCCGTGAATCCTTTCTTTGCAAGTTATTTTAAGATGTGCGCTAGCAAAATAACTCAAGAAAACAAAAGATCTTGGATCCAAGAAACGAGCGGTTCAGGAAAATAATATGAATCACTCTAACTCATGACGACATTGGTACAGCAGGCTAATGCAGCAGGGAGTCCAAACTGGAGCAGGAGAATGGAGCATTCTCAAGAGGAAGGTGTCTGGCGGGAGAAATGGTTCATACATTAGATAATTACTAGTTTAAGAATGCAAGAGGGAAAAAATGGAAGGCAATTCAAGATCCCATGAAAACCATAAAGTTGTGTAGGAATGCTAAGAATGCCCTCTTAGCAAAGGAGTAGGTGGCACAAGGAGAAAAATATTTACATAGTCACAATAATGTAAACAGTGCGTTGATGTTCAGCTTTTAGAATCAACCTGTAGACAAAGCACAGTAAGATTTAATTTAAAATCAGAAGTAAAAGTTGGATTCAAGAAGAGAGGTGGGAAAATGGTTATGTGAGCTTAGTTATCATTTGCTGTAGCAGGAGTTAAGCAATATGAAGTTGCTTAAACGAGAAATAGCAGCATGAGAACTCTACCTGCCGACGAACTGGAGTTCAAAGTAATTGATCCTAGGGAGGCTTGGCTTCAGGTTGAGTAAATATTGGGATAAGAGGGCCACAACTTAGTTTCAGTCTCTCCCTGCTTTTTTATTTGCACCTCTTGCAGTTATTCCTCCAGTTAAATTTCTATAGTTGCCCTTTTTTAATTGGAAAGGCTTTAGCCTTTGCTAGTAACTGTGAGGTGGAAACTGGGGGATTTGAATCCCACCCTGCTGCCGTGCCAGGCTTGCAGGCAGAACCCAGAGTGGGAATGGTAGCAGCTGCCGATGAAGGAGGAGAAAGCATCTGCGGGCTTGTGGCGAAACAAAGAAATTGGGGAAAGGAGGAGGTCCAGGGGCTGGGTCTGCACAGTACAGGGGCCACTTACGAGAGCTTGTCACCCATTTATTTTTTGCAGCTTTTTATTTTATTTGAGTGCACAGAATCTTCATTAAGGAACGTGGGAGCAAATTGACAAGTTTGCTCAATTCTATAAGATGAAATGTGAGGAGATTTTAAGGAACTTTTCTGTTGCTTTCCAGATTTAAGGCATTTAAGAATGAAACCTACATGTAGCCATTCATTGAAATGGGATTGATTATGGGTTTCCAGTATTTCCATTGCCATATTTTCCCCATTTTTAATTTATGATCTCTAGCATTGTTCGCACATTATTTTCATTACTGTGCTTTGTTACAATTCATCATTTATACCATCCATGTTCTTTCTTTTCTTACAGATTCTGATATCTTTAGTCTGAATTTTTAACTGGAATCAGAACTGGATGTTGGGGTCACTCTTTCTTTTATTGTTCCACGTGATTACCTAATTCAAAATTGCCCCCCCCACAAAGTTCATACTAGTTAATTTAATGTTTTAATGTTAAAAATATATGTACAGTAGTAAATGGTTTATTCTAGCGGCCATGTTGAACAATGTACTTAAGAATTGTAAACTCCTGGAATGCTGTATTTATCCACACTGCTGCAGTAGACCGCACTCTGACTTAGTCCTGGCGGCTGTGCAGGAGTGTGGTTTTTACTAACGAAAGTTGTGAATAAAACTGTGAAACTAGAGAGGAGACTTTCTGGACTTCAATAGAAAAATGTGATTTTAATACTGCTATTTCTTTTTTTTTTAATATAATTTTTTCTTCATATTCCCCGAATCAATGTAAATAAGCATGTACGTACACACACACACACACACACACACAGAGACACACACAGACACGCACACACACACACACACGCGCACACACACACCTTTACCACAATGGTAATGCCTCTGTAAATGTTTCTATCTGTCCCATTGGCTAAAAATGTATAATCTTTATTAGATGAATATATATATATATATATATTTTAATAATGGCTTTTTCCAGTGAACTATCATGTTTCAGTGTACAGTGAAAATTTCTATTGTAGGTTAACAGTTTCTTACTTGTTCTCATATATTTGCTTGCCAAGGGTAAATGAAAGAACATGGCTGCTTCTTCCCCCAGACAGACTGACCTTGGCATCCACATAAAGCATCATTGTTTTCAAAAATGAAGGGTGCTTAATTGTTCCCTTTTTTCTGTATTCTGTAGGTCTCATAACAACAAACTGCAGTCTACAGCTTCTTAAAGTTCAGCGTGTTAACCTAACATAAAACACAGCAAGAATCTGGTTGTCTGAACTATTTTAAATTAAGGAGCCAGATGTTTTTAGTCAGGTTATCCTGACAAGACTTGACCTAAACTTCGTTTTTATTGGTCATAACAGTCCAATTATATTCTTGGCCAATTTTGTCCAACGGACAAGGGAAAAGCAAAGTCAACGACACCATTATCTTGTCAAGATCAAATGGTTTTACTATTGTGGCAGAAGCGGGAAAACTTTGTTTATTGAGAAAAAAAAAAAGAAAAAAGAAAGCAAGAAAAAAAGATAATATGGGGTCAAGTGTAACTCCATGGAAATGCCACGTCTGCTCTTCAGTGAAGAAGCTGGTTTAGTCTCACAGAAAACTTTTGACTGTATTTATTTATTGTTGCAAAAAAAGATGCTTTTTTATTGCTGCCCTCATTTGTCAGCTAATTATTTTTTCTTATAAAATTCAGCCCCGGTTTCATGTAATCCATATCTTATCATGATTCCTGTAGGTAAAAGTACAAGACGACCTCTAGATGTCTTTTCTTTCTATGAAAGGAGCTGCTATGTACACATGTGCACACAGACACACACACACACACACACACACACACACAACTGGGAATCAACAATGAGTTTATTGTTCATGGTAGATAAAAATTAAGCTTGCATAAAGGTTGGGCTAAGTGGTCCTGGACTACAGACTCTGTTGCCTTGAATATAACAGTACAATTTGTCATTTACTCTGCACCAGGCTAAACTGAGTAAAATCTATTTGAAGGTATCTTGTTTGTAAACATTTGTCAGATTCTAATTTTTTTTCTTTTTGTATTAAAATTCAACTATGGATGTATATGAAACAAAATAAATGGAGATCATTTTTCTCCCACAGATGGTGTCTTTGAATGTGCGCTAATGATTATCTGTAAGCCTTTGAGGGGAAAGGGAGGGCCACGAGGTAAACAAAAGGCCGACGAACTTCATTGTACCTGAGTTTCTCCAGAATGATAGTGGCCCTTCGTTTTAGAATTCCCAGCCCACTGTCACTACATCCAAGAAAAATCTTCAGGGGTGCTAATCCTGTTGTATCAATTGATCGTACTAATAAAAGAGGTAATGTGGCAAAATACACATTGCCCTCATGTGTACGTTATATCATACCAGGCAAATTAGCAGTTACGGACAGCTACTTCTATTTTATGAAGGGCGTTTTTTAGATGACATGATCCATTTTGTATTTTTTGTTTATTGGTTGAGTCGTCTGGGTTTGGGGGGTTTTTTGTTTTTTTCCTCATAAAAAGTAGTGTAAGCAAGTATGGGAAAAGATGGAAACAACAGAGGAAGGTATACTTTGCAGATTTTTCCTTTCGGTGTTCTCCCCTTCCATGTTGTGTTACTGTGTTGTGATAATCGCTTCTTGTAACATCTGCCGTAGGTGGTTTGTGGAGCTTTGCAAAAATTTTACTAGATTTTGCACTAATGCGCATTAGCTTTGTCCTACCGGTTTCTGGAATTTGTCTAATCATGTTTTTAAAGTTTCCTTCTGTTTAATATCACCCTGCTATGCAAAGCCTTTCCCAGACCTTAGTTTCTTAAAAGAAAGAGGTGGCTCCAGTTCCCAGTTCTTCCTTATTACAGACTCAGGTGTGCAGGTGTTCTGGGTTCATTTTATCTCAAGAAGCCCATTCCTTTTTGTACATACGAATGTCACTTAAAGCTCTGCTTACAAACTTAAGGAGACTAACTGCTCAATATGAAAACGTGGAAACAGAGTTTTTGCTTAAAATACTAACACGGAAGTAGTCAAATACAGGTTATTTACAGGTTATTTTGTCCTTTTACTTTTCAAGAAAATGTTACCTATTGTATGCACTGTGCTGATGCAAGAGTCCTACAATTTAATGAATTATAAAATTATTCTGCATCTCATCACGTCACAGTATTTCTGTACTATTTATTCATATATATATATATATAGATATAGATATATATGGGCTTAATCATTTAAAACTTGTTGCGGCAAGAACTTTCCTACCTGTAGGCAATAGATTGCTATGTTTTTAACAGATTGTGGCAAATTCTAAACAGCAATTCTTTTTGTACGTAATAGGACGTTTCATCCTAGAAAAATAAAGTAATGTTTTTGACATTGGATTTGGTGCAGTTTCTAATGAAACAGTGGTTGGTTGGTTGGTTGGTTGGTTGATATATTTTCTGTAGCCATTGGCATTGCCAAATTGTACCAAAAAAAGGTAAATTTTATGGGGATCCTCAGACCAGGAAGTTAGTTTCATGTGTGCATTTAACAACAAAGCCTTTGGCAATTTCTGCCACCATATAAATAGGCATTTTATAGTTTTATCAACTTAATAGAGCTTCAGTCTTTCAAAAGTCATTTTTGAAAAACATACATTCTTATATAATGAATTTCACAAGCTGCTTTTCTACGAGTATTCTCTGACAGGCTCCTCCTATTCCATAAGATACACGTATTATAGCTGTTTTCCTTTCAATAGTCCGAGTAGTAGAATGCACATTTGTGATACGTGGTTAGGGTTTTTCTACTTCGTCTTGTAAATATATTGAATTTGCATCTAGTAGGTGTCCTTGGCCAAAAACTATTGGTGCTTGGGGGTCTCATCTGCCAAGTTCACAGTCCTTGAAAACGTTTCATAATAATAAGTATTTTCATAGTATCGGTAAAGCTTTTTTCTCCCATCCAGATTCTGCAGGATTTGTATTTTAGCTAATGCCCTGCAATAGGTTAAAAAAAAATTTTTGTGAACTTTCAGAGCTATTTTCTAAAGTAAAACAATGCCTTTTTATACTTTAAATGGCCTGGAGTGTTAGAGACCCTGAGATTTTGCCGTTGTTTATAATCTACCTTCCCGGAATCTGTAAATCGATGTTCTTCCCCTCTTTGTATTCATCTTTGTGTGTTTCTGATATTAAAGGAGCCAGCCTCGTGGTGACCTTTTAAGTGTGCGTGGACGGGCTGAGCTAGACACAGCTGCACGGTAGTGGTGGCCCCTGCTCTTTCCGTGATTGAGGGTGTTCCCCGGAGGCGTCCAGTTTAGTCCTGAATGTGAGAATGGCGCCACCTCATGGGCAAAGCAGTGTCTTAAGTGTTTGGAGGGGAAGAGCCAGCTGAGAAGTATTTTTAATAATACGAAGTATTCTGATACTTCTGGATAAACTACTGAGAAAGACGTTTCTTAGAAGATCACACCCCATTTGATCCAATTTGGACCAAATTCAACTAAAGAAAAGCTCTATTTTTTTAAATAATAAAGTCCCAGACTTGAAACGGGGATTGTAATTGCAATTGGTAGGCCAGTTTTTAGGTGTCTGCATATAGGCTGTTTGATCCACCTTAAGAACGATTGAAGGAATTTAAACAGTGCCAAATGATGTCTTTTAAAAAGTTAAAAGTCAGTACCCAAAAAAGGCATATATTTTTTTATAGACCTGAAAGCAAGACAAGTCCTTTTTTTTTTCTTGAGTTCTAACAGCTTAATTCTAAGGAGGGATGGTACCGAGTTCCTCTCGAAGGCAATGGAGTGTTCTATTGAGAGACTACTGCCAGCGCACATAGTCTTTTAGTCTTTGGCGCACAAACGCACGTGCTAAGAAAAATCTATCAGGACAAAAGGATTAGGAACTACAATGAATTTGCTAAATGTTTCCATAAAATTACAGATTGTGGCCAATGAAATTCTTCTTAACCTTTTTTGCCCAACTTGGGATTCTCCGTCTTACCACCTCCTGTGCACACACACCCCCGCCCA
Source organism: Lynx rufus (assembly GCF_022079265.1). Classification (NCBI taxonomy): domain Eukaryota; kingdom Metazoa; phylum Chordata; class Mammalia; order Carnivora; family Felidae; genus Lynx; species Lynx rufus. The sequence continues at coordinate 38,000,076 of NW_025814832.1, forward strand.
TCACTGCTCTCACTGGAGCCTCACTTGTCTCTCGTTGCAACCTGGTCTTGAACGATGGCCATAACCCTGGGCAGCTCCTAAAAAGCTGGCCTGCTTGTGTTTGCCGGGACGTACGCACTAACCGTATGACCACGCGTCACACAGATCACACAGTTCTGCCGTTTTGTGTGTTTCCAAAACTCAGAAACTATCATCAAATCAGTCTAATCAAACCCTAACCCTAACCCTCAGGCTTCTGTCAAAGTGATGTGTTCCCCTCCCTTTTAATCCAAAGCTATTTATAGAAGAACCCTTGTAACTATTCTAACTTCCAACCATCCAGCCGATAATTTACCCGTTTGGCCGTTTTGCAATTTTCCCCACCGCGTTGGTCGAGATTACCACTTAGCTTTTTCACGCTGAAAAATTCAGCTTTGGTTTTTGTGACTGGCACAACTTAGGTCTGTTAATCTTTACTCTTAAAAAAAACAAAAAAAAAAAAACAGCCAGAAGCTCTTCAATTGCTGCTTACTCTACTGGCTGATAGTCGGTGTTACAATGCAATTGATCCAGTCCCAAGAAGCAATTCTACCATGATTTTTAGTAAGTTTTAGCAAGACTCACTTTTGGAAAATTCTCTAAAAAATCCCTGAATAACGCTTTACCACAGAACAGTCAGAACCTCTCCAATGTTATTTTATCCCTTAACCCCCCCCCCCCCGTTTGGGACACACCAGGTAATAGTATCTCCCACACAATCAGATGTTACATCTTAATGCTACTGCTGCTAACTTCCTTATGGATGCTCTATCGTCCTGGCCTCAACATCCTTCACGTATACAGTGCTTCCGTGTGCCATCAAGACTGTCTAAAGACACATCTTGAGCTCCCGGAGCGCATCTCCTTTAGGACCACATAGGCTGGTTTTTTTCCCTTCAGCTCAGTTCCTGTTTATCTTTCCTCATGCAACCATAGATTCAACCATGGATTATCCGTGTCTCTATCCACAGGTTTCAAATTAACTGATGTGCAGCTTGGTCTTCTGAAAAAAAATTGTTAATGTCTTTGTGGACTCCAGTATAAAATCGATATTAAATACAGCTAGTGATTCTACCTTTTGCAAACTAACCGGCAAGTGTTTAAAATTCACATATTTGCAAGCTGTCATTGACTATTGGTTCCAGGGTTTTTGGAGTAAGTTCGAGAAGGGCTTTTTCCTAAACCTTTAGAGCTGAGTGAGGCTAAAAAAACAAACAAACAAAACAGGTGCATCCAAGATCTGATTTCAAGGCGAGATTTACTACTTGACAAACACAAAACATGATACTTGGTCTTAATAGAAAAATGACATCAGATACGCCCAGAATATGTCTAGCATTGGGATAGACATTGTGTTGCCAGTTCGGCACGCAAAATATGTTTTAGGAGCAGGGAGGCATGAAAACAAACTATTTCTTACATTTTGGTACATCAGGAACACTTGTTTGAATAATATTTTGCTTGAATTAAGCCCGTTAGTACTTTTTAAGTGTAAAACTTTAATACTTGTCTTGAGCTCTGACCCTAGTGTTTGATCTAAATGACATTTCATATATGTCTTCTGACTAGTGCACTTACTGTTATGTACAGAATTTAAAATGTGATGGTTTTAGTATGAAATTTGGTTTGATACGCGATATAACCTACTCAAAGTTGTATATTTAAAATCAAGGAAATGTTTTTTTGTGAACTATTTCTACTGAAGAATGTATTTAAATTAAAATAATTAAAAATAAACACCATGAAGCAGTGATCTGTTAACTGGACAGGTCAGTTATCTGAGCCGTGTGAGTAAGTGCCCCTAGAGTTGAGTAACTTTGCCAGGCAGCTCAGAAGCATACCACGGAAGAAGCATTTTGTAAATAAGAAAGTGGCAATTTCAGGATTCGAGCTGGAACTACGCAATCACTTCCCGAAGGAGCTGTGTGCCCCACTCCACAGGAAGACCCCATTACACGAAGACAGACCTTGCCTGTCTCGTTGCTGACAGCCAAGTCTCTTATGATCCAGAAGGGCAAGGACAGTAGTACATTTCAAACACACTGGGTGTGAATTGCACCTTGAACTTGCCCATCCCTTTTTCGGTTAAATCTCTTCACATAGCTGCTGCTGCTCCTGAGCAGGCCATCTCCTGGCCTGAGCCGTCCTCTCAGGACCTGAAGGAGAGCTGTAGGGAGCTGCCGTCTCTTATGGTAGATGTGACCCATCACAATATACCTGCTGCCTAAAAAAAAAAAGTAACCAAAATGTAAATTCACAGTGTCTTTTAAAAGCCAAGGAACAGAAAATGTTGAGACTGTCAAGAAATGCCTAAGCTTGGGGCACCTGGCTGGCTCATTCGGTGGAGTGTGCAACTCCTGATCTTTGGGGTTGTGGGTTCGAACCCCATGTTGGGTGTAGAGATTACTCTAAAATCTTTTTTCATGATTATTTTTATTTTAGTGAGAGAAGAGCACGCGTGAGCAGAGGGTGGGGGGGGGCGAATATCTCAAGCAGGCTTGCACGCTCAGCGCAGAGCTGGAAGCAGGGCTCAATCCCAGGACCCTGGGATCAGGACCTAAGCCAAAATCAAATCAGACACTCAAGGGACTGAGCCACCCGGGTGCCCCCAAAATAAAATCCTTAAAAAAAAAAAAAAGCCTAAGCTTGAATCTATTGCTGCATATGTTGATTCTCAGACATTTCACCCTCAAACAACAGGTGGAAACAGTCTGGTGACCTTTTAGAAGATAACCAGATAATCAGCCTGTAACCTGCCAACATGACAAAACAAAGGTCTTAATCACAATGTATCAGGAGGATTTTCCAGAGCACACCTCTAGGAAGATGTGGGAGTGCGTATTTCCTACCCCCCATCCTCCAAAAAGACTTTTCTAAACTTTTCCGAAAAGCCTCTTAGGCATCCCTCTGGCAACGCTGTTTCATCACTCCATTTGTCAACAAAAAAATCTGAGTGCCCGCTTTGTGCCAAAACACGCCGTTCCCACCTTTAAACCAGAAGCACGGGGGAGGCTGGTGGAGCTGAAATCGGAGTGACCGAAATATATACCTGTCGTCTGCAAACTATTCATTTTCGAGTACTCTCCCCCACCCACCGGTACTGGGGTGACCGACAGACGAGGCTGTGGCACCCAAGCTACAAGTGGTGACAAAGTCCATATAGAAAGTGGTCAGATCAGTTTCAATACCAGGTTTAAATTCTGGACATGGCTTATTGCAGTTGGAGGAGTCTAGGGCTAAAATGTGGACTCGGAAGAAAAACCCGTCCGGAGTGATGTACAGGCGGTTCATCTTGTACAGCCCGTCCCGGTCCACCAGAAGAGTCACCAGCCGGATCCCTGTGCCGAGCACGTCCACGTCATGCACGATTCCGTTCACTGCTGCTTTCAAAAAACAAAGAGTTTGGAGAAACGCATTTCCTCTCTTTCCCCAGTGAGTTTTGCACACACCACGAAATAGTCCACACGGGTCTGAGGACTGCAGGATCGAGTGGGTGGGTTTCTCCAGGGTCTGCCCTTAGGGGAGTCCGCGAGCACAGCCCGGCACTCTGGGTTCGGAGAGGCTCGCCTCGCGGCCAGGGCTCTGCAGCCCGGACCCGGAGGAGCTGCGGGGCGGGGCTCACCGAATTCGCTCGCGCAGTAGGACTCGCGCTCGTCCAGGTCCGTTCTGCAAGCGCGCTCGCAGGGCTCGGTGCCGGGTCCCGCGTCCCTCCGCGGCGGGCTGAGGCGCGGCGCCGGCGGCGGCGGCGGCGCGGGCGCGGGCCCCGGGGGCGGCGCGGCGGCGCGCGGCCGGTTGGGGTGGGCGGGGCCGGCGGGATCCTCGGCGGCGCGCGCGGGCGGCCGCGCGGCCGGGAAGCGCAGGGCCCGCGAGCGCGCGCGCCGCGGGGAGTCTTCCAGCGCGGGCACGCGGCGCGGCGAGGCGCGGTTCTCGGCCTGCGCGAGGCGCGGGCTCGGCGGGCCGGCGGGCGCGCGCGCGGCCTCCCGGAAGCCGGCCCGGTTCTCGGCGGGCGGCGGGGGCTTCCGGCGTCGCGGGTCGGACCAAGCGCGGGGAGCGGCCTCGGCTGCGCGCGGCCGCCGCGGGGCCTCCGGGACCGGCTGCGCCCGGGGCCCCGGCGTCTCCTCCGCGCTCGGGCCGCCGCCGGGGTCGGGCTTCCTGTTGTGGGGCGGCGAGGCTGTAGGGGAAAAAGAGGAGAGGCCGGGGAGGCCGTCAGGGGAGGAGAGGCCGGAAGGGGAGAGGAGACTCTGTGGGAAGGGGAGGAGAGGCCGAGTGGGGACGGGAGGGGAGGAGGGGCCGAGAGGGGAGGGAGACCCAGTGGGAAGGGGTGGGGAGGCCGAGTGGGGAGGCCGAGGAGGTTGAGGGAGGTGGGAAGGCGGGCTGAGCGGACGAGGCTGCGGAGGGGAGAGGCCGGGGGCGGGGGCGGGGGTGGGGGTGGGGGAGAAAGGGCCCTGGGGGAGGAGAGATGGGGGACCATAGAAACTTAGCAGGCACCTGCGAGAGGAGCGATGGGGAGGTCGGGAGCCCTGGAAGTGAAGGAGAGGGAACGCGAGGGGGAGACGAAGGCGCCCCTGTGATGAGGGGAGGGAAGCCTCCCCGGCTTCAGGTCCGAGCGGAGCACGGGTTTCCTAGGCCCCGCGGGAAGACCGAGGTGAGGGTCTTGCCCTCTGAGAACGAGGCCAACCAAGGAAGAAGTTCTCACCACATGGGAACATTGCATTTTGTTAGGGAACCTTTTCAAATCTATAGCTTTTAAAATTGCACCAACCTATCTGTTCTAAGGACTAAACACAACTGACGGCTGTGGTTAACAAACTCTTTTTTGCCGTTTAATATATATATATATATATATATATATATATATATATATATATATATGTAAACATCCGCCTTTTTGCTATGTACAGTTTGTTGAGAAAGTACCAAGAGCAAACCCCAGGGGGAAAGGTCTCATATTACAGGTTCTCCTAATTGTTTGAGCGCCCCTGACAACAGAACTATTTGGTTTTCCCATCCGTGTTTACACTGTCATCTTGGTCTCTGTGAGTGGATTTTTATCTGGCTTCTTGGACACCACATACTAGTAAACCACAGCTACGAAAGGTTTTTAAAGCATGGCTGGGAGGCAGAGGTCCCTGGTTAAGTATAAAAGCACACACACATCACTTACATTCCCCCCCCCCACCTCCCCGCCCTGCCCTGGTGGAGGAAAACCAACAAACAAAAAAATATCTTCAATGATTATGGCATGAGAAAAATTTTTAGAATTATTAATGATTTCCCCCAGCTCTGCAGACAGGTTAGTGAGCAAACTTCAGCCAGCCTGGGAGCTGGGCAGCCTTCCATGCCCAGTTACACAATATCACCTCCCCGTTTGCCTGGGTCCCAGTGCCCCTCCAAAGGAGGCACAAGAACCAGTCTTTATTTTTCTTTTTCAGTTGTTTCAACGGCTGGTTTTTGGCATTTCTCTCCTCTTGCATTGAAGAGCTTGGTCTGCCGGTTCGCAGCTCTCGCAACACCTCATTTAAAGTGATTTATCTTGCCCAATTGACAATCTCCTTTAAAATCAGCTTTCACCCAGCAATAATAGCTGGTTACAGTTCATGTTTTGCAGAGAGGTTGATTCTGACTCATTATGGTCAACGCTGTGCCATACACAGCTGAATAAAGTTCTGGTAGATATCCAATTCCTGACTGTCAACTGTTGACCTCGCAACTGCTTCCCCATTGATATCACCATCTGTTGTCATGGGAAAGATTGTCTGATATTTGGGTTAAATGCCACTGAAGTCATTCAATTTCCATGTGGAAAAATAACCCAAAGTAAATTGCCCCCGTGAGGTGCGGAAGCTATTTTTCCCAGAGATAGTGAATCGAAGAGAACATCCAAATAAAAGCAAAACAAAAACCTCTCCCTGCAGAGAACCCCTGTTTCATACCCTCAGTAACTTATTTTTCATCTCATGCATGAAATTGTGTGTGTGTGTGTGTGTGTGTGTGTGTGTGTGTTTTAAAGACTCAGGTATCCCTGGGCCATTCGTTGGGGCTGCAGTGAGAGGGGAGAAATGCCCGATTTGGGCTCCCCGTCGCCCTCAGCCCCGGCGGGCGCACCCAGCGCCTCGGATCGCCCGCGGGACCCGGGCCCGGGCGCAGGGCGGGCCCCGCGCTCCTCGGGGCGCCCGCCGCCCGCCGCGTCCTGCGAGCCCGGCCCGCACGGCGCCCGAAAGGCACGCCGCGACCCCTTTTGACACTTTCCCTCCTCTGCGATGGAGCAACTACTTAACATGCAAAGTTTTCTCCAGCCTGCCCGGCTCGCTCGAGATCATTTCAGTAGCTGAACTGGCTTCTTTCCGAAAAGGCTGCCAGGACACACAAAATCCTGGGGACACATTTTGCTCCTTTCGAACACGAACGCGGACCGGGAGTCCCCTCTCCTGCAAACTCTGACCCCTTTCTCGTCCCGCCCTTCAGCGCGCCCTCTCCCCAGTCCCCCCACCCCCCACCCCACCCCACCCCTGCTCCTCTCCCAGGACTCAGCATTTCACCGATCTTACCTTTTCTCTCCGCCACTGGGGCTTCGGGAGATGATCCAACGATCAAACAGAGGAGCCAGAAAGCTCTAGCTGTCATTTTCGTAGACACGGTTCCCAGGCTCTAAAACTGAGCCTGGGCTTTTGCTCTTTCTCTCCCCCCACCCCTTCTCCACACCCCCACCCCCGTTCATGCTAATGAGGGGCAGCCTTTGGGGAAACGGGAATCACTCACTGAACAGACCATTGGAACAAAACCGAGCTGCAGGGATTTCTCCCACTTCCTAAGGGGGGACGAGCACATGGCCTCTCAAAGTTGTCCCTGCGAATGTCCGTGGGCAGTGACAACATCAAATCCTAAACCTGAAACCCGTGTGGGTTTGCGGACTGGGGTGGGGGGTGGGGAGAGGGTGGGGTGGCAAGTGGAGGGAATAAGGGTGTTGAGGGGCTAAGGGACAGGGTGGGGGGAGAATGAGTGATAGGAAGTTTTTTCCAGATTAAGTCAACAAATAGGCAAATTAGTGCTGAAGACAACTTGGGCTTGTGGAAGGGATTCAAGATGACAGGGAAGAATTCATCCGGGAATGTGTCAGGGATTCTAAGAGAAACCAAACCTAGGTTTGCTTAAACTATTTTACTATATATGCCATTTTTATATTCTAGAAGCAGAAGGAAAAACAGCCTTAAGCAAGATAGCTTTTCTTCTCCTTTCCTTTGCTTCCTTCCTTCCTTTCTTTTTTTCTTTCTCTCTCTCTCTCTCTCTCTTTTTTTTTTTTTTTTCCTTCTCTCTCAATTGAAATTGGTATCTCCTTGGCTACATTCATCAAGCCCATGCTGAGTGCCTTTTACCCAACCAGGTGCTAGGAGATAAAAATGAGGAAAACACCTTCCCAGGTCTCTAACGATGGCTCCTCTCCCCGAGAAAGGTAGGTCGGTTTCTCTCTCTCTTTCTCTCTCTAAGAAAAATATACTCATTCACAGCTTAGGTCTGAATTCTCAGAACAGCTCTACATATCAGTCCTGAGCTAAGGACCCTCTTCCTCAGACTGAACAGAAACAGCATTCACCAAAGGGGGCGCTCCCCAAAGGGGGACCTTCCCCAAAGGTAAGCCTACAACCTTGCCACTGTGTATCTCATTCCAACAGCTTCAAATCCAAAAGGAAGGGGAAATGCACTGAGATGAATGCATTTCAACTGGAGCGTACGAGCCAGCAGCGAGATGTAGCTGCTAAAAGAAATAACAAACTTTTGCTGCACCCGTATCTCATGTCTCAAAAATAATAGTGCTCGCGGGCTGACCAGATTCAGGGGGGATCACGTTTTCCAGAAAGACCCTGGGAGGCTGGGAGAACAACAGGGGAGTGAGAAGGCTTGATTCCACCACCAAGTTCCTTCACAGGAACTGAGGCTAAGCAGCCGAGGGACGCAAAAACATCTGTGGTTTTTTGTGAAAGGACCAGTAGGCAAAAGCTGTAAGGTGACAGGCTTCATTCTAATTTAAGAAAAGATATCCTCAAGATCCTTGAGGATCAAAAGATCCTCGGGATCCCAACCAAGATCTCCTAGAAAGCAGACTGCTTTGAAGGGTTGTGAGACCACGGAGCCATGGGAGACATCCGAAGAGAATGTGATTCAAGGATACCGTAGAACAGGGACACCTGGCTGGCTCAGTCAGAAGAGCACGCAAATCTCGATTTCCAGGTGTGAGTTTGAGCCCCATGTTGGGTGTAGAGATCACCAAAAATAAACTTTTTTTTTTTTAAAGGGATACTGTGGAACAGTTTCCTGAATCCCGCTTATTGTGGTTTGAGGGAGACAGTGAGGTAAATACGTTCATCTAGAGAGGAGCTGGCCAGCTAGTCACAGGCTGACAATATGTTGGGGGGGATCACTATCTTCTGCCGTCCGATCTTCAACTTTCCTCAGCTTGAAACTCACTTACGTCAATGCATCAGATTTGTAGGACTGACTCATATTAACCAAACTCATAAAAAGAAGCTGTATAAACCAGAATGTCATTTACTGATTTGCAATGGAGAGGATACAGTAAAGAGGATGCAGCGATCTAATTATTAACCACAAGTTTTCTTGTTGAGCACAACACTGAAATGCAGCTCATGGTGGGCTAATCTTCCTCATTCGGGTTTTAGAGGGGTGAGTTCTCTATTTCCTCCAAAAGAGCAAATCTCTCCAGTTACTGCAAGGCCTGTGTATACCAGCGTCAATGTCTCCAGCCTCTGGCCAGGACCGGATAAACACTGTGAAATTTGTGTTCTCGAGGTCCAGTTTACAGGTGTCCTCAGATCCCCCTTCTTTCACGTGTTCTTTCTTTAAGTCAAGTGGAATAAAATTAATTAGGCTTAAGCTTTCTCAGTTACAACCACATCTCAGACATACCTGCTTGCGTGAGATTATATTCAAGTCTCCCAGATCCAATTTGGGGTGTTCCCGAAACTCTTCTGTTGCAGGAATGTTGTGAATGCCCTGAAGCCCCACACCCTGAAATGTAGAGGCAGAGAGACCTGGCTGGCTGGCTCCCACGGGCTCCTAGAGGCTGCTGGGGTGGCACCAGCCTGGAAGAACTTGCCAGAGTCCAGGGTTGGGTCTGGGGCGGCAGCTGACTCAGAAACCACACGAATGGTGCAGGGCACACAGAACTCAAAGAGACTGATCCGTGTAAGCCAGGATGTCACTTTATTAATTTCCAAGGACAAATCAACTCGGGCAGACACGCACTCTCATGTCAGCCTGGCTAGCATTGTCTTTCTATAAACAAGTCACATGAGAAGTCAAATTATCATCAGGGTGCTTGGTAATAGAAACCAGAACAGGGGGAGTTTGTCATAAGATTGGAATGTTTAACGGTATTGGGTTTTTTTGTAGCCTAATGTGTCCGACTTCGTAATAGGTATATACACTTGTCAGGTGGCAGAGTCTAAGAGCCTAACTGCCTTTCTCTCCCCTGCCAATTTCAGGTATGTTTAGTGTATCTTTCCGCTTAGCAAATATTTATTGAGCGTCTACTGTGTGTTGTATAATAAAGAATTTGTGCCAGGTTCCTGGCGTGGAGCTTCTAAACCCCTTGGAATTTCCCAAGCGATAGAAGTGTCTCAGTTATTCATAAGCTTCCTGGAGCACACCTAAGTTTATCCTAATGAGGTGACTCTTGGAGGGCCCCTTGAGAGCCCCAGGATGGGAGCTATCACCAGCTTTCACCAGAAAGGCCAATCCTGCCATTTAGAGGGTCAGGATTTTGAGCCAGCCTGACCTCCAAGGGAGGGAAGAGAGGCTACAGATTGGGTTCAGTTTGATGACCAATGAATGATTTATTCCACCCAGCCTGTTTAATGAGACCCCAAAGAAAATCCATTGGAGCTTCCTGGTTGGTGACCACACCCATGTGCCGGGAGGGTGACACTCCCTAATCCGTGGAAAGAGAACACTGAAGCTATGCATGTGGGACCCTTCCAGGTCTCACCCTCTGTGTCTGGTCATTTAGCTGGTCCTGATTTGTACCCTGTATAATAAAATCGCAGTCATAAGTATAGTGCTTTCCTGAATTCTGCGAGTTGTAGAAAACGATCGCACCTGAGGGAGATCATGAGCGCCCCGAGATCTGTAGCCAGTTGGTCTGAATTAGGAGCCGTCTTGCTGTGGACCTTGCCCTTTAAATAGTGGGGTCTGCACTAACTCTGGGTGGTCAGTGCCGGAATCGAATTACAGACCACTGGTTGTTATCAAAATACTTTGTTCCAGACACTGTTTTAGAAGCCAGAAATACCAGTCATAATCATTCTTCAAAAAGAGTACATACATATTTGCTTTAGTTTCCATTAGGTAAATTATGGTCATGTTCTAGTTCTTTGATTTCAAGACCATCTTGTTGGAGACCGGGGTCTCCCCAGATTCGTCAGATTTTCAAAGACAACTGCTAGGTTTACCCCCCCCCCGGGGATTAGGCTAGGTCCTGGGATATTAGGGCATAAATCCTCCCTTCACATGGCTCACAGGTGCTTGTGGAAAAATAACATTCAGTTATAGTGTTAAATGCAATATTAAAAAGCTGTACCCGTTAGAGAGAAAGGAGTGGTTGGCAATGTGGAGGGCAAGTTAGGGTGGCTGGGGACACCACATAAACTCTGGTTTGAAGAATGACTGGTTGGGGGTGGGGCGCCTGGGTGGCTCAGCCCGTTAAGTGTCTGACTCTCTATTTCGGCTCAGGTCATGATCTTGCGGTTCGTGAGTTTGAGCCCCGTGTCGGGCTCTGTGCTGACAGCTCGGAGCCTGGAACCTGTTTCGGATTCTGTGTCTCCCTCTCTCTCTGCCCTTCCCCTGCTTGGGCTCTGTCTCTCTGTCTCTCTCTCTCTCAAAAATAAATAAACAGTAAAAAAAAAAAAAGATTTTTTTTATTTTCAGGGCACCTGAGTGACTCAGTTGGTTAAGTGTTCGACTCTTGATAACTGGCTCAGGTCATGACCTCATGGTCATAAGATCGAGCCCTGCATCAGGCTCTGAGCTGAGCATGGAGCCTGCTTGGGACTCTCTTTCCCTCTCTCTGTCCCTCCTCCCCTCAAAATAAATAAATAAACTTAAAAAAAAAAGATTTTTTTATTTTCAATTTTATTTTGTTTTGAGAAGGCTCCATGCCCAACGGGGGGTCGAACTCATGACCCTGAGATCAAGAGTCACATGCTCCGCCCATGGAGCCAGCCAGGCACCACTAAAGATTTTTAAAGAATGTCTACACCCCACGTGGGGCTCAAACTCACAACTCCAAGATCAAAAGTTGCATGTTCTTCCAACTGAGCCAGCCAGGTGCCCCCATGGTCATTTTTAATGACTGAATTCCTAGGCATTGTATTGCTGAGTCGAAAGATACGATAACTTCAATATTTTTGCCACATATTGCTGAAATGTCCCCCAAATGTGTTGCACCAGTTTACGCTGACCGACAATCAGGGTAGGTAGGTAATAATGCCTGTTTCTCCTCATTGGGACATCAAATCATCATTATTTGATATCCTTGCTGTTTTAAAGAGTTGTTTTTTAAAGGACTTCTTTCTGGGGCACCTGGCTGGCTCGGTTGGTATGGCATGTGACTCTTGATCTCGGGGTTGTGAGTTTGACCCCGTGTTGCGTATAGAGATCACTTAAAAGTAAAACCTTTAAAAATAAAAAAACAAATAAAAAGGTTTCTTTTTGTTTTAATTTGTATTCCTTTGAGTGCTGGTGATATTGTATATCTTTTCATGGATTTATGAGCCATTTGGATTTCTTCTTTGATTAAGTGCCTGTTCTTATTATTTGTCTATTTATTAGGATTTCTTTTATGATTTTTAAGAGCTATTTCTAGCCCAAGAATTTTAACCCTTTGTCCAGTATATATATATATTGCAAATATTTCTTCACAGAATTTTCATGATTTCTAACCTGTTAGCGATTTTTTTGCCATCAAACTTTTAAATTTTGTACAGTAAAATACATCGGTCTTTTGTTTAACGATGTCTGTAGTGTCTTTTATATCATACTTAGACTTAGAAAAAAATATATATATATATATGTTTTTTTCTAGTGCTTATAGTTAAATCTTGATTCCATCTGGAATTTATTTGGATATGTAGTATGAGGTAAGAATCTAATTTATTTTTTCTAAAATAACTAGAAAGTTGTCTCACTCAATTGGCAAATAAATCCATCCTTTCCTAAATCTGAGATGTCACCTTTAACGTAGAGAGTATTAACATCCAATAAATTTGAGTCTACTTCTAGATTTTCTACTCTGTTCTGTTACTCCCTCTATCTACTCTCGTGCCTATATGCCCACATCAGGACATTGTTATAATATTATGATATTGTGATATTATAACATGTTTTTCTTTTCAAAAATTGTCTATCACTGTGTTTTGTTTTCCAAATTGTACTCTGCTAAATTTTAAAAATTTTGTTGGATTTTTTCTGAATTTGCTTTAAATGGATAGATTCATTTGTAAAGGAAGTATAGGACAACTGTCCTATATTGTCTTTTGTCCATGAAAATGGCATATCTCTATATTTGAGCCTTTTTTCCCTCTGTTAGAACATTACCATTTTCTTCTTCTGAGCTCTAAACATACCTTGTTAAATTTATTTCCTGGATATTTTGTATTTTTGATGTAATACGGAAAAGATCTTTTTGTCTTCTATATATTTTTTTAATGTTCATTTATTTTTGAGAGACAGAAAGAGTGTGAGTGGGGGAGGGGCAGGGAGAAAGGGAGACAGAATCCGAAGCAGGCTCCAGGCTCTGAGCTGTCAGCACAGAGCCCGACTCAGGGCTCGAGCCCATGAACTGTGAGATCATGACCTGAGCCAAAGTCAGACGCTTAACTGACTGAGCCACCCAGGCACCCCTGTCTTTTGCATTTTCTAACTAGTTTTGGTAGATGTATAGAAAAGCTACAATTTGTATACCCCTATATTTTGTATATCCCAATTTGTGTATATCCAAAAATATTCCAAACTATTCTCAACTGATTCCCTTGGGTTTTCCCAAAGAAACCATGTAATCTATAAAAAATATTTCGCCTCCTCTTCTCAAATTTTATGTAACTTTTTTATTGCATTAATGAGAACTTTCAAAACCTTGTTGAATACTATCGATCATAGTCCTCCCCTTTGTTCTACTGATATTCACCATGTCCAGGGGCACCTGGGTGGCTCAGTCGGTTAAGCATCCGGCTCCGGTTCAGGTCATGATCTCACAGCTCATGAGTTTGAGCCCCGTGTCCAGCTCTGTGCTGACAGCTCAGAGCCTGGAGCCTGTTTCAGATTCGTCTCCCTCTCTCTGTACCCCTCCCCTGCTCGCGCTCTGCCTCTCTGTCTCTCTCTCTCTCTGAAAAATTTTTAAAAAGTTAAAAAACATTTTTTAAAAGGTATTCACCATTTCTGAAGAACACTTCAAATGTTTCTCTTTCAAGAGGCTAAAAACTTGATTTTGCTTCAGGTGCATTGAGCTGTTTTTATCTGTACACCTACACCATTTTAACCTTAAGAATCTGCCAAATATTCCTACTGTCTTGTTAGTATTTTAATATTGATCTTCTTTGTAAGTTCTGTGCCCAACTCGGGCACAACCCCACAATAGAGAGCACATGCTCTTCCGCTGACAGCCAGGCGCCCCTTAATAGTGATCTTCTGATCATGTCTTTTGCATACTTTATCTTCTCGGGGCACCTGGCTGAGTCAGTTGATAGAGCCTGTGACTCTTAATTTCAGGGTTGTAAGTTCAAGCCCCACAGTGGGTGATTACTTAAAAATAAATAAATAAATAGATTGATTAATTAATTTTGTCTTCTCTATCATCATTTTTATCCCTTTATCTTTTTCCTTTCTGTTCTAGGAGACTTGCTTGAATCTGCGCGTCATGTCACTGATTTCACGTTCAGTATTATCTACTCTGCCTTGGGCTCCTTCCAATATGGATTTTAAGGCTAGAGAATTCTCAGTTGGTTTCTTTTTTGGTCCATCCTATTGTTCTTTCTGCTGCAAAAACTCATCTCAATTGTTCTTTCATCTCAATCTACTGCCTTCTTGTAATTTCCTGATTACAAGGATCATGTATGTCTTGTCATACTTTCCTGAGAATGCGTAACTGTTTCTTAAAATTGTCTTCAGAGTTCTGTCATCATTATTTGAGGTATGCTCTTCCCCTGCACATTTTTAAAGGAAGAGCTATATATATTTTAATGTTTATTTACTTTTGAGACAGAGACAGACAGACAGAGCATGAGCAGGGGTTTGGGGTCAGGGAGAGAGGGAGACCCAGAATCTGAAGCAGGCTCCAGGCTCGGAGCGGTCAGCACAGAGCCTGACACGGGGCTCGAACCCACAAACTGCAAGATCATGACCTGAGCAGAAATCAGAAGCTCAACTGACTGAGCCACCCAGGTGCCCCTAGGGAAGATATTTTTTATTGTTATTGAAATATTGATATTGAAATATTACAAGCATTTAGAAAGTTATTGAGAATAATACAGTGAATATTCGCATATACATGACCCAATGTTGTCAAATCATAACAATTTTTTCCATACTGGCTTCATATTTTCTTAGTATTAAAAAATTACTCTCCTTTTCCATTATTCTAAGAATTTTAATGTCCAAAGCGAGGTCTAAGTAAAAAAGAAACTACTGGTTAGTTAATACAATTTAGGTATCATAATTTCAGAGTAAACATTTAATTTTTAAAAATTATAAATAGGGGCGCCTGGGTGGCTCAGTCAGTTCAGCGTCCGACTTCAACTGAGGTCGTGATCTCAGAGTTCATGGGTTCAAGACCTGCATCGGGCTCTCTCCTGTCAGCACAGAGCCCACTTTGGATCCTCTGTCTCCCTCTCTCTCTCTCTGCCCCTCCCCCAGTCACACTGTCTCTCTCTCTCTCCCTCTATCAAAAATAAATAAACACTAAAAAATTATAAATATAGTTGGTGGTAGTCAGTCTCCAAGATAGCTGGCCCCCAGTGATACCCACCTCCTGGTATTCACACCCTGAGTAGTCCCTCTCACATTGTAGCAGGACTGGCCCGAGTCACCAACAGCATTTGGAAGAAGTGATAATATACACTACCAAGATTAAGTTACGAAAAGTCTGAACTCTTATCTTGGGGGTGCATTCTCTCTTTCTTTTAGATCATTTACTCTGGGGAAAGCCACTGCTACGTTGGGAGGGCACTCAGGCAGTCTTTGACAGGCTAATGGGATATGGAACTGACAGCTTTGGCCAATAGCCAGTTAGAAACTGAGGCCTGCTAACAGCCAATAAGTGAGCTTGAAAGCAGATCCTGTCCCAGTTGAGTCTTCAGATGAGACTGCAGCCACAACCTACAACTTGACTGAAGTCTTTGAGAGACCTGAGCAGAATCACCCAGAAAAACCACTTCCAGATTCCAGGGCCACAGAAAGCATGATTAATAGTGTTTATTATTTTAAGCTGCTAAATTTGGGGGTAAGAATTTATTTTTGCAGCAGTAGGTAACTAATACACAGTTGAAGCCCCTTATATCCTTCCTAATCCAATTTCCTTTCCTTCCTAGAGGTAATCATTATGCTCAACTTGGGGTTTCTACCATTCTCTTGGATGCTTTCTCCTATCATGACTATACCAACTACTATTGTAAAAATAAATAAATAAATAAATAATTTTGAAGGTTAAAAAAAAATCTGATTCCAAATTTTTGGAACACCCTATATAAACATATACTTGTAGTTCAATAAATAATCTTTTTAAAAAGTAGGCCCCATGCCCAGCATGGAGCCCAATGCAGGCCTTGAACTCATGACCCTGAGATCAAGACCTGAACTGACTGAGATCAAGAGTCAATTGTTTAACTGACTGAGCCACCCAGGTGCCCCTCAAGAAATAATCTTTTATTTTATTTTTTTAAATTCTTTTAAATGTTTATTTATTTTTGAGAGACAGAGGGAGACCGTGTGTGAGCAGGGGAGGGGCAGAGAGAGAGGGAGACACAGAATCCAAAGTAGGCTCCAGGCTCTGAGCTGTCAGCACAGAGCCCAACCCAGGGCTCGAACTCACAAACTGTGAGATCATGACCTAAGCCGAAATCTGATACCTAACCGACTAAGCCGCCCAAGTGCCCCAATAAATAACCCTTTAAATTAATGATAATAAAATTGAGAAAAGTGTCCGTTCTTAATCTGAGGACTTCCTTGTTGAATGTTACAATGAAATAAAAAAGAAAATCTATTGTTAATGATTGTTAATAATGATGATTATTTTTAATTAAAAAAAATTTTAATGTTTATTTTTTGAGGAGAGAGAGAAAGAGTCTCCATCCTTATGACCTCATCTAAATCAAATTACTTCCCAAAGGCCCTCCTCCTAATACCATAACATTGTGGGTTAGGGCTTCAACATACAGATTTTGGGGTAACATAAACATTCAGTCCGTAACAGTGACCCCTTTGTCTGTGTATGATTCAGCAGCGTGAGGAATCCTTAATGGCCAAGGGGCAGTCTCAGCTTCCAAATGAACGGACCAGTGACGGTGTTTCTTGGTCTGAACATTTCCCCCTTGGGCACTAGGACCTCTAGACCCACTGAGTCCCAGATTACTGGCCAGGAAAGCAAACAGTTCTTCAGGGAGTATTTAGGGGTCATAATAGGAGGGACCACTCCCATCTCTCCTTGGTTCCTGGACTAGTGGGCCCTGGCAATGTGTTAAGTCCAGGAATGGTGGTGCGAGCGGACACACGGCAGGCAGGGAAGGCAAACCCATACCCAGAATATGGATCTGTCCCTGTGAGGACGAGTCGCTGTCCACACACCCCAGTCTTGTCATTGCAAACAAGGGATTATTGTTTTGCTTCTCGGGTTGTGACCCTCCCTTTGGAGAAGCGCCCTCTGCTGGCCTTTCCTAACATCTGCGGCCATGAGCATCCTGTAATCTGTTCCTCACTGCTTTTGGTAGCCCTTTCTCCTTTTACTTGAGGGGTTTCAGATGTCTCCTCCTAGTTTCACTGATGATGTTGCATGTGGTTCTTCTTCTCCTTCCTCTTGTTGCTTTTGTGAGGCTTCTGAGAAGAGTAGAGAAAAATGTTTACTTTACTGTAGTTTTAATACTGGAATCTGGTAAATTTCAAAGTATGATAATTCTGAATATTAATATTACTGGATTGCATTTTAATATGAACTCTGGTCCTTGTTCTGACATTCCTAAATGAATTTTGAAAATTCAGACTGATACAATACTAACAAATAGCTGTGCTTAATAAAATCTTAAAAAATTTTAAATTCCAAAGTGATCCAGTACAAAAAGAGGCACAACTAACCAAGGCTGTTAGAAATAAGGCTACTGGTCACCCTGGAGGAGGCAGTGATTGGAAGGGGTCAAGGGGGGGCGTCTGCAGTGAGTAATATCCCCTTTCTTGATCTGGGTGCTGGTTATACAAGTGTGCTCAGTTTGTGAACATGGTTGAACTGCATGCTTACGATACATGACTTTTCTGTTTGTAAGTTATATGTTGGTAGCAATTATGTTTTTAACCCCCAAATAGAACAGCCTATAATTTAAAATAAATCAGGACGCCTGGCTGGCTCAGTTGGTGGAGCATGCGACTCTTGATCTCAGGGTCATGAGTTTGAGCCCCACATTGGGGGTAGAGATCAAAAAGTCATGATCCAGGGTCGCCTGGGTGGCTCAGTCGGTTAAGCGTCCGACTTCGGCTCAGGTCACGATCTCACGGTCCGTGAGTTCGAGCCCCGCGTCGGGCTCTGTGCTGACTGCTCAGAGCCTGGAGCCTGTTTCAGATTCTGTGTCTCCCTCTCTCTCTGACCCTCCCCCGTTCATGCTCTGTCTCTCTCTGTCTCAAAAATAATAAATAAATGTTAAAAAAAAAAAGTCATGATCCTGGCAAAAGGCTGGTATTTGTCTAACTCAATTAAAAGGAAAGGGAGAATTTTATGCAAAAAGTTCAGATATCTGAATTTTGCCATATTCTTCCATTTATTAAGGATGCTATTGTAGATTCTAGGTATAATATATCTTTTCCATGGGGAACGTGGATTTCTCTAAATAACTGGGCCCACAGTAATATAATGCCAGTGGGTACAAACATCCCCGCTTATATACTACACAACAAATTCCAGCATTTTTGGGTTCTGCCATTGTTGCCTCGCATGCCAGCCTGCCTCCCATGGTCATGCTGGGGCTGTACAATCAGGCACTAGACTCAACAAGGGCCTCAGCAAGGGCAGCTTCCTACCAAGCTTACTCTGAGCACCCCCAGATGCCTATTTGGAAACACCTTTGACCAACTCCTCAGTTTGCCCCTGAGACTGTTTGGGGACAAAGGAAAAGTGATAGGAAATGGGACAATTGGTGAAGCCCTGAAGTGTTTTTTCGTAAGTAACACCAGTAACATATTCAGACCATCCCTGTTTGTCAAGCCTCTAGGAGAGTTCTTAGATTTGGGCAATATTAGGGGCCAGATTATTCTTTGTATAATGTCAAGGACACACACTTTATATTCTGAAACGTAATGAGAGTCTGTGATCTTTAAAAATTCACAATCTACTGGGTTTTTTTTTTGGGGGGGGGCATAAGTTTACTGCCAGGAAACAGGTGTCCTGAAATCCTCCACTAAATCTAAGCCAAAACGGGAAAGGAAAAGACTTCCGTCGATATCACCATGATCGGACGTGTAGATTTGGGCAGGTGTATCACTCGTGGACCATTGAAAACTTTGAGAGGGAGTCTGCTGAGACGGGAAAGGACTCCTTCAACTATGCCTGGGTCTTGGATAAACTGAAAGCTGAGTGTGGTATCGCCATTGAAAGCAGCAAGTATTAGGGGTGCTCTAATATGGGGGGCTCAGTCAGTTAAGTGTCTGACTTTCGGCTCAGGTCATGATCTCATGGTCCGTGAGTTCGAGCCCCGTGTCGGGGTCTGTGCTGACAGTGAGGAGCCTGCTTGGGATTCCCTCTTTCTCTCCCTCTCGTTCTCCCTGACTCCTGCTCATGCTGTCTCTGTCTCTCTCAAAATAAATAAATAGATTGTAAAAAATTAAAAAAAAAAAAACCAACAACCAGAAAACAGCAAGTATTAGGTTACCATCGTTAATGCCCCAGGGCACAGAGACTTTATCAAAAACATGATCACAGGCCTATCGCAGGCTGACTGTGGCTGCCCTGATTGTTGCTGCCAGTGCTGGTGAATTTGAAGCAGGTGCCTCCAAGAATGCGCAGACCGGTGAGCATGCTCGTCTGGATTACACACGGGGTGCAAAACAACTCATTGTGGTGTTAGCAGAGGGGGCCTACAGGACCCTCCCTACAGCCAGAAGAGATATGAGAACGTTAAGGAAATCTACACCTACATTAAGAAAATTGGCTCCGAGCCTGACAGTGGCATTTGTGCCAACTTCTGGTTGGAATGGTGACAGCACGGTGGAGCCAGGTGCTAACGGCTTGGTTCGGGGGGTAGAAAGTCCCCCATAACAGGGCAGTGCAGGGGAACCTCATCGCCTGAAGCTCTGGGTTGCCTCCTGTCACCAGCTCGTCCAACTGACAAGCCCTGGCATCACCCCCTCTACATCTGCAGGACTCGTGGTATTGATACTGTCCCTGTGGGCCATGTGGAGGTCGGTGTTTTCGAAGCCGGCCCGGCAGGCACCTTTGCTCCCGTCAATGCTGTGACTGAAGTACGGATAAGTAAAGTAAAAGAGTAAACCGTTGAAATGTACCATGAAGCCTTGAGTGAAGCTCTTCCTGGGGACAACGTAGGCTTCAATGTCAGGAACACATCTGCCAGGGGCGCCTGGGTGGCTCAGTCGGTTGAGCGTCTGACTTTGGGCTCAGGTCATGATCTCGCGGTTAGTGAGTTCGAGTCCCGCGTCGGGGTCTGTGCTGACAGCTTAGAGCCTGAAGCCTGCTTCTGATTCTGTGTCTCCCTCTCTCTCTGCCCGTCTCTCTCAAAAATATGTCTGCCAAAGATGTCCATCACGCCAAAGTGGCTGGCGACAGCAAAAATGATCCACCAGTGGAAGCAGCGTGGCTTCATGGCTCAGGTGATTATCCGGAACCATCCGGGTTCACCTGTGTGCATAGGCACCTGGTGCACGTTGCTTGTACATTTGCCCAGCTGAAGGAGAAGGTGGATTGTCTTTCTTGGAAAAAACTGGAAGGTGGCCGCAAATTCTGGAAATCTGGGGATGCTGCCGTCACTGATACGGTTCCTGGCAAGCCCGTGTGTGTTGAGAGCTTCTGCGACTATCCCTGTCCAGGTCGTTTTGCTGTCCGTGACGGGAGACAAACGGTTGCTGTGAGTGTCATCAAAGCAGCGGACAGGAAGGAGGCTGGCAAGGTCTCAAGTCTGCCCAGAGGGCTCAGAAGGCTAAGTAGATATTATCCCCAATACCTGCCACCCCAATCTTAATCAGCAGTGGAAGAGTGGTCTCAGAACTCTTTGTCTCAATTGTCCATTTCCGTGTCATAGCAAAAGACTAGTTGCAGATAATGATGCATCAGAAAACCTTCAGAAGGAAAGGTGTAGACCATTTGTGTGTGTGGGGGGGGGGCAGTTTTAAGTTATTAGGGATTTTTTTTAGTGTTTATTTATTTATTTATTTATAATTTTTAACTCAACAAGTGGCAATTTTTTTCTTTTTTTAAATGTTCATTTACTTTTGAGAGAGAGAAAGAGACAGAGCTCAAGCAGGGGAGGGGCAGAGAGAGAGAGGGAGCCATAGAATCCGAAGCAGGCTCCAAGCCCTGGACTGTCAGCACAGAGCCCCACATGGGGCTTGAACTCACAAACTGCAGATCATGACCTGAGCTGAAGTCAGACATTCAACCGACTGAGCCACTCAGGTGTCCCTATTTATTTTTGAGAGAGAGAGAGAGAGAGAGAGAGAGAGAGAGAGAGAGAATCAGACAGGCAGAGATGGGGAGAGAGAACCCTGTGCAGGTTCCACACTGTCAGCGCAGAGTCTGACGCAGGGCTCAAACTCACGAACCGTGAGATCATGACCTGAGCCGAAATCAAGGGTTGGGTACTTAACGGACTGAGCCACCCAGATGCCCCAAGTTACTAGTTTTTAAAATCAGCAATTTTTTTTTTTAATTTTTTTTCCAACGTTTATTTATTTTTAAGACAGAGAGAGACAGAGCATGAACGGGGGAGGGGCAGAGAGAGGGGGAGACACAGAATCGGAAGCAGGCCCCAGGCTCTGAGCCATCAGCCCAGAGCCTGACGCGGGGCTCGAACTCACGGACCGCGAGATCGTGACCTGGCTGAAGTCGGACGCCTAACCGACTGCGCCACCCAGGCGCCCCTAAAATCAGCAATTTTTAATGGAAAGGACTTGCCCAAAAATCTGTCTCAGAATTTTGAAACCCATTAAGACAAAGTTCAATGAGAAAAGAAAAGAAAAAAATCCTGGTCTACGTCACCTAACATCAACAGTAGTGATAGACCAATTAACATGGATTACTAAAATCGAAATGTACAAATTTCATGCTGAGGAAAGGTAGAGGCGCTTCAATGGCTAGCCAACACCCATGCCTCTTTTTCCTTGTAAGGAGTTACCTCTTTGCCTTAACGGATGACTTGGTGGGAGGGTAATTCCCCTGTGGTAATTCCTTCGACAGGAGGAAGATCCATGCCCCGAGCTGGACCCCAAGCACTTGGCCAGAACCTGGATTCTGGAGCAGGCGGCCGTAGGATGAGACTTATTACAGCTCTAGCCAAGTGACAAGTGCCAGTGATGACAGCAGTGGCGGTCTCCTGACCCGGTGTTTCTGGCTCTGAGAGTCGCTGTGCTTTCAGCTTCTTACTTTTTGGGGGGCCGTTCGTGTGTCTTTGATTCTTGCCGGTCCCCAAGCGGGGTGGTCCAGCTTTGCCCCGCTATTTAGCGAGCACCTCTCTTCCCCCATGTCTTTCCCAAGAATTATCATTTGCTTGGCTTGGGTTGAGCTGGTTGGTTTCCATTGTTGGCACCTAGAGGGAACTGGCAAAGGAGCTGAGAAGTTGTTTGGAAAACTGAGGAAATGGGATTTCCTGGAAGTCTGGGGAAAGAATGTGTTTCCAGAAGGAAGGACTGGTCAGGGCTCCTGGTTGGCTCAGTTGGTAGAACATGCCAAGGTCGTGAGTTCAAGCCCCACGTTGGGCACATAGCTTACTTATAAGGAAAAAAAGAATCATATTTAAAAAAAAAAAAGGAAGGATTGGTCAAGAACTTCAAACTTGGGGGTAAAGTTAAGGAAGATAAGAATTGGAAAGGTTTTTTTTTTTTTTTTTTTAATTTTAAGTTTATTTATTGAGAGAGAGGGTGGGTGGGGGAGAGGCAGAGGGAGACTCCCATGCAGGCTTCTTGTGGTCAGTGCAGAGCCCTAGGAGGGGCTTGATCTCAGGAACCACGAGATCAGGATTTAAGCTGAGATCTAGAGTTGGACGTGTAACCGACTGAGCCACCCGGGCACCCCAGGAAAGGTGTTTCTTAAATTTGCCGATTAAAAGGTCACCTTCGAGAGGTGCCCAGATGATTCAGTTGGTTAAGCATCCAACTTCAGCTCAGGTCATGATCTCACGGTTGGTGGGTTTGAGCCCCACACTGGGCTCTGTGCTGACAGCTCAGAACCTAGAGCCTGCTTCAGATTGTGTCTCCCTATCTCTTTGCCTCTCTCTCTCTCTCTCAAAAATAAACATACATTAAAAATTAAAAAATAATAAATGTTTAAAAGAGGTCACTTTCAAGGAGTTTGCCTATCAGCAGGAGAGTGAGGAGAGCATGGCAGGTGGGGTAAAAGGGGACACTGGACACGTGGGGACTGCCAACGAAGCCCCCAGGCTGCACAGAGGGAGCACCCCAGGACCCATGCAAGATACCCAGGACCAAGGGTGAGCTTTTAAGGAATGGAGAAACTGGAGAGTGTTTCTGGGCTCAGAGGAGAGAGCCAGTAATGGGGCAAGCTAAAGGCATAAGCAAGAGGAATGTTAATGGGCTACTACCTTTTGAGGGTCCACTGAGTGCCAGACACGTTTCCTAAGGAGGGAGGGGATGGGTTCAGCGCAAGGTCAGAAAGGGATTGGGCTGTGACTGGAGGAGGACAAGTCTGCATCTGACACGGGAAAGGGAAGAAACGGAGGAGATGACAGCAGTGAGGGGAGAGGAAAGTGTGGAATTTGCATTAAGTGACCTGAGTCTGGGGGTTTCAGTAGCCACTCAATGTTTGCTAACTTTAGCTAAATGAACCGTGGTGAGTGAGCCACAAAACATTTACCTTAGAGAAGGAGCTAGGCTGAGAAGGAGGTTGAAGGAGAGGAATGGCGTGGGAGAGTCAGGTGAGCATTCTGGAAGCCTAAGCAGGCCAGTCAAAACTCGGAAGGGCAGAGAACCAGGGAGGAGTTTGTCCTGCCCAGTCCTTGGGGATGGGTATTCTGTTAGGAGAGCCATCTTGCCTTTGGGAACCCGGGAGGCATTGTCACTGTCCAATGTCCCCAGATGCTGAAATTTATCTGATCTTTATCAATGAGTTCTGGTTTAAAAATTCACCACTACATTCCTAATCTTAAAAAGGGGGTAAAGATATCAGTTACATTTCTCCATCGTTTGTTGAGCTCTTAATAAAATTTTAACTTTTGGAATAATGTCAGATTTACACGGAAGTTGCAAAGGTAGAACAGCGGGCTCGCGTATACCGTTCACCCAGTTTCCTCTAATGTTAACGTCTTATATTACCATGTACATTTGACATAATGAAGAAATCAACATTGGTACATTACTGTTTTTCCCACTAACATCCTTTTCCTGTTTCAGGTTGAAATCCAGGATGGCACATCGCATTTAGTATTTAGTTGTTTTTAAAGAGTAGGAATTAACTCAGTGATACTCCTCTTGTACAAGTTTTGCAAAGAAGAGTTTAAAATTTTCAAGCTGGTCAACTGAACCGGTCTGAAAAGATTAAACTCTGTATTTCTTTTACTACATTAATTTGCAAACCAAACACACACACACACACACACACACCCCTACACATACCCCAAAAACATAGGTCCTAACTACAATTTGTTGTTCATAACGCTTCAGGATAGAAACCGTAAAATGTTTATTATATTTGTCCGTTGCAACAGCGCTGTTGCTTCTCAATAAATTCTCCTTAGTACTGAAAATAAATCCGTTTGGAGCCAGCACAGTTGGATTTACTCACACTACCCCTTTGGAGTAGGATGGGGAGGTTTTGGATGTGTGGCTGTCCATGCTACGCTTGAAACGGTAGACAAAAAGAGGTAATGCCATGTGTCTAGTTCGTGCTTTCTAATGATTTTTTTCTTTTAATAAGAAGCCATTATAATCTCAGCAGAAGTTAAACGCTCCTCTTTTGGCCCCCATCTCACCCTTCCTTCGCAAGGTCCCAACTGCGGTATTTTTAAAGCGCGGACATACATTTCCTAACTTGTAAATTCAGTTGTTTCGGAGATCGCTGTAGAGACTAAGTGACCACAATTCAAAATCTACTTCACTGCCGTCAGTGCCCATCGCCGCCTTTCTCTCCACCAAAACTAATCTCCGTGCGACCCAGATGGGACTCGAACCCACAATCCCCAGCTCCGGAGGCTGATGCCTTATCCATTAGGCCACTGGGTCACCACAGGATCCGGGTTCTCACACCGTCTCCTTACGCGATGCCATCATCGCGCCCCGCCCCGAGCTCCGCGGCCTCGAGACGGGCGCCGTACGATTTGGGAGCCGCCCCCAGCGGCGGCCCCGCGCGCCTGCGCCCCCTGCGCTGAGCCCGGCCCGTCGCCCGCGGCCCCGTGCGCCTGCGCGTGGCCTTGCCTACCCCACAGCCCCCGGGGCTGCGTGGCCGGCACGCGGGCAGCTCCGGGCGGCCTCCTACCTGTACGGTTCTTGTCGGAAGGTCGTCTGTCCTGGCTGCGCATTCCGCGCTCTTGGGGAACTTTAAACGAAATTCCAATGCCTGTCCCCTCTCCGTTCTGATTCCCTGGCTGGGCCCGGGCGTCTGCATTTTACAAAGTTCCCTGGGACCGCCTAGTGCCGCCTGTCGCAGAGCCTGAGGTCCTTTCTCACCTACACACCCGCAACCTTCCCGTCCCTTATAGCTCCTCCTCCCTTTTCTTTCCCGCAGTTATTCTACATACAGCATTGTGATAAACTATTATGTGCTGGGGACTGTTGGGGGGGTTCCGGGGTGAACAGGCTTTTTTTTCCTCCCCCAAATCTGCCCTTCCCCCTTACTCATTTACATCCATTTTCCTCCCTTGTCTCTTCTTTCCCTCCGGATTAAAGGGAAAATGGATTTAACAACGTCCGTCAATACAAAAATAATACGGATTTTGTTTTTATCCCATCCTAGGTCTTGGATAAAGACTTAGAGACTTTGTTTCCACGCCCAGTATGTCCATGCGTGTTTTTTTAACACAATTCGTGGTTTTTAAAAATACACAATTTCGTTTTCTCCTTAGACACCTAACGCCTGTTAGTTGTAAACTTGTATAAAGTATGCGTAAACCAAATGAAGAAAACTGAAATTGACTATGATTCTATCATTTGGAGCTTACCACTGTTAACACATTGGTATGTATCTTTCAAATTTTATGTGTCTGTGTGTCAGTATGTCACTTTTATTACCTGTGCACCCTGAGTCGTTCAGGAAATGCTTTTAATGAAAACCAGGACGCTATTTAGTAAATAACAATTCACTCACCATGTAGCATCGGTGGTGCAGAAATGATAGTAGGTAAAACTCACATCTCAGTGAACCACGGCAGTGGAACCAAAGTAGTAATAGTCATCCTTCATGTTTGTGCCCTGGCAAAGGTGGGGGTGGAGGTAGCCAGCTTCACTTAAGAATATCCTTGATGATTGTAAGAATTGTCAATTGTATTAAATCCCCACACTTGAGTGCACACCTTTTTAATATTTTGTGTGACAAAATATGCATAAATCATTTCTACCACATACCAAAATACAATGGTTGACTCTTTTTTTTGCACTTTTTTTATTTTAAAAAATGTTTTTTTAATGTTTGTTCTTGGGAGAGAGAGCACGAACAGGGGAGGGGCAGAGAGAGAGGGAGACACAGAATCTGAAACAGGCTCCAGGCTCTGAGCTGTCAGCACAGAGCCCAACGCAGGGCGCTAACTCATGACCTGAGCTGACGCTGGACACTTAACCCACTGAGCCACCCAGGTGCCCCTGCACTTTTTTTTTTTTTTTAACATTTCATTTGTAAGCAATCTCCAACCTCAGCTGGGGCTCGAACTCACAACCCCCGAGGTCAAGAGTTGCCGGCTCTAGGAACTAAGCCAGCCAAGCACCCCACAATGGTTTTCTCTTGAAGAAAAAACAATTGTGTGATGTTTGAGTTGCAGGCTAAACTAACTTTTTCAGTGGAACATAGTTTTTACTTGAAAGAACAATTTGACGAACTAATTATTCAGACTTGGGCACACTGGGGTTTGCTTCCCTGAAAGCAGTTTCCAGCTATACTATTAGCACACACAGTCCTGTAGAAGAGAGAGGATATCTCACACTCAAAGTCCTCCACAGACATTTTATTGCACTATGCTGCATCGTTATCACCAAACTAATTCCTGTGTCTGGGGAAGGAAGGTACTGATTGGCCCTGGCCAGACAAGGCTCTCTCCTGAATCTCCATCCAAACTAGAAGAGCTAAGAGGGAAGGTCTATGGTTACCCCAGGGGAACGTTGTATCTTTCAAAGGCAACTCTCTCAGATTCCACATTGTATTTCTGTTTCAGGTTGTTTTCAGGTGAGGGTATAGAATAGTGGTTGAGAGCCAGGCAGCCTGGGTCGGAATCCCGTCTGCCATTTACTGACTGTGTGAACCAGGACAAGCTACTTAACCACTCACGATTCAGTCTTCTCTTCTGTGAAATGGTACAGGTAATAATAATGCTACAACACAGAGTTGTGAAGATTAGATGTATTAATATATGTAAAACATTTAGAACAGCTTTGGGCACATAGTACTCCGTATTTTGAAGCAAAAGAAAACCTGATATAACCAGCTTAAACAACCAAGAAAGTGTGTCGGATGACAAAATTGCAAAGTTATATAATTGCAACCTTCAGAGGTAGGGCAGGCTGTTGATCAGAGCTTTCATAGTTTCTCTACAACTGTCCTATTCAGATGTCTAGGCCTCACATCCCCCAGTTCAGAAGAACAGAGCCTGCTTTCCTACCTCCAGTCATTAAACAAAAGGCATAGGCTTCCCAACTGAATGAATTTAGGTCACATGCCTGCCTCTAAACCATTCACAGTAGCCAAGAGAATCCCTTGCAGTGACCGGTTTCGGGGTGAATTCCTTTCACATTTTTGCACTTAGGGGGATGGGATCATGCTGCTTGAGTAGGTGGGAGTAGGATCAACCGTCTATGAATCCCAAGGCTGCGACACAATGAGTGAGGCTGGCAAAATGCCTTCAACAATAGATGAATTTATTTATCGTAAATAATTTGTAGTGAATTTATTAATATTAAAAAATAAACCAGTACAACATTTCTAAAAACACCCTTTTAAGAATACAAAAAAAAAAAAAATCCAGAAAGAAAACCAAAAAGATTTAATTCTGATGCTCTGATAACCATTCATGATGCTTTAAAAAAAAGTACAAGGCAAGAGAATGCAAACGTGTTATTCAGAAATGTGTAAAATACCACATAGAACATATTGGAACAATTGTCAAAACTTGAACACAGACTATATAATAAATGATAGCATCAAAGTTCAGTTGTCCTGGGGTCCCTGGCTGGCTTAACCAGGATAGCATGTGACTCTTGATCTCCAGGCCATGAGTTTGAGCCCCACATTGGGTGTAGAGATTACTAAAAAAAAAAAAAAAAAAAAAAAAAAAAAAAAAAAAAAAAATTCATTTGTCCTGAATTTGATGACTGTGATGTGGTCATATAAGAGAATGTCATTAGAAGATACGCACTGAAGGGGGACGTGGGTGCCTCAGAAGGTTAAGCAACTGACTCCATCTCGGCTCAGATCATGATCTCATGGTTTGTGAGATTGAGTCCCAAGTCGGGGGTCTGTGCTGATGGTGTGGAGCCTGCTTGGGATTCTCTCTCCTTCTCTCTCTGCCCCTCCCCCTCTTGTGCTCTCAAAATAAATAAACTTAAAAAAAAAAGAGGACACACACTTAAGTATTTGGAGTATTTGGACATGATATCTGAAAGTTACTCTCAAATGGTTTGGAAAGTAAATGTAAAAGCCATACATGTATTATACACACATGCACGTGTGTGTACATAGAGAAATAGCAAAGGTGGCAAAATGTTAAAATTTGGCAAATCTGCATAAAGATTTGTAATTCTTCTGTATTTGAAATTATTGAAAAATAAATGAGTGTCTGAAGAAAAAGCCATAAAAAGCCTTTTGTTAGCATATTTGTGGCTTCTATGCAGTCTTTTACGACACGAGCTAAAAAAAAAATTAAAACTAAAAAATGTAACACAAGCCTGCCTTATCCCTTCTCTCCAGAATGGTCAGAAACCCCTGCCAAGTTCCTTCTGTGTCCTAGCAGGGAAAAAACGCATCGCGGTATGTTTCTATATCAAGATTTTTTTTTTTTTTAATCTACCTCCTCTATGTCAAGGTTTTTAAAGGGAATCATTTTGGAAATCATTTGTGGTGTTTTGGTCGAAGCAGCCGCCCAGGCAAACGAGCAGCGAGCGACGTCACTTGCCTAATCTCCCTGCAAAGACCCGAGGTTCGGGCCAAAGGAGGGCGGAGAACTTGCCCGCTGCATGCTGGGATCTGGAGTCCTTCCTCTCCGAACTGCAAAGTGCTCTGGGATTGCCCGGCCGCTCCCATATCTCGCGATGCTATCCTCGCTTCTTCTTGGCCCTATGACCAACCCCCCTAACGTGTTTTTCAAATCCGCCAATGGGCACACGGCGTAGACTCGAACCAGCCAATCGGAATGCGGGGACACCGGGAAATTTAAATCGCGCCGGCCGGCAGCACGAGCCACACCGTCTTTGGGCTGAGCCGTGGTGGACGTTTTCAGGGCAGCTGACCTGCACCCTGCGCGCCTCGCACCGCCTCTTGTGGAATCCTGAGCCGGCCGTGTAGGTACGAACTCGGGCCGGAGTCCGGCCGGAGCGTAACGGCAGGCCTGCGGGCTGCGGGCCGCGCTCCGCTTGCGGGTGGCGGGAGGGGAGGGCCCGAGTACACGCCCGACCTGGCTTTGGCCTCCCTCGTTGACGAGGCCTCGGGGGCGTCGTTCGTTGACGAAGCGGCTGTTTTGCGATGCGAGTGCTTGGGCTTTAGGGCGCCGCGGCTGTGCGAACCGCAGCGGAGAGCCCTTGCGCATCGCGGCCCGGCAAATCGGTGAGGCCCGAGGGCTAGAGTCCGGGGAGGCGGCCCGGCCCCCTCCTCCGTCCGTTCCCCGCTGCGTCTTCCCGGGTGGGGGGCAGGGGCAGGGCCTGGCGATGGGGGTGGCAGTTGGAAGAACTCTCTCTTAATACGCAGGCCCAGGGCGGGCTGTGACACCGTTTCGTCAAAGAACACGGAATGAAAGCTAACAAATTGTAAGGGGGACTTGTACTTGGCACTTTTTGGCGATTGCTCTTAAAGATCTCAGTCTGAATGAAGCACAGTTGAGATCCGCCTAATTAAGTGCATTCACTCGAAATTCCTGGAAATGAAATGAGATGCTGAAGGTGGACAACTGCGTCTCAAGTTTTCAGTGTGGACAGGAAATGTTAAGGGAAGGTTCCGTAGTGTAATGAGGAGCCAGGTTTCTCAATTTTCAAGTGTGGAGAATGTACCTATTTTGGCCACTTAAAAACAGTAGATAGAGCCTCCAGAGGATGGATATTGGATTTATTTCCCCTAGGACATTGATTTTAACTGTGAGCTCAGTTCTCCTACTTTGTCTTCAATTAACTATTTAATTGAAATAGTCCAGTTGCACTGCCCAGTGTGGTAGCCAGCCAACCCAAGTGGCTGGTCCAAATTGGGATATGCTGTAAGCTTAAAGTACGCACAGGATTTCAAGGTTTCGGAGGATTAGTATGAAGAAAGTGTAAAATATCTCAATGACTCGAAATATTATAGTATGTTGCAATGAGAATATATTGGGTGTGTTGGGTTAAATAAGACGTTAAAATTAATTTCATTTGTTGCTTTTTGAAAAACGCAGACCTGGAAATTGAAATTTATACAGCTTGCACTCTATTTCTGATGGACAGCCCTTCTCCAGGAAGTCTCGGCCCGTGGGAGGGGAGGGGACTACTACAGTTTGGCCAATTCAGTGCTTCGTAGTGCTGAAGGCGGAAATTGCTCCTCTAATAGACAAGTGTGGATGCAATACATGCCTGATGATTCTGTTAGTGCTCCTCTTACTGACAAAGCAAAATGATGAAGGAGAAATCTTTCCTTTCCTCCGTCTTCTAGCTTTCTCCCTTTGTTTCACAGCCATGTCCACCAACGAGAATGCTAATTCACCAGCTGCCCGCCTTAACAGATTCAAGAACAAGGGGAAAGACAGTACAGTGAGTACCTTCTGTTGCTTTCCTATGCTATTTTTTTTTCTTTTAATGCAAAGACACTTGGGAAGGGGTCAAAACTTGGAGGAAATTTGAAATAAGTGCTCTCACTTGGCCAGAAAAACTGATACGATAGGTGAAGTGGTGTATCTTTTTTCAAGGAAATGAGGCGTCGCCGAATAGAAGTTAACGTGGAGCTGAGGAAAGCTAAGAAGGATGACCAGATGCTGAAAAGGAGAAACGTAAGCTCGTTTCCTGATGACGCAACATCCCCACTGCAGGAAAACCGCAACAACCAGGTAAATATGTAGTAGGTTATGAGTTATGGTCGATTCAGAAGATCAATATGGTGCTTTTCTTAGGAATTTAAATAACGTTCCTAGCCTAATGGTTTTAACTATCAACTTTGCGAAGATCTTTTTTTCTGTCCCCAATCAGTAATTCTAATGAGTTGTCTTCTTTCTTGCCCACTCTCCATAACTGATTCCAAGGTCTCCTTTAGCTCTAAACTCCCTTGAGATTTCCCTGCATTTCTAGCCACCAGTTCAGTACCTTGACTGGCCATTCCAGTGTTAACTGAAAGTTAGTGTGTCCAGAACCAATCATTTTCCAATTTTTTGGATGTTCTCTATTTTTTGTATTTTCCACCATCTTTGTTCAGATGTTTTTCCTCCTGAGACATTTAAAAGAAAACTTTTTTTAATGTTTATTTTTGAGAGAGAGAGAGAGAGAGAGACAGAGCATGAGCAGGGGAGGGGCAGAGAGAGAGAGACACAGAACTGAAGCAGGTTCCAGGCTCTGAGCTGTCAGCACAGAGCCCAATGAGGGGCTTGAATTCACGAACCACGAGATCATGACCTGAGCCGAAGTCCGGCGCTTAACTGACTCAGCCACCCAGGTGCCCCTCTCCTGGAATATTTTCAGTGATCTTCTAATTTATCTTTTCCTTCATTCTATGCCACACACTATATACCTAAAAATATTCTTAAAATACTGTTTAGACTTGTTATTTCTCTGCTGAAAAAACTTTGGTAGGTTTTTTTTTTTTTAACGTTTACTTTGAGAGAGTGAGCGAGCGCACGTGCACTTGTGGGAGAGACATGGAGGAAGAGAGGGAAGCCCGAGCAACTCCGTGCTATCAGTGCAGAGCCTGATGAGGGCTTGATCTCCCCAAGTGTGAGATCATGACCTGAACCTAAATCGTTTTGGACGCTTAACCTGAGTTACCCACACACCTCAAAAACTTTGGTAGTTTTAAATCCATATTCTTGGAAGTTTTATTTTAAGATTTTATTTTTGAGTAATTTCCACACCCAATGTGGGGCTCAAACTCACAACCCCGAGATCAAGAGTTGCACACTCTGCTAACAGAGCCAGCCAGGTGCCCCTGGAAGGTTTATTTTTGTAAATTCGATCCATCTTAGACTTTCAGATTATCTTTTTTTTTTTTATCTTTAAAAGATACTGGGAACTTTCCTGCTTTTTTTACATTATGCTTTCCTTTAGAGCTCCAAATATTTTTTTTTTCATGAAATAGTACCTATGTGCTATCTGTAGAGTACTATATTCAAATCCTATCTTCATACAGCACTCCTTGATCAACCTGGTAGGAAAAATGTCCCCTTTTCAGAATTCGCATAGCACCCCAGCTGTGCATCACAAATGGAGAGTGAATGTGTGTATATTTGCCACTTATTTTACGGTGTCTGTTTTTCACATTTCCCTTATTAAGTTGTAAGCTCTTATGGAAAAAGGGGCACTGTCTTTTTGAGTTAACTGTAGTACTGGTTCTCAAGCTCTTCTGTGGTGTTCACAACATGAGACATTTCTGTAGCACTGTACCGTGGAAATGCATAGATTATAAGCTTCGATGTGAAAATTCCTAGCACGTTGCCTATATAACTGCATCCTTTTCTCCCTGACAGCGTATCTGAATGTGGGTGATTGAGACTAATGTAGAACAACGTCCAAACTGCTCTAATTTAATTTACTAGATTGTTCACAGTCTCCTCTTTTAGTGACAAAATGCTTTAATACTCCATAATTTGAGATTCCATGGATTCATAATACCAAGTTTGAGTGCTCTTCTACATCTAAAATAATGGATATTTAGTTAACAGCCACAATTCCGCATAAGTCTAAACTTACAGTAACTGATTTTAAGAAGGTCTTCACAGAAAAGGTCTTCACAGTGCCAGGTAGAGATTTTATTGTTTATATTTAATCTTAAAAATGATAATTTGCAAAATTGATCCCATTGTCCTTGCAGGGCACTGTCAATTGGTCTGTTGATGACATTGTCAAAGGCATAAATAGCAACAATTTGGAAAGCCAGCTCCAGGCTACTCAAGCTGCTAGGTAAGTCTTTTCGGCTATAGCATGAATGACATCACTAAGATACCAGCCTTTTTAGATTTTTGTTGTTGTTATTGGGAAAGAGACAGACAGATGGCATGGGTAAAATAAAGGTTAATTTGGCCAAAAGCCTGATTTCATTAGAGTCTTTCCGTAGGTGAAACTGTAATTTTGTAATTGCCTCAAGTCCCACCCACCCCCAGTGATAATCACTGTCAACCTTTTGGTATACCTTGTAAGTAAATTACAAAGTTTTGTCAAAGTGGCATTTCAAAGTGGTGTCAGAGAAAGGAATCAGTAAGTGGGATTGGCACATGCATTTAGAATGGTGCATTTACTCACTTTCCATCAAACGCAAATATTTTGTGACATTTGTAACAGAAAGAATTAATAATTTCTATAGTTTGACAGTGTGCTCAAAAATCCAAGTGACAAATGATGAAGGAAAAGATGTTTAACCTCACCAGTAGTTAGGGAAACACAGATCACCTCACTGGTAGTGTAATTCTGTCAGACTGTCGAAATTTTAAAGTGACAAGATCTAAAGTAGTTTCCGCGGATGCAGCGAAGAGGCTAATTTCCATTACCGGTAATTCTTCAATTTTGGATAAAAGGTAGTTAAAGACACCACCTGGGTAGCACCATTGCAACCAGGCTGTTAATCTCCTCTTAAATTACATGATATCTCAACATTATTGCATGACTTTAAAAGGTTATCTATAGTTCTAAACTCTTGAATTGCATTTTAAATCGATTTTTACACAAACTTTTGTTATTCCTCCTCAACTTTCATTTTTCTTTTTGCTTACCCTTAGGAAACTGCTTTCTAGGGAAAAACAGCCTCCCATAGACAACATAATCCGAGCTGGTTTGATTCCAAAATTTGTGTCCTTCTTGGGCAGAACTGATTGTAGCCCCATTCAGTTCGAATCTGCTTGGGCCCTCACTAACATTGCTTCCGGTACATCAGAACAGACCAAGGCTGTGGTAGACGGAGGTGCTATCCCAGCATTCATTTCTCTGTTGGCCTCTTCCCATGCCCACATCAGTGAGCAAGCTGTATGGGCTCTAGGAAACATTGCAGGTACTTGGATTTAAAACAGATTTTTTTAAGAGAGGTTTTTTTTTGTTTTTAATGTTTATTTATTTTTGAGGGAGCGTGAGTGGGGGAGGGGGAGAGAGAAGGAGACACAGAATCTGAAGCAGGCTCCAGGCTCTGAGGTGTCAGCACAGAGCCCAAGGCAAGGCTCGAACTCTCTGACTTTGAGATCGTGACCTGAACCGAAGTCGGATGCTTAACCGACTGAGCCACCCGGGCGCCCCAGATTTAAAATTCTCTTGACTGATTGTTTCTAATCCTACTGAGGTTGGAAGAAGTGGCTTATCATAAGTAATAGTGACCTGTGTGTTCAGATATAAGTTTGTTTGCTTCCCATGCTTATCAGGGGTGAAAGTGGTGGCTAAGTAAGTTAGGGATTTCCCAGTGTTGTCTTTGTGTTAAGACCCATTCAGTCACTGTACACTAATGGTGCTAGAAAAATGGTTTACAAACTACCCTTGCCTTTGTTTAGGTGATGGTTCAGTTTTCCGAGACTTGGTTATCAAGTATGGTGCAGTTGACCCGCTGTTGGCTCTCCTTGCTGTTCCTGATATGTCATCTTTAGCAGTAAGTTACTAACATAAGTCCGGTTACTCGCTTCTTGATTCCAGTTTTTCCCATCTCCTCAAAATACAGAGGACCTCTCATTGCATGTTTCTTTCCCCTCAGTGTGGTTACTTACGGAACCTTACTTGGACACTTTCGAACCTTTGTCGCAACAAGAATCCTGCACCCCCGTTAGATGCTGTTGAGCAGATTCTTCCTACCTTAGTTCGTCTTCTGCATCATGATGATCCAGAAGTGTTAGCGGATACCTGCTGGGCCATTTCCTACCTTACTGATGGTCCAAATGAACGGATTGAAATGGTCGTGAAAACAGGAGTTGTGCCCCAACTTGTGAAGCTTCTAGGAGCTACTGAATTGCCCATTGTGGTAAGTTGTTAACTTTATCATTTATTTATTTATTTATTTATTTATTTATTTGGTTGGTTGGTTGGTTGGTTGGTTGGTTGGTTGTTTAGCTTAGTTTAGTTTAGTTAGTTTGAGAGAGCTTGACCAGGGGAAAGGGGCAGAGGGAGAGAATTCCTAAGTAGCCTCCACGCGCCATGGGGAGCTAGATGGGGGACTTGATCCCATGACACTTGGATCATGACCTGAGCTGAAATCAAGATTTGGACAGTCAGCCAGCTGAGCCACCCAGGTGCCCCAGTTGTTAACATTAAGTTTTTTTTAATGTTTATTTTTCAGAGGGAGAGAGTGTTTGTTTATGTTTGAGAGTGTGGGTGGTAAAGGGGCAGAGAGAGTGGAAGACACAGAATCCGAAGCAGGCTCCAGGCTCCAAGTTGTCAGCACAGAGCCCAATGTGGGCCTTGAACTCACGAACCATGAGATCATGACCTGAGCTGAAGTCGGATGCTTAACTGACTGTGACTGAGCTACCCAGGCACCTCCCCACCCCACGCCCCCACCCCAGTTGTTAACTTTTAGATGAGAATAGAAAACATAAGCATGGTCAATTAATAAACTGATACTGACATATTACCTATTTTAGGGCCATGATGAGGCTCTGACTTGACAAAACCTTTGGGGTATAGACTTTTGGAGCAGTGCTGAAAAAATAAAAGTTAACAGTTGGCATCTACATTTCCTTTTCAGACTCCTGCGCTAAGAGCCATAGGAAATATTGTCACTGGGACAGATGAACAGACTCAGGTTGTAATAGATGCGGGAGCACTTGCTGTCTTTCCCAGCCTACTAACGAACCCCAAAACTAATATTCAGAAGGAAGCTACGTGGACAATGTCAAACATCACAGCTGGTCGCCAAGACCAGATACAGCAAGTTGTGAATCATGGATTAGTTCCATTCCTCGTTGGTGTTCTCTCTAAGGTGATGAAGTCTTAACTTAATCAAAGGATGTTAGTATTTATGGATGGACACTTGGTAGAGCTGTGCTTGATAAGATTCTTGATGTGCCAGTGCTGGTTCTACCTGTAGTTCTTTGCTAAATAGTAGCCAGTGACCTCTTACATTTAAGGTTGGATGGAATCAGTTGGTAGTTTGTGTCCTTGTTTTTCTAAAACAATACTTTTGGAATTTTAGTTTTACAATCGTTTCTGAAGTAAGCTTGTTTCCTTATATTTAATAGGCAGACTTTAAGACACAAAAGGAAGCTGTGTGGGCTGTGACCAACTATACGAGTGGCGGAACAGTTGAGCAGATTGTATACCTCGTTCACTGTGGCATAATAGAACCATTGATGAACCTCTTAACTGCAAAAGATACCAAAATCATTCTGGTTATTCTGGATGCCATTTCAAACATCTTTCAGGTAGGTGTTAAAGGTAGCCTTGGAATTTGGGCTTGATGATAAGTGATTTAAACTCAGGGTAGGGCAGCTAAGTTTACTTAGTAGGCCACAGAATTAGAAAGGCTATTTTAATGTGGGCCACACTCTTGGTAAGACGTGACAAGGGATTATAAGAGATCTAAGTGGATGACCTGAATTGAAATCAAATCCGTATGTGGACGCTGTTCATTCCCATCTAATTTGTCAAGAATCTTTAATTCTCCAATATCCTACTGAATTTTGGTGAAATTAGATTTTGATGACTTAGTTATCTAATTGTTTTTTTTTCTGATTCCATTCCTAATTGACCTAGCGTGTGGCACTTAGTCACAGTGGTTGGTGGGAGGTAGGTCCTACCTAACGACTTCTGATTATGGAAATTTTACCTACAAAGAGTTGAGTCTAGAATGATGATGCTTGGTGTATTCATCATCCAGCATAAATAATTTGTCAACATTTGGCCTGTTTTCCTACTTTCCCTTACCCAAGCCCTCTCTAAGTTATTTTGAAGAAAGTTATTTCATCTGTAAATATTTATCTTCTAATTTGAGGACTTTAAACAAGGCCATAATATCATTTTTATGCTAATAAATTCTTGATGTCCAGCAAATAATCCATTCAGGGAAATTTGTTTTTATGCAGCATAGGCCATCTTTGCCCTTAGATGGTGGTTCTCCACCTTGACTACACTTTGGTGTTATCTGAGGTGCTTTTATGAAACAGTAATTTTCTGTTCCCATCAAAGATCAATTGAACCTGGATGTAGTGGGTTTTTTTTTTTTTTTTTTTTTTAATGTTTGTTTTTGAGAGAGCAAGAGAGAGACCGAGTACAAGGGGCAGGGAGGGGCAGAGAGAAGAGGGGGGTACACAGAATCCACAGCAGGCTCCAGGCTCTGAGCTGTTAACACAGAGCCTGACGCGGGGCTCGAACCCACGAACCGTGAGATCATGACCTGAGCTGAAGTCGAACGCTTAACCTACCGAGCCACCCAGGCAACCCAATATGGTGTCATTTTTAAATTTGTCTGGATGATTTTGATGCAAAGAAATTATTGAGAACTACTTGGAAGATCTCTGAGATCTCCAGAAGTAGCTGCTGAGAGCAAGTACAGATCTCATCACCTTGAATTTAAAAAAAAGATTTTTTAAAAATATTTATTTATTTTTGAGAGAGAGAGACACAGCGTGAGAGGGGTAGGGGCAGAGAGAGGGAGACAGAGATGCAAAGCAGGCTCCAGGCCCTGAGCTGTCAGCACAGAGCCTGATGCCAGGCTGGAACTCACAAGCCATGAGATCATGACCTGAGCCGAAGTTGGATGCTCAACAGACTGAGCCACCGAGATGCCCCTGATCACCTTGAATTTTTAAAAAAATGTAAACTGGAGATAAAATGATCTCATAGGGTTATTGGCAGGAACTTCCAAGTGTATGTCTGATACATATATCAACAGCCAAACATAAACTTTGTTTTTATCACTAAAATGGAACATTCAGTAAATTCAAGTAAACTGAGAATGTTTTTTAGGCTGCTGAGAAACTAGGTGAAACTGAGAAACTCAGTATAATGATTGAAGAATGCGGAGGTTTGGACAAAATTGAAGCTCTACAAAACCATGAAAATGAGTCTGTGTACAAAGCTTCATTAAACTTGATTGAGAAGTATTTCTCTGTAGAGGTGAGTAACAGGGTAGTGTTACCAGAAGTTGGAAAATACACAAAGTCAAGCCCATAAGATTTTTTTCCTTAGACTTTTTTTTTTAAACATTTATTCATTTTTTGATAGAGACAGAGCATGAGTGGGGGGGGAGGGCAGAGAGAGAGAGAGGGAGACACAGAATCTCAGGAGCAGGCTCCAGGCTATGAACTGACAGCATAGAGCCCGACACGGGGCTCGCACTCACAGACCGTGAGACCATGGCCTGAGCTGAAGTCGGATGCTTAACTAACTGAGCCACCCAGGCACCCCTCCTTAGACTTTTTAAGTGAGCCTCGTGACCTTGTTAAATTTAGCAAAATATCACTGTGAGTAGGACATAATGTATATGTTTGCTCCTCAAATATTTGGCTTGATGATCATATCTTGAGAGATTTAAAAAAATTTTTTAAATCACCACTGTACTTTCAAATGAATAGCTTTATAGGGATTTTAGAATGTCTGGAGAGTAAGTTTGTGTAGGAGTTGATGGAGGAGGGGCCCAACCCCGTCACCACACTCAGGAGTTAATAAGCCTTTTCATTTCCTACTGGAAAGTGGCCGGTGGGGAAGAAAATCTTTTTTTTTTTTTTTTTTTTTTTTTTTTTTTTTGTTCTTGTGGTAGCATTCCTGAATCCATTCAGAATCTTCTCCCAGGCACTCCTGAATTGGCAAGTTTTCAGCAGCTCTGCGATCACTATTTGAAATACTGAAATACGTTATAGGATTGATTAGAGGGGTAACGTAGGTGAAGACCTTAGGAGTAAATACAGACTTCTAGGCAGGCTGCTGCTTAGAAATGTGCCATACTTGTGGGATTATATTGATTGGTTTTGTTTTTTTAATACTTCCAGGAAGAAGAAGATCAAAATGTTGTGCCAGAAACTACCTCTGAAAGCTACACATTCCAAGTTCAGGATGGCACTCCCGGGACCTTTAACTTCTAGATTGTACAGCTGAGGCATAAAGTTGTTTGTTGTGTACTATGTTTGGTATAAGTTTGTCTTACTGTTTTCTCTACTAAGAACTCTTTTTAAATGTGTTTTGTTATTGTAGCACTTTTTACAATGGAAACTATACTTGAACAGTTCTGAACTGTACAAACTGTATGAAGCTTCTCCTCTCGGTGGGTTTCTTATTTCTCTGTGGAATCTCATATCTTGCAGTGTCCTGTAAATAAAGATTAAATTCCACCCTTTTCCTTACTTCACCGTTTCTGTGTACTGCTTTCTAATTTGGGGTCCTTAAGCTTGCAGATGAAGGGTGACCCAGCCAAACCAATGTGACGAACCAGAGGTGTGGTTCTGGTTGGAGACATTGCCTGGTGTGAGGTTTGTGATGTCATCAAGGATATAGGGGTGATCACTTTTTCCCCGCCCACTTCTGAGTTCCCACTTTGTTCTAGGCTGCGGGTTTGTAAATAATGGCTATTGGCGCTTCCAGACTTCATATCCTCTACACACCAGCTAGAAAAGAATTTTTCAGAAGTTCTCACAGAAAAATGAACAAAATTTCCCAGAAGCCCTCAGCCAGTATCTCCTTAAATCTCACTGGCCAGGGAGATGGGATTAAAAACAATAAATTTAGGCGCGCCTGGGTGGCTCAGTCGGTTAATTGACTTTGGCTCAGGTCATGATCTCCAGGTTCGTGAGTTTGAGCCCTGCGTCCGGCTCTGTGCTGACAGCTCAGAGC
Source organism: Lynx rufus (assembly GCF_022079265.1). Taxonomy (NCBI): domain Eukaryota; kingdom Metazoa; phylum Chordata; class Mammalia; order Carnivora; family Felidae; genus Lynx; species Lynx rufus. The sequence goes on from NW_025814832.1 coordinate 38,039,847, forward strand.
TTGGAGTTTGCTTCAGATTCTGTGTCTCCCCCTCTCTTAGCCCCTGCCATGTTCATGCTCTGTCTCCCAATAATAAACGTTAAAAAAAAAATAATCACAAGTATTTCGGAGCAAGAAGTGGAATTCACTCCTCCCAAACTTCAGGGCTGAACATGGTTTCAAAGCTGTGCCTTGGGGCGCCTGGGTGGCTCAGTCGGTTAAGCATCTGACTTTGGCTCAGGTCATGATCTCATGGTCTGTGAGTTCGAGCCCCGCGTCGGGCTCTGTGCTGACAGCCTGGAGCCTGCTTCCGATTCTGTGTCTCCCTCTCTCTGACCCTCCGCTGTTCATGCTCTGTCTCTCTCTGTCTCAAAAATAAACATTAAAAAAAAAAGTTAAAAAAAAAAAAAAAGCTGTGCCTTGACGTCACCTGGGAAAGTTTACCCAGAAGTTGTGTTTAATTGGTAAGGAGTGGGCGTCTAAATGTCCTCTTTTGAATTTGATTCCCATATACTCCCATACAGTCTGGATTGAAAGCCACCATAAAGATTAGTTATGCTATTAGCAGTGTAGGAAATGGATTTGGGGGAGGGAGGGAAGGTTGACTACAGGCCCCAAAAGTCTTAGGACAAATGAAAGAACACTTACAAGCACTTCTGTCTGTTGCCCCTTTGGTGGAAACATACTGAGCCAAGTCTCCACTGCTGATAATCGAACAGCTTTGCCCGCTTGTTTTCCCACGGAAGGTCAGGAGCTGTGGTGGTGGAGGTGGGCATTTGGGTTGAAGACTAAAAAACGAGTTATGACCACAAAGGGCACTGTAGTCAGTAAAATAAGACAATTTTTCAAGTCAGTAGTGTAATGCAACAGATACCCACTTACCTTCTCTCGGTGGGTACACACGTAAGGATACTCTTCCTCTGCCCCTCCTCCCCCTCTCCCCCACCCCAGTTCATCCATCAACCTACACGTGAATTCATTTTGCCCTTTGCAGATAACAGACTCTTGAAGTTCCCGCTATGAAAAAGAATATTTAGTGTTTGGGTGTAGAAATAGAGAATGCTAGAATATTTAGCGCTTGTTTGGGTGTAGAGATAGAGAATGCTAGAATATTCAGTGCTTTGTTTGGGTGTAGAAATCGAGAACACTTTGGCTAATGCTTATGTGAAGCACTTGCAGCTGGGGTTTTCATCTGGAATGCTAAGCTGCGTTACATGGGGTCCTCCTAAGCTTAGGGCCTCTTGTTGGGAGCCCTGGTCATTTCCTCGGTTTTCTCTGTACAAAGCCTTCCCTAGAGAGGAGGCAGGAGAGAAGTCACAAAACCGCACAGACTTCCCTCCCTGTCCCACCTACTTGCTCCACTGCAAGTCCCTTAGATGCTGGGTCCAGAAGTCTTGAGTGTGAGAAAAGATAATGTGGAAGTAAACCTGGACACATTAGGTTTATGTTTTAAGGTAGGTGGAGCCTAGTGGGCTTAGAGAGACCGGTGTAATGCACGCTAGTAAAAAGTGTAAGGTCTGTAGGTTTTCGAGTGAGAGCATAACGCAATAGTGAAGTAATGGGCAGGAGACAGCTGATCGCCAGAAATACATTTTCATATTCTAGGTAACATTTTTAGCATGTTAGTTTCCTTGGAGTTCAAATCCACGGAGGCATTTGTATGTTGTTATTGAACTTAACTGGATAAAATTTTCTGTCTCTTGAGAATGAGTTTTCATGTTCAGCTTGAGTTTTAAAAGTCCAGTAAAATGCTATGTAGCCACTGACCTTTTTCTCTTTCACAGTGTTAATGTCTAAACTGCTTTTGTTAATGCATAACGTTTTGTAGCTCCTATCAATTTTAAACCCCATTTGAGGCTTTAATAAATTATATCTCTTTGCCCATTACTGTTTCCCTTTTGTAGTAGTTGTACTTAAATTTTCATGAGGCAAATATCAAAGAAAAAACTAACACTTTGCTTGCTGCAAAAATCTTCAGAGTTACCTTGTGGTTAGAGGTTGAACATCCATTATTGTTAAACATTGCACCAAGTGTTGATTCTTTTTGTTGCTACATTGTATCAGCTTTAAATATCCTATCAAGCTACTATTTTTTTTTAAGTTTATTTATTTTTGAGAGAGAGAGCCAGGGAGGGGCAGAGAGACAGGGAGGGAGAGAGAATCTCAAGCAGGCTCCATGCTGTCAGTGCAAAGCCCGACACGGGGCCCGATCCCATGAACCGTGAGATCATGACCTGAGCCGAAATCAAGAGTCAGATGCTCAACAAACTGAGTCACCCAGGTGCCCCACAAGCTACTATTTTTGGACCAAAGTAGGGAATAAATATTTCATTTTTTTTTAATGTTTATTTTTTCAGAGAGAGAGAGAGAGAGAGTGTGAGCAGGGAGGGGCAGAGACAGAGAGGGAGACACAGAATCTGAAGCAGGCTCCAGGCTCAGAGCTGTCAGCATGAGCCTGATGCAGAGGGCTCATATCTGCGAACTGTGAGATCATGACCTGAGTCAAAGTTGGACACTAAACCAACTGAGCCACCCAGGCGCCCCTAAACATTCCATTTCTTAAGGTTGTCGGATTATTCCCTCTTCTTCAACCCTTCTGTGGCTGCATCATTACTGAAATGATAAAAGCTGTGGATAATTTGTTATAGTAGATCCTCAGTGTTAGCTAGGATTTTGCGTTAGCATTTGGCCTCAAATTGCTTCTTCTTCTTTTTTTTTTTTTTTTTGCCTCTGAGAACCAGGTCAATTAAACCAAAATGGCGGTATGTTCCTTTTTCCCCTACCAATACTAGTTCTAGGAGCAAAAGCTTCAGTTTGTTGGGCAGTTGGAAACCTTGTAGGGTTGCAGTACCGCAGGTTCAGAAGGCCGTTAAGGAGAGTGTAGCTGGCTACTCCTTGCCTCCCTCCGCCCTGCTGCAGTTTGTCAGAACCCAGCTGGCTGATTTTGGAAAGCCCTTTGAAACATGTCATTAATGGCGCTTTCTTCTGAGATTGGGCTGTTGACCCAATTTGTGATGAACAAAACCTGGCCAAATCCTGAAGCACCCCCCCCCACCCCCTCTCCTCCAAGAGAAAGTGTAGTGAAAAGTGTTTAGTAACATCACTGATGTAAAACCTCATAACCCCTGCTAATAAAGATGATAAAAAACACTCAAGCTATCAAGGAGGGTTTGGGGGAGGGCAGAGGAGCCATTTAATTTTGAGCATTTGTATGTTAAATGGCATGTTGCTGGCCTAGTTTGAAAGCATAATTCTGGTGTCTTATAAACGCCCAGTTCCTCCTAGATATTTGGGACAGTTTCATAACGCTGTGCAGGAGGGGAGTTGTGTGCACCAAACCCTATCCTAACAATCACTTTGTGTATCCCGTCCAGGCTTTTCACAACCGGAAATGTCCTCCCCATCCTAGCTCTGGGATGCGCAGTGGAAAGGACTAGCAATTAGGAGCCAGATCTGCCTGAGTTCAAATGCTGCCTCTTCTGAAGGTTAGTGAATGGCCTTTGGGCCATCAAAGTAGCACGATCTCTTGTTTAAAATAAGTTCTCTACAGACAGTCAATACTCTGTGATATTGATAGCTCAGGCTGCAGTGTTACCACAGAACAGATTTTACCTTCTAGGCTGTTTACTATTACAGTGGAACCTTCGGTTGCGGGTAACTTGTTCTGCGAGTGTTCCGCAAGACGAGCAAACCTTTCTAATCCATTTTAACTTGATAAACAAACGATGTCTTGCGATATGAATAGTACGTGACCCCGAACGTCACACGATCACAACTGAGCCAATGGTTCTCCTCTCTCTCTCTCTCTCTCTCTCTCTCTTACTACGGGATTGTGGGTGATCGTCTCCCATGCTTGGACGCTTTATCTCAGGCTGTGATGTTTGGCAGGAATCAGTGATTTGTCAGGATGTCGGAAGGTGCCCACGACTGGCACAGTGTATTTTTTTGTCACTTCAAAGCACCTGCGGACAGTTCTTTGCTTTTCCATAGAGGAATAAGCTTACGAATGCTTTGATTCATCCTAGGTCAGGCTGCCTGCAGATAGAGACCCTTTCCTCTGCTTCCTGATTGCCAGTTACCTTAAATACAGTATAGGACAAGAGTTTCTTAATACTGTAGTCTGGTCAGCATCGGTGCCAGTGTATGCAATGGTCCCCATTCAGAAGATTCCATGGAGCCAATAGATAGCAGTGATTCCATTAGTGATGGTGAAAGTCGTCCTGCACAATAACCCTCCTCTCTCTTGTCTCCCTCACACCAGCCAGGAAGGTTTACAAAGGTACGTGAAGGTTAATTTGTTTATTTTTCTTTATATTTTGTATTTTCTTTATTATTTTGTATTATATTACAGTATTTAAACAAAATTTTTAAATATTTATTTCTGAGACAGAGAGACAGAGTCAGGGTATGAGTGGGGGAGGGGTAGAGAGAGAGAGGGAGACACGGAATCTGAAGCAGGCTCCAGGCTCTGAGCTGTCAGCACAGAGCCCGGCCCGGGGCTCAAACCCACGAACCTCAAGATCATGCCCTGCGCCTAAGTCAGACGCTTAACCAACTGAGCCGCTCAGGAGCCCCTATATTACAGTATTGTAATCATTTTGATATGAATATTTTTGGGTTGTGGAACAAATCATCTGAGTTTCCATTATTTCTTATGGGGAAATTCACTTTGATAGGCAAGTGCTTTGGGTTACAAGCACGTTTCCAGAAGGAATTATGCTTGCAAACCAAGGTTTTACTGTACTTTTTTTTAAGGTTTTATTTTTAAAAAAAAATTTTTTTTTCAACGTTTATTTATTTTTGGGACAGAGAGAGACAGAGCATGAACGGGGGAGGGGCAGAGAGAGAGGGAGACACAGAATCGGAAACAGGCTCCAGGCTCTGAGCCATCAGCCCAGAGCCTGACGCGGGGCTCGAACTCACGGACCGCGAGATCGTGACCTGGCTGAAGTCAGACGCTTAACCGACTGCACCACCCAGGCGCCCCAATTTAAGGTTTTATTTTTAAGGAGTGCCTTGATGGCTCCATCAGTTAAACATCCGACTCTTGATTTTGACTCAGGTTATAATGTCATGGTTTGTGAGCTCGAGCCCCGAGTCGGGCTCTGTGCTGACAGCTCGGAGCCTGGATCCTGCTTCGGATTCTGTGTCTCCCTCTCTCTGCCCCTCCCCCATTTGCACTCTGTCTCTTAAAAATAAATAAGCATTTCAAAAAAGCACATACCCTTTTTTTTTTTTTTTGCACAACTGTTGGAATACAGGAGAGATGTGGGGAAACATGTAGAAAAAGAAGCTCTTTTCAAACTCTTTGACTTAAACCACAGTTCTAGGTGACTCGTGACCATCCTGCACCCTTCTCGCCTGGCCTCTCAACCACTTGTCTCTGTCACCGTGAGGAAACCTTCATTTAGTGAGTCTGAAGTTTTTGCCTTTTCTTTAGACTTTTTGATAAGTTTGTAAAATAATGTTTCCAGGTTATGGAAGTAATAACAATTTTAGAAAATTTAAAAATTCCGAACACCCTAAAAATTAAAAGAATAGCCTAAAGTTCCACCATTAGGTTGTACCTTTTTTCGTAGATGGGAATCCTTAACCTGAGTAACCTGAGACTCAGGGTAGGCCTTCATGGGGCCCACGAGTCCCCGAAATTGTATGCAAGGTATTGCGAAACACGTGTCCATGAGCTTTTCCAGAAAAGGGGCTCCTAGCCTGATGGAAATTAGATTCTCAAAGGGGCAGCCACCTTCAAAACAGTACAAACTTCAGGTCTAGATCTTTCCAATTTATTTTCTGCACATTTGTAGTGCACTTTTTTGTTGTTGTTAATGTCACCATCTGAGCTCACTTCCTGCCATAATGTTCCCCCCCCCCCCCTTAATCTTTACACCCAAAGTGGGGCTCAAACTCATGAGCCTGAGATCACGGCTCTACTGACTGAGCCAGCCGGGTGCCCGGATTCATACAAGTAGTTTAAGACCTCAGACCAATGACTTTAGCTATAATTGGACACAAGGAGTCTGGTTGAACAGGAGTTTTAACTGCTGTCCCTAAGAGATGGCGTTTGGTTGACACAGTAAGAATGTGGAGCCTCTGTCCCCGGAAAGAGAAGATGGCAGGGGTCTGTCTTTCTCCGTCTGGCCTCCGGTTCAGCTTCCCTTGCAGGCCCCAGAAGGGTGGGCAGTATAAACTTTACTCGTCTGGCTTCTCACCCTCCTGCTGACAGCCAGGTCTCTGAAAGGCAAATCGCACACTTCCCGAGCGTTGTTGGATCCCGGGCCGCGCTACCACTGGGGAAACGGCTCCTAACTGATACTAGGAAGCAGGGAACTTGCCTGGCCTTCACCAGCATAATCGGATCTGTCATTCTCTTCAGGAATTGGCTTCCTTCCTCGGCCTCCTTCCTTGCTCTGGAGGTAACAACTGTCATTCTCCTCTGGTGTTTCTGCCGCTCCCTTCTCAGGAGACCAGGGGAACTTGCTAGCCAAAGTCACAGCTGGCTCCCAGATGGCTCTCGTACCGTGACCCCACCAACGTCCCGCGGTTGATGGGCTCGGGCGGCTTAAACTCGGCCTGCTGGGGCAGGATGCCTGTAGACCCCCACCCTGGGAGATGTATGGGCTCAGGCTTTGGAGAGAGCAAATCTCCAGAGGTGGGATGGGGCTCATCAGTTTCCTTTGGTTGCACGTTCTAGAATGATGCTTGAAACAGAAGAGGTTGACCTCATCCTTACCCCGCCCGAAGATTAAGTGAGGATAAGTAGATAACGAGCAAGCTGTTACTGACGTTGCTAAATTACCTGGCAGAGAAAGTTTTCATGTTCCTATTCCTATTCCTCTCTCTCTCTCCACACACACACACACACACACACACACACACACACGAAGAGTTCTCTTTCAGGCCATGTTCTTTACAATACTGAATATGACGTCAAAACGACCTAAAAAAGATCATTGTCTTCACCCCCCCAGAGTAGACATGCCTCCCGTTCAGGTGAGAGTGGGCAGCGGCACCCGAATAGTTCCTTGTGGCAAAGAAATTCTTCAGCGTCTATTTCCTGGAGATAATGTAGAGGACGCTAGCACGTTTCTAACATACTTCAGCTGTTCAGGAAATACTTTACATAATTTCCTGCTCTAGAGAATAGGAGGAGGCCCAGAGAGTTGGAAAGTATTACCCTCTTTCTTTACGGTCTCAAATGCGCTTCACAAGGCCTCCTTCACTATTCAACACACACGCTCCTTCCTATAAGCTCTTTTTCTGGCTCTCCCAGCCCTTTCGGGCGGGAATGTTCTTTTTAAGAGTGTGGCGAGAACCCGAGTGACTTGGGCTTCCCATAGCATCCTGACCTGAGCTTCCTAAGGAACTTTACAAATAAGAACTAATTAAGCTTGGAAAGCCCCCGAGAGTCCTTGCAGCCGTTTCTGAAATGCAGCCAGCTCTGAGGTTTTTGCCCTACCCGGCCAGCTCGGCAAGAATGCAAACAGTGGAGAGCGAGGGAAGTGGACTGCCTGATGTCACTGAGCCTGCAAGGAAAAAGCAAGTGAGACACCATGTCATTAACTGCCTTTTGATTTGCTTTTTGCCACCATCAGTGGCAGGGTTCAGATACTGCTTTTGCAGTTGGGTCTTTTAGACTTCTGAGCAAGATTTCAGGTAATGGCAAAAAAAAAAAAAAATTAAGAAGTCTAAGATTTTTTTTAAAGTTTTATTTATTTATTTTTTAGAGAGAAAGAGAGAGAGTGTGATTGGGGAAGGGGCAGAGAGAGAGGGAGAGAGAGAACCCCAAGCAGGCTCGATGATGTCACGGGCTGTCAGTGCAGAGCCCGACATGGGGCTCAATCCCACGAACTGTGAGATCATGACCTGAGCCGAAATCAAGCTTCAGATACTTAACCCACTGAGCCACCCAGGCACCCCTAAGATTAATTTTTTTAATGTTTATTTATTTTTGAGAGAGAGAGACAGAAGGCGAGTGGGGGAGGGGCAGAGAGAGAGAGAGAGGGAGAAGGAGACACAGAATCTGAAGCAGGCTCCAGTCTCTGAGCTGTCAGCACAGAACCTGACTCAGGGCTCGAACTCATGAACCATGAGATCATGACCTGAGCTGAAGTTGGACGCTTCACCGACTTAGCCACCCAGCCTCTCCTAAGATTAATTTTTATCTAAAGTAATAGTTCTCAGTCAAGGGTAATTTTTGCCCCCTAAGAGAACATTTGACTGTCTGGAGACATTCTTGATTGTCTCATCTTGGAGAGAGGGATGTTACTGGCATCTAAGTGAGTACAGGTCAGGGATGCTGCAGGAAAGACCCCCACAATAAAGGATTATTTGGTCCAGGGGCACCTGGGTGGCTCAGTTGGTTGAGGGTCTGACTTCAGCTCAGGTCATGATCTCCCGGATCGTGAGTTTGAACCCCACGTTGGGCTCTGTGCTGACAGCTCAGAGCCCAGAGCCTGCTTCAGATTTTGTGTCCCCCTCTCTCTCCGCCCCACCCCTGCTTGTGCTCTGTCTCTCTTTGCCTTTCAAAAATGAATACACATAAATTTTTTTTTAATTAAAAAAAAAAAAAAAAGAATTATCTGGTCCAAAATGTCAATAGCGCTGAGGTGGGAAAACCCTGGTCTAAGGTTTCAAAGTGATTTGCCGTTGGCTTGTGTCCTCTCTCAGCCCTAAATCTCGTGTTGGTGATCTTTTAGTCCATGCAAATTAGGATCCAAGCTCCTGGGAGCACCCTGGGCTCCTAGCTCAGCCCTGCTGTAGATGCATCTGCAGTGACGACATTCTCCAAAGCCATGGGGTGTTGAGACACCTGTCACCACACCATACATCCCCTGGGAATCAGACACATCGTGCATCTAGGGAGTGGTCTTTCTGAAAAAGGAACACTTTTGCATCGTTCCTCGTTGGGCCCCAGAGCTTTGAGGTCCTGTTTTCCCTTCAGTGAAGAGAGCGAGGTACTCCTTTTCTCCCACAGGGCCTATTCAGGGACCAGCTATTTATTTCCTTCCTCCTCAAGGCCCTACTGCCAGGGAGACCTCGGGCTGTCGCTTGCTGTTTGTCTAGCTGTCAGCAGGAGGCAGCCACAGGGATATTGGGCCCATAGAAAGATATTGGGGAACCTCATTTCTAAACCTCCCCCCCCAAATATTTATTTATTTTTTAGAGAGAGACAGAGACAGAGCGTGAATGGGGACGGGCAGAGAGAGAGGGAGACACAGAATCCAAAGCAGGCTCCAGGCTCCCAGCTGTCAGCACAGAGCCCCACGTGGGGCTCGAACTCACCAACCATGAGACCGTGACCTGAGCTACAGTTGGACACTTGCCCTACTGAGCCACCCAAGTGCCTCTCAATTGTCCCTTTTAATAAGTACACCGGTCATATTGGACTAGTGACCACTCTAATGACCTCACTTTAACTTATTTCTGTAAGACCTTATCTCCAAATAAAGACACATTCTGAGGTCCTGGGGTTAGGACTTCAACATAACTTTTTGAAGGAGGAACAATTCAACCCATAACAACAACTAAATGCAGTCCATGATCTGGGATTGGATTCTTGACTAAGAAAAAAAAAATGACATTAATAAGATTATAAGGGCAACTAGTAAAATTTGAATATGAACTCTATGTTAGATACTATCATTATATCAATGTTACATCTCTTGTTTGGAAATTGTACTGTGGTTGTACAGAAAAGGCTTCCCTGCCCTTAGATGGTAACCTGGAAGTGTTTAGCCATAAAGGAGTATGGATCTCACACACTAAAATAATTCAGAGGGAAAAAATGTTAAAAATTATGAATATATATAGGGGTGCCTGGCTGGCTCCGTCGGTGGAGCATGTGACTCTTGATCTCGGGGTTGTAAGTTCCAGCCCCATGTTGAGTGTAGAGATTACTTAAAAAAAATTAAAGAGGTGCCTGAGTGGTTCAGTCATTTAAGCATTTGACTCTTGACTTCGGCTCAGGTCAGAATCTCACAGTTGGGGCGCCTGGGTGGCTCAGTCGGTTGAGCATCTGACTTCGGCTCAGGTCATGATCTCACAGTTTGTGAGTTCCAGCCCCGCATGGGGCTCTGTGCTGACAGCTCAGAGCCTGGAGCCTGCTTTGAATTCTGTGTCTCCCTCTCTCTCTGCCCCTCTCCCACTCATGCTCTCTCTCTCTGTATCAAAAATAAATAAAAACATTAAAAAAAAAAAAAAAAGAATCTCACAGTTGGTGAGTTCGAGCCCTGCATCGGGCTCTGAGCTGTCACAGCATGGAACCTCCACAGGATTCTTTGTCTCCCTCTCTCTGCCCCTCCCTCGTGTGCACGTGTGTGCTCTCTCTCTCAAAAATAAACATTAAAAAAATTAAAAATCTTTAGAAAGTTATACATAGAAACATAAATTATATATTCATATACTGTATAAAGCATACATATACTGTATATGTTATGTATAGTATATAAAATTATATATATATATAAATCATATACATAGAAAAGAGAGAGAATGTGCACCAATGTGACAAAATAGTCTTCATATTATTCTTTAAATTTTTTTAACATTTATTCATTTTTGAGAGACAGAGACAGAGCATGAGTGAGGGAGGGGCAGAGAGAGAGAGAGACAAAGAATCCGAAGCAGGCTCCAGGCCCTGAGCTGTCAGCACAGAGCCCGACGCGGGGCTCGAGCTCACAGACCGTGAGATCATGACCTGAGCTGAAGTCGGATGCTTAACTGACTGAGCCACCCAGATGCTCCCCAGAGGGATCTTTTTAAAGCACAAACCCTATCCTCTGTTTCATACTTTCCAATGGCTCCCCATCAACCTCGGGTAAAATTCACTGTAGTCTATAAGGCCTTCCATGAGCCGGCCCCCATCTGGCGCCCACATCTCTGACCTCTTCTCTCATACCTTCCCAAGCTCACTGTGCTCTAGCTAGACTGGCCTTGTTTCTAGTCCTCAAACTATCCAACCTTGTTGCCGCCACAGGACCTTAGCTCATGCTGTTCCCTATTCCTGCAGGAGTCTCTGCACATATCTTCATATGGCTCCTTTCTTCTCATCATTAGGTCTTGGCTCAATTGTTGCCTCCTCCAAAGGCCTTCCAAGACATCACCCCTTTCCCTAATCTCTACCCCTTTATTTTGTTTCATTTTGCAATAATACTATTTCTTATTGGAAGAAGCCTTGTTTATAGGCCAAACTTAAAAATCTCAGTGGCTTAACACAAAAGGATTAGTTCTTGCTCATATCACATTCTGTTCTTTTTTAGGTTTATTTATTTATTTTGAGAGAGGGAGAGAGAAAGAGAATGCAAGTGGGGGATGGGCAGAGAAAGAGGGAGAGAAAGAATCCCAAGCAGGCTCCACGCTGCCAGCGCTGAGCCCAGTGCGGGGCTCGAACTCAGGAACTGTGAGATCATGACCTGAGCAGAAATCAAGAGTCGGACACTTACTGAGCCACCCAAGGGCCCCCGCATTCTTTTTTTTTAAGTTTAATTAATTATTTATTTATTTATTTATTTATTTATTTATTTTGAGAGAGTTTTAAGTTTAATTTTAATTATTTTATTTATTTTAAGTTTAATTATTTAATTTATATTTTATTATATTATATATATATTTTATTATATTTATTTATTTATTTATATATTAATATATATTTTATTTATTTATTTATTTATTTATTTATTTTGAGAGAGTTTTAAGTTTAATTTTAATTATTTTATTTATTTTAAGTTTAATTATTTAATTATTTTAATTATTTTAAGTTTAATTAATTAATTAATTATTTATTTATTTATTTTGAGAGAGAGAGAGAGCACAAGTGACAGAGGGGCAGAGAGGGAGAGAGAGAGAGAGAGAGAGAGAGAGAGAGAGAGAGAGAGAGAGAGAGAATCCCAAGCAGGCTGCCACTCACAAACCTGCGAGATCATGACCTGAGCCCAAGTCGGACGCTTAACCGACTGAGCCACCCAGGCACCCCACTCATATCACATTCTGATGCAGGTTGGAGTGTGTGTGTGTGTGTGTGTGTGTGTGTGTGTGTGTGTGTAGGGGAGTTCCGTTCTACAAGCTCATTCAGGGAATTAGTCTTCTTCCATCCACTGGCTCCATCATTCTCTGGAGGTCTCTGCCCCCGATTAACCAAACAAAGAGAGAAAGAGCTCGGGTGACCACAGGCAGGTTCTGATGGACCAGGCCCGGCGGTCCCATTCATCACTTCTGGCCACACGTCACTGGCCAGAACTCAATTCCACGGTCCCGTGTAACTTCCCAGGAGTGTGGGAAGTGTCGTTGAGTGACGTGTCCAGGAAGAGAACACAGATATTTGCACACACAGCGTTTTACTTCGCACTCACCCCCATACCTCCAACAGTTCCAGGCACATGATATGCACAAAATAATCACTCACCGCTAAACACCCCCCGCCCCCCACACGATGTTGTCCATGAAAACTCAGAAACCCATTTTCGTCAACTCATTTTGGGAGTAATGAAGAGAAGGCACGGATTGGTCCTGGGACCTGCAAGGGAGAAGTTGCCAACATTGGCATCTGGCGGCGTGGAGGGTAGCATGTCTGGTGTAGAAGCATCTGCCCCAGCTTAGTCACCCACTTGCTGTGATGTTGGGACGTTACTTAACCTCTTGGTCCTCGATCTCCTCACCTGTTAACACGGCCAGCAGTCCTCGCCTCAGGGGGTTGTTGTGAGGGTCACTGCGTAGGAAGGGATTAGCCCATTAGCCCAGGGGAGGGTGCCCATTGAGTGCCCAATAAAGCTCAGCCATTATCACTGTCATCAGGTGGTCTTTGCCTGAGGGGCCTGCCAGACGTTCTCAGCAAAGTTCACGCGGAAAGAAAGCTTGGATTCGGAGGCAGACACGTTTGCAAAAGGTAAAGGAAACAAATGTCTGTATCCTTTTAATCATTTTATTTTCCCTATTTGCAAACCCTCTTGCCCTTGTCCTGATGCTTGTTCTAGGCCTCAGATTCCCATCAGTGGGTCTCCCCAACTCTCTCTTCCACCTTCTTCTTGAACTGTTTTCTGTCACCGTTCACCCTCCACACCATGTGGTAAGGAAGCAAATGCCTAATCAGGCCTCAATTCAACCCATCCCACCCAGACCCCATGGGCTCTGTTCTTTCTTTCTTTCTTTTTTAAAAAGTTTATTTATTTATTGAGAGGGAGAGAGAATGAGTAGGGGAAGGGGAGAGAGAGGGGGACAGAGGATCTGAAGCAGGCTCTGTGCCAACAGCAGAGAGCCAGGAGAGAGCCCGATGCGGGGCTTGAACTCATGAAGCATGAGATCACGACCTGAGCCAAAGTCCGACCCTTAACCGACTGAGCCACCCAGGTGCCCCCACTGTGGGCTCTGTTCTAATCTTCGAATTAAGGGGGCCACATTTGTTCCTTCCTCATCCCATCAGAGGGCTCAAACCTCTCCCCCAGTCAGGACCCTCCCCCTCGGGTGACCAGGCCTCACCTGCCACACTCCGAAACCAGCCTCTGAGGCCAAAAACGTAAACTTCGAGCTTTGAAGGTTTTACCAGGAAAAAATAACCCCTCCTCCCTACCACCCGAGGTAGCTAAAATACCGATGTGAATTAAAAAGAAGTTTCTAAAGCTTTGGACACTAACCTACTCCAGTGTTCCGGATCAAGGTGTCGAAATGACACAGTCACCCAAACTGGGCCACGTGTCACCACACTCCTCCTAATGGACTCAACCCCCAGGACTTCTAAACAGCTTCGAAAACATACTGTGAGTTGACCATGAATTCTTTTGGTCTTACATAGGAAATGAAAAAAAACCGCTTTCCTATCATGGTCTAAAATCAGAGAAAGTAGAAGTTATTGGTTAAAAAAGAAAGAAATGTGTTTTTTTTTTTTTTTTTCTCATGGTGGGTTAACGTTTTGCATGTTGAAAATGTGAATACAGGGTGTGGGGTTTGCTGTGCCAAACAACACGGGAGCTGCTTTGTTCTGGGTGTTACAGCATAGGGAGGGATCGAGAAAGGTGCTGACGGCTTCCCAGCTGGAAAAACCACCACAAGGAGGCAGTAGAGCTTAGTGGTTAGTAACATGGGCTCAAATCAGACAGGTTTGAGTCTGAATTCTGATTCTAGCACTTAATAGCTGTGTGACCTCTGGAAAGTTACTTAACTGCTCTGTGCCTCACTTCTAACTCAGCAAAATGGGATGAAGCTACTATCTAACTCCTAAGGATGTTTTAAGGAGGAATGGACTAAAGAGCTCAACAAGTAAGCTCTCAATTAGTGTTAGTTGAAAAGACAGGAGTTTAAGGCAGGGGCAAAAAATGTCAGATAGATGCTTAGATAGGGGTTTGTTTTATTTTGGAGGGTGTAATGTTTTTTAAAGTTTACTTTGTGGGGGGAGGGGCAGAGAGAGAATCGCAAGCAGGCTCCGTCCTGTCAGGGCAGAGTCCAATGCGGGCTCGAACTCACACACAGAGAGATCATGACCCAAGCAGAAATCAAGAGTGCTAGGCTTAACCGACTGAGCCACCCAGGCGCTCTGAGGGTGCAATATTTTGAAAGCTGTACAGAACGATTTAACCCCCAAATCTCTAAGCAGTTACTCAGCCTGTCCTCAATCCTCATCTATGATCACATTCTTTTCCGGTCATGAAGTCGATTTCAACAGCGGCTTCAGAGAAGCCATGACCCTACATAACGTGATTCTCCTAGCTTTCTAGTCATGCAAAGTTTGTATAATTTGTTCCATTTCACTCTTGAGTGTGACAAGCATTCTCTTAGCCCTGGTTGAGTGTACACACACACACACACACACACACACACACACACATATATACACACACACACACAGAAATAATTTCTATAATTATCTTGTTATATGTAATAGTTATAATTATATATCAAATTTATCCTTTTTTAATCTAGGATTTCACAGAGGTGGGGAAAGGCTATTTTTTCTGTTTTGTTTTGTTTGCTGCTGTTGTTGTTTATGTTTTCAAAGAAAGCGCTTAAAGTGAAAGCTTGCAATTTTGTGTGTTGGTTACACTGAGCTGTGTCCCAGCGGAGGCAGGGGTGGGGCTGGTAGTTAAGTGCGTGATTGGGGGATTGATAACATTTGGGGAAAAGGAGAGGGTTAAATATGTGTGGTGGGATCTGAGCGATCAGATGAGAGGAATTAAGACTTAATTACCCGCCTGGATCCTGGTTCCATCTGCGGAATGGCTGGTTTAGAGGAGTAGATTAGATGTTGGTGGAATACTGGATTTCTCACTTGTCAATGGAAGTGAGAGAAAGCAAGTGACAGATTCTCTCTCTCTCTCTCTCCCCCAGTAGCCTGGGTAAATCAGAGCTTGAATCCTGGCAACTTCTGAGCTGCTTCGCAGGAATTATTTAGGGCTGGAGAGATTCCAAACGAGAGCTAATATTCATAATGGCGAGCATTCGCTAAACACTTATTATGTGCCAGGTACTGCACTAAGTACGCCCTTATATACTCGAACCTCTCAGGAAAACCTCATCACACTCCGTAAGGTGGGTAGCGTCCATTTTTACAGATGCGAAAACTAAGGCACAAGGAGGTCAAATGACTTGCCAAGGTGCAGCCAGCTCTTCCCTCTAAGAGCCTTCCTCTCCTAAGCACCAAGGTGGTGTCCCCGAACCCAGACTGCTTTGCTTTGCAGGCCTGGCTCCTGGTCAGGGCCCTGCAATGGACACGCGTGTCCACCTCGGCTGTGTGGCTCCCCCTGAACTCCCAGGAGGGCACTGGGGAAGAGCAAGCTGGTTCCATCCGGAGGAGAAGCAATGTCCTTTCTTAGGTCGGAGGACAACAAGAGGCGAGGCCGGGATGGGAAGCGGAGGGATGCCGGCCGGGACGCTGAGCCCCAGTGCTCATTCCAGAATGAATGAGCACTCTTCTGGCTGCTGCTGATTTTTGAGGAGGCTAATGCTGGGCAGAGAAAGGGCCAGAGCTGGGCGGTTTTTAAAAGATGCTTCCCTGATGTGCGTCCCTTCAATCCAACACTGTTTTCTGAGCTTTTTAAATGAGTCTGGGAAGGAAAATGTATACTCTATTTTATACTATAAACCATCCCCTGACAGGCATTTACCTTGTCAATTCCTGCCAACCCCAGGGATGCAGGGGAAGGGTTCCACCTCAACAGAGAAAGAAATGGAGTCTCAGAGAGGTTAAGGAAGCTTGCTAGAGTCACACAGCCACCAAACAGCAAAACTGGAAAGTGAACTGGCATCTGTCTGCCCCCTGCCTGATAGGGCCATGGAAGGTACTTGGGGCATAAAGCCTAGAATACAAAGTCCTACTTTTCCCCTAAAACGTTTACTACCCAACGGAAGAGATAAGATAAGATTGCTATCCAAATGACCAATGGGAATGGCAAACACTGATGGAGAACTTTCTGGCGCCATGACTGTGCCTTACATGCAGTGACTTTAATAGGTTAACCATGGCCCCACGAAGAAGGAACCATCATTCCCATTATACAGATGAGGAAACGGTCTCAGAGAAGTTAAGACAGTTGCTCAAGATTCCCCAGCGAGCAGTTGCCTCTTCCCAGCCAAGGGAGGCACCATGACAAGAACAAACAATCCCTGTGGGTGGAGGTGGTTACATTTGGTGCGTGTGCAACTCCAGCCTCATTCCCGGCCTGAAATGAGTCATGTGCACGTCACAGAACCAGCCCCTCTGGACCCATGGCTGTTTTGTACATTAGGCAGAGCTGGTCCTGGGTAACGTGGTTCTAAGCAGAGAAGATGGCCTCCTTCCAACCACGTCCTCTCTGTAGGCCCTTGGGAGCTGGCCAGGCCCGGTGACCCATGGAAGAGGTGATGCTGTGCCCTGGTGTCCAAGCAGCATGGCTTGGCCAAGTCTTCTGGGCTCCTTCCAGCTCAGAAACCCATTTGCTTTTACCCTTCAATGTGAACCAGATGTGGGGCACCTCCACTCAGCAGGGCAGAGGCCGCTCCCAGAGGCCCCTTACCACCACCCCCCCCCCCCGGCCCCTCAGCACCTGGGGAGGGGGTTCGCTGCAAGCGGCAGTTGGTGGCCCAGCCCCCTTCCCTCTCTCCTGCTCCCCTCCCCCCGCCCCACACTCCATTCCTCATGGCACCCCCTGTATCTTTCCTCCCTACCAACAGGAAATAACACTGGACAGATCTCAAAAGTCCATATGCCTTGGACAGTCTCTCTAGGAATTTTCTGGGCCTCTAGTTTGCTCTATGTGTCATGTCCTTTCCACTCAGCATTTAAAAACAAAATAGGAAAAAGGAAAATGAGAGTGAGCGTCCTTCTTCCCCCAAGTGCCACCTTACCTTCTCTCCATCTTGGCAAGAGACGGAAGGTCTGCGTGCACTCTCAGCTTCAGTGGGTTATAATCTGCTACTCTCATTACTTATTTTGATCATTATTCCCCGTTTGGCCACTGGGAGCCCACTCAAACTAATTGCTGCGTCCTTCTGCCAGGCCTGTCATTCTTGGAGCTTTCTAGCACAAGATGTTCTAGGCTCATCTCGCATTTTTCCTGTCCCGGCCCTGGGAAATCAGTCATTTCTCCAAGGACCCTGGTTCATCTCAGTGCGAGTGGTGTTTAGAAGTCAAGATCTGGCTGCTGGGTGTGCTCATTGCTACCAGGGTGAGGCTTCCCTGGCCCCCTCAGGGGAGAACACTTGTGAGTGTAGGTGTGTATACACATCTGCACACACAGCAGAGCACATACAACATGACATGCACACAAACACACCATTTGTGTCTACATCTAACTTATTAGTTTATTGATTAAAAACATTGTTTTTTAGTTTATTTATTTTTTGAGAGAGAGAGGGAGAGAAAGAATCCCAAGCAGGTGCCACACTGTCAGCACAGAGCCTGCCATGGGGCTCGAACTCACACACCGTGAGATCACAACCTGAGCCAAAATTAAGAGGCGGGCGCTTAACCCACTGAGCCACCCAGGCACCCCTACTTACTATATTTAAAAATTAGGGTGAAACACACATAAGATTTACCGTCTTAACCATTTTGAGGTGTACATTTCAACGGCATTACGTGCACTCACATTGTACAACCCTCACCACCATCCGTTCACAGAACTCTTCATCTTGCAAAACTGAAACTCTATTAAATACTCATCTCTATAATTACTTTTATGTCCCTATGTATGGAAAGAGTTCACACCAACATGAGTTCACACCAATATGTCCAATTCCTATCCAACACCACAGGGTTTGTCCCGGGCTTCTCTTTTTCCATATTTGCAACTCTGTTCTCCGAGAGTGATGCTTTCTCCTCCGTGCATGGGCTCTGACTGCCCACTCCAGGCCATGTCCTGCGTGGACACTCTTCCTACCCTGCTCAGGCTCTGAATCCTCATGTCAGGGCGCCCACACTCTGTGGCGAAGCCCGCTCTGCGTCACCGCAGCTCCCCACCCCCTTCCACCGTAGATGCCTACCTTGCTGTCTCACCTACATTTTAGGATTGAATTGTTCCAGAAGGGAAGAGGAAGAGCTATTAGTCCCATGATTTAAAAAAAAATTTTTTTTAATGTTTGTTTATTTTTGAGAGAGAGAAAGAGAGGTAGACACAGAATCTGAAGCAGGCTCCAGGCTCTGAGCCGTCAGCACAGAGCCCAATGTGGGGTCTGAACCCACGAACCGCGAGATCGTGACCTGAGTCGAGGTCGGACGCTCAACCGACCGAGCCACCCAGGCGCCCGGTCCCATGATTTTTAATCTCCACTGCAGAGACCTCGTTCAGTTCTCACTAGTTGTTCTACTTGTGGCCTTTTTCCATCCTGGGATCAATCCAGGATGCCATGTTGCATTGCATTGTCTGGTCCGTTTCTCAGTCTATCCTTGTTTTTCTTTACCTTGATACTTTTGAAGAGTATACTCAGGTATTTTGTATAATGTTCCTCAATTTGAGCTCCTCTGATGCTTTCTCAGGATCAGGCTGGGGATATAGATTTGGGAGAAGAATACCACAGAGATGAAACGCCCTTTTTATTGTAGCGTATGAAGGGGTGCATGATACCAGCACGTGTTGGTTACATTTTAAAGATGGAGAAACTGAACTTCCGAAGCTGTCACCTGCCTAGACTCACACAGCCGGCAGATGGTCGAAGGAGGGCTAGAAGCTGGGCGAGTCTGAGCATTGTGATTTCCTGAGTTTGAGAGGAAGGACTGGCCAGTGAAGGAGATGACAAGAGGCCGCTGGTGTTAAAGTGAAGGGTGGGAGGTGGGGAGACTTTACATCCATATTAGGTCCTCAGACCAGGGCTGATTCACCACCCGTGGCCTCTTCCCCAGGGCCCTGTCCAGTCTTGTCTTAAATTCCCTCCGTCTTGTGCAAATAGCAATGAGGGCTCCTCTTTAAATAGATCTGGCAAGACCATCGTTTGTCCATTAGATGGGATTGTCTGGTCTTTGTGCCTCTAGCACTGGGATGAAAATAGTCTGATAATTCAAAAAAGATGCATTTTTCATGAGGGTTCAAGTTATACAAGAATCCTATAACCAAACCAGCTAGCAGTCATGTGGTCATCTGCGTCCCCCCCCCCTTTTCCCCATCCCCCTTTTCCGAGTTCCTGCCTGTTCTTTGGGCCTCTCCCAGTGGTTTGCTTACAGAAGAGGCCATCGAAGGGAATTGGCTTATGGATGTCGATGACACTGGCTTTCCTTTGCCTGCTCTTGAACTCTTTGCCTAGCGGTATATCGGCGAAATCACTGCATCAGAAACTCTGAAACATCCTGAAGTCTCAGAGTGGATGTTCCAGACGTCCTCTGGGCAGTGGTCAACCAGCATATGTGTTTTGTTTGGCCCTCACTTAATTTTAAAAAGTTTAAAATGAGTTCACAACATGGAAATATCAGGAGCTCATCATAAAAGCCTGGATTTTGGCTCCTCTCAAAAAATCAGATGTGGCAATAGATGATCCACATTCCCACACGGAGGCAAATGACCATGGCTGAGTAGCAGCTGCCCCTTTAGAGGCGGCACATGGGCTCCAGTGTCTTCCTGGTCATTCCCTCCGTTACCATCCCCAACCCCATTCATTTGTATCGTCTGCCTGGCCTTGCAAGGCATTTGAGTCCACAGTCCTGGGCTAGATTCTTGCGGTTCATTCATCCACTCAACACTCACTGAGCCCCAACCCAGGCCACGGTCTATGCTGGACTCCGAGATCAACAACAGCTTATACACTGGTGATTCTAGAACTGTATGGAAAGTCCCCGAGAAGACAAATCGTGCTGATCTGGGAGCACTGAAGTTTGGCCGGTAGCTCAGCCTGGAGGGAGCCAGGGGAGGGTTGGGGGGGGCACATCCTTGAAAATCCCGTCGTCATCTAAATTCAAGTGAGCTTGAGGGATAGCTGCTCCCTTGACTCTGGGCCCCCTGACCCCGGGCTGAGCCATCTGCCTGTCTGGACTTGTCCTGTAGTTTGCTTTTAATGGCTTCATCTCTCTGCTAATTTTTCCAGCCTCTCCACAGCAGCCTCTCCTTTTCTGTGTTTATCTCGGGCCGCCGCCACAGCTGTGAGGAGTTCCAGAGAGGGACAAGTGCAAGATACTCAGCTGTGGTGTGAGATGACATCAGGGCTACGATGCCCTGTTGTGGGAGCGGGGGAGGCCCTATGCTGTTGATTTTTATTTACGCATTGAGTTTATTTGTGGATTAAGAGGTGTCACGAGGCAGGGAAGGGGCAGAAGACTTGGAGTCAGATTTGGCGGAAGTCCTGGCTTTGCCACTTACCTGCCGGGTGGGCGTGTATAGCTGATGACACTCTCCAAGTGTCTGTTTGCTCCCCCTTCAAGTGGGGGCTATAGTTTTTACTCACCAGGTTGCTGTCAGTAGCCTGTGTAAGGTACGTGAAGTTCTAAGACTGTTTGGAACGTGGTACTTAGCAAACAGATACTCATCAATTTCTTTCTAAACGTTCATTCTTTTTTTTTTTTTTTTTTTTTGGTGTATGGTTCTACGACGTTTTATCGCATGGGCAGGCAGATTCGAGTGACTATTGCCACAATCTGGATACAGAACTGTTCCATCACTGCTAAGAAACTCCTCTGTGTTACCCTCTCCCTCTCCCTCTCTCTCTGCCCCTCCCCTATTTGCGCTTTCTCTCTCTCTCAAAATAAATAAAATTAAATTTAAAAAAATCAAATGGTATGTAACCATTTTTAATAATCAACATATTATTATCTCAAAAAAGGAGGTATTTAAATTTTTTTTAATGTTTATTCATTTTTGAGAGAGACAGAGTGCGAGCAGAGGAGGAGCAGAGAGAGAGAGAGAGAGAGAGAGAGAGAGAGAGAGAGAGACAGAATCTGAAGCAGGTTCCAGGCTCTGAGCTGTGAGTACAGAGCCCGATGCGGGGCTCAAACCCATAAACTGTGAGATCATGACCTGAGTTGAAGTCAGACATTTAACCAGCTGAGCCACCCAGGTGCCCCCCAAAAAAGGAGTTATTTTAAAAATGTGTACCTATACCAAACAAAAAGGAGCAAAAACAGCTTTATGGGCAAGGTCTAATCTTTTTTCTTCCCTACCCCCCCACCCAGCTTTATAGAAGTATGATTAAAAAATAAAAATTGGGGGCACCTGCGTGGCGCAGTCGGTTGAGCATCCGACTTCAGCCAGGTCACGATCTCGCGGTCCGTGAGTTCGAGCCCCGCGTCAGGCTCTGGGCTGATGGCTCGGAGCCTGGAGCCTGTTTCCGATTCTGTGTCTCCCTCTCTCTCTGCCCCTCCCCCGTTCATGCTCTGTCTCTCTCTGTCCCAAAAATAAATAAAAAACGTTGAAAAAAAATAATAAAAATAAAAATTGTAGGGGCGCCTGGGTGGCTCAGTCGGTTAAGCGTCCGACTTCAGCTCAGGTCACGATCTCGCGGTCCGTCAGTTCGAGCCCCGCGTCGGGCTCTGGGCTGATGGCTCAGAGCCTGGAGCCTCTTCCGATTCTGTGTCTCCCTTCTCTCTGCCCCTCCCCCATTCATGCTCTGTCTCTCTCTGTCTCAAAAATAAATAAACATTTAAAAAAATTAAAAAATAAAAATAAAAAATAAAAATTGTATATATTAAGGCCTACAACGTGATGATTTGATACATGTATACATTGTGAGATGATTACCAAGATCAAATCAACATATCCATCACCTCCTTGTAATCTTTCGAGACTGGCTTTTCTCACTCAGCATAAAGCCCTGACATCCCCTCAGGTTGTTCCATGTAACAATAGCTCATTCCTTTTTATTGCTGAGTGATATTTCAGTGTATGGATATACCACAGTTAGTTTATGTCCATCCACCTGCTGAAGGACGTTTGATTTGTTTCCAGGTTTTCACTCGTGACGGTTAATTTTATATGTCAACTTGACTGGGCCACAGGTTGCCCAGGTAGTTGGTAAAACGTTATGCTGGATTTTTCTGAGGATATTTTTGGATGAGTTTAAAGTTTATTTATTATTTTTAAGTAATCTCTACATCCAACACGGGCCTCGAACCCATGAACTGTGAGATCATGACCCGAGCTGAAGTTGGACGCTTACCCAACTGCGCTACCCAGGCGCCCCTCCTACTGTTCATCATTTTTATGATTTTACTACATTGGTTAAGTCAGCGAACTTCGAAATGAGCAGACGTTTCGAGGGCTGCTCGCACGGGGGTTTTTGCCCACTTGTATTCTAATCATGGCTGTTACACGCATCCTTGTTTTAACTTTCGTATTTATTGGCCGAATACAGGGGTCTGCGGGGTTAGAGATTTGAAATAACAAACGTGGCTGCCTCAGATTTTCTTGGCTGGCACTGGGTCTTGCCAGGCCTTTGAATCAGCTGGGTGCAGGGAAGGGTCACCAGGAAACCCAGGCTGCCGGACTCAACAGGAAGCGTGGGACGAAACTTACTCTGGGTCTGGCTCGTGGTCAGGCCGGCTGGGGCCTGAGGCTTCCAGGCCTCCTCAGTGTGCACCGTCAGGAAACAGCTGAGGCTCTTCAATAAAATAAAGACAAATTCATAAACAAGGAAGCTCTGAGCTCCTTCCTTTGAGAAATATCATCTTATAGCCTGAAAGAAAATCTGTTTGCAGAGCAGTTCTGACCATGTGTTCCTTGGGGTCTATATACCCATAAGTCAACGACAGGTGGCTCTGAGGCTTTTTTTTTTTTTTTCCTTTTTCTTCTGGAGAAGACTATCGTGGAATTGCTCACCGACGCTTAATACCATGACCTTCTCCAGTCCACCCTCCCTGCCCGCCTCCCCCAGAGTTAACATGTCCAGAAGTATTTATCTTGTCTGTGGTTATTACCTAACGCTATAATTTTAACACATTGCATTTTAGTGTTGGTGAATAGATCCGATCAGACACCACAACTGAATGAACGTTTCTAGTTTTATGTTATGTTGCCAAAGGCTAGCAATAACCTTTACTGTACAAGCAGGTGGACTGTGAACTCTATTTTATCAGGAATTTCCCAGGAGTCTGAGGGAAATTCCTAACTATTGAGGCACTTTCCATAGTTCCCGCGGCTGTAAGTGGGGTCGCTGGGCCGGGAAGCCAGGGTCTGAGTGCTGGTTCAGGGCCTCGCCCCTCCTTCTAGCCCACCGCCATCCAGTACAAAAAGCATGAGCCACGTGTGGCCACGGAGCCTGGAGCCCAAGCTGAGATATGCTGCTAGTGGAAACTACACATTGGCTTTTGATGACTTAGCATAAAAAAATAATGAACGGAGAATATCTCATTAATGATTATATAGATATATATTTAAATTTTTTAGTGTTTATTTTTGAGGAAAGGAGAGCGACTGTATGTGAGTAGGGGAGGGGCAGAGAGAGAGGGAGACACTGAATCCGAAGCAGGCTCCGGGCTCTGAGCTGTCAGCACAGAGCCCTACGTGGGGCTCGAACTCATGGACCGCGAGATCATGACCTGAGCCGAAGTCGGACACTTAACCCACTGAGCCACCCAGGCGCCCCTATGATTTTTCATATTTTTTACAAGCCCAGATGATATTTTGGATATGTTGGGTTAAAAAGTTTTTACACAAATGAATCCCCTCATTTTTTTTTTTTTAACGTGACTACCAGCAACGTGAATTGCACGTGCCTCACATTGTGTTACTCCTGGACAGTGTTGCTGTAGATCCCACCACAGGCATTTTTTTTAATAGAGGAGAGTTTTAAACATATGATTTCATTTTCTCGTAAAAGCATACCCATTCCCAAGTGTCTGCCTTCTAGATAGCATTCTTGTGGGTTTCTTCTTGCCATCTTTTTTTTCTTTTTTTTTTACCTGTTTGTTCTGAGGGGCAGAGAGAAAGGGGGAGAGAGAGAATCTCAAGCAGTCTCCACACTCTGCAAAGAGCACGACTTGGGGCTCGATCCCGTGAACCGTGAGATCATGACCTGAGCCAAAATCAAGAGTGGGACACTTAACTGACTGAGCCACCCAAGTGCCCCTCCCTACCACCTTTATTTTTTTGTAAATTTTTGAAAATGTTTATTTATCTTTGAGAGAGAGAGAGAGAGAGAGAGAGAGAGAGAGAGAGAGAGAGCATGGGCAGGGTAGGGGCAGAGAGAGAGGGAGAGAGAGAATACCAAGCAGACTCCACACTGTCAGTGTAGAACCTGACACAGGGCTCAAACTCATGACCCTTGAGATCATGACCTGAGCAGAAATCAAGAGTTGGCCACTTAACAGACTGAGCCACCTAGGCGCCCCTCCCTACCATTTTTAAATGTCACCCTTCCCTGATAAATTTGGGGAAAGGGAGCTTGTCTCCTGACTGTTCCTGAGTGCTTTCCTTCTCCTCCTCCTCCTTTCCCTCCTCTTCCTCCTCCTCCTTCCCCTCCTCTTCCTCTTCTTCTTCTCCTCCTCTGCCTCCTCCTTCTCCTCCCCTCCCGCTACCTCCTCCTCTTCCTCCTCTTCCTCCTCTCCCTCCTCTTCCTCCCCTTCCTCCTTCTCCTCTCCTTCTTCTTATTTTTAGAATTTTTTTAAAGATTTTACTTTTAAGTAATCTCTACACCCATTATGGGGCTTGAACTCATGACCCTATGATCAAGAGTCACATGCTCCACTGACAGAGCCAGCCAGATGCCCCTGGAATTTTTTTATTGTAGTTAATACACACCACATAATATTTACCATTTAAACTATTTTTTATTTATTTTTTTTTTTATTTTTTTTTTCAACGTTTATTTATTTTTGGGACAGAGAGAGACAGAGCATGAACGGGGGAGGGGCAGAGAGAGAGGGAGACACAGAATCGGAAACAGGCTCCAGGCTCCGAGCCATCAGCCCAGAGCCCGACGCGGGGCTCGAACTCACGGACCGCGAGATCGTGACCTGGCTGAAGTCGGACGCTTAACCGACTGCGCCACCCAGGCGCCCCTAAACTATTTTTAAATGTACAATTCATTGGCATTAAGTGCGTTCACAATATTGTACAATCATCACCAGCATTTCCAAAACTTTTTCATCATCCCAGACAGAAACTCTGTACCTATTAAACACAACTCCTCATTCTCCTGCCCCGGCCCATGGTAATCTCTATCATATTTGTTGTTTCTATGAGTTCGCCTATTCTAGATACCTCATACAAGTAGAGTCATATTTGTCCTATGGTGTCTGTTTCATTCCACTTCGCAGAGTGGATTTCATGTGGACTTCTAGTGCTTTCTAGCTTTATTCGTGTTGTAGCGTGTATTAGAATTTCCTTCCTTTTTAAGGCTGAGTAGCATTCTATTGTATGTATGTACCACATTTTGCTTATCTACTCATTTTCTTTTTTCACCCACTCATCTTTTGATAGACATTTGGGTTGTTTCCACCTTTGGGCTAGTGTGAACAATGCTGCTGTGAACCTTGGTGTATCTGTTTGAGTCTCTATTTTTCAGTTCTTTGGAGTATACACCTAGCAGTGGGATTGCTAGAGCGAATGGTGATTCCATGCTTAACTTTCTGAGGAACCGCCATACTGTTTTCTACAGCGACAGCACCATTTTAGATTCCCACTAGAAGTACCCAAGGATTTCAAAGAGTGGCTATCTTTTACAACATCTTTATTCTAAGTTCCAAATTGACGTATTCCCATCATAACAAATCCAAGCTGTAAGGAAGAATGGAAAGTTAGATGTTCTTTGGAGGGAACCGCATTGAGAGTGACCCATCCGGTTTTGTCTGTGCTTGTACATGGAAGGCTGTGTCTGACTTCTCCATTCCTGCTTCCGCATTCCCCAGTCCCCATGCAGCATCACAGGGGGCCTCTTAATGCAAAGCAGAACATATGGTTTCCCTGCCCAGAACCCTCCATGGACCTCCCATCTCACTTTGTATTTATGCCAACTTGGACATTGGCATCTGGGCATGGCTGGCACCTAGCATCTTCCCCAACTGCATCTTCTACCCATCTCTTCTTCACTCACTCGGGTGTAGCCACACTACCTCTTTGCGGTGGTTCAAACCCACCAAGCTTGCTCCTACCTCTGGGTGTTTGTGTTTGTTTGGTGTATGCAGAGCTCGTTATAGGTTCCCTCTTTCCTCATTTGGACCTGTGCCTCAGTGTCACCTTCATCAGAGAAGCCTATCACGGATGTTCTGTCTGCTATCTAGATACGTGATCCCTCAACCTGCTCTCTTCGTCAATACAGCATTTATCCCCGTCTACCTTGTATGCTGTATGTTCATTTTTGGTCTCCCTTACTGGAATATAATGTCTAATAGAGCAGGGGCTTTTTCTATTTTGTTCTTCTTGTCTCCCTAGTGCCTAGAACAGTGCCTCGCAAGTAGTAGGTGTTCATTTGATAGGTGTGTGTGTTTGTTGGATGGATGAATAAATGAACAAATATGCACATGTATCAAGTACACCTATTTTGGGGTGCCTGGGTGGTTCAGTTGGTTAAGCATCTGACTTGGGCTCAGGTCATGATCTCACAGTTCTTGAGTTCAAGCCCCGCATCGGGCTCTGTGTTGACTGCTCAGAGCCTGGAGCCTACTTTGGATTCTGTGTCTCCGACTCTCTCTGCCCCTCCCCTGCTCACAATCTCTCTCTCTCTCTCTCTCCCTCAAAAATAAAATACACCTATTTCTATTTACAAATCTTTCAGTTATTTGAAATACAACCATGTTCCTATCTGTTTGCAAAAGGAGTGGAAATGATTGCACATCAAAGGACTAGCCCCGATGATTGTGACCCGACCGTGGCGGTTTCGTAAGCAAACCCGAGGCAGTTGTGCAGGTCTAAAATAGGGACTAACTTGCAAAAGCATCACAGTCACTCAGACTGCAGTTTGCTTCCTGCGGCCGAGCATGTGTTTTGCTTGGCTATAGGATAAAGCGGCAAACACTCTTGGTGCCACACGGCAGCCTGCAAAACCGGATTTCTGACACAGGCCTCCAGCTTTATTTCCTCACGGTCATTGTGGGAGGACAGGCATCTGAGCCACCTCCAAGTCACGCTCCCATAAACCCTCTTGAACCTCCTCCTGGGGGAGAGTGGGGGAGGGACAGAGCAGGCCACAACCTCCAGTGGAGGATCTTCAACGTGTGTGTGTGTGTGTGTGTGTGTTTACGTTGCAATACAACTCCTGTGCCGCAAAATTGACCCCTTTAAAGTGGATGATTCAGTCTTTTTAGTATATTCAGAGGTTTTTTTATTTTTTTATTTAAAAAAAATTTTTTTTATGTTTATTTATTTTTGATAGAGAGAGAGACAGAGCATGAGTGGGGGAGGGGCAGAGAGAGAGGGAGACACAGAATCTGAAACTGAATCTGAAATCTGAGCTGTCAGCACAGATCCTGACGCAGGGCTCGAACTCACAGACCATGAGATCATGCCCTGAGCTGAAGTCGGACGCTCAACCAACTGAGCCACCCAGGCGCCCCTATTCAGAGTTTTGCAACCATCACCTCTATGCGATCCCAAGACATTTTCATCACCCCCCCCAAAAGAAACACTGTATCCACCAGCGGTCACTCCCCATTTCCCTTTCTCCCCTCCCCGCCAGCCACAGACAGCCACCCATCTGCTTTCTGTGTCTGTGGATTTGCCTTTTCTGTTTGCTTCATACAAATGGGATCATAAGAATGTGGACTTTTGTGTCTGGCTTCTTTCACTTAGCAGGATGCATTCTAGATTCATCCAGGCTGTAGCACGTATCAGTACTTGATGCGTTTTTATTGCCAAATGATATTATATGAATGTACCCTATTTTGTTTGTCCATTCATCAGTTGATGGACACTTGGGCTATTTCTGCTTTTTTGACTATTACGAATAATGCTGTTATGAATGTTTGGGTACAAGTTTTTATGTAGACCTATGTTCTCAATTCTCTTAGGTATATAGGTAGAAGCAGAAATTCTGGGTCATAGGGCAACTCTATGTTTAAGATTTTGAGGAACTGTCAGATGTTTTCCAAAGTGGCTGCACTATTTCACATTCCCACTTGGGTTCCAATGTTTCCACATCCTCACCCGTATTTGTGAATATCCATCCTTTAGATTATCACCATTGAGTGGGTGGGAAGTGATATCTCATTGTGGTTTTGATTTGCCTTATCCCGAATGACTAGTGATGTTGAATATATTTTCATGTGTTTATTTGCCACTGGTATATCTTCTTTGGAGAAATGTCTATTCAGATCCGTTGCCCATTTTCTAATTGGATTATTTGTCATTTTATAGTTGAGTTGTACGAGTTCTTTAGATACTGTGGATACTAGGCCCTTATTAGATATATGACTTGTAAATATTTTCTTCCATTGTGTGGGCCGTTGTTTTACTCTCTTATAAATGTCCTTTGTAGCACGAAAGTTTTAAATGATGATGAAGTTCAAGTTATCTATTTTCTTCATTGCTTGTGGTTTTGGTGCCAAATTGTTGTCTATCCAAAGTCACAAAGATGTGGAGTGCCTGGGTGGCTCACTTGGTTAAGTGACTGACTTTGGCTCAGGTCATGATTTCACAGTTCGTGAGATCGAGCCCCGCGTCGGGCTCTGTGCTGACAGCCTGGAGCCTGCATCAGATTCTGTGTCTCCCTCCCCCTCTGCCCCTCCCCCACTCACGCTCTGTCTTCTCGATAATAAATGAACACTAAAAAAAAATTTAAAAAGAACCAAAGTCACAAAGATTTATACCTTTGTTTTCTCCTATGAGTTTTATAGTTTCAACTCTTACATTTAGGTCTTTGATCCATTTTGACTTAATTTTTGTATATGAAAGAAGGTAGGCACTCCACTCTCATTCTTTTGCATGTGGATATCCAGTTTTCCCAACAATATTTATTGAAAAGATGAATCTTTCCCCAATCATTCCATTGTCTTGGCATCCCTGTCAAAAAAAATCAGTTGACCACAGGGGCACCTGGGTGGCTCAGTTGGTTAAGCGGCTGACTTCGGCTCAGGTCATGATCTCGCGGTCCGTGAGTTCGAGCCCCGCGTTGGGCTCTGTGCTGACAGCTCAGAGCCTGGAGCCTGTTTCAGATTCTGCATCTCCCTCTCTCTGACCCTCCCCTGTTCATGCTCTGTCTCCCCCTGTCTCAAAAATAAATAAAACGTTAAAAAAAAAATTTAAGGGGCGCCTGGGTGGCGCAGTTGGTTAAGCGTCCGACTTCAGCCAGGTCACGATCTCGCGGTCCGTGAGTTCGAGCCCCGCGTCAGGCTCTGGGCTGATGGCTCAGAGCCTGGAGCCTGTTTCCGATTCTGTGTCTCCCTCTCTCTCTGCCCCTCCCCCATTCATGCTCTGTCTCTCTCTGTCCCAAAAATAAATAAACGTTGAAAAAAAAATTAAAAAAAAAAATCAGTTGACCACAAACATCCAGGGTTTATTTCTGGACTCCCAATTCTGTTCCATTGATCTATAGGTCCACTTTTATGTTTGGAAATTGGGAAGTGTGAATCCTCCAATTTTTTCCTTTAAAAAAAGCAAAAAAAGATTGTTTCAGCTATTCTGAGTCCCTTCCCTTTTTATATGAATCTTAGGACCAGCTTGTCAATTACTACAAAAGAGCGTTCCATTTTATTAGTTGTAAAATATTTCAAGCAAAAGTTCAGAGTTTAATATAACGTCCTCTGCACCCGTCATCTATTTGAGCAACTTTTAATATTTTGCCATATATGCTTCTGAGTTTTTGCTTATTTTTAAAGAAATGAGGCATTACAGATAGAGCTCACCATCACTACTCCTGCTGGGTAAGCTTCACCAATCTTGCTCCCTCCTCTAGAGGTAACTACTCTCCTGAATATCTAGGATATCTTCATAATTTTACAACATATATGGCATCCACACATAATATCTAGAGTTGTCGTTTGGGTTATTTATTAACTATTATTTTAAATATTTTTGTAAGTTTATTTATTTATTTATTTTGAGAGACAGAGAGAAAGTGTGTGAGTTGGGGAGGGGCAGAGAGAGACTGCACACCGTCAGTGCAGAGTCCGACGCGGGGCTCGAACTCACGAACCGTGAGGTTATGACTCAAGCTGAAGTCGACTGAGCCACCCAAGCGCCCCTTAACTCTGTTTAAATTACAACATGTATATATTATGTTTCAACATGCTTTCAAAGTTATGTTTTTGAATTTTTTCCCCTGGTGATGTATGTAGCTCTAATTCTTTTCTTTTTTTTTTTTTTTAAGCACAATTCTGCTGCAATTTATTTATCCAGTCTTGTATTGATGGATATTTAGGTTGCCGGCAGCTTTTTGCTATTACAGGCAGAGTGGCACGTCTTTGGGCACGTGTGTGACAGCTTGCTCGAGGTGTGTAGCCGGAAGTAGAACCGGGGGACTGAAGGATTTGTTCCCCGTTGATTTTACTACCTCTGTTCTTCAAAGTGGTTGTACCGATTTGCACTCTTGCCAGCAGTGTATGTGAGTTCCCATTTCTGCACGTCTTTGCCAACGCCTGACATCGCCGGTCTTTTAAATTCTTGCCAACCTCAAGGATGTAAAGTGGTCTCTCAGGGTTGTTTCACTCTGCATTTCCTTGTTAATGAGTTCGGGGACTCTTTCCACATGCTTTTGACCATTCTCTGGGTTTCCTGTTAAAATCCTTTGCCCATTTTCCACTTGGGTTGTTTGTCATTTCTTCTTGTGTTTATGGGAGTTCTTTATATCTTCTGAAAATGAGTCCTAAAGCCTGTGGCTTTATTTTCTCTGTGATTACGGTTTTTTTAATTTTCTTTCTTTTGGTACAGATTTTAAAAAAATGTATAGTTTATCCTATTTGTGTCTTGTTTGAGAAATCTTCTACCCAATGCTATAAAAATAATCCTCTCTGTTTTCTTTGTAAAAGTTTTAAAGTTTTGCTTCCACATTTAGGCCTCCAATCCATCTAGACTTCCTTTTTGTGTATACTATGAAGTAAGGATCTATTTTCTCCTTAACTAATTCTGCCAGCACGACTTTTGAATAGTCCAGCCATCTTCTTTTCACTGATTTGTAATGTCCCCTCTGCTATAGATTGTTTTCACATGGCACGGGCAGTTTTGGCCTCTCTATTCTGTTCGATTGATCTCTGTTTCTCCCTACAGAAACACCACACTGTCTTAATTATAACAGTCTGAAAGCATTTGAAAGGGCAAATGCTACTATACTGCCCTTCCTTAGATATTTCTTAGACCTTGTTCTATAAGGTCAAATTCTATAAGAAAACCTATTGGGATTTTTAGTGAAGTTGCATTATAGATGATAAGTTAGGCATTATCGATTATAAATTAATTTGGGGGAAAATGGCATCTTTACAATATTGAGTCTTCCTAGGTCGGAACAGGTTGTATTTCTCCATTTCTGCATATAGGTCTTCTTCTGTCCTTTAATAACAGTTGGAGATTTTCTCTCCAGAAGTTTTGAACGTATTTTGTTAGGTTTATTCTTAAGTGTCTTAGAGCTGGTGTTGTGCTGTATATATTTAAGGTGTAGAGCATAATGACTTGACTTATGCATTGTGAACCATTACCACAAGTGTACTAACATTCACCATCTCATAAAGATACAAGAAAAAAAAAGGCAAAAACATTTTTTTTCTGGTGATGAGCACTCTTTGGATCTCATCCAAAATGAGATCTTTTTAAAAAATTATCCTTGATGGGGCGCCTGGGTGGCGCAGTCGGTTAAGCGTCCAACTTCAGCCAGGTCACGATCTCGCGGTCCGTGAGTTCGAGCCCCGCGTCGGGCTCTGGGCTGATGGCTCAGAGCCTGGAGCCTGCTTCCGATTCTGTGTCTCCCTCTCTCTCTGCCCCTCCCCCGTTCATGCTCTGTCTCTCTCTGTCCCAAAAATAAATAAACGTTGAAAAAAAATTATCCTTGTTATTTTTAAAATTCATATCCAAATTAGTTAACATATAGTGTAATAATGATTTCAGGAATAGAATTTAGTAATTCATCACTTACATATAACACCCAGTGCTCATCCCAACAAGTGTCCTCCTTAATGCCCCTTGCCCATTTGGCCCATCCCCCCACCTACAACCCCTTCAGCAACTCTCAGTTTGTTCTCTGTATTTAAGAGTCTCTTATGGTTTGTCTCCCTCCCTGTTTTTATATTATTTTTGCTTCCCTTCCTTTATGTTCATCTGTTTTGTATCTTAAATTCCACACAATGAGTGAAGTCATATGATATTTGTCCCTCTCTGACTTATTTCGTTTAGCATAATACACTCTAGTTCCAACCACGTTGTTGCAAATGGCAAGATTTCATTCTTTTTAACCACTGAGTTATATCCCACATGTAAGTTTTATATATATATATATATATATATATATATATATATATATATATTTCTTTCTTTCTTTCTTTCTTTCTTCTTTATCCATTCATCATTCGATGGACATTTGGGCTCATTCCATACTTTGGCTATTGTCAATAGCGCTGCTATAAACATTGGGGTGTATGTTCCCCCTCGAAACAGCAGTCCTTTATCCTCTGGATACATACCTAGTAGTGTGATTCCTGGGTTGTAGGGTAGTTCTATGAGACCTTTTTTTAAAAAAATGTTTACTTTTATTTATTTTGAGGAGGGAGGAGGAACATTGAGAGAGGGAGAGAGAGAATCCCAAGCAGGCTCCATGCTGTCAGTGCAGAGCCTGACATGGGGCTCGATCTCACAAACCATGAGATGGTGACCTGAGCCGAAATCAAGATTCACACGCTGAAAACAGACTGAGCCACCCAGGTGTCCCTCATCTGGTAGCTTTTTAAAGACATAAATTGTGGGGCGCCTGGGTGGCGCAGTCGGTTAAGCGTCCGACTTCAGCCAGGTCACGATCTCGCGGTCCGTGAGTTCGAGCCCCGCGTCAGGCTCTGGGCTGATGGCTCAGAGCCTGGAGCCTGTTTCCGATTCTGTGTCTCCCTCTCTCTCTGCCCCTCCCCCGTTCATGCTCTGTCTCTCTCTGTCCCCAAAAAAAAAAAGACATAAATTGTATCCAGTAGGCACTCTAACATTGCAGGTGTGGTCTCCCAGCTGACCCTGTTACTGAGCCTTCAGCAGGCCATTCCAGCCTCTCCAAAACAGCTGCTTCTGGACATTGGGACATATGTTAAGACCAGGGGGTGCCTGGGTGGCTCAGTCGGTTAAGCATCTGACTTCAGCTCAGGTTATGGTCTTGTGGTTCATGAGTTCGAGCCCCGCTTCGGGTGAACGTGAATCTCACCTTGGGTGAGCCTTGCTTCTCTGGCTCGCTCAATCTCTCTCTGCCTCTTGCTCACTTGCGCCCTCTCTCTAAAATAATAATAATAATAATAATAATAATAATAATAAATAAACTTGAAAAAAAAAAGACCAGTGAATTGTGTGGATCTGAGCCCCCTGTTATGCTTCTTTTGCTTTAAAAGGGTTCCTTGGTTGGAGACGCCATTGTGTGAAATGGATAGTGATGGATAAGCTATTTTGTAAATCCACAAATGATGGGACTGGCAGAAGCGCTACTAACAGGGAAGGTAATCAGAACCTGGAATATGCATGTTTCTTTGAGGACACAGCACAGCCCTGTCCATGAGTCCTGTGTAATCAACATGTTACCAGGGAGCTGGCTGGTCCCTCCCTCCTGGGGATGATGCCCTGTTAGAAGGTCAGTGTTGACCTCTGTTTGCAGACGGGGCCCTGAGCTGTGACAGTAGCTAATTCAGCTCGGGTAAGGGGAAGTCTATGTTGTTGAGTCCATGCATGGACTCCAGCCCAGCTGCCATGGCCACTTTGGCCACGGGCTATTGAAGGAGTACTGGGATGCCCGGGGAAAGAGCCCAAATGACATCCACCAGATAAGTCATCTTGTCCACCTCCTTTGGGGGCATATATGTGGTCATTATTGAGCACACACGTGGGACACGAATACCTTCACACTGTAGGTCCATTCCCACGGGTCCACCCACATCTCCCTCCCCTCCAGAATCCCCTTGTCACCAGCTTTCCAGTCTTGTTCTTTCCACGCCCCTGACCAGTCAGCCAATCCATTAGCCGCTGCCAATGAATCAGTGTGGATTCAGACCACAGGCCATCTTCCATTCCACACAAAGTGGACAATCACGTGTTTGATCTGAAGTTCTGCCCACTGGGAGGATTTTCCTTCACCACTGTCTTCAGGGCCACGCTCGAGTGGGAG
Organism: Lynx rufus; assembly: GCF_022079265.1. Taxonomy (NCBI): domain Eukaryota; kingdom Metazoa; phylum Chordata; class Mammalia; order Carnivora; family Felidae; genus Lynx; species Lynx rufus. The sequence continues at coordinate 38,074,407 of NW_025814832.1, forward strand.
GCAATGCAGGAGTCATCTGTTTCCTGCTGATGTCAGCACGTTGTACTGACTCAGCCAGAAACCAGGCCCTCCTCTGTTAACATAAGGAAATTGCCATAAATCTGTAGGCATGGGTAGAGGGAGGGACGACAGAGCCGAGGAACTCTTTGTTACCTGCTTGTACAGTTGACTTGTGCCTTCTGGATCTTCTCAGGCGTGGATTCAGATGTACCCACTGCATTTTGTCACAGAATGCTGGAACACCGTTGTGCGTGTCACTTGGTTCGCAGTGACATGGGCCCAGTCATGTCAGGTGTTCACACTGTACTTGGGCCCAGGAACAAACCAGAACCTGCTTTTCAAAGGGAGAATAATTATCGGCAGAAGAGGGCATGACTTTCTGCAATTTATCGTGCTTCTGTTGGGCCTCGTCAGCGCTCCTTAGAGTATCTCCATTGGCCTGAGACTCTTCTGGTTCCATTAGGTGTGCTAGGTCAAAACGCCCAAAGGCAGGGCAGCCTGAATGGGAGCCTGGACCGCTACGGGCCCTTTCTTACTGCAGGCCCCATCAACACTGGCAGCTTCGCAGGTCGCCCAGAGTAGTATGCTCACATGTGATATCTGTCTCCAAAACTCAGAGATCCAATCCTCCAGGGTGGGCAAAGCAAAGCATGACAACTTGTCTCTTACCTTGGAAGAGATGTTCTGATGTGCCCCAAACGTTTGGATCCAAAAAACTTCTCAATATGGCAGGCTTTGAGAGTCTGTGGGTGGGGTTTCTCTCCCGCTCTGTTAGATGCATGGGGCTGACTGAGATATCTAGGGTGATTACTATATATAGCTCATTCATGTAATAGACCAGCCTGATACTCGGCAGGTTATCAAGATGATTAAAGCCTCCTGGATGAGATTAAGATGAGAGAAAGGCGTTGATGGAGCCTTAAGGCAAAACAGGAAAGATCATCTATATTGACCCCTGCTTCTGAGGTTTTTTATTGATGGGTGTGGGAAAAGAGGTTTTTCTGCAAGCAAGCAAACAAACAAAAAAACAAACAGAAACAGACTCATAGAGAACAGAGTGGTGGTTGGCAGAGAACAGGGGACATGGGGGAGTGGTGAAATAGGTGAAGGGGATTAAGAAGTATAGGGGTGCCTGGGTGGCTCAGTCGGTTGAGCGTCTGACTTTGGCTCAGGTCATGATCTCATGGTCCGTGAGTTCGAGCCCCGCGTCGGGCTCTGTGCTGACAGCTCGGAGCCTGGAGCCTGCTTCGGATGCTGTGTCTCCCTCTCTCTCTGCCCCTCCCTCGCTTGCACTCGGTCTCTCTCTATCTCTCTCAAAAATAAATAAACATTAAAGAAAAAAAATTAAAAAAAAAAAGAAGTATAAACTTCCAGCTACGAAATAAATACATCACAGAGATAAAAAGTACAGCGTGGGGAATATAGCCAATAATGTCACGATGTTGTCTGGTGGCAGATGGTGACCATGGTGTGGTGGCAAGCATCAAACACTGTATAGAACTGTTGAATCACTGTGTTGTACATCCGAAATTAACATGATATTACACGGCAACTATACTATGGGTTTTCTAAAACGTGTTTTTCTGGTGAGTTGCTGTATATTATAGTGTTGTGGCTATGCCAGTCACAACTGGCACCTGCTTGAGGCATCTTCTGACATTCTCCATAACCACATGGGGCTTGTGCCATTCAAACAGGCGTGCCGCGTGGGCGTGGGGTGGGAAGGGTTGCCCTGCATCTTTCAGGTCTTTGATGGTGGCACTAATGACTGTGTTTTCTTTAGGGGTTGAGAGCTGGTCTTGGTTTGGTATCTTGGGCATTGGGAATGGGGGAAGTTCCACAGTTTCTCCTTATCCTAATAGCCTCACGGCATGGGTCCGAGCACCAATGTGGGGATGCTGCCCTTTACTAAGCATAATAGTGTATGGCTGTTGTAACAAATGGCGACCGATTGTGTCGTTTCAAACAACACGTTTGTTATCTTATGGTTTTAGAGGTCCAAAGTGTGCGATGGGTCTCACTGCGCTAAAATCAAGGTGTTAACAGGACTACATTTCTTTCTGGAGGCTCTAGGAGAAATCCATTCCTTGTCTTTTCTAGCTTCTGGAGGCCGTGCGCCTTCTTTGGCTTGTGGTCTCTTCATCTTTAAAGTCAGAAATGGTTGGGCAAGTCTTTCTCATGTCCTGTCACTCTGACATTGACTCTTCTGCCTCTCTCTTCCACGTTTGAGGACCCTTGAGATAACACTGGGACCACATTATCCAAGATACTCTCCCTATTTATCTATTTACTTATTTATTGAGAGAGAGAGAGAGAGAGAGAGAGAGAGAGAGAAAGGAAACAAGTAAGCAGGAGCAGGGGAGGGGCAGAGAGAGGGAGAGAGAGAGAATCCCAAGCAGGCTCCACACTGTTTACCAAGCCCAATGTGGGGCTTGAACTCACAAACCATAAGATCATGACTTGAGCGGAAACCAAGAGACCGTGGTTTAACCCACTGAGCCACCTAGGCGCCCTAAGATAATCTCTCTATTTTAAGGTAACCTGATCAGTGAGCTTAATTCCATCTGCTACCTTAATTCTCCTTTTCCATGAACTGTAACATATTCCCAGGTTGTGGGGATTAGACTGTAGACATCTTTTTTCTCTTTAAGTTTATTTATTTATTTTGAGAGAGAGAGCACGTAAGCAGGAGCAGGGGAGGGATAGAGAGAGAGAGATCGAGAGAGAGAGAGAGAGAGAGAGAGAGAGAGAGAGAATGAATCCCAAGCACGTTCTGTGCTGTCAGCGTGGAACCCGACACGGGACTCAATACCATGAACCGTGAGATCATGACCTGAGCTGAAATCAAGAGTTGGATGCTCAACCGACTGAGCCCCCCCGGCATCCCTAGACCATAGATATCTTTGTGGGGACTTTTATTCCACCTACCACACTAAGTGTATGTGTTCCTTGTATACATTCAAGGACTAGGGAAATCACCACCAGACACTAGACTTGGGCCAAGATTCCATTTGCGTCTGGTCTCTATGAACTCTTCTTCTGACCTGTAGACTACCGTGGTATTTTTGGTCTCCAGAGACATTAATATAGAACCAACATCTAAAATCCCCTAGAAAGTCTGGGTGTTTCCTTTTCCTCCGCCCACCGCCACTCTGATAAATGGCCCTGGGATCTGCTAGGGAGGTTTTGGGGAAAGATTCACAGTATATACATGTGACTGCATTGCAGACCTTTCCTCAAAAGGTCTCAGCCTTGGGGCACCTGGGTGGCTTAGTTGGTTGAGCGTCTGACTTCAGCTCAGGTCAGGATCTCATGGTTGGTGAGTTCGAGCGCCACATTGGGGTTGCTGACAGCCCGACAGTGCAGAGCCTGGTTTACATCTTCTGTCCCCCTCTCTCTGCCCCTCTCCCACTTGCGCTTTCTCAAAAATAAATAAACATTAAAAAAAAAAAAAGCCTCTCCCTCAGTCAATGGGACTTGGGTCTGTGAACTGGTAGGTCTGGGAACTGCATAGGAGGCCATGAATCCCTATCATAGGCTGTGCAAATTAGAGTTCTGCCTCCCAGACCTGGAATTTTTCCTCCTTATGTGTCAAGAAGCATCTTACCAAGTTGTTCATCTACCTGATCCCCAGGAACCCTGTGATCAGTTGGCCATCACTAGTCAGTACAGTCTGATTACCATTCCTCTCTGCTGTTTATGAAGAAATTATGCCACATGGTCTCTGACAAATACCCATCTGACCACTACCCTTCTGGAATTTGGCTATTCTCATCGAGATCAAGGACTCTAACTTCTTTGTAGCATCCCCGACCTCAACTCCAGCCCACAGTGATGGTCACTACAGAGCTCCTGAAAGATAATGGCGCCCCCGTCACAATGCATTTGTTAACATCCTGCTAAAGAGCATGTCGTCCGGGCCTTGGGGTGAAGGAAGGGAGACATGGCTGGCAGTGGCTGAGAGGTCACACATAATCCATTCACTGAGCATTCCTATTTCTTTGGGCTTTCAGACTCCTTCCTCTACACTCAACATGCCAGGGATTTTTTTGGCATCTCAGCCTCATTAACTTTAGGTCGCTATTAAATCTAGTCTGAATTAACCATTGTAGGAGATTTTTCTTGCCAAACTCCAAAGCCCAAACCCGGGTGTGTATATTCACGTCAGCGAATTCAGCCCAGTGCAGCATTGTACTTACGCTCCTTGGGCTGTAATGCTTAGAATCCATTCCATACATGCTCCCAAGACTCTTGATTTGAATTGGCAAGGTCCTGTATCTCTTTCTGTATATAGGCCATCTCCTTCTGGCACAGGGTTGGTATTTCCCCATCTGGGTTGGTTTGGGATCTAACTCTCCTTTCGAGCCTGGGAGATTGAGGAGGATATTAGCCATCTCCTTTGTGAAGCAGCTGTCCTGGGTACAGTCACTGAGGCTCGTAGGCAGGGCAAAGTTGGTTCCCCCAGACAGGGAAGGGACCAACTGAGCTGACAAGGGAGGTTCAGGGGATTTGAGAGTTCAAGGTTCTCTGCTACATGTACAGTGAGGCCCTGGGCTCAGTCTTCGGCCACATTTACTCTGCAAGGACAGGAGATGAGGGTTTCTTCAAAGCTGCCACCAAGCCTTTCTCACTTGGCCGCTGCATTCTCCGTTTGACATCCACAGTTTTCAAGTTTTCCTTTTCCCTGCGTGTCCTCTCCAGTGCTTCCAGAAGCCAAGCGACCACAATCTTTGAAACAATCAGAACTGCTGTAGTAACTTAGGGCCCAAGTCACCCCAGGTCCTGGTGCCTTATCCCCCACGTGTCCTTCATCCCATGCCACCACTGATAAGTTGAGCGGTTATGATGCCACTGATTTCACATGACCCATCCCATGCCCACCACTGCCTTCAAGGAGGTCCTGGCTGCTCTCCTTAAATATGTGAGCAATCTAATCTGGGGATTCCATCTCGAGGGGCTGCCCTGGGTACTGGGCCACCCCTGGTACCATTTACCAGCAGGGACACAGGTGGCACCCTCCAACTGGGTCATTTGAGGAGATTTAATGAGAGGCAGGTGAGGAAAAGAGCAAGGCATAGAACCCCAAAGCTGGTAATGGTGGAATGCTTTGCCATGCGTGGGCCTGAAAGGGAAAGCATGGGCGTGGTTACTGAAATCGGGGGATGGAGAGGTCCGAGAGGAGCTGTGGCCTTCAGGCAAGGATTGCCCAGTGGCAAGACCTGGAGGAATCGACAGTTCGCTCCTCCCTTCCTCCTGTCTTCTCTTGGCGCCCTCACTGGCTGAGCCTATCAGAAGCCAGGGCGAGGGGCAGCTGGGTGGTTCAGTGGGTTGAGCGTCCAACTTTGACTCAGGTCATGATCCCACGGCTCGTGAGTTCGAGCCTTACCCTGGGCTCGCTGCTGTCAGCACAGTGCCTATTTTGGATCTTCTGTCTCCCTTTCTCTCTGCCTCTCCCCGACTTGTGCTCTCTCTCTCAAAAAAAAACAAAAAACAAAAAACAAAAAAAAAAAAAACAAAACGAAGCCGGGGCCAGAAGGCCCAGTGATGTGGTCCTTAGAGGACAACCTTCAGGGACATAGAGCAGGATGGGGAAAGGTTGAAGAGTGGCTTTGAAGGGGCAGATGTCCAGCAAGGCTATAATTATCATTTTGATGTTTAACAATACTTGAATTCCAGAGATGAGACTTACTTGGTCATCTCAATTTCATTTTTTTAAACGTTTATTTATTTTTGAGAGAGAGAGAGAGAGCACACGCGCACGCGTGAGAGTGGGGCAGGGGCAGAGAGAGACACACACACAGAGTCCGAAGCAGGCTCTAGGCTCTGAGCTGTCAGCACAGAGCCTGAACTCAGGATTCGAACCCACAAACTGCGAAATCATGACCTGAGCTGAAGTTAGACGCTTAGCCAGCTGAGACACCCAGGCGCCCCTTTAATTTTGTTTTTGTTCCCTGATGAGTTCATTTGGCAAGTATACTGTTAAGATGTTTAAATCTGTTGTTATTTTCTAGCCAACTAAAGGAAGGGTTTCCCCAATTGCAATTAGTTTTGGAAGACATATCCTGTGCTGATGATCCTTTGAGAGGTGATGGAGTTTGCCCTAATGTTCTTGTCCTTGGTATCCCTTTACCCTCCCCCCCCATACAGTTCCATGAGAATGTTTTCCTACTTTTTTCCAGACCCCTATGCCACTCAGTCACAGCCTTGTAAGTCAGTGGAACCTAACTTTCGCACATGACAATACATATAGAGAGTCATACTTTTGATGTTTTAAAAAATATAAATCTTTATTCTTTTAAGTTTATTTTGAGACGGAGAGAGAAAGAGCGAGTGGGAGGGGGTGAGAGAGAATCCCAAACAGGCTGTGCACTGTCAGTGCAGAGCCCGATGCAGGGCTCGAACTCACAAACTGTGAGATCCTGACCCGAGCTGAAGTTGGGTACTTAACCGACTGAGCCACCCAGGCGCCCCCCCCTCCTCACTTTTGATTCTTTTAAAAGTAATCTCTATGCCAAACATGGGACTCAAACTCACAACCTCAGAGTCAAGAATTGCATGTTCCATTGACAGAGCTGGCCGGGCACCCCCGGAAAGTCATACTTTTGCATAGAATGCTGGGGTAATGAAACAGGCTACTTGAGGCAGGAGGCTCCCATCACACCAGGCCTCCCCGGCTGCCCAAGGATGTTTTAGATTCACCTGTCATCCATTTGCCCTTAGTTGTGGCTTTTACGACTATAGTCTAGTCTATAAAATTTGAGGAGAAATGATGTGTTCAACTCCCAGGCAGTGCCCTTGCAGGAAAAGTGTGCCTCCCCCTCCTCTTTATTCCCTTTCTGCTGCTTGGAATATGAACACAGGGGGCTGGAGCCCCCTTGCACCATACCCTTGGGAAGGGGCAGCAACAAGAGAGAAGGAGCCAGAATCCCTGACAACTGAGGACAGCTAACAGACGGAAACATCGTTTGTTCCAGCCACGGTTACTTTGGCTCTCAACTTAACTTTATTATTTAAAACGTTTTTTGTTTTTTTGTTTTTTGTTTTTTTGCATGATGGTGATTTTTAAAATCACAAAATCAGGCACGGGTCAAGCGTGGACCCGAGGCAGGCAGCCTGCTACTCTGAGGCAGTTACTGACCGAGCACAGAGTCGTGTAAAAGCCCGGACGCTGGAGTCTGACACTCCTAGGTTCAAATCTGATTCAGCTAACCACTGCCTGTGGTCCCAGGGTGAAGGGTTTTTACCTCATGGGCTTCAGTTTTCTTATCTGTAAAATGCTATGAGGAGGCAACCCGCCATGATTACTCAGTCTTCTAGCAACATCCCGTGGCCCTGAGCCTGTAACAAGCAGGCGTTGCCCTCTGTCCCTAGGGCTGCCCTGTGTCTCCCTCTCTGCCTTCTTGTCCCCCCTCCTGTGTTGCTCTCCTGTCCTCTCTTTCCCTCAGGAAGCTAACCTGTTGTTTCTTCTCCCTCCTTCTACAGAGATGCTGCTTCAACCCACTAAGAGATTCTTTCTCTCCTCACAAGGCGATCGCCTGCACAGAACTCCCCAAGGGCAATTGTGACTAAGCCCAACTTGATGACCTGCCTCTACCTTCTCTGTCTCCCCCAGGGAAGGCCAGGACAGGGAGCTGTCCCCAGGGAGCTGTGCCCCGGGCCCTCCACCCAGCCGGTGGTGAGATTGGATTATCCAAGGCCCCAGCTGGGCCTTGGATATGTCAGATTTTTTTTTAATGTTTTAAATTTATTTTTGAGGTGGGGGGAGGAAAGGAGGGGCAGAGAGTTGGGAGGGGGACAGAAGATCTGACAGCTGAGAGCCCCACGCAGGACTCAAACCCATGAGACATGAGATCATGACCTGAGCTGAAGTTGGATACTTAACCGACTGAGCCACCTGGATATATCAGATCTTGAAGGAAGGGCACCCACTCTTCTCCGTGTTTCTCTGGGGGCTTGTTCCTGGGTTTTGCAGAACGTGTTTAATACTTCCTTGGAGAATGTGTGGAGGTCGAAAAGAAGAGAGAAAAGGAACCAAGAACCAAAATACCACTTATTCCCTGAGGGAATAGAAGGCCCAGCTCTGAGTCCCTCTCTTGCTGGGGTGGGGGGGGGTCCCCACTTCCTGTGGTAGCCTGGCGTCTCAGGCATGGGTTCCACCCTGGCTCCAAAGGTCACAGATCCCCGCACCCCTCCTGGAGAAGTTGACCTTTTGTGCAACCACATAAAGGTGACCAGCGTCTGGTGGCTTGATGGGATGGACTTGTAAGGCCTTCTTGCCTTTTGATGCATGGCATTCCTGTGAGCTGAGCTGGGCCTCTGAAGGTAAGAGGGCCCTTCAGACTTCCTGGGTGTCTCCACACTCAGACTCTTGGGCTTTGTGGTCTCAGATGCTGGCGTGAACAGCATGTCCTATAAAGTGTGCCCTCGGGGTCCCAGCAACGCTTTGTGCAAACCACCTCTAACCAAACCGACCCAGAGGGTCTGAAAGGCCCTTGACCTTGCTGCCTTTAGCAGAGAAGGAGTGAATGGCCGGGGGGATCTGGGAGGATGAGGGGAACCGCCTGTCTCAGGGGGTGGTGACAGTGTGGTTGACCCTCTGCTGAAGCAGACTGCCTCCCCACAGCTGTGTAAGTGTTGGCAAAGTCGGGAAACATGGGACAAACTCTTTTAAAATCACCTGGCTGGGATGGGGCGTCTGGGTGGCTCAGTTGGTTAACATCGGACTTCCGCTCAGGTCATGATCTCACAGTTCGCGGATTCGAGCCCCGCATGGGGCTCTCTGCTGTCAGCACGGAGCCTGCTTTGGATCCTCTGTCCCCCTCTCTCTCTGCCCCTCCTGCACTCTCTCTCTCTCTCTCAAAAATAAATAAACATTTTTAAAAAATAAAAAAAAAAAATCACCTGGCTGGGTGGGGGGGCACCTGAGTGTCTCAGTCGGTTGAGCATCTAGCTCTTGGTTTTTGGCTCAGGTCGTGATCTCACATTTCATGGGTTTGAGCCCCATGTCCGTGCTGTCAGCATGAAGCCTGCTTGGGATTCTCTCTCTCTCTCTCTCTCTCTGCCCCTCCCCTGCTCGAGCGCTCCCTCTTTTTCAGAATAAATAAATACACCTTTATTTATTTTAAAATCACCTGGCTGAGGTCATGTTAGGTTTCTCCACTATAAAGTTCCTCTTTTCTCCCATTTTCTGGCTGTTTCTTGGAAGGAAGTCACTATGCACAACCCGTGCTTAAGGACCAGGGACCAGGGAGCCTTGAGGGCAGAGTATATACACAAATTATTTGGAATTTTTCTGCATGGGAGATTTGTATTTCGTCCTCCATTCATTTATTTATTCAATTATTTATTTTTATAAAAGTTCTTACATTTTTGGGGCACCTGGGTGGGTCAGTGGGTTAAGTGCCAAGTTTGGCTCAGGTCATGATCTCACAGTTCGTGGGTTCGAGCTCCGCATCGGGCTCTGTGCTGACAGCTCGGAGCCTGGAGCCTGCTTCGGACTCTCTCTCTCTCTCTCTCTCTCTCTCTCTCTCTCTTTCTGCTCCTTCCCTGCTCGTGCTCTGTGTGTGTCTCTCTCTCAAAAATAAATAAACATCAAAAAAATTTAAAAGTACTTACATTTTCAAATAATAACCTCATTATGTTTTCAGATAAAGTACTTGAAATTGAAATTATTGGGTCTAACTGTTAAGCTGAAAAAAAAAAGAGAGAGAGAGAGAGGAAGTACAATAAATGTACCACAGAATGTCCAGAAGTTCTGGAAACACAGGGAAAGTTGTGTACTTGGGTATTCTCCAAATAGTAATTAGATTCATTGGTTTAAATGTAGAGAGAGGCCTTTGCCTGAAAGATGTTGGAAAGCTCACTTCCAGCAAACGGAGCCTGTTATTTGAAAGTGTTCCTGACATACGGCTTACACCTAAGTTTAGCCTGGTCTCCTGACCTTGCTGGCCACGAAGTGATGAGTCCTGCCGTGGTGGCCAAGTCCGTCCTGCCTGTGAGCGTCTCCCGCCTCTTAGGGGGCCATCTTGCTCCCAGCTCTGCTCCTTCGAGGATACCAGGACTCACGTCCCACAGACTGCGGTGGGGAAGGGCCTGGCAGCCACCTCGTTTGATGAAAAATGAGATAATCTAGGGAGAGGCTGTGGCTGGCTTTAGAGAAGTGACAGCTTTGCTGAGTGGGAAGCAGTCAGTGTCTTCACTTGGATCTGTTTCCTGGTGGGTAGCTCTTTTTTATCTTTATCTTTTTTCATGTTTCTTCATTTTTGAGAGAGAGAGAGAGAGAATGAATGGGGGAGAATGAATGAGAGAGAGATTGGGGGACAGAGGATCAGAAATGGACTCTGTGCTGACAGCAGCGAGCCCAGATGCGGGGCTCAAACTCATGAACTGGGAGGTCATGACCTGAGCTGAAGTCGGATGCTCAATGACTGAGCCGCCCAGGCGCCCCTCCTGGTGGATAGTTCTAAGCCTCTCAGGCTTCCATTCCCTGTCCTGGTGATTGTTTCCAGGGTGGGCATGGGACCTAAGCAGGCCCAGTCAATGAGAATCTCTGTAAGTGTGCCTTCCAGAAACTTCTAGCTTGACCTGGGTGGAACTGTGAGAAGGGGATCTCCAGAAACTCGGTCAGGATTGAGCTCCCTTCCCTCCTGCCAACGCCATGATTCTGGGAATAGGACGACCAGCCCTCCTGGTTTTCATGGGACCGTCCTCATTTTAAAACTCAAAGTCCTTGGGGCGCCTGGGTGGCGCAGTCGGTTAAGCGTCCGACTTCAGCCAGGTCACGATCTCGCGGTCAGTGAGTTCGAGCCCCACGTCAGGCTCTGGGCTGATGGCTCAGAGCCTGGAGCCTGTTTCCGATTCTGTGACTCCCTCTCTCTCTGCCCCTCCCCCGTTCATGCTCTGTCTCTCTCTGTCCCAAAAATAAATAAACGTTGAAAAAAAATTAAAAAAAAAACAAAACTCAGAGTCCTATGTCCTGGGAAAACCCTCACTCTCAGGCAAATCAGGAGGGCTGTTCACTCCACCAGGGACAATGGTTCCTTTGCTTTTCATTTCTAGCCTCTGGAAAGGAAAAAGTGAGTTTGGAGCAGGGTGAGGGGAAATTGCAGTGGGGAGGAGCTCAAAGACAGCCAGGAGGTGGCTCCTCGTGGGGGAGTATCCGGCAGAAAGCACTGAGCGGCGTGGATGTCTGCTTGGGGCTCACCTTCAGGCCATCCCCAGGGTGACTCCGTCTCCTCCATCGGGGAAGACCCCTTAGTTTCTTAGTTTACAGGAAGTACATAGAAGGATGTAGATACAGGGGCGCCTGGGTGGCTCGGTGGGTTAAGTGTCTGTCTCTAGATTTCAGCTCAGGCCATGATCTCACCATTTGTGAGATCGAGCCCCACGTTGGGCTCTGTGCTGACAGTGCGGAGCCTGCTTGGGATTCTCTCTCTCTCCCTCCCTCTCTCTCTGCCCCTCCCCTGCTTGCACTCTCTCTCTCTCTCTCAAAATAAATGAATACACTTAAAAAGAAAAAGGATGTAGATATATACATACTGACATGAAAAGATGCTCATGGGCAATTACTTAAGCCAAAAAAAAAAAAAAAAAGCAGGTTGCAGAATGCTTTGTACCATATGAGCTCTTTTCTGTGAATGAATAAGTTAGAAGCAGCCTGCCAGGAGGACACCTCCAGCTCTCTTTAACCTCTTACCAAAGACAAGCTTAAAGATGCTTGTTTTGGTTTTCCGAGAGGAAGAAGAAAACGCGTCCGCTTTTATTGTAATAATCACAATGCTCACACAAGCTTTGAGTTGCTCCCTGCATTTCTCCAGAAACAGGAGGCCCAGAGCTCGTCTGGAGATTGCTGCGGTGTCGCAGGGTGTTGGGAGACTTTTCTTGCTCTATTCTTCTGGGAACTTGAATTGATGCGTCTGCCCGTTTCCATGCTGAACACCGTGTTTGTGGTTCTTTTCTTAAACAGCCAAGTTGCTTTCCATCAAAAGTTTCCCGGAGTGGGCGGTATGACATTAATGCTCTTTGGCCAAAATGCAGAGGCCACATTTTTGAGCCCACCAAGGCAGAGCTACCGTGGAGCGTCTGTAGGAACTATTTCTCTCTCTTCTGGCTGCAGAATAAGACTTCAGGCCGCAGCCTCCGTGGTCTGGAAGCGGGACCGCCTTATTAAAGCAGGGAGATCCCTCTGCTGGGCGCCCGAGCGTGAGGTCCCAGGGCTCGGTCAGGCTCAGCTTGCTTTCTTGCCCACTCCTGGGGAAGGGGGAGAGAGCAGGTTTCCTAGAGACCCCGGGTGATGACCTTTTGCACCATCAAAACTCCGATCTCGAATCAAGGAAGACAACAAGACTGGTGAAATGTTTTGCTAAAAAGCTGCTCCCTCTGACAGTTTCTGCAGAGCCCGAAACTCGCGTGCTCTTTTCGGTCTCCGGCACGGAGTTGTTCCTCCCGGCAGCGGCAGTCACAGCACCAGGACCCTGCTGCCTTGCCAATGCTACCTCCTCATCCACATCATTCCCAGGAAGACGCCGGCACGGAAGCGGGTTAATCTTGTAGCCCACCCGAGCTGGCTGTGGGCTTGGCACGGGCCTTGCCTCTCCTTCAGCCCCCAGTGGCCCAAGCTGGGAACCCCAGAGGAGGAAACACCTGTTGGCCCTGTCTTAGGGATGGGCCGTGAATTCCCCGAGATACAGAGTGAGTCACTGCGAGACCGTGCAGCGGAATTTACTCATCCCCCAGGAATGGACCCTTGGAAGGCTCCAGAATGACTAGCCTCAAGTGTTCTGTCTCAGGCACAGGGCATTTTCCCCCCCGAACTATGTCTGCAGTCACTTCCTCTCTGGACACATCCTGTTTCTGGGAGCAGGCGACTTGCCAGGCAGATCACAGCCTCTGCTGCTGGGAGCAGACGGGCGGAGACATCCTTCCTCTAATTTCTAGTACCTAATCCCATCTTCCTTCCCAGTCAGAGATATCAATCAGCATCTCCGCTTTTCCCAGGTCCCTGCACGCCAGGAAGGGAGCATACAGAAAAGCGTGTTTCTATTGGCAACCCCAGCTTACAAGAGGTGCTTAGAGACCACTGTTGATTCGCCACCAGCTTCTCAGGCACAGGTAATCGGGAAAGGATCTAGGGCAAGGATCCATCCATCCATTCACTCGTTCATGCAATAAATATTTATGGAGTACCTACTGTGTGCCAAGCGCCATTCTAGATGCTGGGCTACGGAGGTAAACAAAACATAAAAATCAATGTCCTCCTAGCAGTTACGTTCCACTGGGAGGGACAGCTGATAAACAAGATAAAAAATTATGGCGTGTAAGATAATGATAAATGCTACGCAGAGAACACAAAGCTGGGAAAGCAAATACGCAACGCGGGGTATGGAGGGAAGTGTGAAACGTTCAGCAAGGTGGCTGGAGAAGTCCTTGCTGGGAAAGGAAATCCTGAAAATAAGACTTGAAGGAGGCAAGGAAGCCAGCAGTAGGGGCAAAAGCATTGTAGGCAGAGGGGACAGCAAGTGCAAAGACCCTGAGGTAGGAGTGTGCCTGGACTTCTTGGGGAACAGGAGAAAAGCCAGTGTGGCTGGAGCAGAGTGAGAAGAGGAGAGGCACAGGAGTGAGAGTCAGGCTAACAGGAGACATGCCACGCTGTGAGTGGTGGCATGGACTTTGGTATTCACCCTGTGATATAGGAGAGTTTTAATAGCGAATGACGGGATCTCATTTATGTCCCAACAGGATTCTCTTAGGAAGCCGCATGGAGAGTAGCCTAAAGAAGGTAAGGGCAGGATGTGGAAGGTGGGAGACCACTGAGGAGGGGACCGCAACAGTCTAGGGGAGAGATAATGGTGGCCTAGACAGGTAGTGGCCAGGGGTGCGGTGACCAGTGATTCCAGAATATTCTGAAGATAGAGCTCACAGGATGTGCTGATACACAGGATATGGGGTGTGAAAAAATACAAGGAAAAAAAAAAGACGACACCAATAGGGTTTTCAGCCCAAGTGAATGGAACAATGGAGCTGCTATTAATTAAGAAAGGGAAACCTATAGGAGGGGCTGGCCCAGGGCAGGTCAGGAGCTGGGTTTTGGCCACAGAGAGTTTGAGATGCCCATTAGACATCCATGTGTTGTCAAGTAGGCTTTGGAGACCTGAGTCTGTGGTTCAGAGTAGAGGTTCTGTCTCGAGATACAGATTTGGACTCACGCTTTTTCTTCCCCCTCCTCCTCTTCCTCTCTTCTTCTTCTTCTTCTTCTTCTTCTTCTTCTTCTTCTTCTTTTTCTTCTTCGAGGGAGGGGAGGGGAGGGGCAGAGAGAGAGAGGGAGAGAGACAATCTTAAGCAGTCTCCATGCTCAGCGTGGAGCCTGACATGGGGCTTGATCCCACGACAGTGAGATCATGACCTGAGCGGAAATCAAGAGTTGGATACTCAATCAACTGAGCCACACAGGTGCCCCTGGGCTCATGCTTTTAATGCTGGCACTGGTCAGCTTGGGTTTTATTTCATATGGTGAACATTTAAAAAATGTTATCTTTGGGGTGCTTGGGTAGCTCTGTCAGTCACTGTCCTTACTGATAGTGTGGACTCTGCTTAGGATTCTCTCCTTCTCCTTCTCTCTCTCTCTGTCCCCCTCCCCCCCACCCCGCTCTCTCTCTCTCTCTCAAAAATCTATATAAACTTAAAGATATATAATCTTTAAAATTTTCTATTATAAATTTCTTTAAAGATATAGGTCAGATTATATGATTTCTCTACTTTAAACCTTCAAATGATTTCCCTTTTCATTCAGATTAAAAAGCAAAGTTTGAAGACAGTTTGGGTATTCATCAAAGCAAAAGCTATGCCCGGTAATCCCACCCCTCAATATTTACTTAACTGAAATGCATACTCATGTGTTCTGAAAGATACAAAAAAAAAAAAAATCCTCATAGCAGTATTATTTGAAATAGCCCCCAATTGGAAACAGTCCAAATGTTGATCACTGGTAGAATAGAAAGACACATTGTGGTATATGTATATGGTCAATACTACCCACTAATGAAGAAAATGAACCATGACCATCCATAGCTACATGGACAAATGCCCAAACATAACATTCAGCAAATAAAGCCAGACATCAAAGGTTAATACTCTATGATTCCATTTGCATGAAGTTTGAAACCAGGCAAAACGAATCCACAATAACAGAAGTTGAAATAATGGTTTTATCCTTGGGGGGATAATGACAAAAGAGGCAGGAGAGAGGCTTTAGGGTTGCTGGCAATGTTCTACAGCTCAGGCAGGTTGGTGGTTTAAATGGGTGGGTCCAGGCGGTAAAAATTCACGGAGTTGTACATTTATGACTCGTGTACATTTCTCTACGTGTGTTGTAGTTCCATAAAAATCTTATACAAAGTCCTCAGCGAAAAGGCCCTACGTGATAATGGCACTCCCTCTGCCCCACCCCTATTTCTGGCTGCACCCCAACTTTGCTCACCCCACTCTTGTGACCCTTCTCTCATGGTTCACTGATACACCGTTGTTGGTCTTTCCTTCCTTGAGGATTTTGTACTTACAGATCCATCTGTTCCCAGATATCCACATAGCTTACTCCCTCACCTAATTCAAGTCTCTGCTGGAACTTCCTCTTATCAGAGAAATCTCGCCTGATAAACCTATGTGAAATAACATCCTCCACCACTCTTGTCCCCTTGCTCTTTTTAATCTTGTGCAAATATGTAACCACTGCTTTGCATATTATGTGTTTGTTTGCTCATTGATTTGTTGTCTGTCTCTATTACTAGAATCTAAGCTCCAAGAGAATCGGTACTTGGTTTACCGTCGTATCTTCAGTGCGTGAATTGGGGCCTGGCGCATAGTAGGTGCTCAGTAAGTATTTACTGGAGGGATGAATGCAATAGGCAGCAGTAAATAAGACAGACATTATTCCTGTTCTCATGGAGGAAAGAGTGGCTTAGATCTTTAAAAGGAGCATAAAGAGTCTAGCTAGCTCTGAGGTAGGAGTTGTGTTTCTTTGTACTTTTATAGGGTGTAGGACAGGGACTGACCTATAGAGTAAATTTTCCGCAAGTGGTTATTGCGGTCTTTAAAGCTACATTTCTGAGCTTAGAAATTTACCCTCTCGGGGCGCCTGGGTGGCGCAGTCGGTTAAGTGTCCGACTTCAGCCAGGTCACGATCTCGTGGTCCGGGAGTTCGAGCCCCGCGTCAGGCTCTGGGCTGATGGCTCGGAGCCTGGAGCCTGTTTCCGATTCTGTGTCTGCCTCTCTCTCTGCCCCTCCCCGTTCATGCTCTGTCTCTCTCTGTCCCAAAAATAAATAAAAAACGTTGAAAAAAAAAATTAAAAAAAAAAAAAGAAATTTACCCTCTCAAAGAAAGAATGAAGACAATTAATTGAATGAATGAATGAATGAATGAATGAATGAATATTTTTAGCCCCATCAATTTCCAAACCATAGAAAAGAGACTGGATCCAAACCTACCAGCAAGTTCTTGAAATCAGGTGAGTGAGTGTGTGTGTGTGTGTGTGTGTGTGTGGATGTAACTGCCAACACCATCACTTGATGAGAGCTCACTAAATTGTACCACATTTCCACATCTTGACAAGACCATCGGATTCTGAGCAGTAAGTCTAGGGCATCAGAGCTCCTGGTGTGTGGAGACGGGATTTGCTTTGATGAGTAGGAGCAAGGCAGGGCAACAAGGGGCTCTAGATGAGAGCCAAAGGCAAGGCGCCTAAACAGGGGACCAAGGAGGACATGTCATTCGTTCTACAGAAAGTAGCGGCAGTGGGCGCCTGGGTGGCTCAGTCACTTGAGCTTCGACCCTTGATTTTTTTTTTTTAATTTTTTTTAATGTTTATTTATTTTTGAGACAGAGACAGAGCATGAACGGGGGAGGGTCAGAGAGAGAGGGAGACACAGAATCCGAAGCAGGCTCCAGGCTCTGAGCTGTCAGCACAGAGCCCGACGTGGGGCTCGAACTCACGGACCGCGAGATCATGACCTGAGCCGAAGTCGGACGCTTAACCGACTGCGCCACCCAGGGGCCCCACGACCCTTGATTTTGACTCAGGTCATGATCTCACAATTTTGTGAGTCCAAGTTCCATGTCGGGCTCTGTGCAGACTGTGTGGAGCCCGCTTGGGATTCTCCCTCCCTCTCCGCTCCTCCCCCTCCCCCGATGTTGCTTTGTCTCTCTCAAAATAAAAAAAATAAACATTAAAAAAAAAAAAGTAGCTGCGGGGCACCTGGATGGCTCAGTCGGTTGAGCGACTCTTGATTTTGGCTCAGGTCATGATCCCAGAGTCGTGGGATGGAGCCCCACATCGGGCTCTGCACTGAGCTTGCGCCTGCTTAAGATTCCCTCTACCTCTCTCTCTCCCTCTGCCCCCTTCCCCTGCTCATGCTCTCTCTCTCTCTTTGAGACAATTAAAAATTATTTTAAAAAATTAAAAAAAATTTGTTTTAATTGAAAGAGAGAAAGAGAAAAAGAAGGAAAGAAGCCGCCCAAGGCGAGGCCTGGGCTGGTGTCCTAGCTGGGAGTTTCGCACCATTCATCCCTTTACCAGTGGCCATCTCTGCCCTGTTCTTCAAGTGATGTGAGCGTTTGGCCAAAGCCTGCATATTAGGCTGCACCTGTAGCTGCCCAGCTCTGAACCTGGGGTGCTGGTCTCTTGGGTGGACGAGAGAATCACAGGATTTACAGGGCTACAGGACTGGTAATAACCCTCCTTCTGCCTGTCGGGTCTTTTATCCCACCAGTTCACATACCTTTTCAAACAGTAATTAACCTCCCCACAGCCCCAAGTGGAAGCTGGGGATGTTAAACACAGTGTTCCTTGTTTCGTTGGGAGCAGAGGCCAGAGCACTTCTAAGTGTCTTGGCTGGAGGGCACACACGGTGAGTCAGCAGTGTCTCCCAGGAGGGGAGTCTGGAGTCCTGTCCACAAGTGACCTGTTTTACTTTAATCACCACCCCACCCAGCGCCTTCTGGTCGCTTCCTTCACAGTCCTGTGGTGTCTGTTACCACTCCTCAATCCACAGACTCTCTCCCAAAAACGTGTCGGAATTTTTCAACCGTGAGATCTTTTTCTCCCCACCTCCTTTTTTTGTCTTTGTAGGTTCGTAATCTTTGCTATCATTTTAGTGAGGTCTCCTGAGGCACAGGAGAAAAACCCAGAGGGACAATATGCCATTATTAAAAAGTAAATTGGAACATTATACCGATAGCACCACGTCGCAGAAAATCCGGAGGTAAAAAAGGTGGGGGAACTCTCTCGTCTCTCATGCCAACAAAACCATGTTATGATTCTGGTGTGCTGCTCATGTGATTCCTTGCTATGCATGTTTTCAGACTGTGGTCATGTTCTTGGTTTGCATAAAGTTTATATCCTTCCTTTTTCACTTAACTTTTGCATCAAAAGCATTTCCCCTGCATTTTGACATAATCTTTATAATCATTTCTTTAAAGGTTGTACACAAGTCCATCAGGGAGATTTACAAGAATACACTTTAAGCAGAGTACTATTGTCGGTCCCTGTTGCCAAATATTTAAGATGTTTCTGGTATTGATTCACACATGTAGTGGGGAGGGGCAATAAAGTGGGGTATCTACACCTAGTAGTTTTTTTTTAACCAGAAAAAGCTATTCTTTGAATGTTGTCAGTAAAATTTATCATAAGAGTGTATAAATTAATGGGAAAATATAGATAATCTTTCAAAATAGTGTTGGGGATAACTGAGTGGCCATGTGAGGTGGGGGAAGGGGAAAACTTGGATCCATTTCTTTAACTAGGATAAATTCCAAATGCACCAAATATTTAGATGTCAAGAAAGAAAGAAAGAAAGAAAGAAAGAAAGAAAGAAAGAAAGAAAAGAAAGAAAAGAAAAGAAAGAAGGGAAAGAGAGAAAAGAAAAGAAAGAAACTATAAAAGTACTTGAAAAATCCATTGGAGAATTTTTTATTATTTCCTAAGTGGAAATTTTGTCCAAGAATGAAATGAAGTCTGGAATCCATAAAATAAAACATGGATAAATATGATTATATAAAACTCGAATTTCTTCAAGGCAGAGACCATTATACATGGAGTCAAAAGACAAATGACGAACTGGGAAATATATTTTTGATTCCACATATAGAAAGGATTAATTTCCCTAATATATTAAGAGTTCCCACAAACTGGTAAGGAAACCAGCCAATAATCTAGTGGAAAAATGGGCAAAGACTATGTGCAGACAATTCACAGAAAGGAAACACAAATCATTCTTAAATATATGAAAAAAAATGTTCACTTTCTTCCATTGAATGACCGATTCGTAGAAAAACTACCCGGATAATGACAGTCTTGATTTTTCAGTTTGGGAGAGACTGAAAGGGCAGTTCAGCTCAGTGACCAAGAGCCTGAATTTGGACTTAGGGAACCTGGGCTTGAGTGTCAGGTGTACTGTTATTAGATGGGTTATTAAATTTCTACGGAGAGTGGATTGGTGATATCTACTAAAATTTAAAGTATGTTTACCCTTTAATTCATTAATTTATCCTGAGCAATGATGCCCCTTTGTGATATTGTGATTTACAGTAAGAAATATACATTTGATCTTAGTTCAGGCACAGAGCTCCCTAAACCCTTGGAATTTCCTAAGTGGTGAGAGAGGGAAAGGTATCTTTTGTTATGTTAACAGGGTGACTTTTTGGACCGCACCTAAGAATGGGGGCTGGCTGCCCAGAGACCCCACTGTGTGATTAGAGGGTTAGAACGCTCAGTCCCACTGCAGGGGACCTCCTGCAGCAGAGCTGGAGACTGAGTTCAAAGTACCAACGGCCAATGATTTAATTAGTCGTGCCTTTGTAACGAATCTGCCATAGGAACCCAAAAGGAGAGGGTCTGGAGAGCTTCTGGGTTGGTGAACACTTGGAGATTAGGGTTGGTGAACACCCGGAGAGGGCATGAAAGCTCTGCCCACTTTCCCTATCCCCCTGCCCCACGCATCTCTGCCATCTGACTGTTCCTGAATTATATTCTTTTAAAATTAACTGGTGATCGGGGCACCTAGGTGGCTCAGTCGGTTGAGCATTCAACTTCGGCTCAGGTCATGATCTCACGGAAACTGGTGATCTAGTAAGTAAAATATTTCTCTGATCTCTGTGAGCCACTCTAGCAAATGAATGGAACCGAAGAAGGATGGGGTCATTGGGACCTCTGATCTATAGCCAGTGGGTCAGAAACACAGGTGTCAATGTGGACTTGGATGGCCTGTGAAAGTGGGAGGTAGTCTCTTGGGACCAAGCCCTGACCCTGTGGACTCTCATGCTATCTCCAGGTAGATAGTGTCAGAATTGAACTGAATTGTAGGGTATTCATTCAGCTGGTATCCAAGCATTGCTTGGTACTGTGGGGGGAAAACCCTCCTCTACACATTGGAATTTGGGTACAGAACCAGTTTACCCTTCTAAGGGTATTTTTGCTACATGGTTGATTGATTAGCAAAAGATTGAAAACAACCTAATAAGGGATTGGTTAAATCAGTTATGATATATCCAAATTGTGCACTGATACAGATGGTAATCAAAACAAGGTGTGAAAAAAGATTACATATTATCAATTTCCATAATGTAATGCTGGCTTGTCTCTAATATCGTCCCTAAGCGGGGACAGGAATGGAGAATGCCTTTTCATGGTGTACCCCTTTGTATTTGTTGATTTCTTTAATTTAAAAAAATTTTTAATGTTTTTTTTTTTTTGAGAGACAGAAACAGAGCGCGAACAGGGGAGGGGCAGAGAGAGAGGGAGACACAGAACGTGAAGCTGGCTCCAGGCTCTGAGCTGTCAGCACAGAGCCCCACGCGGGGCTCAAACCCACGAACCATGTGATCATGACCTGAGCTAACGCCGGAGGCTTAACCAACTAAGCCACCCTGGCGCCCCTGTATTTTTAGATTTTTGCGTGGAACTTATTTCCTCTTCACAGAAAAATAAATACCACTTACTTAAAAAAAATTGTCTTTAACATTTATTCACCTTTGAGAGGCAGGGAGACAGAGCGCTAGTGGGGGAGGGGCAGAGAGAGAAAGAGAGAAAGAGATAGAATCCCAAGAAGGCTCCAGGCTGTGAGCTGTCAGCACAGAGTTCGACACAGGGCTCAAACCCACGAACCGTGAGATCATGACCTGAGTCAAAGTTGGACGCTTCACCGACTGAGCCACCCAAGGACCCCAAATACCATTTACTGTTTAAAAATTAAAACAGAACCTGTCAGCAGTGGGGCTGATCTTTAGGAAGGCCTTTAGGAGTGTCTCCTTGTGGTTAGGTAGATATAAGGCAAAGGGCACCCCATACTCGGGAGGATTCCAGAATGTGGAATGTGAGGCAACTCCACCAAAAATCCGTAGAAGGTACAGCTCATAAGTTGTTGGGGAGGGGTGGGCAAATCTGTCCTTAATGAGGCTTAGTGGGATTAGAATCTCGCTGAGCTGCTCTTCACTGAGTTCATTTGAAGGACATGGGGGGCTGGAGGACAAACTTGCCAGGGTGGGCCACAGAGGTGCAGGGAGGCTGGTACCCAGACCTCTTGTGAAAATGAGCAAGGGTGGCCCGCCTGTGCCAAGTGTCCAACAGCCCCCTTCCAACAGTGACCCTGCGGGAGAGCCACCCCAGCAACCGTGGCGGAGATGGGACCCTTTGGCGACCGATCGATTTTCTCTTGGGAAAAGACTCTTGGGAGAAAAGACAGCAACGTGTCTTCGGTCATGTCAATTTTAAAGAAGATAAGTTCTTATTTTTGTACCTGATGCTGGAGAAACACGACAAATTGGCTACGTTTAAATCATATCATGATCAGCAACTTCCTACTTGGGGCTTTCCCACCTTGCATATTGTTTATTTATATTAGACCTAATTTATTTGCTTAAATCAGATTCTGAGAAGCAGGGTTATGCAGTTAAAAGGTACGGACATTTTACGTATGACTTTGTCAAAGGGTTACATCCAGTTTACAGATTTCCAGCCATGTAAAAGACAATGAGTTATTCCACATGAAAACTTCCACGTGAACGTTCGTCACCAGGGAAGAGTGGAAACATTCCAAATGCCCACCAGATGATGAATGGATAGACCAAAATGTGTTACGTCCCTAAGGTGGAATACTATTCAACAATGAAAAGGACTGAAGCCCTGACACGTGCTGCAACACGGATGGACTTTGGAAACATCATGTTAAGTGAAAGAAGCTAGTCACGGAAGACCGCGTATTGTACATCCATTTATTTGAAATGCGCGCAAAAAGCAAATCTATAGAGGCAGAAAGCAGATTGGTGGCTGTCCCTGGCTGGGGGAGAAAAGGGTAGGACGTGCCTGCCAATGAGTGCAGTGTTTCTTTCTGAGGTGGTGAACATATTCTGAAATTAGATAATGATATGGTTGTACAACGCTGAATATGCTAGAACCCGCCGAATTGCCCACTAGAAAAGGATGAATTGTATGTGAATTATACCTCAACAAGGGCTATTATTATTTTTTTTTAAAATAAGGACTATTATTTCAAAAAAGGCGATGAGTTCTCTGAAACCCTAATATGAGGTTGTTTCTTTGTTGTTATATTTTTCTGCTTTATATATGAGAAATATTTTAATATTTGAATAATTAAAACTTTTTTGGAAATAAAAATATGTCTTTGTGAGCTGTATGTGCAAATAGTTTGCCCATTAACCTTTCGGGTGATTGGGGTTTTTTCTTGTGAATTTAAGTTATATGCATAATAAAAAATATTAAAATTTCCTAATCACATTTGGGAACAGAGTACAGTCTGTTTCTTTTACTCTTATGTTATTTTTTCATGGGAATGCATAACTGAAAAAAATAATTTTTTAAGGTCCAATGCATAATTTTTTCCTTTTGTAATTACTTTCATTGTTTTGTTACTGGGAAGTTATTCTCTGAAGGAAATAAGAAAAAAAATAATAGTCAGAAATAAAGTTGAATTGGCAAAAAATTAAAGGGCTGGGGCGCCTGGGTGGCTCAGTCGGTTAAGTGTCTGACTCTTGATTTCAGCTCAGGTCATGATCTCACAGTTTGTGGGTTTGAGCCCCAAATGGCGCTCCATGATGAGAGTGTGGAGCCTACTTGGGATTCTCTCTCTCCCTCTCTGTCTGCCCCTTCCCTGTTTGCTTTCTATCCCTGTCTCTCTCAAAATAAAAAAAAAAAAATTTTTTTTTTAATTAAAGGGCTGATTCTTTGAAACACCAAACTAATCTGGTTGTCTAATTAAGAAAAAACAAACAGGGGCGCCTGGGTGGCGCAGTCGGTTAGGCGTCCGACTTCAGCCAGGTCACGATCTCGCGGTCCGTGAGTTCGAGCCCCGCGTCAGGCTCTGGGCTGATGGCTCGGAGCCTGGAGCCTGTTTCCGATTCTGTGTCTCCCTCTCTCTCTCTGCCCCTCCCCCGTTCATGCTCTGTCTCTCTCTGTCCCAAAAATAAATAAACGTTGAAAAAAAAAAATTAAAAAAAAAAAAAAAAAGAAAAAACAAACAAACAAACAAACACCAACCCCCCCCCATAATAACCAGAGTTAGAAATGAGAACGAGAATATAATATCAGATGGGAATAAACCCCTTAAAAATTAAAATATATCATGTTCAATTCGATTCTAGTAAATCTCCAATTCTTGATGAAGTGAACATTTTTTCTAAGAAATATGAATTGCCAAAATTGATCCATGAAAAAATAATGTATCAGGGGCCCCTGGGTGGTTCAGTCAGTTAAATGATTGACTCTTAGCTCAGGTCTTGATCTCAGAGTCGTGAGTTCAAGCCCAACTTTGGGCTGTGTGCGGGTGTGAACCCTACTTAAGAAAAAAAACAAAGGAGTGTATCAGAATAAGCAAACAGGTATGGAAGAAATTGATTGTGTATGTCTTTGGGGAAAAATGTCGCTTCCAAGAAAATTTCTGAGTCCGGACAATTGCCAGTCTATCCTGTTAGCTTTTAGGAGAAGCAAGACTTGTGGGCACGTGGTGAGATCTTTTCAGGATTCCAAAACAAGATGGTACCCCAAAAGAGTTCATGGCCTTTGACTTCAAGATAATCCCAATTCTGCCTCTCATTCTAATCAAGTAAACAGGGATTTATGAGCAAGAGTACTTTTATAGCTCTAAATAGTGAAAAACTGGAAACAAAAATATTCCTTACTACGAAAATGGACAATAGGGGTGCCTGGGTGGCTCAGTCGGTTGAGCGTCCGACTTCGGCTCAGGTCATGATCTCACAGTTTGTGAGTTTGAGCCCCACGTCAGGCTCTGTGCTGACAGCTCAGAGCCTGGAGCCTGCTTCATGTTCTGTGTCTCCCTCTTTCTCTGCCCCAACCCACTCGCATTCTGTCTCTGTCTCTCTCAAAAATAAATAAACATTAAAAAAAAAAAAGAAAATGGGCAATAAATCAAGGATATTTACAGCACAAAATACTTTCTAGTCACCCAGTTTGTGTTCAAACAACATTTAATGACATGGAAACAGTCTCATGATAAGTGAAAAATCTAGATATAAAATTGATTTTACAATATAATCCCAACTTGTTTAAAACAATTTCTTACATTGATGCATAAAAACACAAGTTGGATAGAAATGTCGGTAGTCATTATATCTGAATATTTAAAATTTTCTCTGTTTGGGGCGCCTGGGTGACTCAGTCAGTTAAGTCTCCAACTCTTGATTTCGGCTTTGGTCATGATCTCATGGTTGGTGGAATCGAGCCCTGCATCCGGCTCTGTGCTGACAGTGTGGAGCCTACTTGAGATTCTCTCTCTCCCTCTCTTTCTGTCCTTCCTGTGCTTGTTCGTGCTCTCTCTCTCTCTCAAAATAAATAAACTTAAAAAAAAAAGATTTAAAATTTTCTGTTGGACTTTTCTTATTTTCAAAATTCTCTATATTAAACATGTATTACTTTTATAATCAAAAAAGTGTTATTTAAAAGGCATAAATTTGTATAGAATAAGGAATAAAAGGAAATATACAAAAATAACAATGGTTATCTTTGGGTGGTAGATAATAAATTATTTTAGTTTCTCCTTTGTAATGTCGACCATTTTCCATATTGCACAACGAGCAATGATTACTTTTATTATAAGCATTTTAAAAAACAGTCTCTCCCGGGGCGCCTGGGTGGCTCAGTCGGTTAAGCGTCCGACTTCGGCTCGGGTCATGATCTCGCGGTTCGTGAGTTCAAGCCCCGCGTCAGGCTCTGTGCTGATGGCTCAGAGCCTGGAGCCTGTTTCAGATTCTGTGTCTCCCTCTCTCTCTGACCCTCCCCCGTTCATGCTCTGTCTCTCTCTGTCTCAAAAATAAATAAAGGTTAAAAAAAAATTAAAAAAAAAAACAGTCTCCATAGGCTTGATAACTTGATAACATTTTTATTATATATTTTAAGTTTTTCATAATTATTTTTAAGTGGATGCTAAATATACACGGTAAATATATGCATATTATATTTTGTAATTTAGCTTCCCCTAGTATATTAGGAACATTAAAAATTTTTTTTCTTAATGTTTATTTATTTTTGAGAGATAGAGAGAGAGAGTGCAAGTGAGGGAGGGGCAGAGAGAGAAGGAGACACAGAATACAAAGCAGGCTTCAGGCTCTGAGCTGTCAGCACAGAGTTCTATATGGGGCTTGAACCCATGAACCGTGAGATCATGACCTGAACTGAAGTCAGATGCTTAACTGGCTGAGCCACCCAGGTGCCCCTGGACATTTTTTAAAGTAGACTTCACACCCAGCACAGAGCAGGCTTCAGGCTCTGAGCTGTCAGCACAGAGCTCAATATGGGGTTTGAACTCATGACCCTGAGATCAAGACCTGAGCTAAGATCAAGAGTCAGACACTTAACTGACTGAGCCACCCAGGCTCCCTGTATTATGAACATCTTTAACGTCCTTAAACATTAATCTAAAATATCATTTTTTAATGGCTCCATAATATGTTGTATATTTAAGTTTATTTATTTTGAAAGACAGAGCATGTGAGCTGGGAGGGGCAGAGAGAGAGGGAGAGAGAGAGAGAGAATCCCAAGCAGGCTCCCCACTGCCAGTACAGAGCCTGATGTAGAGTTCAAACTCACCAACCGTGAGATCATGACCCGAGCCCAAGTCAAGAGCCAGACACTTAACCGACTGAGCCACCCAGGTGCCCCAGCATATTTTTTAAGGTTTATTTATTTATCGAGGAGAGAAAATGCGTGTGCACGTGCACACACACACACACACACACACTTGCAAGTTGGGGAGGGGCAGAGAGAGAGAGAATCCTAAGCAGGCTCTGCACTCTCAGCCCAGAGCCTGATGGAGGGCTTGAACCTGCAAACCATGAGATCAGGACCTGAGCTGAGTTGGACCCAGGCACCTTGGCTGCATAATACTTTATTACAGTTTTTTTTTTTTACCAGATTTAGATTAAAATTTTTTTTCCTAATTAAAACTGTACTTCACTCTCTGTCCCAAAAATAAATAAACGTTGAAAAAAAAAATTTAAAACTGTACTTCAATAAACACTCTTACCCAACAGTCTTTCTCAGACAATCTCGCAGTTTTTGAGTTCTCTACAGTCTGCTGAATGAGGGCAGCCCAGCTTTGGATTTCTCTCCGGGGGAACAGAGCATTTATTCCCTCTCCAGATGGGCAGTCTGGACCAGTGTGACCTACGACATGAATGTGCATGTGAGTTGCCTGGGCATCTTTTTGAATGTCAGGTTCTGATTTAGTAGGTCTGGGTTGGCCCCGAGATCTGGCACTTTTCTAATGGGCTCCCTTGAAGTCTGTGCTTTGAGAAGCACTTCCATGGCCAGCATATCATTTGCCAATTCAAGTTTCAAAAAGCTTTCCTCCTGTCTCAAGTTCTGTCTCAATGGAATTCTAGTCCCAGCTACACCCTGCAAAACCACAGAGAACAAGATTAATTTACCTGAACATGAAGGTTTTTCAGTTATTTTAAGGCAACTGATGAGTTCCTCTGAGTTTTCTTTCTCTGCTTTTCCAAATATTCCACATGGGCTATGACATAAAGTCCCTCAGCAGCTTGATTTCTGTCTCCCTTGTCCCTTTTACAGTGTGGCTCCTAGAACTGAAAGTATTGCTTATCGTCTAGGCTGATGGGCTGCAGGTAGAAGGGTACCATCATGACCTTCATCTCCAGTAGAATTCTGTTAGGAATTCAGCTAAGAGCCCATGTTACTGGAATGACTCATGCTGAGCCCATTGTCAGCTAAGAGCCTGAAGTCATTTCCACATGGACTGCTGTTGGTTCACATCTTCATCAACTTTGACTTGAGCAATGGACTCTTTGAACCGAAGTAACCCAAGGGACTCTTGTTAAGCTTGGATTTTCTTGCCTGAATTCGGCATAGAGCTGTCCTTATCTCAGAGAAAGATGCTACGACCACAGGAAGGGGGCGGTGTTGAGTCAAGGATCCCACCACCATTTGGACCAATATAAAGGTGTCACTGATATTTGCAAATTACACCTTTTTCAGCTTTATTTTGGAATCTCGTTATTGACAATCAGACATTTCTGAAGAAAGAATCTATACTTTTATTTACTTATATAACAGTTAATGATCATGCAGAATTTTTTTTAATGTTTGTTTATTTTTGAGAGAGAGAGAGAGAGATAGCATGAGTGAGGAAGGGGCAGAGAGAGAGGGAGACACAGAACATGAAGCAGGTTCCAGACTCTGAGCTGTCAGCACAGAGCCTGATGCAGGGCTTGAACTCAAGAACCGTGAGATCATGACCTGAGCTGAAGTCAGATGCTCAACTGACTGAGCCACCCAGGCACCCCAGAAATTTTTATTTTTAGTTTATTGAAGTGAACTTTCTCCTGTGTAACCATTTCCTTTCCCCTTTCACATCCAATAGGGAGTGATATAATATGTGCTAGTATGATGCAATACTAATGATATATGTCATGATTTTAATAAATGCTGCTTTTTTTGTGGAAAATTTAGAAAACATTAAAGTTAAAGAAGAATATGAAAGTCCCATTTGATGGCATCATCTACTGGCATCCGTTGTTGACATTTCTTTCATTCTTTTTTTTTTTTTTTTCTTTTTAAGTAGGCTCCGTGCCTAGCATGGAGCCCAAGGCAGGGCTTAAATTCACATCCCTGAGATCAAGACCTGAGCCGAGATCAAGAGCAGATGCTTAACCAACTGAGCCACTCAGGAGCCCCTCCTCCATTCTTTTTTATTTGCATATTTTTATCTTGCTAAAATCCAGTATTTTATTTTATTTTTTTAAATATATATTTTTTTATTTTTAAGTAATCTCTACACCCAACATGGGCTCAAACTTACATCCCCGAGATCAAGAGTTGCATCTTTACTGACTGAGCTAGTCAGGTGCCCCTAAAACCCAATATTTTAACTGTTTTATTACTGAGTAATAGATGTTCATTGTAGAAAAAAAGTGGAAAATACAAATGTGTAAGAGAAGAAGAAATAGAAATTCCCATTATCTAGAAATAACCTCAAGTTACATTTTGATATGTTTCTTTTAAGATCTTTAAATCTGCATATAAATTACATTTTTTGTTAAGAAATGAAGTTACACATTAATAGTGTATTATAAATTTTTTCCACTTCATATATTAGAAGCATTTTCTATGTCAAAAATATACATATTATCAATACTTGATATTTACATATTACATATGCTATATATCTTATGTATAATGAATATATATCTACAATATAGTTTTAATAGATGTAATTTTATATATATATCTTATGTATATCTTATCTTATATATCTTATGTATTTCTTATATATATATCTTTTTTTAAAAATTTTTTTTTCAACGTTTATTTATTTTTGGGACAGAGAGAGACAGAGCATGAACGGGGGAGGGGCAGAGAGAGAGGGAGACACAGAATCGGAAACAGGCTCCAGGCTCTGAGCCATCAGCCCAGAGCCCGACGCGGGGCTCGAACTCACGGACCGCGAGATCGTGACCTGGCTGAAGTCGGATGCTTAACCGACTGCGCCACCCAGGCGCCCCTATATATCTTATGTATATCTTATGTATATCTTATCTTATATATCTTATGTATAATGAATATATATCTACAGTGTAGTTTTTAATGGATGTATAATTTATGTAACATCTCCTCTATGGTTAGATAGTGAGAGTGAAAATTTTCTTGCTGGAATACAAACTTTTTATTCTAGTTTTTTTTAATGTTTATTTATTTTTGAGAGAGAGAGACACACACACACAGAGTGCGAGCGGGTTAGGGGC
Organism: Lynx rufus; assembly: GCF_022079265.1. Classification (NCBI taxonomy): domain Eukaryota; kingdom Metazoa; phylum Chordata; class Mammalia; order Carnivora; family Felidae; genus Lynx; species Lynx rufus. The sequence goes on from NW_025814832.1 coordinate 38,103,685, forward strand.
AGAGAGAGAGGGAGACACAGAATCCGAAGCAGGCTCCAGGCCCCGAGCTGTCAGCACAGAGCCGGACACGGGGCTCAAACTCACAGACCGCAAAACCATGACCCGAGCTGAAGTCAGACGCTCAACTGACTGAGCCACCCAGGTGCCCCAAAACTTTTTATTCTAAATAGGATCACTGCATTAGATCAGGTGTTCTTAACCTCTCTGTTAATATGAACTTCTTGATGATGTCTACCTCAAGTTTTTAAACAGTCTTTAAACTTAACTTTATTACAAATACACATTTAAATGCATTAATATAGTTTACCTACTTGGTGTCTTTACCGACCCTTATGGCGTTCTATTAATTGAATATATTATAGATTGCTTAGCTATAATATAATCACAAATGGCATGTTAGAAACTGCTATTTTCAACAAGAAAATTAACAACGAACATTATGCAGTATAGTAGATAGCTTTAGTTTTCATTTTCTATATTTGTATCTGTATATTTTCTGTATTAATATCCATGAGCATTTTCTACTCTTTTCTTTTTTTTTAAGTTTATTTATTTTTGAGAGAGTGAAAGTGCAAGCAGGGGAGGGGCACAGAGAGAGAGAGAGAGAGAGAGAGAGAGAGAGAGAACCTAAGCAGTCTCTGGGCTATCAGCAAGAGCCTGATGCGGGGCTTGAACTCATGAACCTTGAGATCATGACCTGAGCTGAAGTCAGTCACTTAACTGACTGAACCACTCAGGTGCCCCGACCATTTTCTATATCCGTGCTTTTTCTCAAGCTTGTTAAAGTTGAGATCCCTCAAGCCAACAGATCTTCTCCATTCAGTCCACTCAGCCGTGGAGTGGGCACCTCAGTTTACTCCGCGTTCTCTCTTGTCTCCCACATTATGAGGCAGAGAAGGAATTTCCTTTAGTCTTGACACCTAAATCACTTTTCCGGGTTTCAGTTCTATGGCAAACTATTTTAGAGAACGTTCAGTGAACTTACTTTGTATGTTTTCACATTGTGAGGATTTACTCTGTAAGAATATTATTTCACCTGTATTTAGAGAAAGTTGCTTGCTTTGGCAATCTCTCTTTTGCTATGAGAATTCACATGAGCCAAATTCCACTTTCAGAAATGCTGTGGGCCAAACTTCATGCTGTGTAAGTTCATATCTAAAGACTGTAAATTTCTGAATGGGTTCATAAGATGAAATAGAACTTACTTGTGCTCACTCCTTTCCTGAGAAATTAATTCCAGAATGTTTTAAATGCCTACAGTTATAGACTGAAGCTGCTAATGACAGAAAAAAAGACATCAGTGATTTCAGATGGGTTAGACCACACGTTTTAATAATTTTGCAAATAAGGAAGTTCTGACCTTGAGGGGAAACCCTCTTGGTCCTTCTAAAGATAACATAAGTCATTCTAAAGGATACACACACACACACACACACACACACGCACACGCACACATATTAATTTTTTAATGTTTAATTTATTTTTGAGAGAGAGAGAGAGAGAGAGAGAGCACGGAGGAGGGGCAGAGAGGGAGACACAGAATCTGATGTGGGCTCCAGGCTCTGAGCTGTCAGCACAGAGCCTGACGCAGGGCTCAAACTCATGAACTGCGAGATCATGACCTAAGCCAAAGTCAGGGCTTAACTGGCTAGCCACCTAGGGGCCCGTAAAGGATATTTTTCAAGACAGTAACTTAAAAATTAAGAACTCCATTCATTTCAAGTTTGACAGGATTTGGCATAATAAATATTTGAGACATGAATGTTTATATTTATATTTATATTTAGTTTATATTTACTTTACCAGGATAGTAGAAAATATGGCTCTGGTTTCTTGAATGTTACATGGTGTATGTGGTGGGGACACAAGTCGACTGGAGATAATTTTGTGTTTGGGTTTAAATATTTGCTTTTCAGGTGCTCGCCTCATGTTGTCTTACCCCAGCCTCAATCCATTGACCATGGTGCTGCTTTTCTAACTTTCTGTACGAAAACTATGTTCCACCCCTAATATCATCTGTCAGCTGTGGTTAAGAGTCCTTATCCTCTGGGAGCCTAAGTCTTGTTGGCCACGAACTAGGGCTAACTATCGAACACTCCCTGAACTACAAACATGGGAACGGGGCATAATACTGTTGCATGAGAACGTCATAGCTTCAATCTTTCTGGGGAATATGGAAAGAAAATCCTTTTTCAGCTCAGTCCCTGATAAAAAAAAGTAACTCGTCCTGAGAGGCTTTACGTATTTCCACTCTCCCTCCTGGGACTCTGAGCAGCTTTCATGTAAACAAGCCCAGGCCGGCCTGCTGGAGAAAAAGGTCAACTATCTTACCTGAGTTCGTTTTGGACTAACCAGACCCTAGCTGATCTGCCAGCTTGTTGACAGCTGACCAAAGATGCTTGGGTGAGTCCAGCTGAGACCGGAAGCCCAGTCCAAATTGCCGACCCCTATAATGTTGAGTGAAATAAGTTACTACGGTTTTACGCACTGAATTACGAGGTTGCTTCTTACACAGCAAAAGGCAAGTGGTACATACTACTAGAGGCCTGGTCACGGGTTGAATAACTGGCTCAATTTTTCTTGATTTTGGAGCAAACTCTGGAGCTATCCTGCTCTTCCCTGACATCCTCAGCTCTGCCACAGCACTTTAGTGTGGTGGCCGAGGTCTTGGGCATGTATTTGCAGACCTGGGTTTGAAATCAGTCTCTCCCACTCATTTGCTGTATGACCTTGGGCAAGTCACTTTCCTCTCTCTGAACTTTATTTTCTCACAGTGTGTAAAGCATGGAAAAGAATATCACCTAATAATATCACATGTGGTTGCTTATCCAGTATCCATTCCTGCCCCCAGCCCCACCCCCACCCTGTACTTCCTTCCTAGCAGAACCCTGATTGCATGCAGGTATTTATGCATCCTCTGTATTGTTTTCTGCATTCTCTACATAGCTTAAATGAGGAGGTGATTCCTAATTAGTCTTAACTAATCTGGGAACTTCCATTCCTCTTGCCAATGCTTACTTTAAAAGTGAGCATCTAAGCAAATTCTGACCAATGAGAAATGAGAAGGAAGATACTAGTGTGGAGGGACTTTTGGGAAATAGTTCTTCACTTTTTTCTCTCCTTAAGTTTATTTATTTACTTAAATCCCTACACCCAACTGGGGGCTTGAACTCACAACCCAGAGATCAAGAGACACATTCTCTTCCGACCGAGCCAGCCAGGCATCCTTATTTCTTCACTTGTAAGAAGCAGGCGGAGGAAGAAATGATCTGTTTCTTCTCCTAAAGATGATTTGGTCTGGATAGGAGACCTGGGACTGTAGTAGCCATCTTGTGGTCATGGAGGGAGTTATTTAAAAGCAAAGCCGAAACCCTGAGGGAGGCAGAGGCATAAGATAGGAAGAACCTGGGTCCTTGAACATATCACTAAACCACTGAAACTTCAACCATGGAATCACCCCAATCTCAGAAATACTTGTTATATGAAATACAAATCCTTCGTATCATTTAAGTTTGTTTGAGGAGGGTTTTCTGTTCCTGGCTAACCAAAGCGTCCTAAGTGAGATAACCCTTAGCACAGCATCTTGCCCGTAGTAAGCCCTCCATAAATATTAGCTCTTCTTGTGATTGTACTGGCTTCTTTCCCTCAACTGTTAAATGGTTTCAGATTTTACAGATCTGGGACAAACACTTTACTGAATTCTACTGACCCTCTCGGGCACGGTACTGTTTGTTCTCTTTACTTACGGCTCCAGATCTAGAGCTGGGGTTGGCACCATGGTCAGTGAGCCAAGTCTAGCCCACTGCCCGCTTTTGTACCTTAAGCGGGCCTGTGTTCTGGAGTCAATTCTTCAATGATTATTCACACGGGGGCCTAGTTAATAATGCAGATTGCAGCTTTTACCCCAGAGACGGGGCTTCACTGGATGGATCAGTTAGGACTCTTACGGGCAAGCGACTGAAAACCTGACCCAAGCGACCTGATGGCTTCAGGATACAGGGTTCAAATGGGATCATCAGGGTCAGATTCCATTCTCTCCATCTCTTGGCCCTTCTTCCTCTATGTTGACTCCAGTCTCAGTGTCTGCCATTGAGGGCCACAATATGGCCCAGTAGTGCCTATCCTTTCTAGTTCACGTCTAGTGGGAAAGAGGTAAAGTCTGTCTCAACATTTTCAGCAAAACTTTGGAGAATCACAGTGATTGATTTGACCTAAGTATTGAAAATGCTCTCTAGAAAGCAACAGATAATCCCTTTGTACACTTAGCATTTTATATGTCGGTTGTCTTCTCTCACTAGATTACAAGCTCTAAGAACAGTGCTCAGCACCTGGTATGTGCTTAGTCAATATAATTTTGAATGAATGAATATATAAGCGTATTTATTTAAAAGTTGGGATTGGGATCGTTTCTCACCCATATTTTTGTTTTCTGCTTTTTAAAAGTACACACACACACACACACACACACACACACCATGAGCATTCCTTTATGTTAGTAAAGCTGTTTGGGTTGGAGTTGAGAGGCAACAAGCAGTCATTGAAGGTTTTCAAGCAATGGTTGACATTGACCCATTGGCTTATGAGCCATGTTGATCTCATTCTGGCCCATATTCTCTGCATTACCCATAAAGACTGCATCATACAAATATTTCCACATCTCCTCCTCCCATCCCGCCCTTAGAGGATTGTGTTGTAGCTACTACAGTTCTTATTTTGAAGATGATTGGATCTGACTTTTTTTTTGAGCCTGCTCATGTTGCCCAGTTGTCCAAAGTAGTTGCAGTCAAGTGATGCGCCCGCTCCCTTTCCCCCGGGGTTGGGGCTGCTACCTCATCCCCAAAAGATGTATTGCTTCATGAGATCAGCTTACAGCAAACCATGCACAGATAACTTTTCAAACATTTAATTGTAATACTTCCATGCTTAAATCACCAAATTGGCTTTGGAAAATATGCAATCTCTTCAAATGACATTCTCTTTTAACTCAGAATTTACAATATAACGGGGCAGTCTGTATACTTAAGGCATTTGAAAATGGGTGCATAAAAATGGCCTTGATTTACAGGATTTTCTATTTTTTGAACACTGTATTGTGACTGCAATAAATAATGAAAATCAGCTGTGCAATCTGCCTTTTTACCTGTATGGCACTTAATATAATTGGGTGTATAGGGAACTTAGAAGTTATATTTATTTTCTACGGCTCCTATAACTAAGTAGCACAAGCTTAGCGGCTGAAAACAACAGAAATTCATTCTCTCACAGTTCCAAAATTAAGGTGTTAGCAAAGCTATGCTCTCTCTGAGACTCTGGGTAGAGTCCTTGCTTGCCTTTTCCTAGCTTCTTAAAAAAATGTTTTTCCTAACGTTTATTTATTTTGGAGAGAGAGAGAGAGAGAGAGAGAGAGAGACATGGAGTGTGAGCAGGGGAGGGGCAGAGGGAGGGAGACACAGAATCTGAATCAGGCTCCAGGCCCTGAGCTGTCAGAGCCCAATGTGGGGCTCAAACCCATGGGCGGGAGATCATGACCTGAGCCGAAGTGGGATGCTTAACCAACTGAGCCACCCAGGTGCCCCACCTTTTCCTAGCTTCTGGTGGTGACCAGCAATCCTTGGTATTCGTTCACTTGCAGCTACACACTCCAATCTCTGCCTTCGTTGTCACATGACCTTCTTTCCGTGTGTCTCTGGCTTCACATGGCATTTGCCTTGTCTTGTAAGGATAATAGTCATATTGAATTAGGACCCGCCCGCATGGCCTCATCTTGATTACATCTTCAAATACCCTATTTCCAAATAATGTTATAGTCACCGATACAGGGGATGGAGTTTAGGGCTTCGACCTATCTTTTGGGGAGAATAATCCAATCAATAACATGGATCATCTAGTCTACTTCTCTACTGAACATATGAAGCTGCCAAACAAGATCTGTCCCATCTTAAGACTTAGGTACAGTGCATGATAGTCGATTTAAATCAAAACCAGATAGGTGGGGTAAGGGCAGGGAGAGGATCCTGGTACCAGATCTTCCCATTCTCACTAGGGTGAGGTAGTTGCTATTGAACTGACCTAGCTATAGAAATTGATTGGAGACTTGGGTGGGTAAGATAAACTCTAAAAAGCATAGCAGGGAAAGTCAGATGCCGGGCAGGGTGGTGGGGAGTCCAGATGGTGGTGAATATTCTGGAGGTAGATGAGTGGGATCGTCATCACCCTCTAGATTCACCACTGGTCAGTAGAAGTACAGAGAGAGTCACATTGGTGGTTTCAGATTTTCCACTAGTCATGGTTTAAAAAGTAAAAAGACCGGGTGCCTGGGTGGCTCAGTCGGTTGAGTGTCCGACTCTTGACTTCGGCTCAGGTCATGATCTTATGGTTCATGAGTTTGAGCCCAGTGCCAGGCTCTGCACTGACAGCACGGAGCCTGCTTGGGATTCTCTCTCTGCCCCTTCCCTGCTGGTGCTCTCTGTTTCTCTCTGTCTCTCTTTCTCTCTCAAAATAAATAAATAAATCTTAAAAAATAAATAAAAAGTAAGAAGACATAGGCAAATTAATACTATATTTTGTTTTGCCCAATATATCCAAAATATTATTTTCAATGCCATGGATATAAAAATATTAAGACATCTTGCCTTCTTTTTTCCCCAGACTAAGTCTTCCAAACCCAGTGGGCATTTTATGTCTGCAGCACATCACTAGCCGTATTTCAGGAGCCTGAGAGCCATATGTATCAGAGTGCTGTAGATTCTAAAAGCACTACTACCGAGTGGTAGGATCCTAAGCCACAGGCTGGGTTGTAGGTGAGACTCATTTCTGGGGAAGAACATTGGCGGGAGCAAGGCAGACAATCAAGGGTGTTTGGAGAAATGCACAGGACAGGCCTGAAGAGGAAAAAGTGTTCCAAGTGAAGACAGAGTGAATGCAAGGGACAGAGACCCATTTAAACCTGCTTAAGTAGGGGTGGGATGGTTGTTCTGCCTGGTGAGATTCCTTGGAAATGAATTGTAAGAAGTCACTCGTGGACCAGGAGTCCAGAGGGAATGCTGGTCAAATAATCACTCTCTTTGTCTCCCTCTTTGGGGTTATGAAACCTCATCCCCATTTTGGTTTGTCTGCTTTGTTAGTCTCTTTCTACTCACTGATTTCCTCATGTATTCATCTACTTGAACCTTAAAATGTCTTTCTCAGGTGCCAGCCCTACAACCTGTCAACCCAGCTCCACACCACTAAGTCTCCCACTGTCCCCATTTCAAGTTCCAAGGCGATAAAATCGGACTGGCCTCTTGATCAGTCATCTCATAGCCAGGAAGCCAAGCTCACCTAGTATAAAGAGGGCCACCCAGGCTCATTCATGATATCAGGCAGTGGTTCTCAAAGTGGGTTCTCCCCACCAGCAGCATTAGAAATGCAAATTCATGGGCCCCACCCTAATTCGTTGAATTAGCATCTTTGGGGATGAGCATAGAACACTATGTTAGAACAGTAGGTGAGGGCAGATTCCTTCAGGAAGGGATGTGGGTAGGGACTACCATCAAAGGCAAGAGCAAAGTCAGTGGCCTGGGGGGGAATCCAGACCTGGAGAAACACAGGTCCCAGGTGTGACCTCAGTTTCCATCACTGGGAACCAGGTCTACTGGGAGGGGATCAGGGAAGGGGTCATAAAGAACAGCTTGGAACGTAACCTAATTCTAAACCATGTCAAGACAGGACTGCCCACAAGGGTTTTTAGTAAACCTAATTCTCAGTACCCAGGACAGGCAAAGGCAGAGAGGAAAAGAGTGGGGATGGGAGAAGGAGAGTCAGGTTAACAGCTATAAGTACATGGGAGTTCTACTTAGCTGCTTCGTTAGTTAAAGCGAGAACTAGATACTACATTAGATTAAATTAAATTCATGATACTTTAACCATTAAAAAAAGTTGAATTTTAAGCAGTGGTTGAAACTGCTGAGTGCTTGACGTTTGCTTTTTCCATGGTGCATAAACTGTATTAAATTAAAAATTTACGCTACAAAAATAGCTTCAAAAAAATGGCTTCACAGGGGTACCATTATTAACATAACCTTACCTCAGACAGATTTTTTATTACTGGAGACAACTCTTCTACGTAAAAAATATATTAATGGCGGGAGCAGAAGAAAAATACCAACTACAGATGGTAAGCATTTTCTTGCAAAGTCACATCAAATTTAACATTAGCCTTGGAAAACAGAAACATGTTCCAAACAAAAGGTTTTAAATATTCTTATGACCATGTGTAGATTTTCACCTCTGGTCTAGGATTCCATCATAAAGAGTGCAACTTTAAGTGATTAAAATATGTAAATAAAAGAGCTTAAAAATTTTGCGCCAAAATGCTATTTAATGAGTTGTTGTTAGAGTATTTTCACTGCAAGTTTCTAGTAAGTGGCATTTATGGAAAAAAGACTTATTTTATTAGTAGGAAATAGGTGGAGTTAGTAAACTTGAGACAGATGCCTAGAATAATGATTTGATAAAAGGTGCACAATTCTACCAAGAGCAAATTAGAAGTCATAAGGGAGTAAGATCGCTCTGAAAAGATTTTCTGCAATCCTCATTCCCATTACAGACATGTCTAGGTACAACTTATGTCGGAAGTGGATTTCTATTTTAGGAAGAAAGAAAAGGGTGAATTCCCTAAGAATTATTTTTCCTCCCTTTTTTCTCAAACTTATTATCTAAAAGTGTTGCCATGAGGAAGCAAAGCATGCTCCTAATGCTGAATGCTGAAATTTAATCTAATGAAAGTTTAGCTGAACAGTACGGTTTTATAGTGTTATTCTCATCTGACTCTTTTGTTTTACACGATGAGATTTAAACTTATACACCGGCAAGCCTAAACAGAGTCCTCCTCTGCGTATTAAGCATGTATACACTTTTCTGCACTGTCACTTACATATCTGAACATACTGCTTTAAACTTCACAAAAGGTAGCTTCCCCAGCTCCCCCATCATTTTCTGAAATCCTCACTATTGCCTAATAATACAAAGCTACAAATGATGTTAGTGGGTGGTTGGGAATGTAGCGTGTGCCATAAGAGTAAGGCAAATGTGTATTTATCTGTCAGTTTGCTAATTTTATTGCCATTGTCCATCCAGTCTTTCACATTGTGATAGCAGCCATTGTTCAAATTCATTAGTGTAACTTCAGAGCTTCTGTAGTGCGAAGAAGCATTTCTCGAACTTGTTCACTGCTTTGCACATAGTAGGCACTTAGTATTTGAATTTGAATGAATTTCTAGTACCCTCCTTTGAATTTATTTTATTTTTTAATCATTTATTTATTTTTTAATTTACATCCAAGTTACTTGGCATATAGTACAACAATATTTTCAGGAGTAGATTCCTTAATGCCCCTTACCCATTTAGTCCATCCCCCCTTCCAAAACTCCTCCAGCGACCCTCTGTTTGTTCTCTATATTTAAGAGTCTCTTAATGTTCATCTGTTTTGTATCTTAAAGTCCTCATATGAGTGAACTCATATGATATTTGTGTTTCTCTAATTTTGCTTAGCATAATGCCCTCTAGTTCCATCCACATAGTTGCAAATGGCAAGATTTCTTTCTTTTTGATTGCCGGGTAATACTCCATTTTATATATATCACACATCTTCTTTATCCATCCATCTGTCGATGGACATTGTGCTCTTTCCATACTTTGGCTATTGTCGATAGTGCTGCTACAAACATTGGGATGCATGTCCCTTTGAAAGAGCATACCTGTACCCCTTGGATAAATACCTAGTAGTGTAATTGCTGGGTCTAGGGTTGTTCCATTTTCAATTTTTGAGGAACCTCCATACTGTTTTCCAGAGTGGCTGCACCAGTTCGCATTCCCACCAACAGTGCAAAAGAGATCCTCTTTCTCCACATCCTCGCCAGCATCTGTTGTTGCCTGAGTTGTTCATGTTAGCCATTCTGACAGGTATGAAGTGGTATCTCACCTCCTTTGAATTTCTAGTCTAACTTGTAGAACTTTATATAATTTTTTGGATACTTTAATTGTAGGGCTGTAGCCAGACTGATGTGATGCTCTTGGAGGTACTTCATCTGGAGAATGAAGAGACATTACTAATAAATTAAAAGTAACGACCTGGGGCGCCTGGGTGGCTCCGTCGGTTGAGCGTCTGACTTCCGCTCAGGTCGTGATCTCACAGTTCCTGAGTTCGAGCCCCACGTCGGGCTCTGTGCTGACAGGTCAGAGCCTGGAGCCTGCTTCAGATTCTGTGTCTCTCTCTCTCTGCCCCATCCCCACTCATGCTCTGTCTCTCTCTGTCTTAAAAATAAATAAAACAGGGGCGCCTGGGTGGCGCAGTCGGTTAAGCCTCCGACTTCAGCCAGGTCACGATCTCGCGGTCCGTGAGTTCGAGCCCCGCGTCGGGCTCTGGGCTGATGGCTCAGAGCCTGGAGCCTGTTTCCCATTCTGTGTCTCCCTCTCTCTCTGCCCCTCCCCCGTTCATGCTCTGTCTCTCTCTCTGTCCCAAAAATAAATAAACGTTGAAAAAAAAATTAAAAAAAAATAAATAAAACATTAAAAAAAAGTAATGACCTGACACTGAGTTAGCATTAAAATATATTAACTTTACTAAATTTTAAAATTGCATTAATAACAACCTTAAGCAAAACTAACAAAGCGCATATAAAAATCTCCCGTCTCCCCCAGCTATTCTTAGTTTTCATTGTCCTAGATACTTTTGCATGCATACAACCTTTTGTTCTGCTTTTAAACTTTATTTGTAAGCTGTTCATTTCAAGCTATATGATTTTCATAATTACCATTTAAATGGCTGCTTAAAAATCGATGCGGATGATGTAATATCATTCATCAGGAGGCTGCTCATTCATTCCCCTTTTGTTATTAACTGAACTTTGCAAAGAACATCTTCTGTATTATTATATATCAAGAATAAATTCCCAAGAGTGCAATTACAGGGTCAAAGGGTAAGGTACACTCATTTCATTTTCTATTTTTCCTCCTGAGATAACGAAATACAGTACTGTATGAAAAGCTTTTCATACATTGCTCTCCAAGGTTTATCATGTTGATACTCCTTTCAAGCATTATTATCAATCTCCTATCCTTGCACTACAGCTGGAAAAAGAGCCAGAGCAAGCAGGTAACCTGATCCCGTTCACCAGGTGAGTCCTGGATGGAGGTGGCAACTACCGTACCAGGAGCAAAACATCCCAGGAGATTTGCATTAGCCCTCGGTACGAGAACAGTGTCTTTTTCCTCACCCCAGCGACGCTAAATTCCCGAGGGCAGCGGACTCGGTTCCAATCTTGCTCGCCTCCGTCTCTCTGAGCGTCCTGCAGGCAGTAGGCGTCTAATAAATGCAATCTGCGGTGCACGGACAAAAGCTCTGCCTTAAGTGGGCAGGACAACTAAGCCCCTCCCGGTGCCACAGAGCTCCGCGCCGCCACTTTGTTCTTTTGCCCTCTCTCTCCCCCAAGTTCTGTGTGGGACCCTCGGCTGCAGCTAGCACCGCCCCCCACCGCCAGAGAGCCCAGGCCCGCCCGGGCTCCGCGCCCCCGCGCCCCGGGCACCCTGCGCGCGCCCGCCCAGGCCCCGCCCCTCCGGCCCCGCCTCCCGTCTCCTCCCCGCCCCTCGGAGCCGACGAGTGGCGGCGGCGGCCCCAGGACCCGGCTCCCTCAGACAAGAGGGCGGGTGGAGGAGGAAGCGGCCGAGCCCCGAGTCTTGCTCCGGCGCCGCCGAGCACCGCCCGCCTCGGCCGAGCAGCGCCGTCGGCTCCTGGGCCTCGCCGAGCCGAGGGAAAGGCGGAGGCGGCTGCGTGCGGGCGGCGGGGGCGCGGGCGGAGGCGGCGCGGCCGGCCGCGGCTGCCGCTTTGTTGTGCGGCCCGGGCCGAGGAAGGAGAAGTGGGAGGAGGGGGGAGCTCGGCGTCCCGCTCCCTCCGCGGCTCATGGCGACGACGCTCGGCACATCCGGGACCCTCCGGCCGTGGCGGCCGCGGCGCCGGCTGCTCGGGCCCCAGCCCCGGCCGCTGTGGTGACTCCGCCGCGCCTCGCCGTCGCCCCCGCCCCGCCCGCCGGCCCCGGGCCCCGCGCCGCGGCCGCAGCCCCGCCGCCGCCGCCGCCGCCCCCGCCGCCGGGGACATGTCTAACCCTGGGGGCCGGAGGAACGGGCCCGTCAAGCTGCGCCTGACAGGTGAGGGGGGCGGCGGGAGCCGGGCCGGGGCAGCCGTGGGGTGGGCGAACCGGCGGGGGGTGCCTGTGGCCTTGGGAAGGGCCAGGGTCGTGATCAATGGTGAGTTGGGGGTCGGGGACGTGGGAAGGCCTAGTTCAGGGGGAGTAATGGCAAAACCACTCGCCCTTGTGGGGAAATTCTTGAAAAAACCGACGGTGTCTCGGGGGTCTTTTGTTGAGGGAGGGCTGCTCCGGTTGGAATCGCAGGCGGAGTGGAGGTCGGAAAGCCTTGGCCGAGGAGCACGACTCTCTCCCGGGCCTCGGGGAGCAACCCCTGGGTTGCTGCCCAGGTGGGGTCGTCGGGGGGATGAGGAGCTCCTGTGGCGGGGCTTATTGAATCCGGTCGCTGACTGCGCGCCGTAAACACTCCTTAAAGATGGAGCGCTTAACGGGAGGGTGTGTGTGTGTGTGTGTGTTCCCTGCTTGTTAACTTGTTCGCCCACTTATGCCCGCGTGCAAAACCTTCATTCTCTGCCGCCAGCCACAGCAGCTGGTGCCACACACCTGAAATGCACGACTCTGGGAAGGGTGGAGACCGAGGTGGATGATTTTCCGGTGCGTCCGCCTGATCGGACGACTCCGGCTCATTGTACACTCTGTGTTTTGGAAGTGTTTGATTGTAGGGTAGCATGTTTTGGGTTGTTCCTTGTAGGCCGCAGAACTTGTGTCTCACTTCTAACTCCAGACCTGCTTTGAAAACACAGGTTTTTTTTTTTGGTGGACATTTCTAAGTATGTGCTCATACAGACTTGCAAGCGAAGTTTTCTCCCTCCCCACCTCCTCCCCTTCCCTTTTCTAAATGGAAAAGAATGTCTGGAGGGGTTGCTAGGTAGGAGGCTTCTCTCTTACAAAGTGTTTATGATTCCAAGTGCATTAAATCTTTGACATTACAGGTACACTTTGCTTACACAGTGCCGTTTTTGGTATTCTTACATGGTCGTGTCCCCCCATTTTAAGGACAAAATTATTTTTGATTTGAAAAGTGGAATTGAAATCAGTGTAATTATCCTGGTTTTACCATTCACTAAATTATCCACGTCGATGTTCGAATGTGTGGTGAGAAAGATGGTTTCTCTTAAAGGTCTGAGAGTGTGTGTGTGTGTGTCTTTGTGTAAGAATAAACTGTAATTATGTTTGCCTACAGTGGACGTAGAGATTTATATGGACTAATTTTGTAATTGAATGCTTGTGTGTCACATCCCAGTCCACTGGCTGAACTTTACAGATAAAAACTTGCAGTGAACTTGGTTTTTGAGAATTTAGCCTGACTGTAAATTGGCTGCAACTTAAAAAATATATTACTTTTATGACAGTGTTACTTTTCCTAGGGAAAATTGCAAAGAATCATTAACTGAGTTGCTCTTTAAAAAAAAAATTTTTTTTTAATGTTTATATTTGAGAGACAGAGACAGAGGGTGGGCAGAGAGAGGGAGACACCGAATCCGAAGCAGGCTCCAGGCTCTGAGCTGTCAGTACAGACCCCGACGCGGGGCTCGAACTCATAAACCGTGAGATCATGACCTGAGCCTAAGTCAGACAGTTAACCAACTGTGCCACCCAGGCGTCCCTTCAGTGAGTGGTTCTTAATGGAAAACCTGGATTGGGGATTCCCCACCCCCCTCCATTGCCCCCATTCAGTTTCCTTGTTTTCTTATGAAACCTTTATTAGGGATCTTTGTTGCTTTAGAGTTTATCTACAGCTGTTCCTCTGTAGACTCAGTGCTGTGTCAGTGATCATGGGAAGAACCTGTGATTCCAGGTTTGCAGAAAGCATCGGAAATAGGCTGTTGGCCATTTACTTCCTTGCAGGCTATATGCATAATGAGAAAATGAGGGAGAAAACAGGTATTTTAATTTTTTAAAATGAGTTTGAGGTTTTTACTGTGACTCAATAGATCTTAAAGTGTTTATCTGTGGTTTCCTTACAGCCTATGCTACATTATAAGAATTCGTGAGTTCACTTAGGAGAAAAGATGACACTTCTTTTTTGCGGGGGAGAGGACACATTGGACTAAATTTGTAGAGTGATTTTTTATTTTTAGATTTTTCTGAGGAATATTAAATACACTGTGTCCCCTTGATTGTAAAAACAGTTGGAGGTACTCTCAATTTTTTAAAACCATTGGGAATTTGTCTCTGTCATATTTCAAGAAAAAACTGTTCAAATAATAAAAACATTGCCCTCTCCTTTTTGGTTACATTTGGTGGATTCTCTTCTGTTTTGCCAGGAAAGTTAACTTCTATTTTTTTCATTTTAGTCCATTTACAAATTAGATGGTATAGATTTTAACAAATAGATTTCAAGAGCTGGATTCAATTAGCAGCTTTTTAGGACATAAACATTAAAGGGTTAGATGGAAAAGATTGTTTTGACTGACTGGATAAATGACAGGGCTGTGTTTGATGTGCGTCCAGGAATTGGTCTGGAGCTGGTGCCCAACTTTTCAGTCCATCTTGAGAAGCCAAATAAAATATTTAACCTAGGCCTCGTTTTGTTTAAAAAAAAAAAAGTTGATTCTTTGTTAAGACCTTAAGAAATGTTTGGCATACCTTTAGACTAAGTGTTTAATAGTTTGTTTAGATCCGGGTTCCCTAATAGAGGAAGATCACTAAAAAAAATAAAAAAGGCACATCCCAGAGTGGATTTTTATTTGGTTTATAATACACTTGGGCTGTAAGATGCTTTAAAATTATTGTTCTTTGCTTTAAGTCAGTACCATACTAGTATTTTAAATTTATCTCTCTCTCTCTCACACACACACACACACACACACTGAAGAAGAAGAAATATTTGAATCACGAGATCTCTGCCCATGACAGATATTATACTTTCCCCATGTATTAGTCCTTAGCCCACAATCACCTAGTGAACTGTTTGGTATTTTTGGTGCTAAGAAGGTAGGGTTAATTGAATCCCACATTTGAGATTCCTCAGGCCATTGGTGGTTAAAATCTGATTTGGTTCATCAAGTTACTTCGGTTCTTATGACACATTAACACTTAATCATTAAAATGGGCTGTATGGTAAAGCTACCAATTTCAACTATTTCTATAGAAAATTGGTTAGAAACTGTAAAATTTGTATACATGATACTTATGAATATCTGATACAGGCTTTTCTTACAATGCTTTGGATAGAAAATATTGTTTGTATTTAGTTACTATAAAAAATTTGGGGCAATTTTTTTTATATCATTGATGTTTTTGAGAACCAAAGACTCAAAAAAGCAGTTTAGTATAATTTCTAATATTTATGTGTCTTAGATATGGAGAAATAACTGACTTACTTCTCCAGAACATATATTGCAAACCTTTTTGTAATTTAAATGTTTTTATATGCAGTTCCTCATGTTATTAATTTATAAAACCCTTGGAAGTAATGAGGTTAACCCTGTGTGTAGCTTGAGGAAAATCAACATTAAAAGTCTCAGTTTAGATATGCTGGTATCTTAGTATTGTTTTATTGTATATTTTATTGATTCAAGGCCTTAAAAATTACAACTTGAATTGTGTCTCACGGGTTTCTAATTAAGGGTGCTTGTAATTTGAATGTCCCCATTTTATTTTCTTGGTTTCTAAGGTAGCTTAAGCTCCTGACTTTTCTCTTAAGTTACCTCTTCTAGTCTAACACTCAGACATGCAGTTGAACCTGTGTAGGTGCCTCATGTAGTTTGGCTTGCATTGGTGAGTAAAGGGTGTGTATGTGTTTTAATCATGGATTCTACTTTTTTCCTGTTGGTGGAACTGTAACTATCATAATATATACTAGCATGTCTTTTATTTAGCTTATTTATCATTTAGCATGTAACTCAATTTTCAAGGTAAATGAAGGGCCACACTTTAGGCACACAAGATTTCTATTGTGGCCATTTTTGATGTCTTTTAAAGATTTTGAAGGTTTTCAAAAGTTGTAATATGTCCTACTTTTTTCACGTAGACCATATTTAACATAATTTAATGTTTTATTTATGATTTGGTATCATTATGAATATAAATTATGGTATTATAATGTGTAGTATGAGGATATCATCATGGTGTATACAGAGAACTGTTTGACCCTGGCTACATGGCAGTATGTTGTTTAACCCCATTCTTACTACTTTTTCTCTTTTTGCTCTCGTTTTTTGTTTACTGTTACTTTCTCTGTTCTAAGAAGGCTAGACCCTTGAAATACACTGTTGTAATCAGCATTGTGTGTTCTGTATGACTGACATATATTAAATGCTTATAAGGGCCAGACATTGTATCAAGTTTATATCTTTTATCACTTTTAATTCTCCAAGAGGTAGCTCTAAGAGGTAGGAAAAAACTTGGAGAGGTTAAGTACATGTCAGAATCCCAAGTTGTCTGTCTAGAGATCCTGTTACAAACGTCTAAGATTTTGTGTGGAAAAATAAAATATACATTCCATTTATTTGGAATTACCCTTGCCCTTGAGATTCTGGCTCATCTTTTAAGGTTCAACTCAAAGCTTACCCTTATCCCTAGAACTTTCCTTGACCTGAATTGGCCTTTCCTCTGTGACTAAGAGGCTCTTCCTCTAGTGTCAGACCCAGCTCACTGAAGGGCATTTGTTGTTTCTATGCTGTCAGCTCTGGGAAGCCAGAGTCTTTGTTTCGGCTTGGATTAAGGGTTTTTGGCATTTTATTGAATGAACACTGGAGGCGTAGAAATATTTCTCTGTCGTTCTATATGTGTTCTTTTTTTTTTTTTTTTTTAACGTTTATTTATTTTTGAGACAGAGAGAGGCAGAGCATGAACGGGGGAGGGTCAGAGAGAGAGGGAGACACAGAATCGGAAGCAGGCTCCAGGCTCTGGGCCATCATCAGCCCAGAGCCCGACGCGGGGCTTGAACTCACGGACCGTGAGATCGTGACCTGAGCTGAAGTTGGACGCTTAACCGACTGAGCCACCCAGGCGCCCCCCTATATGTGTTCTTTGTGGCTAATGCACTAGGCATGAGTGGCAAGAGTTGAGGCTATAGACAGGGACCAACCCATTTAGGAACTTGTTATATTTTGCCAAGAAGTTTTTGTTTTTTTTTTTTGTTTTTTTTTTTTTAAGGAGGAAGGATTGTAAGCTTTCATATCTTTGATGTTTAGAAACATTATTCTTGGGTGGTGCTTGAGTGGCTCAGGTCATGATCTCATGGTTTGTGAGTTTGAGCCCTGCATTGGGCTCGTGCTGACAGTGCAGAGCCTGCTTGGGATGCTCTCTGTCCTTCTCTCTCTGCCCCTCCCCCACTTGCACTATCTCTCTCTATCTCAAAATAATAAACTTTAGAAACATCAATCTTGAGGCAATGGGATGATGGGCTGGGATGGGAACTCTGAAGACTGCTTTTGGGATAACCAGTTAAGAGGATGCTACAAAACTGGTTCTTATTTTTTTCTTGTTCTAATTTTTGTTTCTAAATTTTTTTTTTTTAACGTTTATTTATTTTTTTGAGATAGAGAGAGACAGAGCATGAACGGGGGAGGGTCAGAGAGAGGGAGACACAGAATCTGAAACAGGCTCCAGGCTCTGAGCTGTCAGCACAGAGCCGGATGCGGGGCTCGAACTCACAGACCGCGAGATCATGACCTGAGCCGAAGTCGGCCGCTTAACCAACTGAGCCACCCAGGCGCCCCTGTTTCTAAATTTTTATTACAGATTATTGCCCTAAACATCTTGGTGTAGATAACTTTTTTTTTAAGGATTATTTTTCTAGGATATTTCCATAGAAAGAGTGCTTTGCGTTAAAGAGTGTGAATCTTTTGTAAGTTCTTGATAAATTTTTCCTCATGCTGCTTCCTGTAAGAATTGTGCCTGTTTAGGGAAGCAATGAATAAATAAACATACATTTTTATAATACTGTTGCAAGCATTGGCTCTTGTTTTTAAAATTTTTTGCTAATTTCATGGAATACAGTATTTAAACATTAACTTGTGAAGTTGAATATTTTCCTGTTTATTATATTTATTTTTGTTGACTTGTTTGGCCTTGTCCTACTTGTCTGTTAGGGCCTTTGTGTTTTTCTTAATGATTTGCTTGAGAATTAACAAGATGTTAATTTGTTGTTATATTTGCTACAAACATTTTCCCCAGTCTGTTATTTGACTTTTAATTCTGGCCATTTTTGGACATGCACAAATTTGTTGTTTTAGTTAGAAGTCAAATCTGTTCAACTTTTCTTTTGTTTTTCTTATTCTATTATTTGGAAGGCCTTTTCCGTTAAGAAGTTTAGTAAGTATTTAAGTACATTTTATTTTAGTGTTTCTAAAAAATGGTTTAGGAAAATATTCCTTCCCCCCACCCCCGCCCCCAGTTTCTGTTTAGTCATCTCATCATTATTTATTAACTAATTCTTCCTCTTCACAGTGATGTGCTATCTTTTTAGTTATGTTAAATTAGTTATAATAGAGTCAGGTTATCTCTTGTTCACTGCCATACTCTTTTCATTATTATAGCTTTATAATTTAGTTTAATACGCTCATTGTGATGGATTTTTTTTTTTTTTTTTTGCTATTTTTACTTATTTGCTCTTCCACATGAATATTAAACTTGTCAGGTTTAAGAAGAAATTTCCTTGGTGTTGTAATTAGAATTGCCTTGCTTTGGAGGGAAAAAGAGGCATTTAAGTGTACTTAATTTCCTTCCTAGGAGGACGCTATTATTTTACATTTATTTAAGCTTTTGTCTGTATTGCTCAGGACAGTTCAGGTATTTTCTATGTTTGACTGTAATTCCAGCTAATTTATATTTGTGACATTTTCATTGTATTTTCTAATTTTAGTTATTATATTTAGGAACACAGCAATAGGTATTTTGCTTGATTAGAGCAATTTTGTTGCAAGCTAATCCTGTTAGTATTTCACCGAATGCTAGTTTTCTGGGTATGAGTACTTGGCATTTTTTACAGCAAAATCTTTACATTTAAAACATTTCTTTTGAACTTTTCCACTAATGTATAATTAATTGAACAAAAAGAGGAATTTTATGTTTGTTTTAGAATAGCTTCTGAAGGCTTGAACTACTTTTTTTAAAGTAGGTTCCAGGCTGGGTGCAGGGCTGGAACTCCCAACTCTGAGACCAAGACTTCAGTTGATACCAAAAGTTGGATGTTTAACCGACTGAGCCACCCAGGCAGTCCTGGCCTACTTTTTTTAAAAACCACATTTGATACACTAAGAAGTATTGATGTGTGTCTTAAGTTTCACAGTTTGATTTCTTACTAAAAATTGACAGCAGCCATAAAACTCAAGTTTTAAAATAAATCTTGGGGCTCCTGGTTGGCTCATTTGGACTCAACTCAAGGGTTGGTTGGTTGGACTCTCGATTTGGCTCAGGATGTGATCTCCCAGTTGGTGGGATTGAGCCCCCAGTCAGGCTCTGTACTGACAGTGTGGAGCCTGCTTGGGATTCTCTCTCCCTTTCTCTCTGCCCCTCCCTTGCTTGCACTCTCTCTTTCTCAAAATAAATAAACATTAAAACAAAACAATAAATAAAATAAGTCTTGATGATAATGAATCTAATAGTACCTAAAATGTTAGGTAGGATTTAACTACATAGATTGCACAAAGGTTATTTTTCCCAGAAAGTTTCCTTATGCCCCTTCACAGCCAGTCTCCTCCTATCCCCAGTCCTTGACAACAACCACTTTACTTTCAGTCACTAGGGTTTTGCCTTTTCTAGAATTTTATGTCAGTGGAATCCTACAGTATGTAGTCTTCTGGCCCAGACCGCTTTCACTTACCATAGTGCTTTTGAGATCCATCCATCTTGTGTATCAGTTGTTTGTTTCTTCTTATTCCTGAGGAATGTTGCATTGTGCACGTATGGCTGATTTTGTTTGTCCATTCACAAATATCCACAGATATTTGTTCTTTCCAGTTTTTGGCCATTACAAATAAAGCTGCTGTGACCATTCTCTTTGCGTGAACATGTTTTAATTTCTCTCCAGTAAATGATTAGGGTCGTTGGGTCATATGGTAAATATGTGTTTAACTTTTAAAAAAATCTGCTAACGTGATTTTCAAAGTTGTGCCATTTCCAGCAGCAATGCGTAAGAGTTCCAGTCGCTCCCAATCCTAGCTAACACTTGAACACGTACTATTGTCACCTTTGGTTTTAGCCATTCTAATTGATGTGTAGAGAGATTTCACTGTAGCTATAATTTTAATTCCCTTATTGACCTGCAGGGTTCAGCATCTTTTCACGGACTTACTTGCCATCTGTTTATCTTTGGTGAATATCTGTTCAAATATTTTGCTCATAATTAAAAATTTTTTTTCATTAAGTTGTGAGATTTCTTTTTGTATTCTGGATACAAGTCCTTTATCAGATATGTGTTTTGTGAATATTTTCTTCTAATTTGGGGCTTTCCCCCAATAGTGTTTCAAAAAGCAGAAGTTTTGAATTTTGATTGAGCCCAGTTCATCAAGTTCTCATTTATGATTCATGCTTTTTATGTCCTAAGAAATTAAAAAAAATTTTTTTAATGTTTATTTTTGAGAGAGAGAGACACAGAGCATGAGTGGCGGAGGGGCAGAGAGAGGGGGAGACACAGAATCCGAAGCAGGCTCCAGGCTCTGAGCCGTCAGCACAGGGCCTGATGCAGATCTCGAACCCATGAACTGCCAGATCATGACCTGAGCTGAAATCAAAGAGTCGGACATTTAACCGACTGAGCCACCCAGGCACCTCATAAGAAATCTTTTCTTAATCCACAGTCCTAAAAGTTTTCTCCTATGTTTTCTTCTGTATTATAATTTTAGCTTTTACATTTACATCTGTGGCTTTTCTAAAGTTAATTTTTTAATATGATGTGAAAGGTAATGGTCAAGGTTTTTTTCCCCCCATATGGGTATCTGATTTTCCTGGTGGCACTATATGTTCACATACCTTTGTTTCTTCCATTGCATTGTCCTGGCACCTTGGCTGAAAATCAGTTGATGATATATATGTAGATCTATTTCTGGACTCTGTTCTGTTTCTTTTAGCTATAATTCTTTTGTTTTTTGTTTTTGTTTTTAATTTGAGAGGGGGAGGTGAGGGAGGGGAAGAGGGAAAGAGAGAATTCCAAGCAGGCTCCACGCTCAGCACAGAGCCCAGTGTGGGGCTTGATCCCACAACCCTGGGATGATGATCTGAGTCGAAATCAAGAGTGCAGCGCTCAACCGACTGAGCCACCCAAGCATCCCACTTTTTGCTGTAATTTTATCCTTTCTAAGTTTACCATTTATGAGCCACACTTTCTTGATAACTATAGCTTTAAAATAAGTCTTCTGATTTCAAACAATGATTAAAAAGTTTTTCATAGACATTTTGATAACAGTTTAGTAAGCATAATTGAGTCCTTAATTTAGAATTTTATGATGCGTTGGAGCCATTATTTCATTTACTCAACCAATAAATATTTATCAATTTCTTGACATTTGTAGGCATTGATTATTTTTATTACATAGTACCATGAATGGAGATGTAAGAAATCAGAATAAACTTAGATTAGGGTCTGTATTTTTCTCCTGAAAATTTCTGTTATGGGCCTTTAAAAAATTTATTATTTTAGAGCTTGAGTGGCAAAGAGGAACAGAGGGAGAGAGAGAATCTTTTTTTTTTTTTTTTTTTTTAAATTTTTTTTTTTTTTCAACGTTTATTTATTTTTGGGACAGAGAGAGACAGAGCATGAACGGGCGAGGGGCAGAGAGAGAGGGAGACACAGAATCGGAAACAGGCTCCAGGCTCTGAGCCATCAGCCCAGAGCCTGACGCGGGGCTCGAACTCCCGGACCGCGAGATCGTGACCTGGCTGAAGTCGGACGCTTAACCGACTGCGCCACCCAGGCGCCCCTGAGAGAGAGAATCTTAAGCAGGCTCCATGTTCAGTGCGGAGCTTGACACAGGGCTCAATCCCATGACCCTGGCATCATGACCTCAGCCGAAATCAAGAGTTGGATGTTCAACTGACTGAGCCACCAAGGTGCCCCTAATTTATAACTGTTTTATTTCTTATTGATTGAAGTGAATTGCAACAAGTGTGAATTAACAAGGGATGCCTATTTATGAGTTATCAGCCCCTTCAGATCATTTTTGGGGAAAAGTGGGATAAAAAGAATAAACATAAAGAATGGAGCAATAGAAAGGAAATGACATATTGTTACAAGTGTGTTGAGTTCTGGGTATTTTTCGGGTTGCATTATATTATGAGCAAGTATTTTCTGCAAGACCAAGAAAGTTAATTTTATTAAAATCTAAGCCGACTTTTTTGTTTGACCATAATACATTCTTAGGAACTGTCACAAAACAGACATCCATAATGTAGATCTTATTTACTCTGTAAGATATACTTGGTAATTTTTGGGAGGCAGTTGGAATGTTATAGAAAGACTATAGAACTTGCAGGCAGAAAATTTAGGTTTAGATCCTAGTTAGGCCACTGATAAGCTTTATGCCTTTTATCACCTACTTTTTTGGTGCCTGTGCTTTTAGTTTTAAGGGCATGCTTAAAATGATAATATTACTTATTTTAAGATTCTCCTGGATGAGAAGTATGTGAAAAATACTGTTCAAGTTGTAAAGTATTAATGAATTTTGTCATTTTTGACCAAAGACTTTTAAAAATAAGTTAGTCATCGGGTTCCTGGGTGGCTCAGTTGATTGGGTGTCCGACTTGGGCTTAGGTCATGATCTCACGGTTCCTGAGTTTGGGCCCCGCTGTTGTGCTCTGTGCTGATAGCTCAGAGTCTGGAGCCTGCTTCGGATTCTGTGTCTCCCTGTCTCTCTGACCCTCCTCTGCTCATGCTCTGTCTCCCTCTCTCTTAAAAAGTAAATAAACATTAAAGTTAAAAATAAAAATAAATTAGTCATAACCAATTATACGCTGTTATCTGTAGGAGCAAGTACAACATTAATAAGGATTAATATAGGTTTCTATTCAATTGATATCATGTCTTATGGGCACAGATGTCTTGTATACCTTGGGGGTGCCCAGTATATCAAAGAAGTCATGTAGTTAGATTAGCCACTGTGTTATAACTTTTATCATTAACTCATATTGTGAACATTTAGGCAATTAACTGTGTTCTCTTCCCTCCCCTGTACCTATGGTGAAAAGTAGAAGAGCTTTGGAGAATAGTTTGAATAGTTCAGGGTTTTTGGAGGTGGCGGAACTGTGTGGATCCAAATCCAGCCTTTAATGACTTAATACATTTCCCTGTAGTTTGCTGGTACTTTCAAGAATGGCTTGTAGTTTCACCTCTTGTCAGTAGGTGGGGATATTTCGGCACAGGTAGATGTCAGGCTGAGTTAAGACCTATAAAACTGAAACCTAAAGTCCAAATGAATGTACTTGAAATAAATGGAGATGGAGAATTAGAATCTATCATAAGTGACACTGGCATATTTTAGGATAAACTTTATTTTATTTTTTAAAGTATTCTGAGAGAGAGCATGCACACAAAGGGGATGGGAGGATGGGGCAGAGAGAAGAGAGAGAGAATCCCAAGCTCCATGCTGTCAGTCAAGCCGTACTGGGGGCTCGATGTCACTAACCCTGAGATCGTCACCTGAGTGGAAATCAAGAGTTGGACACTTAACTGACTGAGCCACCCAGGTACCCCTAGGGTAAACTTTCTTATATAAACTGTATGCTACATGTGTTGTAGGAACAGATACAAAAATTCTTTTTGTTATATTAGAATTGCAAACAGTAGTTAATTCGGTTTTCATTTTTTGTGTGTGATCTTATGTCATCAGGCTTTAAATATAACTATTTCCCTAGTGAACAAAGAAAACTTATTGATTGGTCCGATTATTCAGAGTCATACGAATTTAATACTATAAGGTTAAATTTTTTAAAAATTGAATTTTGGGAATTTTGTAAAGGAAGAAGTATGAGATTTTTTTTTTAATTTAAGAAAAGTAAAATGGCATTTAATACATGTGATACATTCAAAATACCATGCCTAAAGTAGTACTTGATACATAGTATATCTTTAGTAAATATTTGTGAATTAAAGAATGATTGAGGAAATTGAAAAAAGCTTACATGGTCTGTAGGACCTCATTTGAAACAAATAATAGGATCTCTTTTTGTGATGTCATTGAATTAACTGACATTTATACCTTAGTAATTTTGACAAAAGTTACGAAGGACAAGAGGACTGAAGTATTTCTGCAAGTTAATATTTGACTTCATGAATAGAACTCTTTCATCATACTCTGCAAAATTTACTTTTTTTTTTTTTTTTTTTAAGATTTTAGGTAATCCCTACACCCAGTGTGGGGGTGGAACTTAATAACCCCGAGAACAGGAGTCACATGCTCTGCCAACTGAGCCAGCCAGGCACCCCAAAATTTACTTCTTAACAAATATCAGTCTGATATTCACTGCAAAGAGATCTGTTTTTGTAGCATCACCTAAGAAAATTCATGTATATAACACGTCTGTCAATGTTAGGGAGATGATATTTTTTCAGAGCTCTATTGTTTTAAAGTGTTCTCATTTATGATCTAAGTACTATTCACATCCCAACTTTATAAGTATTCTGAAACAATGAAAGTGAAATGAGAACCTTTATCTGACGAAATTTTTTATTTTGAAAATTTTTTCTTAAATCTCATGAATAGTAATAGATTTTTGAGGAAACAATTGGTACAACTATTCCAGTTCTGTATAAATGAAGTTAGTTGAACCAAAAGTCCTTTGGAATGAAATATAAATCCTTTTAGAGGTGCCTGGCTGGCTCAGGCGGTGGAGCATGTGACTCTTGATCCTTAGGGTCATGAGTTCGAGCCCCAGATTGGGTGTAGAGCTTACTTAGAAAGAAAAAAAGAAATACATTTTAGTTTTGTTACTTTCTATATTTTAGTTTTCTATTTTCTAGTTTTGAATTTTTCTTTTTTTATTTGAGGTAGATAAAAAAGCTTAGGTAGGAAACTAACCTTTTTAGTACTTTAAAATGGGATTGGTGATGATATTTCAAATTTTTTCTGATTTCCAGTTTGGTTAACTCTTAAGTGTGTTTTCTCTAACTAGAAAGAGGATGTGGAATGTTGACAAAAATATTTACATATTCATTCAGGGAACATCTGTTGAGAGTTTTACATGTACCTAACATTGAGGTGTAGGTACTGGGATTTCAAGAAGAGATTTGGACCTTGATCTTGCTTTTGGGGAACTTGCATTATAAACAGAGACAAGCCTTGATGGATGAAGTAACCAGTTAGTGCTAGAGTTAGTGGTACACACAGTGAGGGTGAAATACAAGAATGAAGGCCTATGGATAATTTTAAGGGAGCTCAATTTTCAGATTCTAAAGTTGATCGGTCTTTAAAATTTTCTTCTACTTTACAGAAGAAAGGTACATCTCTTGGCCACCCCAAATAGTACATTGTCCTGTGGTGAGAAGCATTCCAGGGCATCAAAGAGACAAATCAAAGTACTGGTTGGGTTGTTGAGAAGGCAGTGACTCCAGTGACTGATTAACATCTTTTCCCAAGTCAGGTACTCTAGTCCTTAATTTTAAACAAAATCGAAGGACTTGATCAAGTTATTAGCTAATCATTAAAAATAGTTTTCATAAAATATAGAAATGTCAAGTAAATGCCATTATTTTCCAGAAAGTTAAAAAAGTCATGATTATTGTGATTTTTTTTTTTTTGTCCTGTAACTCAAAGAATTAAAATGATTTGACAGCATGGCTCTAATAAAACTCCTTTCATTCTCATCTACTTATTTATGTGAATAAGTTTTCTTAGCACTGATAGTTATAAAAATGAAAAAATAGGAATAGAATATTTACAATAAATATTCACTCATAGATATGTGAACCAATTGAAAATAAGAAAACCCCATCCATCTCATGAAGAGATGTATTTCTGCCTCTTTTCCTCCTCCTTTCCTCCCTTTTTTTTTTTTTTTTTTTTTTTTTTTTGGACTAATTGGTTCTAATCAGGATGCAGGAGAGGTCTACGTATTGTTCGGTTGGTATGTCTCAAGTCTCTTTTACACTGTAACCCCCTCAGCCCCTCCCCCCACCCTGAACTCCTCACCCTTTCTTATGCTTTTCACATTTTCTCCTGTCTCCCAAATTTTTGGCAGTGTTGTTTCCTTACTTTCCTTTCTTACTAGTCTTCCTGTCTAATCTGCTCACCTGTTAAGACACAGCTGAAGCATTATCTCCTCTGAGAAGTCTTCCCAGACTTCCTCAGGCAGAGTTAGGTGCCCCTCTATCAGTTAGAGTCCTGATAGAAAATAGGTAACATTCTCACTATAGGTGAAAGTGAACGTCATGAAGGGACCACTGACAAGAAATGGACAGGGTTACAGGAATACGACAAGGTGTAGGCAGCACCTAGGGACTAGCACCATCTTTGGGCTAGCAAGGGCAAAGGAAGAGAGTAGTTACAGGAACCCAGAGAGACCCTCACTCTTGCT
The DNA here is from genome assembly GCF_022079265.1 of Lynx rufus. Taxonomy (NCBI): domain Eukaryota; kingdom Metazoa; phylum Chordata; class Mammalia; order Carnivora; family Felidae; genus Lynx; species Lynx rufus. Next base: position 38,130,324 of record NW_025814832.1, read on the forward strand.
TCTTATTCACTGAACCCAGTTTGAAGCCAGGGGGCAAGGGAGCCTAGTTTGTGTAGTCCATAAAAGTCAGCCTCTTGGGACACTAAGTCCTAGGTGAAGGGTGGAGAACGATCTGGAGGAACAAATAGAGAACATCCAGTACACCCTTATTTATACTCCTACAACACTTTAGCACACTTCATTGTGCCATGTATCATACTGACTTAAAATTCCTTGGTTGTGTTTATGTTTTCCTCATAGCACTGTGAGCTGCTTTGTAGCTATGAACTATTTCTTATTCTCATTTGCATACCTACAGTGCTCATTAGATATTTGTTAATTAAATGAATAAAAGTTTAAAAAGAGCTGGATGAGATACATAAATTAAAAGGTCTGTCTCTCTTAGTGGTAATGTGTGATGATTCTTTAAAAGAGAGTAAGCCTAATAATTTTTGCATCATTTGGCAGTTTTGATGCTTCTGCAGTAATTGGCTCACTCATTTTAGTTGAAGAGAGGCCAGGGATTGATTTGGTCTGTTAATAAGTTGCTATAGGAGAATCACGATGCAGGGCGAGAATCTGTAGAGGCTGTAAGGCTAATTATGTTGACTTTAGGAAGAATGTGCCTTACTAGACTTTCTATGGGTTATGACATAGCTTTTGCAAATAGAGCCGGGCTCTATCAGGAAAATCCTCCCTCATTGCTCACTGAACAAATTTTTCCCTCCCCCTAATTAGTTGAAGTAATTATCATATTTGCTATAAAGGCTTGTTAGAATTGCTGCATAAAAAATTACCGCAAGGGCACCCGGGTGGCTCAGTCGGCTAAGCATCCGACTTTGGCTCAGGTCATGATCTCGCAGTTCTTGAGTTTGAGCCCCCATCGGGCTCTGTGCTGACAGCTCAGAGCATGGAGCCTGCTTCAGATTCTGTGTCTCCCTCCTCCAATCTCTGTTTTCTCTCTCTTTTCTCTCTCTCTCTCTCAAGGATAAATAAACATTTAAAAAAATTGCTACAAAACTTAGAGGCCTAAAACACAAATAATAATTTTATTATCTCATGGTTTCTGGAGGTCAGGGGTTTGGGAAGGGTGGTTTTGGCTCAGAGTCTGTCATGTGTTTTATTCAGATGGTGTCTGAAGCTGGAATAGCTGGGGGTAGGCTGGGCATTTGTCTCTCTTCAAGTCATTGGAGAGCCTTTCCATTAGGCCTCTCTGCATAGGCTAGTTTATGGCAGCTCTAGGGCAATCACACTGCTGGCATGACAGGCTTAGGGCACCAGCAGTAGTCCTGAAAATAAGGTAAAGCTGCATCTTCTTTTCTGAAGTAGTCTAGGAAGTCCTTGCTGCATTTTATTGGTTATAAGCAAGTTGGTTCATTACAAGCTCCTCTAGATTCAAGGGGAAAGAACATAGACCTCATCTCTTGATGGAAAAAGGGTCCAAGAATTTGCAGCCATAAAAAATTGTCATAGGAGGCAGCTGTTGGCTATTTCTTTTTGTTTTGTGGGTTGGACTGCATACTCTTTGGTATCCTAATCTACTAGATAGCATTTTTCAGCTTTTATAATTTATTTTATGTTCTGCCTTTGAAGTTTCCAGGAATTTTATTAGAGAACACTTAACAAGTGGCATACTCAACAGCTTCTAGAAGAGTTATGATAGTTTGTTATTAAAGTATATTGGGGTGCCTGACTGGCTCACTTGGTAGAGCATATGACTCATAATCTCAGGGTCCCATGTTGGGGGTAGAGATTACCAAAAAAAAAAATATGTGTGTGTGTATGTATATGTGTGTGTATGTATCTATATACACACACATATATGTGTATGTATATGTATATATGTATGTATGTGTATATATGTATGTATATATGTACATATATATGTATATATGTACATATATATGTATATCTATGTGTATCTATATGTATATGTATCTATATGTATGTATATGTATGTATCTATATGTGTGTATATATATATGTGTGTGTATATATATGCGTGTATATATGTATGTATATCCATAAATTTTGGTAAAGCATAAAAATGATAATGGAAACAAAAGCAGACTGGTAAAAAGAAAGAAGGCAGATACTGTTTGAAAAAAATTATGCAAATATACCAATTCTTTAATTCTCTGGAATGATTTTTATATTGAAAAAATTTTATAGTTCAGGGCTAAAAGTTAAATAATTTTAGTATTCTCCCATCAGATCCATGTTATTTTACTTTAACCTTTTTTAATCCATTCTCCACAGAGTAGCTTCATATGTTTAAAAAAAAAAGTGAATTGGATAATTTTCCTCCCTTCAAATCCTCCAGTGGCTTTCCATTATGCTTTAAATGAAGTAGATAATTATTTGCATAAGATCCTGTACAATCTGGCCTCTGTTGACTGGTCTTTCCTTTGCTCATTATGTTATAATCACAATGATTTTGTTTTAATTTCTTGAAAAGGTCAGTCTCTTTCCCATCTCAAGGACTTTATATGTATTTTCTTTTGTGGGGGGAAGGAGGGATCTTTTTTTTTTTTAATGTTTATTTATTTTTGACAGAGCATGAGCGGGGGAGGGGCAGAGAGAGAGGGAGACACAGAATCTGAAACAGGCTCCAGGCTCTGAGCTGTCAGCACAGAGCCCGACGCGGGGCTTGAACTCAGACTGCGAGATCATGACCTGAGCCAAAGTCGGACGCTCAACTGACTGAGCCACCCAGGCACACCTCTTTATCTTGTTGCTTATTATTATTTTTCTGTGTCATCCTAAAGAATTCCTAAGTATTCTGTTTAAAGTAGCTTCTACCCTCATTGTCTATTGCTATATCCTATTAACTTCAGAGGATTTAATAAATTCACTTTTATATTAATTTCTTTACATGATTATTGTCTTTTAAAGGTAAAAATACCTTTAATTTTAGACTAGTTTTAAAACTACAAAGATATGACAGTGTTCCTGTATATTCCATACCCAGTTTCCCCTGTTATTAACTAATCTTACATTAGTATGGTTCATTTATCACAATTAACCAATAATGATACATTATTATTTACTAAAATCATACTTAAATTTTCTTATTTTTTCCTAATGTTGGTCACTGTCCTTTGTCTTTACTAGATTGGGAGCTCCTGCAGGCAGGGACTGTGTGTGTTTCATTCACCTAGTATAATACTAAATAAACACTTGGGAGGTACTCTGTAAATATTTCTTGAAAGAATGACCGCTAGAAAGATGTCTTAGAGTTATAGTCTAATCTCTTTCCCATAGGTGAGTAACTTGCTTAGCGACATCATGTGTGTCTTCTCTAAGTTCCATGGCTAGTTGGCAGGGTGGCTTGTGATATCTAATCTGCTATATATAGAGGTGAGTTTACTATGAATCTCATGAAACTAGCGAAATTCGTAAGACTAATGAAGCTTAACTTTCAAGATTCTATCAGAGGGCCTGGGAGGGACCCTAGCAATGAGTTAACCTGGTCACTTTAAAAAATCTTTAATTGCTGGGGTGCCCGGGTGGCTTAGTCGGTTAAGCGTCCAATTCTTGATTTTGGCCTAGGTCGTGATCTCACAGTTAGTGAGATCAATCCCTGTGTCAGACTCTGCGCTGTCAGCGTAGAGCCTGCTTGGGATTCTCTCTCTCCCTCTCTCTCTGTCCCTCCCCTGCTTGTTCTTTCCTTCTCTCAAAATAAACACTAAAAAAATCTTTTATTGGGATATATTATATACATGGACAAATGTAAAGATCATAAGTGCAGCTTAAGACTTCCTACAAACTTAACACACCTATATTACCAGCTCCCAGATCAAGAAACAGAACTTCTGTACATTATCACATAGTTATGAAGAATTTGCAAATGTAAGCTATCCTGAGCACAATCAATCAAGATTGCTGTCTCTTTTTTCACTGACTTCCCCTCTATCATACTTGTCCTCATGTTGGTGGCATTGGAATGGCTGTAGGCATTTAGGACATCTGGTGTGGGGGAAACTGACATTGGGGATACATTTAATTGGGTATCAGCAGGATTTATTTATTTGGTTCATAGTCTATTCATGTATTGTCAAGGTATTGTTAGCCATCCCAGTATAGGGATAGTTTCTAGGAGTACTCTATGTTATGTTAACTCACCTGGCATTGTGACATAAATGTGCAGACTTAGGAATGGTACAGTAACATGAATGTGTCCCATGGTATCTGGCACCTGAAGTATGTGGGTTAGTGGAGGAAGAGCAAGGTTTGGTGCCAAAAGCCAATTGGTGAATATTCTTCCAAATCTTAAAACTTCATATGAAAAAGACTTAAGAGTTTTCCCAAGTTTGACCACCATCCTAAAAGTTTACATAACATTACCAATAATGGCCCTGTGCTAGAAGAAATTTTTCTAAGCTGTAAACAACAAGAAAAATAGGTCCAAGTACACTAGAGGAAGGACTGAATTACTTTTTTGTTATCTCTGTAGAAGTGGCAGTATAAAACTCTTGAGAAAGTGTGATACTGGCACAAACATTGACAGGTCAATGCAATAGAATCGGGAGTCCAGAAGTAAACTCGTATACTTGTGGTCAGTTGATTTTTGACAAGGTTGCCGAGAGCATTCAGAGGGGAAAGGTTAGTCTTTTCAACAAATGATGTTGGAAACAACTGGATGTGCACATGGAAAAGAATGAAGTTGAACTGCCACCTCACGCCAGGTGTAAAAATTAACTCAAAATGGGTTAATGTCCTAGTGTAACAGCTAAAACCATGAAAACTCTTAGATGGAAATATAATACCTTGGGTAGGAAATGATTTCTTAAATGACACCATAAAGCACAGGTAACCAAACTAGACAAAAACCCAACAAATTGGATCTCATTAAAGTTAAAACATTTGTGCCCCATTGGCAAGGATTCTCATACATTGTTGGTGGCAATTGAAAATGGTTCAGCCACTGTGGCCAAAAGTTTGGCCGTTCCTCCAAAAGTTAAACATAGAATTAACATTTGACACAGCAGTTCCATTCCTAGGTGTATAACTAAGATAATTGAAAACCTAGGTTCACACAAAAATTTCATACCAACATTATTCATAATAGCCAAAATAGTTCAGTGGAAGCAACCCAAATGTCCATTAACTGATGAATACACAAAATGTAGTGTATCTATATAATGGAATATTATTCATCCATAAAAGGGAATGAAGTAGTAATGCATGCTACAGCATCAGTGAATCTCAAAAACATCCTGTGTGAAAGAAGCCAGACACAAAGGGTCACCTCTTCTATGATTCCAGTTGGCAAATCTGTAGAGACATGAGGTGGATTATTAGTGGGGTTGCTAGGTATGGAGTTTCTTTTTGTGGTGATGGGAATGTTCTGGAGTTAGATAATGGTGGTGGTTGTATAGCATTGGAAATATACTAAAACAAATTGAACTGCACAATTTAAAATGGCATATTTCATGTGATGTGAGTTTTATCTTAGTAAAACAAAATGCAAACAATCTGTCATATGGGAAGAAATAAAGAGTATGGGGCTGGAAAACTAGGAAAAGTATTATAGGGCTGTGTAATTAACAAAAATACTGTTGTTTTCTGTTTTTATGATGTGGTATTTGTCAGGTTGTTAAAATTATGATTTTCCCATTTTGAATTGACTGTTAGGTGTGAAAGCAAATTCTATATTCTTATTCTTCAAGTTGGGCCCCTCAAACTATAAACTCCAGCCTTCACAAATCCTGGATGCACCCTAGGATATATATTAGCATCAAATAAAAATCATTTAAGAGCTTTTGTCTTTTTACGCATGGGGGATTGAACAAACGTTGATTTCTGTTCTCTCCCAAAACCCCATTCCATGAGAGTAAGGGGATGAAAACAACGTACACTTATAAGAGCAAAAAGAACAGAAGAGAAAAAAGCAAATACATGATGTGAAAAAAATTCAGGAAAATGGAAGGTGGTTGGAGTAGGTAATTTAGCTGAGAAAGTAGAATATATATAAAGTATCTGTAGTTGGATATACCAAATTTCTTGCAGTATTCCAACTAGTTCATATCTAGATCTCTAGAAGAGGCTCAGGAATTGGAGGCACTCTATCTCTGAGGCTGCAGGTGAGATGTAAGGCTGAAAATGGGAAATGGTTTAGTTTGTAGAAGGTTCTCAATGTACTTCATCCCAGGCAGCCAGGTGACTGTTCTTCCTCAGCCCTCATAAAAAGTTAGTCTTACTTTGTGGAGAAAGTTAACCAAACTGGCTGTTTTAGAAAATATTGGACAGCTCCAGAGAAAACACAAATACTCTACTAAGCCTCTTATTGAAATAGTTAGGTCACCCTGCCAGGCACCCTACAGTGAAAGTTCTCAGTTGCCAGTGGTGGGGGCGGGGTGGGGGGAGCCTCACCACTGAGTCCTTAAACTTTCAGTTTCACGTAAAGAATTAAAAATGGCACTGACTTCTCATGGGGAGCCTGGGTGGTTCCGTTGGTTGTGTCTGACTCTTTATTTTTAAGTTTATTTATTTTGAGAGAGGGAGGGAGAATAAGTAGGGGAGGAGCAGAAAGGGAGAGAGACAGAATCCCAAGCAGGGTCAGCGTGGAGCCCCATGTGGGGCTCAAACTCACAAACCACGAGATCACGACCTGAGCTGAAATCAAAGTCGAACCCTGAACCGACTGAGCCACGCAGGCACCCCAAGTGTCTGACTCTTGATTTTGGCTCAGGTCATGATGTCACCGTAGTGAAATTGAGCCCTGTGTCCAGCTCAGCTCTGGGCATGGAGCCTGCTTAAGATTCTCTCTCTCCCCCTCCTCCCCCCACTGCCCCCTTTCCTTCTTGCTTCCTCTCTCAAAAAAAAAAAAAAAAAAAAAAAAAAGCACTGACTCCTCAACAGCAGCATCAGAACTGAGAAAAGAGCTGAGCACTGCCTTCGGTATTCTGAGGGAAGCTGATTTGTAGCCTAGAACCCAACCATTTGTTCCATCAAGTATGAAGGCAGAGTAAAGGTATTTTGCATGCCAGATCTCAAAAAAATCGTGTCCACTTATCCCTTCTTAGCAAAGTACTGAAAGATATGTCTACCAAAATGAGGAAGCATACTATGAAAGAGGAATACATGGGTGATTGTACCCTTGTACACAAAGGGAAAGACAGAAGGAGGCAAAGTCCTAGGACAATAAACCTTAACAGTCCAGGGTAGGAGACTGTACCTTGAAATTTCATGCAACATCTTGTGTATTTTTTCTTGAGAGAGGGTATATATTGGGACTCTTGTTTATAAATGACCGAAAACCAAACTTGTGAAAATATTTTGGCCAACTATGAACATTATCACTTAAAAAAATTTTTTTAATGTTTTATTTATTTTTGAGAGGGAGAGAGACAGAGAGCACAAGCAGGGAAGGGCAGAGAGAGAGAGAGATGGAGGGAGGGAGGGAGGGAGACAGGGAGATGGAGACACAGAATCTAAAGCAGGTTCCAGGCTCCGAGCTGTTAGCACAGAGCCTAACGCGGGGCTGGTAGCTGTGAGATCATGACCTGAGCCGAAGTCAGACACTAACCAACTGGTCTACTACTCAGGCGTTCCCAACATTATCATTTTTTTTTAGGATTTAGCAATTCTGTAGGTGAGAGAGATGGTATGCCTAAAAATTTTTGAGTTTGAAAGTCTTTTTTTATTAGGCAGGTTAATCACTTTTACTGTCAGAACTTTTTCCTTTTTCTCTGCTTTGGTCAATTACCTTATGGCTCTATTGCTAAAATACTTGCTAGTAGAAACACTCAAGTTTTAAAGCTGGCCGACAACCAAGTAATTACATTAACCTGGTATGTAGGTATTTAAGAAGTCTGTGGATTGGTTCCAGGTTAGTACTGTGAATCCGTTGAGTTGTATGTAAAATTGTATATGCGAACACTTTTTTTTTTCTTCCTGGTATCAGGTCCAGTTTCATATTACCGAAAAAGTAGTTCAGGGAGGTTAAGTGACTTATAAAGCTATGGTCTCCTCACTCCTGTTCTGGTGTGCATTCCTGTTACATCATGCTGTCTGCAGAGTCCTGAATTAGTGTAGTTTTTATTATATGATTGATTTTAAATTTCTTCAACAGTGTGTTTAACGATTAAGATGAACCTAAGAACTGATGTGGGTTTCTCTTCAGTGATACATTATGTTAAAACATCTGAAAGATTAAAAAAAAAAATGTGACAACCTAAAATAGACATTTCAAATAGTCCTGGGCATTATGGAAAATAAAAATTTTTACACTTCTGTTTTGCAGAAAAATTCTGGAAACAGTCTTATAGGGTTAAAGTCTGCGTCTCACACACATTTTATAAATACGTATATTTTGGAATTGCTGAAGAATGAGTATTTAGGGACAACCTGGGTTCTTTGTCTACTGTATTGGAACTTTTTTGTAAAAATGTAAATCTCCTTTTTTGCCCTAGTTAGTAATATCTTAATGACTGTTTCAGGATCTTGCATTCTTTAGTTTGCATAATCAGTCTGAATGCATTTTAGCATTGAAGCCTTAAGTAATCTAGGAAATTGGGTTGGACACACATTACATATTCCTAAGCTTTTGGTTAATTTTGGAGATAGAGTTTAAGGGCTAGTGTACCTTTCTGTGACATACCCCTTGAGCAACTACTGAGTTTAGTGTTGTATCTAGGCGGAAACATACTTGGTAAAGAACTTACTTTAAGTAATTTGTATCAAACATGTAAGGAGAGTTCAAAGCTTGTTTATTAAATAATAAAACCTGAGTTTAAGTCCATTAGGATGTATTTTAAAGGCTGAAATTGTCCGTTTTATAATATCATTTAAGAAAAATTGATTAAAAAATAATAGAGATATATTTTAGAAGTTTTGAAAATTACTGTAAAGTACTTGAAAAAGAAGACATTACCCAGGGATTACCTTATATTTTGGAATTATATTGAAACATTTTCTTTTGTTAATCATCTGTGGCCCATAAGTGTGCTTTAACAGGGAAATTACTTTAAAAATAGATTTATATTTATATTTAGACATTCTTTGCCTTTTTCTCTATTTAACAGTTTTTACTTTTGCTATATAGTGAGATGGGAAAAGATCAGAGTTCCCTTGGGGTAGTAATTTAGCTTGAACTATGAAGTCTTGCTGCTTGTTCTGCTCTTGTGATTGATTTGAGGTGAGTTGTTACCTGGATTTTGTATATTTTGTACGTAATTATAAAAAATTTAAAAAATGAATGAGCTAAATGTATATGCATGGCAAATTTAGCTTGTACGAAGATTACACAGTGAAATTATTAATTTCCTTCTGCTGCCTAGTTTCTTAATGTGTCTCCTCCAGATGTAATCAGTTACCAGTTTTATTGACTACTGCTGAAGTAGAGGATGCTTGCGGGTTTTGTCCCCTTTTCTTGTTAACCTGTTCTATTTCTTTTGATAGCCTCTTCTGTCCCATTCTCAATCCAAGTCATTCCAGTGTTTTAAGCCTGCTACCAGACTCAAGCTGTTCTAATCTTCAGGTAGAGAAGCATGAGCTAGCTAAAGCAAAGGATATAAAATGCCAAGTTAAATGTATGGAGTAGGGTAGGGAGGGGAAGAAAAGAAACACCCGGGGTCAGATTGTACACTGAGTTAAATGATAGGCTAAGGAGTCTGGATTTTTTATCCAGTAGGTGGTCAGAAGTTAATAAACATTTCCAAACAAGGGAGAAATTTTGGATTTATAATTAATTCCCCATTCCTCCCAACCCTAACTGTCAAGCCCTGCCTTTTCTGGCAAGCCCTGCCTTTTCTGCTTTGAAATTTCTCTTGACCCATCCCTTCCTTTTCCATTCTTGCTCATTCCACTACCATAAGTCAGTCTTTATTACATCAGACTGAGATTGTTGCTGTAGTTAACAAATGGTTTTTCTGCTTTGAATCCTTGCAGTCCATTCTGGACATCACTCTCAGATTAATCTTACCGAGAGCTTCACTTTGATCATGTCTTTCTCCTCAGAAAGAAACTTTTAATATCTCCCTGTTGTTGACAGGGTAAGATCCAGACTTCGTCTGCCATTCAGGCCATTCCAAAAAATAACCCGGTCTACTCTTTTTAAAGCCTTCTCTTTTTCCCTTCATTTAACCTAGGTTTTAGAGAACTTGCAATGTTTCTTTTTACCCTCTCATATGTCTTGCCCCCTCCATTTAAAAATTTTGTCTTTGTTTCTTTCCCCTGGCTTATCTCTTCTCTAGTCTGATCTTTACTTATTAAAAATCATACCCATCCTTAGAGTTAAAATTATACCTCTTTTGCACAGCTTCTTCAGATAACTTAGAAGCTAGTTTGAGTTCTTTTCTCTGAAATCTCAGAATTCTTTGCTTGTGCTTAAGGCACTTGTTTAATGCTTTCTATTGTGCTTGTTTGTCTTAACTGTGCTTGTTTGCCTTGCTGGATGCTAGAAGTTTATGGTGTTTATTTTCCACACACGGTGCCTTCATATACTTGGGTGCTTGATAAATACTTGTTTTGTTAATTGGATTTTCCTATTTTGGACTGACTTTTGTGCTGATGTGTTTTGGTAGTTCAGTTTAACACTAATTGTTTAGCACTAAACACAATTAGCACATCTATCTAGTTTGATAGATGTTTAGTCATGGGTTCCCAACTAGAATATAAAATTCTTAAGGGCAGGAAATATGTCTAATCTGTACTTCCAGAATCCTTTCGTAGCGTATGCATAATGTTCTTTGTCTTTTAAAAATAGGGCTGAGAGGGGCGCCTGGGTGGCGCAGTCGGTTAAGCGTCCGACTTCAGCCAGGTCACGATCTCGCGGTCCGTGAGTTCGAGCCCCGCGTCGGGCTCTGGGCTGATGGCTCAGAGCCTGGAGCCTGTTTCTGATTCTGTGTCTCCCTCTCTCTATGCCCCTCCCCCGTTCATGCTCTGTCTCTCTCTGTCCCAAAAATAAATAAACGTTGAAAAAAAAAATTAAAAAAAAAAAAAATAAAAATAGGGCTGAGATGCTTCTGCCTGGCATGAAATATTTGGCAACTGATTATGGGACTTAGAGTTTTTTTAACTGAAAAAAATTTTAAGACTGGTTTCTCAAAACACATTTAAAAAATATATTTGTGTGACAAATAAACACAAATATGGAATGTCTGTGGCATTAGGTTAGGTTATATTTTTTTTTTTAATTTTTTTTTCAACGTTTTTTAAATTTATTTTTGGGACAGAGAGAAACAGAGCATGAACGGGGGAGGGGCAGAGAGAGAGGGAGACACAGAATCGGAAAGAGGCTCCAGGCTCTGAGCCATCAGCCCAGAGCCTGACGCGGGGCTCGAACTCACGGACCGTGAGATCGTGACCTGGCTGAAGTCGGACGCTTATCCGACTGCGCCACCCAGGCGCCCCAGGTTAGGTTATATTTTAAGGAAACAGGTTCACGTATTCTTTTGTGGCTACACATACACAGTGTGGTGCCCTTTTCTATGTATATTTTGTAAATATAATCTATAATTTTCTATAATTTATGTTTGTGCAAATAATCAAAAACTTATGTACTTGTATAGGAGTTAATCTGTGACAAGAGTATCTTTTTTTTTCTGTGTTTTGAATTTGAATTTGATGGGATGGTTGGTTTTATGACTACTTTTATTTTTTTTTGTTGTTGACAGTTTGTCATAATGTATCCTGTATTGCTACTTAGTAAATATATTATCTTTTTTTTTTTTATCTTTGAGGAGGTATGTGTATATGAGAATTTATATACTAATGAGTTGAATAATGTGTATTCTTAGGTCTTTGTTTTTGCCTAGTGATTCTTTTTCTTAAAACCACAGAAAAATCAGTACCTTTCATGTAGGTACTGATTCATGACTATTAGGCCAGTCATCTTGGAGTTAGAACATAAATAAATTAAAAAACAACATAAATACATATGAACGTTTGACAAGGTTCTTGGATTGTGTGGCCGGCTGTCTGGTTTTGTAACAGACAAGTGTTAGTATGAAATAAAATTGCAAACATAGTCTGCTTTTGAAGTGGAATTGAGAAGTTTGTGTTCAATTTTCAAAAGCTTTAAAACTATTCAGAGAACAAAAGGAGAAACAATTTGGTACATATATAATTATTTAGAAAACTAATATTATATGTCAACTACACCCTAATAAAAAAAAAGTTTAGATAGGGGTGCCTGGGTGGCTCAGTCAGTTAAGCATGCGACTTTGGTTCAGGTCATGATCTCGAAGTTCGTAAGTTAGAGCCCCACATCAGCCTCTGTGCTGACAGCTTGGAGCCTGGAACCTGCTTCGGATCCTGTGTCTCCCTCTCTCTACCAATCCCCCCTCTCATGCTCTTTTTCTCTTTTTCTCTTTCTCTCTCTCTCTCTCTCTCTCTCTCTCTCTCTCTCTCTCTCTCTCTCTGTGTCTCTCAAAAGTAAATAAACACTAAAAAAAAAAAAATTAAAAAGTTTAGATTAAAAAATAATCTTGACCCATTGTTTTAAAAACTGCAAATATAGTCTCTATAATGCAAAATTTTGAAATCTAAATTATTAAAAAACCCAGAAAGTAGGAAATGTTCAATATTTTAATTTTCATTGTTTAATTATACATGTATACATGGTCACTAAAAATTTCAAACAATATAAAGGTGTATAGAGGTCTTTGAATCTCTCTTCCCTAGAGGTAACCACTGTTCATAGCTCATTGTATTTTTCTAGATTTGTTCTATGCATTTGACTTGCACACACTCACGGTTTTTTTCTTAATAAAACATGGAAATGGAATCATACTGTACAGGTGTTCTATGACTTTTTCATTTACTTTGTCTTGAAGTTATTTTAACCATACTACAAATAGTGTAAAATACAATTCAGTGATTAAAAATAGAGGACTCTTGTCTTCTTTGCTGAATATTTAGGTTGTCTCTCTTCAGCTGTAATAAATAGTGGCCCAGTGAACATTTTTGTGTGTGCATCTTTTGGTTCATGTTTCAGTATGTTTACAGAATATATTTATAGAATTCCTGAGAAGGGTAACTGAATTTTGAATATTGTGAGATAGTGCAAAATTTCCCTCCAAATATTAATTTACATTCATGGCTATGCGTATTTAAAAATAATCTGTTTCTTTATAACTCTGAAAAACATTGAGTTTTAACAGATCTTTATTGCCAATTTGATGGGTTAAAATGTTACTATGATATTTAAGTTTAATTTCTTTGATTCTTAATGTGGTAATCATATTTTCATTTTTTTCCCATGTTTATTCATGTTTGAGAGAGAGCATGAGTGGTGGAGGGGCAGAAGGAGTGGGAGACACCGAATCCAAAGCAGGCTCCAGGCTCTGAGCTGTCAGCACAGAGCCCAATGTGGGGCTCAACCCATGAACTGAGAGATCGTGACCTGAGCTGAAGTTGTTTAAAAAATTTTTTTTTTGGGGCGCCTGGGTGGCGCAGTCGGTTAAGCGTCCGACTTCAGCCAGGTCACGATCTCGCGGTCCATGAGTTCGAGCCCCGTGTCAGGCTCTGGGCTGATGGCTCAGAGCCTGGAGCCTCTTTCCGATTCTGTGTCTCCCTCTCTCTCTGCCCCTCCCCCGTTCATGCTCTGTCTCTCTCTGTCCCAAAAATAAATAAACGTTGAAAAAAAAATTTAAAAAAAAATTTTTTTTGAATGTTTATTTATTTTTGAGACAGAGAGGGACAGAGCATGAACAGGGGAGGGTCAGAGAGAGAGGGAGACACAGAATCGGAAACAGGTTCCGGGCTCCCAGCTGTCAGCACAGAGCCTGATGCGGGGCTCGAACTCACGGACCGCGCTATCATGACCTGGGCTGAAGTCGGACGCCCAACCGACTGAGCCACCCAGGCACCCCTACCTGAGCTGAAGTTGGACGCTTATCTGAGTGAGCCACGCAGGCGCCCCCATATTTTCATATTTTTATCTGCCTTTTCCACTTCGGCAAATTCTGTGTTTATGTTGTTTTAACAATTTTTCTATTCTGAATTTTTTTTTTTTTTAATTTTAGAGAGCGAGAGAGAGCATGAGCAGGGGAGAGGGATAAAGGGAGAGAGAATCTAAGAGAATCCGTGCTGAGCATGGAACCCAATGTGGGGCTCGATTCCAGGTTCCTGGGATCATGAACCAAAATCAAGAGTCGTACACTCAACCAACTGAGCCACCCAGGCACCTGCCCCTATTCTGAATTTGCCTCCCTCCCTCCCTCCCTCCCTCCCTCCCTTATTTATTTATTTATTTATTTATTTATTTAGAATACAGGAGGGGCAGAAAGAGACAGAGAATCCCAAGCAGGCTCCACACTGCCAGTGCAGAGCCTGATGCAGGGCTTGAACCCACAAAATATGAGATTATGACCTGAGCCAAAACCAAGAGTTAGATGCTTAACCAACTGAACTACCCAGGTGCCCCTGATTGATTGATAGAAGCTCTTTGTAGGTTTTGGATATTAATCCTTTGTTATACTCTATTTTGTTTTTGTTATACTCTATTTTTTTTCTGTCATTTCTTTTAAAATTTTATTGTAGGGGTGCCTGGGTGGCTCGGTTGGTTGGGCGTCTGACTTCGGCTCAGGTCATGATCTCACGGTCCGTGAGTTCAAGCTCCACGTCGGGCTCTATGTTGACTGCTCAGAGCCTGGAGCCTGTTTCAGATTCTGTGTCTCCCTCTCTCTCTGTCCCTCCCCTGTTCACGCTCTGTCTCTCTCTGTCTCAAAAATAAATAAACGTTAAAAAAATAAAAAAATAATAAAAAAATAAAATTTTATTGTGACTTTTGCCGTACAGAACCATAAATTAACCGTTTAAAAACAATTGTTGTGATGAGATTCACATTTAATATTGCATAAAGATCTAGTCTGGCATTATAAAATTGACATAATTACTATGCCAGATTTTGACTTCTTAAAAGTTTAATAAAAACTGATCATTGCTTCATTTTATTTTCTTGCGTTATATAACACGGACACTTAAAAATCATACTTCTAAGTATAAAGTTGCATTCAGGTCTCCTTTTGTTCCTAATTTTAAATAATGAGGATAGCAATTTAAATGGTTGGATTATGTCCAGTGATACTAAAATGACTTTTAAAGGCAGTAGTTTCTGGATAGCTTTTTTTTAAACTTTTTTTTCCCCACATGGGTGATTTCATTTAGAATTGATACATTTTTCTGAGAGGTAAAAGAGTAGAAAATTTGTTTCCTGTGGAAAAAATGTGGAATTTTTGATCTCTTTGGACTGAAGCCTCTTTTTTCATGTTGTGATAAGCATGTAAATATGCTACTTGAACAAGAGATTGATTCTAAGCATATATAAAGAGAATTTGTGGTCTCTTCAACAAATTTGAGCATATTTTTTGTGTGGGTACTCTGAAGGAAATTCTGTCCTAAATAAATGATTAGTAAACTGATTCTAGTAATGTTTAACTCCTTTCAAAAATATGAAATAATCAAAGCTAGAAAATGACAAAAGATTTATCTTGACCAAGTAGGTTTTTTCCAAAAATGGAGGGTTAATTTAACTATAGCAGACATGTTAAGTGATCATTACATTAACAGAATAAAATAGGAAAAGCATATTTTCATCATAATTGATCCAGGAACAGATTTTAACACCCACTTATGTTAAAAGATGCTTAGAAAACTAAGCCTAGATGAAATTTTCTTAACTTGATAATGGATTATTATCTACCAAAATCTTAAAGGAAAAATCACACTGAATGATCAAATGGTAGAATTAGGATAAGGGGTGAGTTCAGAAAGTCCAGTATTACTGCTTTTATTCATCATTGTACTGGAAGTAATCGACAGTACTTACAAGGCAAGAACAAATACAGGAATTAGAAAGGAAGACCTAAAATCACAAATGGCATAAACACCTAAGGCTAAAGACAATACTGTGGGATAATGACCACCGTATTTGAGGGTAGAATAAAGGACCCAACAAGAGTTGCACTGAACTGATTTGTAAATTTAAATGTGATAAACATATTTCTGCTACTGTATTTGATAGTTTGAAGTTTTTCATTTACTTTTAATCTTCAACGTTTGCCTCATTTTGGGAGTAAAGCACCAAGAAGTCTTTTTGTGTCTAGGATGTCATTTTTAAGTGTTAAACAGAGCAAGACGCAAATGATTTCTGAGATTACTTCAGGATGTCATTACACTTCCTTGGCAAAAAAGCTTTACCTAGTGGTATTCACAGTAATTGGTGAATTTGTAGTTCTCAGTTGATTCTGAGGTAAATTATCCTCATTGCCTGTCACCATTCATTCATTCATTCATTCATTCTGTTGCCTGCTTTGTCAAAATAAGGCCCTGAATGTGGTATTGCTGCTATATGGATGTGTGGAAAGATGAACGAGGCAATCTCTCCCTTCTGGAGATCAGTTATAGCTTTAGTGACAAAAATTATGTAAACAGATGTTTCATTTGTTCATGTCCCAAATGATTCATTTGGTATATGTGCTATTTTTATATGAGGGATATATATCAAATATATCATGGGAAAACAGTGAAGTAATTGGGTCTGTTTTTGGACTTTTTATTCTGTTCCGTCAGTCTGTCTATTAATGCACCAATACTGATGTCTGTTTATCTGTTAGTGGTTTCAATTATAGAGGCTTTGTAGTTTGTTTCAGTATCTGGTAGGACTACTCTCCTTTCCTCCTATAGCTTTTCCTTTTCCATGTTTTCCTAGCTGTTTTGCGGTATTTTTCTTTTTAAAAAAAATTTTTTTTAAGGTTTTTGTTTTTGAGACAGAGAAAGAGCATGAGCAGGGGAGGGGCAGAGAGAGAGGGAGACACAGAATCTGAAGCAGGCTCCAGGCTCTGAGCTGTCAGCACAGAGCCCGACGTGGGGCTCGAACTCACGGACTGTGAGATCACGGCCCAAGCTGAAGTCGGATGCCCAATTGACTGAGCCACCCAGGTGCTCCTGTGGTATTTTTCACGTGTACTTAGGTATCCATTTTTCCAGTTCCAGAAGAAAATTGCCAGTATTTTTATTGGGATTTCATTAAATTCATAAATTAACTAGGGGCGGTATTTCAATGATGATGAGTGAAACATTCTAATCAATAATAAGGGATTTCATTTCATTGATTACATTTAATTGTTTTTCAGAGATGTTTGTAATGTTTCTACTTTATAAATGTCCGATGTTTTGCGGGAGGGTGGTCCTAATACATGATCAGTTTCTGTGATGGTTTTGTGTGTATGTGTGCTTAATATTACCTGTTTTCAGAGTATTATATGTAAAGTCTGTCAGAACATACAATATTTGTATACTGTGCTTTTACCTATGTTCCTGCCCTTGTCTTCTTTGGAATTCTTTATTTTTTATTTTTTATTTTTTTTTTATTAACGTTTTTTATTTATTTTTGAGACAGAGAGAGACAGAGCATGAACGGGGGAGGGGCAGAGAGAGAGGGAGACACAGAGTCGGAAGCAGGCTCCAGGCTCTGAGCCATCAGCCCAGAGCCCGCCGCGGGGCTCGAACTCACGGACCGCGAGATCGTGACCTGAGCTGAAGTCGGCTGCTTAACCGACTGAGCCACCCAGGCGCCCCTGGATTCTTTAAATGCAATAAAATGCTCAGCACTTTTTTTTTTTTTTTTACTTAAGTTGCTTTAGTTACTTATTTCTTGGATGAAGCTCATCCTGTAGTTAGACTCCTCAGGAAGGGTCCATGGATAGAATATTTCTTTTTTTTTTTTTTTTAATTTTTTTTTTCAACGTTTATTTATTTTTGGGACAGAGAGAGACAGAGCATGAACAGGGGAGGGGCAGAGAGAGAGGGAGACACAGAATCGGAAACAGGCTCCAGGCTCCGAGCCGTCAGTCAGCCCAGAGCCCGACGCGGGGCTTGAACTCACGGACCGCGAGATCATGACCTGGCTGAAGTCGGACGCTTAACCGACTGCGCCATCCAGGCGCCCCTGGATAGAATATTTCTTGAGTTCTTGTACATTTGGAAAGAACTCTTTTTTAAGTCTTGATACTTGAAAGATTGTTTTGCTTGATGTGAAACCCTTGGCTTGCACTTTCTTCCCTGGATTTCTTGAAAATGCTTCTCCACAGTTGCCTTGCTATGGGTTGTTCTTGAGAAGTTGGATATCAACCTGTTTTCTTAGGAGTACTAATTTGATCATGCCTGGTATCTCTGGGGATTTCTTTGTCTTTAAAGTCTAGTTTTACTAGGATAATGTGTCAGAGTTTATTGTTTGAGTCAGTTTTCCCAGATATACCATGGGCTGTTTTCAATATGTAGAAAACATAGATAGATTTGCTTTCTCTCATTTCTAGAAAGTTGTTTTGTACTGTGACTTTAAATACTAGCTCTAAAAATCTTTTATTTTGTTTTCCCTCCTTAGATTTCTAATTATATGTGTAGGTATTGACCTTCTTTGTCTCCTTTCCATTTCAGTCTCTTTATTTCTGCCTGCCTCCTTTTATCTCATTTTTGTTCTCTTGACTGTCTTCCTCCCTTTCTTCAGTGACCCTTACTAGCTTTTCATTTGATTTTGTTCTCCCATGGACGCTGTGTTATCCCCGCCCCCCTCCATTTCTGCAGTGGTCTTCTCATTTTTCAGTTTCTTTCCTGAGTTTGGTCAATTACTGTTGCCCTTTTCCTCTTCCTCCTCTTTCTTATTGTTTTCATCCTCTCTTTTCTTTCTTTTTCTGTTCTTTGTTTTTGTACATCTCCAAACTCTTGAGCATATTTAATTCAACTTGAAGTGTTTTGTTATAGTTTTTTTTTTTCATTGTGTTTGTTTTTTTTTGGGGGGGGGCACAGTTTTCTGAAGTGTTTTATTTGCATTTTCTGTTTTTATAGTATGTATGGAGAATATAAAATTCTTCATAGCTTTTTTTTGGGCTAATTTCTTGGTAGTTGTGTATGTTCTTAAGTTACCTCTAAATAAAGTATAGTATTGAGAGTTGTGTGCAGTGAGTGTTTTAAGCATACTATTGAAGCCTCAGAATTGTAGAGATGAGAATTTTACTGACACCCCTGATGCCACTAAATAATTGAAGTTTGAAATCATTCATGGCATGTGAACAGCAAATCAATGAAGGTGGTTGAGTCCTGGAATTTAGGCTTGCAGTACAGTGACTGACACATTTAATGGTTATTCTTCTGTTGCCTGGTAAATGTATGCTAAGGGGTTTATGTAAATGAATGTACTTACTATTTTTACCCAGCTAATGCAGACATTTCACTGGGATCAAATGATACTGTGTGTTGGGGGGGTGTCAGTGAAAAGATGTTTCTTGCCTCTGCTTCTGTTTTCATACTGCACTTACTCTTTAAAGTTGTTCTCTCTGGGGCGCCTGGGTGGCGCAGTCGGTTAAGCGTCCGACTTCAGCCAGGTCACGATCTCGCGGTCCGTGAGTTTGAGCCCCGCTTCGGGCTCTGGGATGATGGCTCAGAGCCTGGAGCCTGTTTCCCATTCTGTGTCTCCCTCTCTCTCTGCCCCTCCCCCGTTCATGCTCTGTCTCTCTCTGTCCCAAAAATAAATAAAAAGCGTTGAAAAAAAAATTAAAAAAAAAAAAGTTCTCTCTGATTTTAAGGGATTCTGATGAACTCCCAGCATTGGTTATAGAGGAGTGAGGAGTCTCTTTTTAGGGATTCTGCCTTTTATTATAATAATAAATACCATGTATCTCTGTGGCCAAGTACAGGTTTCCCCTTCTTATCCAAAAGTAGAGCATTTTTGTATGAAACCTTTTATAAGCTGAAATATTGGATTAAAACAAAGAAACAGTTACCATTTTGTAAAATCGAAAATCCTCAGATTTCTCTTGGTTAGTGAAAACAGATAGTGATATAGTTCTGTTCTAAAAGTTTAGTGGGTAAAGCAAACTTTCAGATAGTGGAGGAAACTTGTATTAAATTCTTTACCTAAATTCTCTCGTCTAATTCTCAAAGTAATCCTATGAAGTAGGTAGATACAAATATTATCAGTATATCATCATCAGAAAACACTGATGATGATTAACTCATTTGTATAAGGGCTCAAAGCTAGTAAATGTGGGGGAGATAGAATTTGAATGCAGATGTGTTTTGCTCTCTTTAAGGTTTGTTTTATATGGTCTTCCTAAATCGTTTAGATCTCTTGGCAGGTCTGGAGGTCTTTGAGTAGTTTTTTTTCCCCTTCCCTAGGCAGTTTTTTGTCTCACTTGTCCCTCCAGCCAAAAAAAAAGGGGGGTGGGGGTGGTCACAGCCATGTTTGTAAGTTCATTTAGAACCAGGTTTTAGGTCAAATAGACGGAGCGTTTTGAATTAAGAGAAGTTTTCGTTTTTTTGTTTTGTTTTTTCCCTGCCCATGTCTCTTTCTACAGCTGGCATAATCAGTTGGAGATTCATTTTGTTTAATTGGTGAACTATTCCCTGGGAGGGTTGATGTTACGAGTGTGTTGGGACACAGTGAGTTGTTAACCATGTGGTGTGGCTTACACAGGACACTTTGGCCATTTTACCTTTAGACTTAGGAACTAATGGAGGAATTTGTGATTAATATGTCAAAAGTTAAGTCAAAACTTCTGGAGATTGAAATTTCCCTTTTCCCCTTTTTAAAAAGAAAGTCTTAAAAGAACAGTGGAGTGATGGGTGGCTAATAGATGATCTGAGAGGCAGTATCTGATAGTGAAGCACAGGGTGACCATATGTTGATCTTCTCTAAACTTTCATTTTCTTCTGTAGAATGGGAATAGTATTATTAATCCAGAGAATTTTTGAGCTAGTTCCTATGAAGTGCTTAGCACAGTGCCTGAGAAGATAGTAAGCACTCAGTGAATATTAGTTATTATGTGAGTACTTTCTATACTTGATAGAGTATATGAAAATGAATTCCAAAGTAGAATTTAGGATCTTGTCATATTTCACTGTTTATTTTGTTTTTATTTTTTTATTTGGGGGTGGGGGTGGGCATTGGTTAAATGCCTTTTGTCTCATGAAAGAGTAGGTCAAGGAGCTGGTGTTTGAAGGAGAGCCATCAAGAAGTTTGTTGCTCATTTGTCAAGGCTGGTTAATTTTCCTTTTGGATTCTGAAACTTGGCCCTATCAAGTACCCTCTTACAATTATTTTAGAGTTTAAATATCCACATATGCCTGTCATATTAAAAATGCCTTTCTTGCTGGATATTGAGGAGGGCACCTTTTGGGATGAGCACTGGGTGTTGTATGGAAACCAATTTGACAATAAACTTCATATATTGAAAAAAAATGCCTTTCTTTAGCCCATTTCTTTTAATTTCTGTTTCTTCTTTTCAAGTTTGACTTTAGAGAAGAGCAGTCTACTCTTTCTATCCACGTATCACCTTTCATTACGCGCTAGTCCAGTCTTTGCTCAGCACTCTTCCAAAGCTGCTCTTGGTGAGGATACTGGTAACCTCATTGACAAAAACAAAAACAAATGGACTTCTGTTTTAGCTTTCTTGACCTCACAAATTCATTTGACTAGTAGTTGATTTTAGGAATACCCTAGAGCTGGTGAAAATAGGGCCTCGGGGATGTTGAAGTTCTCTTTTGTCATGTACAAGGAAAGCTCTTAGCTGGAGCTTTCAAGAAGTTTGTAAAAGCAGTTTGTTCTTCATCGGTTCAGCTACTGAGAGGCAAACTCTGGGCAATTCCTCTGGTTTTCTGAGGACAGTTTAAAAAACCTATTTGGGGTACATTTGTTTGTGTTCTATTCTGGTTGGGCTGTCATTTGTTTTCTCTCCCATTGTGGTTGTCCTAGAGCCTTTAAATAGAAATTTTTAGGTCTGATAGTATTAGCACACAGTTCTCCTGCCTTACTGCTTACACCAACCTGTTGTACCAGTTTGGGTGTGGTGGTGGGAACTAACTTCTTGTGTTTTGGCAGGTTAGCTCTCCTGCTTGCAGACCTGCAAGTTCCCTTTCTTTTGTGGCATCTAGTTTGAGTAGGATCATATAATTTTAGAAATTCCCAATTGACTGATAATCTCGCAAGTGAAGTGGTTTTCTGCTTGATGCAGGCATGACTTTGGAAGCCTCTTGTAAAAAAAACAAAATCTTCTAGGATCTTGGGTAACCACTTAATCTACATTAACTTTATATTTCACAACCTAGGGGCAGAAAAAGCAGATGATTATTTCCTCCAGTCACCTCAAGTGGTTAGTCTTTCCTGTCATTCTTTATCTCGTTTCGTAAAACCACCCTGTTCACTGAGTTCAGATTTATAGCTAATCTTCATACATATGAGAGCATTTCTGGGTTCAAACTACATATAGTTGAAATGCAACTAGTTTCATGTCTCTCAGCTTGAAGCTTGTTTAAAATATTAAATAGCTCCTTCCAGGAATCTTTTGTGATTTCTCAGGTCATTCTTCTAAACCGAACGAACACTTAGGGTTATTGTCTTTATAGGTTTTATCGACGTCTTCTGGGTCTAAGCCTTTACTTTCTCCACGAGGAGCCTATGTTTTTGGATAAGTATTTTTCTTGCAGTCAGGTCACCAGATTAATTTCCTGTAGACTGTAGGTCAAAACTGTCGTCTCAAGGCAGCCTTGTTTGGTGGGTGTTCTAGGCTCTTCCTGTATGAGGTTTCTGACTAGGCTTTCTTTGGTTCTGAATAGTTTACCTGTTTATTATCATGATTGTTTTTCCTGGCCTCTGTTCTCTTACTTCTGTTTTTCTGTTTGCTTTCTGTCTCCTATTGCTATGTTGTTTTTAAAATTCTGTTAATGTTGCTGTTCTTCTTAGCCTCATATTCTTAAAATTTGTCGTTCTCTCTAGCCTTTCTTCTGCTGTATTACTAAAAAGTCTTCTTTAAGATTCTGACTTAGGACATCAGTCCCAGTCTCCCAAGATTCTTTCTCAGGACATCACTTGGTTCCTCTGGAAATTTTGTCTTTTTAGAAACTTGTGGCTTAACACTGATCTGGTTGTCTCTTTAATTCTGGTGCAATGAAATTGCTCTAACTTGTCTTAAGGATTCTTAAATACTCTTTACAGTTTATAATCATGTTTTGCGGAAGGATAAAGTTGCCACAGAAGAGGAGGGGAACTATTTTCTCTTTAGATTTTATCCATAAGTAAACAGCAAAATGTGGTAGAAAGGGTATGGATCTTGAAGTAAGAAAATTTTGGATTTTAAGTCTTCCTTTTCCGGTTGGTATTTTTGAAGCTGTAAGTCTTTTTTTCCTCACCAATAGAATTATATCCACCTCCTAAGATTGTTGTAGGACTAAAAAGGACAGCTCTTATAAAAGATGATACCTAGAAGATAGTATCTATATAAAAAGTTTTTTTTTTTTTTTCCCCTTAAGGAGTGGACTTCAGTTGTCTAACCTTATTGTGGTAATCATTTTGCAATATGTATATGTACCAAATCATCAGTTGTGTACCTCAAACTTACACAATGTTATGGGTCAACTGTATATTAATAAAGCTGGGGCAGGGGAAGAAATGGACCTCTTAGACCATTAAAGTAGTGAAATCCAACATCCTGAGAGCACCATTCATTCAGTAAAAAAATATTTATTGGGTGTTTGATCTGTGTCAGACACTGTGGTAGGAGAAGAGGTTTAACGTCTTTGTTTCTAAGGTAGCTTACTGTGTGTATTTCAGTATATTTTGGTAAAGGCTGTGATAGAGATAAACACAGTACCATGAGGAGACTGGGAAAGGAAAATTTCTGCTGGGAAATGATGATTGTGCTCAATTTTTAAGGATTATTAGGATTTAGCTAGGTATATAAGCTGGGTAGTAGTGAAGGAGTATAGTGAGATTAGGCTTGAGAAGATGGTGTTCAGGAGTCAAATTATAAAGTACCATGTGTGCTAAGGTGTTTTGGCAAGTCATTGAAGGATTTTAAGCAAGTGAATGTTACAGTCTCAGTTATTTTAGTTTTGCTATGGAAGGTGTATGGATGATGGGTAAAGGCTAATTTCCAAGCTTCCTTGATGACTGTGTGGATTGGTTGATGCTGTTAAACTTGAGGAGGAGAGGGAAAGATAAAATTTGATAGTGGGGAGAACCCTAGACATCATTACTAAAGACAAAAATAAAGACTATTAGAGATCAAAAATTGAGCACTGAATTAAGAACTTTTATTGCTAAACAGGGAACCTGATCTAGCACAGAGTCTAGGGGGGCTCTGGAAGACAGCATTTGAGGAGCGAGAAATGGAGATCTTTTAAAGTGAAAGACTATGAGGTATCTCTGTTTCATACTAGGAAAGCAAAATGCTGTTGATAGGCTGGTGACATGGCTTTGCTGGTCAGAGAAGCCATAGACTGGCCAAAAGGGGTCTGTGTATGTGTCTTGAGTATTTATGGATGTGCCCATCTTGAGATTATGGTGTATAGCCAGCGGCCAATGCATAGGCTAACCTGCAAACATATGTTTTGACCATACAAGGAACTAAATCTAGTTAAACTCAGTCTCACTATGCTAAGAGAACACAACGACCACTTGGTATTTGATGTAAATCACCAAATATTAGAACAATCATTTTTTAAAAAGAACCAATCATTCTATGTTTTGTTCCAGTATCTTGTTTAGAAGTTGTTGTATGTGCAGCCATCAGCTTGATCTGTGGTTCTGGGGCAAGTTGTGTGTTGCTTGGAGTCGTCTGCTTCTGAAATTATTTTAGTAAATCCACTGGTTTGGACTGGTAGCTTGTTTTCACTATGACACATAAACATACACATCAGCACCTTGAAGCTTGACTGTAGTTGCTGTTGACAGGAGGACTTGAAATGGACCTTTTAGGTGAGGTCCTTTACAGAGGAAAGGGAACTTCTATTTCTTGGGGATAAGACTGAGTAACTCAGGTTACCCTCCTCAAAACTAGTTTCACACAGTTTTTAGCTATATTTGCATATAAGAGTATAGAATAAGTTTTTAGTGGATTTGGGGTCCAGTGGTGTTGGGCATATTGTAATGATTTCATAGGGGAGAAAGTCTATGTGGGTAATTAGTGCTAGTGGCAAAACTTTAGGAAGAGTGAAGGGTTTCTGAAACTTGCGGGATCATATGAACAGTGGAGTTTCTAAGTTAAGAGAAATATATTAGAGTTTCTGTTTAACTCCTTTAGTGAAATGAATTCCTTGATCATTTGATAGGAAGGTAGGGATTCCCTGCATTTCATTAAACAGTGAACCTGCTTCAGTGCCTACATGTTCAGTGGTAACAGAGTATCTTGCATGGGGAATGCCTTTGTCATTTTTAAGGTAAGTTGTTCCACAAACAGTATTAAATCAGAATTGACAAAAGGGGTATCTATAGGTTCAGAGGTGGGCATAATTAATTTTAAAGTTAATGCTAAGCAATCATGTAGTTCCCCTTTATTTGAGGAGGAATTGATACTGTAAGAGTAGGTTTTGAACAGAGTTGAAAAGTGTTACACAAAGTGAACAAGAAAGGATTTCATAAGAGGTAAGGTGGTTGATGGAAATGTTGACTCTTGCTCAGAAGTAACAAGAGGGGTGCCTGGGTGGCTCAGTCAGTTAAGTGTCTGACTCCTGATTTCACCTCAGGTCATGATCTCACGGTTTGTGGGATCGAGCCCCATGTCAGGTTCTGTGCTGACAGTATGGAGCCTGCTTGGGATTTTCCCTCTGCCTCTCTGTCTGCCCCTCCCTCACACGTGTGAACTCACTTTCTCAAAACAAATAAGCTTAACAACAACAACAAAAAGTTTTAAGTAGCTCTTGGGACCCATCGAATGAGTAGAGAAAGTGCTACCAAATGCAAACAGGGATGGTATGTCTTAGCAAGATAAGCAATAGGCTTCTGGCGTGAACAGTGCTGTTAGATTACTTATGGAAGGAATTGAGGAAAGTGAGGTGTTTTAAGAGTTACTGGGGATTCTAAGGATCACGGTTCCATTGATGCCCTGAAATCTTGAACAAATCTTTAGTCTTTTCCATTAGTTTTTTGAAGGAGCAATAGGGGAGTATAACGAAAGGCAATACATCTTTGCTCTAATAAAGGCTCAATATGAGATTTATTCTTGATAATCACTTCAGGTTTAAATATTGGGAGTAACCGAGGGACGGACCCCTGGGTGGCTCAGTTGGTTAAGCATACGACATTGGCTTAAGTTATGATCTGTTCGTGAGTTTGAGCCCCACATCGGGCTCTGTGCTGACAGCTCGGAGCCTGGAGCCTGCTTCTGAGTCTTTGTCTCCCTCTCTCTCTGCCCCTTCCCCACTCTGTGTCTGTGCTCTCTCAAAAATGAATAAACTTTAAAAAAAAATTAAAAAAATTTTGGAGTAACTGGGGTAGAGTTTTGTAAAGATCAGTTTGCACTCTTACTGGAGTCAGCACCATGTATTCTACCTGTGTCAGTAAAAATTTTTAGCCCAAAGAGTACAGGTATCTAACAGTGGGTTAGGAGAGGCCACTAGGCACAAGACAACAAGGGTGTCTGGGGCTGCTATGATTTGGTTTCGTGCACTTGTCATCTGGGATCTCTAAACATATGCCTTCTGTAGAGCATTTAATTTGATAAGAACATGCCTCACCCTAGCAAATTATACAGAGTAGAGGTCACACTGATGGAGACTCAGAAGATAAGAGAGTTATTGGTGATAACTATTATTATTATTACTATTATTCTTTTAGTACAGTGAGGAAGAGTAGAAATGAATTTAAGGTAGAAACAGAAGACCCTATACCTACTAGGAATTTGTAGGTCTGTTCTTGGACAGAAAATGGTTTTCATCTTGTCTGGTAACAGCAGAGAATGTAATAGAGTGTTATTGAGATTCTCAGAGGCATGTTTGTACTGTATGTCTAACTTGGATTGTTGGACTCCTTTCTTGGCTTTTAAGGGACACTCAGTTGTCTAGTACCTGAACTCTTTATAGATTCAGCATCTCCCTTGGGACAGTTCTTAATCTGCCATAGGAGGGAGTATTGGACTTTAAGTAAGTTGTTTACACTGAAGGGACGTGTTGGCTTCCCTTACCCTTTTCATTATTTTGTAGTTCTTTGATAATAATTTGTTGTAATTATTTACAGATTATTAAATCTGCTTGCCAATCTGGTTATTTTTAGTTTTAATCTGTTAAAGAGCTGAAAAGACCTTGTGGTGGTCTGGTGGTCTATATCAAAATATTTCCTAAAATTCCTAAAACCTTCTGTTTATGATGATTTTGCTTGCAATTTTAGATTTTGGTCCAATCTACTTTGGTAAAAAAAGGCTTCTGGGATGGCCAGAAGTACTTTTCTGTGTCTTTAACTTTCTTTAAATGTTCTTCTGACTTGGGATATCTGATCTGCATTAGGATCCTACCTTGTTTTTTTGAATTATCTCTGACATTCTGTTGGGGGAAATTAGTAGTCTGTATAAGCTTGTGAAGTTCTGGAAGGCTAGGGAACATAAGTGTCTAAAAGTATTCTAAATTCCTGAGAAAACCTTTGGTTCTCAGTGGGTTTGGGGATTCCCTCAGGGACTAAAGTTCAGAAATAATAGCATGACCTTCTTTTGAAGAGTGATAAGTCCTTAATGGAAATTGCACATTGTCTATGCCTCACTATATGAGTGCTCAGCAACAAGGGAGGAGGCAGGACCATCATGTTTAAGGGAGGAAGATATTAGGGAAACCCATGGTGATAAATGGAGAAAAGTATGAGGTTTTCATCTGAAGAATCAGAACATTAACGTTTTAGAAGATGGAATAAAGGCCGAGCTTTACAGGCAGGAAGTTAGGCACAGAGAGTAAGCTGCTTTTTCCTTTGCTTTTTCCAGGCAATCCTTCAGGGAAGTTAGTTATGAGCTATTGAAACAGTAAGATGTCTTGGTGTACCAGTTTAAAAAGGTAGACCTGTTGTCTTGGGGGTTTTACCTCCTTTGGTTCTAAGGCATTTGCAGAAGTGTGAGTCTTTATTGAAATCATAAGTTCCCCAAAGTGGCTGCTGCCATTATAAACTATCCATGGTGTAATTGTGCCATATTATTAGAAACGCACATGAACTTAGACTATAGTGAGTATACATGTACTTGATTCTTTGAGCTGACAGCCCCTACAACAAATACGAAAAAGGAGATTCCTTTACCATTTGGTACACAAGAGTATATACAGAGTGTTTAGGCAGTTGGGAGGGAGCCAGTATTCTAGTACCTGCAGTCCTTGAATCTGGCCCAAACCATGAGTTTTCTGAAGAATCTTAGACGAGACACAGGTGGACTGACAATAGAACATATACAGGACACATCCCCTCTCTTTGTGTCACTCAAGAAAGAGACCATATTTCCTCTCCATCTGTATCCATGAGAAACCAGATGGCTCTGAGCCAGAATAAACAGAAACTTGTGGGACAGAATAGAACAAATTCAGAACTGAAATCAGCTGAATCACTCTCAGAAGGTGTCAGAAACTTGCTAATTCCAGGGCTCAATAGGTTCTTAAGTGTCAGTGGTCTGTCAGCTTCACTCGGTAGCTCAATCATATCTCTGTGGGACCTTCAAACTGTTAAAGCATAGCGACTCTTAGAGACCAAAGACCAAGCACTATATGAAAAAGCTTTATTGCCAAGCATGGAACCTAATCCAGCCCAGGGTTAAAGCAGGCTCTGAAGGATGAGGTTCAAGGCAGGAGAAATGGGGTAGCCAAATTTAAATCCAAAAGATCATGAGTTATCTTTCATACTAGAAAAGTCAAATCTGTGGGGCACCTGGGTGGCTCAGTTGGTTAAGCATCTGACTCTTGATCTCAGCTCAGGTCTTGATCTCAGAGCTGTGAGTTCAAGTCCTGAGTTGGGCTCCACGCTGGGTGTAAAGCCTACTTAAAAAGAAATAAAATAAAAAGAGCCAAATCTTTTTTTTTTTTTTCAATATATGAAATTTACTGTCAAATTGGTTTCCAGACAACACCCAGTGCTCATCCCAAAAGGTGCCCTCCTCAATACCCATCACCCACTCTCCTCTCCCTCCCACCCCCCATCAACCCTCAGTTTGTTCTCAGTTTTTAAGAGTCTCTTATGCTTTGGCTCTCTCCCACTCTAACCTCTTTTTTTTTTTTTTTCCTTCCCCTCCCCCATGGGTTTCTGTTAAGTTTCTCAGGATCCACATAAGAGTGAAAACATACGGTATCTGTCTTTCTCTGTATGGCTTATTTCACTTAGCATCACACTCTCCAGTTCCATCCACGTTGCTACAAAGGGCCATATTTCGTCCTTTCTCATTGCCATGTAGTACTCCATTGTGTATATAAACCACAATTTCTTTATCCATTCATCAGTTGATGGACATTTAGGCTAAAAAGAGCCAAATCTTTGAGTGTTGTTGATTGCAGGTGACATCTGGATTTGTTGGTTGGTAAACGCTGACTGGCTGGAGATTGTCTGTAGCATATGTGTGGTACAGAATTTTGTCTAGCTGCCTCTGTTTTGTACTTCATATGTGTGAGTTAGGAATATGTCACCCATCTGCATCACTGGTATCAGGCTAGGTGGCTAGGACAGAGTTTATCAAGACTTTAGTAGTTTTTTGGACATGAGGGGGTGGGTATTAGGAGAGAGGTCTGGGTGTGGTTCTATAGCTGTATACTTTGCAGTGTGGTCTAGTACAGAAAAATACCAGCTTTCATGGGTCTTAATCTGTTCTTAACTCCTCTAGTAGTGTTCTTATTATCTGTTGATGTTCAGTAAACCACTCCAAAACTTAGTGGCTTAAAACAGTGACATTTATTTTACTTGAGAAACTGCAGTTTGTACAAGGGGTGACAGGCTCAGTTTGTCTCCCACTCAGCATCAGCTGGGCGGCTTAAAGGCTGGGACCTAATGTTATCTTAAGATTCACTAATATTCACTGGCAGTTCAGCGGGCTGTCAGCTGGGGCCTTAGCTGGGACTCTCAGCTGAAGTTCCTACAAGTGGCCTCTTTATGTGGCCTTGGTCAGTTCCACGGTGAGTACTCAGAGAACCAAATGACTTCCAAATATGATACGTTGGGGAATAGGTTTCAACATACCAATTTTGGAAGGAGACAAACTTTCAGTCTATAGCATACTTATTTTTCAACTATATCAAAATTATGTACTCTGATTTCCATAAAAGAAAACTTTACTAAAAATAAAACAACATTATTTGAGATTTTCTAAATGTGGAAATAGAGGTTTATGAACTACAAATAATGAAACAGTATAGCTCTTCATTTTTTACAGATTTTATTATAGGGCCTGTCACATTTTAGTTGCTATGATAGATACTCTTGAGGATACAAAAACCTAATAACCTTTTGAAACAAAAAGCCTAAATATTCTGCCCTTTGCAGGATTTATCCTGTCTATCCATAATGATATTTAGATCATTATGTAAAAGTGATATGCATCTGAATTTTTCCAGTGGCCCAGAGAGCTTTCAGAGAATGAGTTTTCTTGGGGTGCCTGAGTGGCTCAGTCGTTGAGTTTCCAAGTCTTGATTTGGGCTCAGGTTGTGCTCCTGGGGTTCGTGGGATCAAGCTCCACATTGGGCTTTGTGCTGACAGCACTGAGCCTGCTTGGGACTGTCTCTCTCTCTCCTCCTCTCTCTGCCCCTCCCCTGTCCCAGCTCTCTCTCTCTTTTCCTCTCAAAATAAACTTAAACAAGCCATCACAAATTAGTGCATATTGTAGTTATGTAATAGATATAAAGTTGCTTTGTAGAATCATCATCCCATTGTAATCTTGGCTTATTTTTGCATGTGTTTGAATAGGCTATGAGAACATGTCTTCACCTTATAATCAAACCATGTAAACATGAGACAGTATATGCTTATGCTTTTTCCTTTCTACATACTATATTTGTTTATAAATGTATAAAAATTTGTATATTACTTAAAAAGATTTATAGGGCTGCCTGGGTGGCTCAGTCGGTTAAGCATCCGACTTCAGCTCAGGTCATGATTTTGTGGTTTGTGGGTTTGAGCCCTGCATTGGGCTCTGTGCTGACAGCTCAAAGCCTGGAGCCTGATTCAGATTCTGTTTCTCCCTCTCTCTCTGCCCCACCCCCACCTCCCCATGCTCTGTCTCTCTCTCTCTCTCTCAAAAATAAACATTAAAAAAATTTTAAAAATTTTACAAAAAGATATTGGTAGGTTTCAGATGCTTTATTTTATATACATACAGAGTGTTTGAGGGGGCATTGTATATAAACAAGTAACAGTAGATTTTTGGCACTTTCACTGTCAGTAATTTTTCTTCTGCCAGTGTTGGTAAGGATTTAGCATTATGCCTTTCATTTAAACTCTACTTAGTCAAAAATGATCATTTGAATAGAACTTGGAGAGGGTGATGTAAATGGCAGTATGCCATTATAGAAAGAATCTAGGAAATGTGATGGATTAGTCATTTGCGCTGAAAATTTTACTGGGAAATACTTAAACTTTTGGCTTGCAGTGCAGTGAGAGGGAGGAGAAGTGGAAAAAGGAAGCCTTTTGTTTATTGTAAAACAATGCAGTGAATTAGCCATAGTGATGTTAGAATAAGAGTCTAAACATGACGCATCTAGGCAAATTTCATCGGATGGCAAGTTATGTTGTGACTCGATCCTGAGCCCCCTGTAGGGCTTCAGAATTTGTAAGACCTCAGTATTTGTAGAGGTTATTGAAGGCATACTCAGCACAATTTTCTAGGCTCTGGGGATGCAGTGGAGATCAAACCTCATGGAGTGTAATGTTCTAGTGGGGAAAGACTTTAGGAACTGAAGGGTTAATCGAACTGTTCACGTTTGGAAAATGTGAATCTTTATGGATATTTAAAAGTGGTAATTCCCAGGGGATCCTGGAGAAGTGACTGATTCTAAGGCAGGGGCGGAGAACACACAAGATGAACCTGGAGCATTTTCTAGTGTCAGAAAGTATGCAAGTGTGCGCGCTCCTCCCACAGTGATGCATGTTTGTCAAAGGAACACAGGAACCAACTGCAAGAACTCCCAGTGGCCAAAGCTGGGACAGTTTGAGCAACAAACTGAAGTAATACTGGATTATAACCCAGAGTATAAAATAAATATTTATGAGTCCGTACTGGTATAAATAAATGGTTGAATAAATAGATAAATGGAGAAGGATGGACAAATCTCCCATGCAGAATTCCAAATAATTTATGTGGACAGTCCACTGTTAAGGAGTGGGAAAATAACTCCCTGGCTCTTTAAAAAAAAAAATTTTGGGGGCGCCTGGGTGGCGCAGTCGGTTGAGCGTCCGACTTCAGCCAGGTCACGATCTTGCGGTCCGTGAGTTCGAGCCCCGCGTCGGGCTCTGGGCTGATGGCTCAGAGCCTGGAGCCTGTTTCCAATTCTGTGTCTCCCTCTCTCTCTGCCCCTCCCCCGTTCATGCTCTGTCTCTCTCTGTCCCAAAAATAAATAAACGTTGAAAAAAAAAATTTTTTTTAATGTTTATTCATTTTAGAGAGACCAAAACAATGCGTGAGCTGGGGGGAGGGGAGGGCAGAGAGAGAGGGAGATACAGGATCCAAAGCAGGCTCCAGGCTCCAAGCTGTCAGCACAGAGCCCGATGTGGGGCTCGAACCCATGAACTGCAAGATCATGACCTGAGCTGAAGTTGGAAGCTTAACCGACTGAGCCACCCAGGTGCCCCAATAACTGCCTGGTTCTTAAATCAGGGGGATAGCACATAGTGACTTCCTTCCAAAGAGCACAGTATGGAAAGGAGGTTAAAAGAGTACCTTTAGAGTAGAGAAATGCTACAAACACTGCTTCAGTCAGGTCAAGGTTGGTATCAACAGTGGTAAGTCACATTGATAGTATATGCCCTTGACATGATATTATGAGAATGCACCTTTACCATTGTGGTCTTCTTCCCAATGACCCATAACCCAGAATAATCATGAGAAATCAGACAGATTCTTTCTACAAAATACCTGATTAATAGTCCTCTAAACTGTCAAGGTCATGAATAATAAGCCTGAGAAATAATAACAAAGTCTGAGAAACTGCTGTAGCCACAGGAGCCTAAGGAGACATGATGACTAAATGTAATATGACTTCCTCAATGGGATCTTGGCACAGATAAGACAGTATGTGAAAACTAAGGAAATCTGAATAAAATATGAACTGTAGTTAATAATAATGTATATTGATTCATTAAATTGTGATCCATGTACCATACTAATGTAAGATGTTATGAGTAATGGGATAATGGGTGTGAGGTATATGGGAACACTGTACTATCTTTGTAACTTTTCTGTAAGTCTAAAATTATCCTAAAATAAGTTTATTAAAATTAGTAATTACCTATCAACCCAGGAAATACTTCAAAAGTTTGAAATTATAGAGAAGTTTTTTTTTTTTTTTTTTTTTTAGTTTTTTAATGTTTATTTATTTTGAGACAGAGAGAAAGAGAGGGAAAGGGGCAGAGAGAAAGGGAGAATCCCAAGCAGGCTTCACACTATCCACACAGAGCCCAATGCGGGGCCTGATCCCATGAACTGTGAGATCATGACCTGAGCTGATATCAAGAGTCGGAGGCTTAACTGACCGAGCCACTCTGGCACCCCTATAGAGAAGTATTATTATAAATCACAGTGCCTTTTTTTTTTTTTTTATAGTTGCAGTCTTCTTTCCTATTTGTATTAGTAGCTTGTATTTACAAATGGGGTCTGTTTGGGAAACTAAATATCTTTGGCACTTTGCTCTATTAGAGTAGATCATCAGGTATTTGAGTGACTACCGTTTTTAGAAGCTAGAAGGATGCAGAATACCTGAGAGCTCATTCTTATTGTTGTAGAAATAAGGTTAATATAATTGGTGGTAATAAAAGGTGGTAATATACCGTTTTATTGTATATGAAATCTGTGGTTTGTTTGTTTTAAGTGATCTCTACACCCATCATGGGGCTCGAATTCACAACCCTGAGATCAAGAGTCACACATTCAACTGACTGAGCCAGCCATGCACCCCTCAATGAGATCTGTTTTTAGGAAAGGGCCCTAAAATAAGCAGTGGTTACAAACAATTGAGAAAGCCACCCTGATTTCAACAAAAAGACTTGCTAGGTTCAGAGAAGTAAAGAGTGAATTTTATTCTTTACCTTTTAGTTTGCTCATCCTTATACCTTGTCAGTGGTTTTCTGAGGATTTTCATGGATTTCAATAACTATTTGAGTGCATATCATGTTTATGATACTATATGTATAACTGTAGGAGAAATAAAAATAAATCATGGCTTTGTCTTTAAGAAATGTATAGCTGGGGCACCTGTCATCTAGTCAACGAGCTTATTAGGCATTTTGAATCCAGGCTCTACCTGGATTCTATGGAATCAGCTCAGGTCATGATCTTGTGGTTCATGGGTTTGTGCCCCGCGTCAGGCTCTGTGCTGACAGCTCAGAGCCTGGAGCCTGCTTCGTGGATTCTGTCTCCCTCTCTTTCTGCCCCTCCCCTGTTTGCACCCTGTCTCCCTCTCTCTCAAAAATAAATAAAACATTAAAAAAAAATGTATATTTTAGTGGGAACATAGAGGGATGGAGAGGATATCACGTGAATAATTTAATTTTTTATTTAATTTTTAGAGTATGAGCGGGAGAGAGGGGCAGAGGGAGGGAAAGAATCTCAAGCAGACTCCATGCTCAGCACAGAGCCTAATGGGGGGCTGGATCCCACGACTGCGAGATCATGACCTGAGCTGAAATCAAGGGTTGGATACCCAACTGACTGAGACACCCAGGTGCCCCACGTGAATAACTTTAATACAAGTATAGTGAGAAGGGACATATGAAACAAGTAGAGTCAAAGTGTTGTTGGAAATTCATAGGAGGGGAGAGAGAAAATCAGATTGTGAGAAAGGAGGAGATCAGGAAAAGTTTCACATGAAGTTGAGATTTGAATGGATAAGATTTTGAGGGTCTATGGTTAGAATAATAACACTTGAAGTAAGAGGAATGTTTTGAATAAAAGCAAAGGCAGAAAAGTCCTGGGTTTATTTTAGGGGACAAAGAGGTTGGTATTTTCAGTCTAGGGGTTAATGAGAGAGAAGGCTGGGATAATGGACAGCCTTCTAGATGAGGAGTGTATAGGAAAAGAAAAAAAATCTATAGAATCCAGGTAGAGCCTGGATTCAAAATGCTTAATAAGCTCATTTACTAGATGACAGGTAGGGCAAGCCGTAGCTCTTCGTTGTAGTTTACTTTTCTGTGGATATTAGAACATAACTCACAAACTTGCAAGGATCAAGCAAGAGACTCTGTGGAAGTTTTGGGGAGCACATTATAACATATTCTAGGAAGGGGCACCTGGGGTGGCTTAGTCGGTTGAGCGTCTGACTTTGGCTCAGGTCATGGTCTCGCAATCCGGGGGTTTGAGCCCTGCATCCAGCTCTGTGCTGACAGTTCGGAGCCTGGGGCCTGCTTCAGATTCTGTGTCTCCTTCGCTCTCTGCCCCTCCCCTGCTCGCTTGGTCTCTCTCTCCTCTCTCTTTCTCTTTCTCTCTCTCAAAAATAAATGAACATTAAAAAACAATTAAAAAAAGAATTAAAAAATACTCTAGATGTATTACTTAAATGTGAACATTGAAAATGGAAATAGGCAGAGTGATCTGTATATGATACCAGATATAATCTGGCAACTGCTTTAGATGTGCAGTGGTCAGGGAGAGGGAGAGATAAAAGAGACATTTGCTTTCTGGATTATTGGAAGCATGTGGTACAGTGCACAGAACTAGGAAGGTCAAAAAAAAGAAGAGCTGGGGGCGCCTGGGTGGCGCAGTCGGTTAAGCGTACGACTTCAGCCAGGTCACGATCTCGCGGTCCGTGAGTTCGAGCCCCGCGTCAGGCTCTGGGCTGATGGCTCAGAGCCTGGAGCCTGTTTCCGATTCTGTGTCTCCCTCTCTCTCTGCCCCTCCCCCGTTCATGCTCTGTCTCTCTCTGTCCCAAAAATAAATAAAAAACGTTGAAAAAAAAAATTTAAAAAAAAAAAAAGAAGAAGAGCTGGTTCAGTAGGAAAGCTGTTTGATTCAATTTTGAATAAATACAATTTTCAGTGCTGGTGAGATATTCAAGTGGGTATGTGGGGTAGGCAATTGAAATGTGGGTTTGGAGCTTGGGAGAAGAGTGAGGCTAGACATATACCTTGAGACTCACTTATCGATACATACTGAAAGCTTAAGTACAGAAACTTTGTTATAGACTGAATGTGTCCTCCCAAATTTTATATGTTGAAGGCCTAATTCCCAATTTGATGGTATTTGAAGGTGGGGTCTTTGGGAGGTAATTAAGTCATGAGAGTAGAGCCCTCATGATTGGGATTAGTGCCCTTATAAGAAGAGACTCAACAGAGAAGATACCTCTCTTGGTCATCTGATGATAAAGCAAGAAGGTGTCTTCCTGTCTGCAGAACAGGAAGATGGCTCTCACCAGACATCACATCTGTTGGCACCTTGATTTTGGACTTCCTGGCCTGTGGAATTGTACAAAATAGATGTTTTTTTAAGCCACCCAGTGTATGGGATTTGTTATAGCAACCTGAACTAAGAAAAAATTTTTTAATGTTTATTTATTTTTGAGAGAGACAGAGACAGAATGCGAGTGGGTTAGGAGCAGAGAGAGAGGGAGACACAGAATCGGAAGCAGGCTCTAGGCTTTGAGCTCTTAGCACAGAGCCCGACGCGGGGCTTGAACTCAGGAGCTGTGAGATCATGACCTGAGCCGAAGTCCGATGCTCAACCGACTGAGCCACCCAGGCACCCCACTTGCACTTAAATTTTAAAAAGTTTATTTGTACACCCTAATCTTGTTTCAGTTTTATTCGGTTAAAATACACTTCTTTGGAAAATTCTTTTGACCAAAATCTTCATATGTTTGAAATTACAAGAAAAACTGTTTTAGTTGTTTGAGCCGCCTGGGTGGCTCAGTCAGCTAAGTGCCCAACCCTTGGTTTCGACTCAGGCCATAATCTCATGGTTTGTGAGTTCGAGCCCCACGTCCGGCTCTGGGCTGACGGTGTGAAGCCTGCCTGGGATTCTCTCTCTGTTTCTCTCTCTGCCCTTCCCCCATCTCAAAAATAAAGAAAATAAATAAAGTTGTTTGGTATGAGTGAGCTGGAAAGGTTGCCTTTAATTGGTTAACTTGAGAACCCATTTTGCCTTTGGTGAAATATTTAAATGCTGACAGTTTGGTTTTTTTAAGCAAGAATATTTACCTTGTTATAGTAGAACCTTTATCTTTTAATAAATCTAATACACTAGTTTAATGAACTACTGCCAGGTACTAAGTATATTACGGTAAACTTAGTGGCCCAGTTTGTTTTGTAACATGCATAAAACAAACTGCCTAAAATTCCTGGATTAAATGGCACTGTGGCAAGATATTTAGTTAAAAGCAGATCTAATATGACTGTATAGGTAAACTGTTATATATCTGTTGAAAGAAGGAAATTGCTCATTTTTTTGGAGAAGGCCCTTTTGCATCCTAAGTTTCTGTTGACCATTTTGTGAACTTGGATCACACCAGTAATTGCTTTAACCAGCGTTAAGTTCCCTTATAAAGGAAGAAGTAACCTGGGAGACTGTTTCATTTTATATATGATGGTTAAGAGACTGGATTCTGTAATTAGTCTGTTTGAGTTGGAATCTCAACTCTAGTACTTACACTGTAATCTCTGGCAAGTCTTTATGCCTGAATCTCCATTTCTTCATTTCTAAAATGTAGGTAATAATACCACTTTCTTCACAGAATAGTTGGCATATACTTGCACAGTAAATATTCAATAATAAATATTCAGTAAGTGTTAGCTAATCTTCTTATATTCCTTGCTAAAATTGTATTTTATTAAATGTATTTGTAAATTGACTTTTAGTGTTTTCAAGAAATATTTTCTTGTCAATAAATATATTTACATAATTTTAATGGATGTGTAATAATATTTCAGCATGCTGTTTGTCATCTTTAATTGTTTCATTTTTGTTATGTGCATAGGGTTGCAGCTGACATTTTTGCTCATTGCAGCATTTTGTAATAATGCTCTTGAATGTGAATCTTTGTTAGTGCTCCTGTTTAAAGCAATAAGTAGAATACGTACATGGAAAAATTTGTTTATGAGTTTTCTAAAGAGCTTAAATTTCCTTTTCATTCCATGTGTAGGAGTTGGGGTAGAGGTTGTTTCTTGGAGCAGGAAAATCTAAATTGCTGTCATGTGCTAGCCATCAGGAAGGGTGCGTATTAGTAGACATTTTTACAGTACTAGGCCATCTTGTTGGTATATGTATAGGATTGTTATCCTGAACTTCAGTTTTAATTCACAATGATAATATAAGTTCAAGGAAAAAAAACAGAGAAATCTACTCTGTTCAAAAATAGTACAACTTTTGAGTTGCAGGAACAGTATTATAAAATCTGTTTTCGTGGGGCGACAGAAGACGGGATGTCTGAGTGGTTTTTTCTTTCTCTCAAGCAGTTTCATTCCAGTCGGCAGTGTAATTGGAATGCAACTCTAATCTGGAGGAGGAAGGGGAATTTTTGGCAAGAAGATACTGAACAGTTGGGAGTTTTACTCAGATTAAGCATAGACAGCCATTCATTATGAGTACAACTCAGTAAGAACAGCAATAGCATTCTGTTTCTACAGCTGGGATTTACTCTGATATTACTACATGGTGTGTTGCATATAGATAACTCCTATCCAACCATAAAAAAATACTGATTTAAACAGTAATATTTACTGCATCTGCACTTCTGCAAATGGTTTTCTCCAGTCACTGCCTCAAATCAAATATACTAAAGGAGATTTTTCAAAATTTAAAGTCATTTCTTGAGAAAACAACAAAAAAAAAGGGCATTGATGGGGAACTTGGGTGGCTTAGTCGGTTAAGCGTCCGACTTCGGCTCAGGTCATGATCTCATGGTTTGTGGGTTCGATCCCCATGTCAGGCTCTGTGCTGACAGTTCAGGGCCTGGAGCCTGCTTTGGGTTCTGTGTCCCCCCCCTCTCTCTGCTCCTCCCCCGCTCAGGCTCTGTCTTTCAAAAATGAGTAAATGATGGGGTGTCTGGGTGGCTCAGTCGGTTGAGCGTCCGACTTCGGCTCAGGTCATGATCTCGCGATCTGTGAGTTCGAGCCCCGCGTCGGGCTCTGTGCTGACAACTCAGAGCCTGGAGCCTGCTTCGGATTCTGTGTCTCCCTCTCTCTCTGCCCTTCCTATGCTCATGCTCTGTCTCTCTCTGTCAAAAATAAATAAACATTAAAAATAAGTAAATGTTAAAATTAAAGGAGGGGGGCGGGCATTGGTGGCATGATATTGGAATTATGTCTGACCTACAAGCTCTGAGAGCAGAGTACTAGGTCTTATTTATCTTTGAATTTTTTTTTTCAACGTTTATTTATTTTTTTGGGACAGAGAGACAGAGCATGAATGGGGGAGGGGCAGAGAGAGAGGGAGACACAGAATCGGAAACAGGCTCCAGGCTCCGAGCCATCAGCCCAGAGCCTGACGCGGGGCTCGAACTCACGGACCGTGAGATCGTGACCTGGCTGAAGTCGGACGCTTAACCAACTGCGCCACCCAGGCGCCCCAGGTCTTATTTATCTTTGTATCTGCAGAATCTATCATAGCACTTGGCACAAAGTAGGTGCTTAGGAGATATTGAAAGAGTGAATGATATAGGAAGTGCTACCTTCTTATTAAGCATCTCAAGATGATCACATCTGCTTCCCTGTGAAATAGGACCAGGACACCAACAAGGCTCATCTTAGTTTATTTTGAACACCTCCTCTACTGATTTAAAACCATTTATGTGCAGAAGAGGTGAGCAGAATAGAACAGGCTAGGTTTTAGGTGTGTAGTCTTAAGAATGAGAAATGCTGTGAAGGAATTTGAGAAGGGTAATAACGTGATCAAAGTAGTCTAGTGAAATTAATCTAGTGCAAATCTACAGGTTGAGTGAGACATGGTCCCCAGTGGATTCTGGAGTAACGGTACTATGCTTATATAATGCCACATTTGTTCTTAGCATTAATCAAAATTAATACATGACTGCTAAATATCTGGAGTCCAGTATAATGTTTTTAGTACAGAAATCAGTGAAAATTCATTGAACTATGTAGTTAAGATTTCTTCACTTTCCTATATGTATTACTTCAATGGAAAGCTTACTAAACATTGAGAGATACTAAAATATTGATAACTGTCTAGGAGAAAGTCTGTACTCCTTAGCCTTTGTTCCAGGCTTTCCCAGCTTATAAGTTGTCTCTCTTGCCAGTCTCTTCCTGTAACTTAGTCTAGCATTTCTCAACATTATTTTTATCTCTCTTCCTGTAATGATTGTTTAGAAGACAAAAATAAGATTTCCTTCGTAGTGGTACCCCTCCCTCCCTAGCTGCAGGATTCCCAGTCTTGGCTCAACTTTCTATAGTTTATGCTTCACAATAGGATAGGTTTACAAATACAAATTCATATCAATATAATTATGAAATTATGTTACAAACATAAAATTACATTTTAATATTGTATGTACATTTCCCAGGAGATTCTGATACATACCTCCTTGGTTGAGATTTTGTTATGGTGACAGAGAGGAGTCTGTCTTGTTGAAATTCACCAAGTCATTGAGCATTTACTGAGCTCTCATAATTGGTACTGAAGATGGAAAGAGCAATAGGCTGTGGTTCTAGTACCCAGAATACATTCCCAAGAAAAAGAACAGTACAAAAAAGGCTTCTAGCTGTGAAACTTATTTATTTATGCAAATAGCTAAAATTACCAAATCTCAAATCATGTTTAACAGTCTCTCTTTTAAAACTTGCAAATGAGAGTTTTTGCTTTTAGAGTATAAAAACAGTTGAAGCAAAAACTGGCTGATGCTTTTGAGGTCTAGTGTTAAAGTTAGCAATCTGACCAATCTTGATATTTATGTTTTAAGTTAATCTTGTTTCTTCTGGAACCCTGGTACTGGCTTCCTAGTCTCTGGATTACTAAAATTCAATTTATCTTTATAAACTTTGAATCTGATTTTAAAGTTATTCTTTCGTGGGGTGCCTGGGTGGCTTAGTCGGTTAAGCATCCGATTCTTGGTTTCCTCTTAGGTCATGATGTCACTGGCTGTGAAATCGAGCCCCGTGTCTGACTCTGTGCTGACAGCGGGAGACCTGCTTGGGATTCTCTCTCTCCCTTTGCTTCTCTCCCTCGTGCACTCTCACTCTTTCTCAAATAAGTAAACTTTAAAAAAAAAAAAAGGGTTTTATTTTTTATTTTTTGAATGTTTATTAAAAAAAAATTTTTTTTAACATTTATTTATCATTGAGAGACAGACACAGAGAATGAGCAGGGAAGGGGTAGAGAGAGGGGGAGACACAGAATCTGAAGTAGGCTCCAGGCTCTGAGCTATCAGCACGGAGCCCGACGCTGGGCTTGAACTCAGGATCTGTGAGATCATGACCTGAGCCAAAGTCAGTCACCTAACCAGCTGAGCCACCCAGGTGCCCCTAATGTTTGTTTATTTTTGAAGGAGAGACAGAGCGTGAGCGGGGAAGGGCAGAGAGAGAGAGGGAGACACAGAATCCAAAGCAGGTTCCAGGCTGCGAGCTGTCAGCACAGAGCCTGATGCGGAGCTTGAACTCACGAACTGTGAGATCATGACCTCAGACGAAGTTGGTTGCTGAACCGACTGAGCCACCCAGGTGGGCCCTGTGCCAAAAAAAAAAAAAAAAAGTTAAACAAAAAAAATTATATTTTTTATTTTTCGGTTGACCTTTGAAACTTGTATTAACA
Organism: Lynx rufus; assembly: GCF_022079265.1. Taxonomy (NCBI): domain Eukaryota; kingdom Metazoa; phylum Chordata; class Mammalia; order Carnivora; family Felidae; genus Lynx; species Lynx rufus. The sequence continues at coordinate 38,171,930 of NW_025814832.1, forward strand.
ATATCTTAGGGGTGCCTGGGTGGCGCAGTCGGTTAAGCGTCCGACTTCAGCCAGGTCACGATCTCACGGTCCGTGAGTTCGAGCCCCGCGTCAGGCTCTGGGCTGATGGCTCAGAGCCTGGAGCCTGTTTCCGATTCTGTGTCTCCCTCTCTCTCTGCCCCTCCCCCGTTCATGCTCTGTCTCTCTCTGTCCCAAAAAAAATAAATAAACGTTGGAAAAAAAATTTTTTTTTTTAAAAACAATATCTTAATGATTTTTAAAAGAAAATTTGTCAAATATGATCTGACTACTTTGTTTTAAATAAAAGGAAACGATAAAAATAAAATTTCATAAGTTAAAATTATGATTACTTGAGGATTAATTTATCTGTCACATAAAAAGTCCTCCTTTCAATGAAATTTTAGATTATTTTGGAGTCTGTTTCATTCATCCAGTAAATTTATTGAGCACCCATCAAATAATTGGTGCAATGTGTGCTTGTGCGCCATTGAGGCAGACCTGATTTATGCTGTATGGTGTTTACCACCCCCATAGTTACAAGTGGTATTCTAAACTTAAGCATTTATAATGAAGTGTGATGAGTGCATGTTATAAGTGGGGGATTCTGTGAAAATACAAATGGGTGGAGGGTTGAGAGAAATATGTTCTAAAAGGTTTCCTTTCCCTTTTGAGATGATTAGGTGAAGAAGCCTGGGAAAAATGTTTCAGACAGAGGGAATGGCATATGACTCTCTGGGTGAGGGATGGAGTTTGTTTGAGAAAGTGAAAGTTTAGTGTGGTTGGATCTTGGACTTAGGTTAGAGAGGAGGGGTGGTAATGAAAGATAAGATCAGAGAGGTAAGCAGGAGCCAGGGCCTGAAGGGCATTGTAAACCAATATAAAGTTTGGGCCCAAGAACCTTGGGACTGTTTTGAAGATGGAGGTCAACTACCTCCAGAGTGGTAGGTTGGGTGTGATATCCAGAGCACAGATAGAAGGATAGTTTTGAGGAATTTTTGAAGGGTATTTTGGAGTGTTATTAGGAGGATGGGACATGTATGAAAGGCCTTAATTGTATTTTTAAATTTTGGGTCCATTGCAAAGAACTGGTGGAGGCTTGAGGCAGGGGACTGATTGGGAGGCTGGTTTTAGTGGCCTAGACTAGTTGATGGTGGCCTGGACAAGGGTGGTGGCACTGGTAATAGAAGTGGACAGATGAAGGATATTTCAGAGGCGGAATTGATTAGAATTGGTATCTGCCAGGAGATGGGGAGAGGGAGGAGTAGTGAAGGTTGCTATGGAGGTTTCTGACTGGAGCAGTGGAGTTAAAAGCAAGGATGTTTATTGAAAGAAAGTAAACTGGAAGAGCAGTTTTTGGGGAGGGAGAGATGGTGATTTTATTTTGGGGGCATATTTAATTTGTGTGGACCTGAAGTTCAGGAGAGAGTTAAGTTTGGGTCTTAATATTTAGGTGTCACTAAAATGGTAAAGGTCAGGGAGAATGCGTGAAATGTGGCTCTTCAAATTTATTTCTTTTTATTTTTTATTAAAATTTTTTTAATGTTTATTTTTGAGAGAGCATGAGTGGGGGAGGGGAAGGCAGGGAGGGAGACAGAATCCAAAGCAGGCTCCAGGCTCAGAGCCCGACACAGGGCTCGAACTCATGGACCATGAGATCGTGACCTGAGCTAAGTTGGACGTCCAACCAACTGAACCGCACAGGTGCCCCTTCAAATTTATTTTTTAGAGAGGAGAAAGAGCTTTGTTAGTCTGTTAAGCTACGAATTTTCTACTAGGAAAAATGTGGGTTCTTCCCCCAGAAAAATACACATACATATAACAGTTTACATATATTCCAAGGTTTGCAGAGATGGGCATCTGTGCTTCTCAGGTTATAGAGTAGAAGAGGATCCAGGGCAAAAATCCTGAAGAACCTCAACTTCCGTGGATGGAATATAGGAAAACAATCTGGCAAAGAGGATTTAGAATGTATTTTATGCCTAGTATAAAACCAGGTAAAATGTGGTATTAAACAGAAACCAAAAGAAAAGCGGGGTTCCAGAAGAGGGAGTGATGGCAAATCTCCTCAGGTGTCAAGTGGGATAAAGAATGAAAGATGTCCATTGGATGGATTTAGTAATTAATGTCCCCTGGGCTTTGGAGAAGCCACATAGTGGCAATAGTGACAGAGGAAGCCAGATTGTTAATGAATTGAGGCATTAGTGGGAAGTGAAGAAGTTGAGTCAGTCTAAATTTACTTTGTAGAGAGTTTTTATCATGAATGGGTGTTGTACTTTGTCAAATGCTTTTTCTGCATCTATTGAGATGATCGTATGGTTTTAATCCTTTCTCTTGTTAATGTGATTGATCACATTGACTGATTTGTGAATATTGAACTGCCCCTTGCATCCCTGGAATAAATCCCACCTGATTATGGTGAATGATTTTTTTTTAATGTATTGTTGGGTTGGGTTTGAATATTTTGTTGAGGGGTTTTGCATCTATATTCATCAGAGATACTGCCCTTTAGTGTTGTTCTTCCTTTTTTTTTTAATTTTTAACTTTTATAGTGTCTTTATCTGGTTTTGGTTTTAAGATAATGCCAGCCTAATAGAATGAATTTGGAAGCTTTTCTTCTTCTGTTTTTTAGAGTAGTTTGAAAAGAATAGGTATTAACTCTTCTTTAAATGTCTGGAATTCACAGTGAAACCTGGACGTCTGTTTGTTGGGAACTTTTTGATTATTGATTCAATTTTGTTAGTACTTCATCTGTTGAGATATCTATTTCTTCCTGAGTCAGATTTGGAGTTTCTTTGTTTCTAGGAATTTATTTCTTCTAGATTGTCCAATTTATTGGCATAAAATTTTTCCATAATATTCTCTTAGAATCCTTTGTATTTCTGTGGCACTCATTGCTATTTCTCCTCCATCATTTCTGATTCTATTTATTTGAGTCCTCTCTCTTTTTTTTTTTTTAATGTTTATATATTTTTGAGACAGAGAAACAGAGCATGAATGGGGGAGGGGCAGAGAGCTAGGGAGACACAGAATCTGAAGCAGGCTCCAGGCTCCGAGCTGTCAGCACAGAGTCCGATGTGGGGCTCGAACCCATGGACCGTTAAGATCATGACCTGAGCCGAAGTCGGACACTTAACCGACTGAGCCACCCAGGTGCCCCGAGTCCTCTCTCTTTCTTGATGAATCTGGTTAAAGTTTTATCCAGATAAAATAAAATACTGTTTGTTTTTGTTTTTCAAAGAACCAGCTACCAGTTTCATTGATCTTTTCTATTGTTTTTTTCAGTCTCTTTTTCATTGATTTCTGCTTTAAACTTTATTATTTCCTTTTTACAGACTTTGGGCTTTGTTCTTCTTTTTGTAGCTCCTTTACATATAAAGTTAGGTTGTTTACTTTTCTTGTTTCTTGAGATAAGCCTGGTTTGCTATAAACTTCCCTCTTAGAACAGCTTTTGCTGCATCTCAAAGATTTTGGACCATTGCGTTTTCACTTTTATTTGTCTCCATATATTTTTTTATTTCCTCTTTGATTTCTGGATTGACCCATTCATCGTTTAGTAGCATGTTACTTAGCCTCCCTATGTTTGTGTTCTTTCCAGATTATTTCTTGTGATTGATGTCTATTGCTGTGGTAGGAAAAATGCGTATGATTTCAGTCATTTTGAATTTATTGAGACTTGTTTTGTGGCCTAACCTCTGGTCTATCCTGGAGAAAGTTCCATGTGCACTTGAAAAGAATGTGTATTTTGTTGTTTTTGGATGGAATGTTCTGTGTATATTTGTTAGGTCCGTCTGGTCCTGAGGCGGGGGTGGGAGAAGTTAAGAGCTTTTCCTCTAAGATCAGGAATAAGACAAGGGTGTCCACTTTTACCACTTCTACTCAAAATAGTACTGGAAGTCCTAGCTGCTGCAATCAGACAAGAAAAAGAAATAAAAGGCATCCAAATTGGTAAGGAAAAAGTAAAACCTTGACTTTGACTATTTGTAGATACCATGATAGCTATATATATAAAACCCTAGAGACTCCACCAAAAAACTAGTAGAACTAATAAATGAATGCAGTGAAGTTGTAGGATACAAAATCAATATACAGAAATCTGTTGCGTTTTTATAATTTTGTTTTACCGTTTATTTACTTTTGAGGAGGCGGGGAATGCGTGTGAGCAGGGGAGGGGCAGAGAAAGAGGGAGACAGAAGATCCAAAGTGGGCTCTGTGCTGACAGCAGAGAGCCTGATTCTGGGCTTGAACTCATGAACCTGCGAAATCATGACCTGAGTGAAAGTTGGATGCTTAATTGACTGAGCCACCCGGGCGCCCCTTAAGTAGTTACATTGAAGGAGAAGTAGGATGGTGTCTGGAGAGTATGTTTAAATGTTGATGAGGCCATAAGTAGAGGAGATGGGAGAACAGGTCCCTGAGAAAATGGTGATTTGGATATAAGATCTAGAACACAGGGGGAAGGACAGTGTGAGACAGGAGGGTGGATATTATAAGCAGAAGGAAGACAAAACGAATGAGTATCAAAACATAACTTTGTAGGGTTAGCAATAAGAAGTTGGAGAATTCACATATATTTTTGGTTTCTCTAAAGTAGGATGTGAAATCAGTTCACTTCTGGAATCATAGGACGGTGGTTTTAAAAAAAAGTCATTACCTCAGCAGTACTGAAGATTAGAATTTGGATTCATATATGTGTTGTAAATGTATTGATCCTGAGTATTCTGTACGGTTTATGTGGTGATAATGAAAGTTAGAGAGAAGTTCTTCTAAATCCAATTAGTGATTTGGTACTCTCAGTTACGGCTCTTAGTTTTCATATTTGAGTTTTTATGTTTTTAAAAATAAAACTGTTTCTAAGACAGGGCCTAAATGACTCTGACTACTAAATCACTATCTTGTACTTAATAATTTTACTCATTTACCAATGGCATCTCTCTCTTTTTTTTTTAAGTTACTTATTTTGAGAGAGAGAGAGAGAGAGAGAGAGAGACAATTGGGAGGGGCAGAGAGAGAGAATCTCAAGCAGGCTCTGCTTGACAGTGCAGAGCCAGATGCAGAGCTTGAACTCATGAACCATGAGATCATGACCTGAGCTGGAATCAAAAGTCGGATGCTTAAACCAACCACTAAACCACCCAGGTGCCCGGCATCTGTCTTTAAAATAATTTTTATTTAACTTTTTTTAAAAGTTTATTTATTTTGAGAGAGAGAGAGAACGAGAGCACATGCAAGCAGGGGAGGGGCAGAGAGCGAGGGAGAAAGAATCCCGAGCTGACTCCGTGCTGTCAGCACAGAGCCCATGAACCATGAGATCATAACCTGAGCCGAGATCAAGAGTTGGAGGCTTAACGAACTGAGCCACCCAGGCTCCCCTTTATTTGAACTTTTAGAGTGATTAGTTATATATAGACTTATTCCCAAGGTTTGTTATGTTAAATAACACTAAACTTCCAGACCACTTCAACCGAGTAGAAGTGGGTAGAAATTAACCAAATATTACTTGTATAGATATTTTATAAGTTATAAACCATACAGAAATCGATGTTTTCCCTTCACTTTTAACAAGTTTGAATTAAACAAGTTAAGTTTATAACTCTATATAAGCAATAATTTTTTAAAGTGACATGTAACCACAAACTATAAAATTCACCCCTTTAGAATGTGCAGTTCAATGGTTTTTAAAATTTTTTTTAATGTTTATTATCTTGAGAGAGACAGAGAAACACAGAGTGCGAGCAGGGGAGGGGCAGAGAGAGAGAGAGAGAGACAGAGAATCCGAAGCAGGCTCCAGGCTCTGAGCTGTCAGCACAGGGCCAGACGCAGGGCTCGAACCCATGGACCACGAGATCACCTGAACCGGAGCCACCCAGGCACCTCCAATTCAGTGGTTTTAATATATTCGTAACGTTGTGCATCCATCACCTCACGAGTAATAATTTCATGCAGGGTAATCCAGAGAATGTGGCTTTGGGATATCTACTCAGTGTATTAACTTTTAATTTTTGGTAGATACAGTAATCTGTCTTGTCATTGAGTTTAGAAGAAGGTAATTTATCTCTCCTATAAAATTTCTGTGGAGTTAGGTGGAGACTAAATAACAATGTTATTTTTAAAAAAATCTCATCTATATCAAGAAAGCTTTATTTTATTTATGATCTTCAGTATAAAATTATTTCATTAAAAAATGTATATGTCAACCTGAGTTTGCTTATTTTTTTCTTGGAACTATTTTCCCCTTTTCACCGAGCTGCTCTGAGATAAATCTTGATGGAAGATTGATTGGAAGTTGGTCTTTATTAGAATACCAGATTTATAAATTTTCTGGCTGTCAGCTGTTATGTGTGATCATTGCTAAAGTTGGAACCACTGGTTCAGCTGTCTTTTGCTAGTCTTTAATAAAAGCTTGTGATCATATTTCAAACCTTGCTATAATGTTTATCATTCACTGGTACTTTCAGTGTTTAAAATGAACGTTTTGACAGTGCAGTCTTACCATTTTAATTCTTTCCATGTATTTTTTGTTTCCTTTACAGTACTCTGTGCAAAAAACTTGGTGAAAAAGGATTTTTTCCGTAAGTAAATTAACTTTAAATCTTGTATGTTGTGTGTAGACTTTTTGGATAACTTTTTCAGAATTGTCTGGCTTTAGTGATTTCTCTATTCAGAAATGTACTTCATACTATTTTATGAATGCTTTGGTTTGGACCCTTTTGGCAATACTTTTTTTTTTTTTTTTTTAAGAGGACTTTGTGCCTTTTAGCCTTTGTTCCTTTCCTTTTATCCACCCCTCTCACATATTTGTGTGAAATGTGTATGTGTATAGGTGTGTATATGAGACGTGTAAAGAATATCGAGGGTGTGCATACTACTAGGTTTCTAGAAAGGGTGGAGATTATTTTGTAAACACTTTTTCTTTTCTAACATTTTATAGGAAATTTTATTCAGGCATTCACCATACCTTGGAAAGTAGAGAAGTTATTCAGCCTGCTTAGAATTTCCAGAGTGTAGGAAAGAAATCTCTGCCACATTCAATCATAGATGCTCTTATGTCTCGGCCTCTAAAGCAGACATTTGGTTCCCCTATTTGCAGTCTCTTTGCCAATAAGTTGTCAAATTTTTTTGTGGCTTTATTTAGGATTAAGTTTTGTGAAGGAGGATTGGGAAGAACCCCTCACGTGTGTTTAAAATCTTTACCCTGTAATATCATACTTCACAATAGCTTTAAGGTATGGAGTAAAAAAAATAAAATAAATATATATAAATAAGTAATTGAGTCAAAATGATATAATTTTTAGTAAAGAACTCGAAGCCAACAAAGTTTTATATGTAATATATTTGAAGTTATAAATTGAGAAGATTCATTAGATTTTCATTTTTTATTTTATTTAAAATTTTTATTTTAGAGAGAGCATGTGCACACTCACAAGCAGGAGAGAGGGGCAGAAAGAGAGAGAGAGAGAATCTTAAGCAGGCTCCACACTCAGTGTGGAGTGATCCCATGACCCTGAGATCATGACCTGAGCCAAAATCAAGTGTCGGACACTTAACCGAATGAGCCACCCAGGTGCCCCAAGAAGATTCATTAGATTTTAAAATTCAAGTTCTACCAGCCCCCAGAAACTAGGTATGAGTGCTAATTTAATATGATATTACTTAATTTTCAGGGGTTTCATTAAAAGAAATAGTAAGCTCTTGATGCATTTTAAAATCATACTTCATTCATCTCACTTGAAATTTTCTTCTAAGATATCTAGAGTAGAACCAGAATTAAAGCTTATAAAATAACATAAAACTGTATAATTAGAAATTTTTCTGGTTTCTGTGCTTATATGGGAAAGCAGTTAAATAGGATGCTGTGGGACATAGTTAAGAAAGTTTTAAGCAGTCTCCAATATATGTACCAGGTGCTGTCTACCATACTGCGTATCACAGCAGGAGAGGCCAGTGGCCTCTCTCCATGCTGCCACCAAATTCTGTCTTCACAGGCTTTTTCTGAACTACCTACTTCATCCCTGTCACTAATAACCAGTGTATACTCTTTTTTTTTTTTTTTTTTTTTTTACACCATTCTTAAGGTTGATTTGAGGTAGGATTAGTAGGACTGTGAAGTGGCAAATAGGATTGGATAGGTAGGTGACAAGGCGAAAAGGGAGACAAGTGAGGCATGCACTCTTTTATAGCTCCTTCTGCATCCTCCAAGATGTCTGCTTTGGTTTTACAGATAAAATCTAACATTTGTCTCCCAGCCTTCCTTCCCAAGTTCTTTTCTTTCCTCCAGAGTCCTAAGACACAGTTTCTCCAGTATAATATCCAGATCTACTTGTCTGAGTTTTCCTAGGAAATCTAGAAGAATCTTACTTTGATTTTTGGTAAACCTTGGAGAGCCAGTTAATATCAGTTATACGATCTTTACCTGCCCTTAAGTTGTAGGTGGGAAAAAAAGAAAGAAAGGACTGTTTCTCTCTTTCGGTAGCGTAGGCAGTAAAAATTGATAAAAGTTTTCTTAAGAGTTGTGAGTTTGCTCCTAGGGATAAGGAAATTAGGGGAAACTATATGATTATCTTGAAAACCTAGAATGGAAGAAACATTTGATGGCTCTGGAAAGGGAAATTGGAAAGCCAATCTTGAGGCCTTCAGAAGGCACTCAGCCAGGGATGGGCTGTCACCTGGGTTCACAGTGGGAATGGCCTCTGCTGACAAACTTAAGTTTGTCATTGATCTGTTTATAAGTTGAAGGTTGCCCACATTAATTCCAGAGAAAAAATTGTAGTACTTCCTAAATCTCTTCATGAAATTTGAGTGAGAGTGTGTTTATTGTCAGAATGCAGTTATCATTGATATCAAAATGTAGTGTTTGCTTGTAATGCAGTTTAAATCATGTTGAATGAGAAAAGTAAACTTTAATATCAAGCATGACTATAGGCTGATGAAACATATGTGTGTGTATATATTTAATTATAGGAAAAAATACACTGCCAAGTGCTGTCTTGTAATTTGTGTATTAGAGATAATACTCTTTATTCTGGGTATCTACCCTTGCTGAGAAAAAACTTGCTAACTCACTTTTTGGAATTGTTTTCAAGCTTATTGGCTTTAAAAAATAAATTATTTCCCCCTCTCCCCAAAATTTTAGAAGGAAAACTTTCTAAACGTGTAAGAACATGGAAAAGTTTTATAGTGAATATCCACCATCTAGATTCTACCATTAACATGATCCTGTATCTGTCTTTATCCATTATCTGTTTCTTAAAGAATGTTTTCATTAGTATAATTTTTTTCTCTTTTATGCAACATTTGTTTGTTTATTTAAGTTTACTTATTTTGAAAAAGAGTGAGAAAGAGAACAAGTTGGGAAGGGCAAAGAAGGGGTGGGGGACAGAGGATCCGAAGCGGGTGGCACAGAGTCTGAGGTGGGGCTCAGACTCACGAACTGTGCAATCATGACCTGAGCCGAAGTCAGATGCTTAACTGACTGAGCCGCCCAGGTGCCCCTCTTTTATGTAACATTTAAATAAAAGATTTATGTGTAAGATACTGTGTTGAGTCACTATATTTAGGGGCCACATTGAAGTCACTCAGAACCACGGTGATTGGTGAATGTTCTTTTTCTTCCCCCAGTCAAAAATAAAGCTTTATTTTCTCCAGAAAGTAACACACTTTTAAGTTGAAATTTTTGTTTCATTGTTATTTGCAGCTCAAGTGCATTTGTATAGCGAGGAAGTCTTCAGCTTTAGCTATTTTTGTATGACTCAGAAATGATGGGGATGATTGAGAAATTTTTAAAAATACAGAAAATACCTTAGCCACTTGATATTTACCACTAGAAGCCTCACTAACTTCAGAAAACTTGATAGCTTTTGATCACATCACAGTAACTTGGCTCTCAAGGTAAATTTTTGTGGACTAATAGAAACAGGTAAGTTGAAATATAGGTACTTTTTTTTGTTAGGGCATAGAGCTTGTGTTTTGTATTATTTAACAGAAAAGAAATATAGGAGGTTGGGACTCAGAATTTCATAGTTAATTAAGGACTTGGAAACCATGCCTAGTGTGTTTGTGTGGAAAAGTTGTTCCCCTTAGTCCTTAATTCTTTAAACAACATCTAAAAGGAAAGCTTGAAATGTGATTTTTGTTTTTGCTTACAAACATACATTTGTATGTTTGCTGAGATAGTAGAATCAAAAGAAAAAGAATAGATTCTTGAAAATACTTAATGTTATTGAAGGTAGTGGGAAAAATATTCTTCCATTAAACACATTTAAAAATGGTAGGTATTACTGAAATAATATGAATAGCAGTAAACTTCAAGAATATAGTTAAATACATCAATACCCTAACTTCCAAGTATCTTCTTAAATACTTAACACTCTTAAAATTTGGTCCTCTCTTATTTGAAGTTGACAGATCACAGAATCACAGGATTGGGGAACTGACGATGTGATTTATGCCTGACCTCGAATCTTGGCACATTGGTATCCTGACTTTAAAAAAAAAAAAATTAGCATAGATATCAAGGTGCAGAATTTCTCCAATTATCAACCCATACCAACATTTTGTTCTAGTATTTTCTTTGTTTTAAAAAAATTTTTTTTCTAATGTTTATTTATTATTGAGAGACAGAGAAACAGAGCATGAGCATGGGAGGGGCGGAGAGAGGGAGAGACACAGAATCTTTTTTTTTTTTTTTTAATTTTTTTTTTCAACTTTTATTTATTTTTGGGACAGAGAGAGACAGAGCATGAACGGGGGAGGGGCAGAGAGAGAGGGAGACACAGAATCGGAAACAGGCTCCAGGCTCCGAGCCATCAGCCCAGAGCCCGACGCGGGGCTCGAACTCCCGGACCGCGAGATCGTGACCTGGCTGAAGTCGGACGCTTAACCGACTGCGCCACCCAGGCGCCCCAGAGACACAGAATCTTAAGCAGGCTCCAGGCTCTGAGCTGTCAGCACAGAGTCTGACACGGGGCTCGAACTCACAAACCGCGAGATCGTGACCTGAACTGAAGTTGGGCGCTTAACCGATTGAGCCACCCAGGCGCCCCGTTCTAGTATTTTCAACTGTCCATAGGAGATCTGTGCTATCCCAAAATGTCATTTTTGTCTCGTTAAAACTTTATTTAGTTCTACCTTCTAACTTTTTTTTTCTCCAAAAGAACCACTGTTTTCATTGTTACTTAGGCCTGAAAACTATAGTGTCATCTTTGACCCTAGTTTCTTATAAACTTGTATTAGATCTTTCAGAGTAGTTTATTACTTCACTGTCCTTTCCCTTTTCCTAGTTCAGAGTCTGCTCATCTTACTGTTCGTTTATCCTACTGTGTGAAACTTATGACCGCTTCCTAGATAGTCTCTGTACCAGTCTTCCCTTCTCCCAGTCCACCCTGAGTACTGCTAATAGAAAAATATGACACCCTATTATCTACCTCAGTCACTTTCTGATTTCTAAGCCTCTCTTACCCACAGCATTTACTTTTAACATCGTAGCACAAATGATTTGGTTAGATTCCTCACAGCCCTTCAGATGCGGTCGTACCTTTCTTGGTGATCTTCCTGTTTGTCCTTTAAAGCCCAATGAGTCCCATCCCCTCAAAAAAAAAAAAAAAAAAACGCTTGATTTACTGTTCAAACTCCCCAACAGTTCTGTTTTCTGAACTCTTACTTGTACTCACTATTGAACTTACTTGTACTCACTATTGAACTGCATGGTACGTGAGAGGTATACTATAGTATAGTAGTTGAGAGCATGAAATTGAGAACCAGATTTTATGTGCATGGGTTTAAAATCTAAACTTTAGACCCTGGCTCTCTCACATACTATTGTTTGTCCTTGGATTAGTTAATTGACCCCTTTGTGCCTCAGTTTCCCCATCAGTAGGGTAGAGACTATAGTAGCATTTACCCCATTGGATTATTGTGAGGAATAAGAGATTTAATATATGTAAAGCATTTAGAATAGTGCCTGACATAGTGTTAAAAGTATTTTCTTTAGAATCTATACAAACATTTGTTTATTCTCTGGTTTCCCTTTCCCCCAAGGCATTCTTAATGTTTTAAGGCAGGGTATTTAATTTTTTGATTCAGTTTTTCATCACTCATGGTAGTTATTCAGGAAAACTTTTTGGCTAATTTGATTTCTCTGTAGCCCATATTCTTGTGTGAAAACCTGTAAGAAGCTCTTTCTTTAAAAATGCTACTAAGGAGGACCTTTGGGAAGGCCCTAAGAGAACCAGAACTGTTTAAAACTTCCTGGGGTCAAAGGGCTGGTAAAGATGTATAAACACTTCCCTATTATGAGGTAACCTCTAGGCTTTGGTAGTTTAAGCTGAGAATGTTTTGAGATAGCAACAAGAAAAACGTAGCTTTTGGTATTTAATGTAGAATTAACTTTAATCTTCGTTCAAAATGGACCACTTTTCATTTATAGCTAAATGTTACACTTTTTATAAAGAATGGGATAATCTTTTGTAGCAAATAGTAAGTTTTATATAATCTTCTATTTTCCATGTCACATTATTCTTTAATTAAAAAAAAATTCTTCCCCTTTTTCCACAGGACTTCCTGATCCATTTGCTAAGGTGGTGGTTGATGGATCTGGGCAATGCCATTCTACAGATACTGTGAAGAATACACTTGATCCAAAGTGGAATCAGCATTATGACCTGTAGGTTTAAATGATTCATTTGAAATGAAACATAGAATCAATATTATTTGATATAGTATTTGAAAAGAATCACTAAAAATAATCAGAGTTTGATCTGTGGTATAATTTGGTCTTCACAGAGGGGCACAAAACCTAGTGGGAAGGTACTGTGACTTATAGCTGGTTTTGGAAGATGAAATGCTCTTAGTAAGCCTATGGAGAATAAAACGTATATGCAGTATAGAGCAACCCCGTCCCATCTTCTTTCGGTTAAATAAAGGTATTAATTTACTTTAGGTCAGTTATGAGTATAAAACCAGAAATCGTAATTGGAGTGCACTCATAGACATTCTTTGTGCTTTTATAGGGATGGTTTCTTTTTTTCAAATTTTAATCACAGTGCTATATGCACCATTCTAAAAAGTGCATAATACTGTAAGGCTTTTTTTTAAAAAAATATTTATTTTTATTTTTGAGAGAGACAGAGAGAGGGTAAAAACAGGGGAGGGGTAGAGAGAGAGGGAGACCCAGAATCCGAAGCAGGCTCCAGGCTCTGAGCTGTCAGTGCACAGTACAATGTGGGGCTCGAACCCACAAACAGTGGGATCATGAGGTGAGCCCAAGTCAGACGCTTAACCGACTAAGCCACTGGGGTGCCCCAATGTTGTAAGGCTTGTAATGGGAAACTGCAGTTTGCCGCCCCATCCTTATTCCTGATTCCCATTCTCAAGGTAACTAGAGTTACTTTGATTGTTTAGTCTGGTATTTTCTTCTCTTTCTAGATCTCATGCTTACTTTATACATCTGTCTGTATATGGGGTGGAGGCGGGGGGGAGATGCAGAGATTTAGTGTATGCATACTTTTAGGTGTTATTTTTACATTTCTTACCATAGAAGAAGATTTAGCTTTTACAACTGATCTCTCTCATCCCTGTTCCTACAGCACCCACGTGGCCCTTCCTTTCTCCGAGCCCTCCATTTGAACCTTTTTGGTTAAATCATTGTTCTGTATTTACATTATGATCATGTAACTATTCATAACTGAGTCGCATGGTGTGCAGTGATTACATTTCCTCTCTTGATAAATTTTGTTTTTCTGGAATTAACTATCTTATTTTGCCATCTGGAATTAACTATCTTATTTTGCCATTTGTTTAGTTTTCTATCTGTCGCATTAATTAATTCCTAGACTCTCCTACAGGAGTGGACATTTCTGCATATATTCAACCGCATGAGCTATTCTATTGGCTTTGTTTCCTTGTTGGAGATCTCCCTCCTGAAACCTTTGGCCTCTTCCTCCACGCTGGTCTGGTGGTCTAAGCTGGTCTAGGACCTGCTGCACAACTGTCCAGGAACCTCCTTTATCATTATGTTGGGAATTTCCTTTGTCTTTTCTGGGTTCAGTGATTTCCCATTTTTTGTTATTCCCTGTTTCGATGAAGTCGGTCTTTCATGGTCATCTTGAGAAAGAGTACAAAGATAGGGAAAATTTCTTTGAGATCTTGTCTGAAAATGTACTTTGTCTTTCTCAATGGATAGTTTGATTATAACCTTCTAGGTAAGACACGCATTTCTCTCCAAATTGTGAATATATGCTCCATTGTTGTCTAGGTCTAGACCAGCACTTGAACAGAAATATAATGTGAGCCACAAATGGAAGCTTGTCTGTAATTTTAAATTTTGCAATAGCCACATTTAAAAAAGTTAATAGGGACACCTGGGTGGCCCAGTTGGTTGTGTTCAACTCTTGATTTTGGCTCAGGTCATGATCTCACAGTTCACGAGTTCGAGCCCCACATCAGGCTTTGTGCTGACAGTGCGGAGCCTGCTTGGGATTCTCTCTCTCTCTCCCTCTCTCTGCCCGTCCCCCACTGTCTCTGTCTCTCTCTCTCAAAATAAATAAAAGTTAATAAAAAAGATTAAGCCTAATAAACATATTTAATTTAGTATATCTGAAATATTCTCATTTCAACATGTAATCAAGATAAAATAATTATGGTCTTTTTTTCTTATAAATAAATGCATAGGTTAAAAAAATAAACATTTCTCAGCTAAGTCTGAGATCTTAGGGGTTTGTTTGCACTTACAGAGTGCCTCAATTTGGACTAGCCTTAAGTACTCAATAGCTCCATGTGACTGGTGACTGCCCTTTTGAATAGTGCAGTTTCAGAGTATCATTAATGGCATCCTGATTTTGGTCTTACTTGATTATTGTTTTTCACTGGAAGATTTCAGGGTATTCTCTTTATGCCGCATAATAAATTTTTTGATGATGGACTTGGTATATATGTTACATAGTGCTTGGTACTTATTGGGACCTTTTAATATGGATAAACTCTTTAAAAAAATTAAAAAGTTTTTAATTCCAGGATAGTTTTTTTATTTTTAAATTAAAAAAAATATTTTTAATGTTTATTTATTTTTAAGAGAGAGAACAAGTGGGGGAGGGGCAGAGAGAGAGGGAGACACAGAATCTGAAGCAGCCTTCAGGATCTGAGCTGTCAGCACAGGGCCCTACGTGGGGCTCGAACCCACGAACCGTGAGATCATGACCTGGGCTGAAGTTGGATGCTTAACGAACTGAGCTACCCAGGCGCCCCTAATTCCAGTATAGTTAACATACAGTGTTCTATTAGTTTCAGGTATACAGTACAGTGATTCAGCTTCCATTTATTACTCAGTGTTCATCAAGATAAATGTACTCTTGGGGCTCCTTGGTGGCTAAGTTGGTTGAGCAACTGACTTGATTTCAGCTTGGGTAATGATCCCCAGGGTCATGGAATTGAGCCCTGCGTTGGGCTCCACACTGAGCGTGGAGCCTGCTTGGGATTCTCCCTTGCTGTCTCCCCTGTGCCCCTCTTCCTGCTCATGCTCTCTCTAAAAAAAATAATAATAAATAAAAAATAAATGTACTTTTAATCCCCTTCACTTTTTTCACCTGTCCCCCCATCCACTTCCCCTCTGGTAATCATTTGTGTGTTCTCTATAGTTAAGAGTTTGTTTTTTGGTTTGTCTCTCTCTCTCTCTCTCTTCTTTTTTTTTTTTCCTTTGTTCGTTTGTTTTATTTCTTAAATTCCACATATGAGTAAAATCATTTGGTATTTGTCTTTCTCTGTCTTATTTTGTAACATTATACTCTCTAGAGCCATCCATGTTGTTGCAAATGGCAAGATTTCATTCTTTCTTATGGCTGAATAATATTCCATTCTTTATCCATTCATATCTTTATGGACACGGGCTGTTTCCATAATTTGGCTTTTGCAAATACTGCTGCAATAGACATGGGGGTGCATACATCCCTTGGATGTTTTCATATTCTTGGGGTAAATACCCAGTAGTGTGATTACTGGATTGTAGGGTAGTTCTATTTGTAACTTTTTGAAGAACCTTCATATTGTCTTCCACAGTGGCTGCACCACTTTGCACTCCCACCAACAGTGCATGAGGGTTCTTTTTTCACCATATCCTCGCCAACACTTACTATTTCTTGAATTTTTGATTTTAGACATTCTGATAGGTGTTAGGTAATATCTCATTGTGGTTTTGATACACATTTACTTGATGATGAGTGAGTTTTCATGTGTCTCTTGGCCATTTATATATCTTTGGAGAAATGTCTGTTCATATCTTCTGCGCATTTTTATTTTTTAATTATTTTTAAAAAATATTTATTTATTTTTGAGAGAGTGAGAGAGAGCAAGCATTTGCGAGTGAGGGAAGGGCAGAAATAGAGGGGGACAGAGGATCCAAAGTGGGCTTCGTGCTGACAGCAGAAATCAAAAACCATGAGATCATAACCTGAGCTGAAGTCGAACGCTTAACCGACTGAGCCACCCAGGCATACCTCTTCTGTGCATTTTTAAATTGGATTGTTTGTGGTTTTTTTTGATGTTGAGTTGTGTAAGTTCTTTATATTTTAGATACTAACCCTTTACTGGGTATGTCATGTGCAAGTATCTTCTCCCATTCAGTAGATCGTCTTTTATTTTTGTCTGTTGTTTCCTTTTCTGTGCAGAAGCTTTTTATTTTGATGTAGTCCCAGTAGTTTATTTTTCTTTTGTTTCCCTTGTCACAGGAGACATGTCTAGAAAGATGTTGTTATGGCTGATGTCAGAGAAATAACTGCCTGTGCCTCTTCTGGATGCTGAAACTCTTTAGTTATGAGGAAATTTTGTCTTTTTTATTTGTTTTTTTGAAGATTTTATTTTTAATCTCTGCACCCATCGTGGGGCTCAAATTCACAACCCCAAGATCAAGAGTCGCATGCTGCACTGACTGAGCTAGCCAGGTGCCCCTGTCTTTATTTATTATAGGTGATTTCTTCTCCATTTTCTATTTCCTTTCCTGGAACTCCTGTTACTTGGATGTTACCCCTTCTGAATTGATTATCATTTAGTTGTCCTATCTCTTTTCTCTCATATTGTATCTCCAGTGGAAGAAAATATTTTTGTTTCAGTAAAAAATTAAAAACTATGATGAACTATCTGGGCTGTTTCCCCTACTTAGTTTTCCAACATTCCTTTTATTGTGATTTCTGCTCTCATATTTTTAGCTTGCAAGATCACTTTGCTTACTGACTCTCCGTTTTTCGTAATTTCGTCTTATTTCTTGGATGCAAGAGAAGTGAGTTTTGTTGCTTGTATTGCCTCTCTTTTGTCAAGGTTCCTTTTTTTTTTTTCCTGTTAGTTTGATTTGGGTTTCTGTTTTTTTATATTTAAGGGGAGGCACTTCCATGTTGATTGGAAATTCTGTGCCCATGGGTAGGGGTAGTCCGCTTGCTAGGGTAATCAGGTGTGGCTGTGACATATTCATTGCACAGAATTCTGCTGTTTCCTGCCCGGGGCTATATATTCTTGGATGCTAGTGTTCTTGGAGCTGAAGAGTGTAAGAATGCTAGGAGGTCCCTCTATTGACTGTACTAACCTCTTCTTAGTATCCATGCTTTTATAATGGACTTTTACCTTCTCCCTCAGCTGTGCCTGGTGTCCCTGAGTAGAGAACTTTTCAGAGAGTAAAGCGTACATCTCCTGCTGGGGTTGAGGATGACCTGGGTCAAGGAGGGGATTCAGGAGGGCTTTCCATTCCTTTTCAGTAATTTCACCAGTCCTTCTGTTTTAGCCCCACCGTCGCTGTTAGAGTATCTTGGGCTAATAAGTTGGAAATATTTCAGGGATGGGGTGGCAGTAATAGTCTTGTTTCTTATCTGTTGCTCCCTGCAGGTGTAGGTGTCAGTTTTCTCCAGGTTGCTAATTCTGTTACTATATGTTTTCTATACCTCTACCATTTTGTCAGCATATCTCATGTTATAAACATGTTAACTGCCCTGATATCCTGACCTTTAAGTCTTTGGTCTTTTAAGCTTTTTGAGCTTTCTACTTCACTCTTCATCAATTTCAGTTTTTCTTCAAAATGTTCCACTTGCCTTACCTACAAAAATGAATTTTACATCTCCCATCAAACGTTTATGCCTGACACCTCACATACTTACTTCTAGACAATGAGTTCTAACCCACCCCCTAGCAGAGTACCCAGCTCAGCCTAGACTCTGGACAGTTATTTAAATTTGACCTTCTAAACCACATGTGAACAAACATGTTTCTCCTAAAACATTGAGATACTGAGAGGCAGTTCAGAATAAGGCTTTTTTGTGTGCCCCTCAGTGCTATGGCTCAGTGACTCCAAGTTAGTAGGCAAATAAATAGGAACTAAAAAAGTAGGCAATAGAGAGAAGTGAGACTACCTGGCTTCCCACCACCCAGCCCCCCACTTATTTGTTTGATGATTAGCTCAGTGTTTAACCCCTCGTGTGTCAGTTTCCATTGGTGACAGCAACAATAATGCCTACTTTAAATTTTTTTTTTCAACGTTTATTTATTTTTGGGACAGAGAGAGACAGAGCATGAACGGGGGAGGGGCAGAGAGAGAGGGAGACACAGAATCGGAAACAGGCTCCAGGCTCCGAGCCATCAGCACAGAGCCCGACGCGGGGCTCGAACTCACGGACCGCGAGATCGTGACCTGGCTGAAGTCGGACGCTTAACCGACTGCGCCACCCAGGCGCCCCAATAATGCCTACTTTAGACGACTGATAGGAAGATGCAGTGAGATAACCCCTGCAAAGTGCTTAGACTAGTACCTCACAGGTAATCCTCAAATGTCAGACGCTTTTAGTAAATATGTTAGGTCGCACCTTTTTTATTACTTGATTTGACCTGTGGTGATTTTGAAATCCCAACTGTAATAAGCTACTGTCTGTGTAACTGACTCAGCTTTTGAGTTCTTAATCAGATTGTTTTAAGCCGTCTCTTTAAGCTTCAGTCACATTTAAATTCAGCCAGAGACCCAGGTATAACAGTGCATAAGACGTAGTCTCACAAGCTTTCAGCTAAGTGGTGTATAGACACAAGTGAATAGGAAATTATAAACAGTATGATAAGAATATGGGGAAGTATAGGTGCCCTGGAAATACACAGAACTTTTTTATATGAATTTAGGAGTTAAGGACAGCCTCCTAGAAAAGTGGCATTTAGGCTTAGACCTTATGTGGGAGTTAATTTGAAAAAGGAAACGGGGGATGGCTCTAAGCAAAAGTAGTCTGTGTGAAGACCCAGAGGTGAAAGAGAACATGACTCTGAAAACAGTTGGAGGGGCAGCATTGGGGAGTTCACATCAGGTAAGGGGAGTTCGGCATAGGACAAGCAAAGAGAGGCAAGTAGGAACCAGCTCATGAAGGTCCTTGAAAGCCTACTAATAAGTTTGAACGCTCTCCTTAAAGCAGCGGAGAGCAATGAAAAAAGGTTTTAAGTGGGGAAATGCTATCATCAAGTTTATATCCAAGAGCAGACACTTAGGCGGTAACCGTGGAGAAGGGCTTTGAGGGAGACAAAGATGGCAAGGAGACTAGTTCCTACACTGTGGAGTGTGGGGCGACCTGATCGGGTGGGGAAAGCATGGATATAGGCAAAACAAAGGAGGTAGTGAATCCACTGGATACGCTGCAGGGGAGCAGGGGGCAGGATAGCAAAGGAAATACTGTCTGCCAGGAAGCAGTGGTGGGGGGCTCTAATTAGGGGGAGGGAGGGTGGGAGTATAGGAACATATGGAGTTTTCCTTTTTTGGTACCTGTACCTGACCCTAGCCCATTGGTCGGCTGGGGTCTGTGGATATTTTGAGGTGGGTCTCTTCATGAGCCTTTGCATGCAGCTGGGTGGTCACTGTGGCCGGCCCCTCTTACCTTACTCAGGTTTCCATTGCTCAAGCTTGTTGACTAAAAGGGGCCCCTGTTTTCCCCCCTGACAGGTCGACAATCACAAATCTTTGGCATTTGGGCGGAGGGCTCATCTTCAGTATCTGCTTCATGCTAGACCTAGGGGAGGGGTGTCCCTACCTAAACCTGTCAGTCCGTCAGGGGTTCTGTGCAGTTATAGACCAGAGCGTGGTACCACATTAACGTGCTGATCAGCGAGATTCCCTGGTGGCCAGGTCCATGGGATTTATGGGGAGGGGACTCTCTGATGGTATGGCCTGGAATTCTTGTTGGACCATCATTAGTATGTGGAATTGTTGGGTCCAGCAAATAGAAATGATGACCTCATGTTAGAAAAGTGGTAATGTGAATGTAGACATTCTAAATATTTGATTATGGCCTTAAAACTAAAAAAAAAAATTATGTCACACTATATACACTGAAATCACACTATATTTTGTGCTCTGCTGGGTTTGGGTCACAGGCTGTGTTTGCTGACCCCTGCCTTACACGCCTTGCTTCTACAGTCCTCAACACAGCAGCTAGAGTGATGTTGTTAAAACGTATTTCAAATCTTGTTACTCCTTTGCTGCACGTCTCCCATTGGCTTCCTGCCTTACTTGGAGAGAAGACCAGAGTTCACACCATGGCTGACAAGGCCCTTTATGATTTGTGCCTGATTGGTTAGAGCAGGCTAACTGATGGAATAGGCAAACCCAAATTGTCAGTGTCTTCATACAAGAGCAATGTATTTTGTATAAAAGTTCATTTGGCAGGGAGGTGATTTCACTGTCTCACAGTCATTCCAGGACACAATTGACAGACGTTCCTCTGTTTTCAGTGTACGTTCTCAAGGTCTCTCTGGGCCTTGACAGCATAAGGGTGCTTATGCCAGTGGTGGGCTATTCTAAGGCACGGGGATCAATACTTTATCATGCTGGGGAATCAGGCTTGGGGAACCGATTTAATGTGATTTTGTTTTAATGCTTGATCTGGGGTGCTGTAGCTGTTTAATAATTGATTCTGGTTGTAGAATTTTGATATACCATGCAGTAGATACTTGCCAGGTTAGGCCTGTTAGGTCTCTTTGAAAATTGGTGCATGCATGTTGGATGTTTTCAACCAGAGTTTTCCCATTTGTAAGCAACAGAAATGAAATTCAAATTGGCTTAATTTTTAAAAAGGGAATGGATTAGCTTGCATAATTAAAAGTCCAGTAGGGATAGGCATGCTTTATGCACAGCTGGATCTAAGTGTGGTTTCCCTGTTTCTCATTGAAAAGTTTTAGTTCTCACTTCAGTGGTTTTGGCTTTTTTACGTACTAGGTGAATTTTTCTGCTATTACTGCTTTACTGAATGACACTTGAAGATCAAGGTTGCTGGACCAAAAATTTGACCACTTAGAGGCAATGAAATATAGTTAGGATTCTACTGATATAATTATGTTATTTTATTATATTTTTGCATGGGATGGCACCATGTGAACAATTGGCTGTGGTAGAGCTCTTAACGTACGTGCAGGTATACGCACAGACAAGTGTAGTAACGCTTTCCCCTGCTCTGCTTGTCTGCAGGCAGTGAAGTGAAATCTGCAAGAGTCCTGCTCGCTCAAGGCCTGCATACAGGAAAGAAGCAGGGGAAAAGCGTTACAATCAGCTTTTGTTCTACAGCATTTTAAAACCCACCAGGTATGTCAGATTTTTGGTCTGTCAGCCTTGACAATGCCCCTTGAAAACTGAGTACTCTTTGAAATGATAGGCCATGTCATTGAAATGTTTTTTAAATGTGACTGTGATAAAAGCTCTTGTAAGATTTTTGTTCTTGGAAAGAAATTTCAGAAACCTGTAGTGTTATTTGACACTAGCTACTAAAATAGTTTTTTTTACTACCACATTGTTAGCCAGTCTGAGAGTGGCAGATGTGATGAAGGATATATTAAAAATTCTTTATAGATTTTTACTTACAAGATGTAAAAAAAATTTAAAGTCAATCTTGTGGGATTGATTGAACTCAAAACATATTTTGCATTATCTAACCATACTCTGAAACATTTGTGACTTTAGACTACAAAAGCAAAAGAAAAAATTTTACATTCACTACTTGTAGTTGCCAAGTTACTCATTCAGTTATGTTGTTTTTTAGGTATATTGGAAAGTCTGATTCAGTTACGATCAGTGTATGGAATCACAAGAAGATCCATAAAAAACAAGGTGCTGGATTTCTTGGTTGTGTTCGACTTCTTTCCAATGCCATCAACCGCCTCAAAGACACTGGTTGTGAGTAGATACGAGTGTTTTTTAAAATATAAAAATATAGGGCACACACGTTAGGCTCTGTGCTGACAGCTCAGAGCCTGGAGCCTGCTTCAGATTCTGTGTCTCCCTCTCTCTCTGCCCCTCCCCTGCTCGTGCTCTGTTTGTCTCACTCAAAAATAAATAAACATTAAAAAATTTTTTTTTTAAAAATATAGGACACTTACATGGCTCAGGTCATGATCTCATTGTTCATGAGTTCAATTTCCGTATCAGGTAGCTTGAACCCCACTTGGTGTGAGCATGAGCCCTGCTTCAGGTAAAAAAACATGAGCCCTGCTTTCGGTGAGCCCCACCTCTCTCTCTCTCCCTCTCTCCCTCCCTCCCTCCCTCCCTCTCTCTGCCCCTTGTGAGATTCTCTCTCTCTGCCCCTCACTCACTTGTGTCCCCCCTCAAAAAAAAATATGTATGTGTATGTTTGTTTTTGCAGGGGGTGGGCAGGGATCCAAAAATTTAACTTCCTATGTATGTTTGAAACATTGGTAAAAATTCTTGTTTAAATTTATTTTATGGACTTTATAAAAAGAATGAAACATTTAAAATAGACTTGAACTGAATCAGAGCTGATACTTAGTGTACAGTGAATTTATAAGTGTTAGGAAATGTTTGATATCCAAGAGTAAAAAGAAGGGTGTCAAAGTGTATATGCCTTTTTAAAATTTTTTAGCACCCTTCTCTGGTTTTGGTGGATTAATGAGATAAAATGAGTTTTATTTAGGTGACTGGAGTGTTTAAGGTGGCAATTAAAGGAGAATTATTAGTGAATAAGAATGATATATAAAACTAAAAAAAGTTAAAAGTTCTAGAAAGGTAAGACGTTGAATGTAAGACAGCTGTGTTAACTGCTTAATTATAGCTTAGTTTTACACTAGCCTGGGCATTTAGAAGATCAGACCAAGGTTAAGACATTAGAAATGATTTTAAATCTTTTTTTTTTTTTTTTAATTTTTTTTTTCAACGTTTATTTATTTTTGGGACAGAGAGAGAGAGCACGAACGGGGGAGGGGCAGAGAGAGAGGGAGACACAGAATCGGAAACAGGCTCCAGGCTCTGAGCCATCAGCCCAGAGCCCGATGCGGGGCTCGAACTCACGGACCGCGAGATCGTGACCTGGCTGAAGTCGGACGCTTAGCCGACTGCGCCACCCAGGCGCCCCTAGAAATGATTTTAGTATTGGATTGGCAGTAACCAGGTGACAAAACATCTTTTTGGAAGGTCTTTCTTTTGGGACATAGCTGAAGATAACTTTTTTGACAAAATTTTTTGTTGTTTTTACAGAATTCTTTTTCATATAATGTAAAAAATATTGCTAGTCATTCATTGTCATGGGATTTTAGTCCAGATACCTCTGCTAAACAGAAATTCACATGGAATCTAGCTAAAGAAATTAATAAAAAAAGAGTAAATTTTTCTTGGAGTATTAGATACATTAAGAGACAATCCCTTTTACTGTAATATGATACCACAGTCCAGATATATAAGTATTGATCTGTTAAGAAGAAAAAGGGAGAAAATTGCGCCAGAAGCTCTGAGTCAGGGGAATTTAAAGGCACTTGAGAATTTCTTGTATTTCTGAGTTGACAAGGTGGCTGACCCAAAAGGAAATGGAGGACGCTGGGATGGGAAGAGGTCTAGTATATAAAAATGAACTATTTTATTACCCAACCCAGCAGGCAAACTGAAGACTTACAGGCCACATGGATGACCTTATCTTTGGTTCATTTTAGCCAGCATTTATCAAACCTTTAATGTGCCAGGTACTGTTCAAATCCATGGTAGATGTAAAGGTGAAAAAGGGCATGGATCCTGTCCTCTGAGAAACCAGGGCAAAGGCCTGCTGGCCTCTGCTGGCAGAGGGAGCAGGACACACTGGAAAGACTGAACAAGAGAAGAGGAATTGCCTTGCAGAAGTCTACTGTACAGTTGATTTGGTAGCGTCCGTTTATTTTGCAAGGGGAAAAAATGTCTCTTTTTGGCTGGATAAATCTGGTGGGACACAGATTTTTCTTTGTGCTGCCTGTGGATGTTTCATTGCATTTATTTCCTTGACCTTTTTGATGTGCAATAATACTTAATTTATCAAACCTTTATTGAGCACACTGTACAGCGTTCTGCCAGTTAGGAGCAGAGAATTCAAAGACTAATGTATGGTCTCCTCCTTTTTATCAATTCATGACTTCTTTGAATAGATGGCATGCATATATATATATATATATATATATATATATACACACACACATAGTTGTAAAAGAATTCAGTTTTAAGTGCTATAATCAAAGTAAAAGCAGCGTGCTGTGGGTGACACTGTTCCTTCCTGTAACTGGCCAGGTCAGTGTTAAGTCTGTTCTATTGATGAGGCATGAGAGAATAAATGAGTTGCTCCTAAATGAGTTAGTAGAACTGACTCAAACCCTTATCTTACAGTTTATACTTGGCTTCTTATTAATATTTACTTTACGTGTATGGAGGTCATTTGAAATGGTTAGATAAAAAATAACAGTGATAATAACTCACATTTATTGAACACTTACATGCCAGGTACCTAAGAGTTTTACATAATTACCTGATTTGATCCTTCAAAAATATGAGGTGTAGGTACTACGTGAGAAAATCAAGACTCAGGGATAAATTGCTTAAGAACAACAGCTATTAAGTGACAAGCCAAGACTCAAGACAAGTGTCTGAAATCTTTGGAGAAAAAGTAATTGGATGTTGGCAATGTATATACACCAGTGACTTAGAGTTTTTGAAATCCAAATTTATCAAAACTGTTGTTAAGACATTTGTACCGGGGCGCCTGGGTGGCGCAGTCGGTTAAGCGTCCGACTTCAGCCAGGTCACGATCTCGCGGTCCGTGAGTTCGAGCCCCGCGTCAGGCTCTGGGCTGATGGCTCGGAGCCTGGAGCCTGTTTCCGATTCTGTGTCTCCCTCTCTCTCTGCCCCTCCCCCGTTCATGCTCTGTCTCTCTCTGTCCCAAAAATAAATAAACGTTGAAAAAAAAAATTAAAAAAAAAAAAAGACATTTGTACCAATTATATATACAGTTAGAGATTTTAAATGTTTGTTTCATCTTTAAAATGTTATTATTTAAATTATAGGCCTGGTTGCCATTGGATTATGGAAATTTACCATCACTCTATAGATGTTAGAAGCTCTGATATCAGCTTATTTTTTAATTGCTTTTTTTGTTGATTTCAAATAGATCAGAGGTTGGATCTATGCAAGCTTGGGCCAAATGACAACGATACAGTTAGAGGACAGATAGTAGGTAAGTGTGGAAATTTAAAGTTATGTGAAATTTTGGCATCATTCAGACTGACCTAAACTCTGTGTATCTTTTAAATCCAAGTACACTAACTATAGCTTCATTGTATTGGCTTAAATTAAATGAGTCACATAAAATATTTCCAACAGTGGATCCAGGTTCCTGGCTACCTTAATTTAAAAAATTATTTAAAAAAACCCCTTTAAACTATGAATAATATAAAAAAAAATAGAGGCTCCTAATGTAAAGAACTATTGATCCCTTAGGCATTCATTTAAAGTATGCGAAATATATGGTAGCACACTAAGATAAACTTTTACAGATGATCTGAAAGTTTTCTAAAAATAATCCTTAAACTGGTTTTTGATAAGAATATTCTATTGAACTTTGTTTAATGCTTTACAGTTTTATAATAATTGTACTAATTGGAAAAAAAATGAAGGATAGTATAGCACTGATTGAAAAAGGGGAGAAGCTATTACTTTACTCATAAGGTCTGTCTTGAATTGATTCAGAGGAAGGGCTTAAAGGTAAAATTTTCTGAGACCTAAGAATTGATGGATTGAGCTTTGATCAAGATACATAGTGTGGTAGGGGTGCCTGAGTAGCTCAGTCAGTTAAGCGTCCAACTTTGGCTCAGGTCAGATCTCACGGCTCTTGGGTTCGAGCCCTGCCTCAGGCTCTCAGAGCTTGGAGCCTGCTTAGGATTCTGTCTCCCTCTCCCCCCCACCCCCACCCCCGCTTGTGTTCTTTCTCTTTCAAAAATAAACATTAAAAAAAAAAAAAAGATACATCATGTGGTAGGACACTGAGATGGACTCCTTTGAGGCTTCTTAAAAACAATAAAATGCAAGTGGGATCCCACCACTTCACTACAGAGCAGAATTTAGGGTAAGTTGATTGCATTATGAACCTGTCAGAGGTTTCAGTTACTGAAGTTACTTTTGAAGGGCTTCATTTTCCCAGGAAATGAATTGGGTTCATAGTTAGTGAATTGCCAGAGTAGCGACCTAACAAAGCCCTGTTGTAGTTACCACAGGGAAGTATCTACACTGCAGCCTTATTGAGAATTCCTGTCATTCTTAGATTGAGAAGGGAGTAAAAAAAACCTCAAAAATAAATGCTGGCATATAAAACTTTAAAGTAAGAACAATCACATTTAATTTGATTTCGCATGTCATATAATATTTGCCAACTAATGTCCAGTAGTAACAAAATAGTTTTACTAGGTGTAAATTGGCATTTATAAAAACAATCAGCTTTCCTTTGTCAGCAATTAGAAATATATCTATGGGGTATACTGTATAAAAAAGGAATGTTTTACTTTAAAATGTGTGCATGTGTAGTTAAATTTGAAGCTTTTGTATGAATTTAGTTTTCATAGTAGAGATGAGTTGGACTCACACATTATGCTTCATGATCCTGCCATTTAAAAACAGAATGAGTTCCAGTTCTTGCTGAATTAGACCTTTGCAAATAATTATAGGGGTACCTGGGTGGCTCGTCTATTAAGTATCCAACTCTCGATTTTGGCTCAGGTCATGATCTCATGGTTTGTGAGTTTAAGCCCTGTGTTGGGCTCTGTGCTGACAGTACAGTCTGCTTGGGATTCTCTCTCTCCCTCTCTCTCAGCCCCTCCCCTGCTCATGCTCTCTCTCTCCCCCTCTCAAAATAAACATTAAAAAAATAATTATATTCATAACACTTTTTGAGAAATGAAGAAAAGTATGCTAGAATACTAATTTTAAAAAATATATATCCCTTTCTAGTAATTTTATATACTTTTATGTGTGTATATTTTTTATGGTTTTGGTTCAGTGAATGTAAAATTTTTGTTTTCCTTCACTTACTGTAACCATTATTAGTGTTCAAGGGGTGAATTATATCAATATATCAAAACTTGATTATTGGACGGCTAAGTCATTTTTTTGCTATTATAACATTGAAAGTTGTAAGCATTTTTGGACACTTAGCTTTATCCTTTTCTTGGAGTATTACCTTAGGAAAAGATATCCCAGAGGTGCCTGGGTGGCTCACTCTGTTGAGCGTCCGACTTTGGCTCAGGTCATGATCTCACAGCCAGTGAGTTCGGGTCCCGCATCGGGCTCTGTGCTGACAGCTGAGAGCCTGGAGCCTGCTTTGGAGTCTGTGTTTCCCTCTCTGCCCCTCTCCTGTTCGTTATCTGTGTTTCAAAAAATAAAATGTTAAAAAAAAATCTACCAAATTGAGATGACTGATTCAAGTTTATAAATCTTTTCCCTGTTACGTTTAAAACTGTTACTCCGTTCTTCCCATGTCTTGTGAAGTTTTTCTTTTTTTGTTATAATATAAAAATAGAGAAGATAAGGAACACCCATAATATGCCATCCTTGTTATTAGCTTGATGTATATACCTTTTCTGTTTTTTTTAAATGAGATTATACTGTGCAGAATTTTAAATAACCTGTTTTAATCTGTCCTAAACATCTTTTGTTGTTGCTGTTGTTGTTCATAGATTTATTTCTAAAGCATTTTTGAAAGAGTGGGTTTTTTTAATGTTTTTAAAATTTATATATTTTTTTATTTTGAGAGAGAGTGCAAGCTGGAGGGTGGGGGGCAGAGAGAAGAGAGAGAATCCCAAGCAGGCTCTGCACTGTCAGCTTAGAGCCTGATGCGGGGCTTGATTCCGTGAACAATGAGATCATGACCTGAGCAAAAATCAAGAGCCAGACACTTAACTGACTGAGCCACCTAGGTCCCCCATTTCTATAGCATTTTTAGTGTTGTATAGTAGTCCATGGTGGGCAAATAATTAATGTAGCCAGTCAATTATTGCTGTTTATTTAGATTGTTTCTGATGTTTTAGTGCTAATGAACAGCGCTCTTATAAACATAGTACTTCTATGACTCCTTATATCGCTAGAATTAGACCATTTAAAAACACAAACCTAGAAATTGCTTAGGTGTCTTGTAATATAGCATTCTGGAGCTGAAGCTCATGAAATCCTTAATTTTGAGGCTTAATATTATTCTAAACAATGCTAATGAGAAAATACATAGTTTTTACAGTGATTATATATTGGTAAGCATTTCAGTTAGCTTTTCTGTATAAAAACTGGTTAATGTTTTCTAGTACAACTTTCATATAACATTTTGCTTATATTCACTGAAGAGAGGTGTATTACCATGTTGTCACCTATAAATGATACTCATATAAAGGAGTGATGTGTTGAACTTTCTGATTTTTCAAAAGTTTTACAGAACTGGATGATTTTAGAATTTTGAGATCCTTCCTAGAATGAAGGGTCTTAAAATATCAT
Source organism: Lynx rufus (assembly GCF_022079265.1). Taxonomy (NCBI): domain Eukaryota; kingdom Metazoa; phylum Chordata; class Mammalia; order Carnivora; family Felidae; genus Lynx; species Lynx rufus. The sequence goes on from NW_025814832.1 coordinate 38,200,689, forward strand.
ACTTTATGTAGTAACTATTTAGGAAGTTAGGTTATAGTTGGGGTACCGGGTGGCTCAGTCAGTTAAGCATCTGACTTCGGCTCAGGTCATGATCTCACAGTTCATGAGTTCGAGCCCCACATTGGGCTCTGCGCTGATGGTGCAGAGCCTGCTTGGGATTCCCTCCCCTCGCCCTTCCCCCCGCCCCTCTTTCTCTCCTCTCTCTCTGCCCCTCCCACCCCCTTGTATGAGTGCTCTTTCTTTTTCTCTCTCTCAAAAGAAATAGACGTTAAAAAAAAAAAAGTTTGGTTATAGTCAAATTTGCCTGTTCCTTTCTATCTTTGAGGAGAATTACCAAAAGTAGAATTAAAGAATATTAAAGCAGCAAGGAAGGACTTCAGGCTTATCAGTTAGCCTAGCTTCCTCATTATTTAGATTGGGATTATGTAAACTTTTAGGATTTTAAGTGTTTTGTTCAAGGTCACAGTGCTAAACTAGGTATTAGAGCCTGGTCTAGAGTTTACGTCTCTTGCTTCCAAATTTATAGTGGTAGTTTTACACCACACTAGATACTGATGTAGGGTTTTGACTTATGGAATCTAAGTGTTGCCCTGTTGCCAGAATCTGGTGTGTTTTGTTAAGTATTTTAAAGATGGGTCAAGAATTAAACCCAAATTGATACGAACTTTTCCAGTTCTTCTGTATGTGAATATACCTTTAATGCCTCTCTTAAGTATAGTAGGAGGCTTGCATTGCCCTATTACAATGGGCAGAAAGGATTTAGACTCCCCTCCATGAACATGATAAAGCATAGAAAATCATAAAATTCTAATATCACTCCTAAAGGGAAACATCTCATGGAAAAAGAAAATATAGAATTTATTAGAAGCTAAAGAATCCATTCTAAAGTATTAAGATAAGCCAGATGTCTTTAAAGATACATATTTTAAATTGTAGAAAATCTTTCTAGTAATTATTCTTAGTAATTTTTTTGTTGTGTTATAGTAAGCCTTCAGTCCAGAGACCGGATAGGCACAGGAGGACAAGTTGTGGACTGCAGTCGTTTATTTGATAATGATTTACCAGATGGGTAAGCTGAAATCATTAGAGAAATGTGTTGGTAATGTCCTTCAAATAATGACAAATAAGTTGACATTTATTGTATACTTTAGAAATTTGCTGATCAGTTCCAGAATCTAGATTTTCCTTGTACTTGGAAAATTAGCAAGGAACCTTGTCAAGTCAAATTTATAAAATAAACCATGAATTAAATGTGTTACATTTATTTTTTAAGAGTTTTGACTAGGAGACCATCAAATTTCTTGACAGATATCTCTGTCTTGTAAATACTATGTATTTAAAAGAACAACTTTTTTGCATGATTAAATTATTCAAAACAGGGCATATAAATGCTGAATCTGAGACATAACTCCATTTAGAGGGATGGAATAGAGATTTGTGGAGTAAAAATGACAAAAACATAGGAACATTTGTTGAGTATGTGTGTGTCAGATACTGTTGTAAGCATTTTATGTCAGACATTAGATCGTTTAACTCACATGCATGTGATTCTGGAATTAGACCATCCGGATTCCAGTCCTTCCTCTTCTGTTTACAAGCTTTATGGATTTAATCAGTTCATTTAACTTCTGTGAGCATTGGTTTATATTTACTTCTAGAAGAGGATGGTGATAATAGTGTATATGCCATAAATTGTGAGGATTAAAGGAGATCATTCGTGTAAAGCACTTAGCACAATGTTTGCATATAGTAAGTGCTTAATATATAGTAATATATTTTATATTATAAATATATATAATATTAAGATAATATATATAAATGATCAGCTACTGTTATTACTCCTGCCACTACTGTTGTTACCCTCATTCATTCCACAGATTAAAAACACTGGGTCAGAGAAGTTAAGTAACCTTGCCTTAAAGGCCACATAGTGGATGGTAGACTGGAACACAGACTTATTTAAGCCTTGATTCCACATCTCATGCTTTTGATCACTGCTTTCTCTGTTTGATACTAGTGCTGACACTTTCTGACTTCATTTTTAACTTGAATGAGGTGTAGTTTACGTACAATGAATTATTTCAAGTATATAATTGGTTGAGTTTTGACTTCAATTATTTTTGATACGGAATTTTACATCCAAGTCAGGGTATTTGCTCACTTTGTTTAAATTCTTAAAAATTGCCATAATTTAATTCTATTTATACCTTACTTTAGCTCCTTGATCTATATGTTAACTTTTGTGGATGGGATGTAGATTTTGGTAATTTTGAAGGGCAAGTTTGGGACGAAATAACTAAACAGTGTTAAGAGATTACAACAATGCAAGGCTTATTTTTCTAAGCTTTTGGTTCTTTATCGTACTTTTTTTCCCATTTGTTTTTATGATGTATCCTTTAAAAACTTGGTGTACATTTTATAATACAGTCGTACATACGTATAATTTACAAATTAATTGATAAATAATACTCCAGTACTGTATTCTGATTGTAATCACAGGAAAAGACCTCTTAGCATTTCTTTATTTCCTGGTTTTTATGGCCTCTAGAAACCTCTGCTTGGGTTTCAGTGGAAGTATTAATATTATTACATTTCTGTGGTCATTTGCCCTTTTTTTTTTATTGTTGTTACATGCATTAAAAAGTTATTGAGGAGGAAGTACCAATCTTTTTAAAAAACTAATTTGGGTAGGCTAAATGTTTTAAAAAGCTTTTATATGCTTTAATGTTAGATTTAATTTTAAAAATTAGATGTGATTTTTATTTTTAGTATGGCATTTTTTTTTTTTTTTGCCACTAAATTCTGAAGAAATAGTGTAATTTAGTTGAGCCTTAATGACATTATTGAAAAATTCTGAGTTTGGCTGATGGAGAATGTTAGGCACACCTCAGTGTAAATATTGTAGAAGTTTCAGAATTCCAGAAGATACAGTGTACATTTTAAAAATAAGTTGAAAAACATTCCTGTATTCTGTGTAATGATTTTCAGTTTGTCATTCCTGATTTATAACAGCAGATGTCTTCCTGGCTCGGTTATTGCCTTAAAAACATTCTGTATCCACCTTCTTCTTAATGCCTTATCTCTCAATTTTTATTTAAGCTGGGAAGAAAGGCGAACTGCCTCTGGAAGAATCCAGTATCTAAACCACATAACAAGAACTACACAGTGGGAACGCCCAACACGGTAAGAACATACAAATATCTTTCCCTGGTTGTGCTGTTTGCCTTCCTGAAGTTGTCACTTTCTGTTTATCTGTCAGTCTTACCAGATTTCCTTTCTTGGTTTATACTGCTCAAGATCAGTAGATCTTACAGCGAGTGCCATTATTATTTTTTTTTTAATTTTTTAACGTTTATTTATTTTTGAGAGAGAGACAGAGTGTGAGCAGGGGAGGGGCAGAGAGAGAGGGAGACGCAGAATCTGAAGCACGCTCCAGGCTCTGAGCTGTCAGCACAGAGCCCGACGTGGGGCTTGAACCCACAAACTGTGAGATCATGACCTGAGCTGAAGTCAGACGCTTCACCGACTGAGCCACCTGGGCACCCCCTAGCAAGTGCCATTATTATTTTCAAAAAGTAATTTTCGATGAAGGTTGTTTAGCAAGTCATCCTGTTATTGCAGCTCTAGGGCCTGTGAAGGTAATTAGTAAGTATTGATTAAATAAGTTAACCGAATAAATTGAGAAGCCATCTCATTTCTGGGACTGTTAAAATTTTTTTTGAGTCTGTTATTGAATGGCTATAAGAGAATATATATACCGGATCTTCATTTGTTCAGTCATGTAGGGGTACGATTATATCATTATATTACATCTAGTAAGGTCTGTGATCAAGATAAGAATGCAGATGCTCTGAGACCATATGGAGGGCCCCTTAACTTAGAGCGGGGAGCAAGGGGATGGTAGAAATTGCAAAGAAAAACTCTGAAGGAGGGGAATTTCTGAACTAAATCCTGAAGAATGTTCGAATTTTACCAGGTGAGGGGAAGGCGGTGAAGAGTGTTCAGAATGGTGGTAACCGTGATCACTCAGTTCACCAAATGGTTCTATGCCGGGCACTGTGCTCATCATTTGCTCTGTTAACAGGGAACGAGGCCGAACAGCCTTCATGGAGCTTAATGTGTAGAGACATGAGGAAGTAAGAGAATTTTTGGAAATTCCAAGAAAGTACTTTTTAAAGTAACTGATAATGAATAGGATAAGTGGCTGAGTTTCCTTTTTTGCTTTAAAAGTCAGAACAGAGTTTATTTGCCACTTCTAGTCAGTGTTTGTTTAGCCCTCCAACCCCTTTTCCTAAGCAGGTCTGGCACCAGACATAGATCATCAAATGGTTCTCTAAGTTATACCCACTTTTATTTATTGGGGATTAATTGCCGAACTCATTAAATCACAGTTTTCCCTATCATATTATGATTCTCAGGTAAAAGCTTAGCTCACGTTGGCATTTTAAAAGATACTTGAGAGTTGTATTTCTAGTATTAAACTGCCAAGGATTTTACTGAAGTCCAAGAACCTTTTTATTGTATCTGAGTGTAAATGAATGTGTACCTGTGTCAGTGCTTTAGTGAAGTCCATTTCCTTCTAACTCCTTTAACTGATGAAATTCACTTTAATTTCCACCAGTATAAAGTTGATTGTGGTTGTAAATGTTAGTTTAAAAATTAACTCTTGGGGCACCTGGCTGGCTTAGTTGGTTAAGTGTCTGCCTTTGGCTCAGGTCATGATCTCACGGTTTGTGGGTTCAAGCCCTGTGTCAGGGTCTGTGCTGACAGCTCAGAGCCTAGAGCCTGTTTCAGGTTCTGCGTCTCCCTCCCTCTCTGCCCCTCCCCTGCTCATGCTCTCTATCAAAAATAAATAAACATTGAAAAAAAAAATTAACTCTTGATTATCCTCTTACATTTTGGATTACCTACCAGTATACTGGAAGTTCTTTGAAGAGTCACATCATCATCTTTATTCAGTGTGTGTGTGTGTGTGTGTGTGTGTGTATGCCAAGCACTGTTCCAGGTACAGAGGGTATATATAGTGGGAAATGAACCAGGCAGACTTTCTTCTCTCAGTAAATATTCTAGTAAGGGAAAACAAGGGTACAGATTAAAAAAAAAAGTGTCAAATAATTGCTATGCTGAGAAACTAGGGTGATGTACTTACCAAATGCCTGGGTGACTACTTTAGGATTGAAGGTCAGGAAAGACCTCTCAGACATTTAAGCTTAAGCTATGATTTGAATGACAAGGAGGAGCCTGTCTGGCCTAGGGAGAATAAGAGAAAAAAGTTTTTGAGGTGGGAGGAAGAGCTCCTTTCCAGTACTAAAGGTAAACTGATCTTGGCAAGTTCAGGGAACAGGAGGAATGTGCAGAAGTGGAGTGAGAGAAAGGTGGGAAGTCAGATCTGAGAGGCAGGCCGAGGCTAAGTCAGGTAATGCTTTGTAAACTAGTACTCACATCTGTAAATATATGTGGATTTTGTATACAATGTAATTAAAATCAATATAAAATGATTTCAATAAATAACTGACCGTCTGCTTTATCATATGAGTTTGTACTTAGAGGTGTCAGGTTTACTTTGATTCAGAGTTCTTGAAATCATTCTATTTGCATTGATCACTCCATTTCCTTGTGATTGTCCCTGCAGTACATACATCGTCTAGAGAACTCTACTTTCGATATTGCACTTGAGTAACTTTTTTTTCCCCTGTTACTTTTCAATAGACCAGCATCTGAATATTCTAGTCCCGGCAGACCTCTTAGCTGCTTTGTTGATGAGAACACTCCAATTAGTGGAACAAATGGTGCAACATGTGGACAGTCTTCGGATCCCAGACTGGCCGAGAGGAGAGTCCGGTCACAACGACATAGAAATTACATGAGCAGGACACATTTACATACTCCTCCAGACCTACCAGAAGGCTATGGTATGACTAGCAGAGGAAAAAATAAAGTGTGATTTACTGATTTCAGCTTGCTAAGAAAGCCAGAAAATCAGCCGTAAAGAAGTTATTAATCTGGGTTTAGGGATTCAGCATGAAAATAAATGTGTAAAACCTCCCTATCTGAAAAGTCTTTGAAGTGGTAGCGGTCGGCCCGCCCAGCGGTTTGACTTGGGCTGGTCGTTTAACCTCAACCCTTTGGCACTTATTTTATAAAGACATGAGGTGAGTGACACCTCTCCTGGTCACAAAGCTATTGCTAAGAGTACACGGAACAATGTGAGATTACTTTGCCAATAGGCACAATGTAAAGGTAAAATGGTAGAGTTATCGATGATGATAATCTGAAGGCAGACCCACAGTGTAATTTTCTAGACCTGCATATTTAGAAGTGACTTCAAAAGCGTATTTCTGACAGTTCTGTATATTTGTGTTGTCTATAATTTTGGATCATCTGAATGATTTGGCTTCGTGTTGTAAATGACTTAGTCACTTCTATGTTTGTATAAAATTATTATAATTTTATATAATTTCCTAAATTGTAGAATTTCACATGGAAGATGACTTGAATCTTCTAGTTGAATACAGAACTTTTTTTTTTTTTTTTGAATACAGAACTTTCTAAATTAGTCACAACTTGTGAATGCTCTTGTAGATACTATGAACTTGTCTTTTCCTTTCTTGCTCAAAGTTAACCAAAGGAATTACATCCTCGCCCTCTCAACTGCCTGCAGATAAACCATTCTGGGCTGATGGTGACACCTAATGACCAACATTGGGAATCGCCTGATCTAACTTGTATTTTCTTTTTCCTCTACAGTATGTTGTAAACTGTTCTGCAAATGCAGAATTCTAGCTTTATTTTTTAAATATATTTTAACTCTTTAGTTAAAAAAACCCAATTTGTCCATTAATTGTGCTGTGCTGCACAGTTTAATGACCCAGGTAGCACAGTGATGAGAGCATGGACTTGGGAGACAGACCTGGGTTTATATCCTGGCTTTGCCACATGTTAGTTGTGTGACACTGGGCACATTAATTTCTCTGAGCCTCAATTTATCTTCCACAGAATGGGGAAATTGATAGTCCCAACCATGTAGGTTCATTGCAAGAGAGGAGGGGTGGTTTCATGTGAAGTGCCTGACACAAGGTCCAGCATAGGAAGCACTTAGTAAACTCTGGCTGTTATTAATGTTCAGACCCTAGAATAAAGTATCTTCTGTCATTTCTCTGTAATTGAGATTATAAGGCAAGCTGTTGGGAGTGGGGCGGTTATATTTTTATTTTACTTGTGTGATTTGAATTAAAAACAAATTTTGTACACCTGAAACCTAGGAGTAAAGTGGGCGCCAGGGCTGAAGTTTTTGCAGCTGTCATCTATCACCAATTTTAGACATTTTTATGTTTATAATTTTAAGAAGCATAAACTTTAAATTGATTGACTTTATTGTAGGCTTATAAACAAAGGCATACTGATAAATATTAGTAGTTTCACCATTTCATATGTTAGAATTTTTCATTAGATTTTGTTTAAAGACAAGTGGTTCTGTTGCTTAAAAACACAAATAGACTAAAAACCACTGTTGAAGAAACTCTTCAGCAGATACCTCCTCTTTGCCCTGACTTCCTTATTCTCTTCCCGAGAGCTCGGAGTTCATTTCGCCTTTGACCTTTTTCTCCCCAGAATGCATGCCTGTTCTTTTAGTCCTTCTTTTTCCAGCTTGCTTATTTTTGTATCTTTGTCTGTTTTTGACTATAGAGTGTCTCTCCTAGTGGAGTATTCCATCTTTTTGCCTTTGTTTGAGTCTAAATAGAATCTTGAGAATATACCTCTCTCAAGAAAAGAAAATACATAAGTTTTGGTATAAAATTAGGAATAATAAACAACTATTCCCAGCCTGCAAACCCTTTGAAAGCTTTTGCAAGTCCTGTCAGCATCTCCCACAGTTGGTTAGGCTCTTCCTCTGAGCTTTCTTTTGTTCCCCTCAGGCTCCACTTTAAGAAAAATAAAAGATCATTTCTCATGTTTGTTTTGTTTAAATATTGGTACTGTGACAATCTTGTTTTCTGTTTTCCATAGCAACATGTTTAGTATTTGAGCCACGTTGTAAATTTGTTGGCTTTTAGTTAGCTGGCCTCTGGCTCTCATCACCATTTATAAGGTTGTTTTCCAGGAGAAGATGTATTGAGTTGAGAAAAAAAATGATTTATAAAGCACTTTTTTTTTTGGTAATACAGTAAATTGGTAATTTGGAGAATTTATTAATATCATTCTAGTATCTATAGCTGTCTTTGATTTGGACTTTCTGAATATGTTTTTATTATTAGTGTTTCTTAATTTTACAGAGCAGAGGACAACACAGCAAGGTCAGGTGTATTTCTTACATACTCAGACCGGTGTGAGCACGTGGCATGATCCAAGAGTGCCTAGGTAAGAATATATCCAAACACTCTTCACACCACTGGATCCCTGTTTTACCTGGGATTTCTTTGATTATTTAATTTTCAATTTAAAATGGTTTATGTAAAAGGCTGTTTGTGACAGTCGTTTCAGGTAGCATTTAGTGGAAAGCCTTTCCTGTTTCTCTGGAGTCCCACCCCAGTGCCCTGCCCCTAACCAGCCCCCAGTCCTTCTACCCTCTCACCCTGAAAAAAAATCAGGTTGAAAACATGGGTCTTTGTGAGTTTGAAAATTGACCTGGAGAATAACATAAACCTTAAAATTATACACCCCCCTCCTTTTTTTTTTTTTTTAAATTTTTTTTTCAACGTTTTTATTTATTTCTGGGACAGAGAGAGACAGAGCATGAACGGGGGAGAGGCAGAGAGAGAGGGAGACACAGAGTTGGAAACAGGCTCCAGGCTCCGAGCCATCAGCCCAGAGCCTGACTCGGGGCTCGAACTCACGGACCGTGAGATCGTGACCTGGCTGAAGTCGGATGCTTAACCGACTGCGCCACCCAGGCGCCCCATCACCCCCCTCCTTTTTTTTTTAAAGGGTAGCATATTGATATTTTTATTTCTGGTTACGCTTTTTAAATTTATTTTTTATTTTTTTAACATGTTTGTTTATGTTTGAGAGAGAGACACAGCACGAGTGGGGGAGGGGCAGAGAGGGAGAGAGAGACACAGAATCCAAAGCAGGCAGGCTCTGAGCTGTCAGCACAGAGCCTTATGTGGGGCTCAAACTCATGAACTGAGAGATCACGACCTGAGCCGAAGTCAGATGCTTAACCTGCTGAGCCACCCATGTGACCCTGGTTAGGCTTTTTTAAAAAAGGTTTATTTAATTTAACCTAATATGAGAATATTCAGTGTTCTCTTATGTATTCCTTAATCAACTTTTGTTTTACTGTATAAAGGAAATAACCTAAATTATATTAAAAAAATTTTTTTAATGTTTATTTTTGAGAGAGAGGCAGAGTGCGAATTGGGGAGGGGCAGAGAGAGAGAGAGAAACAGAATCCAAAGCAATCTCCAGGCTCTGAACTGTCAGCACAAAGCCTGATGCAGGACTGGGACTCATGAACCATGAGATCATGACCTGAGCCAAAATTGGACGCTTAACTGACTGAACCACCCAGGCGCCCCTTATTTATTTATTTACTTAAAACTTTTGTCCTTTTTTTTTTCTTTTTTTTTTTTTTTGGTATCAATTGGTACTATCGTGATTTTTCCTTTTTAATCTGTTAATATGACCGATTACATGGATAAGTTTTCAAATATTGAACCATTCTTGCACCCTTGAAATAAACCTCACTTGGTCATGGTGTCTCATGAATTAAATTTCTTTTAAATACCAGAACTTGGACATTTAAACTGTAGGCATTGTTGAATGCATTTACTAACCAAAATGTGAGCTATCTTTTAACTAAGAAGATGGAATGACACACAAATCAATTTAGTAATTTAACATAACTTTTGATATATCTTAGTATCAAATAATAAGTTTTCAAACACTATTTAGCTCTCAAAGGAGCTATTATTTTCTAATGAACAGATGCAAAGTGTCAGGTAGTTCAGCTGAAACTGCAAAAAAGTTGAGTTCTAAATTCTAAATCAGCTTGATAAGCTGCGCATACACTTTTGTGAGATGAAGATATTTTATATTTTAAGTGCAGCATTCCCCTTCTCCCAAAAAAAGACCTATGAAGGGGTCAGGAGATCTTTTTCTGCCTAAAGCTTGTACTCAGAGCTCTACTTGTCAAGCAGTCATGTATTTGAATCAAAAACAGATGTGACAAGCTGATGTTGGATTGCTTTGATACTCTGTATTTACAGTTGACCCTTGAACAATGCAGGGGTTAGGGGCACCGACCACCCGCACAGTTGAAAATCTGTGTGTGACTTCTGACTCTCCCAAAACTGCTAATAGCCCACTGTTGACTATAAGCCTTAACGATAGATTAACACATATTTTGTGTGCTATTTAAAGTAAGCTACAGAAAAAATGTTAAGGAAATCATAGGGAAGGGAAAACACTTTATAGTAAGTACTGTACTGTAAAAAATCTGCATATGAGTGGAGCTGCACACTGTAAACCTGTATTATTCAACGGTTAACTGGTATTTATAAATGAAGCTATTCTAATGTAAATGTTTTACTTTGTGATACAGCTTAATTAGAATCTTTCAAGGTGGCAACCAAGGAATGTGTTTTATCATTAATTATTCTATCAAGGTTGTCATTTCTGTGTCTTGATGATAAAAACTGTTTAAAAAAATAGTGGGGAAGAAATTTTTGTTTTGTTAATAAGCTCACTGAAAAGAAATCCAAGGGCCTAACTTTGAGAAACAAGAGTTTTGTTATGTAACTTATGAAAAGAAGTGTTTTGGAGTGTGTGTATACAATTGTAGGTCAATAATGAGCTTTTCTATAAAGTTATTTAAAATCATTGGCAGGAAATGTATAGAAGAAAAATGATTGTGTTTTTTTTAACTAAATTATTTATAGTGAGAAAGTTGATCTTTTGAGTTATCTGTTGAAAGAAAAGTGTGGAAGCTGGCATCAGAAGTTGAGAGAGATTTTGTTACCAGTGTTGGTAATGTTTCTTATTCCTAAGGAAACGTCAGTTTTTCATTAACGAGTAAAGGGTTTCTATAAAGGTTTGAGAATATTTTGAGTATTGAATAATGACTTTATAAAATAGTGCTCTGGGTTATTTTTCTTTAGTTTCTGTGTTCTAAATTGTTAACCCTAAAAATGTGTATCATGTCTTTTGGAGGATCCTTTCAGTAAATATGCCTTTTGTGTGGAGAATCTTGTATCAAAGCAGATTATTATTATTTAGGTCGTTTATTTAGGTTATATTAAAAAACCTGTTCAAAGACATTTATAAAGTAGTATAACTCAGACACTTTTATTTAAAGGTACCCAGTAAACTTAGATTTATCTGAGAAGTCCCATTTCATCATCTTTGGCGTTTCCCTTTAACACAGTGACGAATGCCTTGTTGTTCATTACTCTGCACACGATGTAGTCTTGCAGTCCAGATCGGTATTTTTATGGCTGCATAACATTCCATTTTTCTTTAATCATCTCCCAATTGGACATAAAGATTGCTCCCAGTTAGCCTCCTTTTCTTTTAATCCATTCTTTAGAGCTCTTCCACGTATGACTATGAATTTATAAAATTCTGAATAAAATGATTATATAATTTTCACTTTATGTCATTTGGTTTTATAAACCAAATTCTGCATTATATCAAAAGAATTATTCATTCTTTGATTTTAGTAATCACTTTTCATTTCTAGAAATTCTGTTAAAAAAAATCCATGTGTTTAATTGTTCCTTTTTTAAGTTTATTTTTTTTGAGAGAGAGAGAGTGTGGGAGAGGGGCAGAGAGAGAGAGAGAATCCTAAGCAGGCCCTATGTGGTTAGCATGGAGCCCGACACGGGGCTCAATCTCACGAATGTGAGATTTTGACCTGAGTGGGAATCTAGTCGGATGCTTAACTGACAGCCGCCGAGCTGCCCCACCCAATTTTATAAAATTATTACTAAACGTTGCATAGCCTAGCCATTCTGTTTGATGTAATTTTGTGGTTTATCGTTCCCACTCACTCTTAATCATCATGTCTTCTTTCAGGAGTATGTGGTGCTCTTGGTGAGTTTGTTTGATCTTAAGTGGTTGGAGGTCTGTGGACCTAAAGTGGGAAATGAGGAAGTTTTCCTGGACTCATTTCATCTTCCTTTTGAGTTCTCAGTGTAGTAGGAAAGTTCTAGATTTCCTTTTCCAAATTTGCTGCTGGCCTGGGGCTGAATTTCCCAGTTAACTACTCTCTGACAGCCCCGCCCCCAGCTGATGGCACCAGCTCCAGCTCGGCACTTTTTTTTTTTTTTTTTTAATTTGAGGAGGATCCTTGAAACTTTTCCTCCTCTTTGGAGACTGGCGTTGTTTTTTTCTAAGCTTCAGTTTGTAGCAGAAGAGTCTCTTGGAGCACCTGTAAGCACAAGTCAGATCACTGTTGCCACAAATCTATGGGTGCTTATGTGTGTCTGCCATTATGTTTCACCATGACCAAGAAGAGGTTATTTCAGGAAAAATCTTTTTCTTTTTTTTTTTTTAATTTTTTTTTTTCAACGTTTTTTATTTATTTTTGGGACAGAGAGAGACAGAGCATGAACGGGGGAGGGGCAGAGAGAGAGGGAGACACAGAATCGGAAACAGGCTCCAGGCTCTGAGCCATCAGCCCAGAGCCCGACGCGGGGCTCGAACTCACGGACCACGAGATCGTGACCTGGCTGAAGTCGGACGCTTAACCGACTGCGCCACCCAGGCGCCCCAGGAAAAATCTTTTTCTAGTTTAACTTTTAAAACACGATTTTGGGGCGCCTGGGTGGCGCAGTCGGTTAAGCGTCCGACTTCAGCCAGGTCACGATCTCGCGGTCTGTGAGTTCGAGCCCCGCGTCGGGCTCTGGGCTGATGGCTCAGAGCCTGGAGCCTGTTTCTGATGCTGTGTCTCCCTCTCTCTCTACCCCTCCCCCGTTCATGCTCTGTCTCTCTCTGTCCCAAAAATAAATACACGTTGAAAAAAAAAAAATTTTAAAACACGATTTTGATGAGATTTATCAGTATAATTATCTGTTACAGTTTAAGTTTACATTAGACACGTTTTTATCTTATTCTTTAAGGTCCTGTGAATCTTTGTTTACATACAGTAGTATTTTAAGAATGTGCGGTACAGTAACAATGGTCTTTGATTCATTAAAAAAGCCTTTCTGCTTTTTCTTACTGTATCAGTAAGCATTAGAGCATTCTTCCCTGGGTGTCTTAAACAGGTTCTTCATTCACTAGCTTTATAGCTTTCAAAATTCCCAGTGGAACAGTTTTCCCTTAAAATATACACTGTGATTATTTTCAGGATCTGTAAATTAAATAACATTTCCAGTTTTGCTTTGTTAGAAATTAATATGGAATAAACATTTATTTATACAAATTTGATGGTGCAATAAAGAAAAATAATTGAAGGGAGAGTTTAGAGAACATTTCATTCCTTATGTCACTGACATTTGTAAAACAATATTTTGTCAGACAAGTATTGAAGTACAGTTTATGTTGGCAAATGTTGTGATTGCTTTTATATTAATTTGAAATCTGTATTACATTAAGGCCCAGGAATGAACTTACTAAAAATGGAGGCTATGTGATAAGTTCCTGAGCCATTTATGAATTGGGTTTTGAATATGCAAGTTTGTTAAACCATTGGGAATTAAAGATTCTAGCTGGACATCTCAGGTTTCTGGAACAATACGTTTTCTCAGACTTCATGGAATTGTTCTGTGTCATTTACACTTGCTTGGCTCAGTAGGCCCAGCAATGAGGTATTTTTTATTTTATATTTGTTTTTGCAGGGATCTTAGCAACATCAATTGTGAAGAGCTTGGTCCATTGCCTCCTGGATGGGAGATCCGTAATACTGCAACAGGCAGAGTTTATTTCGTTGACCATAACAACAGAACAACACAATTTACAGATCCTCGGCTCTCTGCTAACTTGCATTTAGTTTTAAAGTAAGTTTTTGAAACAATACATGTTAAAATGCAAGCCTGAACAAGAGAAGACTGAAAATGCTTTTTGTAATGTGATAGAATATTGCTCTCTCCGGTTGTAAGTTACTTTTGTTGGACAAAATTTTGAGACTATGACAAGTTCTACTCTGATACAGAAACATTTTAAGCCCACTGTACCTAAGTAGCCCACTGCACTTAAGTAGGAACCTGTTCGGAAGCATTAAGGAAAGGGTGTGTATCAAAGGTGCTTATAGCACACTTGAAGAGACAGGATGCTTTCTAGGGGTGATGTTTTTTATCTTTCCCCTGAGTACATCAGACGTAGCTCCAGGATAGCTGGATCCATCCCAGGGGTTTTTTATGTTTTTTTGTTAAAAATTTTTTAAAAGCTTATTTATTTATTTTAAGAGAAAGAGAGCATGCCACGAGCAGGGAAGGGGTAGAGAGAGGGAGAGAGAGAGAATCCCAAGCAGGCTCTGCACTGTCAGTGTGGAGCCTGACATGGGGCTTGAACCCACAAACCCTCAGATCACGACCTGAGCTGAAGTCAAGAGTCAGCTGCTTAACCTGCTGAGCCACCCAGGCGCCCCCATCCCAGGTATTTTTTTTAATCACCCTTATTGAAATGTAATCGACATACAATAAACTGCGTATTTAAAGTGTTCCATTTAAGTTTTGACATATTATACGCCTACGAAACCATCACCACAATGTAGATTGTGAACATATCTATCACCCCCCAAAATTCCCTCTTGCTTCTTAAGTCCTCCTGTACGGCTGCCATAACAAAATATCGCACACTGGGTGGTTTAAAACAACAGAAATGGGTTCTCCCACAGTCTGGAGGCCAGAAGTGTAGGATCAAGTTGTCCTCAGGGCTGGTCCCCTGTGGAGGCTCTGAAGAAGAATCTGTTCAGTGACTCTCTCCTAGCTTCTGGTGGTTGCTGGAAAAACTTGCTGTTCCTCGGCTTGTAGACACATCATCTCCATCTTTGTCTTCGTCTTCACGTGGCCTCTTGTGATCTGTTTCCACACACAAAACCTCTGACTCCAAACGGGTTTTTCCCTCAAACCTATCAGTTCTCCAGATCTCTGGACACCAGCTGGGTATACGATGAGTGAATTCAGTTCTGACACTACCTGTGGTTGGCGTCAGACCCCACAGGTTAAGGGCTCAGTCTCACAAGACCGTTCCCGCTTAAGACGCCAATCCCAAGTCCAAGGACTTCTCTGGTTCTTACTGACCCGCTGTAAATCGGGGAGTTCTCATGACTTCATTCTGGGGTTCAGTAATTTGCTAGAATGGTTGGCAGAACTCCTGGAGATACTTTATGTACCATTACCAGTTTATTATAAAGGATACAACTCGGAACCACCGAATGGAAGGGGTGCATAGGGCAAGGTGTGGTGCTGGGGGAGCCAAGAGCTTCCAGGCCTTCTCTGGGTGCTTCGTCCTCCCAGTGCCCAGTGCATTCACCAACCTGGGAGCTCTCTGCACACTGTCATTTAGGGGGTTTTATGGACATGTCATCACCTATGTGTGATCAGTTATTAACTCAGTCTCCAGCTCTCTCCTCTCCTCAGAGGTTGGGAGGATGAGGCTGAAAATTCCAGGCTTCTAATCAAGCTTTGATTTTTCTAGTGACCAGCACCCATTCTGAAGATATCTAGGGCCCCACTATAAGAGTCACCTCATTAAAACAAAAAATGCCCCTGGGGCGCCTGAGTGGCTCAGGTAAGCATCCGACTTCAGCTCAGGTCATGATCTCGCAGTTTGTGGGTTCGAGCCTGGAGCCTGCTTCAGATTCTGTGTCTCTCTCTCTTTCTCTCTGCCCCTCCCCTGCTTGTGCTCGCTTGCTCTCTCTTGCTCACTCGCTCTCTCAAAAATGAATAAACATTAAAAACAAAACAAAACAACAAACCAAAATTACCCAGGAAATTGTAAGGGATTTAGGAGCTGTGTGTCAAACTGGAGGCAAAGACCAAATATTAGAACAAAGGACACTCCTGTCATCTCTGCCACACCGGAAACTGAAAGGATTTTAGGAGTTGCATGTCAGGAACCAGGAATGCCAAAGTACATTTCTTATTCCACACCTTTTTGTGTGTCTGGATCCAAATTTCCCTCTTTTTATAAGGATACCACTTGATTGCATTTAGGGCCACCCTGATGCAGTATGACCTCCTCTTAGTACATCTGCAGAGACTCTATATCTAGATAAGGTCACATTCACAGGCATCAAGGGTTGGACTTCAACACATCTTTTTGGACACAGTTCAGTCCACAACACACCCCGTCTTCACCTAATCTCTGGTCTACTTTCTGTCACTATATATTAGTATGCATTTTCTAGAGTGTTAGATAAATGGATTCCTGCAGTATGTAGTCTGTTTTGTTTCTTTTACCCAGCATAATTATTTGAGATTCATCTCTGATGTGCGTATAATTTATTTTCATTGCTAGATGGTATTCCATTGTATGGATATACCACAATTTATTTACCTCTTTCCTATTGATATTTGGATTATTCCCTCTTTTTGGTTATGACAAAACTATTATGGACATTTATGTGTAAGTCTTTGTATGGACATATGCTCTTCTCTAAGATAAATGAGCGCCTAGGAGTAGAACGGCTACATCATACGGTTTACGTTTAACTTAAAAGAAATGGCAGGTTGTTTTTCAGAGCTATTGTACCATTTGCCATTCCCTCCTGCAGCGGGTGAGGCTCTGTGTCCTTGCTAACATTTGGTGTGGTTCACCTTACCACTTGTAGATGTGTGGTGGCGCCCCCTCGTGGTTGTAATTTGCATTTCTCTAGTAACTAATGTGCATCTTCTCGTGCTTATTTGCCGTCTTTGTATCTTATTTGGTGAAATAGTTTGCCTCCTCTTTAAAAAAATTGAGTAGTTCATTAATTTTTTTGAGTGTTTTGTGTTCTTTAGATACTTTAAAGTGCCAAAATACCAGATAAGTGCTTTGGAAAGATTTTCTTCTAGTCCATGACTTGTCTTTTCATGATCTGAACAGTATCTTTTGAAATTAAAAAAAATTTTTTTTTAATAGTTATTTTTGAGAGAGGGAGAGCAAGAATGTGATTTGGGGAGGGGCAGAGAGAGGGGATAGAGGATCCGAAGCTGTCTCTGTGCTGACAGCAGAGAGCCCATTGCGGGGCTTGAACCCGTGAGGTCATGACCTGAGCCAAAGTCGTCCGACTTAACTGAGTTGGCACCCTTCTTTTGAAATTTTGATGAAGTTCAGTTTATCCATTTGTTCTTTTATGGATTGTACTTCTGTTGTCATATCTAAGAAATCTTAGCCTAACATAGGTCATGAAAATTTTCTTCTGTGTTTCAAAAGTTTTATGGCTTTCAGTTTTACATGGAGGTCTGATTGATTTTGAATTTAATTTTTGTATGTGGTATGAGGTATACCCAAGTTTGTGGGTTTTTTTTGTTTTGTTTTGTTTTTGGCCTAGGATTAATACAGTTATTTAGGGAGTATCTTTAATACTCTGTTTTGCTTTTGTTTATATGTGTGTGTAAAAAACACCTTTCATGTTTATGAGAGTAGTAAATAGTGATTTGTGATTTTCATCAAAGCTGCATTTTCTTTGGGTAGATACATGTTTTAGGAATACAATTTGGCCTGGTACATAAGAACCACTGTTTGTAAAAAAAAAAAACAAAAATCGTTTCGGGTGATTTATTAGAAACCTTAAAGTTAATTTTGTTTGTTTTATTATGACTACCATTGCCCTTTACCTTTAAGTTAGGAGATGATGCTCCTATCTGTTGTGTGTAAAGTTAAACTCCAAGATGATTCAGTGCCTGCATGGATATCCATAGTGAATTATCAGACTTTTTATTTCCTGACAGCTTATTGGAATAAAGTAGTTCATTATATCATAAGGTTCTTTAAAAAAAAGTTCTTAGGTGTAACTTAGAATACTTTTGCTGGGAGAATAAAAATATCTCTAGGTAATGTGTGCCTTTTTTGAAAGTATTCTATTTCTGCTCTACTTGGGAGATTATTTTCTTGTATTTGTAGTAAACCATGTATGTGCACACTTAGAAGTCACTTTAGTACAACAGTGTGAATGTACTTAATGCCACTGACTATATTAAAAAGAGGTTAATACAGTAAATTTTACGTGTTGATTCTTTTACCACAATAAAAAGAAAGAGTAGTCACTTTGTAAAGCGTTTAGACTTGCTTGTAATGTGCTCATTTCTCTGTGCCAGTAACTTACACGTGACTTTCCACATTCTTGTGGTCTAGACTTAGCACGTATAGGAAAGGGGACTCCTGCCAAACTGCCAGCTCCAACTGTTTGTCTCTCTCAGAGAGACAGACTCGAGATAACAGGCACAGCGTTTGGCATACGCCTGAATTTTAAAATGGCTGATGGTAAAGTATGCAGAAAAAAATGGAGATGGCATTTGAGAAATTTGTTCTTAGCAGCTGTACAAAGCTGGATGGGTAAAACTCCATTATCCAATGCCATAAGTGTGTGTGGATTCTGAGACACAAACTTCGGAGCTCGTGTATTGTCATCACAAATGTCAAGCAAAGAATAGTGTAAGGACTGAAAATCGTACAGGCAGACTTGATTTATAGGATGATGTTCTTTTAAATGTATAACCGCTATCTCTTTCATTTCAAATAGTCACATTTCTGTTTCCTTTTAGTCGGCAGAACCAGTTGAAAGACCAACAGCAACAGCAGGTGGTATCGTTATGTCCCGATGATGCAGAGTGTCTGACAGTCCCACGGTACAAGCGAGACCTGGTTCAGAAGTTAAAAATTTTGCGGCAAGAACTTTCCCAACAACAGCCTCAGGCTGGTCATTGCCGCATTGAGGTTTCCAGGGAAGAGATTTTTGAGGTAAATGGATAAGTCTTATTGTAAAACAGAGAAAAATTACAGTGTTTCACTCTGTTTTCTAAGAATGCTTTCTGGAACTCCTATCTCTCAAGAATGGGAGAGTTTTTTACTAATTTCTGTTTTCATTGTAGGGAATAAAGACAATAATATCAGAGATTTAGTATATAAGATAAACATTTAAATGGGATGAAGAGGGTGAAATATTCCAGTTGGTTCAGCTTAGTCTCTGCGTTGCAAATACTTGTTAATAAATTTTAGTATATGTATTTTTAAAGTAAGCTCTACACCCAGTAGGGGCAAACTCACAACCCCGAGATCAAGAGTCGCATGCTCATACCAACTGAGCCAGCCAAGTGCCCTTGCCCTGTTGATGGACTTTAAAAGACCGCAAATGGGGGCGCCTGGGTGGCGCAGTCGGTTAAGCGTCCGACTTCAGCCAGGTCACGATCTCACGGTCCGTGAGTTCGAGCCCCGCGTCGGGCTCTGGGCTGATGGCTCAGAGCCTGGAGCCTGCTTCCGATTCTGTGTCTCCCTCTCTCTCTGCCCCTCCCCCGTTCATGCTCTGTCTCTCTCTGTCCCAAAAATAAATAAACGTTGGAAAAAATAAAAATAAAAAATAAAAAAAAAAAATAAAAGACCGCAAATGGTATCCATCCCTTACCTTCTAATTCTTCCAAAAGATGAGGGACTCTTAAGTCAAAAAAATCATTTTAATTATTTTTGGACTACTTCCTTAATTTATTGAAAATCTTTCTTTCTAGTATATTCTTTTATCTTTGGACTTGATAGCCCTAGAGGTCCAGGGCAGAGGTTTCCCACTCAGGATTTGGGAGCAAAAGATGTTTGGGGATTTGATAACCCTCTTCCTAAAGGATGAACTTTTTTCTTTTGACTTTTTTTTTTTTTAATTTTTCTTTTTGACATTTTTATTGTATTTGAGACTGAGCATGTGTGGGGGAGGGGCAGAGAGAGAAGGAGACACAGAATCTGAAGCAGGTTCCAGGCTCTGAGCTGTTAGCACAGAGCCCGACGATGTTTGAACTCACAAACAGGTCAGTGACCTGAGCTGAAGTTGGACACTTAACTGACTGAGCCACCCAGGTGCCCCTGAACTTTTTTCTATTGGAACAGTTCTGACCTTATTTGCAAGTCAGTCATTTGTATTTTAAAATAATATGAAGATGCTGGCTTAATGAAGGTCACATTAATGACTCGTCTTGTTCTTTTGAGCTTTCTTTTTCTCATCTTTACTTTCTGTTGGTACCTATGACCTAAAATTAGGTCAACCAATTTTTAAAAAGTTGGTACTTTTATGAAAAATTTTTTTTAATGTTTATTTTTGAGAGAGAGAGAGAGAGAGACAGACAGACAGACAGCATGAGTGGGGGAGGGACAGAGAGAGGGAGACACAGAATCCGAAGCAGGCTCCAGGTTGTCAGCACAGAGCCTGATGTGGGGCTCAGATTCACGAGACACGAGATCATGATCTGAGCTGAAGTTGGACACACAACCAACTGAGCCACCCAGGCGCCCCAATCAAATTCTGTTTTTAATGTGAGTGTAGTAAACCACACTCAGATATCACCTCATGCCAGTCAGAGTGGCAAAAATGAACAAATCAGGAGACTATAGATGCTGGCGAGGATGTGGAGAAACAGGAACCCTCTTGCACTGTTGGTGGGAATGCAAATTGGTGCAGCCGCTCTGGAAAACAGTGTGGAGGTTCCTCAAAAAATTAAAAATAGACCTACCCTGTGACCCAGCAGTAGCACTGCTAGGAATTTACCCAAGGGATACAGGAGTACTGATGCCTAGGGGCACTTGTACCCCAATGTTTATAGCAGTGCTCTCAACAATAGCCAAATTATGGAAAGAGCCTAAATGTCCATCAACTGATGAATGGATAAAGAAATTGTGGTTTATATACAAAATGGAATACTACGTGGCAATGAGAAAGGATGAAATATGGCCTTTTGTAGCAACGTGGATGGAACTGGAGAGTGTGATGCTAAGTGAAATAAGCCATACAGAGAAAGACAGATACCATATGTTTTCACTCTTATGTGGATCCTGAGAAACTTAACAGAAACCCAGGGGGGAGGGGAAGGAAAAAAAAAAAAAAGAGGTTAGATTGGGAGAGAGCCAAAGCATAAGAGACTCTTAAAAACTGAGAACAGGGGCGCCTGGGTGGCGCAGTCGGTTAAGCGACCGACTTCAGCCAGGTCACGATCTCGCGGTCCGTGAGTTCGAGCCCCGTGTCGGGCTCTGGGCTGATGGCTCAGAGCCTGGAGCCTGTTTCCGATTCTGTGTCTCCCTCTCTCTCTGCCCCTCCCCCGTTCATGCTCTGTCTCTCTCTGTCCCAAAAATAAATAAACGTTGAAAAAAAAAAAAAAATTAAAAAAAAAAAAAAAAAAAAAGCTTTAGCATCAAAACCAAAAAAAAAAAAAAAAAAAACTGAGAACAAACTGAGGGTTGATGGGGGGTGGGAGGGAGGAGAGGGTGGGTGATGGCTATTGAAGAGGGCATCTTTTGGGATGAGCACTGGGTGTTGTATGGAAACCAATTTGGCAATAAATTTCATATATTGAAAAAAAATAAATAAAAGAAACTGATTGTCAGAATGAAACGCAAAAAGAAAATAATATAAGTGTAGTGATTGCTGTGGTTCGTAGAACTTAAGTATGGAGTTTTGCCCTTAGGGTTTTAATATATTTGTCAAATGAATTAATTTCAATAGTATTAAGCTATATCCATCTTGTTTTTAGGAGTTCCATGAGATTTCAAACACTTAGAGCTTATCTATTGGATTATTGAACACATTTCATCTTATTTTAATAAATGTACATTTTGTAGGTAGAATACGAGGGAGAGTTTAACAAGTTAAAAGCACCTAGTAACGATAGTTTATTAAAATTTTTTCAGGAATCATATCGGCAGGTCATGAAAATGAGACCAAAAGATCTGTGGAAGCGATTAATGATAAAATTTCGTGGAGAAGAAGGCCTTGACTATGGAGGGGTTGCCAGGTAAAGACTTGCTCCTGAGCAAATGACATATAGTTACATTTATAAGTTTAAGATACTTCCTCTGGTGAACCTTCTCACTGATAATTTATTTTCTGGTGTAACATTCCCAAATGTTTGTAGTACAGACAATATCCTAATAGATGTATTCATGCTGAGGTTGGGATAGTAGAGCCGCCACAAGGGTAACTGAGAACTCCCTAATGGCTCGTATAGCCCAGTGAGACTTTCTCTGAAAACTGGCTGCAGCTGTACATGGGCCATGTTAGGACCTGCGGGCTCTGTATTTTCTCTCTCTCCTTCAGTACATGTTATTCCCTCTGCTTTCCATTGTTAGGAGCCATGTTGAGATTTTAATGACATATATTCTGAACTGAATGCTGTTTTCCTTGGCTTCCATTGCCATGCTTTTTGACCTTGTTAAAGTAATATTTGCGTGTGCATGTAAGTACATGTAAAAATGTGTGAACATACGTGTATATCGTAAGTGGTCTTTAAAATGTTTCCATACAGGGGCGCCTGGGTGACTCAATCAGTTGAGCATCTGACTTTGGCTCAGGTCATGATCTCACGGTTTGTGAGTTCAAGCCCCTCATTGGGCCCTGTGCTGACAGCTCTGAGCCTGGAGCCTACTTCAGATTCTGTCTCCCTCTCTCTCTGTCCCTCCACTGCTCGCACTCTTGTCTCTCTCTCTCTCAAAAATAAACAAACATTAAAAAAATTTTTTTTAATGTTTCCATACAGAGGCTAATATTTATGATACATTCATACATACATTTTTTTTACAGGTGTGAAAATTCACTTTATGTAAATGTGGCAGAAACATCATAACTTCTGTACTGAAACATCCTAGGGACCATCATGATAATTTGCTTCCCCCAATCTAAATGTAGCCTAAATTAAATTTGCATTTCCACCAAGTCCCATAATTGTTACTTAGCATTACTTGTTTTTACCTGTAGTTTTGTTCTGTGGCCTTTTTACCTATAAATGGGATAGTTTGTTTAGTTTAGATTTGTAGAGTTGATCACGTATACATCATACTTAGGACTTGCTAGTTTCTGTGGAATTCTTAGGAGTTACTCATCACTAGATTTGAATGCTTGTCGAGACAGCTTGTTAATTATCTGTTGATAGACTCTAAATGCTGTAATTCTGTGTAAAGTCAAATAAATAGTTGGTTTTTTGTTGTTCATTTCTTAACCTCACTACTGTCAGGGTTTGGGCAGACTGCATGGGATGTGACAGTGAACTGCTTCATTCTGATCTTTATTGCATAGTAGAACCCCAGAGTAGCTGGAATCTGCTTATATGTGTGTTCTAAATACTTGGTAAAACAAAAATTTGGGTTAATCCATAAAAAAACATAGAAGACATTTCAGGTAAGTGTTAGGTGTGGGGGTAAGCTTGCTTATATGGAGACCGCTTTTTTTTTTATCTTTAGAATTTTTTGAGTATTACATAAATGGTGGTGATTTGATTTAGACTCCATCACTTACAGAACTTTGAGACCTTTTTCTTTACTTGCAAATCGTGTTTCACTACATTTCCTAAAAACATATTACTCAGTCTGTTTAATCCATGATATCGGAACATATTTAAATACCTTTCCTAGTGGAAGAATGACAGGAATTGAGACTAGAACTACATCTTTTCAAGTCCTAGACTAGTGATTTTGTTTCTCGAAGATGAATAACAGGTTATCTTTCATACTTTGAAAAAATAAAGAATTTAATAAGTTTAAGGTGATAGTACTTGTCTATTACATGCCTTTTAAAACACCAATGTACACTTGAAACAAATGAGTAGTGTGGAGCCCACCCCCCAGATGCAGGCTTGCCTTGTGTTCCTACCTGTACCAAATGCCTTGCAGTCTCTGACCACTTATACTTTTATTGTGGTATATATATATTTTTTTTAATTTTTTTTCAACGTTTATTTATTTTCGGGACAGAGAGAGACAGAGCATGAACGGGGGAGGGGCAGAGAGAGAAGGAGACACAGAATCGGAAACAGGCTCCAGGCTCTGAGCCATCAGCCCAGAGCCCGCTGCGGGGCTCGAACTCACGGACCGCGAGATCGTGACCTGGCTGAAGTCGGACGCTTAACCGACTGTGCCACCCAGGCGCCCCTATTGTGGTATATTTTAAAGTTCACACAAAAAAGATGATGAAATGGGATCGTTTCCTTACTAAACAATACCAACAACAAAACACATCCTTGTCCAAAAGAGAGTAAATTAATGCTTTGTTATGTATCACTATAAACCAATATAAATCTGCCATGATAGGAATGGACCAGGATAGTATAGATCACATGGATGTTTTGAAACAAAACCATATTCTTCTCTTCGTTTTGTATTTATCCTGGATTAGAAATGTATTTAGTAATTAAAAGTTAACAGACCACTAGGCTGCAGCGTCTAATGAGTAATTGGCACTTCTGAATAATACTTGCCCTCTGTGATACTGAAATGTCATAAAATTGCCCAAAATTGAGTGAGAAGTGATTTCAGTTTAACAAAACAAGAGTCTTCATTTGCTTTTTGGGGCATGATAGATTTTTCCAGGGTCATTTTATATAACTAGTTAGTGTTTTATGTGCTTTTATTTAAAAATTTCCTTGCTAAAATGATGAATTCATAGCATATCTTAATAAAAACATTCATTAACAAAAAGTTTCCTGTGTTCCATCTTGCTTTCTAGGGAGTGGTTATATCTGTTGTCACATGAAATGTTGAATCCTTACTATGGCCTCTTCCAGTATTCAAGAGATGATATCTATACATTGCAGATCAATCCTGATTCTGCAGTCAATCCGGTAAGATTGATGGTTATGACGATGTGAATTAACCTGTGACCTGCAGTGCTTTTGATGTTGAAATGTCAGTGTGGTTTATGATGAAGGGTCACTGTCCTTGTCCTAGTCGCAAGCTTGGACTTAGCAAGTTCTGTTGTAGAAGATTTTCTCAAGTAAATGATCACGGGTGTGTGCAGTAATTTGTTCTTCGGGATGTTTGCTGCGTCGTTGTTTATAGTAGTGCTAACTGGAAGCAGCGTCATTGTCCGTAAGAGAGGGGTTGGGTAGATGATCACATGACGCAGAATTACGGTAATGGTTTAAGAGGAACGGTTCTGGAAATAGAAAGATGTGAGATTGTATCCTGGTCCTATACTAGCTTTGTGATTAAGGCTCCATTTTATCATTGCTAATAATAATAATCTTAGCTTGAAGTTCAGAGAAGGGTTGTGACAATTAAACGGGACCCTGCACATTAGGTATTGAGCATAGCGCTGTACGTTGTTAACCCTGTTACATACTGCTGAGCACTCAACAATAGTTCGTAGCTCTTATTAATTTGCTATCGTTCCATAGAATGGCATATTATATAGCCACTAAAATGACACTATGGGACAATAGTTAATGACCTATAAAGATGGTATTCATGATATACTAAGTGAAAAGAAGGTTACAGAACAGTATGATACAATTTTGGTAGATATGTGGGTGTATGAACGTTGAAAAGCTCTGTAATATCATACTGATGGAGGTTATTTCTGGGTATGAGATTATGGGTGATTTTTTGTTTTTGCTTGTCAGTATTTTCTAAATGTTTTCTTTTAAAGAGAAACAAATGCTATTTTTAAGCTAAAAGGGAGGTTTAAAGAGGAGCTTAAGGGGCACCTGGGTGACTCCTGATTTCAGCTCAGGTCATGATCTCACAGTCGTGAGATTGAGCCCCGTGTCAGGCTCCATGGTGGGCGTGGAGGCTGCTTAAGATTCTCTACCTCCCTCTCCCTCTGCCCCTCTCCTGCTTGCACTCACTTGCTCACTTGCTCTCAAAAAAAAATTTTTTTAAAGAGCTTAAAGATTACTTACTAGCTGGAGAAGTAAAAAGAGTTGAAAATGCAAATATCCAACTAACAGTTTATCATGATAGACAAATACATCCAAACGTGCCAGATTCATTGCAGGGAACCCCTTATAAAGTTGGGAAGATTTTAGGTGAAGGTTGTGCCTGTGGAGCCCATTAGAGTGCGTGTTTGTGAGGTGTTTACCATGTGTTAGGGCAGAGCCAGGATTGTAAAGGGCTCAGCAGGTGAGATAGGAGAGCAAGACGATGCATCTGTTGAGTGGTTTCATGAAGCGACAGTGGGAGTGTAGTTTGGACTTCATTTCTAAAGGTAATTTTTACAAAGTGACTGTACTCTCTGGGAGAAGCATCGTCCCTGGTGTAATATTTTAGCAATGGAGAGGATCTTGAATGTGTGCTATAGAAACTCTCCCTGATGATTATTAACCTTTGATATGATAGCCTACTCCATATAAATAAGTTGTAGAATGTATAAACTGTTACTTATAAAAAAGATGAATGTTGTGTATTTAATTTTTATTAAAAATTCCCTGTGTAGTGTCTAACTTGAATATTTATGTGTAAACTTCTCTCAATTTCAGGAACATTTATCCTATTTCCACTTTGTTGGACGAATAATGGGAATGGCCGTGTTTCATGGACATTACATTGATGGTGGCTTCACATTGCCTTTTTATAAACAGTTGCTCGGGAAGTCCATTACTTTGGATGACATGGAGTTAGTTGATCCAGATCTTCACAACAGTTTGGTGTGGATTCTGTATGTATTGAGTCTTGTGTCCGCTCCTTATAGATAGAATGTGAGCCTTACAGATAACTGTTTCAAAATGGATGTACTGTTTTTTAAAAAAAATTTTAACGTTTATTTTTGAGAGAGATCGAGTGCAAGTGGGGGAGGGGCAGAGAGCGAGGGAGACACAGAATCCGAAACAGGCTCCAGCCTCTGAGCTGTCAGCATGGAGCCAGACGTGGGGCTCGAACCCACAAGCTGTGAGATCATGATCTGAGCCGAAGTCAGGCGCTTAACCGACTGAGCCACCCAGGCGCCCCATCAAAATGGATGTACTTAAAAAAAAATTTTGGGGGCGCCTGGGTGGCGCAGTCGGTTAAGCGTCCGACTTCAGCCAGGTCACGATCTCGCGGTCCGTGAGTTCGAGCCCCGCGTCGGGCTCTGGGCTGATGGCTCAGAGCCTGGAGCCTGTTTCAGATTCTGTGTCTCCCTCTCTCTCTGCCCCTCCCGCGTTCATGCTCTGTCTCTCTCTGTCCCCAAAATAAATAAAACGTTGAAAAAAAAAAATTTAAAAAAAAAATTTTTTAAATGATGCACAGAAAATATTGAGAGAGATTATCTGAGTCTTAGGACCACGTAAGACTTTCCCTCTTTCTGTTGCTTTCCTGTGTGTTTCAAATCCCTAAAAGTTAATGTTACACTACTTTAAAAAGGAAAAAAAAAAGGTAGTATATTCTGTTTTAAAAATTACCACATGTAATGATTTTCTTGACATGATACAAGTTCTGTTCCAGTCCCGCACGTGTGAGAAGAGTAAATTCCTGCTGAAGTAGTGATTGTTGAAGCCATACTTTAAAAAAGGGATCTGTAAGAATGAGTTCTGTTTTGTCTGAATATTTATTTATGAATATACATGGGCCATACTTACTTTTACCAAATACATGAGTAGCTTTCTCTTGGGATACTCAGGCATTTGGTTGCTCGGGAATACCCGGATTCAAATAAGGCTTCTTACCTAAAAGCTAAACATAACCTAAGTTTTCCCTGTTTGTAAAGTCCAGCTTTGGGCAGGGCTCTTTGTACTTACTTAGGAAGTAAAACATTTCCTGTGTTGATGAAGGTTAAAGCTCTTTGACTTCTGTGCGCAAGAACTGGGAGGTATGGTAGCATAAGTACTAGCAAAAGGAATCTGATCTTGTACTTGTTATGTTCTAAAACAGTCTCATTTTATCTGTCTCCCCAGTTAAGAGATCGGAAGGATCTGTATTTTAGATTTTCCAGTTAAATATCTTCTTCTCTTTTTCCTTTCTAGTGAGAATGATATTACAGGTGTTTTGGACCATACCTTCTGTGTCGAACATAATGCATATGGTGAAATTATTCAGCATGAACTTAAACCAAATGGCAAGAGTATCCCTGTTACTGAAGAAAATAAAAAAGAATATGTCAGGTAAACGCTTTTATATTTTCAAGCCTAAGAATTGTTTTAATGCTCTTGAACGGCTGTACGGAGAAACACTGAAGTATTTAGGTAGCGTTACTTACTGCTACAAAATAGGCCTCTGCAGAATTTAGTGTCTTCAAAACAACCACCATTTATTTTTTCTCACAATTCAGTGGGTCAGTGGGTCAGTAAGGATAGAGAACAACAGCAACAGCATTTTGCTCCTCCCTGTGGTGTCAGCTGGGGCTCACATCAAGATGGCCTCTTTTTTCACATCTCTGATGCCTCAGCTAGGATGGCTCAAATGGCTGGGGACTGGCTGGAATGGCCACTGGGTCACCCTCTGGGGTCTACTTCTCACTGTAGGCTGGGCCTCCCTGGTTATCTCCAAGTGGTGCCTGAGAACCACCGCCCCCCCCCATCTTTTAAAAAAAATGTTTATTTTTTTAACAGCGAGAGCGTGAGCAGGGGCGGGGCAAAGAGAGAGAGTGCCAGGCAGGCTCCATGCTCGGTGTGGCGCTCTATGCAAGGCCCGATCTCATGACCTGAGTCGAAATCAAGAGTCAGGTGCTCAACCAACTCAGCCACCCAGGTGGCTTCTTAATGCTCCCCATGGCTTCTCTCTTCCCAGCGAGATAACCAGACTTCTTACGGGGTGGCTGGTTTCCCGGAGCACAAGAGCAGAAGTTGTCAGATCTCTTTAAGGCCTAAGCCTGGAACTGGCCAGATCACCTCTGCTGTGTTCTTTCTGTTAAAGCGAGTCACAGGCCAGTGCAGGCTCGTGTGGAAGAGGGGCGGTGTAGAGGCAGGAACACCAAGAGAGACGGTGCATGCAGCTAGTTGTCATGTAGCTGCCGCAGCCGGCTAACAGTACTTCTGGGCTGTGACACCAGCCCTTGTCCTGTTTAGAAGTAAGCACATTGTGAGTTTAAGGGATGAGTATGAGAAAATACTCTTCAAATTTTACATAATCACTGGATGATTTAGGAATTTAGAAGTTGGGTTAGATCATTTGGCCTGTGGTAACTAAAGTTCTTCTAAACATAAACCCGTGGTAATCAAATATGGGAGTTTGAACTCTATCTTACCACATGTACACAAGAAATGTCTCTAAGTCTCATTGGCTTAAATTTTCCTGGTTGACACATGAGGCCCAACAGTCTGTTGGAATAGCTTTTTTTTGGAAAGCGATTTGATAACAGCTACCAAAGTGAAAATGCATCCTTGTTAGTATGGTGGTGAGTAACCTTGCTTGTCAAAATGAAAATGCATCTGCCTTTCAACCAGCAGCCCTATTTTTAGGAATCTAGTCTATGGAAACACGTTAAAGAAATACATTTAAGGATGTTCAATTAAATATTACTTGTGAAAACAACTGAAAACTGGTGGAATGTTTTTAGGTGAGAATGATTAAATACATACATTCAACAGAATACTATATGGATATGTAGAAGAAAGAGACTGATATTTAGAAGAAGGAGACTTAACTGACTGGCGTCCAGCTCTTGATTTCGGCTCAGGTCATGGTCTCACGGTTCAGGAGTTCAAGCAGGGCATCGGGCTCTACGCTGACAGCACGGAGCCTGCTTGGGTTTCTGTCTCCCTCGCTCTTTGCCCCTCCCCCTCTTGCTCTCTAATCTTTCTCTCAAAATAAATACAAATAAATAGACTGTAGAAGATGTCAGATTTAAAAAGCAAGTTTTAGGGGCGCCTGGCTGGCTCATTGGGAAGAGAATGTGATTCTTGATCTTGGGGTCATGAATTCAAGCCCCACAATGGGTGTAGAGATTACTGAAACAACAACAACAACAAAACACTTTTTTTTTTTTAAGCAAGTTTTATAAGAATTCTATGGGGGGAAAAGTCTGTGTTGTTTTATAATTATTCGGAAGATGTCCAGGAAGACTGAATACCAGGTCAGATGTTTGCCTGGGGTAAGGGGGTGCAGGTGCCAGGCCTGGAAGTAGAGAGAGAGGAGAGGGTAATAGAACGGGCTTTCAGTGTTGACTCTTTGTTCACATTTAATGTTTGATTTTTCCTTACATAGAAAATAAGCATGTATTACGTTTCTAAATTGGAAAAGAAAAGAATGGATGGGAATTTCCTGAATTTCAGTAATGTGTCACTTTAGGGTCCTAGACCCCATTTGCCAAGACTCTGTCATGCTTTCAGCACGCTGTCCTATCTCTTACCAGATACAGTTTTGGGAGAAAAAAAAAGTTACAGAGAAAGGCTTTTTATGGAGGTGTCATTTTGCCGTCCTCTTAAACAGACAAAAAGGAGATCCGCCAAAGGGTCTCATGTGAAGTAACTTATTACTGAAAGTAGAGAATCGTTTCTCCAAGCCAGGAGGAAATGTTGACATATTTGGCAGGGGAATAGTTCTGAGATTTTTGAGATGGAGAAGTTTTCCTGGGTAGACAGATTTTTTTTTAAAAAAGGCAATTCAGTTATAAGTCCAAGTAAAAAATATAAGTGAAGCTATACTTTAGGTATAGTTTGGTGTACTTTTAAAATTTTATTTATTGTACTTTTTATTTTATTTATGTACTTATTTAATTTAGTTACATCTTCCAGTTTTTATAAAGCCTCCAGGGAACAAGGAGTGCGTAATCAGAAAGTGCACACTGTTGGCTTTTACTGTTGTCATTTTGTATCGATAGGAGGAGTCTCTTTACCTCCTGTCCCCGAGCCAACACCCCCAAAATAGAAGCAAAACACCCAGCACACGCAGATGACATTTTCAAGTGAAACTAGAAAAATAATCAGTTTTGGTTGCACGGGCTGTTTTTTTTTCTGCTGGTGGCATGCATGCTAGAATTCAGAGAGAAGTTTTGTCAAGATTTTAACTCCAGACCCATCGAATCTCTAGCCACCTTGCCATTGACCTGCCCTCTCTGTGATCTGCAGAGTTGCTTTGTTAGCAGAAGGTTTCCAACTTTTAACTTACAGTGAACTGCCTCACAGCGCGGCCTCCAGCACGCTTGGGAGTCTGAAATTCCTTTAGACTCTGGACTAAATTCTTAATGCCAGGTGCTTGTGATGTGCAAGATTGCTGAAGTAGAGATTCGTAATAGTTACTCAATCTGAATATATGGATCATGTGAAACCCCCGCCCAATGTTTACAGGCTCTACGTGAACTGGAGATTTTTACGAGGCATTGAGGCACAGTTCCTGGCTCTGCAGAAAGGATTTAATGAAGTAATTCCACAGCATCTGCTGAAGACATTTGATGAGAAGGAGTTAGAGGTCAGTGTATTAATGTCATGACATCATTTAGTGTAACAAGGAAAGGTTGGGGATTTTCTGTTAACTTAGTTTTAGAGGAAAGTCGTATTGCTGGTGCTTTTGAAGCTTCACGGTGCGCTGCTATGAGAATTGGTATTCACGGGAAAAGTCTTTCCTGCTTTGGAATTGCTACAAATAAGCCATCTCTCTTACACTGTGAACATTCTTAACTTATTTGGCCTTATTATCCTTTCTCATTTTCAACCGATTTCATGTCTTAGGTGTACATTCTTCTAATGTTGTTTTCTCTTCCCTAATTAAGTGGCTGTTGATTTAATTAAATAAAACTTCATTACTTCGTCTCTACCATATTGCAGTTTATTTGAATTAGAAGCCAAGTCTCAATTGGTTTACACTAACTTTTGCGAGAAAGCATTTGATAGTCGAGACCATAGAGGCAGTAGTTAAAACACTGAGGATAAACTGCATCTAAACATCTTTCCTCTCTTTGGAAATATTCATTACTAACAATAGCAGTAATAAACAGTTAACTGATTTGTTTTTGTTTTTGTTTTCTTTAAAGCTGGCCCTTAAAGCACCTGTAGTCTGGTTTTATAATTAAGACCTTTAACCAAATACATCTGAATTTCCACTGAACTACTTTGAGAAAACAATGAGGTTTTATTCTTCCAGGGGCATATTTTAATTAGTGGCTAGGGATAGCATAAATATTTGAAATCTACAAATAAATGTAAAACCTGATTTTATTCATTAACTTCAGTGTGCTTTCTAAACTATAAATCTTTTAACAGACCTGTTAGCAAATCTCAAAAAATTGGTTTGATTCAGTATCATCCCCATTCCTTTCATGATTGAGCTATTCCTTAGGGAAATGGCCAGTAGGAAGTGGTCAGGAAGAGGAAGAAAACATAGCAGGAATGGCAGCAAAGTTGAAATACAGTCCATTTTTATCTGTTCATACAACAGATGAGGAGTTTGGCCTTATAATTACCATTCCTCTGAAGAAAAGAATTTAGGAAATATTTTCTGTGATATAAATAACTTCTGTAATCCTATTTGGATCACCACCTCCCTGTTGAGTGTGGCTATGATTCAGTAATCTTTCTAGAGCCCTATGAAAGCTTTGGTGGAGGTTTTATTCAGTAGGCCTAAGGTTTATTACATACTTTCTACTGCTAATAAAATTAAAAATTTTTTATTAAAGCATGTGTATGTATGTGTATATATATGTATATATGCATGTATGTGATATGGGATTAGAACTAATTATAAAATATAGGATGTGCAGCTCACGTTATGCTTTACATTGTACCCTATCATCTTTCACTTTTCTAAACACATTGTTGAGGTGAGTTAGTCTTGGGTTCTAAGGATATGTGAGTATTGATAGTATCAGAGTGATTTTGATACGGCTCATCTGTGCTGACCCTACATCAGGATGTCAGGCAGAGCTGTCAGTGCAGTCATGTATTTCGTACTTTGATACAACTTGAAGATGATCAGGACTGCTTATTCAACACCCATTTCTTGAGTTCCCGAGCGAGCAGTACGGTTCTTTCACAGGATGTAGCGGAGCAGAGGAAACCGCTGGCCGAGGGAGGTGAACCGAATTGTCCAAATCCCCAAGCGAATAAGTGTTAAAACCCATAGTAGTCTGATGCAGGTATTAAGGAAGGCACATGCAGACCGTATTTACTCTTTGAGTCTAGTTTCTGTCCATTAAACAGAATTTAGAATTCTGTGGGAATTCGGAACTTTGATCTTGTCATGTTTGTGAGCGTGGTGGTTCTCAGACCCTGGGGACGGACTTGCAGTAAGTAGGGACCCAGGGAGCTTTTTAAGTCCAGATCCCTCCTGTCGCCCCAGGCTCCCAGAATCTGAACCTCTGAACGTAGGACCTGATGGTGTGTGTATGTTGAAAAGCTTTCCAGACGATTATGATGTGTACCCTTGATGATAAAGAACCGCCATATGAGAGCCAGCACTACAGATCGAACGTTCTGTTTTGAGGAATTTTTGGCTTGACTTGGATTTCCATTGGCTCATTATTTGTGCAATATTTTAACAGCTCATTATTTGTGGACTTGGAAAGATAGATGTTAATGACTGGAAGGTAAACACCCGGTTAAAACACTGCACGCCAGACAGCAATGTCGTCAAGTGGTTCTGGAAAGCTGTGGAGTTCTTTGATGAAGAGCGAAGAGCACGGTTACTTCAGTTTGTGACAGGATCATCTAGAGTGCCTCTGCAGGGCTTCAAGGCTTTACAAGGTAGAAAAGCCAGAAGAAACACGCGATATGGTGTCCGAGGATTGGGGGAGGGCGTCGATATTTGGGTCCCGTAGTTTACAAGCCATGGGCTTATAAACAGATCTCTTCATTCTTCCTTGTAGCTATAGCTCTCGTGTCTTGATACCTTCTCCTTCCTTTCCTTTGTTCCCTCCCAAGAGCCTCTGCTGCCGGGGTTCTCTGTGGTTGTAGTGAGTGCTGCACGCTAGAGACCATATGTGACGATGCTTGCCTTTTCTTTTCGGGTCACCCTGCCCTTAACTCATATCGCACATTCCTGTAGGGAAAGCCCGTCCCCTTCCACCTTCACACCTCAACCCTGCAAAACCTACACCCACTTGGGATGCCTCTTCCCTCTACTTTTTTCTTCTTTTAATAGAAAGAGGCAGCGTGAGTTGTGGAAGCTGTTTGGCCAGAGCACTTCCACTATTGCATGGCATCAGACCATTCATTTACAAACCTATTCCACCTGTAAGAATTGTTTTCCATGGAATAGCGGTTTCGTTTGGGGGAGAGTTGGTAATGTTGCTAATGACAGTGGAGCTTCACGCAGGGGCGGCTGCTTCCTTTACCTCCGAAGCTGCTGGCGGTGACTGAGGACGCACACAGCAAGACTGATGCATAATTTAGCAGTGTTGGCCTCAGTACACCTGTCAGAAGTCCATGGGGAAAGCGCACTTGGAGTTGTGCTCACATTCCCCATTTGGAGAGCTCTCATTAGCCGACTACCCAGATGCGTAAAGTGAAGCTGTATTTCTGCATACCCGTTGATGGGGTGTCTTACGTTAACTGAGATTTATTCCATAGGCTGCTAATCTTTTGTTCTCGGCCAAGTTTGAGGCATGAAACCTGAATTTGTATTTAGGTTGTCATCTTTTTGAGTTTGTGTGTGTGTGTGTGTGTGTGTGTGTATTTGATCTTGGATTTGTCCATTTACTTTTCTTCTCACGCTTTTGGCACATTGATTTTTTTTAGAAGATAGAAGTTGGTGAAGGATTTCCATCCTGGACTGTTTGTCAAATGAAATGCTAGCATATTAAGGAATCCAGTGTTTTCCAAGGTCATTTCCAGCTTTCAAAACCCAGGTTCTTTGCCTGCTGCCCTTGGCAGCTTATGTGGAGTCACCAGTATCCCCATCCATAGGCCCTGTGGTTTATGTACCAGTTTTCTTCCCAGATTTTGGAGACCAGTGCAGGCAGGTGCGGTGACGTGACCCACATTTACTTGTTTTGCAGGTGCTGCTGGCCCACGACTCTTCACCATACACCAGATCGATGCCTGCACCAACAACCTGCCAAAGGCCCACACGTGGTAAGCTATTTTTGAAGCTTTCCCATCCTTCCTCGTATGTGCATGTTAGTTTTAAACCGATGTTTCATTTTCTGTTCTTATTACTAAAAGGACCTCTAAAAGGAATGATAAGCAGTTTTTAAGTGATTTAAGATTATTCAGAAATTGGTAGGAAAACCCAAAAGTGGCAGTTTCTACTTTAGAGAAATACAGCCTTTTTTTGTAATTTTCTGCGTGTCACAAAAAGTGATATGACCGTATTAGTACACACTTAGGAGGCCAGTTTGCCGACTTTGAATAAACTGCATTATATCTGATGTGCTTATTTCCAGCTTCAATCGAATAGACATTCCGCCCTATGAAAGCTATGAAAAGTTATACGAAAAGCTGCTAACGGCCATCGAAGAGACATGTGGGTTTGCTGTGGAATGATGAACTTCACGGATTTACCCCGGACTCTATTTATACCCTGACCGACAGCCTCCTTTCAGCAAAGTTGCCCGGAATGCTGAAATACAGGAAAATGCCCCACCCCCCCTAAAAAAAAAAAAAAATGTTTAGGACACTGTGAGGGGAAAGGACAATTTTGAAATTCCTTTTCAAGGAAAAAAGAGGTCTTTATGCTTTGCCATGAGGCCACACTCAGCTGCTATTTAAAATTAATATCTTGAACCTAAAGAATGCTGACTTTTCCTACATTTCCAGAGTTAGGCAGTATTCTACACTTAAAGACTACTACTATTTTTATAAAAAGGTAATCTATTCAGATCGCTCCACAGATTTCAAGTCTCTCAAACATCAAGACAACTCCAGCAGTCGGTACACATCACATTTCATTTGGATCGAATACATGATTTTGAACAGTTCCTGTACTTGCTCTTTGTAAAAAGAAATAAAATTATTTTGAACGATTCTACCTTTGTAAACAATTGGCTAAAGGAATCATTATCTTAAAAAAAAAGCCATTTACACGTTTAATTACATTTTTCTATAGCAAAGCATTATATTTTAAAAGCATTATATGTTTCAACCTAGCCTAAGCGAGTCTTTTGTATTTTTTTCAAGCACGGATTTCCTGGAATACAGCTACATAATTTTGGTTGTCAGATTCCTAATGCAACCCTTTAGTCTAAACTTACTAGCTTATTTGATATAGTAAGATGCATTCAGGGCTCCTTGTTTTTAAGAGACTTTAAAAAAACCCTAATTTTTTATCTTGAATCAATATGATCAGGTATTTTGGATTTACTTTTCATCTTAAATGGAAATACTGCATTTTTATTGCTCCTCAGATCATGTAGATGGGATGGGATTTTCATTCTTTTGCTGGGTCAGCTTATCTTTAATACAGATGCTGTTTCTGTAAACCAAAGTCTCCTATAACCAGTGCACCTAATTTATATTATATTTGAATTACGGTCTGAGTTTCTATCAAGTAAACCATCCAGAATCTTTGTTTAGCTGCTCATGATGTTTTCATCAGCTAAAATTACGAAAAAGGAAAAATTTTATATAGCAAGCTTAGAAAATCCTGTTTTTACCTAATAAAGTGGGCATGGGATGGGGCAGGGGGTAGGATTACTGAAGCAATAGTGATTCTGGATCTCTGGTATAAATTACTTTAGAACCGGAGAGTTCACTTGGGAGGTGAGGGAATCCCAGTTCCCTGGGTGTTGATCAGCATCTGATTTTGAAATCTCCAGATTCGGCTTTCAAGGTGTGTGACCCAGAAGGCAGCCAAAGTTCTGGAGTGAGGGATTGAAAAAATCTGAAGTCATGGATGAATTTTTAAATTCAGCTATCAGAAATCTGCACTATATATATACATTTCTTACATTGATGTGAATCAAGGGCAAATTTTAACAAGAGAGCTCTGTTTAAATTTTGCAGCTTAATGATCAAGTGATAGGTCCTTTGCGTTCTTTCGTTTGATGGATTGGTTTTCAGTCTGTGTCCAGGAGCCAAGGGGTTCCCGCGAGGTGCATCAGAAGTACTGGCTTAAGACAGGAGGGACAGAGAGGGCGAGGAAGGCCTCGTTGGTCTTTGGGCAGGAGCCGCCAGCTCCCCACCCCTACCCCCTTTCCCCAGAGCAGCCCCCACTTTGTCTCTTTTGTGTATTGGGATTCCAAGTAAGCTTTCGTGGGGTGGGAGGCTGGGGAGGGGATAAAGGAAGCGGAAATTTTGCCGTTTAAAACAAAAAAAGCTGAGAACTACTTGTGTGGTTTCTAAGTATTTGAATCCATTTCATTCGGCCAGATCGGACTGCTGCGCGCAGGTTAGTCATAGTCATAACTGTGCGGGGGGTAACGTGCTTACGCGGACCTTTTCCTTCCCAGACACTTGGTGTTTCCCTGCTGCGTTGTTCGTAGTACCTGAGAACATCTTGAAATGTACAGAAAAGGCTTCTGAGCTATTGGATGGTCAGTGTTCAGCTCTCACAATAGTACCTTACTGGTTGCAGGTCTGTCTGTCTCATATTAAAGCGCTAGTGCAGCATGATTGTGCCCACTCTTCTAATCTTCTAAAAAGTAAGTACGCGACGAACGCTTTAGAGAAATCTTGACTGACGGATGCAGTGATAAATGCTACTGTCATAATGGACAATAAAGCAGGCTCATACCATCGCTTCTGAGTGCCTTTTTAACTTTATAATAGTGACTTAATAGAGCTTTAAAAGAAATCTACCCTAACGGTCTATGGTATCACCAACATAATTTATAAAGACACGACTTAGATTTCATTTTCAAAATGAGGTTACCTGATTTCTTCCAAATAGGTGCTAAGCAAACCAAACCCCCCAATGTGTCATTGAATCTTGGACTTGCACCTCGTGTTTAATGTGAATATTTATTTCCACATATCCCTCTTAGCTGGGCTTTTTCCCAATCTCTTCCTCTGGCCGTGCTATTTCCGGTATGGGAGGTCACCTTTCCGTAACCCTGCCTTTCCATCATGAATGCTTAAGTATGAACTTTTGAGCGCTCATGTGCAGTACAGAGGTGAGTTTTGTTGCAAAGGGTCTTCTTGATTTTTTTAAATAGTGCTGTGTATAGTGTACATTTTGTTTTGCACATAGTTTGTTGCCCTGATTGGGTTTTATTTTTATCGTCTTTTTTTTTTTTTTTTTAACCCCCCCCTACAGTTCAGAGCACAGATTTTCTTTCGTTTTAAATCCAAGGTAATTTGCTTTCTTTTACAACACTAAGTCTGCTTTGACCTTCCAGTGCATTGAACTGGTTGCACTGTTGGGAGTTAGAGATTGTTCCGGTCATCGTTATGGTTTGATAGAGCAGCTCTTTTCTGCCTGTTTTGTTCAGCTGCAGCACACGGCCGACAGGTGCCATTTGTGGTATCGAACGTTCTTACGTGAGGGTGACGATTGTACCAAGCGCTGAGTTGTTTTGTTTCTAGATGTAATTAGTCCACTTAATGTAATATTCTTCCTTCTCTCAAACTGACTTTAAAAACAAAGTTTTATCGTTTTCATTGTACTTGTATTTATTACAGAGTGTTTTAGCTTTGATATTCTTTGTATTTTCACTCCGTTGTTACATGAGCTTTATCAATAACATCTGTATAAATGGTTTCTAAAAATTAACTATGTATGTGCCCATGCCGAAGTTGAGCAATAAAATGAATGCTGTTTGCACTGTCACAGCATCGAAGTTTTTAAAGAATACGGAGTTTATAATGAATTGCTTTGGACAAAAAAGCTTCACGACTGGCTTTGCAAAGAGTGACAGCGTATGAGGCATCAAGTGAGGAGTTTAAGGGGATTCACGTGCCTGCCTTAGTTGTGGCCCATGTCGCGCTGCAGCGCTCCGGAGCGCCCGGGACCCCCGTGTCTCCAGGTAGAGCGGGGAAGGGGCTGGCAGGAGCCGTTGGGAGGCCGTGTGGAGCTGGGTGTCTGGGGCTGCCCTGGGCTCGCTGGGGAGCGGGCCATCCCGTGACCGTGCCTGTCCGGGCCCCTGGGGGGCCTCACTTGCTCCCGTGGCGTTGAGCGGTCAAATCCTCGAAATGAAAAGGAGAAACCAATTACATTTTTCCGAGAAACCAAGACCTTAGGGATCGTGATCCACAACTCTATAAATGATAGTGGATGAAAGTCCACTAAATATATGGGTGGAAAAAGGAACGGGTGCGATGTTTTCCATGCAGCGTGTAGCCTGTGTGGGTCTCTCCGTAGCACAGGCCACACAGAGAGGAAGGTCGGGAGATGCAGTGTGAGTGCTAGTGGTTTATTACAGTTCACAGGATGGCATAGTGTCCGTTTTTTGCATCATTTTGAAAATTTTTTTTTTGCTTTGTCTCACATTGCCATGTTTACTGGTTATTATCTACAATTTGTAGTGTTAGTATAGTAAGGATTTTAGTATTTTTTTTAATATTTATTTTTGAGAGAGAGAGAGGAGACACAGAATCAGAAGCAGGTTCCAGGCTCCGAGCTGTCAGCACAGAGCCCAACATGGGGCTCGAACTCATGAACCATGAGATCATGAGCTGAAGTCAGACGCTCAACTGACTGAGCCACCCAGGTGCCCCAGCATTTTAGTATTTTTATAATCTATAAATTACCCAGAAGTTTGATTTGGTGTGTGTTCCGTTCTTCTGCTGTGGGGCGACCTAGAAGCTTTGTCTCTTCATTATAACGAAGTGTAACCTTGGTACCCACTGCATTTGTTTGTATTTTATATCCCAAACGCTTAGTTAGGATATGTAAAACAGAACAAGAGCCTCCTAACAGGATCGAGGTAATTATACCGAAAAAGGTTACATTCCTATGTTAACACTCCTAGCAAACTGGACAAGCCAGATTTTACAATTACATTTTATTAGGTATTTGCACGGACTTATTTCTGTTCATTCAGCAGATACCTACTGTGCTCCTACTACGCGTCAGGCTCTGTGCCAGCTGCGGGGGATATGGCTTCTTCCTTGTGTTTGTGCTCATTATACAGTTGGCTACGTTTCCAGGGTAATGTGCTCAACGGTTGCCCATCGCATACTTTTGTGGGTATTTGGGCTACGGTTTATCTAGATTCACATTAGTCCATAATATGAGCTGTAAACCCCACCGGGTGGGTGAGGGACCCTTCCAGGGTGTTTCTCCTGCCCGCACCCCACCCCCACCCCCCGCCAGGTGTTCTCGAAGTGTTCTGACTTTCAACACAGGAACTGGGAGTGAAGACGCACATCAGACTCCACCTTTCAGACGCTCACTTCTCCCAGAGACGATGCCGGTGCGGCCAGGTGCAGGAGCGAGACCAGACGGGCAAAGTATTTTTTATCTTTAATTGAGGTATAACTGACCCGTAATGTTAGGTTCAGCTGTACAGCTTTCTGATTTGGTGTGTGTATAGATACGGAATGATCACCACGGTAACGTCTAGTATAACATCCGTCACCACATACAAATTTTTTTGTGGTGAGAACTTTTAAGACCCAGTAGCAACTTTCAAATATGCAATACAATATTAACTATAGTCGCCATGCTGTACATTAATCCCTGTGGCTTATTCATTTTTAAAAAATTTCTAAATGTTTTATTTTTGAAAGCGAGGGACAGAGCACGAGTGGGGGAGGGGCAGAGAGAGGGGGACACAGAATTCGAAGCAGGCTCCAGGCTCCGAGCCGTCAGCAGAGCCCGACGCAGGGCTGGAACCTGTGAACCGCGAGATCGTGACCTGAGCTGAAGTCGGACACTTAACCGACTGAGCCACTCAGGCGCCCCGGCTTAATTCATTTTATAACTGGAAGTTTGTACTTTTTGATTCCTTTCACCCATTTTGCCCCCCACCTCTGGCAACCACCAACCTTTTTTCTGGTTCTATGAGCTCCATTTCGTTGGTTTTTAGGTATTTGTATTTCTGACCTATTTCACTTAGCAGAACACCCTTGAGGCCCATCATGTTGCAGATAGTAAGATTTCCTTTTTTTTTAATGGCTGAATAATATTGCATTATGTTTAAATAAACACTGTTTTCTCTTACTGACACTTAAGTTTCCATATTTTGGCTATCGTTAAAGCTGCAAGGAACAAGGCGGTGCGTGTATCTTTTCCAGGTAGTGTTTTCGTTTCTTCAGATGAATACCTGGAAGGGGAATTGCTGGGCCATGCAGTAATTCTATTTTTAATTTTGGGGGGAACTTCCTTATTTTCTGTAGTGATGGTGCCATTTTACATTGCCACCAACAGTGCACAACGGTTTCCTCTCAATCCACATCCTCACCCACACTTCTTTTTGGTAACAGTCATCCTAACAGGTGTGAGGTGGTTTTGACTTGCATTTCCCTGATTAGAGTTGAACACCTTTTCGTGCACCTGTTGGCCCTTTGTGTGTCATCTT
The DNA here is from genome assembly GCF_022079265.1 of Lynx rufus. Lineage (NCBI taxonomy): Eukaryota > Metazoa > Chordata > Mammalia > Carnivora > Felidae > Lynx > Lynx rufus. Next base: position 38,241,763 of record NW_025814832.1, read on the forward strand.
TGGCAAAATGTCTTTTCAGTCCCTCTGTCCTTTTTTTATTTGGATAGTTTTTTTTGCTACTGAGTTGTATGAATTTCTCTATTTTGGATATTAACCCCTTATCAGATTTATCTCATTTGCAAATACTTCCCCCCATTCAATAGGTTGCCTTTTTGTTGGTTTCCTTTGTTGTGCAGAAGAAGCTTTTTAGTTTGATGTAGTCCCGCTTAATTGATTTCTGCTTTTGGTGTCAAAGCCAAAAAAAAAAATCAAGACCAATGTCGAGGGGCTTACTACCCATGTTTCCTCTAGGAGCTTTATGGTTCCAGGTCTTACGTTCAGGTCTTTACTCCATTTGGAGTTAATTTTTGCGTATGTATTGTTTTGCATGGAGCTGTCCAGTTTTCCCAACACCATTTGTCGAAGCGACGGTCCTTTCCCCACTATATATTCTTGGCTCACTTGTTGTAAATGAACTGACCACGTATGTGTGGGTTTATTTCTGGGCTCTTCATTCTGTTCCACTGATCTGTGTGTCTGTTTTTATGCCAACACCATACTGTTTTAACAGCTTTGTAATATAGTTTGAAATCAGGGAGCATGATGCTTCCAGGTTTGTTCAGAGGGCAAAGTTTTAAAGGCAGATGAGTTTCATGTTTTTTTAAGACAAGAAGAAATTGGTCCTATCAATCCAATTAGCTGGGTAAGGTTTGAATGGCTGAGAATGCCAGGTAAAACAGGTTTTCAGCATGTCTAGATTTGTGATTTTAACAGATCTTTTAAGTTGCAGCTCTAGCCCCAATTTTGGATTCTTCTGGTAGTTTATGTCATTTCTCTTAATGACACTCTTCTATCTGCTGTGCCCTTCTCATTCTCTATTCATTTTTTTATTGTGGTGCTTCTTGCCATTGCAAATAAGTTTTCCCTGTATCCTCAGCCCCCTCACTAACGCTCTGTTCTCTTGGCTGACCTCAACGCTGGTTCTTCCTTTTCCTTCCCATGTTTTTCAGAGGAGGCAGCTAATTCTCCAGCGCCCCACCATACAGTAATGCATATACACAGCTAAACATACAAAGTTTGTCATATACACTTAAGAACCTTAAAGAAAAAAGAAAAACAACCTTCATCGCCCCTCCCCCTGGCCCCAGTCTTGCTTTCCAGATGGCATTAATCCCAAATATTCGGTCAGCTCTGATGTTTCTTCCATGTTTCTAAGTGACATGTTAATATTACTCATTAATTTTAAACCGTCTGGTTAGTTTCCTTTTATGGTAGTTAAGGATTTATAAACTTCCACCAATCCGCCTCTTTCCCTCCCCACTCCTACGTCATATCGCGGTTCTAAGTACATTTTCAAATGCCTGCGTGATCAGGAGCGTTTCCTGCGTTCTTCCCTCTCCACAGGCACTTGGATGGAAACATCTTCTACTTGCTGAGTTACCACTTCATTTGCTTTCTGTTTTTTGAAAAGAAGTTGGCATCTTTGAATGTGTCCTCCTCTCCTATTCTTTGACCTTTGCTTAGCAGTCCTATCCTTTTCCTGCTAAATTCCCTCACCCATTCTTTTTGGTTATTCCTAGTTATTTCTTAGCTTGGTAAAGAGCTGGCAGAACTAGCAACTTAAGAGTACTCCTAAAACATGTAATATTTAAAAATAAAAGTATCATTATACTTGTTTTAGCAAATTCAAATAGTATTAAAGTACATTAAGCACAGAATGAAAGTTTGTATAATCACTCAGAGTGACACCTATTAATGTTTGGGGCCTATTCTTCCAGATGTCTCTATTGGTTATAGTTGTTGACCCTTGAACTACCTGGGTCCATTTATACATGAATTTTTTTGTACAGTACTATAAAATACTATAGTATTTTAATATTTTTTTCTCTAGGTTTATTATAAGAATACAGTATATAATACATATACAAAATGTCTTAATTTTTGTCAGTAACGCTTCTGGTCAGCAGTAGGCTATTAGTAGTAAAGTTTCTGGGGAGTCAGAAGTTATACATGGATTTTTGACTGCACGGGGCCTTGGCACCTGTGATCTCCACGTTGTCCAAAGGTCAACTACATACTCCCATTATATGGGAGATCCACCCATACCACAGCTTTTAAGGTAAAATAGTATCACGGTGTATAGTTTCATTTGCTCATTTTACTCAAATAGATCGTGGATAACAGATCTACTTTCATTTTTTCTCTTCATAACCATTTTTAGAATTCACGTTGTAGCCCTTTCAGACCTACCTTGTCTTGTGCACGTCCCTGAACCTTTCCATTCACCTGCACTCACTCCGTTGTCCTGGTAGGTCACAGCTGTCTGGATGTCTGTCTGCAAGACCAGCGGATCCCACGGATCATGCTCCCGGGGCCTCTGTTGTGGTTCATCGCCATTGCTACTCTCTACGTTCCCTAACCGGAGCCTCTCTTCTCCCCTTCAGTCCTTTCCTGGGGTCCCGTGCCATTCTCTGGCTCTGATCAGCAAAGTCCCCCTGTCTTCAACTGCTCTGGAGCCTTCCTCCCCACGGAAGGTGTGGTGCCTTCCTGCTGGGTGTGGGGTTTTCTCCTCCTCCACACCAGAAATAGGCTTGGTGTGCACTTGCCTACTTCCAGTCCACTGCGCCTCCTCCCTACCTGCAGGCACGAGTGCTCCTTCGAGGCACACGCCTTCTGGCTTTCCACACTCCGCCTCTTCTCACGCCGCCCCCTGACAACGAACAGAAGCCACAGCCACAAAGTCTCACCTTCCAGCCACCAGGTGAAAAACCTACACACACATGCTCTTTTAAAGGTTTAACCCCAGCTCCCACTGCTGATGACGAGCCCACACTTACAGCACTTTTCTGAATTAGAGATTTGTATTGTTTTTACCGAACTACAGCAATAGGTTTCAGGAGCTTGCTGCTCAATCAAGGCCTATTAACTAACTGCTTTGGTGCAAATATAGTCGACTAATGAAGAGTGTGTGCCTTTGTTCCCTGCCCTCCCCCCGCCTTTTAACTTATAAATTCACAGCAGTGTACTTCAAGAAAATTTTTATTTAAAAAAATCATGTCATAAAAAGTACTGGAATGAATGTATAAGTAAAGCATTTGAAAAGGAGTCTCCTGGTTTCGAGTGTCTACTGGCTCAGTTCTAGCTCTGTCCTGGTAACGTCCTCCAGAAACTTCACTTACAAAATCTGGTCTCACGGGAAGGGACTTTTACTGTACTGAAAAGAAGCCAGATGAAGGCGCGATCTGAAGCGCTCAGCTTCCAGTTCCCGGAAGAAAGCATCGTCGTCATCCTGGGTGATCATGCACTGAAGTTGTTGAATCTCCTTCTCCATCTTCGACCTCAGCTCCCTCTTCACCTTATATAGTGTCTGCAAGAGAACTCACGTCACCTGCTGTTCACGTTTGTCCGGGCCCCACTCTTGTTACAGCCTCGCCACATTCTAGCTCCTCCAGCCCCTGCAACTGCAGGAATTTAGCAGCAGCTCTTACAGAGACTTCACAGGGAAAAGGAACACATGATAAATCCTATTTATCGGATTAACCATAGGATAAATGTTTTGGATCGTAGATGGATCTTCTCCATTTCCCTTAAAACGTGTACTATAGTTGTTTTCTAGTTCTGAAAACTATAAATCAATGATTTCTATTAATTATTACCTGTGCCTGGGATCTCTCTCTGGCTTTGAGTTCCTGGCGTTCTTGTGATATGGCTTCTGCCAGCAATGAAAACTGTTCATAGACAGGACAAAAACCAAATGTTTTACCTATAGCCCAAATATAACAATCCTTATATTGAAAGTTCATAGACTTAAAAAAAAAAAAAAAAAGATTTTAAGTTTATTTCTGAAGAGACAGGGAGTGAGAGTGCAAGCTGGGGAGAGCAGAGAGGGAGACAGAGGATCCAAAGTGGGCTCTGAGCTGTCAGTACAGAGAGCCTAATGCAGGTTTGAACTCACGAACTGGGAGGTCAAGACCCGAGCCAAAGTCAGATGCTTAACCGACTGAGCCACCCAGGTGCCCCTTAAAATCTTTAACAGAACCAGGGCAATGCAGATTCTGTACCGTGGTCAAGGACTAGCTTACTGTGAATCACCAGTGCAACCTGTATGGACAGGTTCTGAATGGATACATGGAGGCTTTTTATTAAACATACAAAGCTGATCTTTGACACAACGTGGTCAGGATTAAGCACATTAGGATGTGAATAAGCGACAGCGAGCCCACCTGGTCTTTATAGTAGTTCTCCATGGAGTCCAGTTCATTCTGGTGCTGTCTCTTTTGTTCAGCTCGCTTTTCTTTGGCATAGTTTCTTAGGTCTCGTAATCTTTGCTTCTGAATTTGTAAACCTTCTTCAAACAACTTCTTAAATATCTGTTAGAAAAATAAAGTTAATGCTGAACTTTTCATGGAGGAATAGAAACATTTTGTCCAGCTGGTCCAGCTACACTGATTGTATTTCACAAAGTCTTTTTAAGTAACAGCTTTGTTGAGATACAATCCACATACCATAAAATTCACCCTTTGAAGAGGTACAATTCAGAAAGTTTTTGTATATTCAGACTTGTGCGACCATCGTCACTAACTTCAGGACATTTTTATCATTCCAAAAAGAAACCGTACACCGATTAGCAGCCACTCCTCCATCACCCCCCGACTCCCTGCAACCACTAACGTACTTTCCAGGTCTATATACCCTGGAGATTTCATATAAGTGGAATCCTAAAATACGTGGCCTTTTGTATGTGGCTTCTTTCGCTTATTAGCATGTTTTCAAGGTTCATCTATATTGTAGCAGGTATCAATACCTCATTCCTTTTTATTGCCACATAACATCCTATTCTATGGTATATCACATTTTGTTTATCCATTCGTCAGCCGACGGGCCTCTGGAGTTTCTTTCTTCTTTTCAGGTATTATAAATAAGGTGCCATAGGTTACTTGCGTGAATATGTATCTAGGAGTGAAACTGTGGAGTCCTACACTAGCTCTGTGTTCAACCTCCTGAGGAACTGCCAGACTGTTATCTAAGGTGGTCGCACCATTCTGCCAGCCCTGCGTGAGGGCTGTAACTTCTCCTTAACCTTGCCAACACCTTTTTTATTTTAGCCATTTTAGTGAGAGGTTTCCCATGGTGGTTTTGATTTGTACTTCCTTAATGACCAGCGGTGTTCAGCATCCTTTCCTGTATCCCCAGAATTCTTTACTGCTCTCAGAAAACAATTCTCAAGGAGTCATGTATATAGGGGAAGAACCCCAGCCAGAGAAGGAACAAATGGCGCATTTACAGATGCGCACAACTGAGGGTGAGGTGGTTATCTGAGCCAGAGGAAAACATTACTCAAAGGATTTGGATATGCCCACTTTCGTTATGGCCATGCATTCATCAGTCAGCGGTGTCAGTCAACGTACTTAACCTCTCAAAGCCTTAGCAGCATCATTTAGTAATGCTAATGGTAGCAGCCCAGTCAACTATAATTACCTCAATGTTTTACTCTAGAGATGAAATTTACTACCAGTTTGTACTCTCAACATATTAAGCATTTCAGCTTAAGACAACAACCTACACTCCTTTTCTGATTTTATGTGGAATCCAGCTCATCTAGTCACACCTTTGATTCCTGTTCCTTCTAACACGTTCGCAAACCCCTTACAGCAGTTGTCCTGGAGGATAAGTGCAGAACAGAGGGAATGAAGGGCTCACATTCAGACGAGGGCAGTGGAGACAGAACAGACTGGGAGGCACCACACAGGTAATAAGAAACTTTCGTAGCCAGCACTTGAGGATTTGCATTTGGGTTATGGATTCAAATTGGGACAGGAGTCACAAAGAAGGTCATCCTGAAAGGTAACAGGTAAAATTCATCCTTTTGACAGGGGTTGGATAAAAAGCCATATTTACCATTTCTTCCCGGGTCCTCATTCTCATCATTTTTGCACGCAACTGAACTCTGTACTCATCGTAGTATTTTCGGGCACGGACAATCTGCTGCCGATTTTCCTTTATCTTCGACTGTGTCAACCTCTGCCTATGAATGCGGTCCTTGAAGTCTTGCTAGGAAAGGGAAAGGGAAAAAGAGGTTTAAGGACAAGAGGAAGACAGACTCTGGCATTCTTAACTGCCCTGTTCTGCACCAGGAGGTCCTTGTAAGCCAGGCCTGCGGAGCCAGGGGCCTATCACCTGGGCATAGGTTCTGAAAAACTATTGGCCCCCAGAAGCCTTCCAGCCTTTGGTAGGTTCATCACCAGTCTGAAGGGCCACCCCAACGAGCCCCCACTGCCGCAGGTGATCCAGGTGGAACTGAGGATCGCATCTCCCCATGTCCACCAGGGGGTCACCTAAGCCCCACTCAGATGCCAGGTTAAAAACAGTAGAAAAAAGGCATTCTGACTTTCGAGCAAAACTTGTTACCAAGATTATTTACATCGAAACTAAGGAAATTAGACTATATCTTGCAAAGCAGAGAGGATGAAATAAGGTCATCTACATAAAGCCCTCAACTCAGTGTTCAGACTCATACTTGTTTTCAGATGGCTTCCCTTTCTTTCCCTGGAACTGTTTAGGATTACAGTTGTCACTGCTTATCTCAACCAAGAGTTTTAAAATCTCCTCCTCTGGCATACTGTCTTTGACCTCTGTCCACTCCATTATACTCAACAGAGGATGGTGCGCCGTGGATCACAGTGGGACCAAGTGTAAGCATCTCGAAGAAAACATCTGCATTATGTTACTATAAAGACCAAATGAAACTGTCTATACTAGCACCTTCCCCCCTCCCCTCATCAGTTTTGATTACAGCCCTAGATGCTTCCACAGGCAAGTGTTAAAGGTAAGTCTGTGGGACTATCACCCAGCTGTACAAATCCAAGTAATTAATATAACTTATAAAGTCAAAATTATAATATTCAACTTGCTCTTAACATACCAGTCTCTTGTTATGTTCATATTCTTTCTTGACAAGTACAGTAAGGAGGTCATGCTTTTTTAAGGCTTCTTCTATCTTTAGGGGGAAAGGAAGGAAGGAAGTTATAATGCTATTCACTAGATTCTAAAAGATTAGCTCTTCCCCTTTCTCCTTTCTAGTCCTATGCCTGAAATTGACAGGTAACTTACTTCATCCTGGAGTTTCTTCTTTGATCGATTTTCTCTATATGCATCTTTTCTGAGCTGTTCAACCTGTGTAATTTGCTGTTTCCACATTTTGCTTAGTGTTTCACCAGAAACATAGAGAAATGGAAATTGCTCCAGCATGAGGGGCAAGAGGCTGTGTTCATTCACTTTCACTGCAAGGTAAAAAACAAAACAAAAAAAACCCAAACCCCCCTTCACCTGAGAGATTTGCTGACAGCTTTTAACAATAACTCTCATTCTACCTTCCTGGTAGAGCAAAGCTTATCTAAGTGATGCAGTTCAGATCCCGAAAAGAATACTTCCAGAAGTACGTCATTAACTTTTGCCCTCCTTCTCTGATCCCAGCACACCAACTACCAGAAAGGATGAAAATAAGCCCAAGAGATCTGACTGATGACACACGGTTCTCATGAAGTCCGTCCTGACTGCTCGGCTGACTCAGCGACTGGGGCGGACGCTGTGTGTGTGGTCACGCACATGCTTCCCGGCCCTACTGGGCGGCAAAGTCTGTGTCTGATGGGATGTAGTCAGAAGGCCAGCAGTGTTTGAAACTGAACCCTGGCATTTCACATGACTTTGTTTTCCTTTTAACAGGACTCTAATGCTCACTGGCACCAACTGTCGATGTAACAGGAGCTGGATGGGCCATCTGCTTGCTTTGGACCTTCTCTTGGGTTCTACCGACTTGCCAGAAACAAAGATAAGGCAATTAAAGTGTGAGTGAGCAGAGTGAGGCTGAAGCTGCAGCAACAGGTAGTAGGCCTACCCTGTCTCTGGTACCAATATATAGGCCTCCCTAAGGTATTAAGAGTTTTAAATAAATGCCTTAAGAGTTTTATCTCTCTCTACAGAAATCAAGCATATGGCAGTGATAAAAGAGGGCACTTTCTCCAGCTAACTGGCAGATGTGAAGTTTTCAGTGCTGTGTCCCTTGGAATGTAGCACACACTTTCAAAGGATGCCAGTTTTCCGTGAAGCACAATTTTGTGGTTCTTACTTGGAACTGCTTTATTTGGCTTTGGCAAGCCACCTCTTGGACTTGGACTTGTGGTCTTTCTAGAGTAAGTCTTCCAGGGCTGACTACGTTTTGTTGGAGTTCCTTTATGAACAGCTTCTCTGTATATTTTTTCCTTGGAAGCAGACATAAAACAGGATAGAAATAAGATAGAAGTCTAATAACTTTCATATATTATCTTAAGTATTACATTGATAAAAATAGCTAACCAATCCCCAACCAAACTGTCGTACTCTACATTTCTAAAATCTGGTTAGTGTTTGTCTACTCTAAGTTAAAAGCATCTTTTGGTTTCTGGCACCTCTTGGAATTTGAAAAAGCGCTGAATCTTTTTTGAGTTTCATAGTCACCAGAGTCCCACACCCTAAATACAACCACCAGTAATACTTCGATGTACTTGCTTGACAACTTTTTCCATGTAGATTAAAAAAGTGCTTAAATAACATTTAGTTGCAATCATAATGTATTTTATATCCTGTTTTGTTCACGAACATTTCAGCATAAGCATTTTTCCTGTTTTCACTTAGTTTCTGTAACCATCCTTTTGAAAGGCAATGAAAATTTATGCTTTGGGTTTCTTCTCATCAGGCATAGAACAACTGAGATTATCTAACTCCCCTTTAACCTGTCAGCCTCAACTAGCTTTTAAACTACTGGTCAACTGCTAAACAACAGAACCACATAAGAACTGATGGCAGTTTGGGGCAGGAAGGAAAAATGCTAGTATTCTCTGATACCATGTCTTGCCACATTTTAGCAAGTTGGCTACCCTATAAATAAGAGAAAATCCTGCTTCATGAAATCCTTTTTCCAAGGAGCTAATGAGTAAGGCCCTGTTCTTTTTTCCTTTTAAAAAGATCATCTCTGTACTTGGCACTGATCTGATCAAATTGCATTTATTACAGCAGAGACTTTTACCCACTGTTTCCTCATCATTATTTATTCCTAGAGATCCAATATTCTCTTGAACTTTATTTCTTCTTAGCTCCCTTTCAAATGCTTCCGTTATTGCCTAGAGGAGAAAAAGCCATATATTATAATTATTAAAAACATATACAAATGAAAATATAAGGAACAAAATTCGCCTAAGTTCCTTGCAGACTCCACTATCCTAAATGTACATTATTTAACAGACATGTAATTGGGACATAAAGTTTTACACAATACACTTTTTTGTTCTCAGGTTTTGTAATTATTTTGATAGTCCCTTAAGTGGAAGTTACATGCTGAGTTGAAGTTACATGTCATTATAAGACATATGAATGCATTTTAGTTTTTCACTAATTATAAAATATACTATAGCAAACAATGTAAGTGTTCTAAATTTATGCTGCATTTCAAACTCCCTGTTCCACAGCAGAAGTCTTCCTTGGTACTCATGCATTCTCCATATTGAATTCTAACCACCTCCTCTCATTCCTGTCTTGAGCACTTAAATCCTATCTGTAACTCAGCAGGCCTATCACTTTTAACCCACCTCAAATTCTCATCCTCTCTGAAGCACTCTGTAAATATCAACCCACATTGATCTACTCTTTCTGAATCCACTGGAGTGCTGGATTATATGTGACAAGGTTAGTTTTCTTAGAGTATCACAAGTTTTATGGTGCCTAATGGGAGACATAAAAGTTTTGCCACATCATTTCCTATCATTCACTTAGTTCAAGAATATTAAATGCAATTGAAGCATCTTCACTGTAGCCCTTGGTTGAGGGTAAATGGTATTGCCTGCTACTCAATAGGAATCAAGAGATGGGATGTACCTTTGCTTGGAATTGGTGGATATCTGCCTCTTTAGGCTTTCGCTGCCGTTTTCTCTCCATATGGAACTGTGTGTTTTTGTTAACTGGAGATGGAGAGAGCGAATGAGATCTGTAGGGTGGCCTTCTATGCATAGGAACTCCTATAACACGGAAGAGACATGCACCATTAGTTCCTGATAGCCAGAAATATTAAGGTGGAAACCTAAGTTGACTTTTACCAAATCCAAAAAAGAATGACTGTGAATGTGCTAAACATACTCTCTCCTGTAACGAATTCGTATTTATTTATATGTTTAGTCATACCAAGTAAACAGATAAAGGCACATAAATGTATACAGCCTAAAAGAAGTGGAAGGAAGTGGTGGTGGAGGAAGAAAATGTTACACCATCCAAGCTGCATGTCTGCTATCCCTTTATACCTATCTCGGTCCTGAGGAGGCAGGACGTAAGTATATATACATCTCATTCCGACGAAGCAGCATGCTTAGAAGACAAAGTTAATGTAGGTCAGCATTTTGTAAGTAAGTCCCAATTTTTCCCTACTAAGTAATTTAGCCCTCCTAACAATTGCACACTGCCTAAGACATCTAACAAATCACTTTTCTTCACAAATGTTTTTAATGCTCCGCTGTGTATAGCTGTGCTAGGGCATCTGGTAGTTGTGTAGAGGGGGGACTCCATGCCTTTTCAGAAAAGTGAGTAATTCTAAGATCAAGGAAACTAGTGTGGTATCTTGCTAAATAAACCTTCCAAGAGAACTAAAATTTCCCTAAGCTTTTATTTTTTTCAGTCTTTTAATTCAAATCTTTTAAATTCACTTTGAATGTAAGGTATTAAGGGCGTGCCTGGCTGCCTCAGTCAGTGGGGCACATGACTCTTGATCTCAGGGTCGTGAGTTCAAGCCCCATGTCAGGCACTGATATTCGTAATTTAAAAAAAAAAGATATTAAGAAAAACTGACTTGCACAATTTACTTTTTAATTTTTTTTAATGTTTGTTTATATTTTGAGAGAGTGAGTGAGCAGGGGAGGTGCAGAGAGAGACAGAGACAAAGAAAGAATTTGAATCAGGCTACAGGCTCTGAGCCGTCACCACAGAGCCTGATGCAAGGCTCAAACTCATGAGCTGAGCCATGAGATCATGACCTGAGCTGAAGTCAGATGCTCAACCAACTGAGCCACCCAGACACCCCCACAATTTAAATGATGCTTTCATGACATCTTACTATGTCCACAATGTATTCTTTAGAAACTGAAGATCCAATTAAAATAGCATTGTAACTTACTATGAGTTTTCAAAATAGGATAGATGTGTATGTGTATAGCAAGCGAAACATGTAGCTTACTAGGTGAGGCTTATCTAAAGATTACTTGAGAAAGTTTAAGGGGGGGGGGACATGAAATAACCAAGGGAAGAAAGTAATTTTGGGGTAAAAAGAAATTCTACTAGATGTAGATCCCAGAGAAACTTTCTTTAAAAAAGTAAACTCTATCCTCTACATAGGGCTCGAACTCATGACACTGAGATCAAGAGTTCCATGCTTTACAACCTGGCCTGGAGATCCTAGAGAAACTTTGCACATTATAGGTTGTTCATTGCAAAACTATAGTTAGGAAAAGTAGAAACAATCTACATGTGCTGAAATAGAGGAAAAGGGTGATCTATATATATTCATACAAATGGAGTATATCATATGAACTTACAGTTCATTCATTTTAACTATGTATCTGTATCAACACAGATTTCCAAAACAAGAGAAAGTTACAGAATAATACGGTATCTATATAAATTTAAAAAACAATAGCATTTAAAAATATGAGCCGTTACAAGTATAAAAAAAGGAATGAGAAGGTTCCAGTTTAAGATGGCAATTTAGAGGCTCCTAAATTCACCACCTCCCCAGGATGCACTGAATTTACAGCTACACAGATGGAACAATTCCCTCTGAAAGGAATCCAGAAACTAGCTGAATGACTTCTCCACCTCAAGTGAATGAGAAAAAAAAACCCAACCTCATCTTCTGGGAGCCATTAAGAACGAAGACGGCAGTCTGACAATCACAAAAGTTTGGCACAATCAAGAACTAGGGACGGGCTGAATGATGAGTGCTCTCCTACACAAGATGACTCCTTAAAGCCTGGGAGAGGTGGGTGTTACCTAGTGCACAGAGACCGACACAGGAAAATGAACAAAAAGAGTATGTTGTAAACAAAAGAATAAGACAAAACTCAGACCTTAATGAAACAAAAATAGGGATTTACCTGATGAAAACTTAAAAATAATGGGCATAAAGAGCCTCCACAAGGTCAGGAGAACAATTTCACAAGTGGAAGTGAGAATTTCAACAGAGATAGATAAACCAAAGTCACATTATTGAAAAATACAGTAACTAAACTGAAAAATTCCATACAGGGGTTCAACAGCAAACTAGAGGAAGCAGAAAAAATAATTACCAAACTCAAAGACAGGACAGTGGAACTTATCCAAACAGATGAGCAAAAAGAAAAAGAATGAAAAAGAGTGAAGACAGCTTAAGGGATTTGTGGGACACCATCAAGTGGAGCAATATTCACACTATAGAGGTCCCAGAAGGAGGAGAGAGAGAAAAAGGCAGAAAGCTAATTCGAAGAAATAATGGCTGAAAACTCCCCTAACCTGGGTAAAGGAAACAGACACCCAAATTCAGGGAGCCCAGAAACTTTCAAATAAGATGAATCCAAAGATCCCACTCTAAGACACATTATAACTAAACTGTCAAATTTAATTTGAGAGAATCTTAAAATCAGCAAGAGAAAAACAACTTGTTATTTACCAGGGAACCCCCATATGACTATCCTTAGATTTTTCAGGAGAAGGTTTGCAGGCCAGAAGGGAATGGCACAATATATTCAAAATGCTGAAAGAAAAAAATGGCCAAGGAAAACTATTTTACTCGGCAAAACTGTCCTCTGGAACTGGAGAAATAGTTTTCAAATAAGCAAAAGCTGAAGCAGTTCACCAACACCAGAACAGCCTTAAAAGAAATTTTAAAGGCACTTCTTCAAAAAGAAATAAAAGGGTGCTATTTAGTAACAGGAAAGCATATAAAAGTAAAATCTCACTGGTAAGAGTAAATATATAATTCAGGAAAGTCCAACATTGTGACAGTGGTGGGTAAAGCACGTGTAAATCTGGTATAAAGGTTAAAAGAAGTAGCAAAAACAACTACAATAATTTGTCACTGGATACACAAGATGAAAAGATGTAAATTATGGTATCAAAAACAAAGTATAGGATCAGGAAGAGAAACCTACAATACACAAAAAATAAAGAAGTGTAAGCACACCCTTAAAGAAAATCATCAAATCACAAAGAAAGCAAGAGAAGGAACAGAGGTATTACAAAACAGCCAGAAAACTAACCAAATGGCAACACTAAGTTGACACCTATTAATAATTACTTTAAATATAAATGGAGTAAATTTTCCAATCAAAAGACACAGAGTGGCTGAATGGATTAAAAAGAAAACACAACTACACACTGACTCTAAATAGAGACTCACTTTAGGTTTAAGGACACTGTCCACGCAGAATAAAAGTGAAGGGATAGAAAAAGGCATTTCACACAAATGGAAACCAAAAGAAAGCTGTGGTAGCTATACTTTTATCAAACAAAACAAACTTTTAAGACAAAGACAGTAACGAGACAAAGGCGACTGTTATATAATGATGGAAATGTTATATACTGCTTATGAACACTTCTAAGTATTTATGTATCCAACATAGGAGCATATAAAGATGCTTAAATTCCACACTTTTGACTAGATAACAGACATTTACAGAATATTCTATCCCAAAGCAACAGAATATACATTCTTCTTAAGCATACAAGAACATACTCCAGGACCAATCACATGTTAGGGCACCAAACAAGTCTTAAGTTAGAAAACTGAATCCTATCAGGCATCTTTTCTGACCACAATGGTATGAAATTTAGAAAGCAATTACAAGAAGAAAACGGACAATCAGTTCACAAACATCTGGAGATTAAACAACATGCCACTGAACAACTAAAAGGTCAAAGAAGAAATCAAAGGAGAACTGTTTAAAAATCTTCAGATGGAAAAGGAAATACAACATATCAAAATTATAGGATGTAGCAAAAAGAAGTTCTAAGACGGAAGTTCATAGCAATAAATGCATACGTTAGAAAACAGGAAAGATAGGACACCTAAAGTAGTATAAGCAGCAAAATAAAAAACAAGTGGAACTACATCAAACTAAAAGTCTTCTGGAATGGGAAAAAAATTTGCAAATTAGAGATCTGATGAGGGGTTAATATCCAAAATAACATAAAGAACTCATACAACTTGGGATGCCTGTGTGGCTCAGTTGGTTAAACCTCCAGCTCTTGATTTTGGCTCAGGTCATGATCTCACTGTGAGATTGAGCCCTACATCTGGGGAGCCTGCTTGGGATTCTCTGCCTCTCTCTCTGCCCCTCCCCTGCTCACGTGTGTGCTCTCTCTCACAAACTGAAACCAAAAAACAAATGCATACAACTCAACAGCAAAAACCAAATTTAAAAATGGGCGAAGGAACAGAATAGACATTTTCCAAAGAAGATCTACAGACGGCCAACAGGTACATCAAGTGCTCAGCAGCACTAATCATTACAGAAATGCAAATTAAAACTACAATGAAGTATCACTTCATGCCTATTAGAATGGCTACCAACAAAAGACAAGACATAAAAAGTGTTGGCAAGGATATGGAATAAAGGGAACCCTTGTGCACTGTTGGTGGGAATGTAAACTGGTACAGCCAGATGGCAGTTCCTCAAAAAATTAAAAATAGATGCATTACCATATGATGCAGCAATTTCATCTTTTGAAATACATCCAAGGAAAACAAAAACACTGTTGAAAAGATTATCTGCTACCCCATGTTCACAGCAGCATTATTTATAATAGCCAAGACACGGAAACATAAGTGTACAATGATGGATGAATTATTCAGTCATAAAAAAGAAAATCCTATCATTTGTGACAACATGGGTGGACCCTCGGAGGATTATTGTATGATCGCACTTGTAGGATCTAAAAGAAAAAGAAACCAAACACTTAGATGTGGAATCTACAAAAAAAAAAAAAAAAAAAGCTAAACTCATACAAAAAGAGACCAGATTTCTGGTTATCAGACGCAGGGGGTGGGTGGAGGAATTTGATGAAGGTGGTCAAAAGGTACAAGCTTTTAGTTATAAGACAAATTAGTACTGGGAATATAATGTAAAACATGACTATAGTTAATTCTGCCATATGGTATATTTGAAAGTTATGGTAGATCCTAAGAGTTCTCAACACAAGGGAAAACTTTTTTTTCTTATATCTATAGGAGACAATGGATATTAACTTATTGTAATCATTTCATATGAGAGGTAAATCCAGTCATTGCACCATATACATACACAGTGCTATTTATCAACTAGATCTCAAAAAAATTGGGAGAAAAAAAGAAACAACATCTCAAACAACCTAAATTTACACTGTAAGGACCCAGGGAAAAAAGAACAAAGCCCAAAGTTGGAAGGAAGGGAATAACAATGATCGGAACAGAAATAAGTGAAACAGACAACAACAACAAAAGAAAGGTCAATGAAACTAAGAGCTGTGTTTCTTTGAAAAAATAAGGATAAACATTTATTTAAATTTTTTTAAATTTATGTATTTATTTTGGGAGAGAGAGCAAGCAAGCAGGGGAGCAGCAGAAAGAGAGGGAGACAGAATCCCAAGCAGGCTCCACACTGTCAGCACAGAGCCTGATGTGGGGCTCGAATTCATGAACCATGAGACCATAACTTGAGTGGAAACCATGAGTTGGATGCTAAACCAACTGAGCCACCCAGGTGCCACATAAAATAGAGATAAACCTTTAGCCAGACTTACCCAAGGGAAAAAGAGGAAAGACTCAAATAAAACTGGAAATGAAAAAGGAGACATTACAACTAATAAATACCACAGAAATACAAAGGATCCTAAGAAACTACTATGAACAATTTTATGCCAACAAATTGAACCTACAAGAAACGGATAAATTCCTAAAAACATCAAATGTACCAGGATTTAGTCATGAAGAAATAGAAAACCGGAAAAACTAATTACAAGTAAGATTACATCAGTACTCAAAAACCATCCAACAAAAAGTCCAGTACCAGACAGCTTCACTGGTAAATTCTACCAAACATTTAAAGAAGAATAGCAGTCCTTCTCAAACTCTTCCAAAAAACAGAAGAGGAAGAACACTTCCAAACTCATTCTAGAAGGCCAGCATAATGATGAACATCAATGCAAAATGAATATGGATGAACACTGATGTGAACGAAAATCCTTAACAAAATAATTAGCAAATGAGTTCAACACTATATTAAAAGGATCACACACCATAATGAAGTGGGATTTATTCCAGGAGTGCAAAGATGGTTCAACATCCACCAATCAATGTGATTCACATTAACAAAATGTAGGATAAAAATACAATCATCTCAACAGACGCAAAGAAAGCATTTAATAAAATTCAACACCCATTCATGATAAAAACTCTCAACAAACTGTGTATAAAGGGAATGTACTCAGGGGCGCCTGGGTGGCGCAGTCGGTTAAGCATCCGACTTCAGCCAGGTCACGATCTCGCGGTCTGTGAGTTCGAGCCCCGCGTCGGGCTCTGGGCTGATGGCTCAGAGCCTGGAGCCTGTTTCCGATTCTGTGTCTCCCTCTCTCTCTGCCCCTCCCCCGTTCATGCTCTGTCTCTCTCTGTCCCAAAAATAAATAAATGTTGAAAAAAAAAATAAAGGTAATGTACTCAATATAATAAAGGCCATATTTGATAAGCCCACAGCTAACATTATAGTTAAGGGTGAAAAGCTAAAGTGTTTCTTCTCATTTCGGTAACAAGACAATACCTACTCTCACTACCTTTACACATATACATATGTTGTATATATACACGTATACAATATAGTAGTGGAAGTCCTAGCCAGACCAATTAGGTAAGAAAGAAAGCATTCAGGGGCACTTGGCTGGCTCAGTCAGTGGAGTATGTGACTCTTGACCTCAGGGTTGTGAGTTTAGGTTGCGTGCAGAGATTACTTTAAAATCTTTAGGGGCACCTGGGTGGTTCAGTTGGTTAAACGTCAGACTTCAGCGCAGGTCACGATCTCATGGTTCATGAGCTAGAGCCCCACAATGGGCTTTGCACTGATAGCTTGGAGCCTGCTTCAGATCCTCTGTCTCCCTCTCTCTGCCCCTCTCCAGCTCACACTTTCTCTCAAAAATAAACATTAAAAAAATAAATTAAAAAAGCTGCAAGATACAAAATCAGTATACAAAAATCAATTACCTTTTATATGCTAATAACTGTAAGAAAGAGAAATTAAGACAACAATCCCATTTACAATGCTTCAAAAAGGCAGCCATAAAAAAGAATGAAATCTTGCAATTTGCAACATGGGTGATCTAGAGAACAGAATGTTAAGTTAAATCAGAGAAAGACAAATACCATATGATTTCACCTGTATGTGAATTTAAAAAAAAAAAAAAAAAAAAGACAACAACAACAAAAAACAGACTCTTAAATACAGAGAACTGGTGGTTGCCAGAGGGGAATAGGAGGGAGATGGGTGAAACAGATAAAGCAGATTAAGAATATACTGATCTTGATAAGTACTGAGAAATTTATAGAATTATTGAATCACTATACACCTGAAAGTAACATTGTATATTAATTATACTTGAATGATAATTCAGAAAAGAATAAAATACCTAGCAATAAACTTAACCAAGAAAGTGAAAAACCTGTACACTGAAAGCTACAGGACACCGATGAAAGAAAGACACAAATAAATGGGAAGATATTCCATGCTCAAGGATTGAAAGCATTAATACCATTACCACCCAAGTGATCTACAGACTCAATGTAATCCCTATCAAAATCCCAATGGTATACAGAGAAAGACAGATACCATATGGTTTCACTCTTATGTGGATCCTGAGAAACTTAACAGGAACCCATGGGGGAGGGGAAGGAAAAAAAAAAAAAAGGACGTTAGAGTGGGAGAGAGCCAAAGCATAAGAGACTGTTAAAAACTGAGAACAAACTGAGGGTTGATGGGGGGTGGGAGGGAGGGGCGGGTGGGTGATGGGTATTGAGGAGGGCACCTTTTGGGATGAGCACTGGGTGTTGTATGGAAACCAATTTGTCAATAAACTTCATATAAAAAAAATAAATAAATAAAAAAAAAAAATCCCAATGGTATTTTCACACAAACAGAATAGTCACAAAATTTGTATGGAACCACAAAACACCCCAAATAACCAAAGTGATCCTTAAAAAGGAGAACAAAGCTGGAGACATCACACTTCCTGATTTCAAACTGTATTACAAAGCTATAGTATCAAAACAATATGGTACTGATGTAAAAGACACACAGATCAATGGAACAGAGAGCCAAGAAATAAACCCCTATATATATTGTCAATTAATTTACAACAAGTGACCCAAGAATATTCAATAGGGAAAGGAGAGTTTCTTCAATAAATGGTGCTAGAAAAACTGGACAGCCACATTTCACAAGGATGAAACTGTAACCTATCTTACGCCATACGCAAATATCAACTCAAAATGAACTAAAGATTTGGGTGTAAGACCCGAAATCATAAACTCCTAGAAGAAAACAGGGGGTAAGCTCCTTGCCATTGGTCTCAGCAATCATTTTTTTGGATTTGACACCAAAAGCAAAAGCAACAAAAGCAAAAATCAGCCAAGAGGTACCATACCAAGCTTCTGCACTGCCAAGGAAACTATCAACAAAATGAAAAGGCAATCTACCAAACAGGAGAAAATATCTGCAAATCAGATATCCGATACAGGATTAATATCCAAAATATATAAGGAACTCATACAACTTAATAGTAAAAAAAAAACTATCCAATTAAAAAAATGGACAGAGGAACTGAATAGATATTTTGCTAAAGACAACACACAAAGAGCCAAGAGGTATGCGAAAAGGTGTTCAACATCACTATCAGAGAAATGCAAATCCAAATCACCATGAGATGTCATCTTACGCTGATTAGAATAATGACTATTACCTTTTTTTTTAAAGTTTATTTTGAGAGAGCAAGTGAGCATGCGTGCGAGTGGGGGAGGGGCAAAGAGAGGGAGAGAGAATCCCAAGCAGGCTTGAAGTGGGGCTTGATCTTATGAACCGTGAGATCATGACCTGAGCCGGAATCAAGAGTTGGACACTTAACCCACTGGGTCACCCATGCGCCCCAGAATAATGGCTATTATCAAAAAGACAAGAGATACCAAGTGTTGGAGAGGATGGAGAGAAAAGGGAACCCTTGTGCATTGTTAGGGGGAATGTAAATTGGTGTAGCCACTAAGTAAAACAGTATTCAAAATAAATAAAACAGTATGGAGGTTCCTTAAAAACTTAAGAACACCAAATGACCCAGAAGTGAAAAGAAATCACTACCTCAAAAAGATACATGCACCCTCATGTTCACTGCAGCATTATTTAAAACAGCCAAGATACAGAAACAACCTAAGTGCCCATCCACAGATAAATGGATAAAGAAAAAAACATATATAAACAGATATTATTCATCCATAGAAAAAAAAGGAAATCCTGCCATCTATAACAGCATGGATGGCTTTGAGGGCATTGTGCTAAGTGAAGTAAGTCAAAGAAAGACAAATAATGCATGATCTCGCTTATACGTGGAATCTAAAACACCAGACTCACAGACACAGAGAATAGAATAGTGGTTGCCAAAGGTGGGCGTGAAGGTGCTCAAAAGGTACAAACTTCCAATTATAAGATAAATAAGTTCTGGGGATATAATGTACAGCATGGAAACTATAGTTAACAATACTATATTGCATATTTGAAAGTTGCAAAAAAAATCAACCTTAAAAGTTATTAACAAAAAATTTGTAACTATGTCAAGTGATATTAACTAAACTTACTGTGGTTATCATTTTGCAATATATAAATATATCAAGGGGCGCCTAGGTGGATTGTTTGGTTAGGTGTCTGACTCTGGATTTTGGTTCAGGTCATGATGTCATGGTTCATGAGTTCCAGCCCTGCATCAGGCTCTGCACTGACAGTACAGAGCCTGCTTGGGATTCTCTCTCTGCCCCTCTCCCACTCTTGCTCACTCTCTCTCAAAAAAAATAAACGTAAAAAAAAATACATGCATATATATGTGTGTGTGTGTGTGTGTGTGTGTGTATACACACACACACACACACATATATAAACATGTCAAATCATTACACTGTACACCTTAAATGATTTTATTACGTGTGCTGAAGCAAGCACCTATACACCTTAAACAAATACAATGTTATATGTCGATTTTATCTCAAACAAAAAAATCAATAAACAATAAAAACTGGGATAAGAAGATATCAACTTTGAGAGAATTGTTTCTTTGAAGGAGGAAAAAAATGGACTGCAGGGAGGACAGAGGGGATTTTAACTCTTATTTTTAAACACAAAAGGTGTAAAGCACATATATAATTGTTAGCATCTGCTACTTTTAGATGGTGAAGATAGAGCTATTATTTTTTATCCTTTTACGTATTTCTAAAATATTTAAAATGAAAAAGCCAGTCATTATAGACCAATGGATGTGCCTGCATGGTTCCCTAGGACCTCATCCTGGCTTCTCTGGGAGAAGAAGTACCTGGCCTTCGCTTCTTCGGCCCATACTCCATGATGCTGTCACTGTGTTGAGACAGTGTCTCATCATTTCCAGTCTCCATCTCTTCATTTCCAATATCATCTTCTTCGTAGCCAGTCTTTTCTTTAATTCGATCACCCAGGGCACTTTTTAACATCTATTGAGAAAATACTTTTTAACATCTTTCATTGATTTCAGCAGAATGCAAGTAAGAAAGAGTAGACAGAATCTTTAAAAAGCTTCTTCTCGGGGCGCCTGGGTGGCCCAGTCGGTTAAGCATCTGACTTCAGCTCAGGTAACGATCTCACGGTCCGTGAGTTTGAGCCCCGCATCGGGCTCTGGGCTGATGGCTCAGAGCCTGGAGCCTGCTTCCGATTCTGTGTCTCCCTCTCTCTCTGCCCCTCCCCCATTCATGCTCTGTCTCTGTCTCAAAAATAAATAAAAACGTTAAAAAAAAATTTATAAAAATAAAAAAAGCTTCTCATAATTAGGTATTAATAACTTTTAGATACTTATGCATATTTAGTTTATCAAGTGTGTATATTAACCAGTGCTATGGACTATTCAGTTTCAATCAACTTTAGAGTAAGTCACACAAGGATTTAATCCATTTATTCAATGATACCCCTAAACTGTAATACTGGAGTTTGTGAGAAGCAGAGATCTAATTTTATACCAAATCTTAGATGTGTCTAAAATAAAGGTTTTAATGTAGTTTTCGGGGTGCGTGGCTGGCTCAGTTGGTACAGCATGCGACGCCTGATCTTGGGGTTGGTAAACTTGAGCCCCATGGTGGGTACAGAGATTACTTACAAATAAAATCTTTAAAAAAAGTAAATAATTAAAAAAATTTTTAAAAAAGTAAATAATTAAATGAATAACTTTCATCAGAATTCAACAAAAATCTGGTTAAATCCATACCAAATTTGGTTATATCATGAAAGGCTAGGTGGAGATGACTTCTCATCCTATGTCCTATCTGCCTGATTAATGGAACATTTTTACAGTAATTAAGACACAACTAATTTTAGTACCTTGGCTTAGCTTCCATCTTCGACTGGAATACCACTTAAATACTCACCAACTATGGCAATTGCAATATAGATAAAAAACAAGACTTGCCCAATCTAGTTCAGAGAGCCGTTGAGAGAGTTTCTCGGAAACTGCGTGTATTTCTTGTTCTGTTAACCTCTTCCTTACCCTCTGGGAGAAGGGTGAATCCCAGGATGAGACTGTAGGTCTACCTTCATATCTGTAATAAAATGACCATGTGACATTTAAGTAGCCAAGTAACATTACTTAGACAAAATAACTGTAATGCATGCTTTAACAGATTCATACTGGTCTTCACAGCTAAGGTCAGAGAGTACACACCTTTCTTCAAATCCCTTTGCAAACAGACTAAAAACAGAGTGCAGTAATATTACCTTTTTCCTGTGGGAAGTTTCCTTGTCCTAGGGCTTTGGATCTGAGCTGAAACCATTTCCTGTTTGCTATCTTTAGGCAACTTAGAAGTTAAGAGAACTCTATTATCTGATTCCTGTTAAAAACAAAGAGTTGATTTGAAAAGGATACAAAGATGGCACATAAAAACATTTTCGGTGGGGGAGGAAAAGGGAGGTCCTATGGCACACAACTAGGTACCTTTATTCTCCACGTTTTACTTTTTTAAACATATTTGTCAAAATACTCTCTTGATCCTCAATACCAAAGGAACAAATGTCTATAAACATGTACTCAGATAAAAAGTGTGGGTCAGGATGCCATTCAAATATAAAGGCAGGTGAGGTATTCTCCAACAAGAAAATTCAAGGGTTATGGCTAAACCTGGACAATGAAAAAGTGATCAAATCACAAGTGGTAAGTACTAAAATAATTCTCTTTGGTATCAAGAAGTCAACAGAAACTGTCTAAAATTGAAACAGTTAAAAATCAAACGTTATGAATATAAATGCTTAACATTTTTAACAATTTATTTCTTAACTTCAGAGGAAATCTTATGAAGAGACATTTGATGTTTAAGAATCTCTTCAATTTAGGGTGCCTGGGTAGCTCAGTCGTTTAAGTGTCCGACTTCAGCTCGGGTCATGATCTCATGGTTTGTGGGTTTGAGCCCCACGTCGGGCTCTGTGCTAACTAAGAGCTCAGAGCCTGGAGCCTGCATTGGATTCTGTGTCTCCCTCTCTCTCTGCCCCTCCCCTACTTGTGCTCTGTCTCTCTCTCTCAAAAATAAATAAAACATTTTAAAAAGTTTAAAAAAAAAAAAAGAATCTCTTCAACTTCACTTATGTGTTTCTTGTGTAAGTGAAATTAAATTTAACACTTTTTAGTAAATAACAACTATAAAAACAATCACATTTTAAAAAACTTATTATTGAAGTTTAAGTGTCCTGCTCAAGAATTATTTCAAAAGGAGTATTCCCATTTAAATGCCACTCAGGTCAGGAAATAGAATATTACCAGCAACTCAGAAGCCCTTCTACCACCCCTCTCTAAAAGTCCCCCAAATGTAATCATAATCCTAGGATCCCTTTTTTCTAACTTATCCACCTTCCTACCTGCATAGATGCACAGAATGTTTAGAATGATGGCCACCTAATGCTAATGATGCTCATTTCATCTTCGTACTTCTATGTACTCTGAATTTTTTAATAATGAAAATGTATCATTGTTTATAAATTCACCACCTGCATATCCCTACATGTTCGTTTCTAGGAGGACAGGGACAGGATAATTATAAAAATGGATTTTTTTCTTCCTAAAGTACAGTAGAAGCAAAAAGACCAAGATATTACTAGCAGTTCACACTGGATAATAGGAATACGGATGAAAGGTTGTTTTTCATACTTTATTAAATTTTCAGTGATTTAACTAGGGACATAGAATACGGGTTCTGAAACTAGAATATTGAATTAAAAAAAAAGGTGTTTTTTTTTTTAATGTTTATTTATATTTGAGAAAGAGAGAGCGCGTGCGTGAGCATGCCTGAGCAAGAGAGGGGCAGAGACAGAATCGGAAGCAGGCTCCAGGCTCTGAGCTGTCAGCACAGAACCCAACAAGGGGCTCGAATTCATGAGCCGTGAGATCATGACCTGAGCCAAAGCCGGACGCTCAACCAACTGAGCCACCCAGGTGCCCCTAGAATACGGAGTTCAAATCCCGACTCTACAGTTGTTGTGTGACCTCAGACTAGATACTTAATCTCTTTATATCAGCTTCCCCTTGGGAAATTTAAAAAAAAAAAAAAGTACCTACTCCACAGCTGTTGAGGAGTAAATTACTCAATACCAGTAAAGTACCTAGAACTGTGCATGACACAAAATAAACAATGTGTCATTAGCTCTTACTATTTTCCTTTCTATACATTCATCCCCACTGTTCTAGAGTAAGAACATGTAAGTATACCCAGAGGCAAAATTTAAGAAGTACAGTGCTTGGGTTAGTGCAGTATCTATAATTACCATTCTAGCAGAGACGTCTTTAAATTGATAGACATCCATCTCATTGAAAGTAAGCTTTTCCACTTACCACAGAAAATGCAGTGCCCTCTCCAGTAGAATTCACAGCAGGGGAGATGTGACTTGAGCGCAAGTATTCTTTTCCTATGGGACAGGGTGCTCGAGGCTCTGAAGGGTGGTAGGGTGGATGTAAAGGAATAGCTGATTGAATAGGCTCCCCTAGTTTCCTAGCACTTGGAATCACATCCACAGAAGGAATTTCCACTAAGTAGCAAAAATAAAGTGGACATTAAGATGAAACTGTAAGAAACACATCATTTGATATATATACATGCCTATAGGTACTAAAAACCTAAATGGCTGGAATAACAGCTACAGAAATTATGGTTCATCCACAGGTTATACAGCTAGTTCGCCATTAACAACGACTTTATGTAATACTAACTAATAAAAATCCCAGACATAACAGTAAGAAATGAGAATATTTTTCAAACTGCTATGTTTTGTCATTCCTTAATAACTGGAAGACCGTAAACTGATGTGCTAACATATGAGAAACTTGTATTGTCCTAAAGTCTTTGAGAGAAGAGTTAGAAAATAGTAGATGCACAACATGTGACCAAAAACCATCTTAAGAAATCAGAACTCATAATAGGAAATGTTTACAAATATAATCATGTAAAACCAAAAAGAATCACATAAAGCGTAAAGCAACAAAAGTGAAAAGACTAATAGCATCCGAAAGTATCCCAGGAAATAACTTTTGGCTCTAACTCATAGCAGTAGTCTCACTAATAACACGTTACTACTCACTGTCTTCAACAAAGGATGTCCTACTCTTGGACAAAAAACTAGATGAGGGAGGGTGTAGCACTTCTTCATGTAATAGAGTTGGGGCTTCTTTGGACTGCATTTGGTTAGGGCCTTCGGCACCTAGAAAAGAAAATATTAAAAAGAATTTTTTTACTGCCGAATGATACACTAAAAACCAAGAATTTTGTATCCAGAGGATATAAATCTCAGGAATGATGTAATCCTAGAACTATGTTGGTCTGATTGTTCAAACTGCCCATTACTTTTAATAACCACCAGAGAGTAAGATCTAGTTCTATAGCCCAGAACCATTTATACAAATTAAAAACAAAGCTTCACATCACATTGCTTTGCTTTAGAAAAATAGGTGCCACAAAAACAGACACAAAGATCAAAAGAACAGAAAAGAGAGCCCAGAAATAAACCCCATGCTTATATGGTCAATTAATCTACAACAAAGGAGGTAAGAATATACAATGGGGAAAGGATAGTCTCTTCAATAAACGATGGTAGGAAAACTGGACAGCTATATGCAAAAGAATGAAACACCATACACAAAAATTACCTCAAAATGGATTAAACAACTAAGTGTGAGACATGAAACCACAAAATTCCCAGAAGAAAACATATGCAGTAATCTCTTTGACATCAGCCTTAGCAACAGTTTTCTGATAGGTCTCCCCAGGCAAGGGAAACAAAAGCAAAAAATAAACTATTGGGATTACACTAAAATAAAAACTTTCTGCACAGCAAAGGAAACCATCAACAAAATAAAAAGGCAAACTACTGAACAGGAGAAGATATCTGCAAATGATATATCTTATAAAAGATTAATATCCACAATATATAAAGAACTTTATAACTCAACATCAAAATCCAAAAAAAATCCAATTAAAAAATAGGCATAGGACCTGAATAGATGCTTTTCCAAAGAAAACATACAGATGGCCAACAGACACAAGAAAAGGTGCTCAACATCACTAATCATCAAGGGAAATACATATCAAAATTACAATGAGCTATCACTTTATACCTGTTAGAGAGGCTTGAATCAAAAAGACAAAAAATGGGGCGCCTGGGTGGCGCACTTGGTTAAGCGTCCGACTTCAGCCAGGTCACGATCTCGCGGTCCGTGAGTTCGAGCCCCGCGTCAGGCTCTGGGCTGATGGCTCGGAGCCTGGAGCCTGTTTCCGATTCTGTGTCTCCCTCTCTCTCTGCCCCTCCCCCGTTCATGCTCTGTCTCTCTCTGTCCCAAAAATAAATAAACGTTGAAAAAAAAAATTAAAAAAAAAAAAAGACAAAAAATAAGTGTTGGCAAAGATGTGGAGAAAAAGGACCTCTTGTGCACTGTTGGTGGAAATGTAAATTGGTACAGCCACTATGGAAAATAGTATGAGCGTTCCTCAAAAAATAAATAAATAAAAACAGAAATCCCTTATGTTCCAGTAATTCCACTACTGCATATTTACCCCCAAGAAAACAATAACACTAACTTGAAAAGATATATGCACCCATATTTACTGCAGTATTTACAATAGCCAAATATGGAAATAAACCCACTGTCCATTGATAAATGAAGGAATAAAGATGTGGCGCGCGTACACACGCGCGCGCGCGCGCACACACACACACACACACACACACACACAGAGGAGTATTAGTCATAAAAAATGAGATCTTGCCTGGGAATGCAAGCTGGTGCAGCCACTCCGGAAAACAGTATGGAGGTTCCTCAAAAAACTAAAAATAGAACTACCCTACGACCCAGCAATTGCACTACTAAGCATTGATCCACGGGATACAGGTGTGCTTTTTCAAAGGGACACATGCACCCCCAGGTTTATAGCAGCACTGTTAACAATAGCCAAAGTATAGAAAGAGCTCAAATGTCCATCGATGGATGAATAAAGAAGATGAGGTGTACATACACAATGGAGTATTACTCGGCAATCAAAAAGAATGAAATCTTGCCATTTGCAACTACGTGGATGGAACTGGAGGATATTATGCTAAGCAAAATTAATCAGAGAAAGACAAATATCATATGACTTCACTCATATGAGGACTTTAAGAGACAAACAGATAAACATAAGGGAAGGGAAGCAAAAATAATATAAAAACAGGGAGGGGGACAAAGCATAAGAGACTCATAAATGTGGAGAACAAACAGAGGATTACTGGAGGGGGTGTAGAAGGAGGGATGGGCTAAATGGGTAAGGGGCATTAAGGAATATACTCCTGAAATCATTGTTGCACTATACGCTAACTAATTTGGATGTAAATTAAAAAAATAAAATAAAAAAAAAGGAGAGCTTGCTATTTACAACATGGGTAGACTTAGAGAGTATCACACTAAGTGAAATAAGTCAGAGAAAGACAAATACCATACGATTTCACTTACATATGGAATCCAAAAAACAAAGCAAAAGAACAAACAGAAAAAGAAGAAAAAGATGCATAAATACAGAGAACTGATGGTTTCTATACAGGAAGTAGTAGGGGGATGGGCAAAATGGGTAAAGAGGAGTGGGAGGCACACAGGCTTCCAGTTATGGACTGAAAAGTCCCAGGGATGAAAGGAACCTCATAGGGAATATAGTCAACAGAATTAATAATAATGTATGGTGACAAATGGTAACTATACTTGGGGTGAGCATAGCGTAACATATATAGTTGTCAAATCACTACGTTGTACACCTGAAACTAATGTAATATTGTGTCAACTATACTTCAATTAAAAAAAAATCAAAATAACAAAAAAAAAAAAAAAGGAAAAATATTCCATGCTCCTGGATAGGAAAAACAAATATTGTTAAAATTTTGTAAAATTTTTTACTACCCAAGGCAATTTACATATTCAATGCAATCCCTATCAAAGTAACACCAGCATTCTTCACAGAGCTAGAACAAACAATCCTACAATTTGTATGGAAACAGAAAAGACCCCAGGTAGCTAAAGCAATCTTGAAAAAGAAAACCAAAGCTACAGGCATCACAATCCCGGACTTCAAGCTGTACTACAAAGCTGAAATCATCAAGACAGTATGGTACTGGCACAAAAACAGACACTCAGATCAATTCAACAGAACAGAGAATCCAGGAATGGACCCACAAATGTATGGCCAACTCATCTTCGACAAAGCAGGAAAAGAATATCCAATGGCATAAGGACGGTCTCTTCAACAAATGGTGCTGGGAAAACAGGACAGCGACATGCAGAAGAATGAACCTGGACCACTTTCTTACACCAGACACAAAAATAAACTCAAAATGGATGAAAGACCTCAATGTAAGGCAGGAAGCCATCAAAATCCTCGAGGAGAAAGCAGGCAAAAACCTCCTTGATCTTGGCCACAGCAACTTCTTACTCAACAGGTCTCCAGAGGCAAGGGAAACAAAAGCAAAAATGAACTATTGGGACCTCATCAAAATAAAAGCCTTCTGCACAGCGAAGGAAACAATCTGCAAGACTAAAACGCAACCAACGGAATGGGAGAAGATATTTGCAAATGACACATCAGATAAAGGGTTAGTATCCAAAATCTATAAAGAACTTACCAAACTCAACACCCAAAACACAAATAATCCAGGGAAGAAATGGGCAAAAGACATGAATAGACACTTCTCCAAAGAAGACATCCAGATGGCCAACTGACACATGAAAAAATGTTCAACATCACTCATTATCAGGGAAATACAAATCAAAATCACAATGAGATACCACCCCACACCTGTCAGAATGGCTAACATTAACAACTCAGGCAACAACAGATGTTGGCAAGGATGTGGACAAAGAGGATCTCTTCTGCACTGCTGGTGGGAATGCAAACTGGTGAGCCCACTCTGGAAAACAGTATGGAGGTTCCTCAAAAATTGAAAATGGAACTACCCTAGACCCAGCAATTGCACTACTAGGTATTTATCCAAGGGGATACAGGGATGCTGTTTCAAAGGGGCACATGCACCCCAATGTTTATAGCAGCGCTATTGACAATAGCCAAAGTATGGAAAGAGCCCACATGTCCACTGATGGATAAATGGATACAGAAGATGTGGTGTATATATATACAATGGAGTATTACTTGGCAGTCAAAAAGAATGAAATCTTGCTGTTTGCAACTATGTGGACAGAACTAGAGGGTATTATGCTAAGCAAAATTAGTCAGAGACAAATCTCATATGACTCCACTCATATGAGGGCTTTAAGACACAGAACAGATGAACATAAGGGAAGGGAAGCAAAAATAATATAGAAACAGGGAGGGGGCCAAAACATAAGAGACTCTTAAATATAGAGAACAAACAGAGGGTTACTAGAGGGGCTGTGGGAGGACGATAGGCTAAATGGGTAAGGGGCATTAAGGAATCTACTCCTGAAATAACTGTTGCACTATATGCTAAATAATTTGGATGTAAATTTAAAAAAATTTTTTTAAATTAAAAAAAAGAAAACCACATAGATCGCCCTGCAAAAAAAAAAAAAAAGCAAAATAAAATTACTCATATGCCTTGCCTGCTTCAGATTCTGTGCCCCGCCCCTCCACCCCACCCCTGCTTGTGCGGTCTCTTTCAAAAATGAATAAACATTAAAAATTTTTTTTCTTAATGTTTATTTATTTTTGAGAGAGAGAGAGACAGAGACCATGACTGGGGGAGGGGGAGAGAGAGAGAGAGAGACACACACACAGAATCTGAATCAGGCTCCAGGCTCTGTGCTGTCAGCACAGAGACCGATGGGGGGCTCGAACCCACGAATGGTGAGATCATGACCCAAATGGAAGTCAGACACTTAACCGACTGAGCCACCCAGGTGCCCCACTGTATGACTGTATTTTAAAAGAACATATGTGAGGGGCGCCTGGGTGGCTCAGTCAGTTGGGCATCTGACTTCAGCTCAGGTCACGATCTCACTGCTCGTGGGTTCGAGCCTTATGTCGGGCTCTGTGCTGACAGCTCAGAGCCTGGAGCCTTTCTCTGATTCTGTGTCTCCCTCTGTCTCTGCCTGCCCCTCTCCCGCTCACACACGGTCACTTTCTCTCAAAAATAAATAAACTTTAAAAACAAATAAAGAACATATGCGATGCACATTTGCATATCCGTAAGTAAAGAAATCAAAATGTTAATGGTGATTTTCTCTAGGTCAGAGGTTGGCAAACTATGGCCCAAGGTCCAAATCTGACTCACCAACTGTTTTTGTAAATAAAATGTGTGTGTGTGTGTGTGTGTGTGTGTGTGTGTGTGTGTGTTTTAAGATTTTATTTTTAAGCAATCTCTACATTCATCATGGGGCTCAAACTCACGACTCTGAGATCAAGAGTTGCATGCTGTACCGACTAAGCTAGCCAGGTGTGCCTAGCTTGTGTTTTACTGGAATATACTCATACAAATAGGTGCGAGAATTGTAGAAATGCTGTTCTGTGGGTATATCTCTGAGCTACGAATCCTGGTTGATACCATAATAAAAAATTTATAGGTCAAATTGTTTTGTCTAACTTTTGAATGCTTAATATTTAATCAGCTTTATAATGTTGTTAGAGAGCTGTACTAAAATAGTTCTGAAATTGAGGGAATATCCACTTTGCTCCCTTAGAAATCTACAATACATAAACTTCCCACAAACAAAACAGACTTATGACTCCTCCTCTACAAATGACTATTTATCCCTTCTTCAATTTAATGAAATACTTCACCATAAACTTACTCCTCACTTTGAAGGTATGAGAATGTATCCTGAAAACTCAGTTACTAAAGTGGTTAACTGACATAATCACACTAAAAATGGAAAATTCACCTTGCACAAACTCCATGCAACGTATTTCAAGACACTGCATATTTTATTTTTTTAAAATTTTTTTTTTCAACATTTATTTTTGGGACAGAGAGAGACAGAGCATGAACAGGGGAGGGGCAGAGAGAGAGGGAGACACAGAATCGGAAACAGGCTCCAGGCTCTGAGCCATCAGCCCAGAGCCTGACGCGGGGCTCAAACTCACGGACCGCGAGATCGTGACCTGGCTGAAGTCGGACGCTTAACCGACTGCGCCACCCAGGCGCCCCTGACACTGCATATTTTAAAATGTCTGACGTTCATTTGATGTCTCTTAAAATCCAGCAAACACATCTTTTTATGCTCTCCTTTTCCACAACCCAGAGCAACAGGGCCATTTTCACATCAACATCTTTAAAATATGTGAATCTCACTCCATAACTTCATATTTTACACGAAGAGCATCTAAGATCTAATACTCAAAATTCATAATGTGGTCCACAATTTCTCTACTACCTAAACTAAATTTGTCATCAACTTGACTCCAGGCTAATTCATTTTTACCTGAGTCCATTTTTTCTTCAGTTTCTTGGATGACAAAGAAACTCATATGCTGTTTCTTTTTGATAAAATTTCTCCAAAATTTCATGCTTAGTTAACATGTGGCACTTTTAATTTGTCAGACTGAAAGTGACACACTCAAATTTCCTTATAATTTTTAGACTGTTTTAGGATATAATGTTTTATTACTGAAAAGTCTCTGGACTTGTCTACTGCAAGCATTAATAAGTATAATAAACATATATGACATTTCATAAATAAGGGGGAACCCTGGGTAGGAAAAAATGGGTGAAGATGGTCAAAAGGTACAAATTTCCAGTTAAGTAATGGGAATAAAATACACAGCATGACTATAGTTAATACTATAAGTTGCTAAGAGAATAGATCTTAACAGTTGTCATCACTATCTATGGTGACAAATATTAACTAGACTTTTATTGGGACAGTCATTTCACAACACATGTAAACATAAAATCCATAGATTGTATATCTGAAACTAACATAATGTTACATGTTCATTATATCTCAATTAAAAAAATAAGATTCATAGCCCAGAAATTGAAGCCTAAGTTAGATGCCTATGAATGTATACGGTGACAGTTATCTGATGACTTAAATCCAAATATAAAAGGAAGTTACCATAGCCCTTAATGACACCAAACCAAAACACCTCAGCCTGGCTTTTCTCTCAACCTTTTCTCTTTTGCCTTAATTGCATTATAACCCGAATAGTTAAAATCTGAGAACTCACTTCTTACAGATGCAACCTTTCTACACGGTAGTTGCTATCACAGAACACCATTTCTAAAATCATAGTCCCTTCCATCTTCTGTCAATCCACCTGACTCTCTTCCTTCAAGAAGCATTCTTTTGTTACTTTCAATTGACTCTGGTCATTCTGTTACTTCGCTCATCCCAGTGGCAAGTACATGCCTTTAGTCTACTGTCTAACCTTCCATATTGAGGTTCTTTGAACATTAATTCCTTGGATTTCAATGTCTATTCTTTGGAACCAAAGTACTAATGCTCAAAGGGATTTCTCAGATGGTTTTGCTGAATTCTCCAATTTCACATGTTAAGAAACGGGCTCAGGAAAGATAAGGGCCTTGTCCAAAGTCACATAACCAGTAGCAGAGTCTGGATGAGAATTTGGCCACTGGATTCCCAATTTAATATACTTAATGCCTATCCAGCATTCCTGTTCTTCCATTAAAAAAATACAAACCACAACTTATTTTGGGCTTGGTGTTCTGAGAAGCTCTAAAATACTAAGATGAATATGAATAATTTTACTATGTATTTCACTTACTTGTCTTACTTATTGGCTGCCTCCCCAAGCAGAATACAAGCTCCATGAGGGAAGGGATTGGTGTCTATTTTGTTAACCACTATAACACCACTGCTTGGCACAGGGAAAGCACTAAATATTTGCTGAATGAGTCTGGTGTGGCTACTGTCCCTGGAACTCACAGTTTATAAAACAAACATACTCAAAATCACTACACAATGTGAGAATAGTATTACCAAAATAAGATGAGAAGGCCACAGTGTAGAAATAGAGCCTCAGAATCTAGGCATGTGGGGGAGGCTGGGCTTTGTAGGGTGAATTTGCCAGGAATAGAGATGAAGAAAGAGCACCCCAGCAGAAGAAACAACATGAAGGCAGAAAAGAGCATGACAACTAAGGTAGGCAGGACAGGAAGTGGGATGAAGGACAGCAAGGTACGAGGCTCAAAATGGGCCTCAAAGATATTCAGGCTTACTGTGTATGAGCAGCAGACTCTTGGAAATGTAGCCTGATCCCTGGAAGAAGAACTGCCACTGGATAAACTGACTTGTTGTTTGAAACCATGAAAAGAGTGAGTCATCCAGTTTAGGAAAACTATACTTAGGGGGTAATCTGAATGTGAGTAGACTATTAAGTTGCATTCAGAATTCTCTTCTCAGGGTATCAGGTCCCACATATTATATGACAAACTTGCTCATGTGCCTATAACTCCTACTTGTTTGATTTCAGGTAACTGTTCATATTTAGGTTAATCATGGTATACTCTGGAAATTCAATTCTAAGGTCGAGTTACAACTCTCTCTATTCTTCTCAACTGTAAACATTCCTAAGAATAACTATTTTTATTTTCATAGTTGTATGCTGAATAACAGGTATCTGAAGTTTACTTACCATTACTTCTTAGAGAAAAGGTGTGTGCTGTGTCTCCGAGTCTAATTACTTCACCAGTGGATTCTGTTTCATCTCCATCCCAAGAGGGGCCCAAAGCCTCAGATGACAAGGAGCACCTGAAAGAATTCCCTTACTTACTTGGGCCCAGCCTAACCAGAGGGCCCCTCCTGACGAAAGCTGCTTTAAACAGCCTGCCTATGAGTATTCAGACTGCTCATTGCTACGTGCAGAAAAAGGGCAAGACACTCCCTTCTGTTGCTTATCACTTTTTGGTGTTTATCTGTTTTAACTCATACACGTATGGTAGAAATAGCCGTGTAGAAAGTGTCAAGGATTAAATGCATAGGAGAATACACACAGAGAACAATAAACATTGGATACTCTACGGGTGTGGGGGTGGAATCTGGGTAGGGTATGAATTTTGCATTAAATATCCTTGCATTGTTTCACTTTTGCACTGTAAAAAAAATCTAATAATAAAAAATAAAGTCAAGAAATTCATCTCATGGTGGTCTCCTTTAAGACAGGTTTTCCACAATGTACTATACCTAAACAGGAAGATATTGCCTGGGTCTTTCAAATCATGCCAAATTCCATAAAAAAAATGGAAAGTCATACATTTAAAAGTCATAGCATTATGTTCAACCCGTAGGTAGAACTACCATCAAATCTGTAATGACATTATATTTTGTCTATAAAAGTTGCAGGTATTTTAAAACTCTGATATTTGTTAATGAGTTAATGTTACTGATTCATGAGGATACAGTAACGAGCAATTTTATACTGCCGGTGAGTGTATAAACTGTCATGGCCTTTTTGGAAGCAGTCTGGCAACTTTTAATAGGCTTATAACATTCATACTCTTTGGATGTAGCTTAAAGAGCAAACAAAAGCATGTATCACATTTTCAAAAACTATAAAAAAACCCAGAAACATCCACCTCCACTTTAGAGGAGTGGTTTAGCCCATTGTGAAGCACCTATATGGTCTGTTATACAGGGATTAAAAATTACTACAAAGAATTTAACAACTCGGAAAAAGACTTGATATGTAAAATTTTTAAATGCGGGAAACAAAACTATGTAAACAATATGACTAAATAAAACAAAAAACCAAAACATTATAAAAAAGACTCAAGTATAACAAAACATTAACAAGCCTTTGTTTAGTTCTGAATGGTAGAGCTCATCTTTTTTTTTTTTCACTTGTTTTTTATTTCTTCGTACTTTCCAGGATTTCTACAGGGAACATAAACTATTTTGATGACCAAGGGAAAAATAAAAAAAATATGCACGTGCACTTAACCATCTAAGCCACCCAGGTGCCCCACTAAAGACGTATTTTGGAAAGGGGCACCTGGGTGGCTCAGTCAGTTAAGCATCTGACTCCAGCTAAGGTCATGACCTCACTGCTCATGAGTTTGAGCCCTGCGTTGGGCTCTGTGCTGACAGCTCAGAGCCTGGAGCCTGCTTCCAATTCTGCATCTTCCTTTCTCTGGCCCTCTCCCACTCACGCTCCCTTTTCTCTCAACAATAAATAAATGTTTAAAAAAAAAATTTTTTTTTAAAAAAGATGTATTTTGGAATAAAAGAACTAACTAGGAAGAAGAAAATACACAGGTGTTTAATACTGAGACTTAAGTATTACATATAGCTCAAGGTTCTTAAAATTCCGTCAGGGAGATTTAAAATATGAGAAGGTACTGAGATTTTCCCATCAGTTTGTTTTGTTTTTTGCTGCCATTGTGGTATATTGTGTGCCAATTCTTAGAAGGAAAAAGCATAACTTGTTTTGGTTAAATTCATAGACATTGAGTGCTACCTCCCAAAAGAAACCTTTTTCCATGATGATTTGGATTCCTTAGTACTTTCTGGCTCTTCTAAAGGTTCTCCTTGATGGAATTCTTTAAAACTCTGTCCAGTTTCACCTGTTTAGAATAGATAAAAACAACACCAAAAAACCTCTCAATTAATAATGCTATTTTTATATGGGGGTGGGTAGAGGTGAGAACAGTTAAGCACCCTCATCTTCTCCTGGTAAACTGGGCTTTTGTGAACACGAAATTAGAAAGAACCAAATTATCACCTGTGAAGACCATGTATTACTTGGGTAACAGAAGCAAGATAAATGCTGCTTTAAAAGCAAGGTCTACAGTTGTACTAGCAATGTTTTATTTTTTAAGATAGGTGGTAGGTTTATTTTTTATTGTTTATAACCTCCCTGTTCAGTAAGGGATGTCTGAAGCAAGAGGACTAGGCTGTGGCTTCAGAACACAACTGTGAGCCTCAAGCTCCAAGACTATCCCTCCCAGGCTAAGAGTCAGAGTACATCAAAGCTTGGCTGAAGTTCTCTTTCAGACTATCACTCCTTTTTCAACTCAACATTTCTGAGGAATACACTTTCGCCACAGCAACACACTAGGGAACTGATTTCAGGAGGTACGTGGGTGAAACTTCCTATGATTCAGATTGACGCCTCTGAATATTCCCATCCCCATTTCTAGAGATTTCTCTATTTGAGCATCTACCTTCATTTTTTTCTATTTCTGTATTCAAAATAACCAACACTGTAATAACATTAGTTAACATTCACTGCGCAGTGACTCGGAGCTAGGCTTGGAACTAAACTATTTATATATCTACTTACTCAACCATCACTACAGCCATGGAAGAATTTCAAATGAAAACACTGAGGCTTAGAGAGCTTCAAACAATGAGAGGCAGAACTTAGCACTGACGCAAAGTCTGCTTTCAAATCCCTGTTCTTCAGTGGTAAGTTAATGATAATGCTAGCTCAGGTGCCAGGAAAAAGCTGCTCTGTACATGATGTGACTCATGATAATAAAGATTGACTTCCCATTATTAACTGGCATTTTGAAGAATCTGATTAGCTCTAGGTAATACTGCCATATCAACTTGGACCTGCAAAGGTGAGAATCACACTTCAGAAAACACCATCCAACCACAGTACTACTGCACTGGGAGGTCCCACCTCTGCAACCCCCTCCTAGCAGCACTAAGCTCACCACATTCTACTGACCTCCCCTGGAAATCTCCCTCCCGCATGCCCTGCCTCCACGTCTCACTATTACCAGACTCACATTTAAGTATCTCTCAGTTCTGCCCTCCTCTCGCCATCCCCACTGCCCTACTCATGGTAAAGCCACTACCATTCCTCTTCTACCTGCAGTCAAGCACTACATTGTAAAAACTGCTGCTGTTAGTGTAAAACTTCAAATTAATCAATTTCCACCAAAGGTAGTTTTCCATCTCTTAATCTTGTTGCTAAAATGGTTAAAGCCACCAAGCCTCAAAATACCTACTAAGTAGCCTTGAATTAGGTAAATTTCACATGTCTTTCACTCTCCCCCAATTCTCCTATAATGGTTTTTATTGTTTAACAGTCCCCCCCCACCCCCGAGGGATACGTTCCAAGACCCCCAGAGGATGCCTGAAACCACAGATAAGATTGAACCTATATATACTATGTTTTTTCCTATACATACATATGATAAAGTTTAACTTCTAGATTAGGCACATTAAGATAAGCAATAGCTAACAATAAAATAGAACAATTATAACAACATACTATAACAAAAGTTATAGAAATGTGGTCTGTCAAAATATCTTATTGTACTGTACTCACCTGCTTCTTGTGATGATGTGGGATGATAAGATGCCTACGTGATGAGACAAAGTGAGCTGAATGACACAGGCATTGTGATGTAGCATTAGGCTATTAATGACCGACCTTCTGACAATACCTCAGGAGGATCATCTGCTTCTGGACCAAGGGGGACTGCGAGTGGAAAGCAAAACTGCATCTAGGGGGACTACTGTATGCAGTTATGGCTGTCTTCCTGACTTAAGTCAGAAACTTAGGTTTCTTTGAGAGCAATAGAACATGGCATGCAATTATGAATCCTCCCAGCGTACAGAGGCTGGTACATATTTAACAGATATTAAACACTCAAAACACTCCACACTCAGAACACTCAAGTGTTTGAAATAAGAAATATCCCCTGTGGCAGTTTTTCCCTCCAGGCCAGACCTACATATGCCTTTAAACCTTTTCAGCAACAATGATAAAAGGTAGAAAACTATCACTAAAAAGTTTAAGCTCAGATGTTATCACAACCACGTGAGAAGTAGGAACGATGAGCCTACCCACATTTTTTTGTCTTCATTCATATCAGATTTTATGTTGTTTGTTATTGCTGCTGAAAACTTGTTGGATAACTTTTTGGAGAACTGGATTACTCAAAGGCTAAAATAAAACTTTCAGGCTGTCACAAACCTAAACATAGGTTAAAGACAAAAACACTCCAATTCCTCCTGTTAATGCTTTAGCAATATCCAAATTTATAACAAAAATGGCAGTTCTGACAGGAAATTTTGGAATAAGTCATTTCATGCAATAATAGGACAGTAAGCAACTTTAATCAGAACTTTTTATAGATTAGCACATCCAAACTGACAAAGGACATGATGATAGTCTAAGACAGTTTTTTCCAACCACTTAGAAGAGTTAAGAAGTGAGATTTAATTTACCAGGTATATGCATTAGTTATTCAAATTACAATTTTAAAACTTACTTTTTTCGTGAGATGTCTCACTGATGTGTTCTGTAAGATACTCCAGCAACCCATCAAAGATTTCTAGCAGATTCTTAATAGACTCTTTATCTCCCTTCACTATATTTTCTCCTAAACACAGGATAAAAAGCTATTAAAAATATTAACGAAGAAACTAAAAGTCTCAAAGTTTCAAAACAAATATACCACTGTGTAAATACTGTTCAGATAAAAGAATCACAAACTAATTCAGGAAAACGAATAATATTATAAATATTAAAAACATGAATGTCTTGATACCTAATTATATTTGAAGAGACAAAGGAAGCAGTCTTGAATATAATGTTTGGTAATTAACTAGCATATTCCTTCCTTTACCAAGAAACAAAATAAGTAGACTTAATAAAACATCCTCCGGTAAGATTTATACCAAGATATAAAGTATCTAAGCAGAACTTTTTTAGGCTGGTGAAAAAAAAATGGCAGGAGGCAAAACAGTTTCAGATCGTAGGATCCTACTTCTAGATGGTGGTTTGTTCTGAAGATAACAGCAGTAGAGTAACATAAAAACAAAAAACTTGTTGGGATACTTTCATCAGGAATTCCTCATTTTTTCTATTTGTTAACTCCTATTCATTTTATATAGGTCATGTCATTTTTCTTAATTTAAAAACTGCCCATGTGGGATGCCTGGGTGGCTCAGTTAGTTAAGTGTCTGACTCTTGACTTCAGCTCAGGTCATGATCCCAGGGTCGTGGGATCGAGCACCCCCCCCCCCAGGCCATGTCAGGAGTGGAACCTGCTTGAGATTCTCTCTCCCTCTCCTTACGCCCCTCCCCTGCTCAGACCCAGGTGCTCTCGCTCTCTCTCTCTCTCAAAAAATAAATAAATAAAATACTAATTTAAAAAACTTGTCCATTCATACAAATTTCCAATTTATACAGCTTTGTATACAGTTTGTATAACTTCCAGTTATAAAATAAATCAGAGATGAAAAATAAGGCATAGGGAATAACATCAATAACATTGTAATAGCGTTGTAAGGTAGTGGTTGGTTACTATACTTATTACAGTGAGCACTGTGTAATATATAGAACTGTCCAATCACTATGTTGTACATCTGAAACTAATATAATTTTGTATGTCAACTAAACTTCAATAATAAATTTTCTTAAAAACACTGGCCATGCACGTAAAACTTTTTAATCTCACCTCAGTCCCAACTTCTCCAGCCTCACCTCCCACCACATCCACTTTACACCCAGGACTTACTCTTTAAACAATTCCTGGCACAACACTTGTCTCATAATAAATTTTTAATACATGCTAAATTGATATGTTGACAAGAAATGGGTTGGTAAAATCATGGAAACTTAGCATGCTTAGTATCACCTAAAATGGACTCTAATCAACATCAGGTATGGAAGGAATGTAACTCTTGAGACAGCTGGGTTGTCCTTTGGGAGGTCACGCCTGCATTCTCTTAAGTTCAAACCAGTAAGGGGAAGACACAATGGAAACTTGATATTTGAGAGAACCCAGCCATTCAAAATTTCACTCCTGATGCAAAACAAACCTAAACCAGAAATATGATGTTTTACAAAATTACCAGTACAGATAGACAGTATTTGACTTTTTTTTTTTTTTTTTTGGTTTAAAGCAAACAAATCTTCTTAAGCCTTGTTTTTCTGGCTTAACGAGATACACAAGTATACCCCAAGGGCATACTCAGAACTTCTCAGTTGCCAGGATGGGGAGCATCCTCTGCCAACCCAGCAACTAAGACCGCCCACCAAAATGCAGTGCTTCATGGTACAGAAGAAAGTATTTTAAACTGAACAAGAACACAACGAGTAAAAAGCTGCTCTGCAGTACACTGGAGGAGATAAGCAGTTCTGCAACTTTTCATGGGGTGGGTGAGAGTTGTTAGGAGCAGCTCTGCATTAAAAAGTTACATAAGCAGATACAACTATGCTATAGGTTTAAAAAGCACAAATACCAGAAATTACCCTATTCAAGTGATAAAGCAATTCCGAATTGCAAAAGAACAGGAAAACCCTGGGATTATCCCTCAAAATGAATTATCTTCAAACTAATTTACCATTTTTACTCCTAGAACTGCACTCAAAACTTAAGACAGTATTTTTGCAAAACTTGTCGTCAACATCACATTGAGAGATGTGAGTGACCAATCCTGATTAACATTTAACTGCCCAAGAACAAACCAATGGTGTAAGCCTTCTCTAAGTGATTCAAATGTAGGTTCATATGCACAGATTCCCTCTTTTCCTTAGCTTGAAATAATTTACTGGAATAATCCTCATTTTCTATCTAGAATACAGGGATTTACAAATATATTTATATTTGGTATGTTTGGCTTTAGAATACAAGCATGATATACTCTATTTTGGAAAAAGTTTCAAAAACAATTTACAGTTTTATTTATTTTGAATAGAGAAAATATTCATGAGGCTTAAAATTCAGGGGCGCCTGCCTGGGTGGCTCAGTTGGTTGAGCATCCGACTCTTGATTTCAGCTCAGGTCATGATCTCACAGTTTGTGGGATGGAGCACCATGCCGGGCTCTGCGCTGACAGTGTGGTCTCTTTGGGATTCTCTCTCTCTCTCTCTCTCTCTCTCTCTCTCTGCCTGTCCCCCATTCATGCACTCTTTCTCTCAAAATAAATAAATAAACTTTAAAAAAACAAAATAAAATTCAAGAAATATAAAAGTTATATAATGAAGTCTCATCCCACCCTCGTCCTGCAGCCCTGAAGTTCCTCTTACTGGAAGCAATTGGCATTACGGGTTTCTTGCACATGCTTTCAAAGAGTCCTTCTGCAAGCAATCAACTGCATATTTCCTCTCCTTACCTTTGTTTTTATAAGCAGCACCCTACTCTGCACATTATCATTGTTAAGTGCACATCTTTCTGACATTACACATATTGGAGACTGTTCCACTAATATGGAACATTGTACATAATGAGCATCATCAATCATCTTTTACAGTAGCAGAGTAATTCCCTGCATGGAGCTATCATAACTTATTTAACCTGTCCCTATTTAATGGATATTTAGATGTAGCTAATTCTTAGCTACTACAAACAAGCAGCACGTTAGCTTTAAAATAACAAAATAACAAAAAACATACCTTTAACTACCAGCCAGAATTCTTACATCTCAGACTCAGGTCCATCATAAATTCAATGTTTGACTCTCCAAAAAAAGCTCTCAAGAATGGCTGCCTTAACTCTACCAGTCAATTTGTCTTGGCTCAGTCTTGCCACTTGGTTTATATCATAAGCTTACTCATTTGGTTAGCTAAACAATGTCTAGGATTCTATCCAACAAATTATTTTAGTTAAATGCAAAATTATCTGATGGTTAAGTATACACCGACCTGTTATGTGAGACAAGCTGACTTGCAGGTAATCCAAGGCCAGCGAATCAATTACTGCTTGTACATTGTGAGCTTCATCCTCTTGACTCCTGGGAATAGCTATGAGGTCTGTGGAAAAAAAGCTACACATTTTTCATCTGAGGGTCCAAGTTTTCATCTGTCTCTGACCAGGCTTCTGAGTCAGGTTAAGTGCTACAAAAGTAAGCTCTACCCAAACAGAACAGGCTATAAAATTCAGATAAAGCTAACAGAGCCTGAATCCCACACAGCACCTTTAGTAGTTGAATACTTAGTCAATCAACATATATATGAACATGCTCTACAATAAGCACCATGCTACAGAAAGATAAAGAGGTCCCTAAATTCAAGGAGGTGCTAATACTCTAGTAAGGGAAACAATAATGGAGTGAGACTTTAACCCATAATCATGGGCTGCTTTCCATGAGAGGAAAAAAACCCCACAACCTTCTGAAGGTAACCTAGTAGGAATTAATGGCAAAATGATTTAAAAGGTCAGTATATAAGGGTGTCTGGGTGGCTTAGTTGGTTAAACGTCTGACTCTTAATTTTGGTTCAGGTCATGATCTCAGGGCTTCTGAGATGGCATGGAGCCTGCTTAGGATTCTCTCTCCCTTGTTCTCTCTCTGTCCCTCCCCCACTCATACACACACTCTCTAAATAAAAATAGAGGCCCCTGGGTGGCTCAGATGGTTAAGTGTCCAACTCTTGATTCTGGCTCAGGTCATGATCTCACAGTTTCTGGGATTGAGCCCTGAATCAGGCTCCATGCTGACAGCATGGAGCCTGCTTGGGATTCTCTCTTTACCTCTCTCTGCCCCTCCCCGTGCATGCTCTCAAATAAATAAACTTGCACCAAAAACCATAAAATACCTAGTAATAAATCTAACCAAAGACATGAAAAATCTATACACTGAAAACTACAGAAAGCTTATGAAAGAAATTGAAGAAGACACAAAAAAATGAAAAATTATTCCATACTCCTGGATAGGAAGAACAAATATTGTTAAATGTCAACACTACCCAAGGCAATTTACATATTCAATGCAATCCCTATCAAAGTAACACCAGCATTCTTCACAAGCTAGAACAAACAATCCTACAATCTGTATGGAAACAGAAAAGACCCCAGGTAGCTAAAGCAATCTTGAAAAAGAAAACCAAAGCTACAGGCATCACAATCCCGGACTTCAAGCTGTACTACAAAGCTGAAATCATCAAGACAGTATGGTACTGGCACAAAAACAGACACTCAGATCAATTCAACAGAACAGAGAATCCAGGAATGGACCCACAAACGTATGGCCAACTCATCTTCGACAAAGCAGGAAAAGAATATCCAATGGCATAAGGACAGTCTCTTCAACAAATGGTGCTGGGAAAACAGGACAGCGACATGCAGAAGAATGAACCTGGACCACTTTCTTACACCAGACACAAAAATAAACTCAAAATGGATGAAAGACCTCAATGTAAGGCAGGAAGCCATCAAAATCCTCGAGGAGAAAGCAGGCAAAAACCTCCTTGATCTTGGCCACAGCAACTTCTTACTCAACAGGTCTCCAGAGGCAAGGGAAACAAAAGCAAAAATGAACTATTGGGACCTCATCAAAATAAAAGCCTTCTGCACAGCGAAGGAAACAATCTGCAAGACTAAAACGCAACCAACGGAATGGGAGAAGATATTTGCAAATGATACATCAGATAAAGGGTTAGTATCCAAAATCTATAAAGAACTTACCAAACTCAACACCCAAAACACAAATAATCCAGGGAAGAAATGGGCAAAAGACATGAATAGACACTTCTCCAAAGAAGACGTCCAGATGGCCAACTGACACATGAAAAAATGCTCAACATCATTCATCATCAGGGAAATACAAATCAAAGCCACAATGAGATACCACCCCACACCTGTCAGAATGGCTAATGTTAACAACTCAACCAACAACAGATGTTGGCAAGGATGTGGACAAAGAGGATCTCTTCTGCACTGCTGGTGGGAATGCAAACTGGTGAGCCCACTCCAGAAAACAGTATGGAGGTTCCTCAAAAAATTAAAAATAGAACTACCTTATGACCGAGCAATTGCGCTACTAGGTATTTATCCAAGGGATACAGGTGTGGTGTT
This sequence comes from Lynx rufus, assembly GCF_022079265.1. NCBI lineage: Eukaryota > Metazoa > Chordata > Mammalia > Carnivora > Felidae > Lynx > Lynx rufus. The sequence goes on from NW_025814832.1 coordinate 38,285,277, forward strand.
TCAAAGGGGCACATGTACCCCAATGTTTATAGCAGCACTATCAACAATGGCCAAAGTGTGGAAACAGCCCAAATGTCTATCAACAGATGGATAAAAGAAAATGTGGTGTATATATACATATGGTGTATGTGTACATATATATATATCTATGTATACATACAAACAGGTATTACTCAGCAATCAAAAAGAATGAAATCTTGCCATTTGCTCCTATGTAGATGAAACTCGAGAATATTATGCTAAGCAGAATTAGAGAAACACAAATATCGTATGACTTCACTCATATGAGGAATTTAAGATACAATACAGATGCATATAGGGAAGGGAAACAAAAATATAAAAACAGGGAGGGGAACAAAACATAAGAGACAAATATAGAGAACAAACAGAAGGTTGCTGGAGGGATTGTGGGAGGGGGGATGGGCTAAATAGGGAAGGGGCATTAAGAAATCTCCCGAAATCATTGTTGCACTATATGCTAACTTGGATGTAAATTAAAAAATAAAAATATAAAACAAAGTAAAACTTACTTTGAAATGCAAATAAACTTTAAAAAATTAAAAATAAATCAAAATAAACTTAAAAAAACCCAAAAGGTCAGTAAAGACCACAGTGAGGAAAGATTTTAACACTGAACTTACATTTGGAGTTTCTCCTCTGGCACTGAGGGAGATGAACGGGGGAAGGAAGAAAAAAGTACTTTATTTTTTAAGTTTTTCTTTTATTTATTTTGAGACAGAGAGCAAGTGAGCAGGGAGGGGACAGACAGAGAGGGGCAGAGAGAGAATCCCAAGTTGGCTCCATGCTGTCAGCACAGAGCCCGATGTGGGGCTCAAACTCACGAACCTTGAGATCATGACTGGACCCAAAACCAAGAGTCAGATGCTCAACCGACTAAGCAACCCAGGTGCCCTGAAAAAAGTATTTTAAAAGACTGGTCTAATAACTATAGGCCTCTGTGCTCAAATGAAGGTTAAGACTAGCATCAAAGATACCAGCTAGAGGCCATCTCCATTATTCCAAGTGATGAGGGCACTAACTCATGGTAACAGTGGGAAAGGAAAAGAGACTACACAGAGCTTTAATACTAATGGTTATAGCAGAGACAGTAGAGATCTATGGATAAAGACTCTGAGCTACTCAACCAGGGATGCAGTACAATCATCAATTCATATCCATAATACTGGTTAAGCAACAGGACCCAACAAGTTTCCAAGTTCTACTCAATTTTAGAATTTTTGAAAATGTATGTACAGAAAAGGTGTGACTTTCACAAGGTATTAGCCATGATTGACACAATGACCAAGACCACTCAAACTGATTTGAACAAGGCTGTTACTATATGTGGGTCTTTATTATGGTAACGAATGCAACAGTTACATACAAATAAAATGTAAACAAAGGGAAAATACAGGATTTTATAAACACCACAGGATCTAACTTAAGGCACTCAAAACACCTGGCCTAACATATAGTCACTATTACTCCCACTTTTTAGTACCCTTACCTGGTACCTTTTCTCCCAAAATGGATTGATAAAGCGCAATAAAAACATTAGCATCACAGTCTTCCAGTTCTCGTATCCTCAGGTGTATGTGACATTTCAAAAGAAGGTTATTGGCAACGGTTATCCACTCTGTTAGGAAAGGAAAAAGATAAGCCTTAAATAGCAAAAGTCGACCCCACGAAGACAGACATTGAATGAAGCACAAGATAAGAAATTTGGTTACTATATACGTTCAAAGGCCCTCCAAGGCATGAATTTTGAAAATACATTATTTAATTTCTAGCACTCTGGAAGTGCTAGAGTGCTAGAATTTCAATGTAGTAAAAACTATGATGCAAATCTAATTTCTACCATTATAAGCTAAAGTCCTAAGTTATGTACCCTTTTCTTATTTTACAAGCCACACAAAACTGTTTTTATTTAAAACATAGGTATAAGTAAGCAAATATTATGTCATAAGCAAGACACTTTGTTAATGATAGTCTAAGGCTACCAGAAACTAATTAATGAATGCTGTTTCAAATTCCCAATAGCGTTAGTCATGTTTTTACCCAATTATCTTGTGCAAGTCAGAATTTCTCTGGTGCCCAATAGGCTGATTAACGCAGGCTGTTAAGAAGTGAAGTAATGACACTAACACTACAACATTTGTTAGTTTTTAATTATATTTAATGTATAAGAAATGAAACATAGAAAATACCTAAAAATGTCTCTAAATTCAGAGCTAGCACATTATCAACACTGAAGTTTCCTGTGCCACCGCAACCCACCCCCAGACACCGTTGGACCACTTTGGTCTCAAACTGACCAAACCAAAGGGTTTGAAGTTTGAACGCTGTCTGGAAGAAAAGGATGAAGGCGTCCCAGGCAACCCAATCAACTCGCTTCTCGAAAGCGGTTGCTAGAAAAAGCCAGGTAACGACACAGAGAACCGAAGAGAAAAATCCACCACCGTTCTACTTTGGCAAGGGCATCAACAACACCGTAAGAGTGCCGTTGCTCAAAAGTTCAATGCACAGGCAGGTACGGCCTCAGTCTCCACAATTCAAGAAGCAGAGAGCGCGCTGACAGTGGCTGGATTCCCGAGAATGCAGGTGCCAGGAGGACACTTTCTGCTTTCTGACTGCCCTCTTTGCAACCAGGCTGCAGGCGTGCTGCGGGCCCCCCTCTTCACACCCCAAAATCGCGCTCGATGGCCACTAAGCGAACCGAGAGCGGGGCTAAGAGACCCAAACCCGCCGACCACGACGGGGTGTCAGTGACGAGCCCCGTCGGCAGGCCAGACCAGTGAGTCCAGCCGGAGGACTCGAGATAAAAGGAATAGGGGCGTTCGGGTTCTTAAATGGTTTCAGTCCACACACACTGGGGCTCCGGGCCGAGACTCACCAGCCTCTGAGCCGGCCATGTCACGGAGGCAGGTTGCCGCTAGACTCCCAACAGGGCGCGCGATGGACGGCGTCCTGGAAGGGCCGAACAGCGCAGACGCACCGCCGAGGTGGGGGAACGAAACGAAAGGGCTGGGGGAGAAAGAGGGTGGGACTTTAGAACGGCTTCTCGCTGCTGATTGGTCATCACAGGAGGACTTCCTTTCTCAGCACGGGCCAAGGCGGCGGTTTGTGGGCTCTAGATACCCTTCGCCGCGAGCAATATCCCGCTAAGGGATTCTCAAGTGGGTTGGTTTGACATATCGGGTCACACCCAGCAGCCCAGGTCGGTCTCCCGGGGGTATTAGTACGGAACTTCCGGCGAGCTATCTCGTTTCGTATTCCTCCGCCGACGCCAACTGGAGAAGTAGTGCGGTCCGCTTACCCGGTGGGCGGGAGCAGCCACGTGACAACGTCTGGCTCCGCCTTCCCGTCTCATTTGGTTAGAGGCGTGAGGGCTCTTTGGAGACGTAAACATCTCCAAGTGGGCTGAGTGGGTTGGCCTGTGCTGGCCATTTTGTTGGGTAGGCTGAACCTGGAAAAGGGCAGGGTGGCCTCCCTGAGGTGTGGAAAAACGAGAAAAAGGTAAAGAATAAGGTGTAGGCTGAGACATCTCAGTGTGGGTGGGTCCAGCCATGAGAGGGGCCCTAAACCGGCGATTCCGAGGGAGGGGCGGTGGGGGGTGGGGCGAGAACATGGCGGATTCCGGAACGCCGGCGGGCGTTGCGGCCTCTGCGCAGGGGCGGAGTGATTAGGTCATAGAGCGGCTCCCAGCATTCTTTGCGGCGGAGGAGGCGGTCCAGACTATAAAACCGGCTGCCGGGACGCGGCCGGCACCTCATTCATTTCCACCGGTCTCTCGTTGAGCAGCTCCGGCATCAGTCATCGCCGCTCCTCCGCCGCTGCCGCCCCCGCAAGGCTTTGCTGTCGCCAAAGCCACCCGCAGCGACTCGTCGCATCCGATTCTCTCCATTTCGTTCCCCGCCAACCGCAACCATTGACGCCATGTCGGGTTATTCGAGTGACCGAGACCGCGGCCGGGATCGAGGGTGAGTGTGGGAACGGACTTGTCAGGCCTGGCAGTGGGGGATGGGAGGCCGATGAAGGTGGCGGGCGGGGGCGACAGGAACTTAGGTTTCTCAGCCTATCCTTAGGCTTTTGTGACCGAAGGCTTGCGCCATTTTGGTATTTGTCAAAAACTGATTGAAAGCTGTTTTTCTGTTAACGGTTTTTAAGGTCGCCTTTTGTTGGCGGGCTGGCGGGGAGAACATCGAAGTTTCCCCGGCGATTGAGTAGCTGTTGGGAGAATTCGGGGGAGGGTATTTCGAGGGGAGGAAAGCGCGACGTTTCCAAGAGGGTGAAGTCGCTATTAGGTGCAACCCTTCGAGATGTGGTTTAGGTGCCCCGGGAATTCTATGAGAGCCGCCGGGCTCGCCTCCGAACCCGTTGATGTGACAGGGGCAGCAGGGTGGCCAGCGCCGCGGGAATCGGCCATGTGGTTGGGTCGCGGGTACAAAATGCCGGCGTCGGACATGGCGGCGGCGCCTTTGTTACCCCGCCCGGCGGAGGAGCTCAAAATGGCAGCGTCGAGAAAATGTGGCGCAGAGAGAAATGCGAGACAAAGGGGGAAGCGCCGCCCCAGCGGGAACGCCGCCCGGTCCGGGACTCCTCCCCCGGTAGTTGCCAGCTCCTCCTCCTCTTTTTCTTTGCGTTATATAATTTTGCTATCAGAATCAGGAGCCCTTCCGCGGGATACCCCCAATTCGATTGGCTTGCGTAAGTGTTCCTGAGACCACCGTCCTTGTTCTGTTCTCATTGCTTGTGTCGTCCCGTTATTCCTTAAAATCAAAGCTTCTTTGCTTGAAAACAGTCGGTAAATAATATCGCTGTTAAGCTCCTCCCTTGTATTGTCTCTTTCCCAGACATTTAATTCCTAAGCTCACGGGAAAGGCTAGTAACCATAAGCTGTTGTCTATTCTTGTAATCGGAACTTCGGGCGTTTGGGCAGGCAGTTTCCGACCTGCTATATCCCGGGCTGTTGACTTGGTTTTAGTAGTGTGTACTTGGGACAACGGGAAGGGAGAGAGATGGTGCTAATGGTGGCTTTTTGATAGCATGACCATCACCAAGGGCAGTGCTAAGTCTTCAAACTGTGAAAGTCATTTACCTTTAGTGTGTGCCAAAGGATGAAAAGTCTGTATGTAAATTACTATGTAGACATTTGAAAATGTGAGGTTTTTGTTTTTGTTTTTGTTTTTCCAGGTTTGGTGCACCTCGATTTGGGGGAAGTAGGGCAGGGCCCCTATCTGGAAAGAAGTTTGGAAACCCTGGGGAAAAACTAGTCAAAAAGAAGTGGAATCTTGATGAGCTGCCCAAATTTGAGAAGAATTTTTATCAAGAGCACCCTGATTTGGCTAGGCGCACAGCAGTGAGTAATTTCACATGGTTTTATCAGGCTGTAATTCAATAATGACTTAAATCAAAATCTGAATAGAGAGGTCTTGGAAATGACCAAATTAAGGGAAATTCACACTTTTATGGTAGCTAAGAAAGAGGTGGTACTTATAAAAACAGGTGGCTTGGGATTTTTCTACTTCAGAGTTGTTGACTATAACCATAATAGGTGAATCTTGTGCTGTGTGGTGTACGTGGATACAGGTTTAAAATCCCTTTAAGGTTTGTTAATCATTTAAAAAGTTAGGGACCTGCTGACTTACATATTAGTGAAGGTTGTCATGGTACTTAGTAGATCATTAAAATTTGTTTTCTAGCAAGAGGTGGAGACATACAGAAGGAGTAAGGAAATTACGGTTAGAGGTCACAACTGCCCAAAGCCAGTTCTGAATTTTTATGAAGCAAACTTCCCTGGTAAGTGCCTAGTTTTGAGGTCTCCCCCCCCCACTTCATTTATTCTTTTTCTTCTGGTTTTGCTAATTTTTTATTGAATTGTTGCTAATTTTAGCTAACGTAATGGATGTCATTGCAAGACAGAATTTTACTGAGCCCACTGCTATTCAAGCTCAGGGATGGCCCGTTGCTCTAAGTGGATTGGATATGGTTGGAGTAGCACAGACTGGATCCGGGAAAACGTTGTCTGTAAGTTTGGGATAACTCTTGAGTTTTATTCGGTGGTGATGTGCTAGAGAAAACAAATTGAGAATATAAAGAAACCGGAAACGTTTTAACTTAATTCCTGTCGTTTGCCTCCCCCCCATAGTATTTGCTGCCTGCTATCGTCCACATCAATCATCAGCCATTCCTAGAGAGAGGTGATGGGCCTATTGTAAGTAGACATATTTTTATTAGCTTTTGCTTAGGAGTATGATGGAGAGATTTGTAGCAAATGTTTGTATGTGGCAAAAAAACTCATGCTTTTACATGGAGATGTTAGTTGTCTTATTCAACTTAGTTGGAGACAAAGCTGTCTTTATAGCAAACATCAATTACCTGCCAGCATAATGCCAGTAAGTTTAAAACTAGGATCCGGGACTCTGTTAAAATCTGCTCTGCTTTGTGTTTCTTTTAGTGCTTGGTGCTGGCACCAACTCGGGAACTGGCCCAACAAGTACAGCAAGTAGCTGCTGAATACTGTAGAGCATGTCGCTTGAAGTCCACTTGCATCTATGGTGGTGCTCCAAAGGGACCACAAATTCGTGATTTGGAGAGAGGCACGTAACAATAATTTTGTCAGTGTTGGTTCTAGAACTTCTACACTACGTGTTGTAGTTACATCATGTGTTTCATTGAAGGTGTGGAAATCTGTATTGCAACACCTGGAAGACTGATTGACTTTTTGGAGTGTGGGAAAACCAATCTGAGAAGAACCACCTACCTTGTCCTTGATGAAGCAGACAGAATGCTTGATATGGGCTTTGAACCCCAAATAAGGAAGATTGTGGATCAGATAAGAGTAAGTTAGCCTTTAAAAATGTTTCCTTTTCAAACTTATCTCAAAGATTTATTCTCAGAATACAATGCTTTTTTTAACCCAAAATTCTTCAGCCTGATAGGCAAACCCTAATGTGGAGTGCAACTTGGCCAAAAGAAGTAAGACAGCTTGCTGAAGATTTCCTGAAAGACTACATTCACATAAACATTGGTGCACTAGAACTGAGTGCAAACCACAATATTCTTCAGATTGTGGATGTATGTCATGATGTAGAAAAGGATGAAAAGTAAGTTTTCTGTAGAAGTATTGTTCTAAAAACATCACTGTACAAATTCAGGAGTTAACCGTTTGATAGGTTATCTTAAAAGTGATTTTCAGTTGGGTGCAATGTTGGGTGTGTTTGTTTAAAATTAGTCGATCCTTATTAAAATACTTTCCTTCATTCACGCAATTGGTTATCACTATATAGCAAAGAAGGAAAAGGAACTCCTTTATGATTTAAGGACCAAGGATAGAATTGCTTGATACAAGTGTTCAAGCAGGTGTTTTTACTTGAGTTGTGTAAATCGAAGTTAGTGATTTCACTGACCATAAGTATGTGTCTGTAACTGTGGACTTCTTTTATTAAAATTCACAATTTGTTTTTCCAAGACTTATTCGTCTAATGGAAGAGATCATGAGTGAGAAGGAGAATAAAACCATTGTTTTTGTCGAAACCAAAAGAAGATGTGATGAGCTTACTAGAAAAATGAGGAGAGACGGGTATGTGGGCTTCTTCCATTGAAGCAGGTGTATGAGAGCTGAGTTTAGAGGGAGAGGCAAACAGATCAAAAGTAACAGATTTGAGTTTCATGGATGGCAGTTATATCTGGTGTAAATAAAACTGTACATCAGGTAAAACTAAAGGAAATTGTGATTAGTTTTTTAAGCAGACTAAAATCAGGTTTTAAAGGTGAACTTACTGATAGTTTTTCTTTAATGTAGGTGGCCCGCCATGGGTATCCATGGTGACAAGAGTCAACAGGAACGTGACTGGGTTCTAAATGGTAAGTCAAATGAAAACGAAAATTTTTTTCTTAAGACCTGTCATTCTTACATTATTGATGATAGTTTTTCTTTCACAGAATTCAAACATGGAAAAGCTCCTATTCTGATTGCTACAGATGTGGCCTCCAGAGGGCTAGGTTAGTAAAAACTCGAATTCATGGCTCGGTTTCCCAGAAGATCTCCATATACTTTTTTAAAGAAAGTTTATTGCTTTCTTTAACCTCTGCATTTTTTCCAAGTTTTTTTCATATAAAGGTGCAGCCTTTGGCAAGGCCTAGGCATGACAATCGGAGGACTCGAGGGGGATGGAGGACTAGTGGTCGGCTGGCTGCTTCCAGTCGATTAGAGAGGTGAAAAGCTGAAAGTGTGCCAGTAATCTTCAAAAGGCAGAACATACCACCTCTGCCCCGTAAACTGTTCTCTCCGGGGGAAAAAAGTGCAAGTTATCCTCACAGTTCACTGCCGTGGTATTTCTTCTGTCCCATGCTTTGCATGACTGCCATGGTACAGCACTGTTTCAAACTGTTTACTGTGATCTGTGGGTCTTTGAGTTTCAGTGAGTTGGCTGAAATGTTGAAGAACTATTTCCAAACTTCAATGTTCAATGAAATTTTTGTTCAAGTTTGAAAAGGAGAGAGCAGCTTTAAAAGGTACTAAGCCTTTTACAAATTGGTGAGTACTGGCACATGAGATCTAGAGCAGGAGCAACTTCTCACACTTAGTCAGTGGGAAAAGAAAGCAGTGCTTTGAAAGTTCCTCCCTCACCTACACAGTAGTCGTCATGTCGAGACCTGCCAGAGAGAGACACATTCTCAAGTGAATCCTGGCTTCTTGGAAGCGCTTGCCTAGACGAGACACAGTGCATAAAAACAACTTTTGGGGGACAGGTATGTTTTTCTTGCAGCTGCGGTTGTAAGGTCTTGGCAAGACAAGCAGTGTGGCCAGAATTTTGAACTTCTGATGAGTGTGTAATGCAAAGGACCATGTACATTTTTGTTTAAAGGTCCTCAAAATGAGCACATGAAGAGGTTGCTGTGAACCTTTAAGTGGCCCTACTGCGCAGAAGCATTCAGATGTCACTTGACGATCTGTAAGGGGACTTGCTGGTTTGGGAATATGTTAGAGAATACACGTCTTACTGACAGGCTGTCTATCATTGGGTGGGTAATGAGACATCCAGGTAGATGGTGTGTGCTTTTTTTTTTTTCCCCCCCTCTCCAATTTCAATGGTATTCCTACAGGGAATGGATAACCATTTTAACTGTATTTTTTGCAGCCCGTACCTTCTTGGGAATACAATTGTCTAACTTTTTATTTTTGGTCTGGCTGTTGTGGTGTGCAAAACTCCGTACATTGCTATTTTGCCACACTGCAACACCTTACAGATGTGGAAGATGTGAAATTTGTCATCAATTATGACTACCCTAACTCCTCAGAGGATTATATTCATCGAATTGGAAGAACTGCTCGCAGTACCAAAACAGGCACAGCATACACTTTCTTTACACCTAATAACATAAAGCAAGTGAGCGACCTTATCTCTGTGCTTCGTGAAGCTAATCAAGCAATTAATCCCAAGTTGCTTCAGTTGGTCGAAGACAGAGGTTCAGGTAAGACCAACCTTCACTAAGAAATGTTGGTGATTTGGGGTCACATGATGGTCTACAAATCCATTTAAATGGGATTGGCGGGTGAGTAAAAATCTTTAACATGAAATTGAGAAACACTTTACAGAGTGAATAGAGCTACTTGCTACCTAATTCCTTTTTGTGTCAGTAGTGATTTGTGGCATGGAAATAATCAGCATGCAATTATCTTTTTTTTCTTGACAGGTCGTTCCAGGGGTAGAGGAGGCATGAAGGATGACCGTCGGGACAGATACTCTGCGGGCAAAAGGGGTGGATTTAATACCTTTAGAGACAGGGAAAATTATGACCGAGGTTATTCTAGTCTGCTTAAGAGAGATTTTGGGGCAAAAACTCAGAATGGTGTTTACAGTGCTGCAAATTACACCAATGGGAGCTTTGGAAGTAATTTTGTGTCTGCTGGTATACAGACCAGTTTTAGGACTGGTAATCCAACAGGGACTTACCAGAACGGTTATGATAGCACTCAGCAATATGGAAGTAACGTTCCAAATATGCACAATGGTATGAACCAACAGGCATATGCATATCCTGCTACTGCAGCTGCACCTATGATTGGTTATCCAATGCCAACAGGATATTCTCAATAAGACTTTAGAAGTATATGTAAATGTCTGTTTTTCATAATTGCTCTTTATATTGTGTGTTATCAGACAAGATAGTTATTTAAGAAACATGGGAAATGCAGAAATGACTGCAGTGCAGCAGTAATTATGGTGCACTTTTTCGCTATTTAAGTTGGATATTTCTCTACATTCCTGAAACAATTTTTAGGTTTTTTTTGTACTAGAAAATGCAGGCAGTGTTTTCACAAGTAAATGTACAGTGATTTGAAATACAATAAATGAAGGCAACGCATGGCCTTCCAATAAAAAATATTTGAAGACTGAATTAAGTGGAAATTGTACTTTATTTTACATATATAATGTCATGTAAAACTTTGCTTAGATGGTCTGTTTTTTTAACCATAAAAACGAAAAAGACTGCTCCTTTCTATAATTTAAGTTTGGGAAGTGGGGAGATCAGAAGGCCCTCCTTAAAACGGTCTATTTATATTGCAAGAAGTAAAATGAGTTTAAATTTATAATTTTAGGCAAAATTGCATCAAGGCTTTTTGTAAGTACCTCATCAGGTGAGTCATTTAATAGCCTGGTAGCAGAATGGTAAAGTGAGATTAAGGTAGGAAATAACCAACTGTGTAGCCCCACCCTCAAAGTGCTTCATGTGAGAGCAACATGGAGGACTTTATTCCTTTGTAAAATGTCATCATTTGAAAAGCTCCAAATAGCTTGCTGTTTCAGAATAGATTATATTTTTGCTCTTGGCTCTACTGTGAATTAACTGAAATGGTGATTAAAGCTAAAAACTTTACACCTTGTAAGACATTTGGCTAAGAGCTAAGTTTCAGTTTATGTAGATTGTAGTCTTCAGGCTTGCTGGGGCTCTTAACTAGTTATATGGGAAATCATGAATATCTTTCCAATAATTCAGGGAATTCTAAAGACTTCAGACTGGAGGGTCTATTCATAAACAAAAATCTTGTTGAAGTTAATAGTTAACCAAGAGGAGGCAACATAACCAAAAGCACAGTGACCATTGTACAAGTCTTCTTAGGGTCAACATGGGTTTTTATTTCTAGAAAGGTCAAGGGAGGGGTGGTGGTTTTCAATATAATTTTGGCTCACCAACCTTTCTAATACTACATTTCAATTATGACTAGAAATAGGTCTGAATGTCTTCCCAGACAGTCTGGTATTTATGTTCCTTTTTGTCAGGAGAGGAGAGGTCTTAATGAGACTTCATTTAAATTTTGATTATTAAACTGAGGCTTTAATTGGTGTCAATGCCTTATCTCTAAAATGTAAAACTTAACTAGAATTTGCTTGGGGTGGGGGATGGGGATTGGTATTTTTAGGACTAATACATTGAAAACTGATTCAGCCTGTCTAGTAACTGAACAGTTTTCAATAGCATGGTTAGTCAAATTCATTATGACTTTTAACTTAAGAAGCTTTTGGGGTAGGTTGGAGTATTTATTACATATTTTACTGTTTAATGTCTAACGGCCTTTTAATTTGTAAACATTTATTGAAATGATTGTGGGGCTGTGGAAAACATTTACCTATTTACCTTTGAAGTAAGTTTTAAGACAGTCCACTTTTTAGCATGTGTGTTGTGTCCAGCCTGTGGTTGTCTGAACTAATAAATGTGATTTTTCTCCCCGTTCTCGCTTTTATTTATTTGCGTATAGGCCTCTTCCCTGGTGTTTCCTGATTGGAAAACACGCTGATAGAGCCCAGCTTTGCAGTTCTTGTAATAGAATTACAAGCAATACGCAATACGGTCTTAAAGCTTTTTACAAACTAATGCACATGTGCTTGTATGGAATGAGTTTCTGAGCCTGATAAATTTTAACTATTGTTAGGTTAATTCAACTGCCTCAGCCATTGTACCCTCCTTTCACAAACTGCCGTTTGGTGTAGTATAGTGAAATCCAGTTGCTTGTGTCTCTTAACCCAAATTAGTCTTACAAGGTTACCCTAACTGCTGTAAGGGAGGCTTAGAAATTGGAGTTGTGGGCTTTGGGAAGCAACAATTTTCCTCGGGCTGAGGCACCTTTCCACCATTTGGGCAATTCTAAAGGCTCTAAGTGTGGAAATGAAAATTGTGAAGTCTTAAGTGCCTGCTAGGTAATCCTGGTTTGGTTTTGAGACCGGTACTCACGCATTACGCTTTGATGGACCTGTGGAAGGATCCTCTAGTGGGAAAACTTGCCTCTACCACTGATTATCAGTGTGCCTCCACATTCACCTGGAGGATTTGTTTAGAAGGTCACAGGGCTCCTTTTCCAAAAGTGTTCCCAGGGGGTGCAGGCACTGCTGGCCGAGGACTCCCTTTTGAGAACCACTCCCAAAATGTGAAAGGTCCATACCCTTCCCTGTCACACAACCCCAACCCCAGAGAGCAGAGAACCTCTTTGGGGGTAGCGGTAACATTTACAAGGAGTTGCAACTAAAGATTGTGTCTCTAATCCATAAAGGGCTAAGACTTTAAAAGAGGTAACCGTTATTTACGCAAACACCTGAGATTGAAAAGGTGTATTTAAATGGCGATTTGGCGAACACAAGTATTTTGATGTGATTTGCAAAACACTTGAGAAGCAAAGCGGACTTGGTACAGCACGATAGTGCAAAGTAGACGAGGATGATCTTTATCGGTGCTAATGATGGCTAAAAAGTAGGGGCCGAACTTGGTTGAGGCGAGAAACGGTACCGGGTCTGCGCCGGCCATAGCTACTGGCCTAGGCCTGCAGCCGCTACAACCGAAACGGACGCGCTTCCGTGGGCGTGGCCAGCCGGGCGTCCGCGCACTTCCGTCGCGCCTGCGCAGTTGGCTCCTGGGCTCACGTTTGTGGCCGTTTCCCGGGACCAGCCAGCTAATAGGATACTGCTGTTTAACTCCCGTGGGCGATGCGTTCTGGTGCTGCAGTCAGGGCCTGCCAGAAAGTCTGCAGGTGCCTATTGTCTGGGTTTGGAGGTCGAGTGGATGGGGGGCAGCCTGAGCCTTTGACGGAAGGGAGTAGCTCCTTCGGAGTGCCCCTGCGGTCGCAAGCGGAGCTGCCCCGAGGGAGCGAGCCGACCGAAGTCCCCGAGTCCGGTGAGGGGAGCGAGGAGCTGCTAGAGATCTGTCAGAGAAGGCATTTCTTCAGCGGCAGCAGGCGGCAGCTTAGCCGACATTCTCTTCTGAGCGGGTGCCACCCCGGCTTTGGCCCCTTGGGCATAGAGTTGCGGAAGAACCTGGCGGCAGAATGGTGGTCCTCCGTGGTGGTGTTAAGGGAGCAGGTCTTCCCGGTAGACGCCCTGCACCATGAGCCAGGCCCTTTGCTGCCCGGGGACAGTACCTTCAGGTTAGTTTCAGCAGCAACTCTACGCGAACTCTTGCAAGACAAAGAGCTGAGTAAGGAACAGCTAGTAGCATTTCTTGACAATTTACTAAAAACTTCTGGGAAACTACGGGAGAACCTTCTTCACGGTATGCTTCACGATTTCATGCTTCAAAATAGATGGGGTGGAAAGGCAGTCTTGGTAGATTTCGCGAATTGCAACAGGCCCTGTATTCACGTGGGAAGGAAATTATCTGTCTGGTTCTCATCTTTTTGATGTAGTTGGGTATACTGACTTCCTACCATGGAGAAAACTGGTCCATTTGACTGGACAACACTAGAGTTCAATTGAGCAGCTCCAGAATTCGGGCCTAAATTAAATGATGTGAGTCATTTGTTCGACGTTACCAAAACGTTTGTAAATACTTAGTTATCTTTAATTTTACACGCAATAGACTAATCAAAAGCTTATTTTTCTAGAGCAAAATGAAAATCCCCCCTCCCCCAATTTTTTCTTACAGAAAACTGGTCTACAGTTGTTTGAAGTGCCCGTTAAGTGATTTTTGAGTCAGTTAAAAAAATAATAGTACTAATCAAGCTTTATAAATAATTCTTGAGTGAATACACAGAAATTTGTAGGTCACAATTTGCCCTTGGAGTCAAATAGAACATGGTAGCAGAGATTCTGAAAAAAGTAAAAATAAAATAAAATAAAATAAAAAATAACGGTTCTTTACAGGACAGACTTGCAGCCACAGCTTCTAATCTTTGCAAAATGCTATCCTTGCTATTTTAATTAATTAAATTAAAATATAGTGCCGGTGGCACTATAAAGTAACTTAACCCAATGTCCATGGTTGTCTGAAAATTAGTACCCATATTTTAAAGATTTCCCTAATAAAACAAACTGGTGAGTATTTGTGACAGTTCTGATTTGTGCTACTTTAATTATTCCATGTCTTTTTTCTGGGGGAGTTAAATCACCACTTGTTACTATGTCCAAAACAAATCAATGTTTTCTTCCCTATTAGAAAATGAAACTTAGCTCGCTTAGATGCCCATTCATCAAAACATCTTTTGATATATCAGACCTTTTCTTTAGCAAATTTAAAACCACTTATTTGCAGAATCCTTTAATTGACTGGTGTTTTTAGCTCAGACTTACCCAGTTTGCTACTTTCTATTCCCAAGGTCCTTGCTTTCTTTATTTCAGGTCTGGACAACTTTGGTAGCCTCTACTTATGAATAGCTTTTTAAAATTCTCAGCCATTATGTTTCTGGATATTGTTATTGTCTTTTATGTTTTTGTTTCCAGATATTGTTATTGTTAATTGTCTCTTTCTTCTGTCCTTCTGTGACAAATTACACATGTTAAACCTCTTCCCCCATCTTGTCATCAGCTTTCTTGAACACAATCACATTTTAAAGTCTGTGTCTAATGACCGAGATGTATCTGTTTCTAGTGTCTGTATCTCCGGCTTTTGGTCATTGGACTTTTCTCCTGATATTCTCTGTAATTTGTGTATAAGTTGGAGAGATAAATTGAGATATTGGTGGTGTTTTCTTCTTCCTGGGAGGATTTACTTTTGCTTTTGGCAGGCAGCTATCGTGGAAGCATATCTTCTTAATGCAATTCAAGATTGAGTTTATTGGAGGCTGGTCTTAAGTGTTTTCATCTTTACTCCTACACTGTAGCTCTTTGAACGTCCCTCATGAAAGGCTGGAGTGTTTACCTTGGCACCTCCTCCTTCAGGAGCCCGGAACTACAATTTTTGTACTTTCCAGTCCCATAACTTGTCAGGAAGTTCTCAGCATTTCAGCTTCTCAGCTCTGCTACTTGAGCGTTAGAAAAGCAACAATAACTGTTGGGTTCACCTCTCTGCTCTACTCTTCTCTCCATGTTTTGGACCCACAAGTCCTTACTGCCTTGATAGTCTTTAAACAGATTTTTTTTTTTTTTTAATTTCTTTACCAGCTTTTCTTATCAGCAGGCTAGTGTGCTATTATCAGAAGTGGAAATCTCAAGTAATTTGAACACAATGCTGTCATTTAGTGGGATGTCATCTCAGTGCATAAAGAACCACAAAGAACTCTTGAATTTAGATTTATTCCAAATAGAAATGTTGGAAATATAATTCTGAAGCTGTTTCATATATGTTAGATGATAAAGCAAGTAGATGGATAGGTTAAGGTTATTAGGAACCAAGATTTTCGCTGTAAGAAAAAAGAGATACAAATATAATATAAAAGATACAAATATAAAAGAAGGCAAGGATAAACTTTGTAATGTTAAATTTGAATCAGCAATATTATATTAATATTAGTATGACCTCATAATTTTGAAAAACATTTCTTAACTTTCTTCATTTTGAAAGGACCTAGAAGTAATGACAATAGCAATAAACACAACTAGTACCCAGACTTTGATTTTTAAAATGAACCAGTGCTTGGAGAAATGGCTAATCCCAGATCTGGGGCAGGGAAAGTACAAAGTGAGTTTGAGACATTTTATGGTGCTAGAAAGCAAAGAATTACTTGAAGACTAGTAGAGTTATATCACAGGGACACAGATAATGGCTTGAAGGAGAATCCAGCTGAATATTAATTAGTAATAGTAATAGATTATAACACATTAAAAATAGAAATTTATAGTTTTTTTTTAATTTTTTTTTTAACGTTTATTTATTTTTGAGACAGACAGAGACAGAGCATGAACGGGGGAGGGGCAGAGAGAGAGAGGGAGACACAGAATCGGAAACAGGCTCCAGGCTCTGAGCCATCAGCCCAGAGCCCGACGCGGGGCTCGAACTCACGGACCGTGAGATCGTGACCTGAGCTGAAGTCGGAGGCTTAACCGACTGAGCCACCCAGGCGCCCCAGAAATTTATAGTGTTAATCAAAAAATAAATAGTTGAGACTGCCGGTAGGGGAAAGGGATGGAAAAAACATTGTTTTTACAGAAGCTATGAAATACGTGTAGAAGGAAAGACAGAAAAGTCACCTTCTAATGATTTTGCAATCCCCAGTATAATGATTCAAGCAGGATCATGAATGGATTCTAAAATGTTGGGTGGAAGTTTGTTGAGCAGGCTGTTGTTGGGGAATGGATATTACTACCTGATCAGGTAATCAAATTTGGTTTCATTAATATGGGATAATTTGAAATTATGTTCCTCCTGTTAAAATGCAAGAAGACCTACATATCAACTATGTAGTATTTAGTTCTGTTAAAAATGATTTACCCCAATTAATGAAACAATTAGCCAGATCTTGAGTATGACTGTCCTGGACTCCAGTCAAGTCAATGTCATTAAAAGCAAAGTTAGAGAAGGAGGGAGGAGCAAGGGGACATGTTCTAGATTAAAATAGATTAAAGAGACCTGGTAAAAATGCAGAGCAGGAACCACAGCAATAAATGACATTTTGGGTGACAATTGGAGAAAATAAAATATTGACCATGTGTTAGATGAAATTGTGGTATCACAATTAATTTTATGGTGCAGTAATGATAAAGAATAATTTCAGGAGCCACATGCTGAAATGTTTTGGGGTGAACAAGAAAACATGTGGCAGAATGTTGACAGTTGGTGTATCTAGCTGAAGAGTTTACAGATATTTATTGTACTATACTTTCAACTTTCTTATTGATTTGAAAATCAAGTTGTGGGGAAACCACCTAAAACTAAGTGGTAATCAATTAAGATCTGCCTTAATAGTTCCATGCTACTTGTACCGCTTTGCTGGCATTATTATATTGTTAACTTGTTTATAAACTGACCCTTATGACTTGGGTATATGGAATAGATTTATATGATGATGAATTTATCTTTTGACAGGTGCTTTGGAGCACTATGTTAATTGCCTGGATCTGGTAAACAGGAGGCTACCTTATGGCCTTGCTCAGATTGGAGTGTGTTTTCATCCTGTTTCTGATACTAAGCAGACACCTGATGGTGTTAAAAGGTACAGAAAAATAACAAATAACATGGCCTTGTATTTAAGTAGTCAAGAACCAGTCACTCTCCCTTTGATCCAGATAGATTATATAATTTCCAAGTAAGTAACTCTGATATTTCTGATATCCAAAGAATCGGTGAGAAGACTGAGGCTTCACTGGTTTGGTTTACTTCAGCAAGAACTGCAGGCCAGTGGCTTGATTTCTGGTTACGTCATCGACTCCTGTGGTGGAGAAAGGTACCGTTAATTTAATAGTTAATAGGTCGAGTGTCTTAGTATGTCAGAGATAATATTTCTCTACAATAAAAAATTTTATTTGGTGTAGCTACGTTATGCTTGTAAGAGCTATAACGAATAGATAAATGCAAGTAAAAACCTCTTTGTAATGATTTTCATTGTTGCATATAAAAAGTTTCTTTGGTAAAGATACCTGTTGATGTCTCTCTTGCTCAGAAGCTTTTGTTGAGTAAGCATTTGCATTCGAGATAGAGTTCAAGTCCCTCACTTGGCATTCCTGGCTGCTGTAGAGTTTGACCCTTGCACACCCTACAGCTTCAACTTTTGTACCCTGCCTCCATGAACTCTGTATTTGTCAAAATGGTTCTGTAATTTATAATTAAGTTTTAGTACCTGCTGAAGGGAAAACAGTTGAAGTAAGCATGTGTGGCTCACCATTGTCTTATCTCTCTCCAATTCTTAAAATCCCCAAACACCCACTAAACTGAGTGGAATAATTACAAATAATCAAACTCTCCACAAAGGATAAGAATGGTGAGTATACACTTTCTTCTTTACCCCACTTAGTTTATGGTCACCTTCCCCTCTTACTAACTGACCTCAGAAAGGTTAGATAGCTCCAACAGTTTTTCTCTGTAGTTCTTTCAAACTAAAAACAATATTTTTAGCAATATATTCACTCATTTAACTAAACTTCATAATTTTTATTTGGAATCTGACCAATTGCATTCAGTTCCTGCATAGAAAGTCTCAGGCAGCTTTCCTTTTTTTTTTTTTAATGTTTATTTTAACTTATTTTGAGAGAGTGAGAGCACAGGGGAGGGGCAGAGAGGGGGGTGAGAGAATCCCAAGCAGGCTCTGCTCTCTCAATGCAGAGCCCAGTGCAGGGCTCAAAACCACACGAACCATGAGATCATGACCGGAGCTGAAATCAAAAGTTGACACTTAACTGACTGAGCCACCCAGGTGCCCCACAAATTTTCTTATTTTAATTTTTTTTTTTTTTTTGAGAGACAGAGCATGAGTGGGGGAGGGGCAGGGACACAATATGAAGCAGGCTGCAGGCTCTGAGCTGTCAGCACAGAGCTGGACACAGGGTTAGAACTCATGAACTGCGGGATGATGACCTGAGCCGAAGTTGGACACTTAACTGATTGAGCCGCCCAGGCGCCCCTCAACTTTACTTTTTAACATTTATTTTAACAAGTTAATAAAACAAGTTTCTTTTCTAGTTTGCCAAGAGTCCATCTAACTTCAGCAGCAGTGATTGTCAGGACGAAGAGGGACGAAAAGGAAATAAACTTTACTACAATTTTCCATGGGGAAAGGAGCCAATAGAGACCCTGTGGAATCTAGGAGACCATGAACTTTTAAACATGTGTCCTGGAAATGAGTCTCAATTACACGTATGTTTTATATTAAGCTCCTATATATTTTTTACCCAGGTTCTCTAACTGATCTTTTTTTTTTTTTTTTTTTTAAGTTTATTGATTTATTTTGAGACAGAGACAGAATGCAAGCAGGGAAGGGGCAGAGAGGGAGGGAAAGAGAGAGAATCCCAAGCAGGCTCCGCACTGCTGTCAGCACAGAGCCCGATGTGGGGCTGGAACTAACAAACCATGAGATCATGACCTGAGCCAAAATCAAGAGTCAGCCAACTTAACCAACGAGCCACCTAGGCACCCCTAACTGATCGCTTCTGAAACCATTTGAGAATAAATTGTAGACATGGGGCCCCATGACCTCTTAATACTACAGTATATATGTCTGAAATGCAAGGACACTCACCTACTTAACCACAACACAGCTGTCGAAATCTGGAAGTTAATGATAATCTAATTATTACCATCCAATCCACTTAATCCTTCAAATGTTGTCCCAATGATGTCCTTCATAGGTCCAATATCCAATCTAGGATTTCATGTAGTTGTCATGTCTCTTTAGTTTCCTTCAGATGAACAGTTCCTTTTATCTTTGATGACCTTGACATTATTTTTAAAGATTTTATTTGTAAATAATTGCTACACCCAATGTGGGCTTGAAATTACAGCCAAGAGATTAAGAGTCGCATGCTCTACTGACCGAGCCAGTCAGACGCCCCATGACTTTGACATTTTTGAAGAGTATGTCTTTGTAGTTACTTTGTAGAATGTCCCTCAATTTGAATTTCTCTCATGTTTCCTTATGATTTATGTGTTTTTGCTAGGAATACCACAGAAATGGTGCTGCCCTCTCAGTGTATCATATCACAAGGCAAATGATAATCAGATTTTTTACTGTGGATGTTAACTTTTATCTCTTGGTTGCGATCGTGCTACCAGGTTTCTCCAATATGAAGTTGACAAATACTTTGTACTTAGTAATTAATGAGCAATTAATGTCTTTTGTGGGCAGACAGTTTAAGACTATGTCAATAACCTGTTTCTCACCACATTTTGACCTACCAGTTGGAGCATGCGTTGATGTTTCTTGTGTAAATCAGTGGTTACTATGAGGGTTGCTAAATGGTGTCATTTATTATAATTATTAATTGTATTATTGCTCTATTAGATTTGTTTTTCAACAGTATACTGTGGGGTAGAGTTTTCTCCCCCTTTCTGTAAATATGGACTTACCCATTCCAGTTTCTCTCAGAGGGTTATAATCTGTTACTAGCATTATTTATTTTGATGCTGAGATCGTCCTAGACTTGGCCAGGGTCCTTTTGATATACCTCTATCATTCTCTGAGCATTTCCTTACTTTTTGTAGCAACAAGTTGTTCCAGGATCATCTTGTTTCTTGGCCTAGCTGTGGAGTCAGCCATTTCTCCAAGGAACCTTAATTCTTTAACGTTTATTTATTTTTGAGACAGAGAGAGACAGAGCATGAACAGGGGAGGAGCAGAGAGAGAGGGAGACACAGAATCTGAAACAGGCCAAGGAACCTTAATTCTTATTAGAGGAAAATGTATTTAAAAACTGAGATTTTGCTACAAGGTGTACTCCTTGCAAGTGGGTATCATTGTTTCTGGGCCCTTTCTGTGGACCCAGCTAAGAAATATTTGTAGGCAATTCTGTACATACACGTTTACACACTCAACTCTATATTTGTGTCTGTATTTACCTGTTAAAAACTAGGAGTGCACACCAGTTCTTCAAGTTCTAGTCTAGTGTCACAGGGTTTATTCTAGCTTCACCTCTTTCCAAATTTATAATTTTCTTCTCTGACAGTGAGAAACCTGGCTCCCAGTATCTTCAGTTACTGATTTTTCATTTCTTGTATGTAACCAAAGTCCCTACCATTGTTATACAAAGATCAGCCCTGATACATCCCTCTTCCCACCCCATCAGACACTCTAGGTGAGTGTTTGAAGCAGGGGAAGGAACAAGGAAGAAAGACTAAAGAACTTGACTGTAGATATGCTGTTGCCCGCTCCCTTTACAACCCCCATCACTAGGTGCTCTGGTGAGAATATAGAGAAGGAGGATTAGTTAGAAAGCCTGGCTTTGGGCCTCAGTGTCCCCTTCTTTACCAGTCACACTGGCTAGAAGTTGGTCCCTGGATCTCTCCCAGTTGGATACACTAGCCAGCTGACCAAAACTGAGCCCTGGCCACAGAAGAAAGGTGCTTCATTTACATCCTAAAAGGAACAAAGTTTTCAAAATTTAAACAGGTGATACAGTTTTCTTAGAGAAGGAACCTTGCCTTTCCATCACACAGGGTTCTTTATAAATGTCTATAATATTTTTCAAGGTACCCATGGATACAAAGTTTTAGAAGCCACATGGATGGATAGAATTGTGGCTGAGCCCTCTTATATGCTGACCCAGTCTTTCATTTAATTTTTTTAAAGTTTATTTATTTTGAGGAGGGGAGGGGCAGAGAGAAAGAGAATCCCAAGCAGACTCTGCATTGTCAGCACAGAGCCTGATATGGGGCTTGATCTATGAGATCATGACCTGAGCAGAAATCAAGACTGGGATGCTCAACAGACTGAGCCAGCCAGGCACCCCCATGCTGACCCTTTCTTTAAGTTTATTTATTTTGAGAAAGAGAGGGGGGTGGGGGTGGAGAAGGGGCAGAGAAAGAGGGAGCGAGAAAGAATCCCAAGCAGGCTCTGTACTGTCAGCACAGAACCTGACGTGGGGCTTGAACCCACAAACCATGAGATCATGACCTGAGCTGAAACCAAGAGGCAGATGCTTAACCGACTGAGGCACCCAAATGCCTCTATGCTGACCCATTTTTGAACTGTTGCAGATTTGAATGTTTAGATTTTCTGATTGGCGACAGGTGGAGTTTTTATGTGCTATTTGGTGACTAATAGAGTCTTCTCCTTGTTGAATATTTTCCCATAGCACCAACACCATCACATTTCATTTGGGGATATTCAGCACTCTTATGAAACCTGGTTAGCATAGTCATAGTTAAATAATCATTATCATAGTTAAAAACCAATCAGTCTTGTGACTAGGAATTTAATTTTTTTTTTTTTTTTTTTTTTTTAACGTAATCGCTACACCTAGTACAGGGCTTGAACTCAGATCAAGGGTGGCATGCTCTTCTGACTGAGCCAGCCAGGGCCCCTGTCTTATCACTAGAAATTTGAAGATAATCTCTTTGTTATGGCTATTAGTCTCTTAATTTTTGTTCATTTTTTCACTATCTCCATGAAAAATTCTCCATACTCACCGTTAAATTGTTGCTCTTCCATTTCCGTGGTTCTCAAAATTGCTCATCATTAGTTGAACATGTTATAAAATAATAAGTAGAATTTCTGCTATTTAGTATGTTTTTTTGAAAGGCTTCTTGGGCTATTTGGTGTTTGTTTTTAGTAAATTTTACAGTTAACATCTAAATACATTCTTGGAGGGATTTTTTTGAGAATGGTGAAGTAGATCAGCAACATCTGAAGAACAAAGTGAGTATAGAAAGAAGTTTATTCTGGATGGTATAAGAAATCAGATATTCTAGCTAAGAAGAGTTACCATTGGATACCTTGGCATCCTTGGATATCCAGTTATCAAAGAATTAGAAAACATTAGCTGCATCTCGTTGGCTCAGACAGTAGAGCATGTGACTCTTGATCTCGGGGTTGTGAGTTTAAGTCCCACGTTGGGTATAGAGATTACTTAAAATCTTTGGGGCATCTGGGTGGCTCAGTTGGTTGAGCGTCTGACTTCAGCTCAGGTCATGATCTGGCAGTTTGTGAGTTCAAGTCCCCTGTCGAGCTCTGTGCTGACAGCTCAGAGCCGGGACCCTGCTTCGGATTCTGTGTTTCCCTCTTTCTCTGCTCCTCCCCAGCTTGCTCTCTGTCTTTCACTCTCTCTCAAAAATAAATAAACTTTAAAAAGTAACAATAAAAATAAAATCTTCGTTAAAAAATGAAAACATTAAAGCCTTCCTAATACTTAAACACAATTTAGTCTTTTTTTAATTCAAATGGCACCACAGAAGCTTGCAGTGCCTCAAGAGTTATATTAAGTATCATATCTATAAATGTGTACAAGATGTCAATTAATAGAGTTATAATAGAATCCCAGATTTCAGGAAGTTTACTGCCTTTTGAGAACAAATTTACATTAATCTTTACGGTACCATATGCCATAAAGATGGGTTTAAAATGTCAGTACATATATGTATTAGTAAAAACTATGCTTGATCATGGATAGTAGAAGTTGAGGATTGACAAATTTTTTAAGTATCAGAATTACATGAATGTTCAGATGACAGTGATAACAGTAAAAAAAAGAATGAAGGTAGAACTGTTTATATGCAGAACCTTTTTAATTTTTAGAATTGACATTTTAAAAATTTTGAGATGGTTGTTTATCAGCTTAAAAGGAAGGAAAGAAGGGTGCCTGGGTGGCTCAGTTGGTTAACCGTCTGACTTCAGCTCAGGTCATGATCTCACAGTTCGTTGGTTCAAGGTCCACTTTGGGCTCTGTGCTGACAGCTCAGAGCCTGGAGCCTGCTTTGGATTCTGAGTCTCCCTCTCTTTCTGCCCCTCCGCTGCTCATGCTCTGTCTCTCTGTCTCTCAAAAACAAATAAACATTAAAAAAAAGTTTTTTTAAATAAAAGGAAGGAAATAATCGGTCTCTTATCAGTATCTGATTTATATCATACATTATGGTATATTTTACATTCTTAATTGTAGCCTTAAAGTAATAACTCCAATGCAGGTTTTTAAAAGATGTTTGCTTCTTATAAGAACTTTACATAGATTATACTCCAAACCCCTATCCCTAAGTGTACCAATTGTTTTTTTCTCTAAGGGCCTTTCTGAACTTTATTGTAATATTATAATCTGTATTATAACGCTCATGTAGGGAGCACTGGAAAAGTAGTGATGTTGGGGTCCCACTCTTGTCCAGGTAGTTGAGAACCTCTGGGAGTGGGGCCCAACACAAAACCTTTACATTTTATTCATTTATTTATTTTTAACAGGTTTTGTTTGTTTTTTGTTTTTGTTTTTGTTTTTTTGAGAGAAAAACAGAACAGAGGAGCTGAAGCAGGCTCTGTGCTGCCAGCAGCAAGCCCCTTTGGGGCTAGAACTCACAAACTGTGAGATCATGACCTCAGCCAAAGTCAGATGTTCAACCAACTGAGTCACCCAGGTGCCCCCAAACCTTTGCATTTTATAATTCAGGGCAGTTTTATGGGGCCCCTGGATGGCTCAGTTTCGAGCCCCACATTGGGCTCTGTGCTGACAGCTTAGAGCCTGGAGCCTGCTTCAGATTCTGTGTGTCCCCCCCTGCCTGCTGCCCCTGTCCTGCTCGTGCTCTGTTTCTCAAAAATAAACAAACATTAGGGGCGCCTGGGTGGCTCAGTCGGTTAAGCGTCTGACTTGGGCTCAGGTCACGATCTCACTGTCCATGAGTTCGAGCCCCGCATCGGGCCCTGTGCTGACTGCTCAGAGCCTGGAGCCTGTTTCAGATTCTGTGTCTCCCTCTCTCTCTGACCCTCCCCCGTTCATGCTGTGTCTCTCCCTGTCTCAAAAATAAATAAAACGTTAAAAAAAAAAATTTAATAAATAAATAAACATTAAAAAAAATTTTTTTTTAATTCAAGACAGTTCTAATACATAGTCAATTGAGCTTTAATGATCTAATCTAAATCCTAATCTCCCTGAAAGCAGGAAATGTGTCATAACCATCTTTGTGGGTCCAGTGACTAGTATAGGCCTGGCCCAGAGTAGATACTTTCTTAAATGAATTTGTAAGTTTGTGTTCTGATTCTCTAAGTCTATAGTTTTAAGAGATAGCTCTGCTAAATGATACTTTATGTTTGTTCTACTTTTCTATGAAGGGCCGAGATGGACGAAAAAATGTGGTTCCTTATGTTTTATCTGTTAGTGGAAATCTAGACCGAGGCATGCTGGCTTATCTCTACGATTCTTTCCAGCTAACAGAGAGCTCCTTTACAAGAAAGAAGAATCTTCATAGAAAGGTGCTTTTAATATTTCAGAGATAAACTTGGGAAACTAGAAGTATATGTTTTTTTCACTCATGTTATTAGTATACTTGGTTTCTAACACAAACTGTGAATAATAAATTTCTTTTAGTGCAAGTTATTTTACTGTTTTTCAGATTTTTAGAATCTGGCCACAGGAATAGTAAGCAGGTTCTCACAGAATAGTACAAGGCATTCCTATTGGGTAATCCCAGAGGCATTTCTGTTTGATCCTGGCAGACAGGTAGACAGAAATCTCTGATTCTTAGCTCCTGAGCCTTTCCCTCAGTGGCTTCCATTTGTATCAGAGTGTTAAGTAGGATTATGTCACACTAGTAAGACTTGTGGTATTAACCTTACTGCTTCTAGTCGGACCCCAAGTGGCTATTGAGTAGATCATAAGAGCTAGCTATGGACCTGGATAAAGGACATTTTTAAGGGCTCAAAATCAAGAGAGAGGAGGAAAGAAGATAAATGACTAATGGAGCAAGATTTTGGAAGAAACATGAGGAGTCAAGGCAGGATTAAGAACACAAGTGGGAGGGATTGGTCTTGAAAAGGAATTATTTGAAAAAGCAGGGAGGAGAGAAATGATTGTATAGATAGGCTACCAGGGCTGGTTAGCCTTTGAAGGAAGTTTTCCTCATACCCTCTATTTTCTTAGGGAATTAGAAGGCAGGATTATTAACTTAAACTGGGGAGGAGTACGGTTTAATTGGCAAGAATTTAGAGTATTCATATCCCCCTTGAATGCAAAAGGGAGCTGCCCCAAATCAATTTCGACATGTTGGGTACTCAACTGGGACTGGAAACTGAATTTATCCTACCACGCAGCAGAGCTAAGTGATTTATTATGCAGTGTTCATTTAGCCTGATAGGCCCCTAAAGTTGGATTATAGAATTGTTCAGGGGCTGGGATTTATAGGATGTATAGCAAACAAGGGGGATCCGTTCTTTCTCTCATATCCCACATCCAAACCGTCAGCAAAAACCATCGGACTCTGTCTTCAAAATATATCCTGTGTCTGACCATTTCTTACCACCAACTGCTTCCACCCTGATCTAAGCCACCACCATCCCCTCCCTCTGGCACTGAATGACCCTTTTAAAAGGTACGTGTTACTTTGCCCAGCTGCTCAGAATATTCCACTAAACTCCTCCGCTCACTCAGATGAAAAGGCAAAGCCTCCCAAGTGTTTCACAAAACCCTTCCCTTTTGACCTCACACTCCTGCTCCAGCAGCACAGACCTCCTTGCCGTTCCTAAGACATGCAGGTCATGCTTCCATTTGGCTGGGATGCGCCTCCTCCAGGACCCACTTGCACCTCTCAAGTCTGCTCCAGTGTCACTTCAGAGAGAAGAACTTCTCTTACCACCTTATTTAAAATTGCAGCGGTGCCTGGGTGGCTCAGTCAGTTAAGCACCCGACCTTTGATTTTGGCTCAGGTCGTGATCTCCCATGTCACACAGTTCGTGAGTTTGAGCCCCATGTTGGGCTCTGTGCTCATGACGTGGAGCCGGCTTGGGATTCTGTCTCCCTCTCTCTCTGCCCCTTCTCCGCTCATGTGCGTGCACCCTCTCAAACAAAAAAAAAATAAAGTTAAACTAAAAAAAATTGCAAACAGCCTCTCCAATCCACCACTCACCAGCACTTCCTGTCTCCTCCCATACCACCTTCAACTATATGATTTACTTGTTTATTATCCGTTTATCCCCTCCATGAAGGGCAGGGAGTTTTGTCCCCAGCATGTAGAACTGTTTCTGGCACTAAGTAGCTGTTCAATGTTTGTTGAGTGGATGGATGAATAAGAAAAGTGGTAAGTTTTGGCAAAAGAAGAGTCCAAATGATAAGCCACATGGCTCTGGCTGGGTAGGGAAGGCAGTGATGCCAGGAAGGGGCATTTTGATTGAGGGAAAATGGAGTTGTCAGAAAATGGGAGAGTAGCAAGTGAGCTTATTTCTGCAGAACATTTAAGTGGAGAAGTCAATGAGCAGCTGGATATAGCCAGCTAAGTACATCATTACATGATTTTTTCCTGACCTCAGCTAGCTTCCGTTTTCATACAAGATTTTACTGTTTAAGAAGCTCTATGTTTGTTAGTGCTTGTGTTATGTTTAAACAAGGTGTGCTGTCTTTTCCCCCCCCCCTCTTTAAATTGCTTTAGGTACTTAAACTTCACCCTTGTTTAGCCCCTGTTAAGGTTGCTTTGGATGTGGGAAGAGGCCCAACAGTGGAATTAAGACAGGTGGGTTAAATGAGTTTTAATGTCATGATTTTAATTATTACCATTATTTCAAACAAATGGATAGCTTGCCATTTAAAATTTTTGATTTGTTTGATTTTTTTAAATTAATATTTTTTTATTTGAGAGAGAGAGAGGAAGTGGGGTAGAGGGGCAGTGGGAGACAGAGAATTCCAAGCCCTGGGGATAGATACCATGACCCTGGGATCGTGATCTAAACTGAAATCCAGAATTGAACACTCAGCTGACTGAGCCACCCAGGCATCCCTCATTAGCTTCTTAAAAAATTTAATTAAATGGCTATGGATAAATTCTATGGTTAATTATAGATAATTGGAACTATAGTATATAAAAGAAGCTGCATACAGTTCAGCGGATTTTACTGTTAAGTCATGCTTAGTGAGAGTTGCATTTTTTAAATGAGTGTGCATAGTTTTGGTAATCCGAATATTTGTACAGATGTCTAGTGAGTTATTTCTTGCCTACTTACAATTTTAAGGTAACACTTTTGATACCTGTTGATATAAACACAAGTTGTAGATCTGTAATCTTGTTTTGGTTTTTCTAATCTATCTAGCCTAATGAAATACTCTTGAGAAAAGCCAGGAGGGTGGTTTTAGTTTCTTTTGAGACCCCCCTTCACAGTGATGCTGGGTCCTGGGTGACTCAGACCCATCTAGCAACTGAGTAAGGACCCTAGCAAGATTCACCCAGCTTTTTTCTTCAGGGTCCTGTGGAGAGGTCTTGGGGGGAGGGGCAGGTAGTGCACACAGAGGAAGGGAAGGTAATGGTTTAACTTGCACTTTTCCCCCTGGGGTCATGGCGGACTCCCCAGCACCCTTGTAGGTAGAAGTTCCTTGGGGTTTTTTGCTTGAAGGACAAAAAAGAACTCTGCTCCTTAAATATTTGTCATTGTAATTGCAGGCCTTGTTTTGTTTTGGTTTTGTTTACGTGTAAGAATATAATAGTATTGTGTCCCGTGGGTGTTTTTAATTTACCAAAAGGGAGCATGTTGTATATCTTACTCTGTTTCTAACTTTTTTCCCTCAGCAGTATGACAGAAGTTTCTGGGCTATGCAAGGGTTTTTTGCTGGTTATATACATGAAGATGGGATTACTGGATAAAATGGAGATGAATCCTTAATTTCACTATGCCAGTGAGATTGTCTCCATATTGGCTGCATGGTGTATTTGTATTCTCACTCATGGTGTGGGTATTGTCCTTATCCCATGTCTTCAGCACCTAATCATGCTTAGAGCCATTTCTCTTCTACCTTCCAAAAGAGCAAAAATTTTTTAAGTTTATATATAGCGGGGGGTGGGGGGCAGAGAGAGAATCCCAAGCAGGCTCTGCACTGTCAGCACAGAGCCTGATGTGGGGACTGATGCCATGAACCACGAGATCATGACCCGAGCCGAAATCAAGAGTCGAACATCCAACCTAATGAGCCAGCCAGGTGCCCCAAAAGAGCAAATTGTTTGCTGTCAACCACTAACCTGTTAAAATCCACAATTATGTTTACCTTTCTCTGTTAACTTCTTACTTAGATTTATTAATATTTATATTCTCACCTATCCCCAAAATATCAAGTACCTTAACACCCACCTACTTAGTTACGGTCTTTCCCTCGGAACTTGTTAGAAAGGCAGATTCTTGGTCCTCGCCGCAGAGCCGCTGAATCAGAAACTCTGGTGATGCAACATGTGTTTGACAAACCCTCCAGGGGATTCTAATGTTAGCTGAAGTTTGAGAAACAGTACTGTCGCTCAGGCACTCCCTCCACACTCCCCAGTCCGCGATGGTCAGCCTCCCCACCAGGGACATTTGGTGTTGTCTAGAGACAGCTTTGGTTGTCAGTTGTGGGGAGAGGAGTGCTAGAGGTATCTCTTGGAGGCCAGGGATGCTGCTAAGTATCGGGCGTCACCATTCAGAGGGGGAGAAACCCTTCTCCAGATTGTTAAGGATGTTTAAAGTGTTTGCTCTGTTTTGCTTCACCATTGCTTGTTAAGAAAACTGTTTAATATGTAAATTATGTAATATTACTGCTTACTACTTCTGTATTTCCAGTCAGGCTTTTGTGCACAGCGTTCCACCAAAATCAGTCATTCTGTCCTGGAAACGTTTTCTTTAGTTGGCTTCAGGAACACTGTTGTCCCCGTTTTCATCATGCTCATCTGACTACTTCTCCCTTGTTTCCTCTCTGCCTGACATGGTTGTACAACCCTGGGGCTCAGTGCCCTGCTCTCAGATGAGTTCACAGTTAGCACAGCGCTTTGGACTGTTTTTTCTCCAACAGAATCTGCTTTGGTTTTGTTAGTGTTTTGAATGATAACGATGATGACAAAAATTCCTGTATTTGGTATAAAATTTTCTCTCAGAGAATATTTGCATTTAGTATTCAGCTTTGCAGTGCTTAATTTCTTCATTTCCAGAGGAAGTATGCAGCTTATAAGTATATAGTATATGAATTGTGAACACTATTATCCCATAACTAAAAGAATTTATGCCCATTTTAAACACTGGAAAAGGTGATTAGTGGTTTCATGAAAACAGGGTAATCATCCTAGCTACTTTTACTTCCTTCATATTTGAATTTTATGTATTTTTTCTCAGGTTTGTCAAGGACTATTTAGTGAATTACTAGAAAATGGAATTTCTGTGTGGCCTGGTTATTTGGAAACTGTGCACTCCTCACTGGAACAACTTTATTCAAAGTAAGAATTGTCTTTTTTTTTTTTTTTCCAACATTTATTTATTTTTGAGAGAGTGAGAGAAAGAGAGAGAGAAACAGAGCTTGAGCAGGGGAGGGGCAGAGAGAGAGGGAAACACAGAATCTGAAGCAGGCTTCAGGCTCTGAGCTGTCAGCACAGAGGCCAACATGGGGCTCAGACTCATAAACTGCTAGATCATGACCAGAGCCAAAGTTGCACGCTTAACCAACTGAGCCACCCATGCACCCCAAGAATTGTTTGTGTTCAGAGGTTTTGATCCTGTGATGTTTCTTTATGAGTAACAGAAATCTCTTCTAAATATCCTTCTAAATAACTATTTATATCTACACAAAATTATTCCTAACTCTCCCATTTACAGAACCATGTGCCCCTAGTTAATTGCTATAGCAGGAACAGTATTCATCAGGTATATCTGAGCACATACTATGTGCAGCTTTAAGACTTAATGTCATGGACTATGTGTACCCGAGTTTATCATTTTATCAAGGATGCATTTATGTGTATTAGACACATTTATTGAATTAGGACTGAGGGAACATGAGTGGAGTGCCTTTTCCTTGCTTGTGTTGTGGTTCATTCTGAGGCTGAGTGGAAGATAATTCCATCCCAGACAAAGGACAGAGGACTAGTTTCAGTGATCAGCACCTCTGTTCACCCAATTGATCCAGACACATTCCTGGATTTATCGTCCTTAACTCTTTCCTCTTCCTTACTCTTCACCTCCAGTTCATCACTACATGCCAGCCTGCCTCCTGAATAGTATCTTGGACCCATCTCTCGATCCTTAGTACACTGCCCAAGTTAAAGTCAACAGTGTCTTTCTTCTGGCTGGTTCTTGCAGTAATCTCCTGATCTTTTTTTTTTTTTTTTTAATTTTTTTATGTTTATTTTTTGAGAGAGAGAGAGCGTGAGTTGGGGAGGGGCAGAGAGAGAGGGAGACACAGAATCCAAAGCAGGCTCTAGGCTCTGAGCTATTGGCACAGAGCCTGACACAGGGCTTGAACTCACAAACCACAAGATCATGACCTGAGCTGAAGTCGGACCCTTAACTCAGGTGCCCCTCCTGATTGATCTTCTGTCTCTAGTCTTACCCCCTACTATTTCATTACCTTCTGTTTTTCAAATAATCCATTCTTCCCTCCTTTGGGTTTATTTTGTTATCTTAATAACTTTTTGTGTTGACTATCTTTTGGGTGAAAAGTTGGGAAGCTTTATGTTTTTCTCTTCAGTTCTCTAGCAACTTGTTAAAATACGCCTTTCAGATGATGTCAGAGGAAAAACAGGTTTCTATAGATAAAGCAAGTAATGGTTTCATTGTATGTAAAACTGAAAGGTGCTGCTTGAACCTGCCAGTCCTGTGAGTTCTAAAATCTTATCCTTTGTGTCATTGAAGGATAATTGAATATTATCAAGTTACAGTTCTTTTTGAATGGTAAAGCCCAAGAGCTTTTTAATGGAATATTTATTAAGCACACTTACTATATTTTGTGCACTTTGATAACAGCAATAAACAAGACAGAAAAGATTCCTGTTCTTATGAAGCCTATATTCTAGTGGGACAAAGTAGAGAGTAAACAAGTAAATAGATAAATAGGATAATTGCTGATGGAATTCTAGAAAGAAAACAATGAGGTAGTGTAACTGGGTAAGCAGAAAGAAGGCCAGTGCGAATATATTCAGTTATTGCTGAACTAGAAACTATAAGTTAGCATACTAAGTTCTGTATTAAGCAAGCATGGTTTGGGTATAATGTATTGTACCCAAGATCTTTGTTACAGTAGTATTATAAGAGAATTTAGTCTAAAGTAATTTTTCTTGAATTGTATCCAAGTACCAAAAGGCTATAGTTATTCTGAGGTTCATCCATAATTTCACCCCAAATGATGCGTTGAGGTACCAGTGTTTATTTCTCAAATTTTAGTTTTTTACGACTTTCCATCTATTACAATAATTCAGAGAAACTTTATGAAAAGTTTACTTTGAATACAATTTGGAAACTTTGAAAAAGTTTTTTGGTCTACCTTTCAAGCCCTGCCTTTGAGTTTTGTGACTCTGGAAAGTGACTGGATTCTAAAGTAATTAAAGCTGGTAGTATGGTGAATTTACAATTTAATTTGTGCTCATGTGTTTTGTTTGACTACTTTTTCCCTCAGATATGATGAAATGAGTATTCTCTTCACAGTTTTGATTACTGAAGCTACTTTGGAGAATGGGTTAATACATCTGAGAAGTAGAGACACCACGATGAAGGAAATGATGCATATATCCAAAGTAAAAGACTTTTTAATCAAGTATATATCATCAGCTAAGAATGTATAGATTTTAATGTTTATATAATAAATATTCTTCCTTCCTAATTTGATTGTCTTCTATTAACTTAGATTTGTTTTTAGCACCTTTACACTTATGAAGTAGACATTTTCTGTGCTTTTTTAAAATTCAGTTTTTATTCCTTATATATCTTGATGTATTCCATTCTATCAGAAATATGTGCAGCTACAAGAAACAAAAATCCCACTATAT
This sequence comes from Lynx rufus, assembly GCF_022079265.1. Taxonomy (NCBI): domain Eukaryota; kingdom Metazoa; phylum Chordata; class Mammalia; order Carnivora; family Felidae; genus Lynx; species Lynx rufus. The sequence goes on from NW_025814832.1 coordinate 38,317,800, forward strand.
GGGGTGCCCCTAGTTGGCTCAGCTGGAAGAGCATGTGACTCTCGAATCTCAGGATTGTGAGTTCAAGACCTACAATGGGTGTAGAGATTCCTTGAAAATAAAATCTTAAAAAAAAAATCCAACATATTGGATTAAGCAAATTGTAGTTTGTTTTTCTCATAACAAGAAGTCCAGGGGGTGGACTGTCCAGAGCTGGGATAATTATTTCAACTATAGTTAGGGACCCAGGCTCTTGATATCTTTCTATTCTACCATCTTTAGTATTTGGGTTTTTATTTTTGTACTTGCTGCTACATGCTCATAAGGTGACTCCTGTCTAGGCTTCTTGTCCACATTCTAGTTAGGAAGAAAGTCAAGGAAGCAAGAGCTAATCAGCCAAAACTCTTTCCTTTTTTTTTTTCAAAAAATTTTTTTAATGTTTATTTATTTTTGAGACAGCATGAACGGGGGAGGGTCAGAGAGGGAGACACAGAATCGGAAGCAGGCTTCAGGCTCCAGGCTGTCGGCACAGAGCCCGATGCGGGGCTCGAACTCACAGACCGTGAGATCATGACCTGAGCCAAGGTCGGACGCTCAACCGACAGCCACCCAGGTGCCCCAACTCTTTCCTTTTTAATTGGGAAAGTAAAAGCTTTTCCAGGCATCCCAATTAGAAGACTTATTTACATTTCATTGGTCAGAACTGGGTCATCTGGTCACTCGTAGGCCAGTCACTATCTGAGGGGATGAGAATATCATGATTAATTTGGGTCAAACACAGTTTATTCTTTGGGGCTTTAGTAGCGTCTTCTCTCTGAAATGGGTTCTACTATCAGGAAAGAAGGAGTCTTTCTAGAATCTGCCACATGTATATTGTCAAATACTGAAGATTAACATAAAACTAAACTTTAAAAAATTAGCACATTTATTTTTAAAACGCAAAATAAAATGTTAGATGGCATAATCTAGGGTTACAGTGTATTTTGTGTCTGCTTCTCCTAGATAAAAGAAATCTTTAGACTTTTGTGTGCTGATTATGTTTGTGTTCATTATGCTGTCATTACTCACTTGGCAAAAATTCCAAATATATGGACAATAGTGTAATTGACTCCAAATACTATGGCCCAGCACCAGCAACCATCAGCCTGTGAACATCTTTCTTCCTCCCCCTAACACCACCTTTCCATTCCAGTTTGAAGCAGATTACGGGTATCATTTCGTCTGTAAGGATTTCAGTTAAGTATCTTTTGTTAACCGTTATCCCACCTAAAAACATTAATACTAGATGATATGAAGGAATTATTGACAATTTCCTTGGGAGTCTGATGATGGTATTATGGCTTTTTTTTTTTAAACATCCTTATCTGAAAGAGACACATACTTAAATATTTTTGAGTGAAATTATACGATATCTGAAACATGCCTTAAAATTCTCCAGTTAAAAAAAAAGTGGTGGAATATAGATAAAAAAAAATCGCTCTGAGTTGTTGGAGGTGGGTGATGGGTACATGGAGGTTCATTGTAATGCTTTTCTATTTTTGCATATGTTTGAGAATTTTCATAATAAAAAGTTTTTAAAAACAAATTCTTTTTTTTTTTTTTTTTAATGTTTATTTATCTTTGAGAGAGAGCAGGAGAGGAGCAGAGAGAGAGGGAGACAGAGAAGCCAAAGCAGGCTCTGGGCTATCAGTGCAGAATACGATGTGGGGCTTGAACTCAGGAACTGTGAGACCATGACCTGAGCCCAAGTTGGATACTTAACTGCCTGAGCCACCCAGGCACCCCAAAACCAATTCTTTAATATCAAATATCCACTTGATTTTCAATTGTCTCATAATTTCATAAAATTGAAGTTGATTGTTAGGTCTTTTAGTCTCTCTTATCCCATAAATTTGAGCTCTCTCTCTGTTTTTCCTTTTTTAAGAAATTGGGCTGCTTATTTTACAGGCTTTGTCACTGTTTGGACCGTGCTTATTGCATCCCCATGAGGGTTTAACCTGTTGTTCTCTATATATAATTCCTGTAGAGTGGAAGTTGAATCCAGAGGCTTGATCAGTTTCAAGTTTAATTTGGGGGCTGGGGCGGGGAGACACGATTTTTCCTAGGTTGTGTTCTCCCATCAGGAGGCAGTAATGTCTGGTGGTTTCTCTTTTGGGGATGCTAGCAATCAATCGTTGATCAATGCTTAGGTCAGTCAGTTCATTAGAGGTGGCAAAATGGTGATATTCTGATTTTCTTACATCTTCATTCATTAGTTAGAATACTTCTGTAAAGAAAAACATCTCTTACTTGCTTAGAGGTATGAGAGAGGTAGGATAAATGCTGATTCATCCCCTTTAAAGTTGTTCCTTTTGATGTTCAAAGTCCTATCTTTAGCCAGTGGGAGCTTCTTCAAGTTGGCCTGGAGTCCTTTTGACATAACTTTAGTAGTGTTTGATAGCTTCCTTGGTATCTAATGTCTGATCTAGAGATTGTATATTTCAGAGTTTCTCCAAGAAACCCTGGTTCCTTTTAATGGAAAACAGTATTTGGATGCTGTACTCCGGGTACTAGGGGTACTGATAGTTAGAAAGTGGACTTTGTGTCTAGGCCTTTTCAGTGTTCACAACGAGCGTGTGTGTGTGTATGTATATGTTTTAATCAGCTTTATTGAGATATAATTTATCTTCAATAAATTTACCTATTTTATTTTATTTTATTTTTTCAACGTTTTATTTATTTTTGGGACAGAGAGAGACAGAGCATGAACGGGGGAGGGGCAGAGAGAGAGGGAGACACAGAGTTGGAAACAGGCTCCAGGCTCTGAGCCATCAGCCCAGAGCCCGACGCGGGGCTCGAACTCACGGACCGCGAGATCGTGACCTGGCTGAAGTCGGATGCTTAACCGACTGCGCCACCCAGGCGCCCCTAAATTTACCTATTTTAAATGTACAAATTATGCGTTTTAGATAAATGGGTAACTACTACCAGAGTGACAATATAGAACATTTCCATCACCCCAAAAAAGTCCCCTCATGCCCTTTAGGACTGCAGGGGTTTTACTTAATCTCTTTTATCAGACATTTGTATTCCCATTCCAAAATCCCAGTTCTCAGGACTATTGAGGGTAATGATAAAATTAGAAAGCCACATCTCACAACTGCTCATTTGTTTTATTTTACCTTAATTACATCAGTCTCAGAATTGCAATACCAATATGACCCCTGTACGTCTACTTAAAAGTTTAAATTTCATTTTTGCATTTTGGGGTTCAATACTTAGTTTTAATATAACTAAGAATTTTTTAAGTTTTAAAACATTTTTCTAAAGCTCTCCATTGTACTGACAGGTCCCTTTATTTAGGTACCTTTTCCTTTTAGGGGCCTCAGCCTTCACAGGAGATTGTATTCCTGGTTTGACTGCTAAGGCGTCTGCACTAATTGGCAACATAGAATGTTTACACTGCAGGTGAGGTAAGTAATATTTATGGAGGTTTTTCCAGATCACAGATGTCCAGCTGGAGTTCTACATCAGAATCCCCTGTGGAGCTTTTAAAAATCTGAATATATTTGAGCGCTATTCTTTCTGATAACAATCTCCGACCGTTGGGCCCACGCAAGTATATTTTTAAAACCTACAGGTGATTTCTGATGCTCACTCCAGCAGCAGTTCCCATTAAATCCGTCCGAGAGCTGCACACCTGCATGGTATTGTTTTGATGTATTTTCCCTCCAATCCAATTATTTTTAATACATTTGTTTTTACCAAATACCCTTCTCACGTATTACATCACACCAATATCTATTGAAAGATGTTACTAAGAAATAGTCCTGTGAACTCATTGTTGATTTAGCCATAAGAGTGTTTTTGAAGGCATTTGTTTGCTGTTATACCACATCGTCCTGTAAGAAAGCATGGGAGAAATTTCTCTCAGATAATTGTGCTTCTCCTGAAGACCGGCCTGTTATTGTATGTGTTCTCTATTTATTCATCTTGTTCATTCAAAAAGGCTTTCTGAGCACCTGAATCCCAGGGACTGTAAGTGTTAAGGACGTAGTGGTGAACAACACAGACAAGTCCCTTCCAGGGGTGGGCAGGTGGAGACAGATGCTAAGCAGGAGGCACATGGGCAATTTCAGGTAATTTTAGATAGTGATAGTGTTGTAGGTAATAGAACAGGATGATGTGCCAAATCGTGGCTGGGTAGTGTGTTTTGCATAGGTTGTCAGGGAAGCTCTGAGAACCTGACCTTCAAATTGAGGCTGAATGATACAAAGGGGTCAGGTGTGTGAAGATCTGGGGCGGTGGGACTCGCAAGAGCCAAGGCCCTTAGGAGGGAAAAGGTGTGGAATGATCAAGGAGCAGAAAACAGGCCAGGGGAGCCGGAATAGATGAGCATAGGGGAGATGGGTAGAAGAGGTCAGAGAGGTGGTCAAGACCCACATCACTTAGGGACACTTGGGTGGCTTAGTCAGTTGAGCGTCCAACTCTTGATTTTGGCTCGGGTCATGATCTCATGGTTGGTGACTTTAAGCCCCCCATCAAGTAGCCTTATAATGTTTGCAAACCTTATGCACACCTCTCTTTCTGCCCCCTGCCCTCTGTCATTTATGTTTACTCTATGAATCTTCTTGAATCTTACACCCTTTATCTGTGTTCAGGTTTCTTCTTCAAGTATACGGCGTACTTCTTTCACTGAGAACATGATTGGAAAACCTCCTTCTCAGTCTTTGTCTTAAAATGCCTTCATTGTACCCTCAGTCTTGATTGATATTTTGGCTAATGTGGTAGATTCTTTGGCTCTCTTAAGTGTCATCATGACCCTCCTATTTGGTGGCATCAGAAACCTAAAAAATTACAATTCCCTTACTGCCAGGGTGTGTGTGGTTGTGAACGTCTTCCATTTAGACACGCGTGCGTGGGGTCTGGAAAGTAGAAGGGAAGGTGGTGGTTGTCGCTGAGAAGCAAATGTCTGCGGTGGCAGAACTCCACATCCCATGTCGAGCCTCCAGTTTCTGGGCCTGAGGCTGTTGTAGCAGGAGGCAACCAGGGTAACGGCAGCAGTAGCTCTCCGGTCTCCAGATTGTAAGAACATCTACAGTTAAGTTATTTAAGTTGAAGAGAGTTTAGCAGGGTTGCTAAAGGATACAAAATCAAACAAAAAAAAAAACTGTGTTCTGTATATCAACAGCATGAAATAAAATACAACTTATAGCATCAACATATCAAGTACCTAGGAATAAATAAGATCTGGAACAAAAGATGTGTAAGATGGGTATGCAGGAAATGATAAAATGTTAAGAGAATCCAAGAAGACAAAAGCAGTGAGATGCTTGTAATGTGCAAGACTCATTATTATAACAATGTTAATGCTCCCCAAATGGATCTATAAATTCAATCCAGTATCAATCAAAATCCCTCTAATGTTCAGGGTTTGTGTTTGTTTTTGTTTTTGTTTTCTTTAAGAAAATAACAAGCTGACTCTAAGATTTAATGGGAAATGCAAAAGGTCAAGAATAGCTAAGACATTCTTAAAAAGAACAAGATGGGAAAATTTGCTTTTCCAGTTATCAAAACTTATTTAGAAGAGTATGGTGGCAGGGCACCTGAGCGGCTCAGTCGGTTAAGCGTCTGACTCTCGGTTTCAGCTCAGGTCACGATCTCATGGTTCGTGATTTCGAGCCCCGCATCGGGCTCTGCACTGACAGCGCAGAGCCTGCTTGGGATTCTCTGTCTCTCTGCCCCTCCCACAATCACTCAGTATCTCTCTCTCTCACAATAAATAAACTTAAAAAAAGAGTATATGGTACTAATGCAGGAGAGATAAGTAGAACAATGAAACGATCTGAAACGCAGAAGGAAACACATTGTACATGGACATTTGATTGTGTGACAGAGATGATACAGCAGTTTGGTGGGCAAAGGACAGCTTTTCAGTGGATGGTGCTAGAGTTGGCTATGTTCGTGCACGGGAGGGATGAACTATGATGTCCACACCACACACGTCTGGGTGGATGTAGACCAAAATATGAAAGTCAAAACCCTTCAGAAAAACAGGCTAAGTAAGGGCCTCAAACAGGGATTTCATTTAAAAAAGAAATCCAGGGGCGCCTGGGTGGCGCAGTCGGTTAAGCGTCCGACTTCAGCCAGGTCACGATCTCGCGGTCTGTGAGTTCGAGCCCCGCGTCGGGCTCTGGGCTGATGGCTCGGAGCCTGGAGCCTGTTTCCGATTCTGTGTCTCCCTCTCTCTCTGCCCCTCCCCCGTTCATGCTCTGTCTCTCTCTGTCCCAAAAATAATAAATAAACGTTGAAAAAAAAAAAAAAAAGAAAAAAAAATTAAAAAAAAAAAAAAGAAATCCAAATGACCTATAAATATGGGAAAGTGCGTTCAACCTTATTAGTCTCAGGGAAACGCAAGTTAAAATCACAAAAAGATATTACTAGATGGCCACAAGAATGGTTCAATTAAAATGACCGTGCGGGGCACCTGGGTGGCTCAGTCAACTGAGCATCTGACTCTTGGTTTCTGTGTAGGTCATGACCCCAGGGTCATGGGATCGACCCACATCAGGCTCATGCTGAGCATGATGCCTCTTTGAGGTTCTCCCTCTCCCTCTGCCCCTCTCTCCCACTCATGCTCTCTAAATAAGTAAGTACATTAATTAAAAAAATAAATAACGACCCACATCGGACTCGTGCTGAGCATGATGCCTGCTAGAGGTTCTCTCTCTCCCTCAGCCCCTCTCCCCTGCTCACGCTCTCTAAATAAATAAATAAATAAATAAATAAATAAATAAAATGACATCGTCTACCATTCAAGGGAATGGAAAGGTGATAGAAAGGTGATGGAACCACTTTGGAAAATATAATGGCATCATCTCCTTACATTGGGGATAAACATGGGGATGAATCCCATGACCCAGTCATTGTATTCCTATACATATTCAACATAGTTGCACGCACATGGAAGCAGCAGACATGTTGTTGCCTAAGAGCAGTCACAGCTTCATTATTTGTAATAGCCCCAAGTTGACAACAGCCCAAATGTTTGTCAGCTGCAGAATAGGTAAGTTACAGTATATTCAAATAATGGAATACTATTTAGTAGTGAAATACACAATTAAAGCTGCATGCTGGGGGCGCCTGGGTGGCTCAGTCGGTTGAGCAGCCGACTTCAGCTCAGGTCATGATCTCGCGGTCTGTGAGTTCGAGCCCCGCGTCGGGCTCTGTGCTGACAGCTCGGAGCCTGGAGCCTGTTTCAGATTCTGTGTCTCCCTCTCTCTGACCCTCCCCCGTTCATGCTCTGTCTCTCTCTGTCTCAAAAATAAATAAACGTTAAAAAAAAATTTTTTTTAAATAAATAAATAAATAAATAAAGCTGCATGCTGCACCTCACAAATCTCACAAATACGATGTTGGGCAGAAAAAAACCAGACACAAGAATAACTGCTCCATGATTCCATTTGTATTCAATGCAAAAACAGGCAGAACTAAAGACAGTATGGAAAAAGAACCAAAGTGAAGCTGAAATAGACCTGAAAACAAAGTAGCTATTGAAATGAAAGCTCAGTAGGTCTTTTCCTTTTCCTTTTCCTCTTCTTCCCTTCCTGAACAATTCAATCCGAAAGCCAGAACGTGTGTGGGGAGCAGCGGGGGGGAAGCCACAGGAAGTCGCAGCTGGATGGGGAGGGAATCGTGAGGACTATGGAAGCATATAAGCACACAAAGCACTTTAATAGCAGCTGGACACTGGTATGCTCAACACATGGCAGTTATTGTTTTCACAAAGGAACTTTGGCGAGATGGCGTAGCCACCACCTCTGTATCTTGTGTCACATCCTCGGGGCCTCACCTCTGATTCCAGCTGCATCTGGGACTTCGTTCACTTTGTGTTGACAGCTTCTCACTTCAAGCATGCAACACATATCACTCATTTTCTGCCCTGGTGCTTTGCAGTGCCCTGCGTGAGACGCCCATGGAAACCCACTTGGAATGTCCACATGCACAGCCTAGAAGTCGGGGAGGCATCCCCTCCTGGGACAACCCTCAGCCAATCAGGGATGGAAGTCAATGGGTAACCGCTTCTTACTATCAGTCCTTAGGCAGACAGTTCTAAGAAACATCTTCTCATTGCTCAGAAGGTTCCAGTGAGATCAAGCCCCAGTTGCCCAACTCAACAGTACACCCTGGTACTGGCTTTTCCTCCAGTACCTGATGCTTGCGTCACCTCCCAGATAAATTATTTGCACAGAAGGCTTTATCTCAGGCTCTGTTTTCAGGGCTAGCCCAGGAAAAGACAGGGTATCAGAAGGCCCTAGAAAGCAGTGCTGGGAAGTGGAATTACTCCTTGGATGGATGGCAACATGTGATGTTGGAAGGGGGTGGTGATAACACTTGCACGCCATAGCCTCCCAATTACTTTACAATTACTATGACCTTCCCTGCAGTGGGAAAGGGGACGGAGGTAGAAAGTGAAGCACTAGGCTCTTCCATGGTTTTAGCACTTGAAAGGCACAGGGCAATCGTAATTATATGGATTGTGGACTTGGTTGGCTTCTACTAAGTGCTTTAAAAGCTTTGCAAGGAGAAAATGAGAGGCTGTCGATTCAGGGCATGCTGTGAAACCCAGAGGCATTCTGGACTTCAAAACTTCAGAAGGTCTTAACTGGATCAAATCCAATTCCCAGTAAGGTTTCCAGCTTGCTGGCCCCTCCCCGCCCTGAGTTGACTTTCCCTCTGAAATGTTTCACTGTACCTGCTCTCTCACTCCCAGCGCCTGGGGTCACCTGACATATAGGCTACCTGCACCCAAGTCCTTGTCTCAGGCTCTGCTTTAGGAGGGAGCCCAAGACAGAAGAGGCCAATGGTGACTGAGTTGCCAAGTTTATGACCACAAAGACTTCAAGATTTCTAAGGGGAGCAGCCAACTGGTATGACTCAAGAGTAAGCATCATACCACAAAGAGGTAGCCTTTTAAAAATTCTTATTATATGCCTGACCCTGTTCCAAGCCCTTTACATTCATTACCTGAGCTAATTCTCACATTGGCTCCATGATGCAGGTATTTATTTGTCTCCCCCGCTCCCCACTTTGCTCTTACCCCCCAGATGAAAAAAAACTGAAGCCCATAACTTATCCAGAGTCACACAGTTAAAACATGACTGAGCCTGAATTCAGCTCAGTCTGTTTGACTCCTTACTCTCTTAGCCTCTGTGACATACTGATTTCCCCCAAATACAAATATCAACAGAGAAAGGGCAGAAATTATGCTCATGAATGCTGCCTTATGACAACACAATCCTCTAGTCTGGACCTGTGTGCACAGTATCCCTTCCCATCCTAAGAGGCATTTCCATGGCCAGTGCTTCTACTGATCTTTGCTGGGACTGAACTCCCAATTCAACCACCACTAAGCTGTGGGTGACCTTGTAAAATTACTTACCGCATCTGAGTCTAAGTTTCCTTACCTGTAAAAGCAAGTTCATAATATCGGCCTTACAGAATGTTATACAGTTAGTGTCTAATAACTGGTAGCTGTGCTTTTTCTAGTCAGAGGTCCACTGTTGGGAGCGATTAAGACAGAGGTTCAGGCAACACCCAGAAGAAGAGCAGAGCAGAAAAATTTTGGCCATGTTGTTTTGGTTGTCTACAAATGCCTTTTGGCTTTTATTGGATGTTACTAATAACTCCTAGGATGAGAGGCTTAAACTAGAAACCATTTTGTCCCCTGTAGGGGTCTGAGTGGGTGGCTCCCCAAAAAGATTAAGTCCGTGTCCTAACCCCTGAAACCTGTGAATGTCACCTAATTTGAAAAAAGGGTCTATGCAGCTATAATTGAGGATCTTGAGATGAGGCCATCCCAGATTATCCAGGGGGTTCCGAGATCCAATGGCCAGTGTCCTTATAAAAGAAAGGCAAAGGACGAGAAGGCCATGTGAAGACAGAGGCAGAGACTAGAGAGATGTTGCCACAAGCCAGGGAACACCAGGAACCACGGGAAAGTGAAGCAGACGAGCAGGATTCTCCCTTAGGGTCTTCAGAGGGAGCCCAGCCCTGCCGACATCTTGATTTTGGATTTCTGGTCTCCAGAACTATGAAAATAAATTTCTGTTGTTTTAAGCCACCAGTTTGTGGTAATTTGTTAAAACAGTCAAAGTAATCCACTCTTCTTTCTCCCACACAACACTGTTCTCTCTACAGAATGCTGCTGGGAAATGCAGCACATAAAGGCACGCCTTTGATATTAGCTAAGTCTTGAGGACTGAGGAAGTCCCTGAAAATCAATATAAATGTTTTTGCAGCCTTCCAAAATCTGAGAGCAAACTAAAACAGCAATGGGTAATAAATGTGTACTTGGTGTGTAACTATAGGGACTGTTTTCTTCAGACACATTTTCAAAGGCACCAATTTTTGTTTTAGAATTTAGACACGAAAAGCAGTGGTCTGACAATTACTCTTTTTTTTTTTTTTTTTTTTTTGAGAGAGAGAAAGCATGGGAGGGACACAGAGAGAGAATCTTAATCAGGCTCCATGCCGAGTGGAGCCCCGGGGGAGACTCGGATCTCACGACCGACCGTGAGATCATGAGCTGAAATCAAGAGTCCGATGCTTAACCAACTGAGCCACCCAAGGCGCCCCGCAAGCACTCTTTTTTTAACGATGTGGCAATGGGGAGAGAATGGTCCATGCCTAAAAATAGCAAAAGCATTTAAAACCTGTCACCAGGGCGCCTGGGTGGCGCAGTCGGTTAAGCGTCCGACTTCAGCCAGGTCACGATCTCGCGGTCCGTGAGTTCGAGCCCCGCGTCGGGCTCTGGGCTGATGGCTCAGAGCCTGGAGCCTGTTTCCGATTCTGTGTCTCCCTCTCTCTCTGCCCCTCCCCCGTTCATGCTCTGTCTCTCTCTGTCCCAAAAATAAATAAACGTTGAAAAAAAAAATTAAAAATTTATTAAAAAAAAATAAAAATAAAAAAATAAAACCTGTCACCAGTCAGGATCCCACCTGACAAAACTATTATCTGATGACAGGATTGGATGTACCCAAATAGGCCAAAGGAATAGTGTTTGATCATGAAAAATAGTAATTTATTTTAGGTAACCAGTGAGATATTTTTAAGTATCAGTCAAATTTGCTTTTTTTCATGTAAATCAGCTTCATAAAAAGCATCTTACTCTGAGATGTAGCTTGGAGCTTTAAATGTCATCTTCTGATGAGCTCAGAATAGATAGACCCAGTTTTACAATCATTACAGGCTTCTGAAATATAAAAGAGAAAATAATTCAGTAAAACTAATGTATATATCCATAGAGTCTCTCAAAACCAACCACCACCACCCCTCAAAAAAAAAAAAATCTCATTTTAGTAGCTGGGTGGATTGACAGAACCAAGAATTAACTGGGTTTTTTTCTTGGACTGTATACAAACAATTTATTCTTTAAAATGGTTTAGGAGTACCCTGGTATCCTCCTCTCTGAGTTTTTTATACGTCACTATGTCACATCCTTCCCTCTTCCCTACCCACCCGTCTCCCGATGTCATTTGTTAGGACCTGTGGTATTGGTTGCTACTGGTACCCTGGGTGTGCACGTTGCCCCCATCTACCCCGTCCTTGGGCTTCTAAAGCCCCAGAGTATGGTGGCCTCACAGGGACCGCGGTCTCATTTTGTTAGCATCTCTTATCCCAAACTGTGGCTCACCACGACCTCCGGGTGCCACCTCCTGGAACATGGGGGTAGCATAATGTATCTCCTGGGAGTGTCCAGTTCCTGGGCAAAAGACAGGGAACAGAGTTACTAGGCCTGTCATCCGAATCTCTGATCACCATTTCGAGGGCAGGGTTTAGCCAGCTGCCCTCGAAATGGTGTGCAGCCTCTGGACTTTTCCCAGAGAGCACTCACCATCTTGGGCTGTGCGAACACACTGCCTTGGTTCCAAGCCTGGCACAGAGTCTATGGGAACGAGATAAATTGGGAGTCAGTGGTGTTTGCATAGTACAGAGCAGGTAATTTGCTTAGCGCCATGCCTGGGGACAAGGCCGGCCCTCAGTCAGTTGGCCGGGTTTATTCTCATCGTTACCAAGGCCCTGCCCTGGGTCTATTTACCGTAAAGCAGCATATGATGCCTGCATTAAGAGGGGGTCATAAGAGGCTCTGGAACACCCTGCGAATCATTCTGAATTGACATTAAAATATCTCCACGATACGTTGTGAAGTGAAAAAAATCAAGGCGTAGGATGGCATGGCTATGACCTGCTACCAGATGCATAGAGTATCTGTGGAAGGATTTTAAAAACCGATGATTAAACCGGCAGGGTGGAACTGGACGTCATGGGTCAGAGGGAGCCCTTGTATTCTATAACTTTTCTTCATTTTTTTTTTGTACCCGTGTGTCTGTACAACCTTAAAAAAATTTTAAAAAGACGAAACCTGAAACCAACCAACCAAACCAATCAAAATACCTAACAAAGTTCTCTTACCTGCTTGAGTTTCACAGACATTTGCGTATATTCCAATTTCCATGGGTGTATTTCCATAGTCTCTGGGTGCCTGATCTCTCATAGCTTTTCCTACATAAATTGGTACAGACACATTAAACCAATTCAGCCACATTTTTCTCATTTCCTCTGCCAAGGAGCCGAATCCCCCAAAGTTCCGAAACAAAGAATGACCCTGCTCCAATGGCCTACACTGTCATCCATTGAAGGAAAACCATGGGCTCAGCGAGGAATCCATATCACCCGCTTCTCCAAGCCAGAAGCCCTTCTGATTTATTTCCCTGGGTCTGCAAGGAACATCCTTTGCCCATCAGATTACGCAGATTGCATTTGGGTTGGCCAGAGACACATTTTCTTTCCTTTGCTGAAAAAGAACAGTCTGTAAAAAGCTTTGTAATATCTGCAAGAGACAGTAAATAACCCAGCCGAGTTCTATTGAATCCTGGCCAGTAATCAAGAATGCTAATTCCACTTTTGCAAGACCCTGGGCTTTTTGTAAGAAGGGAAGACAGGTTGTAAAAAGGTATAAGATGTATACATTTTGACATCTAGTTTCAAGTTTTGTGTCAACTGAGTCCCTGACTTCTCTGACTTAAAACTCTCTAGAGGAGGCACAGGGGGAGGCACAGGTGGCTGACATGCATCACTTAGGTCTCTCCCTAGCTGTGACAGTATCTCCCCATTCTACAGGTCAGAACACTGAGGCTCCAGCAAGTGAAGGAGCCTGCCCAACGCCCCTCGGCTCACTGGTACAGAGACATCCTGGTTTTTTGTGCAAATCCTGATATGCCTCCATACTTGTGGGCCAAGTGAAAAGGCCAAATTTCAAAATCTTAAGTAGAGGTGGTCCCGAGAGGTGACTGGCGAAAAGCAGTGCCTGGGGCTTGATGCAGCACCTGAGGTGAGGCAGAGGCATGTTGCTCGAGTTCATCTTCAATTACGGAGCTTCCTCGGAGGGGCAGGGCCAGCAAGGAGGTGGACAATTACAAGGCAAAGCTCTTGCCTTTGCGGAGCTGGCGGTCGGGACCCACCACCTCATTTGCAGGGCCCAGTGCAATGCGAACATGCGGGGCCTTTTGTTAAAAAATTATTAAGATTTGTGTGCCCATGTTTACAGCAGCATTACTCACAATAGCCCAAAGGCGGAAGCAACCCAAGGCCCCACTGACAGACGAATGGATAAATTTAGCGGATATATGTATTTGTATCTACGTATGTATCTGTGATGGAATATTCTTCAGCTTTAGAAATGAAGAAAATTTCTGACACATGCCCAACATGGATGAATCTTGAGGACATTACGCTGAGTGAAATAAGCCTGTTACCAAAGGAGAGACACCCTAGGATTCCCTTAGATGAGGTCCCCAGAGTAGTCAATTCATAGAGGAAGAAAGGAGAACGCTGGTTGTCAGGGGCTGGGGTCGGGGGAGCTGAATGGGGAGGGTTTAATGGGGACAGGATTTCAGTGTTGTAAGATGAGAAAAGTTCCGTGCATGGATGGTGGTGATGGTTGTGGAGCAGTGGCAGTGTCCTTATACTGAACTGTATACTGAACAGTGGTTAAGATGGTAATGTTTATTGGTTTTTTATGTGTATTTTACAATTTGCTTTTATTTTTTTAATGCTTATTCATTTTTGAGAGAGAGAGAGAGAGAGAGAGAGAGGGAGGGAGGGGCAGAGAGAGGGGGACAGAGGATCAGAAGCGGGCTCTCAGCTGACAGCAGCGAGCCCAGTGCGGGGCTTGAACTCACGAGCTGCGAGATCCTGACCTGAGCCGAAGTTGGATGCTCAACCCACTGAGCCACGCAGGCGCCCCCTTCGTCGTATCCCATTTTTAATTTTCCTTTCCCTTCCTCTTCACCTTCTCTCCTGTTCTCTGTATCCAACGCCCACGGAAAACCGTGAAAAGCTGCCAAAGAACTTACCTGCTCTGTACTTTGGTAGTATCCAAAATGTCAGAATTGGGATTATTACCATTAGCACCAGCAATAATCCCAGAAGCAGTAGCTGCAGACAGAAAGGACAGCTGCCTCCACCTGGAAGAAGATAGCGGTTCATTGGTTACCGCACAGCTTTCTTTTCCAATGACATTGAACTGTAGAGTGTTCTGGAAAGGGCAGTTTACAACCGTCTCCTAAATTAACTAATTTAATTGCCTCAGACCACTATGGACACCTGCAACTCTCGAGAGGTAACTTGTCAGTCAGTGAAGTTCTTAAAGTCACAACCAAATACATCTTCCACAAGGGGTCGCACAAAGGAAGAGAAAAACAGCACAGCCTTGAACCAGATTCCTGGCAACACTGTTAGTCATAAGGCTCAGAACAGCCTGGCCACTTATTGGGCAAAGCCCTTAGTCATGTTGGCATGATTTATGTCTCCTAAACAGCTACCATTCGTTATTAACTACACGCCAGATGCTGTGTTAAGCACTTTGCGTACATTGCCTTATTTATCTCATTGATATCACTCCCATTTTACAAATGAGTAAGGCTCAGAGAGGATAGAGGACTTTCCTACAGTCACACAGCTAGTAAGTGGAAGGGCTGTGGTTTGTAGGCAAAAGCAGGACTCTGGAGCCTGAGTCCAACAGGCTGCCTCATCTGTTAGAACTTACCAAAGAGCAGGGTGTGGGCTCTGTTCTTCTGTGGATGAGGCTAGGTGAAGTGTTCAATGCCCAAGTGTGCCTACTGCCTTAGCTAACCTCATTTTTGTTCTACCCTCCTCCTACTTGACAAGTGTCACTTCATAAGGACCTGGAAAGCCAGGTTTGAATCTAGAATTCTCAGACTCCTCAGACTTCTGTGCCAGAATATGGCGGCATGAAGAGAGTCAGCCCTAGCCCCAGGCCCAGCCCAGCTTTCCACTCGGGCTCTGATGTGCACCCCAAGGGGCCTCGCCTGCACATGGATCCTCTAGCCTGCATGTCCAAATGCTGTCCACACCCCCCACAAGAAGCCCCCTACACTTGAGTCTAGGGATGCTCCCATCCTTACCCTGGTACAATCTTGGGAGGATGAGCTGGGAACAAGACTTGTGTAGGCCCTGGAAGGAGGGTTCTGATGTGACTGGGTAGGGAATTCAGGTGCAGGTACCCAGAATATGGTTTAGGAAAGTGGAGATACAGGGTCCAGGTGGGCACATTCTCATGTTTCCCTGGGCCCCTCGGCCTGTGGGAAGATACATGGCCAAGAAGCACCAAAGCAGTGCCTTCCAAAACACAGGACTGGGACAGGGGCCCTTCTCACCACACGGGTGGTCCCCCAGAAGTCTAGACTCACCAAGCATTAGTAGTGGGCAAGAAACAGCCAAACGGGAGGGCACAGGCATTAGAAGTCAATGAAAAAGCAGAAGAAAATCAAGACCGGGCTCCAAGCCCAAGAAAGATGCAAATTCTAATGTGCTAGCTTAGAACCTGGGCAGTGGGAGATCAAGGCAGGAAGCAGGGTCAAGTCAGGAAATCTCACTGCAAGGTTTCTTCCTGACCTAGCTTCTAGGCTTTTCATCTTCTTTTGAATGGCAAAAAGAAACCCCACCAGAATTTGTGTGGAACCTTCCAAAGGAAAGGCCTTTGGATGCATACAGCCAAAGTGGGAAGTGCGTGGGCAGGGGAGAGGCTGGCTGCAGTTTTTGGAAGCAAATCCAGAGCCTGTCGAAAGAGTTCAGGTAGCCCTTACCTGTCGAGGGATTGATGAAGACTGGTTGACTGTATTTTGCATGGTCAGGCAATTTGTTTTCAGCTTTGCACCTATACTCTTCCCTTCCGCCAGTGCTTTTCTTGGTTAAGTTGAATTCAGCGGGCTCCCTTACATACTTGGAAATGGCTGGTGATATGGCAGTATCTTTTTCAAAGAAAGTATAATTGATGGGCAGAGAGCCGTTGAGTGAGATGCAATGCAGTATTATATGTCGGTCTGTTTCTATGTTAATGACGTTAACGTTCAGCACTGGTGTAATCACTGGGTCTAGGCAAATGAAAGTATGTGTTAAAGGGATGAGCAGAATGGATTCACCCACTCAGTCCACCAGCATGGATTGAACCTCTATTCCTGACTGTGGACGCAAAGATAATGACACCCTTCTTGAGAAGCCAAGGAGCTTGCAGCCCAGTGGGAAAGACCGATGGTATATGGTTAGCTCCACTCAATGTGGCACAAGCTGGGTGCTGAGAACACCAGAGGGTGGAGGGTGTCTCTTACTTTGAGGAATCAAAGCACAAACTTGCCTTTCAGCAGAATTCTCCATCTGTTTATTGTTGACAACGAGTGTAATTCTGTCAAAGATCTAGTTCCAAGTATGAAGTTGAGAGGCGCTCTTAGTCCCAGTCTTTATGAGGCTACCTTGTTTTTTTTTTTATCAAAGAAATCTAAAAATATAATCTTTTCTAACTGTATTTTTATTTATAGAATTCAGCTGAATGATTATCTTCTACTTCCTCCCACAAGCAGGAAGTAATTCTGATAGATTCAAGAGAACTTTTCAACAGGAAGTGTGTGGGTCTGCTTAACTCTGTCAGGGAAAACCCTGTGGTGTGGGTATTTTGTGGGAGAATCCAGCTATATTATTTATTTAATAATTCAGTAGTAAAGCAGTATTATAGGAAAGGAAGGATAATTGTTGAGTACCCATCATGTACCAGGCTTGCTATTCACATTACCTCATTTCACTTTGTAACAACAGTACTACAAGGAGGATAATATCATGCCCATTCCGCAGATGAACCAACTGTGATTCAGAGAGGTAAGAAACTCACACAGCTAGTAAACCAGCAGATCCAGGGCCAACTCTCAGATTTTTTTTTTTTTAAATAATATCAGTTTGGCACAGAAACAATGAAATACAAGGACCCAAGTATAAGTAAAATCAAGGAAAATGATTTAGTCTCCTTGCTCCACCCCTCCCTTGAGCAGAATCCCTGAAGCAACATCCTTGACAAGGCAGCACCTGGTTGGTGATGGTGGCCTCAGAGAGCAACTTTGGGAAGAGCACTGATAGGACATTCTTCCAATGGAACTGAAATTATACATATCTGTGGGACAGAAGCTCAGGAAATGAAGACTTGGGGTTTTTTTAATCAGCTGATTTAAGGCTTCAGCCATCAAGTTCATAAACCATCTAAAACTGGGCTTATTCCTTACAGGAGTGTAGGTCCCCGTTATTCAAATGGAGGAAACCCACACTAATAGTGGGTCTTGACATCTTTTCTCACACTGAATCTCAGTGATTTGAAGGACAATCGTATGTTTTCTCTGCCAAGTAAGTGCCTACTCTCCTCACCCCACGCTGCCCACAAAAGACTGAGATTCCCACCCAGAGTTAAAACCCATGTTAAATGGTATTTTACCATTTAACCCATTTTAATGATTGAGGGCTGGAGATATAGCAAAGGCGCATCTAAAGGGAATATGCAAAGTTGCACGGGAAGCCAGGGGTGCACAGGTTCCCCGACGCTCACCCCGTTGCTCTTTCTGCAGTACAAGGCGGCCCAGTCCAGCCTGGTGGCCTAGATGGACTATTATCAGTGGAGGGCCTGCCCTCACGTCATGTACCACATCCTAAGACCATGTTTGTAAGGATTTGCCCCTTCTTCACTCTTCTTCTACAATATGGCTTCTGTTCATTTTGGGTTCAAAACTGTCCTAAAATGGTTGGTTTTAACCGGGATCTCCTAAAAGCCTTATGCAGAGATTTGCATCTGTAATCTCATGAATATGTCTCAGGAAAAGTACCCATCACTATCATTCGATCGTTAAGACAGCTATAACCTAAAATGCTAAGAACCCTTGCACTAGAGCAATGGCGCTCAGTAGAACTTTCTGTAATGATGGAAACGTTCTGTCTGCACTAACAAGGCAGCCACCGGCCGGCTGTGGCTATTGAATACACTAAGGAATTGAGCTTTTTGCTTCATTTAGTTTTAATTAATTTGGATGTAAATGTAAATAACCACACGTGGCTAGTGGCTACTATGCTAGAGAGCACAGACCTAGAGAATCACTCAAAGATTCAGTCAGTGAGTCAGAGCTCTTATGTTTAGAAGCCTCCAGGTTCCATGCCCACATATCACCTGGAAACCCTCTCTCCCTCTCTCAGAAGTCCTTTATCAAGGTCACCTTTATAAATGAGACCATTAATGCTAGGTTGTGAGAGGCTTGGGTGGGAAGATGGGAGAGAAAAATATAGCAGTAATAAGATGTGGTTGGGCAGGAAGAGTGCTGGCTGGTGGGATGCCTGCTGGGTGGTCACTGCAAAGGGAAGAAGTTGGAAAAGACCTGGGGCTTTGAAGACCTTTGCCGCAGGGTCCAATACTGATTCTAAGTCTTCTTGCACCTTCAGAGAAAAAGTAGTTTTTGCCTACGTGATGGGAATCCTAGAATAAAGCATCTAGAAAAGATCTCAACAATTTCCCAAATTGTTCACATAAGGCTTTTTGTCTAAGGCAATCAGGCTATCATTATTTGAAATAGCAATGAGTTTTTGGAAGAGGTATGCCGGATTGCCACGATGTCATTCCCCAAATACCAGCCGTGGCGGTTGGCCACCCTGCCTGCTATCTTCCACCCAGCCGAATACGACAGGCACATCTGTGGAAGCCCAGAAGGCGCAAACTGAGCGGTTGGTCATAAGACACCAACCTGGGGCGCCTGGGTGGCTCAGTCACTAAGCTCCCGACTCTTGATCTCGCCTCAGGTCATGATCTCACTGTTTGGGAGATTGAGCCCTGCGTTGGGCTCAGCGCTGACATTGCAGAGCCTGCTTGGGATTCTCTCCCTCTCACCTTGCCCCTCCCCAACTCGCACCCTTGCATGCACGCTCTTTCTCTTCTTAAAATAAATAAGTAAACGTTAAAAAAAATAAAAGATCCCAACCTAAATGGGAGTACTTGCTTCAGTACAACGATCTCAGCCACAAAGTGCTCACCAAAGATCCTGCCTTAATTCATTGGGCCCTATGCAAGATCAGCAAATATCTATCCCAATCCCAAGACCTCACTCTTAGGAGCTCTGTTAGGAATTGGGTCCCCCTTATTCTGGTATTATGTTTTCAAAACTGACAGAAATAGGAAAAAAAAACTTATCTAGGAAGGAAAATTGGATCGACCATTTAACATTTCATATTAAGTCTGGCAACGATGACCCTATGTATTATAATAGCTTAAAGAAGTCTATTAATCATTAAAAAAAAAGTCTTCGGAAGAGCAAGCAAAATGGAATTAATAAGAATAAAGATCTCAGTGACATACTTTCCAAGCCCTTGATTGAATATTCGCAGGAGAGCAGAGAGCCCATTCTAGGACAGGAAAGAATCCCACAAATCACAGGGCCCCCCCCCAGGGATGAGTCTCTACTTACCAACAAAGGTGAAGTTGAACTCATGACTGTATTTGATAACTGAACAGTTAGAAACTTGGACTTTGCATTTGTAGGGACCCAAATCATGGGCTTCTGAGACACTGAGGTTAAAAATCATGGGTTCACCTTTGCCTTCCTGGGTTCTCAGGTGCTTCTCATGCCGAAACAAAAGATAGGTGATCTGTAGTGATGGGTTCTGGCTGGAACAAATTAAAGACACATTTTGACCCCTCGTGACTGCATTTGTTTTTGAGTTCAAACTTGGAGAAAGGAGTTCTGGAAAACAGAGTAACACAAGAAAAAAGTCTTTGTTAATGTCGCTTAATAACTAAGTGGTAATCTGGCCACATTTTGTGGGTCAAGGGGTAGAGACGCTCGTTCCTGGAGAACTTTCTTGTCGGCACAGCCAGGCTGATCAGTGTGTGAGGAAAGCCTCAGCACCTACAGAGGCTCCTTCCAGTGACGGATGGGTGGCCTTGACCAGCTCTTCCGTGCTTGCTAGCTCTTCTGCTGGTGAGAGCTTGAAGTGGACACTCTAATTTTTCCTTCTTTCTTTTTTTAAATTTAAATCCTAGTGAGGGGGCGCCTGGGTGGCTCAGTCGGTTAAGCATCCGACTCTTGGTTTTCGGCTCAGGTCACGATCCCGCGGTTTCGTGAGTTCGAGCCTCACATTGGGCTCCAGGCTGACAGTGAGAAGCCTGCTTGGGATTCTCTGTCTCCCTCTCTGTCTCTGCCCCTCCCCCACTCGCGCTATCTCTGCCTCTCTCGAAATAAATAAATTAAAAAAAATTTCATTCCAGTTACTTAATGCACAGTGTGATATTAGTTGCAGGTATACAGTGTGATAAAAGACACTCCCTTAAGACTGGCTGTGCTGACTCAGAGATATTAAAATTCCGGGGCGCCTGGGTGGTTCAGTCGGTTAAGAGTCTGTACTCTTGATTTCAGCTCAAGTCATGATCTAACGGTTCGTAAGACCTAGCCCCTGTGCTGACAGCACAGACCCTGCTTGGGGTTCTGTGACTCCCTCTCTCTCTGCCCCTCCTCCACTCTCCCTCTGTCTCTCTCTCTCTCTCTCACTCTCACTCTCTCTCTCTCAAAAATAAATAAACATTAAAAAATTTTTTTTGAAATAAATATTAAAATTCTAGGTTCTCTGACCAAACATTATGTCTGGTGACCTTTTTGGACCATTATTTCTTTTAAATTTCTTATTTTGAAAAAGAAAATTATTTAAATTTTTTTTTTTAATATTTGTTCATTTTTGAGAGAGGGAGAGAGACACAGAGAGAGTGAGACATAGAGAGAGAGAGACAGACAGAGGGCAAGCAGGGGAGGGGCAGAGAGAGAGGGAGACACAGAAACTGAAGCAGGCTCCAGGCTCTGAGCTGTCAGCACACAGCCCGAGGCGGGGCTCAAACCCGTGAACTGTGAGATCATGGCCTCAGCCAAAGTCGGGTGCTTAACCAAGTAAGCCACCCAGGTGCCCCGGGAAAAAAAAAATTATTATTTCAGAAAAATTTTAATACAACAGTAGAGAAGAGTATGTAATGATCCCCCAGGGGCCTACCACCCATTTTCAACAAGTATCAACTTGTAGTCACAACTGCTTCATCCGCCTCCCATCCCATTCTATTATTTTTATTTTTATTTTTATTGTTTTGTTTTTTGACGGGGGGGGGAGCGGCATGTGAGTGGGGGAAGGGCAGAGAGAGAATCATAAGCAGGCTCCACGCCCAGCACAGAGCCCAACTCCGGGCTCGATCTCACAACCGTAGGATCATGACTTGAGCCGAAATCAAGAGTCAGACACTTAACCGACCAAGCCACCCAGGCACCTCCCCTTCCATTATTTTAAAACAAGTCCAAGACCACATATTATTTCCTCCATAAATTTCAGTACTGAGAATAATAAAAACAGCCCTTGACAAGTGAGAACCGGCCTGGCTAGGAAGTGACCCACCGCTAAGAACACCAATACCAGACAAAGACCCTGTGACCATGTTGGATTGAGACAAACACAAGATAATTTCACAATCATCTCCGAACGCAGATAAAGACGTGAGCATCGTCCAAACCATAAAAATGGCCAAACATCCCCCTGAACTGGCTGATATGAGTGACTACTGAATCTTCATCAGCCCTGACTCTGCCTTGCTCCGTTCTTCCTGTCTTTTAGATCGTAATTATTGAGATGGCCAACCATATCACTATCCTCACTCCCTGAAAGCATCCAATCCAGAGGAAAGCCTGCTGCTTTGAATCTCCCTCCAAAATCACCTAACATAAGTCCAAATCTTATCATAAGAGTCTAACACCTTCTTGCTGAGACATCCCGTGGCTCCCACGGGACACACTTGCTGTCACTTCCAAGAGTCAATACACCCAGCTTTGTTCAACTACACATGTGTCCTTGGTGATCTTTGCCTGGAGGACAGTGATAGTTTGTAGCTCTAAAAGGTAAAGATTCTTTTTTGTAAAAATACCATTATCACACCCAAAAATTAACATTGTTTTTGAAATGTTGTATCAAACATCTAGTTAGTATTCAAATTTTCCTGTCTCCTGGTGGGTTTTTTTTTGTTTTTGTTTTTGTGTTTGTGTTTTGTTTTTTTAGGATCCAAAACGGTGCATTGTAATTAGTTGATATGTTTCTTACATCTTATTTTTATTTATTTATTTTAAAATTTTTAATGTTTATTTATTTTCGAGAGAGAGAAACGGAGAGTGAGCAGGGGAGGGGCAGAGAGAGAGAGGGAGACACAGGCTCTGAGCCGTCAGCACAGAATCCGACAAGGGGCTCAAACTCACAAACTGTGAGATCATGACCTGAGCTGAAGTTGGACGCTTAACAGACTGAGCCACCCAGGTCCCTCCCCACCTTTTTTTAATTAAAAAAAATTTTTTTTAATGTCTATTTATTTTTGAGAGAGAGAGAGAGAGAGAGAGTGAGAGTGAGAGTGAGGGGGAGACACAGACTCTGACACAGGTTCCAGGCTCTGAGCTGTCAGCACAGAGCCCGACACGGGGCTCAAACCCACGAACTGTGAGATCATGACCTGAGCTGAAGTTGGACACTTAACCGATTGAGCCACCCAGGCGCCCCTATTTCTTATGTCTTTTTAAATCTGTAGATGTTTCCATCTTTTTCTTTCCCCTGCAACTTATTTGTGGAAGATGGCAAGCTCTTTGTTCGATAGTGTTTTCCATGGTCTGGATTTTGTTGATCACATTCCCATGGTATCCTTTACCTTGGCCCTCTGTCCCTTGTCCCCTGAATTTAATGAAATTCAGATTAGCTTTTTTTTCTTTTAAGTTTTGTTTATTTAAGTAATCTTTACACCCAATGTGGGCTTGAACTCATGACCTCAAGATCACGAGGCTCATGCTTTTCCTATTAAGCCAGCCAGGTGCCCCCAGATTAGCTTTTATTTAGCAAGAATGCATGAGGGTAGTGTGCACTTCCATTACGAGGCACATAATGTCTGGTCATCTCTCTTTTTGTTTCTTAGTCGGCTTTGACAATAATCACTTGGAAGCATTATTTCATTAGAGGTTGCAAAATGGTGATATACTAATTCATTCCTTTTCCATTTATTATCTGAAATAATTCTATAAAGAGAAACTTGCCCCCATCAACTATGGTTATATGGAGATACGGTTTGCATTGAAAAAGCAGGATAAATGCTTGATTCTCTTCCTTTATTGACTGGTTCTGAAAATAATGAGTTGGTTTCCTAGCATCTTGTAACAGGATATTTTTCTTTTACTGTTGTTATTTTTTTGTTTAAGAATCATTATGAACTTGGGGCACCTGGGTGGCTCAGTCAGTTAAGCATCCAACTTCGGCTCAGGTCATGATCTCATGGTTTGTGAGTTCAAGCCCCGCGTCGGGCTCTGTGCTGACAGCTCAGAGCTTGGAGCCTGCTTCGGATTCTGTGTCTCCCTCTCTCTCTGTCCCTCCCATGCTCATGCTCTGTCTCTCTCTGTGTCTCAATAATAAATAAGTGTTAAAAAATTTTTCAAAAAAAGAATCATTATGAACTCATAGTTTACATATTTGATGTATTTCAATCCATTGCAATTATTATTTTTATTGTCCCATTTTTTGGCCATGGCTCCTGAGTCCTTTTTTGTTTTGTTTTTTGTTTGTTTGTTTGTTTTTAAGTAAGCTCTATATTCAATATGGGGCACAACATGGGGCTCAACACGGGGCTCAAACTCATGACCCCAAGATCAAGAGTCACATGCTCTACCAGCCAGGAACCCCTCATGAGTCCTTTGACACTAGCTAGTAGTCTTTGATAGCTTGTATATTTGTATTTTATTATTTTAAAATGCCAAGGAAAAAAGTAACCCTCATCAGAAAATCTAATGTAAAAGAATAAAATTATTAAAGAATTAAAGAAATATTAGAAAATGTTTTTATATCACCTGAGAAGAAAATCTCTTCCAAATAAGATACAAAAATTGGAGCCACAAAGAAAAGACTGAAAAATTGACTCCCCTAAAACTTAAAGCTTTTCTATGGCAAAATTAAGACAAGTGACAATCTAAAAGGAAATACTTAACATATAAATGAAAGCAAGGGATTTTTCATGTATATATATTTTCATATATGTATATATATAGATAGATATATAGATATAGATATATAGATATGTCAATGGCAACTGAATAAGAAAAAGACAAATAAATGGACAAATAATATGAATAGGTAATTTCCAGAAGAATGAAGGCAAAAGGCCATTAAATAATGCTAGGGCCACGGGACAGTTTGGGTGGAGGAGGAGTTTAGGCCCCTCAAAAATGTCATCAAGCTCCCTTGCCCTTTTTGATCTGGACAACTGACATTTTCTCAGCTTCTGTAAGCTCAGCTTCAAGATAAAGCCTCTCCTCTCCTTCCAACCAGACGGCTGTCCCTAAATTTCCTTTCCATAGAACTTCTGGAGCTTTCATGACCAATAAACATGAAGAAGATGCTCTGGTTCACAAGTGATGAGGTCAAAACAGCACTGAGATATTGTTTTTTACTCATCGGATTGGCACAAACTTAAAAACAGATTGTGTCCACTGTTGGAGAAGGCTGGGACACACTCACCCTGTGACTGGGTACCCGGTCTGCGTGTTGAGAGGGCAACTTAACAATTCAAATGTACATGCCCTTTGACCCCGCGATTTCACCTCCAGGATTTTATCCTCCAGAGATGCTCTCCCCCTCTCCTGTGTCCACAAAGGATGTTTTGTATGAGGATTTTCTTTGCAGCATTGTTTACATTACAAAGAAAAAAATGGATAAATCAGTAAGGGGGGTGGTTACATGAACTATGGCTGAGTCACATTATGAAATGCCAAGCAGCCGTTGAAAAAAGAGAGGTGAGTCTACATCTACTGCTTACAAGGATTTCTGTGATGTATTGTCATCTAAAAATAGGACTGGGCCCCTGGGTGGTTCAGTTAAGCATCAAGACTCTCGATTTCAGCTCGGGTCATGATCTTGAGGGTCGTGAGTTTGAGTCCCACATGGGGTTCCGCGCTGACAGTGGAGAGCCTGCTTTGTGATTCTCTCTCTCCCTCTCTCTCTGCCTCTCCCCTGCTCTCTCTCTCTCTCTCTCTCAAGTAAATAAATAAACTTTAAAATAAATTAAAAAGGACACGTCACAGAAGAGTTTGTTTCCTATGGTACCGAATAGAGAATGACTGTTGATAAGTGGTTGCTTCTGGAAATGGAGAATTGGAGAGCACAGCAGCACTTTCATATTTCATCTAGTCACAGCAGCATGGGCTGGCATTTACTGACAGCTTACCATATACCAAGTTCTGTGCTAAGGGACATGGCTTGTCTCACCGAGTCCTCGTAAGAACCCTCCCAGGTAGGTGATTTTATTATCCTCACATCACAGAGGAAAGAGATTAAGTGTCAGGTGGTTACATTAGACACCCAGCCTGCCTGCTGGAAAACGGTAGAAACCGGGGTTAGGACCACAAGCCTGGCTGGTCTAGTTCCATGATGATAAACCACCTCCCAATATATATTTTTACTTTGTTGCTTGAATTATTTTACAATGATTATGTGTTGATTTTCTAAATTAAAAAAAAAACCAATAACAACAGAGAAAGAAAGAAACATTTCAGCGTAAAAGCAATCTCAACATTTAATCTCTGAACCTCAGCAAAGAGCCTTCAACTCCCTCCCTCCCATCATTTCCGTTTAAACTGTAGGTAACAGAAAAGACTTGACTTTGGTTGTTCGTCTAAAAGCAAAGAAAGACTTATTCGTGAATGGTCGTGCTGAAAGCTGACCATCTTCACGTGTCGGTGAAAAGAGTTTTGGTAAAAGAGAGAAGGAAGTAAATGAAACTTACTGTTCCTCCATTCACAATCCAGGGCAGCTCTTTGAACTGAGAGAGAGAAAAGGAACATGAGAAAACTCTTTTTCCACATCACGTTTTGGTTTGGAGACACAAGCTTCAAAATGGCAAATGAGCCATACATGCGAGAGAAGAAAAAAATGCCCTAAAAGAACAGTTTCTTGAAACAGCTCCAGAAGAAATTAGGGAGGAGGACACAGGAGGCATGATGACCCCATACTGGTGAGTCATTTAGGGAACTTCCTCTTTTTTGACAACGTAAAAGAAATTGGAGGTGCCTAGACAAGTTTGAAACAAAATATGATTGGTTGGTTTGACCGACCTGTGTTCCCCCAATGAGTTCTTGCACGAAGAGACTGGTGGTTCATGGGTTCAAGCCCCATGTCAGACTCTGTGCTGACAGCTCAGAGCTGGGAGCCTGCTTCAAATTCTGTGTCTCCCCTTCTCTCTGTCCATCCTCCACTCACACTCTGTCTCTCTCTCAAAAATAAACATTAAAAAAATTAAAAAAAAAAAGAAATGTCTTGTATTAAATATTATATTAAATGCTGGTTCTTAGGCCCCACTCCAGACTTACTAGGAATAAAACCTGGGACTCTGAATTGTAACAAGGGCCCCCAGCAGTCTCTGAGTCTCTACGTTACAACCCAGAGAGGCTTGTGATTCACTTCTACTCCATCTAGAATTCTCCTGGCTCTGTGAAATGTATGCAGAAGTAGAGTCACATAGCGGCGCCTGGGCGGTTCAGCAGATTAAGCATCTGACTCTTGATAGCAGCTCAGGTGGTGACCTCGGGGTCATGGGATCCAGCCCAGGGCAGGTTCCGCACTGAACATAGAGCCTGCTGGAGATTCTCTCTCTCCCTCTCTCTCTGCCCCTCCCCTGCTCAAGCTCGCTCTCTCAAAATAAATAAATAAAAACTTAAACAAAAGAAGTAAAGCCACATATTCCAGTGTCACCAGTCTGAAGTGGGGAGTAGCACGTGTGAGGGGCTTCCCAAGTGGAGGGAGCTGTGATCTGGCCAGGCCACTTTGGTGGTGATTTCTTTTGCTACTCTAAGGCCTGCCCTATAGGTCTCCCACTTTTCTGTGGACAGGGGCTCTCTCTGGGGGAAGTCAGTTTCCTGCCCAGGTACATGTCCTTCTGGGACATCGTCCAACCTACTGTGTGCATTCAGTCCAGGTGCTCTTTGCTTGGCCTCCCCACGTCCCATCCTGTGGTGGTGAGTCATTCTGGGTCTCACACCTAGCCGCCCCTGGGGGACTGAGCAAAGCCAGGGTCTACCACCTGGCCACTGTCTGGAAGCAAATCATTAGTTAACTCTCAGTGCATAGAAGGCCCTTATTCCCTTCTGACAGTAAAAGTTGCTTTTGGGGGGCACTTGGGTGGCTCAGCCGGTTAAGCACCCGACTCTTGATTTCAGCTCAGGTCATGATCTCATGGTTCGCGAGTTCGAGTCCGACGTTGGGCTCTGCACTGACAGTGCAGAGCTTGCTTAGGATTCTCTCTCCCTCTCTCTCTCTCTGCCCCTTCCCTCCCCGTCTCTCTCAAAATAAGTAAACTTTTTTAAAAAGTTGCTTTTGGGACACCTGGGTGGATCAGTCAGTTAAGCGTCCAACTTTGGCTCAGGTCATGATCTTGCAGTTCGTGAGTTTGAGCCCCGCATCAGACTCTCTGCTGCCAGCACAGAGCCTGCTTTGGGTCCTCTGTCCCCTTCTCTCTGCCCCTCCCTTGCTGGCACATTTTCTTTCTTAAAAGTAAATAACCATTAAAAAAAAATTTATTTCAGTTGCTTTTTGGGCACCTCTTATAAAAAACACGACAGTGATTGATGGTGATTTTCTTTTTTTTTTTTAATGTTAATTTATTTTTTGAGAGAGAGAGAGAGAGGGAGAGACAGAGCGTGAGAAGGGGAGAGCCAGAGAGAGAGGGAGACACAGAACCCAAAGCAGGCTCCAGGCTCCGAGCTGTCAGCACAGAGCCCAACACAAGGCTCCAACTCCCAAACTGTGAGATCATGACCTGAGCCGAAGTTGGATGCGCCACCCAGGCGCCCCAGTGGTGATTTTCATGCTGGGATAGTGGTGGTAATTTCTCTTGCTGAAGAGAGGGAGGGAAGGAACCTCACAAGTTTAATCTCTGGTGGGATGATCCTTCTCCATGTCAGAACTGTTGCCAAAGGAAATTGGAGGTTTTGCAGGCATGGCCGGTTTGACACTTTCCCCACCAGTATCTCGTGCATCCTTGCCTGGGTGGTGGACGGAGCCAGTCCCTGAGGACTTTCATGCCCAGGAGGACTGGGGGGCAGGGGCAGGGGTACATTCAGAAGAGCTGACGTGTCTAGAACATTTTCCCTGTATGAAACTCAGCTGGGTCAGGAAACTTGCAGACCGCAGCTTGGACGCTTAGAGAGCAGAGGAAGTGCTACTAACAGCTGTTGGTAAGTACTGATTGGTAGGGGTGCGTTAGCGAGGCCCCATAAGAGGAAAGTAATTTGTCAAAGGTTACACAGATATATCAAGAGGGAAGTCTCAAATGGAAAGAGAAAAATCCATCCGTGGACTTGTCATGCTTACTAACAGTAAAGTTAGTCTATTCCTCTTACCTGAGAACTTTACACTGATAATCTCATTCAATCCTTACAAAATCTCTGTGAGGTGTGCGGAGGTATTACAAATATTTAACAACCAAAAAAAAAAAAAAAAAGAAAAGAAACCCACAACCCCCCCTCCAAAAGATTTAACCTACGGAGTAATGTAAATAATTATTAACTCAATGCACAGATCAAAAATTTTAAAACACATTCCACCACCGCCCCTGCTTTATTTCTGAGTAAACTAAGCCATGTGATGATACAAAGCTACTTAAGAAGTGATATACATATTTCTGTAAATTGTTAATCAAATCATTCTCATATTGTCCAAAATTTGGTTGATGTTTAGAAATGGTTGGTGCAGTCTTTTGATACAGGGCTCACTGTCGGGGATGATCTGATATGGGGAAGTGCCTTGAACTTTTCCAATGAATTCTTTTAAATAGGTAGCCATGGAGTAATGTGTAGTCTCAATACAGAATCCCTCTTCCCATCAAGGATATTACTCATGATGTTAAATCTTCAACCCCTGATGACCAATAATAATTACAACTTTTTTTAAATTTATTTATTTATTTATTTATTTATTTATTTATTTATTTATTTTAAATGTTTATTTATTTTTGAGAGAGAGAAAGAAAGAAACAGAGAAGAAATGGGCAAAAGACATGAACAGACACTTTTCCAAAGAAGACATCAGATGGCTAATAGACACATGAAAGGATGTTCAACATCATTCATTCTCAGGGAAATACGAATCAAAACCACAACGAGATACCACCTCACACCTGTCAGAATGGCTAATATGAACAACTCAGGAAACAGCAGATGTTGGTGAGGATGTAGCGAAAGGGGAACACTTTTGCACTGCTGGTGGGAATGCAAACCGGTTCAGCCACTTTGGAAAACAGTGTGGAGGTTCCTCAAAAAATCAAAAATAAGGGCTCCTGGGTGGCTTAGTTTGTTAAGCATCTGACTTTGGCTCAGGTCATCATCTCACAAGAGTTCGAGCCCTGCATCAAGCTCCATGCTGACAGCTCAGAGCTGGAAGCCTGCTTTGGATTCTGTGTCTCCATCTCACTCTTCCCCTCCCCCACTTGGGCTCTGTCTCTCTCTGTCTCTCTCAAAAATAAGTAAATATTAAACAAAATTTTAAAAATTAAAACTAGGACTACCCTACGACCCAGCAATTGCACTATTAGGTATTTATCCAAAGGGTACAAAAATGCTGATTTGAAGGGGCACATGCACCTCCATATTTAGAGCAGCACTATCAACAATAGTCAAATTATGGGAAGAGCCCAAATGTCCATCGACTGACAAATGGATAAAGAAGATACGGTACATATACACAATGGAATACTACTCAGAGATGAAAAAGAATGAAATCTTGCCATTTGTAACAACATGGATGGAATTAGAGGGTATTATACTAAGTGAAATAAGTCTGTCAGAGAAAGACAGATATCATATGATTTCACTCATGTGGAATTTGAGAAACACAACAGATGAACATAAGGGAAGGGAAGGAAAAATACGATAAAAACAGAGAGGGAGGAGGCAAATCATAAGAGACTGTTAAATGCAGAGAACAAACTGAGGGTTTCTGGAGGGGTTTTGGGTGGGGGGTGGGTTAAATGGGTGATGGGAATTAAGGAGCACTTAATTGGGATGAGCACTGGGTGTTATATGTAAGTGATGAATCACTAAATTCTACTCCTGAAACCATTATTACACTATATGTTAACTAACTTGGATTTTAATAATAATAATAATAATAATAATAATAATAACTCAACTCTAGAATATTGTCGGGTGGAGATGAAGTGCCATGGAGAGAAAAAGGCCTCATGGAATCTAATTTCTGAGGGGATTGTTAGGTTGGTGTAACTATTCTCTAAGAAACTGTAATGTTGGATACATGTCATACAGCATTTGTCAAAACCCACAGAAGTGCCCAACACCAAGAGTGACCTTTGACATAAATAAAGGACTATAGTTGATGATAATATATGGGTATTGGTTCATCAATTGTAACAAATGTACTACACTAATGCAAGATGTTAATAATAAGGGAGACTATGGAGTTGGAGGCAGGGTGCGTATATTGAGCTCTATGTACTACCTGCTCAGTTATTCTGTAAATTTAACTCTGGACTAAATAAAACAAGTCTTAAAACAAACAAACAAACATGCTATCTATATACTGTATGTAAATGAAAGCATTTAAAAAATGCAAAAAAAAAAAGATAAAACTACATATTAAATTGTGTTAATTCTGACAGCATTTTGGGAATATCCTCACTTGCTGTATAGACACAATTCTGATTTGAAAATTTCCAGAATTTTTATCTGTGTGAAGTAGATTTAAGGTATTCTTTTTTTTTTTTTTAATTCAAATTCAAGTTAGTTGGCATACAGTGTAGTCTTGGCTTCAGGAGTAGAACCCAGTGATTCATCTCTTGTATATGACACCCAGAGCTCATCCCAAAAAGTTCCTTCCTTAATGCCCATCACCTATTTAACCCATCCCCCACCCAACACCCCTCCAGGAACCCTCAGTTTGTTCTCTGCATTTAACAGTCTCTTATGGTTTGCCTCCTCCCTCTCTGTTTTTATCGTATTTTTCCTTCCCTTCCCTTATGTTCATCTGTTGTGTTTCTCAAATTCCACATGAGTGAAATCACGTGATGTCTTTCTCCGAATGACTTATTTCACTTAGCATAATACCCTCTAGTTCCATTCATGTTGTTGCAAATGGCAAGATTTCATTCTTTTTCATCTCTGAGTAGTATTCCATTGTGTATATGTACCGTATCTTCTTTATCCATTTGTCAGTCGATGGACATTTGGGCTCTTTCCATAATTTGACTATTGTTGATAGTGCTGCTCTAAACATGGAGGTGCATGAGCCCCTTCAAATCAGCATTTTTGTATCCTTTGGATAAATACCTAATAGTGCAATTGCTGGGTTGTAGGGTAGTCTTAGTTTTAATTTTTTGAGGAACCTCCATACTGTTTTCCAGAGCGGCTACACCAGTTTGCATTCCCACAATGAGATACCACCTCACACCTGTCAGATTTAAGGTATTCTTTTCATTATTTTGCTCACTGACATTGTAGAATTTATTAGAGCAATGAGCTTTGCCAGCATATGATTACCATTCCGATTAAATATATTTAGTATTTTCAACTTTTCACATTACAGCTGCTGAACTCCATTTATTCACAACCTCTGAAGGCTATTCATGTTTTTTGTTACGATAGTCCAACTGTTTTTCATTGCACGAGCAGAAACTGTTTATTTTGTACTTTTCTTGCACAGTGTAAAAAGATACTCTGGGCTGGGCCCTATAGCAGATGTTCTGGGCTGCAATTCATTATTTGTTTCGTATCTTATTTGTTCCCAAGGATTCTGTATTCTATTGACTAGTGCTCCCCAGACTTCATATCCGTCCAGAACCTTAGAATATGGGCTTCCTCAGAAGTGAGGTCTTTGCAGATGTAGTTAGTCAAAATGCAGTCGTACTGGTGTCCTTACAAGAAGGAGGCTTTGTGATTCTTCACAGCGGCAGGGTCTGGCAGGGGCTCTGGTAATTGTGTCTGTTTTCCAGTTTTCCTGCATCCAGGATGGCCTGGGCTGCTGCTGAGAAGGCAGCCCCATCCCTGGGTCCCAGAATGATTTCAACTGACCCCCTAACCCCTCCCACGGAAGGGGCTGCTGAAGATTCTGGGGTGGGTAGGAGGAGTTCACAAGGCCAGATGCAGGACTTGCCCTCCTTCTCCTGATTCTTCTTGGACTTTCCTCCATCTGTCCACAGCTGGGAATAAGCGACTTTGGTGTCCATGCCTGGACTGAGCTGGTGACCTCCCAGTTGTGGGGGTCACCACTCAGGAACTGCATCATGTGACTGAATTCACCAGGGTCTTCCCTGCCTCTGAATTTGCTGCACACTCATCTAGAGTCTCTCGAGAACCCATGGGGAGGATCTAGCATGTACTGAGCTCTTGCTAGCCAGGGGTCGGTCCATCAGATGGACCCGCTCCCTGCGTCCACGTAACACTGTGAGTTGTTCTGTTTCGAAAAGGGAAAAACCATTCGGGAACAGATGGATCTAAGTCTGCAGCTGGTAGAGGGAGATCTGGGGTACTAACCAAGGTGCCTGGCCATACCTAGCTATGGTAGATTGTAGTAAGAAGACTAAACCACATCTCCCTCCTCCCCTACGTACGATCACTGGGGAACACAGGCCCATCCTCAACAGAAAACTTACTTCAGCAAATGTCAAAACGTTTATCTTCCTGGAAGAAAGTTGAAGGGGCTTCTACCACACCAGCTAGCATCAGAATCCTGCATCCAGAGCTGTGTCGTATAGACCTAGAAATTTCCCTCTCGATCTACAAGTGTGCCAAGGTAGGCACAGGGCATCCCTGCAGTTTTGCTTGTAATCATGAAAAACTGCAGACACTTAAGCGCCCATCGATTGGGAACTAGTTATTTAAATGATAGGCATTCCTTACAATGGTATGTTTTTTGACATCCTGTTCTTTTAAACAGTTTTGCTGAGATACACACACCATAAAATTTAAAGTGCACAGTTTGGGGGTTTTTAGTATAACCACAAAGCTGTGCAACTATCACCACAATCTAACTTTAGAACGTTTTTGGGGCACCTGGGTGGATCAGTAGGTTAAGCATCGGACTCTTGATTTTGGCTCAGGTCATGTTCCCAGGATTGTGGGATCGAGCCCTGTGTAGGACTGAG
The DNA here is from genome assembly GCF_022079265.1 of Lynx rufus. NCBI lineage: Eukaryota > Metazoa > Chordata > Mammalia > Carnivora > Felidae > Lynx > Lynx rufus. The sequence continues at coordinate 38,351,332 of NW_025814832.1, forward strand.
TGTGGAGCCTGCTTAAGATTCTCTCTCTCTCTCTCTCTCTCTCTCTCTCTGCCCCTTCCCCATTCACACCCTCTCTCTCTAAATAAATAATAAAATAAAATGAGAATAATTATAGTTAAAAAAAAAAGAGTATTTTTATTACCCCAAAAATGATTTCCATACATAATGAGATCTTTTGGAGACATTTTTAAAAAATAAGGTAATTCTGTATGTATATAAATGAAAATATATTCATAATGGGCAAAAGGTGAAAAAAAAAGCACATTGCAGAAATATATAACATATTATCCAGCAGTGCCTGGGTGGCTCAGTCAGTTAAACATCCCACTCTTGGTTTTGGCTCAGGCCATGATCTCATCGTTCATGAGTTCAAGCTCCACGTTGGGCTCGGCACTCACAGCACAGAGCCTGCTTGGGATTTTCTCTATCTCGCTGTCTGCCCCACTCATGGAAAAACACTCTCTCCCTCTCTTACTCTCTCAAGATAAATAAATAAACATTTTAATTTACTTAAATTCTTTTTAATGTTTATTTATTTATTTTGAGAGAGAAAGAGAGAGAGCATGAGCAGGGGAGAGGCAGAGAGAGAGAGAGAGGGAGAGAGAGGGAATCCCAAGCAGCCTCTGCACTGTCACAGCAGAGCCCAGCATGGTGGGGCTTGATCTCAAGAACTGTGAGATCATGACCTGAGCCAAAACCAAAAGTCAGACACCTAACTGACTGAGCCAACCAGGTGCCCCAATAAATAAACATTTTTAAAAATAAAATAAAAACTAGCGGTACCTGGGTGGCTCAGTTGGTTAAGCATCCGACTTCGGCTCAGGTCATGATCTTGCAGTTCATGAGTTCGAGCCCCATGTCAGGCTCTGTGCTCATGCTCTACCTCTCTCTCTCTCTCTCTCTCTCAAAAATAAACATTAAAAAAAATTAAATAAAAAATAAGTAAAATAACATGGTAAAAATGGTAAATTAAAAAAAGTTATCCTATTTATTTATTATAGTATGTATACTTACATATATATCTTTTTTTTAAGTTTATTTGTTTTGAGAGAGAGAGAGAACACAAACGGTGGAGGGGCAGAGAGAGAGAAAGTGGGGGAGAAAGAATCCCAAGCAGGGATTTTTTTCAGTGCAGAGCCCAAATGCAAGGCCTGAACTCATGAACAGCAAGCTCATGACCTAAGCTGAAACTGAGTTGGACGCTTAACCTACTGAGCCACCCAGGCATCCCTATGCTATATGTTTTAGAAATACTTTAAAAAAATTTTTTAACGTTTATTTTTGAGAGAGAGAGAGAGAGTGAGAGAGACAGAGCATGAGTGGGGGAGGGGCAGAGAAAGAGAGGGAGACACAGAATCCGAAGCAAGCTCTCGGCTCTGAGCCGTCAGCACAGAGCCCCACACGGGGCTTGAACTCACAAACCCAACCGTGAAATCACGACCTGAGCTGAAGTTGGACGCTCAGCCAACTGAGCCACCCAGGGGCCCCTATGCTATATTTTAATATAATTTTTTACATCAATGATATGTTTAGAAACAAATAGCCAAGAGTGACATAAGTCCTGGAGGTGTCCATTGATAACGAAGTGCTTAGAAGAAGCTACTGCTGATAAATGTGAAGGTAAAAGAAACGATTTTTGTGCCTAACCTAACCTTCCATTAGATGGCGCCATTGTCAAAGGTCTGTAGTTTGAAATGGGCAGGGGAAGGACAGGTGGCACCCATTAACTGTTTCTGCCTGCAACCACTTTGTTTTTGTTATTGCTTGCTTTTCTTTTAAGTCACAGGGTGGGGCTGGGGGTGGGGGAACAAGTTAAATCTCCCTTCAGCTGTGTCCTACTATTTCAAGCCAGAGGGGTCAATGAAATGAATGCTTATTAAAGGAATTTAGTCATTAGAAGAAAAATAGAGTCAGATGCATGTAAAGACTGACAACTAGGAACGAGTAACTTTCCCTCGGTCCTGTAAAAAATTCACTACTGATAGCCTGATTATCAGAAGTGCAAAGGGCTGTTTGCTCCTTTGGAATTTTCCATAAATCTGGGCAGACTGGGGATTCCTACTCTTTCACCATCAACAGCCCCTCCATTATTTTCATTCCACAAATCTCATTATTGGGATAATTTTATCCCAAACGGCATTAGCTAAATGTTAATGATTTTTCTATTTTGTATTTATGTGTGTATGGATTTGATTGATTAAAGTTTCTAATGGACAGGGAACAACCTTGCCAAGATGATATAATTCCAGCTAAAAACAGGACGAACTTGAACTGGGTGGTAAGAACAAAGGCCTTTGGGTTGGCCCCTAACCAGCCATGGCACCATGGGTGAGTTACTGTTAGCTGCACTGACATAGGACCGGGCCACAGTGCATGTAAAATCACTTAGTGCACTATGATAAAGGGGAGTTACTATTACTGGGTTTTTATTCAGCGTGTGTCACTTCATCCACAGGCAGCCTTCCTCTACCTGCGGTTCTGGAGGCGCAGCTTGGAGGGGCAGCAGGCAAGAGACCAACCCTGGAGCTGGGAATGTGTTTGCAGAGAACCAGCGGAAGGGTAAAGTCCTCCTGCCGACTATCCCTGGCTGGCTTCCTCGTGATTTATTGCTATGGAAACTGAGCTCTTTTCCTCTTCGCTGGCGGCTGCTTGGGGGCTTGCTCAGAGCTCAGAAGTTCCTTCCTCTTTCCTGTTGCAGAAATGCCACAGTGACCGTTGTCCAAGAACTGCAGCTCACACCTGAAGAGCTGGATCTTGGGAAAAACAATCTCATTTGATTCCCCAGGGGTTGTGGGGGCCTTCTGGGTAAGCGGAGGCCCGAGAACAATGCAGCCTCCGGGGCTGAACCAGGCCCCCGCTTTTCCCCTTCCTTCAGCTTTCCTAGCTGCGTTTAAAAAATGGACTTTCAGGCAGTCGCAGGTAGTATTGTGTTAACGGCAGAAAACTTAAACTCAAAGTCCCTTTGTGTGGGCAGAGCCTTTCTACAAGGGCCAGGCAGATGTGATCCATGGGCAGCGCAGGGTCTCTTCCACGGCAAGTGCCTACCCACTCGCGGAGACCCCCCCCACCCCCAAGAGCAATCTGTTCTTGGAGGGTAAGGCTTTGCAGATGGAGGGCAGATGCGGAGGGGGGACGGGGGAGAGGCAAATGCCTGGGTGATTGGTATTCAGAGGGCAGGCACCCTGTGTCATCACTTCCACATTTACGTGAGTTTCAGGGGTTGTCACCTGGTGCTTGGTGACAGCTGGCTCTGCTGGGGTGGGCCCAGCACTCAGGCCATTCTTCAGAAGCCAGCACCCGGCTCAGAGCACCCTGGCCCTGGTATCACACACACTGTGCCAGGTTCTTGATGTGAGGACACGGGGCAGGCGATGAGTGGGGACCCCAGAGACAGTGAAGGAAGCTCCCTGGCCAGGAAGGAGTTCTTGAGACACTGTCAGGCTCATCAGGCCCTTCTGTGGCTGCCCAGGTAAGTCATGGCCAACCTCAGGGGCCGTCTCTGTAAGCCAGCTTAAGGGATGGCATTTTGGCCTCATCTATGGGGGAGGAGGAGACTAAGGACACCTTACATTTATCCTTTCACTGTTCCAGAGGTCCACGTGAGGATAATTTTCTGGTTGCAACTGATCATGAAATTATCTGGGTGGGAGACATCCCACTTAGGAGCTGGGGCATTTTAGTGCATCTCTAGAATAATGTTCAACCCCCCCCCCCCCTTTACCTCCTCGAACATCCACGATCTTTCTTAGGTCTCAAAATGTTTCTGTTCACTTTCCACCTAGAATGTCCCATTATTTGGAACATGTTTGTTCCTTGTCACCCTGGGAGAAGATTTCCGAGTTTTTTCCAGGTTGGAAGTAGCAGTGTGAACATTCATGTTTTATTTTTGTCAGTGGAGTGGCCTGAACCCCTAGATCCCAGGAGGGCCCCAGCATTAGGGAGAAGATGGTGACAGACGTGGTCTTGCCACATGCCTTCAGAGCAGCTCAGATCACCTCTTCCTTTTAGTACAAGAAAAGGAGCCTCTTGGAGGAGAGCATCCGGGTTCTCCCTGATTTGCTCTGTGCCGGTGGGACCAGCAGAAATGGAGGACCCTCGGGGCACCTGGGTGGCTCAGTCAGTGAAGCGTCCAACTCTTGCTTTCAGCTCAGGTCACCATCTCAAGGTTTTGTGTGTTCAAACCCCGAGCGGAGCCTGCTCGGGATGCTCCCTTTCTCTGCCCCTCCCCCACTCGCACTGTCTCTGTCTCAAAATGAATAATTAAACTTAAAAAAAAAAAAGAAATGGAAGGTTTTCATGTAATGCTCAGCTTCCCTGTCACCACCTGGCGTCACTCCACACAAGACCCAGGAGAACTGGAGGGTGGAAGGCCATAGCATATTTCCCTGGAGATTTGCTCAGTTTGTCGTTAATAGTTTGTTCCTTTTTATTGCTGAAGAATATTCCATAGTATGGATATACCGCTGCTTAACCATTCACCCATTGAAGGACATCTGGGCTAATTGCAGCTTTTTTTGGAAAAGTTGGAATTATAAATAATTCCAGCACAGCTGCTGTGCACATTCATGTACAGATATTTGTGTGAACACATGCTTTTTTTTTTTTTTTTTTTTTTGAAAGAGAGAGAAAGAGAACACCAGCAGGGGAGAGACAGAGAGAGAGAGAGGAAGAGAGAGAACCCCATGCCCAGGCTTCATGCCCGGGGAGGAGCCTGATGCAGGAATTGATCTCACAACTGAGAGATCATGACCTGAGCTGAAATCAAGAGTCAGACACTTAGTTGACTGAGCCACCCAGGTGTCCAACATGCTTTTTATTTCTCTGGGCAAATTGGTGTCTTTTTAAACAGCTCTCATTAGATCTCATGGTTCATGAGATCCAGCTTGGGACTCTCTCTCCCTCTCTCTCTGCCCCTCCCCAGCTCATGCTGGCGCACGCATGCGCTCTCTCTCTCAAAATAAATAAACATTTGGGATGCCTGGGTGGCTCAGTCGGTTGAGTGTCCGACTTCGGCTCAGGTCATGATCTCGCGGTCTGTGAGTTCGAGCCCCGCATCGGGCTCTGTGCTGACCGCTCGGAGCCTGGAGCCTGTTTTGGATTCTGTGTCTCCCTCTCTCTTTGCCCCTCCCCTGCTCATGCTCTGTCTCTCTGTCTCTCTGTCAAAAATAAATAAACATTAAAAAAATTAAAAATAAATAAATAAACATTAAAAAAGTAAACAGCTCTAATTAAAGCAGATCATTGAGGTTTGTGAGGGATCCATTTAGAAAGCCCCATGTGTTCTCACATTCTCAATATTAGAAATGTTTACACGGGCTCCCAGCTTGGTCCTAAATCACATGAATCTCATGTCTGTCTATTAGCACTGTTTCCTGTGCATATTCTCATACCCTAACTTGGCTGCCTTTTTTATTTGTATGCATCTATTTATTTTAATTTTGTTTAATCGGGTAATGAAGTTATAAAGAAACAGGAAACAGCAAGACAGTTGTATGGAACAAATTGAAGGATTACATCCTAGAATAACCTTGGTAAATAAATATTTTATACTCTGTGTTCTTCACCTTTTTCAGACTCTGACCCCTTTGGTATTTGTTCAAAGCCGAGGATTTTCCTATTGTGGGACATTTCAAGAAGTCCTGAAATGTTTTTCTTCTTCTCCTCCTCCTCCTCCTCCTCCTCCTTCTTCTTTTGATTTTTTAAAACTAAAAAAAAAATTGTTTTTCAACATTTATTTATTTTTGAAAGAGAGAGAGACAGAGACAGAGACGCAGCACAAGCAGGGGAGGGGCAGATACACAGAGAGAGAGACAAAGAATCCGAAGCAGGCTCCAGGCTCTGAGCTGTCAGCACACAGCCCAGCTCAGGGCTTGAACCCATGAACCGCGAGATCATGACCTGAGCCGAAATTGGACGCTTAACCGACTGAGCCGCCCAGGCACCCCTGAAATGCTTTTCTTCTAGAGGCATTTGTACAAGGAGTTCGGGCCTTGGAGTCAGGCATCCAACACTCCAACAGACTTTACCACTTAAACTGACTGTGGGACCTTGGGCAAGCGTACTAACCTCTCTGAGAGTCTTGTTTGTCTCCTGAAAAACCCCTCTCCAAGTCAATGAGCAGAAACGCCTCTCCAAGTCAATTTAAAATAAGGCAGGGCTTCACTGAAGGTTGTTTGAAGGGGACTTAGAGGGGAGAATCCCACTTCCCAGTGAAAGTCCCAGTACTGAGGCCTTTCCCTCAAAATCAAGTCCAGGCCGGCCCTCTCAAAGTCAACCAATCAGTCTTGCTCACTCCCAGATGGGCTCCTTTCTTCTTGAGTTTTGTGTGGCACATCCAGAACTTTTGTCATTCTGCCACCTTTGCTGGCTCCACATGAGACTTGAGCTCTTAGGCTACATTTTGTTTTTGCTTTTGTTCCTGTCCTGCTTGCTGTTTGAGTGGTCAGACAGATCTGCTCAAGTTTCTACAATGAGGACACAGATGCATGTTCATTGTTGCATGGCCCCTCCTAGCATCCAGCCAGAACTGTGACTACCCCCCCCCCCCCCGCCGCCACAATCAACAGAGGCCACTTAACCACCTTCACAATGACAACAGCTTTCTTCTTTCCTTTCTCTTTGAGTTTAACCTTGGCAATCAGCAGGAACACTGCTCTGACCCACCAGGTGTTGGTTTTGACAAATATTTGCCTTCTTAGAAGCTTATTTATCAGTAAGACGAAGAGATGTTCAACAGGTACACGTTCCCCCTGGAGAGGAGAGTGGCTTACGTGGCTGCTGGAGTCCCCGGGGAACTGGCCTGCACTCTTGCTTTCTTGCTGGAGGCTGTGTTGCCCAACGTTGGCCCAGAGGGTACTCCACAGCCCTCTAGAAACATGCCCTCCCTCCCTCAGCTGTCTTTAAAAACCTTCCCAGGGGCGCCTGGGTGGCTCAGTGAGTCGAACGTCCGACTTTGGCTCAGGTCATGATCTCACGGTTCATGGGCTCAAGCCCTGCTTTGGGCTCTGTGCCGACAGCTCAGAGCCTGGAGCCTGCTTCAGTGGTCTCTGGGAACTAAGGTCAGAAGTTTAACTTTGTTTTTAATTTTTTTTAATGTTTATTTATTCTTGAGAGAGAGAGAGAGTGACAGAGCATGAACGAGGGAGGGGCAGAGAGAGAAGGAGACACAGAATCCCAAGCAGGCTCCAGGCTCTGAGCTGTCAGCACAGAGCCCGATGCGGGGCTCGAACCCAGAACTGTGAGATTATGGCCGGAGCCGCTAAGTTGGCCGCTTAACTGACTGAGCCGCCCAGACGCTCCTGATTAAAAACTCTCCTGATTTAATTGTCCCACAAGTCGCAGATTGCACATACTTCTCCACAAGGGCTTCGGGACAGACCTGGCTAGATGTCTTGCTAAAATCGAGGAGCCCTGTACCTACAGGATTTTATGGTTTTGACAATCTAGTGACCTTGACAACAAAAGAAACCAGGTGCAACTGTCATGACTTATTTTTAGAAGAGCCTTGTCGGTTTCTGGGCATCTCCAACTCTTGCCTGGAAGCCGCAAGTGCTCTCTGCCCACTCCTGTAAGAGTTCTGATGTGATCTGCACCTGTCTGTTGTCGGTCCTTGCACTGGGCACTCCTCCTGTTCTGCCTACTTCATGACCCAGGCCGTGTCTAACCCTTAACACCTGGCCTGACCCTTCCGGGGCATGACCTTCACAGGCGGCTCTATCAGGCCTGGCCCAGACTCCCCATCCTCCACCCTTCCCTAAACTCTCAACAGCTGAGGTCTGGGCCCTCTCCATAATTTCATTTATTTCAACAAGGACTTTATTGAAGCTCTATACACTTCTTGAACGAAGTGTGAGCCATCATAACTCACTAGGAAAAGATTGTAGGGGATGCATAGACACAACATGAAGTTTTTACATGCCTAAGAAATAATCTGCTGGAGCTTTATGGAGGGTGGATGTCACGGCCCCTGTCATCTATGGTTTTAGGATTCCCTATCTCCCCCACCTTTTTTGTGTTTGTTTTTGAAGGAGAGAGAGAGAGAGACAGAGCATGAGCAGGGGAGGAGCAGAGAGAGAGGGAGACACAGAATTCGAAGCAGGCTCCAGGCTCTACGCTGTTAGCACAGAGCCCGACGCGGGGCTGGAACCCACGGACCGTGAGATCGTGACCTGAGCCGAAGTCGGACGCTCAACCGACTGAGCCACCCAGGCGCCCCTCTCCCCCACCTTTTAAACTCAGGCCATTTTGGGGGTTTCAGGTTAGATACTGGAAGAGAACAAGGTTGCCCTTACACTTGCAACACGGGGAGGCCCAGCCCAGGGATAGCACAAACCTGCCTGGCCAAAACAGTGGAGAGGGGAAACCTCTGAGAGGCAATGTGTTAGCAGGAGCCACTAGTTGCTGTCAAAGCAGGCGATGGAGGGATCTGCTGAGAACTGAGAACATCCTTGTGGCTCAGCTCACATCGTTCCCGGCTTCTGCTTTCTCCGCAGCTCCCCCAACCAGATTTCCTGTTCAGACCGAGGTGATAGTTGGTCATAAGAAGCCGACCTACACTTCTGCCGGCCCCATGAGAAAGGACGAAGCAACACAGGCACACTGGACTGGGAGCCACCCCGGTTGGTAATGTTTTAACTATTTCTAAGTGCTTTTCTCTCTTAGATCCCCAGAGCCTATGTGTACAGAGAACAAACTGTAAAGGGATGCTTGTGAACAGCAGCCGTCAGCCGACATTCCTGTCTCTCACCTTCTGTGTTTTCTGCTACTTCTCCTCAATCTCTACTAGTAAAATACTAGGAGAAGGATGGATTTCTAGAGCCTAATGCTGTGGGCTTAAGAAGGCAGTTTGGAGAAATGGCTGCCACCTGTCCCCAGGCAAAATGAGGCTCTGGCACCCATCGAGATGGGAATCTACAGACACTGATGGGGTGACATGAGGAATGGGGACACCGTTCCTGCTGGAAAGTCCCCCAAAAGAGGGGCCTACGCGCCATGAAAAATGTCTTTAAGTTATAGACAGCGGGCTTAAAACTAATCCCTGCATACAGGCAGCTGCCTGCTGAGTCCCACGTGCAGAGGAGGGAAACTGCCCAGACCTCCCCCTGGATAGGAAGGGGCTCAGAGCTGGGAGCCCGAAGAAACTTGGGGCTCAGTTACAATCTCAGCCTCACTGCCGATAAAGGGCTTGTTGGGGCTGAGCAGGGAACCTAATCAGTGTTTGTCAGACTGCTTGTCGAGTACATTTTGTATTTGCTCAACAGCCAACTTGAAAACAAACTTCTGGATCAAAACCTGATGATAAGCTGGAAACTGCCTGTACTTTAAACCGAAGTCACTCTTTGTATCTAAAATTCGTTTTACTGATCTCTAGATAAACCATGACCATTCCCCCCCTGCCCTGCCACCCCCCCACCCCTGCCCCGCGCACACTCCCCAAGAGTTGTTCCTGGCAGGGTAATTTTTCCTTGAACTTAAGATAAACCGATTAGGGTTTCCTCTTAGTTTAGTGAAGTTTACTGCGTCTTGGATAGAAAGGACAACAAAGGAGAGTGAAGACAAAAAAATATATATTCTCTTATTTACTATTGTTATTGTTACCACTGCTGCCTGGATGGTATTGAGAGTGATCACCCTCTAATGGAGCTATAGTTTGCTAGTACGTCTGGATTTGATCAAGGCACCTATGATATCGTCATGAGGAAGCCTCACGTCCTCATGGAGATGGGTGGGATACATGACGGCAGAGGAAGGGGATTTGTAGCTTGCTGAGCATTTATATCAAAAGAATTTTGATTCCTACTGAGTATTTTTATTAATGACTTGGATGAGAACCCTGCTGACCTTCTGATAAAATCTGTGGATGATCCAGGGGCACCTGGGTGGCTCAGTCGGTGGAGCGTCTGACTCTTGTTGTCGGCTCAGGTCATGATCAGGATGAAGCCCCGCGTCGGGCTCTGCACTGACAGTGAGGAGCCTGCCCGGGATTCTCTCTGTGGATGATTCAAAACTGGGAAGAAGGAGTCAGAGGATAGTCAATTGTCAAGAAGATGGATAAAGACACTGGTTGTAGAAGTAGGTATCGTTTTTCCGCTTAGACTGATGGGGAAAACCAGAGAGAAATATCCAGGGAAGGCCACCTCTGGCCACCTCATTTTCTGTCTTCTGCGGGGAGCTTCTCCCAGCACGCCTGACTCTTTGTTGAACAGCCTGTTGATAAATCAGCCTCCAGACCCCTCGAGGGCAGGGCCAGGACTTTGTCTTTCCTGGTGTTTAGCAGGGTGCCTGCTTGGGATGAGGCCACCCCTCTGCAGGCACATCTTTGCTGTTTCATTAGGTGGGGACTCCTAGAAGACACTGCCCTCCTGGTCCTGGGCTGGGCCTGGAGCAGAGCATTTCTGACCCTCCCTCCCATCTGCAGCCCCACGTAGTGCCTGTTTTCCCTCCTGTCCCCTCAATAACCTGAAAAAGAAACGCATGGGAAACTTCACTGCTTCAGCCCCCTGAACGTTCTAGCGTTTCTGCACCTGACTCTGGTTTGGCATAAGTGTTCCTGAAACAGAGGGGGTCCCGAGTGACGGTTGTCAGGTAAAATGCCGGATGCCCAGGTACATCTGAATTTCAGATAGCCCAAATCATTTTCTAGTCTGTCCTGTGCAATACGTGGGACGTACTCCTATTACAAAATGACTTGTTGCTCTTGTGAAATTCAGATGTAAGTCGGAGTTGGGCGTTTTTATTTGCTAAATCGGATCAGCCCTACCAGGGCGGCCTCTCAGGATGCCTGGCCCAGCTCATTTCCAACCCAGACCACCACTCACACAAGAGCATGCAGACCCTTCAAACCACCCCTCCCCCCCCCCCCCACACACACACGCTTCCTCCTTCACTCCGATGGGCTCCTCAGGCCCTGGTCTCCTCCATTGGGGCCTTGGGCCTGCACCCCCCTCAGGGCTGCATCTTGCCTCATCGGGCTAGGGGCGGACGCTGGCTTTCTATCAGCTCCCACTTAGTCTAGGTCAGCCTGAGGCCAGCCATGGAGAGCAAATCCGCTACTGTGGCCCGTGCATCGCCATCGTACATGATGACTCTTTACAACCCATCTGCGCTTCCAGCACATTCACTCATTTAGCAAATATGTACGCAGGGCCTCCTACATCACAGGCATTGTGTTGACTGCAGGGACACTGCAGTGAGCCCAACAGACCCACGTCTGTCCTCACAGAGCTGACAGCCCAATAGGGGCGACACCTCTTGAGGCTCACACAGGGACACCTGGGTGGCTCAGTCAGTCAAGCGTCTGACTTTGGCTCAGGTCACGGTCTCGCGGTTTGTGAGTTCGAGCCCCGCGTCAGGCTCTGTGCCGACAGCCCAGAGCCTCGAGCCTACTTCGGATTCTGTGTCTCCCCCTCTCTCTGCCCTTTCCCTTTCCCTGCTTGCACTCTCTCTCTCTCAAATAAATAAACATTAGATAAAACTTTGTAAAAAATAACAGTTTGTGGAGATGTATTTCACACACCATACCATTTAACTGTTTATAGTGTACAATTCAGTGGTCTTTAGTCTATTGACAGAATTGTGCAACTATCATCACACTCAACTTTTGGAACTTATTTTTTTAAGTAGGCTTCACATCCGGCACAGAGTCCAATGCGGGGCTTGAACTCACAACCCTGAGATCAAGACCTGAGCAGAGACCAAGACTTGGATGCTTAACCAGCTGAACCACCCAGGTGCCCCATCTTTGAGAACTTTGTAATCCCTCCTGTGAAGAACCCTCATACCCATTCAGAGTCACTCTTATTTCCCTTAACTCCCCCAGCCTTAGGAAACTACTAAGCTACTTCTCTCTCTATATAGATTTGCCTACTTTGGACATTTCATATAAATAGAATCATATACATGTGGCCTTTCATGTTTGGTTTCTTTCACTTACCATGACGTTTTCAAGGTTCATCCATACTGTAGCAGGTATCAATCCTTCATTCTTTTTTCTGCCAAATAATATTCTATTGTATGGATACATCACTTTTATTTATCCGTTCGTCAGTTGATAGACATTTGAGTTCCTCCTGCCTTTTAGGTATTATTCGTAATGCTGCTGTAAACGTCCACATACAAGTATTTGTGTAAGTGTGTTTTCATTTTCTTTTGGGTGTATATACCTAAGAATGGAATTGCTGCTGGATCATATGGCAATTCTAGTTTTGTTTTTTTTTTTTAATTTTTTTTTAACGTTTATTTATTTTTTTGAGACAGAGAGAGACAGAGCATGAACAGGGGAGGAGCAGAGAGAGAGGGAGACACAGAATCCGAAACAGGCTCCAGGCTCTGAGCTGTCAGCACAGAGCCCGACGCGGGGCTCGAACTCACGGACCATGAGATCATGACCTGAGCTGAAGTCGGATGCTTAACCAACCAGGCCACCCAGGCACCCCGGCAATTCTAGTTTTTAAGCTTTCCAGCGTGGATGTATCATTTTACAATCCCACCAGCAATGTCTGAGGGGTTCTAGTATCTCCATCCTCACCAACATTTAGTATTGTCTTTTTTTTTTTTTTATTTTGGTTTTACCCTTTTTATTTTATTATTAGTTTTTATTAAATGTTTATTGGGGCGCCTGGGTGGCTCAACCAGTTAAGCATCCAACTCTTGATTTCAGCTCAGGTCATGGTCTCGCGGTTTGTGAGATCGAGCCCTGCATCAGGTTCTGCTTTCACAGTGCAGAGCCTGCTTGGGATTCTCTATCTCTCTCTGCCCCTCCCCCCATCTCTCCCGCCCCCACCCCCTTCTTACCCAACACCGCTCCTAGCTTCTCAGAAGAAGCACTTCCTGAGTTGTTGTTTTGGGTTTTTTTTTCCTTATTACAGCAGGCAGTTTTTTCCTGTGGTTAATGAATTGCTGTGTTACACATTTGTGTGATTTTCCTGGTATTTGGGCAGAGGCACAACATGTAGAAACCACTCTGTTCTCCTTCAATTCCCTTTACTGAAAAGAGGAAGAAGGGAACAGCACTGTAAGGAGAAATATAGTTTCTTAATTAGTTACCAAACAGCTAAAATAGTTTCTGGAACTTTTTTTTTTTTTTTTTTTTTGATTATGGAGTCCACTGAGGACAAAGAGCTAGAAGGGGAGAGATACGTGAGGGCCACACACATATAAAAAGCCACTGAATTGACTATTTTTTTTATGTTTATTTTTGAGAGAGAGAGAGCTTGCAAGCAGGAGAGGGGCAGAGGAAGAGGGGGACAGAGGATCTGACACAGGCTCCGTGCTGACAGCAGAGAGCCCAATGTGGGGCTTGAATGCATGAACTGTGAGCTCATGACCCAAGCCGAAGTCTGATGCTTAACTGACTGAGCCACCCAGGCACCCCTTAATTGATGAGTTTTAAAAAGCTGAACTAGAAAACATTCCATTTATATATTTTTAATTTTGAATAAGACATTCAGACTGTACAAATAAAGAATAAGGAGCCTGATCATCTTTTCGATGGATAAAATAAATGAAGGAGAGTATACAGTCCAGTTCTTACGTCATAGCTGGGGGAAGAGAGGAGGAAGAGATTGTTGGGATAACTAGAAAGAGTGGGTCCCGTAGAAAGAGACTAAGAGGGAGGCAGACCCATAGTGAGTGGGGGTGAGGAGGCTCTCCTGTGAAGGATCAGCCACATGTTGACTTGGCTCCCGAGGGGCCTCAACACAAGTCACCCTGTAGTAAGTATTGTCTGGGCCGGGGTGGTGGGGACAACAGTCATTCCAAATAATGTCCAGCACCCGAGGCACAGCTTTTATTTTAGACTTTAATTTCTTAATTTGATTTTTAATAGGTAGTACATTTACATGACTTCAAAACTAAAAAAGACACGAGGTTTCTAAAGAAAAGCACACCAGGGGCGCCTGGGTGGCGCAGTCGGTTAAGCGTCCGACTTCAGCCAGGTCATGATCTCGCGGTCCGTGAGTTTGAGCCCCGCGTCAGGCTCTGGGCTGATGGCTCAGAGCCTGGAGCCTGTTTCCGATTCTGTGTCTCCCTCTCTCTCTGCCCCTCCCCCGTTCATGCTCTGTCTCTCTCTGTCCCAAAAATAAATAAACGTTGAAAAAAAAAATTAAAAAAAAAAAAAAGAAAAGCACACCAGAAACTACAACAACATTGCTGTTTGTCAAGAGGTATGCTATGTCTGTGGACCAGAATACCCTAAGACTAAAAGGTCACTTCTCCCCACAATGGTTTACAGGTTCAATACCATTCCAGTCAAAATCGCAGAAGGCCTTTTTTTAGACAGAGATCGAAAAGTTGATTTTATTTTTTTATTAAAAAAAATTTTTTTTAACTCTTTAATGTTTATTTGTGTTGAGAGAGAGACAGAAAGCAAGCAGAGGAGAGGCGGAGAGAGAGGGAGACCCAGAATCCAAAGCAGGCTCCAGGCTCTGAGCTATCAGCACAGAGCCCGATACGGAGCTCGAACCCATGAGCTGTGAGGTCATGATCTGAGCTGAAGTCGGATGCTTAATCGACTGAGCCACCCAGGTGCCCCTGATTTTATTTTTTTAAGGATTTATTTATTTTGAGAGAGAGAGCACAAATGGGGGAGAGGCAGACAGAGAGGCAGAGAGAATCCTAAGCAGGCTCTGCACTGTCACCACAGAGCCTGATGCAGGACTTGAACTCACCAAGTGTGAGATCGTGACCTGAGCCGAAGTCAGAGGCTTAACGACTGAGCCACGAAGGTGCCCAGAGAAATTGACTTTAAAATGCACAGGGAAGGACAAAGGGCCTAGAATAGCCCAAATTGAGACAGAGCAGCGATTGGACTCCAGTGCCCTCAACCCAGACCACGAAATCCAGCGTTCCTTGATAACTGAAACCCAGTGCCTCCTACTAGCATATCTTGCTTGAATGCGGAAAGAGGCTGCCTCCCAAAGGAGGGACTCCCCTACCAAGACTGGTGAAGACTGAACCAAACCAGTCTGCGCTAGGGTTGGGCCCCTGGCACTGAACTGTCACCGACTTTGCCCCTCATTATAATACTAAAAATCAAGCCTGGTGGAGATTCAACATGCCATTGAGACGTGCCATGTATGACAAAGCACGTTCTGTCCACTGCACCTGTGCGCCCAACTTCCTGTATCTCTCCCCACCTTTACCTGTTGCACCGCACTCCTTTCCTGCCCCAGCCTCTTTAAAAACTTTCTCCAGCCTTTGTTCAGAGACCCAGCATGAAGACCCTTTCCTCTGTGCTGTCTCCCTCTAGCTCCGGCATAAACCCGAACTTCTAGTATGGCCTCTAGAAAATCTCTGTTCCTTGGAGAGCCCAAGGACCGGAGTTGGTAACAGATAGGGAACAAGTGGAACTCTCATACCTCACTGGTGGGAATGTAAAATAGTATACAGCCACTTGGGAGAACAGTGTGGCGGTTTCCTAAAATGTTGAAACATACGCCTATCATACAACCCAGGCATTCTACTCCTGGGTATCTGCCCAAGAGAAATCAAAGTGTGTGTCTGTACAAAAGCATGCTCATAGCAGCTCTCTATGAGCTCAAAATTGGAAACAACTCAAATGTTCATTGATAAATAATGATTTAAAAAAAAACTGATATATTCATGCAGTGCAATACTACTTGGCAATAAGAAGAAATTAATAATTGACTATGCTGATAAGAGAAGATAGACACCCCCCCCACATATTACATACTGTATGATTCCATTTTTATAAAATTCTAAGAATACAAACTAACCTATAGTGACAGAAAGCAGGTGTTCGCAATGAGGAATGGTGCCTGTGGGGTGGCTATTAAAGAGATTACATATTCATTTATGTATTACAGAGGTTAGCTCTTTGTCGATGATGTGAATTGCAAATATTTTTTCCAGTTTGTATTTTTTCTCGACTGACCTTTTTTTGGGGGGGAGGGGCAAAGTAGAACTTTTTTTTTCATGGAGTATAATTTGTCAGTCTTTTATTTTATAACTTCTGGATTTTAAGTCCTACTTGAGCCAGCCTTTGGCATTTCGAGGTCATGAGGAATTCTTTCACGTTTTCTTCTAGATCTTCTATGGTTTTGTTCATACCTTCAGAGGGTCAGTCCATTTGGAATTTATTCTGGTACATGGTGTGAGTTGGGGGATATAGTTTTTTCTGCTTTTCTTTTAAAGTATTGGGGCCCCTGCATGGCTCAGTCAATTAAGCATCCGACTCTCAGTTTCGGCTCAGGTCATGATCTCACATGTTCGTGGGTTCAAGCCCCATGTCGGGCTCTGAGCTGACATGTGGAACCTGCCTGGGATTCTCTCTCCCTCTCTCTCCTCCTCCCTTACTCACGTTGTCTCTGTCTTTCTCAAAATAAATAAATAAAAATTAAAAAATTAAAAAAATAATAAAATAAAGTATCAACACTTATTTTAGGGCACCTGGCTGGCTCAGTCGTTTAAGTGTCTGACTTCGGCTCCAGTCCTGATCTCACAGTTTATGGGTTTGAGTCCCTCTTTGGGCTGTGTGAAGAGCCTGCTTCGGATCCTCTGTCTCCCTCTCTCTCTGCCCCTCCCCTGCTCACTCTCTCTCTTAGTTTCTCTCAAAAATGAATAGACATTAGATCAATAAAATATTAGCATTTATTTTGAAAGGAAGCTTTATTTTCTCATGGTGTGCTAAAATTATTAGCATTGTATGTGAAACAATGACTAAGTTTTAGCAGTTTACTTTGGAACTTAGGGGCATCGGGTGGGACATTTATCACCATTGCTTGAAAGTCACCTTGAGGAGCACAAGCTGGTTACTCCCCAGTATACAAAAGTTATCTTTGAAGCCAACCTTTATTTGAGGACTCATGGTGTTTCTTTTTTTCTTGCCAAGTAGAAATTTGGTAGATGGGTGGGCCGCGGGAGGGGGGGTGGTTTCCAGTGGGTTGCTTAAGAAGAGAGTTTACAGTGGGGAGGGGGATAGAGGAAACAAAACAACAAAAGTAAATAGCTCAATAGAAAAAGTTCTGTTGTGTTACATTGCTCTTTCACAGCTCTTATCATAACTTCCATTGAACCGAAGATCAGAGAGAAGAATTGTTTTCTAGCTGGAAGCCATCCCTTCTTGGTATTTGCCCTGCAGCAGAGAACTCTTTGGTTTCCATTGTCCCAGTTTGAACCTGACTTAGATTTAGTATCAGAGAGTAGCATTTCAGAAACAACACTGTGTCAGTATCAGAGAGTAGCATTTCAGAAACAACACTGCCCTCAGACCTCAAGGCAGTAATAGTCTAATTCAGACAATACTGTTAACTTGTCTTCATTCACCCGATCATCCACTCTATTAATGTTTTTTGACCAGACGCTGTCCCTGCCATCATGCAGCCAGCCAGCCGTCCTGTCCACGTGGGTGAGAACAGGCCATTATCGCATACTGTAGAAAATGTCTCAGCCAGGGAAGCCCAGGGGGGTGAGGAATGCAGACAGGGATGCGGAGGAAGGGTGGTTCAGTGTGGGAGAGACAGAGGAGAATTCTGGAAGAGTGGATACCTGAACTGAGTTACGACACCTGGGTAGGAATAGGTCGGAAAAGGAGAGGGGATGAGTACTCTAGGGAGGGGTATGGCAAAGATAAAGGCTCAGACACGTGATGTGTTCTGGGAACTATAAATTCTAGCAACCAGAATGTAGGGGCAAGGAAAGAATGGGTGACAGACCCGGCTGGAGAGGTAAGCAAGGGCCGGATTGTGGAGGATTATAAACTGACTTTCCCTGGAGAGCAGTGGGGACCCATTCCAAGGTTTCAAGCAAGGGAGTGAAAGGACCTGATTTATGTCTTAGAAAGCTCCCTGTGGCCTGATATACTCTGTATGTTTAAAGGCACAGGCTGGAGGGGAGCCACCAGAAGGCATGGATACCTCAAAGAGCTGCCTTCATTCACGCTGAAACCAACCGCAGAAGCCAGGGAGAGCCTCCCAGGTCCAGCAAGTTCCAAGCTGAGCTTTCCCCAAGGTGGCAGGTCTGTCTGGTGAACCTGCAATTTTCTGGAAAAGTCAGCCCTGTCCGATAGCATTGCCAGGAAAGGCAGGAGGTCCAAACTTATGCTGTGTAGACAGGCCCATTGGGTTTGGGGTGGCGGGGTGGGGGGAATGGCTCAGGAAAATCAAGAGATCTTGTTGGGTGTCCAAAGAGAGAAGTCCTTTGGGTAGAGGTTGGAAAGAGGGAAGAAGCCTCTCACCCTGCCTTGAGAAGGGGCTCTAAACCCAGGTGAGACAGGAGGGTCAGGAGCACTAAGGCAAATGTCACTTGTAACTTTAAAACAAAGAGTCTGCATTCAGCGGCCCCCTCAGGAAGGCCAGTCATTTCCTGAGGGGATATCGGGCCGCCCCACGCTTCATTGTTTCCAGTTTCCAAGCAATGGCAGCCATTACCTGATCAGCACTATAGTCAGTCTCTGCTTGTGGTGCCAGAAGTTACTAGAGTGCTTTTCTCTACTTTCACAGGGCAGATTTATCTGTGCCACGAGGGAAGTGTCTTCTGCCCCAGGGGCATGGGCCAAAGGCAGAACTAACTGCCTGAAGTCTTTGCTCTCAGGATGCAGCTGGAGACAGCCCAAGACGGCAAGATGTGGCTCGGAGTGCTGCTGGCACTTATGCTTTGTGAGTTTTTATTCTCTTTCCACAGTCCTTAAACTTCATGAGAATCAAAGCTGAGGAAATGAGCATATTTCTTCTGTCTTTTCCAGGTCCAGGCCTTGAAGGACAAGAAAACCGTAAGTTGTAAAGTTTCTACCTAGCTTCACTGTGTCTTTTCAGGATTCTTAAAACTCACAACGAACTGCTTGGGTTTCATGTTTATAACAACTGAGAAACATATTGAGAGCTAAAGTCTATTTCTTTCTGGCATTTTTAGAAGGCTTTTAGAATAAAATGCTTCTTCTAAGCCAAGTTCTAATCAGCGTGCTCTAGGAGTCGCATACATTTTCTCTAGAAACAAGTGCATTGCTATTTGTGAGGATTGGGGAAGTGATAAAAAAGGAGTGATTCCATTATTTGTTTTACCATAAATTTCTTAATTTCATATTCTCCCCTATGCCCCATTGTTTTTGTTCAAGTGAGACATAATCAATTTGTTAGATTCCTGAAGACAGAACATAAATTGTTGTTACGACTTTTCTTCTAAATGATCTGAAACAGATCCTGGATTTCACTTCCCATCGGCCTGTGAGGCTCTGATAATATTTGTAATGTTTTGTGCTTGTGGACAGGAAGGGGGGTTGCTTCTGCCCATCTTGGAGGTCTGGTGTATCATCCACTTTAGAGCTAATTTTGAATCTTTAAGACAAGATCAGATGCTTGACGGGGTCTGGGGGCTAAATGGAGGGAGAGCCCACAGAAGAGGATCCCCTTGTCGCTCGGCAAAAGAACGGGGTTGACTGGATTGCAGACAGTTGTATAGTTCTTTGGAGATGATGTGCACAGATGACGCTAGTTTGCTGAGCCCAGGCTTGGAGCAGTGGCTCTGGGATTGGCCAGTGCGGCTACTAACAAAGCCAGTCTGCTGGTCTCCTGTCCATGTGCTCTAGTGGGCATTTGACTCCCAGGGCAACTCATGGAGACAGGATATCCCTGATCTTTGTAAGCATCCTAATGGACCGATGATGTCTCTATGACTCCAAGAAATAACCAACTCGCCCAGGTGAGAGCCAGTTAGCAGGGCATTGGCACTAGAACTTTCACTGTGTAAAATATGGCTGTCTAGAGCCAGAGGCCCAACTCAGATCTTTAAAAAAAAATTTTTTTTTTAACGTTTATTTATTATTGAGAGACAGAGAGACACAGAGCATGAACAGGGGAGGGGTAGAGAGAGAGGGAGACACAGAATCTGAAGTAGGCTCCAGGCTCTGAGCTGTCAGCACAGAGCCCGACGCGGGTCTCGCATTCACAAACTTCGAGATCATGACCTGAGCCGAAGTCGGTGGCTCAACCAACTGAGCCACCCAGGCGACCCCAACTCAGATCTTTAAAGCCACTTTCACTTTGCCTCTTTGAGACTTTTTTCCCGAATCTGTAGAATGGGGATGATAAGAGAATTGATCCCATAGAGTCTGTATGAGGATGAGATTAGATAAAAGGAAGTGACTTACCTGCGTGGCATGCAATGACTGACAGTGGTTTAGTATCTGGTCTTAGCCCTCCACAATCATGGCTCCTGCACTGCCCCTGTCTGTCCGTTGCTGTTCACATACCTCAGCTCTCGTCCACACCATGCCCTGCAAACACGCAGGTTGCTGGGCTTCTGCTTCCCAGGACCTCCAGTCTCTCCCACCTCCCTACCTCACATGGGAGGGTATCACTCCCTTCCCAGGGTTCCTGGAGAAAGGCCTCTGTATCTTCAGGGAAGACCTCAGAACTGTAGGACTTGGAGCAGGGAGACTCTCCCACTGCTTCCTCAGGCTATCACCTTGTTTTACACTTGAGGAGACGGAGGCTCAGGGGCCATGAGGTACTTGTGTGTGGTCAATGCTGGGTGTTAGCAGAGTGAAGACTAGGACCAGGTCTCCCGTTCCTCAGGTCACCCAAGACCGTGCTGACCACACGTTTGACACGCATGACGCCAGCTTGCTCCACATTGCCTGCTCTGTGGTCGCACTCCTTGGTCAGCCTTGGCCCTTTCCCTTCCTTTTATCCCAGTCTCCCCCACTCAGCCCCAGCCCGCCTGCCTGCCTCAGGAGATGACCTCAGCTCCATCCTTCACCTAGAAAACACTGCTGTCTGCAGGGAACTCCCTCTACTTCCCGCCCTGCCCTGTCTACAGGCTTATCTGTCTCCCCACCCATCCTCCCAGCTTCCCTCCCCGCTTCAGAGATGTCAGTCCCTGTGGCTGAACGGGGCCAGCCTGTCCACCTGGGCTCTGAGCCCATCACTCATCTGCCCTGATCTCCCTCTACCATTTTTTTAAAAATATTTTTTTAAAAATATTTTTTTATGTTTATTTTTATTTTTTGAGAGAGAGAGAGAGAGAGAGAGAGAGAGAGAGATGGAGCACAAGTGGGAGAGGGGCAGAGAGAGCGAGACACAGATCCAGAGCAGGCTCCAGGCTCCGAGCTGTCAGGACAGAGCCCGATAAGGGGCTCGAACCCACGGAATGCAAGATCATGACCTGAGCCGAAGTCAGACGCTCAACCAACTGAGCCACCCAGGTGCCCCTTGCTCTATCATTTATTTAGTCCACCACTCCACTTTTAGTATCTCTGTTTCCCACTCCGTTCTGGCTCTTTCTCCTCAGTCTACAAACACAAATGGTAGTTTTTGGTTTGTTTGTTTTTGTTTTGTTTTTAGGAAAAAGAAAAAATACAAACAACCCACCTCCGTTCATTATCTTGTGTCTCCCCCCAATGAATCCACTCCCTTCCTCAAATTTCTGTCAAGGCTGGTTTATAACTGCAGTCTCTGCTTCCTCAGCTCGTAGTCTGCCCTCACTTAGTACTCTGGTTTTAGCCCCCACACCCCGCTGCCACCAGAATCCTCTCATTAAGGGCTCACCAAAGACCTTATACTACCAAATGCCACGAACACTCCCGTCCCTCACCTTTCTGGACCCCTTTGCTGCCTTTGCACAAAGCCTCCTTCCTTGACCTTCTAGACTCTTCCTTGGTGTTCTCCCACCCCTCTGACAAACCCTCCGCCTCTATTATTAATGACAGTACATTCATAATGTGGTGCAAACATCTCCACCGTCTAGTTCCAGAATATTTTCATCACCCCAGAAAAAAAGTCCTTTCTCATCCATTCAATATTCTCAAGTCTACCCCTTTCCCCAGTCTCACTGCACCTGCCCTACCACAGTCTTTGTAGGTTTTCACCTGAACCATGGTCCAGGATGTTTATAGGCCTCTGGTCTCTCCCTCCAGCCCATAGTAATCTTTCTTTTTTTTTACTTTATTTTTTTAAATTAAATTTTATTTTTTTAATGTTTATTTGTTTTTGAGAGAGAGAGACAGAGACAGAGCATGAACAGGGGAGGGGCAGAAAGAGAGAGGGAGACATAGAATCCCAAGCAGGTTCCAGGCTCTGAGCTATGAGCATAGAGCCCGATGCAGAGCTCGAACTCATGAACTGTGAGATCATGACCTGAGCTGAAGTTGGATGCTTAACTCCTGAGCCACCCAGGCACCACCTATAGTGATCTTTCTAAAGCTCCAATGTCATTCTTCCACCCCAACCTCCCCCCTCCCCGCCCCCCCCCCCCCGCCAAATACCCTTAGGTAGGTCCAGCTTGTCAGCACCCTAAAAAACACCCTCCATTCTGGCACCTCCTACCTAGCTTGCCTGGCCCCTCGGGCCCCATATTCTGGTTTCTGTAGTTGTATGTGCCCAGAATACATTGATGTCTTGGTTCTAGGTAGTTTTGCGATAAACATCTTTGCTATAAGCATTTTTGCTGCATAACTACTAGGCCAGAAGGTAGTTTTGTCATGCAAGGCTAAAAAAATAATTGGTTGACAGCTGGTTTTAACAACTGGTTGAGTTTGGTTTCATTTCTCCATTGACATGGTGCTCTGTTTTATGTTCTATAAATCTTAGTCTTCATGATGGTCTATACAGTCGTGTAGAATTTTGAACCCACACTTCCCATAGAACTTTGGAACAGCTATCAATGGACATGTGACAATCTTCCAAGAACAAACAACAGGATGGGAGGCAATACACTTTCACAGTGTAGTACAAAACTCTGTTACAAATATGCATCCTAGTATTTGGAAACTATACCTCTCTCTCTCTTTTATGTTTTTTTAAGTAGGCTCTACACCCAATGTGGGGCTTGAACTCATGACCCAGAGATTAAGAATTGGATGCTCTAGGGGCATCTAGGTGGCTCAGTGAGTTAAACATCCTACTTCGGCTCAGGTCATGATCCCAAGGTTCATGAGTTCGAGCCCCGCGTCTGGCTCTGTGCTGACGGCTCAGAGCCTGGAGCCTGCTTGGGATTCTGTGTCTCCCTCTCTCTCTGTGCCCCTCCCCCACTTGTGCTATCTCCCAAAAATAAATAAACGTTAAAAAAATTATTAAAAAAAAAAAGAGTTGGATGCTCTACCAACTGAGCCAGCCAGTCACCTCAAAACTATACCTCTCTTAATGAGGAAGAAGCTTTAGTAAAGAAAGAATGAGGAGACCCATCAATAAGCAAAAAAAAAAAAAAAAAAAAAAAAGTATAACACTATGAATGAAAGACTTTGAAGACAAATACTTAGGTACAATCCATGAAATAAAATCAGTTATTTACGTAGAATTGGCATGAATCTACACACATTTTAAATGTATTCAATTATTTTTTATAATAGTTTTTCTGATTTTGTTATTCATTTTTCATGTTTTGTTATGTCCTCTTACATGAATGTCCCTCTTTTATTTTCCGTGATTTTATCTTTTACAGCCAAATGGCTTTAAGACAAATTAGTTAGGTGTTGAAAATGTTTGCAGCAAAGATCCTTACCATGAAAATACCAAACATGTGACCTTTCATGCCCCTGTGCCCTGGAACATGCTGTTCTCCTGCCTGGAGCACCCCACCACCCGTTCTTGGCCTGATTCAAGCTTTGGTTCAAGGGTCACTTCCATCACACTTTCCTTGGCCTCCCTAGAGCCACCTTTTTTTTTTTTTTTTGGTGCTTAATTCATTGTACTTTGGTCATCTAGGTCCCCATCAGCCCGTATGGTCTAGGACAGAGGGGATGATTTCTTACTGATCTTGTAATCCCAGCACCTGACACAGGTGCTCACTAAATGTTTCACTGAAGGAGACCCCAACTGAACTTGGAGATGCTTGAGATTCAGATGAGATGGGTCCGTGCATTCTCTGCTGAGCACCAAAGTTCATCAGGGGCTCCCTGCTAACTAGCTCCCTGTAATTTTCCTGACTACAATGGGGGGGCACCTTTCCTCCCCCCATTTCTGAGTCATTTCCAGGTTGGCCAAGACACTGGCTGAGTCATGATGCCTCATCTTCCCAAGAAACATGAGCATCCGCTCACGGGGAGCTTGAGGTACAAGGAAGCAGCCCCTTCTTTCAGGGTCTGGGCATTTGGCATGATGGTCCCTTATCTGGGCTGTGGTGACTTTGTTACCATGGATCCCCCTCCATCAGCCTTCATCTGTCCAGGTTGAAAAGATCTGACCTATTTAGGCTGCTGCCTAACCCCAATCTTTCATCACAATTGTTCGGTAAAGAAAGCCGTGGATCCTTTTCTCTAGAACAAGTGCACACTTGCATCTACTCGAAGGTGGTTCGTGGGCCCCCTACCACCTACCCATGAGCCTCAGGAGGCCCAGGGAGCCCAGATGTGAACACTCACTCTGTTGCATAAATAGTGAGACCTATACATGGTAATCCAGCTTGGCTCTTCCTGGACAGTTTATTCACAAAGAGGACAATGTTTTCAGTATTATCTTAATAATCAGGTAGAGATTTTTAAAGATTAGTTGAGTGGTGTACTACTGCTTAACAAATTACCCCGGAATTTAGTGGCTTGAGATAATGATTTATGGGGCACCTGGGTGGCTCAGTCAGTTAAGTTGACTCTTGATTTCTGCTCAGATCATGATCTCACGGTTCATGCGTTCATGCTCTGTCAGTGCAGAACCTGCTTGGGATTCTCTCTCTCCCTCTCTTTCTGCCCCTCCCCGGCTTGCATGAGCACACATGTGTGCACTCTCTCTCTCAAAAATAAATAAACTTAAAAGATAACAATTTATTATCTCACACCTTCTGAGGGTCAGGAATCTGGGGAGTTCTGGCTCAGGGTCTGTCAGGAGATTGCCCATAAAATGCTATTCAGTATTACAATGATCTGAGGGCTTCTTTAAGGCCAGGGGATTTGCTTTTAAGCTAACTCATGTGGCTGTGGGCCTCTCTATCGGGATGCTCAGGGAGCAGCTGATTTTGCACAGAGTGAGTGATCCCCCCAAAAAGAAAGAGTGCTCAAGACAAAAGTTGCAAAGTCTTTTGTAACCTAAACTCAGAAGGAGCGAACAAGCATGCCAATATTTTGGGGTCACAAGAATAACCCTGGTATGATGTGGGAAGGGATAAAATGCACGTGTGAGGGGAGCCTGGGCAACTCAGTCGGTTGAGCATCGGACTTCGGCTCAGGTCATGATCTCATAGTTCATGGGCTCGAGCCTTGTGTGGGGCTCTATGCTGACAGCTCGGGGTCTGGAGCCTGCTTCGGATTCTGTGTGTCCTTCTCTCTCTGCCCCTTCTCCACTCGCGCTCTGTCTCTCTCTCTCAAAGATAAATCAACATTTGAAAAAATGCAGGTGTGAATAGCAGAGGGCAAGGTTCAATGGACGCCAACTTGAAGGCTGGCTTCCACAAGGGTTGTGGTGGTGGTGGTGGTGTCAAAACTCTGTGCTGCTTTTGTTACATCATGTCAGTGAGGTTTTGTGTTTTGTCACAGAGCTGGGTTTCATAAATCTATGGTAAACATATTGATCAATTTTGTAAAATGCTTTTCCTTCTTCCATCCTGTTGTCCTTTTTTTTTTTTTTACATTTTATTTATTTTTGATAGAGAGAGACAGAGCACAAGTAGGGGAGGGGTAGAGAGAGGGAGACACAGAATCTGAAGCAGGCTCCAGGCTCCGAGCTGTCAGTGCAGAACCCGAGGTGGGGCTCAAACCCACAAACCGCGAGATCATGACCTGAGCTGAAGTCAGATGCTCAACAGACTGAGCCGCCCAGGAGCCCCAATCCTGCTGTCCTTTCTTCACCCTTGTCTGTTCCAGTTGACCATGGGACGGTGATGTTTCTTCCAGTGAATCAGTTGAGCTGATTTATGAAGCAAATGTGTGTTTGTTGCTTAGAAAGACCAGTTGGCAGAAGTGCCCCGTGCTAGTGGATCTCATCCTTTCTAAAAAACCACCACCTGATGCTTTAGCCAAGTTTGCTTTGGGGCCCCTGTAAGATGGAAATGAACGAGGCCCGGTCAGTAGGAGACCCACGCAGGGATGGTGCTGAGGCTGGAGGTTCCCGAGTAGAGAAGAACCGGGAATGCAGATGGTGAGCTCCAGGGGGGCAAAAACTGTGCCGATCTCACTCTTCCCTGAACCCCCCACTATTAGATGTGGTGCCTGGCACAGAGAAGCCCCCTTAAATGTCTGCTGAGTGCCAAGGAAGAGGGAAGAGAATGTCAGCCAGGGCCAGGCATTGGGCAATACACACTCTGTCCCTTCAGGGCCCTCAGCCATCTTGGTTCAGTCATTACTCAAGACAGAAATAGGAGGGAAGGCAGGTACTAATGTTCCCACTTTATAGGAGGAGAAGTGGTAGCTGAGAAGAGTTAAGTAACTCCCAAGAGCACTCAGATAATGGCTGTGGAGACAGGGGTTTGGACCCAGACATGCCTGACTTGCTTTCTTCCTGTATCCGCCCAGGTCTGTGTCCCAGTCTAGGGCACGGCCAGCCACGGGTGTGTACTTCACGCAGGCTGATGACATGATGTAGCCTAACACGGCAGGGACGACTAACCCTGGGAGTCTGAAGAAGCCACTGTAATTAACCTGGGAAATCAAGAAATGGTTTTCTTTTGAAAAAATTCATTAGCCAAAGGAGTGGATATCGAGTTTCAGAGACCTGAAGACTCAAGTTGGGTTTTATATCTGTGACTGGCAGACAGAAACCTAGCTAACATTTCTCAAGCATTCATCTGTGCCAGGAACTGTGTTCCCAGTACTTAAACTTGGGCTCCCATTTACACTTACTATTATTATGTCCATTGTGTGGGTAAGCAAACTGAGGCTCAGAGAAGCTCAGGAATTTGCCAAAAGCCACACAGTTTGTGACCAGAGGTGGGATTTGGCCCAGGCAGTGTGGCTCTGCACGTACCTTCTTCTCCTGTTAGAATCACTGTACTAAACAGCATGGCTTAAAATGAGGAGGAGGTGATGAAGGAGTAGTGAGATGTCCTGTCCCTACCTGGAAGGGACCATATTAATGGATGGGAAACTTCTGTTCTGAGAGCTCACCCAGCAGGCTCCTCAGACCAGGAGCTGGTAAGGAATAGCGAAGACAAAAAAGGGAGTTCTAAAGATTAATGCTGCGGGAAACAACTTGCATTTTATTTATTTATTTATTTTTTTAATTTTTTTTTTTCAACGTTTATTTATTTTTGGGACAGAGAGAGACAGAGCATGAACGCGGTAGGGGCAGAGAGAGAGGGAGACACAGAATCGGAAACAGACTCCAGGCTCTGAGCCATCAGCCCAGAGCCCGACACGGGGCTCGAACTCACGGACCGCGAGATCGTGACCTGGCTGAAGTCGGACGCTTAACCGACTGTGCCACCCAGGCGCCCCACAACTTGCATTTTAAACAATCACCTCATTTCGTTTCATGGACTGATCAGGTGCTGTTTTTTGTTAAATTAATTGCTCAGAAGAAAGGGACAGGTGTGGACAGTTGTATTCCTTTTAAAACCTGAGACATATTAGACACAAAGTCTAAACTGTTCAAAAAGACTTGACTTTTATTGAAAGAGAGAGAAAGAAAGACAATTTTTGCCAGTCTCTCTGGTCAGCTAGCTAGCTATCCATTTTCTTATTTGAAAAATGATTTGGGACCACTTATAAAAATTATGTGCTGTTGTTCATGAGGAGAACATAAATGAGGAAATCAGAGTGGAAGGTAAATAAAGGCAGGCCAAAGAAACTATGAGTCTTTAAACACACAGAAATTCATCCCAAAGTTTGCTAGAAGCAGAGGTGAAATTTTGGGTTAATGCTTCTTAGCAGTCAAAGCCAAAAGGAAAACAAGACCCATTAGAAAAATTTTGTGGGGGCGCCTGGGTGGCTCAGTCAGTTAAGCATCTGACTTTGACTCAGGTCATGATCGTGCGGTTTGTGAGTTTGATCCTCACATCGGGCTCTGTGCTGACAGCTCAGAGCCTGGAGCCTGCTTCAGATTCTGTGTCTCCCTCTCTCTCTGACCCCGCCCCCCCCCCAGCTTATACTCTCTTTCTCTCAAAAATAAATAAACATTTTAAAAAAAGAAAAAAAGAAAGAAAAATGTTGGAATTTACAAGATAGAAATGAATAAACATAGCTTTTCCTGATGTAGTTGAAACACTATGTGAAATCCTGGACAACATCCCGTTGGCATCCTAGACTAGACAATATCGGGTTCCATAAGACAATTTCTTACCAGCATCTATCAGTTTCCTAGCTCTACCACAACGAAATACCACAGACTGGCTATCTTCAACAACAGAAATTAATTTTCTCGCAGTTCTGGAGGCTAGAAGTCCAAGACTAAAATGTCAGCAGCTTTGGTTTCTTCTGAGGCCTCTCTCCTTGGCTCACAGATGGCCGCCTTCATATGGTCATCCCTCTGTGCACATGTCCCTGGTCTCTCTTTGTCCAAATTCCTTATAAGGACACCAGGCAGGTTGGATTAGGGCCCATTTTAATTTAATCACCTTTAAAGGCCTTATGTTCAAGCACAGTCACATTCTGAGGTACTAGGGGTTAGGTTTTGAATATATGAATGTTGTGTGTGGGAGGACGCAGTTCATTCCCTACTAACAGCGTCCCTTGGTAGAGGGCCAAAGCTTCATTCCGTTAATACTAGTAAACGAGGGACCATGGCAAAGTGGTCCAAGCGTGCAGATTTCTGAGATCTTCCTCTGTCCAAGGATAAGGGGATTGGGGATATGTAAGGAGACTCAGTAAATATACATTCATCATGGCCCATGAATATTTTTGTTATCAAAGTATCTGCTAAGAATTGATCTTTAGGAGCCTTACCTAAGCCACAGGACCCTGTTTTGCTTGAATAACACCTCGTGTCTACAGCCCCACACTATTTCTGGCCCCTAAAGCCCTCATGGGCCACATAAACTTTAGGTAGGGTGCCAAATTCTATATATGAAGATCTACCTCTTAAGTTAAAGATCAGGAAGGAGTACATAAGACTCTATCTTTGTATTTGCTTATAGATTGTATAGACCATCTGGAAGAAACTAAATTCAGTGGTTACTTCTGCAAGGGGAGGTGGGAACTGGGTGGGCAGGACAAGAATGGGAATGAGACTTTACACTGTATCTTTTTCTTTTTTTGTTTTAATGTTATTTATTTTTGAGAGAGAGAGAGAACAGGTAGGGGCAAAAAAAAAAAAAGGGGGGGGGGTGGAGTGGAGATAGAGAATTCCAAGCAGGCTCCATGCTGTCAACACAGAGCCCAATGAGGGTCCAATCAAGAGTTGGACATTTAACTAACTGAGCTACCCAGGTGCCCCTGCCTTGTATCTTTTCTTCGCACAGAAAATACATTTTCTTTTTTGGGCCTCAAGTACACAGAATTGGATTGATTATAATCCCTGGCTCATAACATACTCTCATCTTTGATCTGTGCACAGTTACCTTTTGTTTTATTTATATATGCATGCTTTTAATAACACGATAAATTCACGTGACCCCACCACCTAACCTGAAAATTAGAACATCACCAATACTATATCACCCCGTGTATTCCTAATCCTACCCTCCTCTTCCCTTCAGAAGTGACCACTACCCTGATTTTTTTTTTTAATCTTAAGTAGGCTTCATGCCCATCGTGGGGCTTGAACTCACAACCTTGAGATCAAGAGTCACATGTTCTACCAACTGAGCCAGCCAGGTGCCCCCACTATCCTGATTTTTTAAATATTAGTTATATCCACCTTTTTTTTTTCCCATCCACTTTTCTAAACCTGCATTATTTCAAATGATCTATCTTTAGGCTCTTTGGGGTTTTTCACATAGACGTCATATCATCTGCCCTTGGGGATTTTGAAACATTTGACTGCACTATCCGCTCAAAAATTTACATAAAATGTTTATAATCTCAGGATTGTTTTATTCATACTTCATGGACATTGATGAGAAAGGAAGCTAACAAGGCATGGGAGGCACAGTAGTTCTTAAGCCCAAGTCCTGATGCTAGATAGATAGCCTCCACGGCTATCACATACCATCCTTGCCTGTCTGGTCCCTCTAGGCACTGGGATCCCCAGATACTACACTGCAGAGGATGTGAGAATACCAATCTACTGTAATCTGATGTGGTGTAAAGGTCACCAGGATGATGTTTCTGAGATAACAGGTGTGTCTGCTCTCCTTCCCTTGGCATGTAGCCTTCACCATCAACTACATCCACATAAATATCCTGCCGGGGCTGGAGGTGCAAAATGGGGAGAACCTGACCCTGCAGTGCATCGTGGACATCATCACCACCTCCCATGTCAAGCCTCAGCACTGGGTGCTGTTCTATAAGGATGATGTGCTGTTTCACAACGTCTCCTCCATGAAGAACACGGAGAGTTATTTTATTCCCCAAGCCCGGGTCTGTGATGCAGGGACATATAAATGCACCGTGATTCTGAACAACAAGGAGAAAACCACATCGGAGTACCAGGTGTGGGTGAAAGGTGAGTCCCTGCATTTGAACGTAGCTCAAGTGGATGCAGCATAGTGCACGCGGTAGCAGAATAGAAATTGAATGGAGGGTAACACTGGACCTACCTGCCCATCCGTCACCCTTGTCACTCCTCTGCCTGGCATTTTCCTAACCTGCAAAAGTAGGCATGAGACATGCTCCCAATACGCCAGGCTGTTTCTCACCTCCTTGCCTTTGCGTACACTATATTCCCTCTCCTGGGAATACCCTTCTTCATCTTCTCCCTCCTTCAAGACTCAACTCAATCATCTCTTCTCTGACACTTTCCCAAGCAAAACCAATCTCCCCCAGGGTCCCGGTCCTTACAGCTCTTATGCAATCTGGACATGCCGTGGCATTTGTATAAAGGCCACAGGCCGAGTGTTCACATTGGATTCTGCAGTCGTTCTGCCTGGAGTCCAGTTTGGGCAAGTCCCTTAGCCTCTGTAAACTTTAAAATTCTCATCAGTGAAATGAAGATAATAATAATACCCAGCTCAGGGAGTGATTGCAAGCATTAAAAGGTACCTTCTAGATAAAGTGCTTAGTGTAATTTCCAACACATAATTAAGTTCCCCCCAAATGGCAATTACTGTTTCACTCAATTGCAAATGTTTCTCTCACACCTGTCTGCTCTACTGTGAGATTCCCAAGGAAAGAGATGGTGTTCGGTCCGTTTTTGTATTTCAAACAAAGAATCTGGCTTATGGTAGGCACTCAGTAAATGATTGTGGAATAAATTAGGCAGATGAAAAAGGGGAAGTAGAAATGGATAGAAATGTAGAAGTGGGAGAGAAATCATGGGAAATTTGGGTTCTGAGATATAGGATTCCATCCAGTCACTCATTGCTTTACTCCCTCAAGAAGCATTTCCCAAGGCTGCAAGTCAGGAACAAAAACCAGGTGCAAGACATGAAAATGTGTCAAGTCGAGTCCAGCTCTGGTGGCGGTCACTGTCTGGTGGGGAAGAGAGACATTAAAAAAATAATTACGGTCTAGTGGTCATATGATCTGAGGGCCTTGGGAGCACAAAGATGAGAGGCAACAATTCTTCCTAGAGAAGTTAGGGATGGCTTCCTGGAGGAAGGGACTTTGAGTCCAGATACAGAAGATCATGGAGGAGTTTGCTTGATGGTGAAATGGAGCAAGGGCAGAGAAATGGAAATGTCACATGAATGGAAGAGCAGAGGCCGAGAAAGAGAAGAGTATCCCAATAGAGTTGCTCTTCAGTGAAATACCCCAACCTTTGGAGTCTTCATTTCCTGTCTTTAAAATAGAGATCACTAGGTAGCAACACGTACCCTTGAAGGTTGTTTTGTTTTGAGGATTAAATGTGATGGCATCGAAGTGTGCTTAGTAACCAAGTATTGAATGAATGAATGAATGAATGAATGCCCATCATGTGTGAGGGGTTCAGCTGGGCCATCCTTAGAAAGGGATAACCCTTTCAGCATATAGAAAGCAGGAAGAACCAGCAGGTAAGTGTTCAGGGGCATTTTCCTTTCATGAACATACAATCTCTGGCCACATTTTTGGTCAGGCCTTTAGGCTTACTTGGGAGACTATGACATCACCCTCCCCCAGGCCAATTCCCCTATGGGTGTCCTTTGGACAGTCAGGGACATGGCTGGCTAGACATCCCTCAGAGTCGCCAGGGGCAACAGCCACAGGGATGCAGAGCAGCCCTTCTCGTCTCCACTGAGGACAGGGCCTTGCCGGCCAACAGCTCCCAGCACTGACTTTAGTGATAAGGAAAGATTGACAGGCTGAATTTGGGCAATGTCTGTTGAAAAGAAATGTGCTGGCAGGCTTTAGAAACTTAGGGTGATTTTTCTTAAAACTTGGATGGTTTAATGGATTGTTAGTGAATTGAACCCTGTGCTTCCTTGACAGCAACTGCCATAACGGTCGTTTCTGCATTTTGTGTGCTCACTTTTGTCATCAGAATAGTCATTCACTCTATTGTTACTTCCAATGATAAGAACTGTCACCTATCAGACCCTCATGGGGTAAACGGTTATAAGTGCTTCACACACGTCATTTAAGCCCTGCAATAGCGCTGAGAGCTAAATGTGACCCTTTCCAGGTGCAGACACAGGCCCAGAGAGGCTGAATGGCATGTTCATGCCTTGAAGTTCCTCAGAGGCAAAGCTGGTTAGAACCAAGATCTCGTTGACTCCAAAGCTGGCCTTTCTAACTCTTAATTATTATTCAGGTCTTTGAGGTAGACCAGAGGCCATTCATTCATTCATTCACTCAACATGTATTGAGTCCCACTCTGGACTAGGCTGAGGAACCAACAATGAGTAAGATGTGATCCCTTCCCTTGGGGAGATCAGTGTGAAGCAGGGGAACACCTTTGTAAACAGCTGCCACCACAGGTGAAAATAGTGGTACGAATACAGTATAGGTCACCTTCCCAAGAGGACAGCCCATGATGTCCGAACTGGGTGCGTTGAAACAAAGATTCAGAAGAGTCATAAGCAACTAGGTGAAGTGGCAAGGCTTAGGATACCAGCTAGTCTGTCTGACTCTTGAGGTGGACCTCATGACCACCAGACCACGGAGCCTGGACAAGACATCTAGTCTCAGCTAGACCATCCTAGCTCCCCCTCATCTGACCCTGGCTCACCACCTACTGTACCTCTCCCTGCGCCCCTTTCTTTTTTCTAGATGGCCCTCCCGAAAAGTCCATCGTATTCCTTGACACAAGCACCCTGAAATCCCTGTCTTTAGCCCCCAACCTCGTCTGTTCTTAGCCCCCACCTCATCTGTCCAAATAACAAATAACACCCTTCCTCCAAGATTACTCTCAGGCACTATTCCCTTCTAGAATCTTCTCTGATCCCTCAGGCAAAGAGGGCCTCCTTTTTTCCTGACTGCTTCATCACTCATTATCTCTACCACACATTCTAATGCTTAGTTATTTCCAGCTTCACTTTGTGAACCAGGAGGCGAAGTGTCCTTCCTCTCTCCCGCCTCCCACCCCAACTCCTGGCTTTGGAGTTAGACAGACCTGGAATCGAATCTCGGTTCTGCAACTTGCTGGCAAGGAGCTTTTGGATGAAACTTGGATCTCACTGAGCTTCACCTTCTTCAAAATAGGCATACTTTTATCTTTCATGTCCACCCTGGAGATTTATTATGAGAATTACATGGGGTCATGGATAAAAAGTCTATCCTAGGTTGTGGTTGGCAATCAATAAATTGTAACACCAACCACAGTAATGCCTATAGATATGGCTGTTTTGTTTTAATTGTATCAGTTGGCAAGACTTGTCTCCCCAGTGGGATTGGAAACTTTGAAAGCACCAACCACATCTGAAACATATTTTATATTTTTCAAAGTAGCTGGTATAGCTCTGGGAACATACTTGCTCAGTAATCACCTGGTAGGTAGCCCTGGGGTTCTGGGAACAAAAGAGAAGACTCTCAGATGGGTCAATCACAGTGGTGCAGCCGAGGTAAGCTTGAATCACTAGATCAAACTGATACTAATGGACTTTCTCTTCCCCCAAAGGAGTGTCCGATCCCAGAGTGACACTGGACAAGAAAGAGGCAATAGAAGGCGGGGTCGTGACGGTCAATTGTTCTGTCCCAGAGGAAAATCCCCCAATATACTTCACAATTGAAAAACTCAAGCTAGATGCAAAAGGTTTCAAGCAAAAAAGAGAAAAAGTTTCTCAGAACCAGAATTTTATGGTGATGGAATTCACAGTGGAGGAACAGGACCATGTCATATTGTTCCAATGTCAAGCCAGGATCTTTTCTGGGACCAATGTGGAGATCTCTAAAGCCATCAAGAGTGAACTGGTCACCGTGACAGGTCAGAGTCCTACTCTCCTTTTCATCATTCTCTGGTTTGCTGGTTGGGATGGGGAGAAAGCCCAGAAATTGGAAAGGGGCTGGGGTCTTCTGACTGGGCTGCTGTTTTCAAGACTGTTCTTAACCACTTACAAGCCATGCTTTTCAAACTTTTTGACTGCGATATAGTTCAAGAAATTGTGTGTGTGTGTGTGTGTGTGTGTGTGTGCAAAATTCCCCAAGCAAAAGTTTCACAACTAATCCTTAATGTATGGAGCATTTTGCTATTTTCTATTCTATTCTATTTTGTTTTTTTAAAACACTGACCTTGACTCAGTGAAATGATGCATTGTGTGATTTGCAGTTTGGAAAACACGGCTTCAAGCCAATATGGGTCAGACACCAGGAAGTGGAGTCTGGAGGGGTTTGGGAGGGAAGAGGGTCCCTATCCCCAGCCTTCGCCTCCCACATTTGAGGAAGGACTCCCCCCTTCTACCCACCCTCCATCACCAAGATGTTGGACAAGTAAGAAGCAGATGAGGTGGCCTGAGGAATGCTCTTCAGAGAGAAAGGAAATAGCAGAGGGAGGCCCGGGCATGCGTGTCCAGGATGAAAAGAGCTCCAGCACAGGCAGCCTGTAGGATGGCACAAGGACTCGTGAGTAGGGGAGAGTCAAGGGAAGGCATATTCTAGTGCAGTAGCCTTGAGTCTTTTCTATAGGAGCCCCAAAGTTTGTCACGGATACCCTTCTGCTTTTGGTACCTCATTTCATCCCCACCCGTTGTGTGTGTGTATATATATATATATACATATGATATTATGTATATATCATATTTTTCTGATTATAATACATGGTGTGGGTTAAATTTCCAGAATATATGGCACGATATAAAGTATCAAGTGACAATCATTCATAGCACCAATACTTAGAGAATCACTTGTGTTGTCCTAGACTTGCTCTACTGTTATGTTCATGCACACACAAAATTTTTGTTTGTTTTTCTTTGTTTTTACAAAAACTGTGACCTGTCAAACATAACTGTTTTGCAACTTTTCCTTAACTTGTATGTTATAGACCTTTGTCCATATCAAGAAATATAGATCTACATCCTTTTAGTGGCATCTCGGAATCCTATTATAGGATTTACCTCATTTACCTAATTTACCTCATTTTTCTAATATAGACTTTTAGGTATTTTCCCAGTTTTTTTGCTCCTTCTTTTTTTTTTTTTTAAGAGGGAGAGTGAGAGAGCACCTGTGTGAGGGAGGAGAAGGGCAGAGGGAGAGAGAGAGAGAGAGAATCCCAAACTCAGTGTGGAGCCTGATGTGGGGCTTGATCCCACAACCCTGGGATCATGACCTCAGCCAGAATCAAGAGGCAGACGCTCAACTGACTGAGCCACCCAGGCACACTGTCCCCCTTACTCCCTGCCAACCCAATGTTTTGCTACTAAAACAGTCCTGCAATATACAGACTTATAGCTTGTATACTTCTGTGAGTATTTTTTTTCGTTATTATTTATAAGGTTGATTCCTGGCAGTCAAATTGTTGATTCAAATGTTTTGTGCATTTTAAATATTGATATATATTGCCAAAGCACTCCTCAAAATGGTTGAACATTTCCATCAAAACTGATGCTACTGTTTATTTTCCCACATCCTTACTCTTACGTAGCATTATCAACATTTTCTTGTTTATGATGATCTGAGACACAGTGATATATCATTGTTCTTGTGATTTATATTTCTTTGGTCTTTACTGAGGTCAAGTATGTTCTTGGTGTTTATTGACTTATTACATTTCCCCCCATAAACTGCCTGTTTATATACACTTGGCCCATTTTTACTGTTTCTGATTGATTTGTTTGAGCCCTTTATAAATTAAAGGCATTAGCTCTTTGTCAAGTACTATGCAAATATTTCCCTGAGTTTGTCATCTGTCTTTCTTTTATGCTCAGTTTTCAGGCAGAAGCGTTTCATCCTTATTGAATCAAATTTGTCCATCTTTTTCTTTTTTGGCATCTCAGTTTCATGATTCACACCTAAAGCCTATTAAAGATAATTAAAGGAAAAAATGCACGTATTTTTGCTCTTACTGTTTCTGTAGTTTAACTGTTTGCTTGTTTTTTCTGCATTTAGATTTCTGGTGCATCTGGAGTTAATTAGGATGTAAGAAAAAAAAAAACTTTAGTGATGATTACCCTTCTGCAGAGGACATTTGTTGAATATCCTAAAAGATGCCCTTTCTTGTTTTTTAATTTCCATTCAGGGAAGTAGCCTATTTTTTTTTTTTTGAATTTTCATTTAAATTCTAGTTAGTTAACATACAGTGCAATATTGGTTTCAGGAGTAGAATTCAGCGATTCATCACTTACATACAACACCCAGTGCTCATCACAAGTGCCCTCCTTAGTACACATCACCCATGTAGCCCATCCCCCCTCTCCCATCTCCCTTCTCTATTGTTAAGCGTCTCTTAAGATTTGCTTCCCCTCCTCTCTTTTTTTCCTTCCCATATGGTCATCTGTTTTGTTTCTTAAATTCCACATAGGAGTGAAATCATATGGTATTTGTCTTTCTCTGACTATTTTGCTTAGCATAATACTCTCTAGCTCCAGCCATGTAATTGCAAACGGCAAGATTTCATTCTTTTTGATGGCTGAGTAATATTCCATTTGTGTGTGTGTGTGTGTGTGTGTGTGTGTGTGTGTGCGTGTGTGTGTGTGTGTGTGTATGCCACTTTTTTTCTTTAATGTTTATTTATTTTGAGAGAGAGAGAGTGTATGTGTGCGTGAGCAGGAGAGGGGGAGAGAGACAGGGAGAGAAAGAATCTCAAGCAGGCTCTGCACTGTCAGCTCAGAGCCCATTGTGGGGCTTGATCCCACTAACTGTGAGATCATGACCTGAGCAGAAATCAAGAGTCAGACGCTTAACCAACTGAGCCACCCAGGTGCCCCTATATGCCACATCTTGTTTATCCATTCATCGTCGATGGGCATTTGGGCTCTCTTCATAGTTTGGCTATTGTTGATAATGCTGCTATAAGCACTGGGGTGCATGTCATCCTTCAAAACTTTTTGTATCCTTTGGGTAAAATACGTAGTAGTACAATTGCTGGATCATAGGATGGTTCTATTTTTAATTTTTTGAGGAAACTCCATACTGTTCTCCAGAGTGGCTGCATCAGTTTGCATTCCCACCAACAGTACAAGAGGGTTCCCCTTTCTCCACATCCTCGCCAACATCTCTTGCCTGTGTTGTTAATTTTAGCCATTCTGATAGGTGTGAGGTGGTATCTCATTGTGGTTTTGATATGTATTTCCCTGATGATGAGTGATATTGAGCATTTTTTCATGTGTCTGTTAGCCATCTGGATGTCTTCTTTGGAAAGCATCTGTTCATGTCTTCTGCCCATTTCTTAACTGGATTATTTGTTTTTTCGGTGTTGAGTTTGATAAATTCCTTACAAATTTTGGATATTTACGCTTTATCAGATATGTCATTTGCAAATATCTTCTCCAATTCTGTAGGCTGCCTTTTAGTTTTGTTGATTATTTCCTTCATTGTGCAGAAGGTTTTTATCTTGATAAGGTCCCAATAGTTCATTTTTTTGCTTTTGTTTCCTTTCATTCCCACGATGGCAGACTATTTTTTTTTAATGATAGCTATTTATTGTGAAGTTAAATGACTTTGCAGTAAAAAACTAGCAAATTAGGGGCACCTGGGTGGCTCAGTCAGTTAAGCGTCCGACTTTGGCTCAGGTCATGATCTTGCTGTTTGTGGGTTCGAGCCCTGCATCAGGCTCGGTGCTGACAGTTCAGAGCCTGGAGCCTGCCTCAGATTCTGTGTCTCCCTCTCTCTGCCCTTGCCCTGCTTGTGCTCTCTCTCTTAAAATAAATAAACATTTAAAAAAATTTTTTTTAAAAGACAAGTAAATGAAAGTATATCACTCTAAATTCACTTTTGGCTTCATTTCGCATAGTTGGCAATCTGTGTGTGTACTCTAATGGTCTGCAATTTTTTTATTTGTTTGTGGAAGCAAAGTCTGATCCCTACTTCTCTTACCATCTCCTGATGATCCCACACCCTGGTATCTGACCAATATTTTATTAAAACAGTGTTTTTCAAGCTGCATGAGTCATGCAATCAATTTAGTCAGTCACAGCCAGCATTAAAAAAAAAAAAATAGAATAGACCAGAAATCAGTTTGGGGGTGCATATCATTATTTAAATATGCATTTCCATGAAGTGGCACAGTTTACATCATTGTCACTTTAGAACACTATGGAATATTTGTGCTGAAATGCCATGGTTCCATGAAACTATGTGAGAAGAGCCTAGAAAATCCTTGGTGGGCAGGGGCAAGAGTCTGTTTCCAATGCTCTGATGATTTTTGAGGTCATTTGAAGAGGATTCTGCAGATGAGATCTAGAGAAGGTGGTTTTGGCTTTGGGAAGGTCAAGGGAGATTGCAGCTAAGAAGGCTGAAGTTGCAAGAATGAGTGAGAAGCATCAGAGCAACTTAGGAGAAGGTTTTTAAGGGCAAAGATTGAATTTGTTTAATTAATAAGGAAGAATAGTGTTGGCAACAAAAAAGATCACAAAGGGGAGGATGTAAGTGCCTCTTCCGCTCACTCAGCTTTGAACCTGAGTCCAACCAGCTTGTCCTCTTCTTGTAGAATCCTTCTCTAATCCCAGATTCCACATCAGCCCCAAGGGAGTGATCACAGAAGGAGATCAGCTCAACATTAAGTGCACCATTCAAGTGACACACCTGGTGCAGTCATTTCCAGAAATCATAATCCAGAAGGACAAGGCGATTGTAGCACACAAGACGCATGGCAATGAGGCCACCTACTCAGTGATGGCCATGGTGGAGCATAATGGCAACTACACGTGCAAAGTGGAAGCCAGCCGGATATCCAAGGTCAGCAGCATCGTGGTCAACATAACAGGTAGGGCTGCTCCTGGAGGATGTGTGAATATGGTAGGCTCAAGCAGCCACTGTGCTGGAATCCAGAATGGCCAATGAGAGCGGATATTTCTGCTCCTGCTTGTCTGAATGAATATACTCAGGTGGGGGCATGGTGCTCAAGGGGAAAAGTCAATGCAGAGTCAGTAAGCAGTTAGCTGTGGTGGTTGAGGGTGCAAGTTCTGACATCAAATCCCAACACTGCCACCCACTACTTCAGTGACCTTAGGTGAATTACTCAGCTTCTCCTTGGCACAGCTCTATGAGATGGGGATAATGACAGCACTCACCTGTAGGACTATCTCAATGATGGAATGACATGACTCTGCTATAAACAGCCTCATACAGAATAAGCACTCTGTGTGAATGTTAGCCAGTGTGTCTGCTATTATATTTAACTTTCCTCTGTGCCAGGCACAATGCTAGATCCCAGACCCAGGTCCTAAGACTGGGTCAGGAGTGAGAAAGCATTAGCAAATTCAAGAACAATAGCAACAATTCCCTTTTGTTGAAAACTCTATGACTGGTTTACATACATTTGCATTTTATGCGCATAACAATGCTGTGAGATAAGGATCATGATTCTGGTTTTATGGGTGTGGAAATTGAGGCTGAGATGTTAGGTAACTCACCCAGCGATTATAGGGTTACCAAGTGGCAGAACAAGAGTCACCCCAGGCCCATTTGACTTCCAAACCCATGCACTTAAAAGTTCTATTGGACTCCTTTCCCCCTTTCCTGGCTTTACTTCTCTCCATAGCACCTATTACCAAAAAAATACATTCTATCTCTTCCTG
Source organism: Lynx rufus (assembly GCF_022079265.1). Taxonomy (NCBI): domain Eukaryota; kingdom Metazoa; phylum Chordata; class Mammalia; order Carnivora; family Felidae; genus Lynx; species Lynx rufus. Next base: position 38,391,328 of record NW_025814832.1, read on the forward strand.
TTTATTGTATCCAGGCATTGGAATGCAAGCCTATGAGACTAGGAACATTACCCATTTTATCCAGTGCTATGTCCTTAACACCTAGAATAGAGTCTGGCACATAGTAGGACTTAAATACATATTTGTTGGATGAATGAATGAACATTGGACGACTGTGTTTCAGAGGGCAGAGAGAGTCAGCACTTCGTGGTTGCCATGTGAAGGTATTCATTCATTTCTTCATTTACTGAAAGCCTTCTATGTGTAAAGCACTGAGTGTAGTCACAGGGACAGTCCACAGTATCATAGGAAAGTTGTCAACTACCCAACTGGGTGATTGGCATGTGTGTTGGATCCCACTGGTCTATAGTGTGTACTAATAATTTAGTTTATTATTGATAATGATAAATATCTTGATGGTACATGATATTTTTCGCTGATAAGACATGTATTATCTCATTAGAGAAAAGTTTTCAATTCAACATACATTGAGTACCATCCGCATGCTGGGCAACTGATTGGGGATAGACAGCTGCCTAAGGTCAGGCTTTGCTCCTGACAAACTCACAGACATAAATAGACTATTTGAATGCAATGCAATGAGCAAGTACAACCAAGGGATGGACATACTACTGTGAGAGCAACAGGGACCATGTGGAGGACCAACTGACGGTTGCATCAGCCAGAGCAGCATCTTTACCCCTCAGGCCAGGCTACTTTAGGAAAGCATAAAGCATCATTGGACCCTAGGATACTACTGTTGTAGGTGATCACCTACACCCAGAAGTCTGTATCGGGTGGGGTATACAAGCCATTCAGTAGATCAGTCTCCCTGGCCCAAGATAAGAGTGTTACACACAGCTTGCCCTTTCTGTCCTTTTAGCCTGAGTGCTCTGTGATCCTGAGCTCTGCCCTTTCCACCCAGAGCTAACTGAGCCACACCAGGGCTGGCAGGCAAGTACCCTCATGTTCAAGTTCCACCAGGCCTTTGGAAAGGTCTCCAGGCCCACTGATGCATCTAGTGATCCATGCCCCTGTTGCCATCAAGCTTCACTGTCAATGGCTCTATTGAGTGATGTTAGCAGCTCACAATAGATTTATGAAAATATAAGTCATTGAATTAGTCATTTGTCTTTGGATAGAAAAGACACCTTCATCCCCCACTGTCTACCTTTTCAGATCTGTTCTGTCACCAGGTGTTGTAGGTCTTTCAGCTCTGTTCTGTCTTCTTGTCTCGGTAATCACACCCTAACACTGGCCCTCACACCAGGATTACCTATTGCAGGGGTTTCCTGGAGTATCTCTGTTCCAGTTCATTCTTCAACCAGCTATCGGAGAAGCCCTCCTAATATGATCCCTATTTGACATCACTGTTCATGAGCTTCAACCCTGAATGGTCATGATCCTTCACTTTGACCCCATCTCCTTCCCAATGTCCCTCCCACTCTCCCTGGGCCACTCTTTCCCCTCGGCCACTGAAAAACTTCTGTTGTCCTTAAAGACCAAACCCCAGATCTCCCTCGGGGGTCCCCCAGGACAGTTCCATGGTCACACCTTAGTTCCTATCACACTCGGTTTCCATCTTTATGTCAGTAGTCACTACAAAGGTCTAGAGTCTGCCATCACCACTTTGGGTAAGCTCTTGAAGGACCAGATCTGTGGCTCAATTCACCTTACATCATTGACACTTAGCACAGACTGGCACGTTGGAGGAGCTCAGTAAGTGTTCATTCAAGAAGTGAATAAAAGACTAATTCTTATTAGTCTACGGGATGGTCCTGCTGGTCTGTTACATTACCTGCAAATGGATCATTTACAAGTGGACTATTATTTCCTTACATTTCATTCCTACAAACCATCTTGCACCTACTTCTGAAAGATGGTTTCTATTTTTCACATTTTCGTTTACATATTTTTAAATAGTGAGTCATTGCTTTGGAATTTTTTTGCTAAGTGATTTTTTTTCACATTTTTTGGTATCTGCCCACTGGGATTGTAAAGGCTTTTAGGATGTCAGTTTCTTTGGTTTCTTTTTCCCATTCCTAAACTAGAGCTTTTGATGGTGCTAGGAAAACAGATAAGTCAATGCTTATGTGGAAGGAAGGATGGAATGTGTCTTAATAAAACATAGATTAATTATTGGACTACCACCTTACTTGAAGTTTTATTTTATCCCTTGTTGAGGAAACTAGGAAGGCATTGGGGATTGATTTTGATGGAAATAACTCCTATAGATAGCTACTTAACATCAATGACAATGACAGTGTTGATTTGTACCTCCCAAAAACCTGTATGGCAGGTAAATTTAGAACCAAATGTAGAATTTGATTCCCTGACTCCTGGCTGCACTCTCAAGCCTCTAGCCCAAGAAGCTTTCCAAAGAGGGACTTTGGGTCTCAGTTCCTTTCTTAATATGAAGATAGTTTCAAAAATTACTGACTTCGTCCTTCTGCATCACAGGGAATAATCTTGAAGCCAGCGTGCATTTGCTTACATGAAGGACCACTGCACAGTGGTTAAGTAGTTAATTAGTAATTTTCCAGTAGCTGAAATTAAAAACATAGTCCATGACTATGAAATCTTGATGTATTTCAGGGAATATTCAAATAAGATGACAAGACTTCTTAAAAGTCAGCTTCTGTCTTTATTGCTGTTGACATCCAACCTCAACTATGGTGCTAGTGACTCCTTAAAGTGGCATAGAATGTTACAGCTTAAAAAGTACGCAACCTCAGGTGTTATCTTCTCTGTGGGAAGTGCTAGAGGGATGGTGACCAGCTGCCACTTCTCCCCAACCTCATGCTCTCTGCATCAAACCTGCACTTCATCCTTCTTGCTCCCAGTCCAGGCTCTCAGCCCCATCCGTTCTCCCTCCAGATATCTCCCTATAACACACATCTGATGTCATTCCCCCAAGCCAAACTCTCCATGGTTCCATTGCCCCAGGATACAATTCACACTTGTTTAGATGGTTCTCAAGGTCCTTCAAGATCTATAGGTCTTCCTCTGGCCGCTTCTACTCCCACTAGGTTCCAGGACTTTCAGGTGCTCCAACTTCCTGCCAGGACTTCCATTGGCTCTTCTCTCTGCTTAGAACACTCCCTGTTTGCCTGGATAGTTCCTGTAAGAGTCCTTTCCTGATTCCCCGAGCCTAGGTTCAGCTATCCCCTCCATGGGCTCTTCTGCAGATAACCATGTCTGAATCACCCACTAAACGTAAGCACTTGGAAGTCAGGGACTTTTTTTTTTTCACAGCTATCTCTGATGCCAAGCAAGGTACCCAGTACAGAGAAAGTGTGTACTAAATACTTATGAAATAAAGCATATGAGTGAATGAATACCTGGGTGGATGCATGAATCATCACTGCTGCATTACACAGTGAAAAGCTTTTCTAATTCATTTTTATGAAATAAATTGGATTAACAAGGGTAGAAAACCTGCCATTGCAATCCCAGGCAAAGAATGAACTCTAACTCTTGAATTGTGTGATTATCCGGTTTCATGAGAAGCTAAAGAGAAATTTCTGCAGCAAGTTTGGGGATTGGCTCTGACAAAAGCAGCTGGGTCAAGGGTCTCTCTGGAAGGGGGCTGCAGGAGTGGTGCCCGGAAACGTCTCACCTCCTTCTACTCACTGGTCTTCCAGAGCTGTTTTCCAAGCCGAAGCTGGAATCTTCCGCCACCCGCCTGGATCACGGTGAAAGCCTGAACCTGTGGTGCTCCATTCCAGGAGCACCTCCAGCCAACTTTACCATCCAGAAGGAAAACACGATTGTGTCACTGTCTCAAAATTTCACCAAGATAGCCTCAGAGAGGGACAGAGGGACATACACCTGCAATGCAGGCATTGGCAAGGTGGTCAAGAAAAGCAATGCAGTCCAGATAACTGTGTGTGGTGAGTACATCCTCGCTGGCTCAGAGAGTCTTGGGGTGGAATGAGAGAAAGGCAATTTATCACCAGCTGCCACCCTCTCCAGTCTGAAGGCAGATCAGACTGAGACAGGGTAACAACTTGGGGGTAAGAGGAAGCAGTGATATCAAGAGACCAAACAAGTGTGTATTCCTTCTTGGAGGACAGGAAAGAGGCGGTACAAAGAAAATGTTGGCAAAAATCAAGTTCATGGCTTTATTGTGGCTGCATGCTGTTGATGGGGCTGAGTTGGCAAGATTCTGGCTGCTGGAACAGGCACCCTCTAAAAGGTCAGGGAGGAATCACTGCTTACTCAACACTAAATTTTAGGATCTCAATTCCATATCCTGATCCATATCCTGGCTGACCAGCAGCCAGGGACTCCTGGTGGGCCGAACATAGGTACCAGAACCACCTACGGCTGTGCTGCTCAGAGTGACTGTGCATGCAAAACCCAGTTAGAACACAGGTCCGGTTGGAGCCAGATTCCACATCTCTAACTAGATAGAGCCTTGGGGATGCTGGGTCCTGGACCACCCTCTGAGTAGAGGGGTCTAAGTGAATGGAGAGCTCTGGTCAAGCTGTCACAGGCTCTGTTGTTATTCAGTCACTGTCCTTCAGTTTACCCTGTGGCTGGGGTTTTAGCCAGCCAAGATTTTAGTCTCAGCTCAATGAGGATTATAGTCTATTGTCAACTCTCTCATCATGGAAATCCAAAGGAAATAATGCAAGAGACAAATGTGGGCCATTACATTTTCATTTTCTCTGTTGTTCTTGGAAGGAGGTCATTTCGTTTTATAAGCTTTATAAATAAGTGAACTTCTAAATAAGGACCTAGTAGAATTCTTGCTTCTTGGGGCATGCAGTTTATGATCAGGAGAGGCTGAGGCACTGAGGATTTGTTTTCAAATAAAATCTGTTTGGTACTTGTTATATTTTTAATGCATTTCCTTATATCTTTTCTCAATATAACTGCCACAACATATGGATGTGTGTGCATGTGAGATGCATGGAAATATAAAAACGTATTTATTTATTTATTTTTTATATTTTATTTTTGAGACAGAGAGAGACAGAGCATGAACGGGGGAGAGTCAGAGAGAGAGAGGGAGACACAGAATCTGAAACAGGCTCCAGGCTCTGAGCTGTCAGCACAGAGCCCGGCGCGGGGCTCGAACTCACAGACCGCGAGATCATGACCTGAGCTGAAGTCGGCCGCTTAACCGACTGAGCCACCCAGGTGCCCCTATAAAAACGTATTTAGGGGGGATGTCGTGTTTTTCTTGAACTTGTGTCATCCTTTTTTATTGATAGCATTCATTTCCCCCCTCCGTCCTCATCTCACACACACACACACACACACACACACACACACACACACACACACACATTACTTGCCAATCTTAAAGGAGTCCTATAAAGGTAGATAAGGCAGGTAGGCATTTAAAATTATAGTAAATGCGCCTAGGGGGGCGCCTAGGTGGCTCAGTTGGTTGAGCATCCGACTTTGGCTCAGGTCATGATCTCAAGGTTCATGAGTTCGAGATTCACATTGGTTGTCTGCTGTCAGCACAGAACCCACTTCAGATCCTCTGTCTCCCTCTCTCTCTGCCCCTCCCCTGCTCATGCTGTCTCTCTCGAATAAATAAATAAACTTAAATAAAATAAAATAAATTATAGTAATGTTAGAGTTTGGAGAAGGACCCTCTTAGGCTGGATGTTTTGTTTCTGCTTTCAGTCGTCATTCAGGTTGTCTCTCTCTCTTTCGTTCTAGAAATGCTCTCCAAGCCCAGGATTTTTTATGACTCCGGCCCTGAGGTGATAAAAGGACAGACCATAGCAGTCAGTTGCCAGTCCGTAAATGGAACCGCACCTATTAGCTATCACCTTGTAAAAGCAAATAGCATTTTGGAGAGTTGTAACATGGACTCCAATGAGCCTGCGGTATTCAAAGACAAGCCAACAAAAGATGTAGAATACCAATGTATCGCAGATAATTGTCATTCCCATACTGAAATGATCAGTGAAGTTCTGCGGGTCAAGGTGATAGGTAAGTTGCATGATCTTGAGTTCAAGCCCCACATTGGTCTGTGTGCTGTCAACGCAGAGCCCACTTCAGATCCTCTGTCTCTCTTTTTCTGCTCCTCCCCCCTCACGCTCTTTTAAAAATAAATAAACAGGGGCGCCTGGGTGGCGCAGTCGGTTAAGCGTCCGACTTCAGCCAGGTCACGATCTCGTGGTCCGTGAGTTCGAGCCCCGCGTCAGGCTCTGGGCTGATGGCTCGGAGCCTGGAGCCTGTTTCCGATTCTGTGTCTCCCTCTCTCTCTGCCCCTCCCCCGTTCATGCTCTGTCTCTCTCTGTCCCAAAAATAAATAAAAACGTTGAAAAAAAAAATAAAAATAAAAATAAATAAACATTAAAAGAAGAAGAAGAAGAAGAAGAAGAAGAAGAAGAAGAAGAAGAAGAAGAAGAAGAAGGAGGAGAAGGAGAAGGAGAAGAGGAAGAAAAGAAAAAGCTAATGCAGAATGCCAAGTGAAACTGTTGGTTTAAACTGGGTCAGCATTAGTGGCTGACATTTACTGACCCCGACTATGTGCCCACCCCTGTGTGAAGTGTTGTAGTAAATTATCCTCATTAATACTTACAATAGCCATGAAAGGCCCATGATCATTATCCTTGTTTTATGATGAGACAACTAAGGCTTAGGACAAACAGCTGGTGGGCAATGGGGCTGGGAATTAAGGCCAGGCAGCGTGGCTCCTGAAGCTGGCTTGCCACCACCCCTTTGTACTTTATCAGGAGAGATGCTGTCGAATCAGGCTGCACCCTCTGGGATCTGCCCTTGTGGTGGAACCCCACCCTCCCATCCGGGGCCTGCTCCTCCCTTTTTGTGGGAACAGCAGCTCCGTGGTCTAGTGACCCACTGTACTCTTCAGGGAGGTGATTCATGGTCAGATGCCAGTGTGCTGACCAGTCAATTCTCACACCGATAGGAAGGTCTACTTGGGAAGACAATTGAGGATCAAAATTTCAGTAATTAAACATGGAAAAGATATAGGGGAGGACATCGAGTTCTGCTTGGATCTGCTGGGAATGAGAGGCCGGCACGACTTCCAGGTGGAAATGCCCAGGTCAAAATCCAGACCTGGAATTCAGGGGAGTAATTGGACTAGAGCTATATATTTAGGCATTAAATGCCACGTGTTTACATGTTAAATGCACAAACAGAAGCTATAATGTGGGTGAAATCACCAGAAAGGAGAATGGAGATGGAAAGCTGAGGACTGAATTTTGCAGAAAGTCCATATTTAAGGAGCAAAAGGAAGAAAAACTAGTGAAAAAAGAGGGAGTGACAGGTGGGAAGGTAAGAGAATCTGGGCAGTGAGACATCATCGAAGCCCCAGAAGAAGCTGGGTAGCAGTTGAGGCCACAGGTGGGAAGGTTAGATGGGAGCCTATTAAAGGCTGGATTTAATCTGCTGGAGACTCAGGGATGGGCTAGTCAGGGGATTGGTGACCTTTGGGGCTTCTTCAAAACCAGAGATAGAGGGCAGTTTCCGAAGCAGAGGACTGAAAGTCAGATGTCAGGAGTAGTGAGAATGTGGGAAAACGAGGAAGTGAGAATGATTGGTTTAGAACATCTATAAAAGGAAAAGGAGAAAACCAAGAATAACTAAAGGTGGTGGATCAAGATTATTCGTTCATAAGATCTGGAAATGCCATGCATCTTTGTAAGCACAGGGAGGGAAATCTCTCTCTCTCTCTCTCTCTCTCTCTCTCTCTCTCTCTCATACACACTCACACAGAATAAAAATCAACAGGACACAGAGGTTAATCATATCTTCAGGCTAAGTGTGGAGTAATACTTGAGGTGCTAAGTGAGGGGATGCGTCCATAGCATCTTGTGTTTAAAAAACACGTGGGGACAGGAGGCATCTGTTGCTGCCCTTATGGGCTAAGGGGGAGGAGAGGCTCTGAAGAATGTGGTATTGATGGGGCAGGGAGGGTGGTGGGAATGAACTGAGTAAAAGGATCCCAGTCTTGGTCACAGTGCAGCAGCAGGACAGCCATGGGCAGTGCTGTGTCATGTTCATTCCCTTGTGACTCCCCCGGTTCTCAGTGCTGTCCCTTTCTCTGCCTTTCAGCCCCTGTGGATGAGGTCAAGCTCACTATCCTGCTGAATGAAGAGGTGGAGTCTGGGAAGGAGGTTGTGCTTCGGTGCTCCGTGAATGATGCCTCTGGTCCCATCACCTACAGGTTTTACAGAGAAAAGGAGGGCAGTCCCTTCTACCAGATCATCTCAAATGAAACCTATGCCATTTGGCACAAGGAGAAGGCTAGCAAGGAACATGAGGGACAATATTACTGCACAGCCTTCAACAGAGCCAACCTTGTTAAAAGCAATCCCCAAAGCAACATACTGACAGTCAGAGGTGAGTCAGGGTCTCAACAGTGAGATATAGTGTGGTTTCCAAGAGCGAAGCCAAAGTCTCACCCCTTGTAAGAGGAAATGGGTGGCTGTTTAGCTCATTTCACTGAGGGTTGAGAGACCAATGTTCTCAAGGTTCTTTTATTGCAAGTGACAGACATGCACCCAAATTAAATATAGAAGAGGAATTGGTTATTATAAAAATTAGAAATTTCTCATATAATCGTAACTCCAAATTCTTGGTAGAGAGATATCAACTGGCCTGTCTTGGGTCAAATGTCCACCCATGGACCACCTGTGGCCAAGAGGATTGGGTCATGCAGAAGGGACATAGTTTCAGGAGCCCACCAGTGTGGGTAGAGGTGGCTTCCTAGTGAAGGAGAAGGGATGAATAGACCCCTAAAAAGTAATCTACTTCAGTCCAATGGTCCTTTAAGACCATAGCTGTAGCAAAAAACAAACCAAAAAAAAACAAAAAACAAAAAAACAAAAAACAACATTTCTGCACTAGCTATGAACACAAGAGTTCTTTGGAGGTAGATGCTCATGTAAGATGCTGGTTACAAGGACTATAAAATTCAGTCTTATTTGTTGCTTAAATTTGATATTATTTCTTGCTGACAGAGGAAAAACCTGTGTGTGTGTGTGTGTGTGTGTGTGTGTGTGTGTGTGTGTTTCTTTCTTCATTTCCAGTCTTTCTTGCCCCATGGAAGAAAGGACTTATTGCCGTGGTTGTCATTGGAGTGATAATTGCCACCTTGATACTTGGAGCCAGATGCTGTTTTCTGAAGAAAGCCAAGGGTAAGTACAATTCTTTCACTGCATTCTGGCAGGTCGCCCTGGCCAGGAAACTGGCCATGGATGTGAAATGCTTCAGCTTCATGGAGAGCTGGTGCTCTGCCCCAGCAGAAACTGAGGAGACAATTGTTTTTCTCCTTGCGGGGGGGTCACCTTGATAACCAAAGATTTGAGCTACAAAGCTTTTATTGCCCCTTGGATTGAGCTAGGCACACGTGAACGCAATGGTTCTTCTAGTTGGACAACCCAGAAAAGATGGATCTGGAAGATTGCATCTACATGTGATCAGAAGAAGCTGTTTCTGTGGATTTGGCCACACCTAGTCCTGCAGTTGGTAGAGTGGGTTGTGAGTGCTATGGAGACATGCCCCCCCCCCACACACACACTGAATGCCTCCCAATTAATCTGCCACTTGTGCCATGATTTCTACCCTGTGCTTGAGGTTAACCATGCACGGAAGGGAAGCCAGGATCACCCATGGACCCTCAGAAATCAGAGTCAGCTAGCCTGAACTCAAGGAAAAGGGCACAGTCCCAGTAAATTCTGCAAAAATGTGTGTGGAGTAAGGCTACTACCTGGGATGGGTGGGGGCAGATGGATGAGGTGGGGCCCTGGGCTTTTTCTGGAGCAAGAAAGTTGCCACCCTTCTGGGAAGACGGGCTCCAGAACCAACCCCTTCCTAAGGTTGACCCTGGCCTTGGTCTCAGGCCAGCTTGGAATTAAAAGCAGAAGGATTGACGTCACTTTTACTTTTTGAAATCTTCTTGAATCAAAGCGATAATTGCCTGTATATCTGGCTTATCTGGTTCCTTTATCATTATCTTCATCTCAATCACATTCCACTAAGGAAAATCGCTCCTGGCTAAAATAGTCAAAATGTCATATTCCTGAAGGAAATGATGTGAAATCTCTCAGTATAAGAGCAAGAAAAGACTTACTTTGTTTATTTGTTTATTTTCTTCTCTTTTAAAGGCAGGAACAGATTTGGCTTTCTTTTCTCTTTTTATGGGTATTCAGTCTTCAAGAAAGTCAAATATGGTCAAGATGAGTGTTCCTATCTGGTATGGACATGGCTATTTTATACTGACTTTGGATTTTCTCTTTCTCTTTTAAAGCCAAGCAGACGCCAGTGGAGATGGCCAGGTCAGTGTGCGTATTTGGAAGAGACGTGGGTGGCTCTGTAGACATGTGGAAACTGTAGGGAAATTCTGGTCATCAGGAATTTTTTCTTGGGAAACTCAGAAAAATAAGGTCTTAGGTGTGAGTAGTGGAGGTGTGCGTGCATGCATGTGTGTGTGTACGTGTGTGCATGCGTGTGTGTTTGTCTCCGTGGAAGATTGCCAATCACCCTTCCCTGGGAAAGAATGGCCTTATTCTGAGGCCATGTCCTTCCGACACTCTTACCTGTCAAATCCCCTTTTCCTTATGAAATTATACTGACAGTAGAGGGAATTTTTAGAATTTACTTTCTTGGTAAAATAGAGTTGGCCTAAAAAAAATGGTTGTAATCATTTTACTGTTTTTGAAACCTCAAATCCAAAAGTATGGAAATGATAGTTCTGATGGTTCTGGAGAAAAACAGCACAGGCTGAAGAACTCAGAGGGGTGGGATTCGCCTGATAAAGACTGCCTGCAGTTCAGGTTCCCCTTGGCCCTGACATTTATTTTAACGGCAAAAAGTTTTTGTCAAATAATCTTAGAGCTGAAAACAATGTTAGCTTTCCACAGGAGAGGGTAAAGTTTTTGTAACTGCAGAAAACTCTTTAAAGAAGAAGAGAAAAAGAAAACTCTTCCTGGTTCTCTCATGATCTTTCCTTGGTTATTTTATTAGTTTGAAGTTAGAGCCAAAAAAAAAAAAAAAGTCATCTATTCTTTACTTTTTAAATTTCATTTTAAGGCCAGCAGCGCCACTTCTGAATTCCAGCAATGAGAAGATGTTGTCAGATCCCGATACCGAAGCCAACAGACATTACGGTACAGTCTTGGTTTCCCGCAGTTGCTAAGCATTTTCCCCAGCTGGCTACACACTCCCCTACCGGTCTTAGAAGCAGAATGTGTAGGTAATGGGGTTCAAGTTGGAAGGGAAGCCCTGTCCTCAAGCAGGGGCACTAAATCCAATCAGTCATGGAAGGGTGAGTTGATAAATAAACCAAAAACTTCGGAATACAGGCAGAACATTTTATCCTAATTTTACCACCTTCTAAACATCCCAGGGAATGTGGAGAATAATTGTAATGCCGTGGATACCCATCCTGGGTTATCTTCCAAAACTTTGAACAGTGCCCAAATATAATCATTATCCTTTTGTTAGAGAAGAGACCAGTTACCAAATTAGGGCACTGGTAAAACATCTTCTCGGATGGAATTGTTTATTACAAGCACAAGACAGTTTCCTTTCAAACTTTGCCACAATTAATTAAAGTATTTCTCAGATAGTGGAGGCATTAAAAAAAATGTTACAATAAAGGAATGCATGCTTAGAGGCTGAGTGAAAGCTTGAAAGTCAGCTCAGTAGGGTGGGGAGCCAATTCCTGGAGTTCTTAATCCCATTAAGTCTAGGAGAAAATTGCTCAAGCCTTTGAAGAAGGGCGCCAGCCACTTCCCAGAGGGGGGGTATAATTATATCACGTAAGACATCCTGTCCCAGACCACGTTGGGGGCAGTTTTCTTTATCAGCAGGTCTGAGAATAGAATGCTCATGTTCTTTTCTAATTGTGTAAGTGTTTCACAAGAATGAGAATTTTAGGTAGGATATGCCTTTTACAGGGCATACTTGAGAAACTATGTTTTAAGAATTGAGCAATTCTTATAGTACCAAATCAAACCTTTAAAAAGTCAATAAAACGGCCTGGTTGGCTCAACCGTAGAGCATGCAACTCTTAACCTCAAGGTCATGAGTTCAAGCCCCACATGGGACGTGGAGCCTACTAATTAATAATCAAACAAACAAATAAATGGAAGAACCTGGGAAACTGTATTCCTGAAGGCCATCAAATAGAACAGGAACTAAAGAAAGCACAAAATGTGAGACAATCCTTACTAGAAAGTGAATAAAACATTTGCAATAGCAAAAGTAATGGGCCAATAAAGAGAGAAATGGGCAAATATATCATTTAAGAAACTACATACAGGGGCACCTGGGTGGCTCGGTCGGTTAAGTGTCCGACTTCGGCTCAGGTCATGATCTCGTGGTTCGTGAGTTCAAGCCCCACGTCAGGCTCTGTGCTGACAGCTCGGAGCCTGGAGCCCGTTTCCAATTCTGTGTCTCCCTCTCTCTCTCTGACTCTCCCCCGTTCATGCTCTGTCTCTCTCTGTCTCAAAAATAAACGTTTAAAAAAAATTAAAAAAAAAAAAAGAAACTACATACAGAAACATTTGGTGAATATTTAGTAAAAAGTAATCCAGTGTTATAGAGAAAATACCTTTTTGTGGTTTAAGGGGGGTTCTTTTTGGTGATTCATACTATTTACACATAAATACATAGACACTTTAAATTAAATGCTAAGAGGTATATTAAAATAGGATTTTCCCCCAAATTTCCAAAATGCAAGAAATACTCTAATTCTTATATTGTCTCTCCATGGATTATTTCACTTTATAAAATATTTTAATAATCACAATAAGTAATTAGTTTTAATACATAATGGAAAATCATATGTTCTTCAGAAGTATTATTTATAACATCCGTAAGAATTATTATTATGTTTTTATTCTTGAGAGAGCATGTAAGCAGGGGAGAGGGAGGGAGAGAGAGAATCCCAAGCAGGTTCTGCACTGTCCACGTGGAGCCCTGCGCGGGGCTTGAACTCACAGACTGTGAGATCATGACTTGAGCTGAAATGAAGAGTGAGACACCTAACCGACTGAGCCACCCAGGTACCCTGAGAATTATTTTTAATAAAGAACAACTTGATTTAAAAAAATGTTAAAAAATTTTTTTACCCACTGAGGTGGCAGCCTGAAGGTACCGTAATTTTTTAAACCGTGTTCTCATGCATTCAGTCCTCCGGTTGGAGCAGGCGAGTTTGCTAGTTTCTGGTTATGGACCCCTTCCTTTAAAATTTTTTTTTTCAACGTTTATTTATTTTTGGGACAGAGAGAGACAGAGCATGAACGGGGGAGGGGCAGAGAGAGAGGGAGACACAGAATCGGAAACAGGCTCCAGGCTCTGGGCCATCATCAGCCCAGAGCCCGACGCGGGGCTCGAACTCACGGACCGCGAGATCGTGACCTGGCTGAAGTTGGACGCTTAACCGACTGCGCCACCCAGGCGCCCCGGACCCCTTCCTTTAGAATTAAACTTAACCTCAGGGCCCCTGGGTGGCTCAGTCGGTTAAGCGTTGGACTTCGGCTCGGGTCACAATCTGCTGATCTGTGAGTTCGAGCCCTGCACCTGGCTCTGTGCTGACAGCTCAGAGCCTGGAACCTGCTTCTGATTCTCTGTCTCCTTCTCTCTTTGCCCCTCCCCCACTCACACTCTGTCTCTCTCTCTCAGAAGTAATAAACAAACAAACAAAAAAGGAATTTAGCTTCATTTCTAATGGGGTTGCTCAACGTGAACAATTCTGAATTTTGAACAACCCATAGGCAGAAGTTTTCCTCCCATGGGATGGTAAGCGTGTTCCTGGTGTTAGAAAGAGACCGCACAGTGGGCGGGATGAGGCTGAAGGGGGACCAGAAGGGAATCCAGAATCAGATACGCTGCTGGTTGCCCGCTACACTGAAGAAGTTAGGCCTGACTTCGTTTCTTAGTGGCACTAAGTTGTTGTTGTTGTTGTTTTTTAATGTTTGTTTATTTTTGAGAGAGAGAGAGAGAGAGAAAGACAGAGTGTGAGCTGGGGAGGGGCAGAGAGAGAGGTTAGACACAAAAACCAAAGCAGGCTCCAGGCTCCCAGCTCCTCCCCACCCCCCATGTGGGGCTCAAACTCACAAACTGCGAGATCATGACCTGAGCTTAACCTGAGCGCTTAACCGACTGAGTTACCCAGGTGCCCTGTGGCACTAAGTTTTTTAAACATTATATGAGAAGCTAGAATTTCCATTGCCATTCATCCTAATTGTTATTTTTCAACTAGGTTACAGTGAAGATGTTGGAAACCATGCAATGAAACCAGCAAATGAAAATAAAGGTAATTATCTAATTTAAAAAGTTTTTTTAATTAGAAACTTTACGTTAAAAAAGACCCCTAGGGAAAGAGCTAAAACTGTTAAGGCCTGGGGATATTTCCCCACTTCTCTCAGTGACCCTGTCCCTGGCCACTGTGTATAAATGGAGATGGCTGGTTGCTTTCTCCAAAGATGCTATCTTGTGTCCTTAATGGAAAGTAACCAAAAATCTATTGGGAAAGAACTGGGTTATACCTAACAGGGAACTGGCTGATTCAGAATGGGTTACTGAGTACTGTAGAGTACCTCCTTTCTTTTGGATAGTAGAAGCAGGGATGTTTTTTAATTTTTATTTAGTTAGTTATTTTTCATGTTTATTTATTTTCGAGAGAGAGAGAGAGAGAGAGAGAGAGAGAGTGTGTGAGTGGAGGAGGGACAGAGAGAGAGGGAGACACAGGACGCGGGGCTTGAACTCACGGATCAGGAGATCATGACCTGAGCTGACGTTGGACGCTCAACCGACTGAGCCACCCAAGCGTCCCATGTATTTTATACATAACTTAAAAATATTATTTTGTGTCTCAATATTTAATAAAAATAAAACATACACTATAAAAAAAATAAACTAGCATTGCTGCTAACTTTTAAAGACAATTAACAGTAGATTCCCTGCTACGGTTAAACCTCAGAAGGATTGGGCTAAATCGTAAATCGTTTCTCAAAATTCTTCCCCCCCACCCCGGGGCTCTATCACAGGAGCTAAATCTAAAGTAGGGTCACCTGGGTGGCTTTGTTAGTCTGCCTCTTGATCTCAGTTCAGGTCTTGATCTCTGGGTCATGATTTCAGACTCTGAGCGGGATGTGAAGCCTACTTAAAAAAAAAAAAAAAAATCTAAAAAAGTAAACACCTGTGTCCTTGACCACATATCGATGTTTTCAGTGCTGGCGAGAAACCCCGACTCTGAGGCTTCAAAAATAAAACAATAACGTAATTTTGAGTTGAGACAAACTAATTTACTGGATTTCACTCTAGCGGCCCAACTGCTCTCATTAACTTGTTTTCCTATGCGTGTGGCTCATACTGTCAGAGCATTTTTGGGGGGGGGGACCCTGTTCCCCGTTTCCTGAGATCCTTTCCATCTTGGAGATAGCTTTCGATGCCTGTGGCTGTGGAGGAGGCTTCTAGAGTTAACTGCCATGGATGATACTGGCTGTTTTCTGTGTCTACTGAGCTTTCACAAATCCTTCCCCTGTAGAAACAATGGGGACCTGGGCCGGAGGGCCTTTCCGCATCCTGGAGAAAACAGGACTTGTGACTGTCTTCTCTAGCCCAAGATTTCTCACCTACTTAGAATGGCATTAGGCCTGTGTCTGGCTTCCTCCTCGAAATATGGAATGTTATAATCATGTGAGTGGAAATCTCTAAGGCAGGCTGAGGCTCCCCAAGGAGATTTTGTCTCACCGGTGCTGTGGTTCTTTTGAGCAGAGCCTCTGACCATGGATGTTGAATACACAGAAGTGCAAGTGACCCCATCTGAGCCTTACCAAGGTAAACACCATCCCTGGAGCGATTCCCCATGTTTTGCTCTCTGCTTGGGTGTAGACAACAGAGTGAGGTGTGCTATGACCCAGGGACAAGGGTCCCTTCAGTCGGTCAGAAGGGGGGTGGTCAGCAGACAGGACTGTTAGACGTGCCTATGACAAGAGCAGTGACCCCCCCTCACCCCCGCCTAGGCTTTTGAGGTGTAACATTTCATTAATTATTGTTTACCTACTACTAACCATGAGTAAGTTTTATTGAGCAACTACTAAGCGCTAAGAAATGTGTTTGGTGAGAGACTTTGAGGGCAGCCTTACCCCTGGGCGTTTGGACTTTCCTACAGAGGTATGTTCCTTGCCCAAACCTAGCATCGTCCTGAAAAAGTTGCTTGCACACTGAGCTTGTGTAAATGAAATGCACGTTTGAAGGTAGTGAGGGCTTGGCTCTTTAAAGGCACGCTTGGGTAAAGGCTCTTGAAAGTACAGAGTACCCTGCTGTGTAAACAGTGGCACTAGCTTCACACTTCAGGTTTTGTTTTCATGTGTGTGGTTCTCTCAGGGGCGGGCTGGCCTGGAGGCCACTAGTTCTGGTCCTGTGCTGGTTGAGACTGACTCAGAGTGGGCTGGTCCATAGCAAATGCTAGAACAGCAATTTCAGTTGCTTTTGGTCCCACAAAAAACCATGCATACCTTCCTAGCTCTCCGCCCTGGCTTTCCCACAGGCCCCTGCGCTCAAAGGAGCTCTCCAAAGCCTTCCTCCCCTCCTGGGAAGCCCATTAGGGCTATTGTCATGCACCCCCCTTCCTGCTGAGGCTGAGGCCACTGCTGTGTCTATTCTGCCTGGCAAGCTGAGGGCCGTTTTCCAGACCAGGCATTAGCCAGAGCCACATGGCAAGGGCATCCCTTTGTTACCTCTAGCTCCATGATTTGGGAAGAGTTTGGGGTTCTTTCTTTCTTCCCTTGCTTAGGTTCTGGGTACCACGTCAGCAGCTATGTGCACAGAATCTTTCGGTAAGGCAGTCCCCGAAGGCCCCGAGGCTGTGCGCCGCGCAGTGGGGCACTGATCCTACAGTCTGCAATCAGAATGGCCCCCTAGAGTCGGTACTCCCCGATCTGCACAAATGCTACACAGGGTGTCCCACTTCCAAGTCTGGACTGGACCTGGGAATGGTGGGGGCCATGGCAGGCCTGAAATTCTCTTCTTCCTTATTTCATTGTAAAGTGGTTTGCCTGTTAGCAAGTTAAGGGCGGTGTTGGACCAACCCCTATGCAAAGGTACGCGTGCAGCCTGCGGGGCCTCTGAGGTTCCCTTTGCAATTCTAGTCTCAGTGGAGCAGAAGGCCTTTAGATGCCTCTAAGCAGGAAATTGACAGGGTCCGTGTGGCTGGTGCAGAGGACAGACCGAAAGCAGACAGGGATGGAGACAGAGAGACCCGTGTGTTAACAACGGGCAACAAGGGATGGGGGCGGAGCCAAAGTGCTGGCAGTGGATGGGTTCCAGATCTATTTTAGAGACATCACAACACTGGATGAATTTTAGGGCAAGGACCAGGGAGACGGAATCACTACAGGTTGTGTGAGGGGACAACTGTGTGGATGGTCACGAGGTCCGAGACAGGGAGGAACAGCAGGTTCAGCTGGGTTAAGTATGAGATGCCCAAGAGGAGACAGCACAGGGCTCTGGTGCCCAGAACTGAGTATGGGTTGGCTCTGCCTACAGGGGCTGGAAGGGGGCTCCCCTCCAGCCTTCTCTGGTCCTGCCAACGCCCGATGCACATGCCCGTCTGTCACTTGGGCTCAGTCCTGTGAGTAACAGCTTATTTCCCTTTAAGGGGACTTCAGACTCAGAAGGAAAGAGGAACCATAACAGGAGGGCAGGGCTGCCCCAGGGTTTTGATGATGTGTAGAAAAACTCTGCTGTCCCCATTGACCCTCCATACTCCCCTGGGAGCTCAAGCAGACAGTCCTGAAGCTCCTCACAAAGGGCCAGGCCCTGCCTCTCTGGGGCTGCTAGCCAGCTCAGGGCAAGGTGGCTTCATTAGCGCTCTGCCCAGTGCCTGGGAGGCCTTGGATTTAAAGTAGCTGACGGAGAAAGGAAGCAGCGTTTCTCCTTGGAAAAGCATCCATTTTCCATTCTTTTGGGAATGTTTCCATGTTAGAGTGTCTGGTTTTCTTTTTCTTGCTTGAACGTCGGGGGCGGGGGGGCTTTCGAGGGAAAAGAAGTCCCAGGACGGGGTGAGGAGGGAAGCTTTTCTTGACAAGCTGTGTGCAGGTAGCCAGCCACCTTTCCCCAGGCTGCTGTGGGCGCCTCGGGAGAGCTAAAATGAGTGCCTCGTGGGTGGAAATGGAGAGTTTCTAGAAGATTCAAGTTGAGCTTTCGGAACCCATCCTCGTTGGTGCTAAGGGACAGCAAGGGTAGGGCAGTCCTGAAGTGGGTGGGTGAGGAAAGGGCTCTGTGGGTTCAAGGCCAGTGATGAGTAAACTTGATCTGGTCTTGGCCAATCCAGTTCCCTGTCCTCAAAGCTCCCTCTTCTACAGCTGGGGTGGAGGAGGGGCTGGGAACCCAGTCCAGCTCTGACTCTGACTGGGCAGTTGCCCAAGGAGTCACTCGGGGATGGAGGCGGGGTGGGAAGGAACTCGTTAAACCGGTTTGTTGCTTGTTTGCTGTGAGGCTAATTGCTGGGAAAACCCCATGACGTTGAAGACTTCTCTTTCTCTGTTAACAGAGAAAAACAGGAGCCAAAATAAAGCACCATCCGGAAACATCCCTGACAGCAGAGACAAACAGCCTGCTGGCCTGGGTTAGTCATTAGCAGGCAGCTGCATTGCAGGGGAGGTGGTGACGAGCGGCCTGGGGTGGGGGTGGGGGGGCTCCCGCCCATCACCCAAGGGCAGAGCAGGGGGGCAGCGGGAGGAGCCGCTGGGGCAGCTGCAAGTGTAGCTGCTCAGCCAAGGACGGAAGCCAACAGGCTGATCTGCAGTTATAAGGACGAAGGGAGTCAAGCGTGACTCTGGAGTCCAGAGGCTGTTAGCGTGTCCCCAAGGTGGCCAGAGAGGTCTACCAGCAACTCTTGTGTTCCGGGGGGCGGTGGGGCTTACAAGGGTGTCCAGGCCCCCACGTTGGCCACCCAGCCCCCTCCCTCGATTCCTTCCCTGTGGCCCCCACTCCCATTGTGGGGCGGGGGGTCGGAGGAGGAGCTGGCAGAGACCCCAGAGCACCTATATTGCTTATCACGGCATTGTCTGTCCCATGGCCTGGGGCTTCTGAAAGCTCCAGTGTGGGTGTGATTTGCCTTTTCCCTCCCGCTTCAGCTTCTACCCTGTCCAGCACACAATAGGTGTCAGGATCATACTGAAGGAGTGACTTCCCCGGGCCTGACATTGAGCAGAATCCCTTGGGAATGTGAGAGATTTCCCCAGGAGATATGGGAAACCCTGGAGCTTCCCTCTACACCCCTAAATCTGGTGCCACGGAGGGAGCTTGGTATAAGCATCTCTGCTGGCCTCTTAGAGAACGGCAGGTGTCCGTTCTCTAAGCTGAGAGCACCTGGTATCTCAGTCACTCTAGTGAGTACCAACTCCTGTTTGGTGCCCTGGGCGGGGGGGTGGGGGGGGGACCCATATGAAGGCTTGTGCAAGGCCCTGGCCACCCAAAATGTCCCAAGTTCACCTGCTGGAGTCTGAAACACCCCCTCAGCCTTCCTCCTGGTGCTCAGGTCCTGGCACGGGAACCACCGCCATTCAGTGTCTAATGAACGACCATGATTTCAATTCTAAAATCTAAAACCTCAGGGAGCAAGCTGATTATGCCAAAGCCTTCCTGAGGCTCGGGGGACCTGAGATAGAGGCACCCGCAAGTGCATTGACTGGTGCCGTCACTATCTCGCGAAACCTTTACGGGTGCCTCCAGGTAACTGCATTGACTGGGAGGTGCACCAGACCCCTGGAGAAGCTCCGGGCCCATCAGGGGACAGGCAGTCGTGGGGACAAATAATGTCAGTGTGGCTGTGGACAAGTGTCCCCAAACTGCCGTGGGAGCACAGGGGGCCTAGCAACTGCCCTGGGCCCCGAGAAGGGGTGCATGTGTTGGGGTGTATGCAGGTGGGTGAGGGTATGTGTACCCAAGTGCGGAAGCAAAGCCTGTCCTGAGACTTGGAGGATGAGGAGGAATGGGGCAAAGAGAAAGGGACGGGCCAGCGGTGAAAGGGTATGTTCAGGGTCAGGGGGCATCCCTGGGGCCTAGGGAGTCAAGGGTATCTTGGTGCAGTTAGAGTCCGTGGACATGCCCCAGCCACCTGCCACCAAGAAAAATCACATGGTGCTGAGCATGGTGGCAGGAAGCATCTTACCCGGTCTGGGGCTTCATTTCCGGATCTGTAGAAAGAGAATGTTGGCCTCATGGCATGAGCCACCTTTCTACAATGAGGCTTCCTTGTCCTTTGTGCAGGTGAGAGGAGGTAGGGGAAGAAGTGGGGTCCCATCCTGTTTCCTGAGGGTTCATGGATGTGTATGTATGTACATGCTGTGTGTATACACCCTCTATGATTCATACAATGCGTGTAGATACACTACGAGTGTGTGTACAAGTGTGTGTATACACAACCTGTACACCTACTTCAACTTAAACAGATGACCATACGGGTGCTTTGTCCTCCAAACCCTGGGTCTCCCTGAGTGTGATCCATACCCTGGCTGGTCATCTGTGTGCCAGTCCAAAAGAGTCCAGACCAGAGGATCTCAACCCCGTCTGCCTATTGGAATCCCCTGGGAGCTCTTAAACCCCACCAATGCCAGGGCCACTCCAGAACTAATCAGAATCAGAATGAGGCCCACGTGTTGGCGTGTGACATCAACTAGCCCCGCTGTCAAGATTTTAAGTGGTTCTCGGTCCCAGCTGATCCTTAACATCACAGGTGAGGCCCAGGCTCGAACCCAGGCCTCGGGTGATTGGGAAGTCATAGCCCAGCCTCCTGGGAGGGGCGGGGAGAGCAGTTGGACACAGGAACGCACTGGCAGGGAAGGAGGTATGGGACCACTGAGCAGGAGGCTGCAGGCCTATGCTGGGAACCCCTCCACCTGTGAGTGGTCCAGATGGACCCATAATGGCCCGTTGACTTCATACTTCCAGACAGAGAGTGAGGCTACTTAGACCAGGATCTTGTAAAGCCAGGGAATGGCCTGGGCTTAGTGGCATTAAGGTCTCCAGGGCTTGCTGGAGACAGGCACTCGTGGGGTGGGGTCGTGGGTAAGCAGGGAGCCTCAGACATTGTCTTGCTTCGGCAGTGGGCCGACCTGGTGCCCAGAGGCAGCTGTTGACCTGTGCTTGATCACTTTCCAGGTCTGGAAACCAAGGGCACAGAGACGGTGTATAGTGAAATCCGGAAAACTAATCCTGGTGAGTGAGGGCTTCTGACTCCCCGAGCCTGGGGGACGCTTCCTCCTGAATCATCCACGTGGGCCTTGGGAGTGGGCAAGGAGAAGGAGCAAAGGAGGCCCCTTACACCGAAGTTGTTGACTGTCTCTCCCCCACCACTCTTCAAATGTAGCCACGTGTTACATGTGCTATAATTTAGTCAATGAATGCTTATTAAGTGCCCGCTGCAGGCCAGGCAAATAGGAGTTTGCATATTCGTACCCAGCTGATGGGATGTGTCCCGGTGCCACTGTGTGCTCACGTGACCCCGAGAGAAGCAGTGCGGCCCTGCCTGTTCTCGGAGGCCAACCAGTATACCTCACCTGCCCCACTCCCCAATGGACCCTGGTGCACGGGACCGGGGCGGGGGTGCCCGAAGGTCTTAGTGCTGTGCTTTGAAGACCTTGGGTAGCTTCAGCCTTTCTGAGAACCCCCTTTCCACCTGGGGGTGGGGTACAGATCTGCCCCCATTTCCTTTGATTCTTATTTCTTTGATTCTAGACCCCGATTCAGTTCCCATCTCCATTACTTCCTCATGAGGAGCTCCCCCCAAGGACTGAGCACAGTGCCCAAGCAGACATGGGCCTGGGGAAGCTCCCAGCAATAACATTTGTGTGTGTGTGTGTGTGTGTGTGTGTGTGTGTGTAATTATTCTATTCCATCCTGGGGAAATGAATGAATACAAAGATTACTTTTAAATTCTGAAAAAATAGGGGTGCCTGGGTGGCTCAGTCGGTTAAGCGACCGACTCTTGATTTCGGCTCAGGTCGGGACCCTAGGGTCGGCTCCGTGCTAACAGCACAGAGCCTGCTTGGGATTCTTGCTCTCCCTCTTCCTCTGCCCCTCCCCTGCACTCACTCTCTCTCTCTCTCTCTCTCTCTCTCTCTCTCTCTCTGTCTCTCAAATAAACTTTAGGATAAGTAAATTCTGAAAATCAGTCACAATCCAAAGGGCATAAGATTCTGGGGGAAATAGTCACTGTGAGTGTATCTTGCTTTGTATAACAGACCTGTATTTAAGTGGAAACTTTGGGAGAGCCTGGCCATTCCAAGTGCCGTCCCCAGACCAGCAGCCGTGGGTGTCTCCGGACCAGCCCAGCCCCACAGAATCAGAATCTCCAGAATCTGAACTCTAACAGGCTCCCAGATATCGCTGGTGCTGCCAGCGTTTGAGGAGCACTGTCTTACCAGAAAAGCCTACTTTTTATCTGAAAGAGGAATCACCCCTTAATTTATATATGTATATATATAAAACCCAGCCTCCTTGTGGAACTTGACACTGACTGACTGATTTTCAGAAACCATCCCCTGGGGGAGTTTTTGGCCTCAGTGTCTCATTTTGTATTCTCAAAATATTCAGAGCCAGCAAAATGCAAATTCAGAAATAAATAGGCCTTCTCTGTCCTTCCAGTGTAACAAAAAGCTAGAGTTCTTGTAGGGCTCATGCTTGGTCCTGTTGGGTAATTTTTTTTTCCCCAAGACATTCTCTTATTTTTTTTTAATATGAAATTTAGTGTCAAATTGGTTTCCATACAACACCCTGTTGGGTAATTGTGTGAAAATTGTATGAAACCCCTCTGCTCTTCTTATGGTCCCTGAAATTGTTCATTTGGGTCGCTTTGGTTATGCAAAACCTCACATTTATTGAGCGCTTACTGTGTATGCCAAGTGGTCTGTGTTACAATATCTCTTTCAATCCTCACATTTAAGTCCCATTTTACAGATGAGGATACTGAGGCATAGAGCAGTGAAAACACCTGACCAAGTTCACACAGGAAGCAAGTCCCCAGACTGGCCCACCCTGGACTGAACTCCAGGCTCCTGATCAGGCTCCCGCAGGGATCCCCCGCCCCAGGACCAAAGGCCTGGGGGTCTGCCGTGGCCTGGGCCAGCAGCTGGAGGTCCTTTACAGCTGGCTGGCGAGGGCCACACCCAGTGTCAGTATGAGATGCCCTGCCCTGAGACTGACAAAAGACAGATCAACAAGGAGAAAAACAGTGATGAGTAAGCCCTCAGTGTGGTTAGAACTGGGGGCTTCTTTAGCACGTTAGGCAAGAACAATACATTTGTGGAGAAGTGACAAAACAAATGGGAAGGTAAATATCTGGGGGAAACGAATGGAATAAGGTTTGTTTAGGCAGGTCCATCTCAGCACCGCCTTTCTGTCATCTTGGAGGCCAGAAGCCTTCCCTGGGAGAGGGACTCATGGCTGTCTTCATTTCCCAGGAACTTCGGCTTCTGGTCAGATAAGGGAAACTCCTGGAAGGCTTCCTTCTGCATCCTCCGGCCCCAGATAATCCTATGCCAGTGTGGCATATTTGGGGGTGGCATTTACACCTGCTTTAGGGCAGTTGTTCAGACGATTCTCCGTGCCTGAGTCCTCAGTCCCCCACCCTGGGAATCTCGCTGCTCCCTCTGGTCTAGGGCAGGAATGGACCCCAGGGGCTCAGGGTGGTGAAGGGCCCTGTTTTGCTCGCAGACATCTGAGCCCCAGTCCTGGTGCTGCCCCTTAGCAGCTGTGTGACTGTGACCAAGATGCCTGACCCTTCTGAGACTCCAGGTTCTTCAGCTGTTGCATGGAGATGAGATTAAATGAGAAACAGGGGGTGAGGTTAGCTTGGGGGGAGATGGGGCTAATTACCCCAGGCACGAGTCCGTCTACTATCCCTATCATACAGCGAGCGTCCAATCCGTGTTGGCCAAAAGATGCAGGGGAAACTTGAGCCCTAGGGTTCAGGGCAGGGACCAGGCACAGCCGTCTCCCTCCCCACCCCGACTCCCAGCCAGAGCCCCACTTGGGCCATCAGGAGTCAGTTGGGGCTGGGGCTCCTCTGTAACCTGGTCTCTGAACAGGCAGCTGGCTCCTGCCCCAGCGGTTGCGGGTAGAGAGAGCCCTGGATGTTGTAGCCAAAACCACAGTGCTGCTGTGAAAGTCCGTGTGCTCACCTTGCCTAAGAGGCTCCCGCCCTGGAGGCCAAGGGAGCTGCTGTTTCCCAGCATTTCCTGCTCGGTGGCTGCTCCAAGGCAGGAAGCTGTAGGCTCCTCAGTCCTCTTCCTGTTCTTTCTTTCTGTCCCTCTTACTGCGAGACGCCTGCTCTTTGTTCAGTCCTCAAAACCATCCTAGGGTTGACGGAGGTTTTACTACTGTTCCTGTCCTGCAGATGGGAAAATGGGCCCGGAGGCTAAGTAACTCATCCCAATCCTAAGGCCAGTGATGGCAGAGCAGGGACTCCAATGCCGGGAGCCCGGCTTCACGTTTCCTCCCGGTCCTGCCAAAGGGACTGCCTGCTGCTGCCCTTTCCAGCTTTGTTCGGTTTCACATTACCATCCGCTTAATTAGAGGATTCAGTTCTATTAACAGCCTGGGGGTGCCTGGGTGGCTCAGTTGGTTGAACGTCCGGTCTTTGACCAGCTCAGGTCAGGATCTCACAGTTCATGAGTTTGAGCCCCGTGTCGGGCTCTGAGCTGACAGCCTGCTTGAGATTCTCCCCCTCTCTCTGCACCTCCCCAATTCACACGATCTCTGACTCTCTCAAAATAAATACATAAAGTTAAAAAAGAAAAAAAAAAAAAGAGTAACAGCCTGGTATGGTCTGGGTGACCCTGGGTGAGTCATGGAACCTCTCAGAACCTTGGTTGCCTTGTCTGTGAAATGAGGGGCAGGGGCTCAAATGTAGATGGGGCATTCTCCAGGTGTGTTAAAACACAAATGGTGTTCATAAAAAAAAAAAAAAAAAAAAAAAACAAACCACAAATGGTGTGGTACCACCACTCAGACTTTGTGATTTCAGTAGGTCTGGAGTGGGACTAATTTGTATTTCTTTTAGTACTTTTTTTAATGTTTATTTATTTTTGAGGGGGAGAGTGAGCAGGGGAGGGGCAGAGAGAGAGGGAGACACAGAATCCGAAGCAGGCTCCAGGCTCTGAGCTGTCAGCACAGAGCCTGGTGCGGGGCTCGAACTCACAAACCGCGAGATCATGACCCCAGCCAAAGTCGGACGCTTAACCGACCGAGCCACCCAGGCGCCCCAATTTGTATTTCTAAAAAATTCTCACATGTTGCTGCTGTTGTTCTGGGGACCACACTTTTAGAAGCATTTTCTAGATGCCCTCACTTCCCTTCTGATTATACCTCTGTTATGTTCCGCTTCTTGCTTGAAGAGGTAGGGTCTTTCTTACTCCTCAGCAATCCTGAAAGGATCCTGGAAGGACTGGCCTCAGGGTTGGCCAGCAGAGAGAATCCTCCAACTCACGTACATATGTGCATGTGTGTGCGTGTGTGTGTGTGTGTGTGTGTGTGTGTGTGTGTGTTGGGGGGAGGAGGGTGACACACAATAAAATAAAGACCTTGGGGGAGGTGGGTCTCTGGACAGGTCGGTGAATGGGCTGAGTACAGAGCTAAGGCTTATCTAACCTTTCCTTCTTAATTTTTTATTCTTCCCATCTTAATTTCTTAGTTCTCCCCACCTTCCAACCAGCAGCACGTCAGGGCTGACTATTTTGGGAAATGGCTCACAGGGCGTAGTTCTGGCTCTTAAACCCCCCTTTTCCCCTGAGTGATACAAAGGAAAACTGCTCCTCTAGATAAGGGAAAGGGCATTGGGCAGGCCTGCCTCCAAGGAACAGCCCCAGGGCGGGAATCTGGACGGGACCAGCGTCCTGGAGAGAGCGAGGTGGACTGCTGGCTCATGAGTGTGGGGGCATCTGTAGGCTGTGGGGGGAACCAGGTCTTTGCAATCTTGGCTTTAGGCTCTAAGCTCACAGCTTTGGTTGTGTGTTTTAACCGTGACAAAATACACATAACACCTGCCATTTTAACCACTTTGAAGTGTACGTTTCGGTGGCATTAAATACATTCACGTAGCTGTATAACCATCACCATCCATCTCCAGAACTTTTTCATCTTCCCCAAATGAAACTTTAGACCCAGTAAGCAGTAACTCGCTACTCTTTCCAGCCCCTGGCAACAACCATTCTACTTTGTCTATCTGTGAATTTGAGCAAGCTCAGTGCTTCTGTATTGAGTGAGGTGGTTGAATGGATGATCTTAAGTTGCCTTCCGGTGATGACGTTCGGAGAGTCTCAGTGTCCTGGCATTTGGAAGTCATGGTCATTTGTCTATGCTTTGGTCCATCCAAAACCATTCCTCTAAATGTTTTGTTCTAAGCAACTTCTAAGAGTCACTTCCTAGGTCCCTTGGAGGCAATTCTAATCCTTTACTCACCCTTGACTCCAAGACCCAATAAGTATTTGCTTCTACTAAGCCTCAGTTTTCCCTCCAAATCCGAATTAAATCATGGAGCTCAGGGGCCAACTCACTGTGCTTCTGGTACGTTTGTTTTGGCTGGAGTCCAGCTGGATGGTTCTTTGCACTGTAACCCTAAGAGGAACACCCTGAGTGGGAGATAGAGACTAGGGTTTGGTCTCAGCACTGCCCTTACCCAGTTATATGACTTGGCTCCCGACCCTTACTTCTCCCCTGGACGTCAGTTTTCTTATTAATTTTCAATAAAATGTCCCTCCCCCATATGGAATTGTCACAGTGAACACCGCAGTGTTCCTCGGGAGTGTGTGTAGGTGGATAAGCACCGCGGTGGGCAGGTGGGTTCAATAAAATTGGTATCTCTTCCAACTGAGTATCCCCTGCTGGGTCATGGCCATGGTTAGACAGGTCTGCTCTTCTGTTGGGAGCCTACTGTTTTGTTGATGGAGAGCTAAGTTAACATCTTATCCCAGCAGTCAACTCAAGTCTGGGACAAAGAAACCTCTCATCTTTGAACGTTTCCCTTTCCCAACTGTTAGGTGATTCCTTACAAACCGTTAGGGAAAGCAGGAGAGGGGTTCTCAGTACTAGGAAATTTATATCCAGAAGAGGCCCAATTGAGAAAAGCCTAAGTAGAAGGGACAGCAAGCCCTGGAATGCCCCCAGAACTGGTTGAGAAAGAGCTTTTGCATTTACATAACCATCAGCTTTCTTAAGGTAAAGGAAAACTTGCCGATAATTTCTGGTAAGTTAGATCTGCAAGGTTAACACTTCAGGCTCTTTGAAGTACTTATTCCCTTTTCAATGACTTGCCTAAGATGAGGATTTGCAAATTCCAGGCAGCAACAGTAGCTCTGGTTATGACTTGCGGTTTGGCTTTACAGAAATGGGAACTAAGCCTGTGTTTATGCCTCTTCTTAAGCAGTAATGTGGGTGGTCCTAAAAAGTGAGCGTTTGAAGGAAATAATCCAGGTTGGTTTGGTACCTTTCTCTCTTTAACACTTAACTGGAACCAATTTCCTCCCATCCCCTGTAACCTGAGACTTCATACAGGATGCTCTGTTACTCGCCTGAGTTCTCTGGATTTAGATGGTGGTGTCCTTCAGGGCTTGCTCATAGCTTAGACACTCTCGGTTGTGGGGCAACCTGACATCAAAAGCCCCCCACCCCACCCGCAAGCACGTGCCCCCCAAACCTCTCTTTTTACCTGTCATCAACTTCCTCCTTCTCTGACTAATCCAGGGAAAGGTTTGATTTTCTTCTCCTCCCCTTGCTTTTCTGGTGACAAGAACGAAAAGAGAGCAATTACAGGCTGTCTATGGCTTTCTCAACAACTTCACTCAGCCTGGCTGAGCCTTGTAGGAACCGCAATTTCTGGCTCATCAGGAAAGTTTGTATCTTGACTCTGATTCGGGACTTCACCTTTTATAGTGCTCCGGCTTATTCTAAAAGTACTTTGTAAAATGGCCCACAGGTCATCCAAAGCAAAACCTACTAATGTATATTTACACTGGATTTTAACAGAAGAGTGAAGTGGTTTACTACAATCAGCAATGCAGTCAAGCTCTTTCACTATGAAAGAACTCAGGCCTAGGAGTCATCGGCCTGGAGCACTGGTTCACAAGGCAGGAGACATCTTTGGTTGTCATAATTGGGGGGGAGGAAAAGGGGTGCTATAGCATCTAATGTGTGGAGGCCAGGAATGCTACTTAACATCTTACAATGTATGGGACAGTCCCCACAAGAAAGAATGATCCAGCCCAGAGGTGCCTGGTGGGCTCAGTTGGGAGAGGATGCAACTCTTTTTTTTTTCTTTTTTAATTTTTTAACGTTTATTCCTTTTATGAAAGAGGGTGGGGGAGGGGTAGAGAGAGACACACACACAGAATCTGAAACAGACTCCAGACTCCAAGCTGTCAGCACAGAGCCCGACGCAGGGCTCCAACTCCCGAAGCATGAGATCATGCCCTGAGCCAAAGTCGGACGCTTAACCAATGGAGCCACCCAGGCGCCCTGAGAGAGCATCCAACTCTTGGTCTCAGGGTCACGAGTTGAAGGCCCACGTTGGGTGTAGATATTGCTAAAAAACAGTATGTAAACTCTAAAAGAAGAAGAAGAAGAAGAAGAAGAAGAAGAAGAAGAAGAAGAAGAAGAATCCAGCCCCAAATGTCAGTGTTAAGAAACCTTGGCTTCTCGTAATTCACCTCCTTGTGAGCCCTCCAACAGGAGAATTGGTTTTCCTCTCTAGATGCCCTGTGCCCACCTCCACAGGTGTCCTGGGCACATCCCACTTGACAATGCCAGGCCCTGGAAGAGATGCCGGGTCCTGCTCCAGACACGAAGTTATGCCTTTTGGGGTTGGACCCAGCCATCTTCCCACCTGAGGATCTGCTCACTCGGCCTTCACATTCTGCTCGCTCTTTGGTGTTCCAAATGTTTCTAAAGGGGCAGAAGTCTAATATACTAAGAGTAACTGTCATCAAGAAAGAACCACAGTGCGGAGGGCCTCTCACAACCCCTGTGGGAGGGAGAAAAGAGCACTTGAGAGCCGGTCCCCACCCATCCTGTGTGGCACTGAGCCAGCCAGCCTGGCAGACACTGCCAGCCCTGCCCCCCCCCCGGGGGGGGTGCGTTTCTTTACTTCAGAATCT
The DNA here is from genome assembly GCF_022079265.1 of Lynx rufus. Lineage (NCBI taxonomy): Eukaryota > Metazoa > Chordata > Mammalia > Carnivora > Felidae > Lynx > Lynx rufus. Next base: position 38,420,412 of record NW_025814832.1, read on the forward strand.
AAGAGGGTAAAAAAGTAGTCTGTGAAAAAAAAAATAGGTACTACCCACCAGATTCTATTTTTGCAGTGATTGCTCCAAGTTGCAGTGATATGCTACAAGTGGGCATAAACCTAGGTTTTCCTTGAGTGTTACTAGCATATTCGAAATTTTCCGTCTTTTGTATTCATATTACTAAGACTAAGTAATAGTCTAAGACTATTACAGACATACAGACTAAGGCTCTTTCCCTCTTAAGTCTGATTCCAGAGCCCTCGGGGGTTTTGGGGGAGTGGGAAGCATGGGGTCCTTCAGGTCCTCCCGGGTCGGATTTGGGCTGCAGGTGGGAGCCTTGCCCGAGCCTCACTCAATGCGTGGAAGTTTACACAATGGCTCGACTTCGTGTGGTCCGGCTGATTCATCCATTTGGCTGTTTGACGTCTGCCTCTGGCCCAGCCAGGACAGAAGGGGGCCCCTTAGGAACTTCTGGCCCCGTTCCCTCTCCAGGGGACGCACAATAGGGCTGTGATAAGACAGGGTTTGAGGGGGAAGTGGACTTTTGGAAACAGGATATTTTTAAATTAGAGAGAGAAACAGAAGGGTTGTGACTCCCGTTGTGACAGGTGGGCCCCAAGACCGCCCAAGACTCAGAAGGGACTGGGTTTGAGGTTGGGCGGCCTCGCAGAGCCCGAGGCCCCTTGGAGTGCATCCACCTAGTAGCCCTGAGGACTCGGGTCCGGTAGGTTATGGCCCTCCTGCCATTGCCTCTTCCACCTTCAAGACTGGCTGCCACCCCCAACACCCACATACGCTCTGGGCGCCTTTCCCAGACAGCAGGAGGTCCCCATGGTTTCTCTGTCTTCAGGTCTGTGTCCTGCATGGACTGTTTGGGGAATCAGCCCCAGCCGTGTGGGCCGCTGCCCGATTAGAAACTGCAATGGGTGGGGGCCTGCTCCTTTCCAAGGGCAAAGCACAACCCTCTCTCGCCTGTTGTAGTGAAAACCGGCTCTAACTAACACTGGCGGGATGGCTCGCCCCCCACACGACACCTCCCGTTCTCCTTGGCCTTTCTTCACCTCGCTCCGATCTTCCTGACATTTGGAAGGACCTGACAGGCCCATGTTCATCCTTGCAGCCTGGCTGGGCCAGCAGGTCCTGGCGTGCACCCTAGCAAGAAGACAGGGTGGCCTACGGGGGAAGGGGGAAGAGGTGGCCCTGTCATTCCAGGCAGCGCTTGGGCTGTCTATCCCGAGAATGGTGGCAGTGTTTATACCTTCTCCTCCCCTGCTCCCACTTGTGGGGATGGAGAAGCTACTACGAAATAAGGAAATAGCCTTATTCCCAAAGAGGATGTGGCAGCACTATTTACATCTTTTTTTTTATTAAGTTTATTTATTTTGGGAGAGGAAAAACATGAGCAGGGGAGGGACAGAGAGAGAGAGAGAATCCTAAGCAGGCTCCACGCTGTCAACACAGAGCCTGACGTGGGGCTCGAACTCAAGAAACTGTGAGAGCATGACTTCAGCCGAAACCGAGAGTCGGACACTTAACTGACCGAGCCACCCAGGCTCCCCTGGCAACACTATTTAAAACAGCAAAAACTTGGAAAGAACCTAAATTTCTAAAGTAAGGAGCTGGATAAGTAAACAATTGTACACCCATTGAATGATTATTACACAGGCCACTCCCAAGTATGTTTAAGAAGGTACCAGGAAATGTTTATAAGATCACGTTATGTAAAAAGGATAGGCTAGAAAATGGCATATGTTGTATGTTATGACTCAGAACCAAAAGCCTACGGGAGAGCAGAAAAAGACTGGGGGACAAAGTGTCAACAGGGTTTAAAGAATGGAACAAGAGATCGTGCTTATCGGCTACTTTCTACTCCTCTATAGTTTTCAGTTTTTTTCTTGAAATAACCTGAAGTACTAATTAAAAAAAACAACAACAAAAAAAACCTGCCGGGACGCCTGGGTGGCTCAGTCCATGGAGCATGCGACTCGGGTTTTTGCAGTCATGAGTTCCAGCCCCACATTGGATATAGAGATTACTTAAAAAATAAAATAAAATCTTTGGGCGCCCGGGTGGCTCAGTCGGTTAAGCGTCCTATTTCAGCTCAGGTCATGATTTCACTGCTCATGGGTTCGAGCCTCGCGTCAGGCTCTGTGCTGACAGCTCAGAGCCTGGAGCCTGCTTCAGATTCTGGGTCTCTCTCTCTCTGCTCCCCACCCCTGCCCACCCCCCCCCCCCCCACCAGCTCACGCTCTGTCTCTTCTCGCAAAAATAAACAAACATTAAAACAAATTTAAAAATAAAATAAAATCTTAAAAAAAAAACTGTTTAAAATGTCCAGTGAGCTTCCAGGGATTTTAATATGCTTGTCACATGGAGTATAGAGCCCAGAGGAAGCTGTCTGTGGGCAGAGGAGCCATACAGCTGAGCACCCAGTAAAGCTCTGGTGTCTCCTTCTGCACCGCCCCCACCCCCTGCCTTTACCCATGGGGTTCCTGAGATGGTTGGGGGGCGGGGGGAGCCTGATGTACTCTCTGAATCGCTCACCCTCCATGTTATGCTTTGTTTTGCAGATTTCGTGGAAAACAGATATTCTGTAAGTACACATTTCACAAACAATTTTTTTTTTTAATTTTTTTTTTTTTCAACATTTATTCATTTTTGGGACAGAGAGACAGAGCATGAACGGGGGAGGGGCAGAGAGAGAGGGAGACACAGAATCGGAAACAGGCTCCAGGCTCCGAGCCATCAGCCCAGAGCCCGACGCGGGGCTCGAACTCACGGACCGTGAGATCGTGACCTGGCTGAAGTCGGACGCTTAACCGACTGCGCCACCCAGGCGCCCCTCAAACAATTTTTAAAAATGGTCCATTGAACAGTGAACTATTTCCAAACTCAGCCAGGTTCTGCACTCCCACGAATCACACCCCTACAGCGGCCTGGTCTGTTTTAGACCAGGAGCCCCGGGCAACAATAGCCTAGATGTTGTATGGAGGGTGTTTGGTCATCGGGCTGGCCAGGTTTTTTGGGCCCGGTGATTTCAAATATTCTCTCCCACTGTTTCCATCCTTGCATCTCAGCCCTCATACGAAGAGAGACCCCCTCAAAGGATCAGGAATCTAGAACATATAGCCCCCCTTGAGCGAAGTGCACGTTTCCTCCTAGTTCAGGTTCAGGCTTTGGAAGTGAGGCAGACATTGTTGTGGGGTGGGGGGAATGCTTGGAGGAAGGGAGGATCCAACAGTGCATTTGAACTTTGAACTCTGAGAGCCTGTGCCAGTCACCCTGACACACGAGGCCCTCTGCTGCAGAGGCCACTCAAGGTCCTTGACCCACAGAGGGAATCAGATGAGTTAACACAGAGGAGAAAACAAGGTGATGATAGCTCACCAGAAGCTATGGAAACGCAGAAGAAAGACAGGTCTGGTTAGGGTCTCCTCCCCACGGAAGGGGTCACTGGGATCGGCCATGAGGAAGGGGTCCAATCACAGCAGCAGGCCCAGGTAGAAAGATTAGCAGGAGTAGAGCCACGAGGGGAGGAACAGTCCAAGCAGCTCAGGGTGATAGGAGAAAGGACATCCAGGAGAAGCACTAGGAAGAGGTCAGTTAGGGCTTACATGCAAAGCACTCAAACACCTCATTATGAGGTTTTCCTTTTTTTTTTTTTAATTTTTTTAAATTAACATTTATTTATTTTTTGAGAGTCAGAGAGAGAGAGAGCACGAGCAGGGGAGGTGCAGAGAGAAGGAGACACAGAATCTCGGAAGCAGGCTCCAGGCTCTGAGCTGTCAGCACAGAGCGTGATGCGGGGCTCAAACCCACAAACCGTGAGATCATGACCTCAGCCGAGGTCGGTCGCTTAACCGACGGAGCCACCCAGGCGCTCTGGGTGTTTTCACTCTGTAGGAAATTGAGGATTTAGGATGCTGCTAGTTGGCAGATGGAAATATATACTTTTTTAATGTGGAGGTCCAAGTTCAAATTATGCTAAGACCTGTCTCCTCCTATCTTCCCACTCCCAGCCTTTTGAAGAACTACCCAGTAGTTCAGGGGTTAACTAACTGGGCAGCTGGTATCTTGAGAAATGAGGAGCCGCTGCTTTAAGGTCTGGGAAGAAAGAACCTTCGGCAAGATTGCGGGTAGCCTTTCCAATGGGCCCCCTGGCTTCCTTTGTTTTGCTGGAGTCTGAATTCTTATAAAACAGAGAACTCATTATGCCTTTGACGGCAGGAAACCACTGACATTCTTCTTATGGAGGAAAGCTATCAATTTAAGGAAAAGAGGGATAAAATGAAGGTCTTTTTCTAGCCTAAACCCACCCCGACTCCCGAAACCAGTGACTTGCCTTAGCAGAGCCAGGACTAGAACCTGGGTCCCCAGATTCCTTGGCTAGTCCACAACACAAGACTCCCTCCAATAAGTGACATCATTGTTCCAGCTATCATGGCCTCGAGGGAGTGGAAAGTGAGATCTTTGCTCCATAGGCAACGTGGGACCCAGAAAAAGAGATGCTCTCCCGCTACAATAAACATAGCTGTGTCCTCCCCAGGCAAGTCTGTTGGACCTGCAGGACTGACTTATTTACTTTGTCTGCAATCCAAACGGTCTCTCTGGACAAAGGCTCTGAGCTCCAGGACAGATAGAACTTTCCTTTTCCCCCAGGAGCTGACCCGTGGATCCAGAAGTCTGTTCCCAGATGCTCCTGAGAGCTCCCCCACCAGCTGGTCCTGCCCTCCCAAAGAATAAAGACTTTTGGCGGGAGCTCAGGGCTTCCCAGCCGTTGGGAGAGAGATTTTGACGCTTTAAGCGAATACAATTTGTTTAGAAAAGAAGGAGGTATAGTTTTCCTAATAATCAGCTGGTGAGGGTCAGGAGAAAATTAATCGAATTGCCCAGCAGGGAAATGGGAGGGGATTTCCTTCCTGAAATCAAACCTGGCGATCATTCCCAGTAGTTTAATGGCCGTTGCTTCTGAAAACACATTGGAGGAAATATCTTAACAATGAGATAGCCGCTTAGCCAAATACTAATTTAGTATTGTTTGACTTGCTTCAATGGCACATTCTGACTTCATTTTTCCTCTGCCATTTTTGCCTTGTTTATAAATTGTGTTTGTGGCCCAGGCAGACAGATAATGTGAAAGAGAACACCTTGTACTTAAAAGAAAGGGGTGAATCTGGACCTTCGTGGGTCTCGGGATCTTGGAGACAGCCTTGTCTTCTTACGGAAAGAGAGGCAGTTCCCAGTTACGGCTCACCCCCTTCCCTCCTGGGAGCCAGCAGTGGGAACTGGAGTCTGAGCTTCAGCTCTCTGGCCATCTTTTGGGTGATCCTGCCCTCCTCCAACTAAGCTTTCCAGTTCGTGAAACAGAGATGGTGAGAACCCCAAACACAGTAATAGCTCCCTACTAGAAGTTTCTTAAAGGTAAAATGAGGAACACGTGTACAAAGTATTTTGCAATGTACCACATAAATGCTACTTGATGGTCTGTTTAAAGTTCTTTTCATCACTCTGGCAGTATGAGGCACGAATGGGAGACTTACTTCATTTTGGCCCTGAAATGCCTCTTCATAGGATTCACCCAAAGCCAGGCTTTGACTTGGGAATCAGAGACCCACCTTAAAACTTAACCTTTCCATGATTCGCTGTTTACCAGCTGAGTCACGCTGGGCAGATGTCTCAGGGCCTTCGTTTCCTCATTTGGAATTGGAGATAATAACCACCCCCACCCCACCTGGTTGTTGCAAGGATTAAATGAGCACCTATCACAGACTTGGTTTATTGGAAGTGCTCATAAGGGGCACATTCTATTTTTATTTTAAGTTTATCTATTTTTTTTTAAATTTTTTTTAACATTTATTTATTTTTGAGACAGAGAGCATGAACAGGGGAGGGTCAGAGAAAGAGGGAGACACAGAATCTGAAACAGGCTCCAGGCTCTGAGCTGTCAGCACAGAGCCCGAAGCGGGGCTCGAACCCACGGACCGCGAGATCATGACCTGAGCCGAAGTCGGATGCTTAACCAACTGAGCCACCCAGGCGCCCCAAGTTTATCTATTTTTTGAGAGAGGGAGTGAGTGGTGAGGGGCAGAGAGCGAGAAGGAGAGAGAGAGAGAGAGAATCCCGAACAGGGATCTCAGTCCTGGGCTTGAACCCACAAACTGTGGGATCATGACCTGAGCTGAAACCAAGAGCTTAACTAACTGAACGACCAAGGTGCGCCCCCCCCCCAATAAGGGGCACATTCTAGAATCAGGAAGTAGAAAACCCAGGGGTGTTAGAAGTAAAATGACCTTTGAGAGCATCTATACCATGTTCTGGCCCGAAGTGGGGCGATTTCATGGCTGTTCTTGGGTGGCTGACAGCTGGCCTCTGATTTAGGTACAAGGAAGGACAGGTCTTGGATGTGAGTATGTTAACCATTACTTCAAGGTCCGGTTGACTGTGACCCAGCCCTTCCCATCCGTGGGGCCAGTCCTGCTGCAGCTACCGAGTGCTTGCCTCGCCTGGCGGAGGAGAGCGGAGGCGTTTAGGGAGGGACTTGGTCTGGGGCCTGCAGGAAGCCTGGACACCAGGGTCACCCCTCTGGGCAAAGCGGAAGAAATGAAGGTAGCTGCCAGCGCTGGCGGGCCTCCAGCCCCTTGGGGCCAACACAGCTCTCTTGGCCCGCTTGCCAGGGTCTCTCCCGGCAAAGGCAGAGGCAGAGCCGTGGCCTGCCAGCTGGAGCCCTTGGGACCCGCATCCTGTTCTCAGAGGCTCCTCAGATGCGCAGGGACCAGAACAAAACAGGGACCTCAGCCCCCACCGTCAAAGAGCCAACCAGCCTGGCCATGGGGCTCCCAAGACGCTGGCTGATCCCCACAAGTGCCCCCACTTGTGTGCCCACGAGGTCCACCTGCACTCACAGAGGGTCGGGTCACGGACTCATTTGCTGCCTGCCCTTTGGGGCCCAGGGCGCCTTTGGTCCAGCATTTCCATCTGCCCCGCTCTTACCCCCGCGCTGCAGCCATTCGTCCAAACCCGCCTCACCTTGGAGGCTGGCTCCACGAAGCCTTCTGTGATTCCCTCGTGGTACAGCGAGGGCGTCTCGCCACCTCTGAACTCCTGCAGTTTGTTAGGACCTTTCCCACGTGCTAGCACTGTTTGTCAGTAACGGATAGGATATAAAATTCCTGGCGGGTTCTTGCGTCCTCGGTATAGATAACAGTACTCAGGTCAGATGGGGGTCCAGTTACTGGTGGATACGGAGGTGTCAACAATATCACACAAAGCAGTTAGAGAACACTGCAGGATGGCGTGCGGAATCTGGCTTTTGTTTTTGTTTTGTTTTTTACTTTTTTTCTTGGGGAGGGGGCAAAACAGACACAACAGCAGGTACCATTTTAACCATTGTTAAGTGTACCGCTCAGTGGCCTTAAGTACATTCACATCGTGTGCAACCATCAGCACCATCCACCCACAGAACTTTGTCATCATTCCAACCCAAAAGTCTACCCATTGCACGCTCATTTCCCCCTTCCCCGCAGCTCCTGGAAATCACAGTTCTCCTTTCTAGCTCCATCAGTTTGACTACTCTGGGTACCTCGTGTAAGTGGAATCACACAATATTTGTTCCTCCTGCGTCTGGCTTCTTCCGCTTCTTCATCTTTATGACGATAAGCATCCTCAGTGTTTATCCATGTTAAAACTCTTTGATTTTGCGATTAAAAAAGAAAATGGGCTGGGCAGGGGGGTGGTGCCTGGGTGGTTCAGTCGGCTGAGCATCAACTTCAGCTCAGGTCATGATCTCACGGTTCGTGAGTCGGGCTCTATGCTGTCAGCTCGGAGCCTGGAGCCTGCTTCCCATTCTGTCTCTCTCTCTCTCAAAAATAAATAAAAAACATGAAAAAAATTTTTTAAAAGAAAACGGGGGTGCCCGGGTGGCTCAGTTGGTTGAGCAACCTACTTCCACTCAGGTCATGATCTCCCAGTTTGTGAGTTCGAGCCCCACGTCAGGCTCTGTGCTGACAGTTTGGAGCCTGGAGCCTGCTTCGGGTTCTGTGTCTCCCTCTCTCTCTGCCCCTAACCCACTCGCAGTCTGTCTCTGTCTCTCTCAAAAATAAATAAACATTAAAAAAAAAAAGTTGAAAAAAAAAAAGAAAAGAAAACAGACCTAGAGAAGCCTCAGCTTGTGTTAGAAGCAGAGCTGGAGCAAGAAGCCAGGTCTCTCTTAACTCTACTAGTCTTGCTCTGTAGGTAAGTGTGGCACCCACGGGGCAGAATGCTGGGTGTACAGTGGGTGCTTGACAAAGTTGGCTGATAACCTGATGTGCAGCGCGCGTCTACAGGCAGTGGAGGCCACAGCCCTGGGTGGAGCTGGTGTGGAGAGAAGGGAGAAGTGAATGTGGGCAGGAGCTGACCCCACAGGGTGGAGGTACCAGCGGAAGACGGTGCTGTCAGAGAGCCTTTGTGAAGTGCTTGCTGCAATATTGCTTACCCCTCCTCCAGGCCAGTCTTGAGCCCTGAAGGGTGTGACCATAGCTTGTCTTCTCTTGTCTCTGCAGAGAACGGAAGGCTCCCTTGATGGAACTTAGGGCTGCGAGGACAGATGTTCCTCCTTGGAAGGACACCCACGTTCCAAGAAGAGGAGATCATTCCTGTATTCCAAGAGCTCTGTGCATTTATTTATGAACCTGCCCTGCTCCCACTGAACAGAGCAATTCCTCAGGCCAAGTCACCAGTTCTGAAATCCATCTGCCTACATTTATGGGGGGTATAAAGAGATACGGAGGGGCTGGTTAAGTCCCCCCACAGTGCCCCCCTCTCACCAAGCTGGGGCATCCTCAGGAGTGGGGAGCCGCAGAAGGAGGTTCAGGGTTAAACGGCCATTGGGATATTTTGAAACTTGAATATTTTTGTCTTGCACGGAGATCAAGAACTTGTCCAAGTATCTTCACACACAGAAACCATTTTTTTGTTTTGTAGCCAATCGCTTCTAGCGAATGGCTGGGCTGAGGGGCTATTTCTCTCTCTCTCTCTCTCTCTCTCTCTCTCTCTCTCTCTCTCTCTCTTGCCTTTGGTCCTTCAAAGGCCTGTGGTTCTGGGTGGTCCTTGTTCCTCGGAAGTGAACAGCACTGACCAGATGGCGCCCCCTGTTCCCTCCACGACCTCGCCTGCCACAAATGTCACAACAAAGCTGCTTGGGAGCGACCCCTTTGAGATGCCAACCTGAAGATCAGGTTAATTCCGGGCAATGCACAGAAGAGAAAATGAAGTCGGACAGAGCACAGATGTTCTTATGCTGTTTTTCTATACCCTTTCTTTCTTTTCCTTTACCATGCTGCAGGCTGCAAGATGGGAAGATGTTTGCCTACAGCAAATATTGTTTTTAATAGAAAAATGAAATGCGTATTTTTCTTACTAATTTTTTTTTAATTTATTCCTTGCTAAAGAAATGGTCCCCTGAGGTCTTACGATATTTCTGAGGGTGTCTTGAGGGGGTGGACGAGTAGCTGCGGCCATTTTGCGGGGGAATTTCACTAGTGAGCACACCTAGCTGAGATCATTTTCCTCCCACGTCCCGTCCACCTCAGTGACACAGCTGCAGGGTATTGCATTAAATAAATTTGATCTTTACTCTTCACAGACCTGTGAAATGTCATCTTCTAAGAGGACACATACACATAGAATATCTGTAGTGCTTGAGGACGCCTCGGGCCTTCTGAAGTCACAAAGAACCAAGCAGGTCTTATCAGGTTGTCTCACACAGGCCAAGGGCCTCCGTGGCCTTTATTGAAGGCAGGGCCAGAGGTAGTCTGAGCGTCAAACACTGAGTCATTAATATCCATTGGCTGCGATTCAGCGTTTGCTTCCCGGCCAAAGACTGCCAGGCTGTCCCTGGCAGATAGGGTTGCCAGGTTGAGCAAATAACACCAACAAAAACCACCGAAACACCCAGGGTGCTCAGTTAAATTTGAATTTCAGATAAACAATGAATCTGCTTCGGGTGTATGTCCTGTGTAACATTCGGCTTATACTTACACTGTAAAAGTATTCATTTATCTGAGAGTCAAATGTAACTAGGCATCTCATTTTATCTGGTAACCCTACGGGCAAAGCACCCCCTCCTATCCCTCTAAGCCATCCTCAGTGGCCTCAGAACAGACCTCACTGCCCCACAGCCCAGGTCCCCATCAGAACAGCGCCCCACTGGGCCTGAAGGCAGAGGGAGATAGGAGTGTATGTCCTAGTTCTGCCACATTGCAGCTGTAGGAACTTGGAGCCTCTTAACCTCTGAGCTTCAGGTTCTTCACTTCTACAATGAGGAGCTTGGACCAGGGGTTCTTAGTATCTGGAGGGTTTAGACTCCTTTGAAAATATGATAAAAGGTATGAATCCGTGTGCGTACACACACAAAGTTGTAGCACGAAAATGTTATATAATTTCCCCGGGTTCCAGAGCCAGGACTCAGGGTGGAGCCCCAGAATGTGATGGTCTGTATTGAACTTCAAGCCTGAAGGTTGATGTGTTGATGATCTGGGGAGAGCCCAGAGCCTCCATGTCAACTCCTCAGTCCCTGCTGTCACCAGAGAAGGGCCATTGCCCTGGAAGCTGGGAAGACCCTGTTCCTGATGCTTATGACTTATTTATGGAACACAAATGGATCTTTGTTTTCCCCCTCTTGTCTATATTTCTGGGGCGGGTGCGGGGGAGGGGGGAGCCACACACACAGGGATCTTTCGTAGTAGATTCAGAAAATAAAAACCCAAGACTCTGGTTCGGCTGTCCTAACTCTAGGGCATAACCAAGCGTCTAAACCTCCAGAGCTCATCACTATGGAAGAGCTTCAGTCACCCTTTCTGGGAGTGGCTGGTTTTCCTCTGTGTTGGAACTTGTTAGAGCTCCCTCTCGTGTTCTTACATTGCCATAGGTCATTAAAGGACTTAACCACTCTTTTGCAAACATGTAATAGATTTTGGTGGGGGGGGGGGGGCTCTTTTGAAGATCCACAAGAGGTCAGCCACCCATTTCAGGAGCCACCCACTCCATCAGCATTAATTGATTACCTGAATTTTCACTCCCTGACATATAGACGCAAGATCGGCAAAGTGACTCCAAGGTCAGCATTCATCCATTAAAGCGGTGGTTTTCCATCAGGGTGATTTTGCCTCCCAGGGTCACTGGACAGTGTCTGGAGACATTTTTAGTTGTCACCACTGGATGGGGCGCTACTGGGATCTGGTGGGTAGAAGCCAGGGACGCTGCTAAATGTCCTACAATGCACAGGACAGTCCACCATAACAAAGAATTATCATGTCCAAAATGCCAATAATGCCTGCATTGAACCAACTGGTTATTTATTTATTTTGATTCCGTCACGCTCTATTTTCCTGACACTGTTGGGAATAGGCCAGCTTATAAGAATCACTTGGCCTCTACTCCTCCTGGAACACACAATCCAGTAGGGCTACAGATGAGTAGAGTGCCCATTATAGCAGGCAGGACAAGGACTGCAGTGGAGAAAGTCAAGGCCAATGGGGGCACAGGGAAAGGGCTCCTCGAACACTGACATTAGGGAATCAGAGAAAGCATCCAAGGGGAAGTTGTGTCTAACCAAAGACCTGAGGGTAGGGAGAATACCAGGTGGAAAAGGTGGGGTGAGCATGGCTGACCAAGGGGGCAGAGTGTGTGTGCTAAGACCTTGAGGCAAAGGAGAGGACAGTGCCTTCAACATAGCAGGAAAACAGCCTGTCAGCCCTGGGTCCTTTCCAGCCCAGGGATCAATTAGTCCTCTTCAAAAAGCCACCATTGTCCCTTGAAATTTCTGCCAGGAACCCCACTGGCCTGACTCAATCTTTGAGAGTCTTCAGGAGAAGCTTCCTGAAAGTTGCTCAGCCAGCACTCAGTTCCTGAGCACGGTTGTTTTTAAGACTCCCCGTGTGTGTTATTAATATGTTGGAGAGAAATTCTCTGCTGCAGGATCAGGTTCTGCCTTTGCTCACCACCACATGGCTCCAGTGAAAAGGAGAACTGGGGGGAAATGGAGGCCCAGCCACTTGAGGACAGCCTCCACAGCGGGGGTCCACAGAGTGGGGATGGTGGTAAGGGACAGTGTCTGTGAACACCGTGAGAGTAGGGGCAGGAAGTTGTGAGAACATGCCATTTTCTGGAAGACGGTCATGGTTTTTATCACTTTCCCAGAGACATGGTCCAAAACAAAGTTAAGAACTACAATATAATTAACAACTCAAGTGTGCTCCATGTGATTTGATGTCTGTTAAGAACTCCAAAAGAGTGGTTAACCCATTTTCTTCTCAAAGAGTCTACTTTGTGGATTGTTTTAAGTCCAATATCCCTAGAGGAACTTGGCTTGCCTTCAGAAAATGGCTCAAAATAAATAAACGGTGATCTCAGTGTTAAAAAGAGACAGCCCTCATCTCCCAAAAGTAATGAGCTATTAGGTTATTTTTGGTACACCAAAGGAATAGGCGGTAAATTAATTTAAAACTTTCATAGTCCAAAATATTTCTAAAACCTTCATACGGATTTCACAATTCAAACTGATAAAAGCCAACATGCACTGATAAAAGTTTCAACATGAACTTGGAGAGGAGAAGAGAAAAATGATTTCCATGTTTGCAGAGCATGAAGGAAAAGCCAAGTTGCAACAGGGGATTAGCTACCAGTTGATTCTGTGACCTTGGGCTGTCACACATCTTAGAGTTCTTCTACAAGAAGTTGCATTCATTTTCTAGGGCTATCATGGCAAATTATCACCAACTCTGACTTAGAACAACAGAACTTTATTCTCCCACTGCTCTAGAGGCCAGAAGTCCCCAATCAAGTTGTCCACAGGGCCGTGCTCCCTTCAAAGGCTCTAGGGAAGACCCGTTCCTTGCCTCTTCTAGCTTTTGGTGGTTGTTGGTAAGCCACAGCATCCCTTGGCTTGCAGCTACATCACTAATCCTGGCCTCTGTCATACGAGGCATTTCTCCATACGTATCTGTGTCTGTGTCTTCACATGGACTTCTCATAAAGAAAGCAGTCATTGGATTTAGAGCCCACCCTAATCTAGGATAGCCCCGCCTTTACTACTTACATCTGCAAAGACGCTATTTCCAAAGAAACTCACGTTCTGAGGCCCCAGGTAGACATGAATTTTGGTGGGGGATGGTGGGGGAGGGGGACACTATTCAACCCAATGTAGAAGGAACGTGACAAGATGAGCTCAACTCCTTGCAGCTCTGATTTTCCATGTTTCTAAGATGCTCCTATAAATAGAAAGGTACAGCACCGGTTATTTACCTGCACATAACCTAGTCTTTTGAGCCATCGCAGTCTGATGTTTGCTCACTGTGCTTTGCTTTCGTGTGTTTGGTGTCTCTGCCTCTGAGATCATCACTGTGCTTCTGTCTCTAACCTTCTTCATGTCCTTGCTCTCATCTCCCATCCTTTTCCTGCTTCTTCTTTCCTTTTCCCCCTCCATTTCATCTTTTTCCTGTCTCCCTCATCCACAATTACCTGACCATAATACAGAATTGAAGTTTATATACTTCTTTTTTTCTCTTTCTTATTCCTTTATTTCACTGTGAAAGTTTTCCTTAAAAAAAAAAAAAGAACTGAAGTATAGTTGACACAGTATTACATTAGTTTCAACAATTCTGTATATTATGTTGTATTCAGCACAAGGGTAGCTACCATCTGTCACCATGCAACGCTATTACAATACCATTGACTATATTCCCCCTGCTGTACCTTTCATCCCTGCGACTTATTCATTCCATGACTGGAAGCCTGTATCTCCCACTCCCCTTCACCCATTTTGCCTAACTCTCCCTCCTTCTGGAAACCATCAGTTTGTTCTCTGTAGTTATGGGTCTTTCTGCTTTGTTTTGTTTTTTGGATTCCACATATAAATGAAACTGTGTGGTATTTGTCGTTGTCTGACTTATTTCACTTAGCATAATACCCCCTAGGTCCAGCCATGTCGTCACAAATGGCAAGATGCCATTTTTTATGGCTGAGTAATATTTCACTGTATATACTCACCACATCTTCTTTATCTATCCACCTATTGATGGACACTGGACTGCTTCCGTATCTTGGCTATTGTAAATAATGCTGCAATAAACATAGCAGGACATATATCTTTTCAATTAGTGTTTTTGTTTTCTTTGGGTAAATAGCCAGTAGTTGAATTTCCATTTTTAACTTTTTATATATTTCTCATTCTCATTTATTTTGAGAACCAATGCATGGAATATTTTCCATTTTTCTCTCTTTTCAGGAAAAAAAATGCCTCCAAAAGCCTGCAAAGTTGTTTTTGGTTTCTGTCTATATTTGACCATTGGTGGATTATTTTTCCAAGCGTTTATTAGATTTATTAGGAAAAAGTCCCCAGTTGCTGCCTTACTTCCTCCTGATCCTGGGATGTGCTAGTTTTCCTGGAACCTCTTGGCACAGGAGGGTCTGGTTTAGTGCCAGAAACTATTCCATTAGTTTCTGGTACAACTAACACTCTCCTTCTCAGGGCTTGGGTTATTCGGGCCAGAATGTGCAGCACAAGTAAACCTCCCACGGTTGGGACTTTGAAGGATCCCGGGACTGGGTCCTAGGAAAAGGAAAAAGATGCATCAGACAACCAGACAGACAGGGTCTCTGGTGCTTGTGATACTTTGCTTGGAGAAGTCATGCTTTTTAGTCATGCTTCTTAGGGGGAAAGGTGTCAAAATGTCAAATGTTCACGGTAGTTATCCCTTTTTAGTGTTAATGTCTACTCATGAAGTGGATCCCCAGACCTGGAGAGCTTTGGAATCATTACAAAAGGTCCTCAAATGCATAGGGATGTATTTCTATCAACCTAATAATGCTAAAAAGGTCAATTAAACTCATGTGGGAATCTTTGCAAACTCTTTTATTTATTTATTCATTTATTTTTTTAGTTTTAGGCTGAGCATGGAGACCTACACAGGGCTCGATCCCACAACCCTGGGATCATGACCTGAGCTGAAATCAAGAGTGATGCTCAACTGACTGAGCCGTCCAGGTGCCCTGCAAACTATTTTATATTCAAGAAGAATCCTTGTACTTGAACAGGTTGGGACCTATCGGTCTACTATATTCATCTCTGAGTTTGTCAGACGTTCCGTGTCTGTCCTGAGGTGATGTGTCTGTCCAGCCCTTGGTAGGTATGCACGTGCGTGAACGCACACGTGTGCGTGTGCCCATCCGTATGCACACACGCACGTGCACTGCACGCTAGAGAACAAGGATGCCCCAACCCTGCCCCTGAGGAGATGGTGTGCCAAGACCAACACAGGTGCTTCTCTCTGTTTTGTAGGAAGGTGTTGGCATATGGATAGGTGATATTTAAGTCAAAGAGTGAAAATCAAGACAGCATGTCTCCAAACAGTCCACGTGTCACTTTTGCTCATCTGATTTTTTTCAACAAACACTGAGCATCTGGCTTATGTGAAGCTTTGTTCCACGGCTGTGTGGAAGATGCCAAGATAAGCAGATGCCCCGAGGAAACAGGAGCCCACAAACAGCCAGCATGGGCCAGGAGCTTGTTGTAGTCCTACTCAGCCCTCCAACCCAAGGGCGGTAAGCCGCCCTTACCACAATACCTTGCACACAGCAGGCTCATGGCAAACCCAACCAGGTCTCTTTCAAGATGGAAGCAACTGATCCATGTAATTGAAGCAGAGGGATCCAGGTCATTCAGGCAAAAGACCAGGTTTGGATCAGTGCAAAACCTAGCACCAGTTGGTGACTAAGGCCACTTGACAACTGTGTTGAAGCTCTGGGCCCTCTCACAGCCAAGGACTGTTAACATGGCAGAACCAGCGCCAAGTGGAGAAAGATCATTCTATGTGTGTGATTCGTCTGTTATGGGCAGAGGGACAGTGTGGTGGGGGCTCAATTAAAGACATGGTCACAGTGACTTCTATTTTAAAAAGCACCAGGCAGAAAAATGCCTTGGGAAATGTATTAAGTAGTATATTAAAATATTTGTAGGGGCGCCCGAGTGGCTCAGTTGGTTGAGCGTCTGACTTTGGCTCAGGTCACGATCTCACAGTTTGTGAGTTCGAGCCCCACGTTGGGCTTTGTGCTGACAGTGTGGAGCCTGGAGCCCACTTCGAGTTCTGTGTCTCCCTCTCTCTCTGCCTCTCCCCTGCTCATGCTCTGTCTCTCTCTCTTTCAAAAATAAATAAACATTAAAAAAATTTTTTTTAATTTGTAAATCAAATATGTTATACAGGATTAATATCCAGAATATATAGAAAACTCCTAAAACTCAACAATAATAAAAAAACAAACAACCTGCTTCCAAACAGGCAAAGCACTTGAATTGACAGTTTGCCAAAGAAAATCTACAAATAGCCAATAAGCGCATGAAAAGATGCTCAACAGCACTAATCATTAGGGAATGCAAATCAAAATCACAATGAGATACCACCTCACACTCATCAGGATGGCTTCTATTAAAAAAAAACAACAGACGATACAGTGTTGGCGAGGATGTGGAGAAATTGGAACACTTGTGTACTGTTGGTAGGAATGTAAAATGGTACAACCGCTATGAAAAACAATATGGTAATTCCTAAAAAATTAAAAACGCGTTAATATTTATGAATTACAGTGTAATATTAATTACATTGTGGCCCAGTAATTCCATTTCTGGATATATACCCAAAAGAATTGAAAGCAGGGTTCGAAGAGGTATCTGTACACCTATATTCATAATAGCATGTATGATAACTAAAACATGGGAGAAACCCAAGTGTCCTTTGATGGATAAATGAATAAACAAAACATTGTGTATACATACAGTGCAATATTATTTAACCTTTAAAAGGAGGGAAATTCTGCAATATGTTACAACATGGATGAAACTTGAGGACATTATGCTAAGTGAAATAAGCCAGTCACAAAAAGACAAATACTACGTGATTCCACTTAAACGAGGTACAATCATAGAGACAGAAAGTAGAAGGGTGTTCATCAAGGGCTCGGGAGAGAATGGGGGGGAGTGGTATTATTTAATGGATATAGAGTTTCAGGGTTTTTTTTAAAAAATTTATTTATTTATTTATTTTGAGAGAGAGCGTGAGTAGGGGAAGGGCAGAAAGAGAGTGAGAGGGAGAATTCCAAGCAAGTCTCACGCTATCAGCACAGAGCCCCACGTGGGGTTCAATCTCATGAACTGCAAGATCACGACCTGAGACGATATCAAGAGTTGGGCTCAACCGAGTGAGCCACCTAGGGGCCCCTAGAATTTCAGTTTTACAAGATGAAAAGAGTTATGGGGATGGACAGTTGTGTTGGCTGCACAACATTATGAATGTATGTAATACCACTGAAGTATACATTGAAAAGTGGCTAAAGTGTTAAATTTTATGTCATGTGTATTTTATCACACATGGTATGGGCACACGCACACACACACACACACACACACACAAATTTTGGGGTGAACCACATAGAAAAAAAAAAGCCTTAGGATTTCTTTAATTTAAAAAAAAAGACAAAGGGTCGATAAGAGAATAACGTATTGTCATTTGTTCATTTGTTCAAATATGTTGGCTAGTATTCACTCACAAGGTATTTAGAGGCTTTGTAAAAGAATTGGATTTTGAAAGAGCACCCGTGTCCTTGCTTGGTGCAGGGCACAACTTCCCAGAGGCCAGAAGAAGTGAACTTGTCGTACGTGCAGTCTCTCTCTTTTGGACGCATAACAAACCCTAGCCAATATTTGATGCAACCTGGAGAAACAGATGTGGCTTCCTCCCGTGTTCTCTCTACGTCAGAGATAGCTGGGCCTAGGGAGTTCCCTGCGGGGAAGTCAGGAAAGGAAAGAGATGTCTTGTGGCAGAAACTCAACAGATACTTCTTGAACATAAGAAAATCCAATACATGAATTGCCTGGGGTTCAATGTTTACCAAAGATTTAAGACCTCAGATAATTTGTCAAAGATATTCTTAGATGTGTTGAACTATGCATTCTTCTAGATTCTCGAGTTTCCATCTTTATTTTCCGTTAGAGCATTAGGACAGGAGTCACTTGCACCGCAAGAGCTGTCTATGGTCTATGTGATTTAATGTTATACTCTCAGTCTTCACTGATAAAGGGACCACATTCTTTAACCATGACTTTGGGTATTTTGTAAACATTGGCCAACTTGGAGCCCAGTGGATGTTACACAGAGTTCTCCGGTACCAGTTCCTCCTGGAAGTGAGTCCCTGCTGAGTGCTCAGGTTTTCTTAGGTCAGACAATGAACACTCTATAGTCCCACGTGCTTCCTGTTTAACTCAGCTGCTAGAGAAGTTAGAGCCAAATCCTGCATCCCATTAGAGTAATTAACTGCTGTCAAGTGCCTGTTACGTGGACTCCCTCTTCCTTTAGATGGTATCTCTTCCATTTTGATTCCTAACTGTTCCATTTTATATGACCTTTAATCTTGTCCGCTGCTTCAGATGCTTTTTGGAAAAGGCCTAAGCCAAATAATAAAAATGAAAAATATCACTTACAATTTAACTGATAGAAACAAACCCTTGTTTTTAAATTAGATTCATTCAGAAGAATAGCAGCAATATCCCTACAGTCTGTGTGACCTTGGGCAAGTCTTTATCTAGCCTAGAGACCTGGAGCTCATTTCTTCATCAGCAAAATCAGGGGATTGGGCTCTGTTATCTTGAAGGTCCCATTAAGGTGCACAGATATTTTCTTGGGCGACTGTTATGTGCCAGACACTGCTCTAGGTGTTTGGGATATATTGGTAAAGGAAATAGACAAGGATCCCTGCCCTCATGGAACTTAGATTCTAGCCAGGAGAGACAGAAATCAGCGATAAACATAATAAGCAGATTATACGGTATGTGAGAAGGTAGTGAGGGCTTCAGGGGAAAAGGATCGAGCAGATGGAAGCAGGCATGGGGGTAGGTGGTGGTATTCAATAGGGTGGTCTGGGTAACCCTCATTAAGAAGTGAGATTTGAGGGGCGCCTGGATGGCTCAGTCGGTTAAGCGTCCGACTTCGACTCAGGTCACGATCTCGCGGTCCCTGAGTTCGAGCCCCGCGTCAGGGTCTGGGCTGATGGCTCGGAGCCTGGACCCTGCTTCGGATTCTGTGTCTCCCTCTCTCTCTGCCCCTCCCCCGTTCATGCTCTGTCTCTCTCTGTCTCAAAAATAAATAAACGTTAAAGAAGTGAGATTTGAGCAAAGGCTGGAGGGAGCCAAGAGCGTTATCCAAGCAGAAGGACATCTGTGGAGGGGAAGGGCATTCTAGGCAGAGAGAACAGCTAGTCCCCACTGTTTGGAACAAGGAGGCCAAAGGGCTGGGTGTAGGGAGGAGGACACGGGAGCAGCTTCCTTACTGATTGTGACATAAAAGTAAAAGTTGCATGGGGTGCCTGGGTGGCTCAGTCGGTTGAGCGTCCGACTTCGGCTCAGATCATGATCTCGCGGTCCGTGAGTTCGAGCCCCGCGTGGGGCTCTGTGCTGACAGCTCAGAGCCTGGAGCCTGTTTCAGATTCTGTGTCTTCCTCTCTCTCTGACCCTCCCCCATTCATGCTCTGTCTCTGTCTCAAAAATAAATAAACGTTAAAAAAAAAAAAGTAAAAGTTGCCTAACTGTAAATACATATATTTCTTCACATGCTTGTTCTAAACTCCTGCTCCTCCAAGTGTGGTCTGTAGACCAGCAGCATCACCGTCACCAGTAGCTTGTTACAAATGCAAACTCTTGGAACCTACCACAGTTCCACTGAGTCAGAGCCCTGATGTGCAATATCCCAGGGAGGGGGCATTATGAATCATATGTGAGAAGTCATGCCCAAAAGAATAGCATCTTTATAAACACACAGGCATTTTTAACATCATATGCTTTACCAAATAAGAGCCTTATCTGATTAAGACAAAGCGGGGTTGCTTGCCTTAAATTGTCTTTCCAGGATGGCTTTCTTGGCCCAAGGACTGTTGAGAGCGCCACCTAGTGGTGGTTTAGGAAAATTTACATTTCTAGGACAAGGATCACCTTTAGGATTAAAATATTATATCATATGTAAAGTAATCGTGGTTGTTTTTTATCTTTATTTTTTAATTTAAAAAAAGTTTTATTTATTTTGAGAGGGACAGAGCGTGAAGCGGGGCAGGGGCAGAGAGAGGAAGAGAGAGAGCACACCAGGCGGGCTCCACACTGTTAGCACAGAGCCCAAGGTGGGACTCGAACTCACAAACTGGGAGATCATGACCTGAGCCGAAACCAAGAGTGGGACGTTTAACCGACGGAGCCACCAGGCGCCCTGTAGTTGCTTTTTTAAAGTTTATTTATTTTGAGAGAGAGAGAGAATGTGTGCATGCACATGAGAGTGGGGGAGGGGCAGAGAGAGACTCCCAAGCAGGCTCCACACTGTCAGGGCGGAGCCCACAAACTGGGAGATCATGACTTGAACTGAAATCAAGAATTGGACACTCAACCAGTTGAGGCCACCCAGGGGCCCCTAAAGTAATTGTAGTTTTAAAACAATTTAGACTTTTCAAAATCTCCATATCAGAAAAGACTAAAATGTGCTGGGAACTGCTCTAGATTAAAGGAAACTCTTCAGTTTCAGGGAACTGAATGCAACACGTAGGTGATCCTGGATGGGATCCTAGGCAGGAAGAAGGGGGGGGGAGGGGAGGGAAAGCTATCAAAGGATATTATTGGGCCAATTTGGAAAATTTGAATATGGAATGTATATTAGTACTAGAATAGTATTAAATGTTAGGCTTCCCAAGTGTGATAATACATTGTGGTTATGGAGGATGTCCCTGTTCCCAGGGGATACATGCTGAAATACTAGGAACAAAGCATCATGATGTCTGTACCTAAATTTCAAATGATTCAGCAAAAATGAAAATTATATAGGGGCACCTGGGTGGCTCAGTCAGTTAAGCATCGACTCTGGATTTTGGCTCAGGTCATGATCCCGGGATTGTGGGATTGAGCCCTGCATTGAGCTCTGCACTGAGGGTAGAGCCTGCTTAAGATTCTGTCTCCCTCTTCCTCTGCCCCTTACACACACACACACACGCACACACACACACATTCTCTCTCTCTCTCTCTCTCTCTCTCTGTAAAAGAAAGAAAGAAAGAAAGAAAGAAAGAAAGAAAGAAAGAAAGAAAGAAAGGAAAGGAAAGGAAAATTATATATATATACAGACAGAGGGAGCAAATGGGCAAAATGTTAACAACTAGTGTGAATCTAGGCGAAGGTTATACAAGTGTTCATTGTACTATTTCTTGTCACTTTTCTGAGGTCTGGAAATTTTCCAGAAGAAGAAAGGAAGAACTATCATCTTCGGACACACTTTAAATTGCAAGAAACTACTTAAGAAGACCAGGTCGTAACAGCTGGGGTCAACTTGAAACTCCAACCCCCACCCCCATGGTGGAATAGTTATCTCCATTTCTCTGACTTGTTTTCCTCAAGAGACTAGAGATCAAACCCAAGAGCCCACGGAAGGCTGAAGCGACGGAGGTCCCACCTCTCTGGGCCGTGCGAAGAGTAGAAGGGGGACATGGGGCTCAGCCCTGTGTCTCCGGCCCCGGCTATATCCTGGGCCCCAATTCTGCATTTCTCATTCATTTAATTCCCTCATTGTGTATTATTTTAAAATTACAAATACGATGCATGTTTATTGTGGGAAAATTCAAACAATATAGAAGCACAGAGATGAAAATAGAAAAACCCTCATTAAAACTATGTCCCTGCTCCCAGACGCCCCGCCTAGAAATAACCCATGGGAACAGGTCCTTCTGGTCTGCTTTGTGTTCCTTCATAAACCCTGGTCATGTGCATGTCACGAGAGCAGGGGCTTTGTGTAGCTGTTGCCTTTTTATCCATGGTGCCCGGCCTGGAATAGGTTCTCATTAAATGTTGGTTAAATAAAATAAGTATTTTCTTTTACATAAATGGGATCATTTTGAACATATTTTTCTTCTGCCTGCTGTTCTCATTTAACAGCGGATAGTCTCCTGTAGCCGGCACAGGTCTGCCTCGTTGTCTTTTTTGCCTCGTTATTTTTAACTGCCCGGTGCAGCTGCCTGGCATCCCATAATATGGAAGGACCTTCACTTACTTAACCAGTTGCCCATTAAAGGGCTTTGCCCTCCCCACCACCGCTAACAACAGGGAAAGCTCTTGCAAACACCATTATGCACATGTGTGAGTATTCTCGGGGATGAATTTCTGGACTGGGAATTTGGGGTCAGAGGATGAGCACATTCAGCATTTGAATGGCTGTTGTCCTGTGGACTCAGTCCCTGGTGGTTCCCTCCTCCCGCAAACTTCCCTTCCTACCACACGGGAACCGTGGAGACCCACAGCCCCTCGAGCACAAGGGAGGGAGTTGGGGCCTTTTCTATCCTAAGGCAGGAATGAGCTGGCCTGGAGAAGCTTCTGGTGCAGGTAGATCCAGAACTTAAGAAGCTCTGGGGCGCCTGGGTGGCGCAGTCGGTTAAGCGTCCGACTTCAGCCAGGTCACGATCTCGCGGTCTGTGGGTTCGAGCCCCGCGTCGGGCTCTGGGCTGATGATGGCCCAGAGCCTGGAGCCTGCTTCCGATTCTGTGTCTCCCTCTCTCTCTGCCCCTCCCCCGTTCATGCTCTGTCTCTCTCTGTCCCAAAAATAAATAAACGTTGAAAAAAAAATTAAAAAAAAAAAAAAAAAGAAGCCCTGCCAGGGGCGTCCTTACTTCCCAGAGTTTCCGGAGGCAGAAAGGAAAAAGTGTGAAGGAGGACAGCCAAGTACACTGAGCTTTGAGCTTAGGTGGTGGGCAGCCAGCCCTGAGCCTGCAGGGTGGGGGTGAGCATCTCGGTGGGGGGACCTGCCCCTTGGCTGAGCTTCTGGGGAGGAGGACACTCAGAAGCTACATCCCTCACCCAGAGAGAGCAGCTCCTCCAGGGAAGCACAGCGGCAACAGGAACCCTGGGAGAACGGACAAAGTGCTGATGGATGCTAACTGCGTGGGCAAAGTCACCCACCATGCGCAGAAAGAAAATAAGGAGTCCGTATGTTCCTAAGCTTGATTAAACAGTAATTAGACCTCAAAAGCTTGCTAAATGTCCCTCTTAAAGAACCGCCCAGCTAGGCAATTTTTCTTTCGCGTTTGACAGCAACTATTCTTGTATTCTTTCTCATCCAAAGTGGTCATAATTATGGGGTGTGATGAGACGGCACCCTCCTAAGCTGTTGGTGGGAGAGGGGAGTAGCACAGTCCTTCTGTAGAGTAACTCCTTCCAAGAACTTTAAAAACCTTCCCACCCTTTGGCTCAGGGAGTCCATTTCTGGGAATCTATCCTGAGGCAACAAATAGACCCACAGATAATATTTATTTAGGAAAATGTTTATCACTGCCTTGTTTATAGTACACAAATATTGGAAATCACCTAAGCAGTGACTTTTAATGAGGGATACATTTTAATTTATTATTATTATTATTATTATTATTATTATTTTTTTTTTTTAGAGAGAGAGAGCACGTGCAAGCTGAGGAGAGGGGCAGATGAAGGGAGAGAGAATCTAAAGCAGGTGCCATGCTCAGCGCAGACGCCGACATGGGGCTCGGTCTCAAGACCCTGGGATCATGACCTGAGCAGAAATCAAGAGTCCGACGCTTCACAGACTGAGCCACCCAGGCGTCCATGAACTTTTATAATCAGAAAACGATATTATGAAAATAGACCAGGGGGCGCCTGGGTGGCGCAGTCGGTTGGGCGTCCGACTTCAGCCAGGTCACGATCTCGCGGTCCGGGAGTTCGAGCCCCGCGTCAGGCTCTGGGCTGATGGCTCAGAGCCTGGAGCCTGTTTCAGATTCTGTGTCTCCCTCTCTCTCTGACCCTCCCCCGTTCATGCTCTGTCTCTCTCTGTCCCAAAAATAAAAAAATAAAAATAAAAAACGTTGAAAATAGACCAGAAGACAATAGGAGGTTCAGCTGGCAAACTCCTACTGTGTACCAGGCCCTCTGCGGGTATTGATTCTGAACTAAAGAAAGCACGATCTGGCCCTTCAAGAAGTTCACAGCCTTCCACGGGGGAAAGCCGTGAGAAAACAAATATTCTTTCAATCTACAAAGAGAAACATGTCCTACTAGGTAAGTACTAGTTATGGTGCCATAAAGGGAGTAATTAGGTAATTAGCTCCGGTTAGAAGCCCTGGGAAAACCACTTATGGAGCATTTTAGTCAGTCCTCCACATCTAGGAGAGAAGGAGGGAGATGGCATTCCAGACCTAGGAAACAGCCCATGCAAAGGCACTGAGGCATGAACACCCTCACATGTTTGAGAAAATGTGAGCAGTGAGGTGTGGCTAGAGCAGAAGGTTGCACCAAGTCACAAGAGGAGGTGACCTGGGAGAGGCAGGTAGGGCCAGCTCTGGGGCTTGTGAGCTAGGTTAAGGACCTGCATTTGAAGCAAGGGGCCAGTGGTTCCCAGACTGTGTGCCAAGGAACACCAGTTCTCCTTCAGATCGATGGATAGATGTTCCGGGCTTCAAGGGGTCCTGTGAAAAAAAATGCCTTTGGAAGACTCTAGGTTAAAGTGTTCTTTTATTTTATTTTCAGGACACATCAAAGCCTTCAATATGCTAATATGTCGGAAGTTCTCCAAGCCAAGGCAGCATAGGGAACATGTCCCCGGTTTACGTAACTACAGACCTCCACCACCACCATATACACATTTCATCGCTGTGGATGCTGTTTTAAAGAAAACTCATCATTAACATCTTACGTAGTGGTGTTCCCAGTGGCAGAGTTTGGCAAACTCAGCTGTGGTCAATAGAAAGCCCGCGAGGGAAACCAGTGAAATGAATGAAGCACAGACTCAAAAGTCCCACAGACCTGGACTCAAATCCCAGCTCCCCTATTTACCAGCTCGGCGATCTGGCCAAGTCATTGAAGCAAGTTGTGTCGTCAGTAAAGCCTGGTACCCGGTAGACTTTTGGAGACGAAATGAAAATGCGAGCGAGATGGCCGGCACGCAATAGGGTGTAAGTAGTTGACGGCCACCGTTACGATCTTTTCGTCTGTGTTTCAGAAGGATCCCTTGGCAGCTGCCCTGGAGTGCTCAGCCAAGTTTGCAGGCCCAGAGGCAAGGGCACACGTCTTGCTTCTGCCAGGGGAGGTGGACAGTGAGGCCGGGGGAAACATCCCGCAGCTGTGAGAGGCAGGACCGGATGGCCTGATGAAGCAAGAAAGGGAATATGGAGGGCACCCCTGAGTCTAACACCAGAGGGTCTCAGGGGGTGGGGTGGGGTGGGGGGGGCTGGTGGGAATGTTAGCCAGGACAGAAAGTCCAGGCAGAGCGGCACTTTGGGGAGAAAAAAAAAAATCGTTGGATGTGTGAAGCTCCCTCTGTTGAATTCAGGCCCTTCTGCATGACTTAAGCCTGGCTGTAAAAGCTTTTCTTTGATTTATTAACTTTATTAGAACTGTAGACACAATGATCACTCCCAGTTTCAAATCACATTTCATGTTGTTTCTCTCTGCCAGACTCAGAGGGTTTTTATTATGTCTTTTCCCCTGTCTGTAATAACAAAAGAAGGGAGAATAAATTTTAGGTGGGGAAATTAGGTGCTCAGCTCTTGCAAAAAAAAAAAAAAAAATCACCACATATGCAGGTGTCTGGGTGCTGTTATAGAAGACAGATTCTGTAGTAATGCAGCCATGGGGCAGGGGTGGGAGTGGGAGTGTTTTTGAATGGATGCCAGTGGCTCTTAGATGTTCCCACACCAAGAGACATCGGCAATCTCCCCATGGACGTGTGTGTTCGCCACAAATCCACCGCTGGTTATAAAGAACAAATGGTAATAAGAGGGCCGTGCCAGACATTTTTGCAGAAGGCAGATCTGATGCTTGGAACCTCCCAGGAAGGTAGCGCAAGGCAGCACCATTTTGTAGGTGAGGATGCTAAAGCTTAGCCGGGCTAAGTCGCTCGCTTGAGGTCACATAACTATAATTGTGGCAGATCTGGAGATTCCAGCCCAGGTCTTTCTGGTTCCAAAAGTGCAAACTCCACTCTCCCATGTCCTCGTGTCTTTGGATATGGACACAAATAAAATGTTTGGCACGGCTCCTGGCACATAGTAGGCCCGCGGTAAAGGGTAGCTGCTCCTAATATCAGTATTGTTATTCCTAAAACTTAGAGCAGGATGGCGACCAGTGTAGTATCTGAGAATTACTATGTCCCGCCCCCCACAAAACCCCCAGCCCCACAGGTAGTAAAAACACAATGTTTGTGCACAGGGTCCTCATCAGCATTTCCTTTAAGCTTAATGGTACTTGGAGCTGGATAAAAACCTCTTCCTCTACCCCAGTTTGGGAGTTTTACAGGCAAGGAAACCAAAAGCTGGGACTTTCCTGGGCTCAGTCAGTGAGGAGGGCAGAGCAGGCCATGCTCAGATCTCTTGACTCCCTGGTTGGGACTCCATCCACTTTCTTGAGTGGGCTGCCTTCCCATTCCCATGAGGCCTGCTTTAGATTAAGGCAAAGGCTCCAGAAAGCCTCACTTAACTTGGCTCTAAACCTACATTAGCCAGGATAGGAGGAGGCCATTTAACTGTATTGATGATTGCAGGTAATTATAGATGGCTGTATTTGTCACCTAGGGCTACTGTAAGAAATGAGCACAAACTGTGTGGCTTTCAAGCAACACTCAGTTTCTTTTCTCTCACAGTTCTGGAGACCAGAAATCCAAAATCAGCATCACAAGGCATCAGTCAACACATTATCTGGGCTGTGGTCCCTCCGGAGACTCTAGAGAAGAATCTGTTCCTTGCCTCTTGCAGCTCCCAGGGGCTGCTGGTTCCTTCACTGTGGCCACATCACTCCAGGGCCAACGTCTTCACATCTCCCTCTGTTCTGTCTTCACATTGTCCTCTCCTCTGTGTGTCAAATCTCCCTCTGCTTCTATCTCAAAAGGACACTTGTGACAGCATGGAGGGCCCACTAGGATAAAGCAGGATGACTTTCCCATCTCAAGGTCCTTAAGTTAATTACATCCGCGAAGGTCATTTTCCCATATAAGGAAACATTCACAGGTTCAGGGATTAGAATGTGGTATCTTTGAGGGGCCATTTTTCAGCAAATCACAATGGCCGGATAAATTCACTTATCTGCTAGCTATCCTTGAAGGCCCTGGGGGATGGGAGCTGGAAGGAAAATGTCAGATGGCAGGGGAAAGGAAGGAAGAGAAGGAGACAGGGCGGAAGCCTGGGGTAGGCTCTCATCTAGTGAGCCAGACAGCCCCTCTGAGTTTTAGGGGTGCTGACTGAGCAGTCAGGGTGCCCACTGGATACTCTCAGGACAGGATCCGCAAACTTAAGGCCACTGGCTGACCTTTTTGTAAAGTTTTATTGGAACACAGACATGCCTATTTGTTCCGTACTGTCTGGGATTGCTTTCGAGCATAGTTGAATAGGCAGAGTTGAATGATTGCAATGGAAACCATAAAGCCCACAAACCTAAAACATTTACTATCTGCCTTTTGAGAAAAACAATCCCAGGGCACCTGGGTGACTCAGTTGGTTAAGTGTCCGACTTTGGCTGAAGTCATAATCGTGTGGTTTGTGAGTTTGAGTCCGCATCAGGCTCTGTGCTAACAGCCCAGAGCCTGGACCCTGCTTCAGATTCTGTGTCTCCCTGTCTCTGACTCTCCCTTGCTTGCTCTCTCTCTCTCTCAAAAATAAATAAACATTAAAAAAAAAAGAAAAAAGAAAAACAACTATCCCAACCCCTGCACTAGGGAGATAAGGGAAGCAGGGAAATGACCCCCTGTTCATTTTTTTCCCCCTTTTTATCCTCTGTGTTTCATTTTGGGTAGTTACTAATGCTATGTCTTCAGGTTTACTCATGCTTGCTTCTGCAGTGTCTAATCTGAAATTAATAACATCCAGCATATCTTTTTCCCAGCATATCTTTTCAGACATCGTATTGTTCATCTTTAGGAGTTTCATCTGGATTTTTCCCCCTATTTTCCATATCTCTACTAAACATGCTCACTCTCCACTACCTTCCTCAACATAGGGTATATCTGGGGCTCCTGGGTGGCGCAGTCGGTTAAGCGTCCGACTTCAGCCAGGTCATGATCTCGCGGTCCGTGAGTTTGAGCCCCGTGTCAGGCTCTGGGCTGATGGCTCGGAGCCTGGAGCCTGCTTCCGACTCTGTGTCTCCCTCTCTCTCTGCCCCTCCCCCGTTCATGCTCTGTCTCTCTCTGTCCCAAAAATTAAAAAAAAATTAAAAAAACAAAAAACAAAAAACATAGGGTATATCGTAGCTGTTTTGATGTCCTGGTTTACCAGTTGTACTATCTATGTAATTTTTACATCTGTTTCTACTGATTGATTTTTTTCCTCATTGTGGATCGTTGTTTTTTTTTTTTTCTTTGAATACCTGATAATTTTTTATCGGATGTCAGATTGTGACTGTACCAGTTACCAATGTATTCCCTGGCAGCTCCAAATTTATTCTTCATTGTCTGCCCTGGACTCTGAGCATTTCTTTGCAGCTGGCACCATATTAAGCTTCATCAATAGGAGCACTAGACGGATGATGTAGGCAAAGGGCTTCTCTTCCTTATTCTAATGTACTTTTTTTGGCTTCTTACCCCTATTGCATGGCTGCCAGTCAAGTATGGAGACCTTGAGGGGGGCACCCCCATCAAATTTCAGCCCCACAAATTACAAGGTTTTCCACTCTGGCTGGTAGCAATATGAACTATTCCTGGTCCTATATAGGCTCCAAAGATTCTTCTCTCTGCTCCTTTCAGGTGGTCCTTTCTCTGGCTTCTGGTAGTTTCTTCACATGGTTGGGCTGATCGGTACTTAGCTGGTGACTTGAGTGGGACCTTGTGCAGATTTCTGGAACTTTCTCTTTGTGAAGCTCTCTTCTCCAAGTCTCTGTCCTGCAAAATAGCTGCCCTGGCCACCTGGTTCCATCTCCTCAGTTCAGGGAGGTTGCCAAGTTCCACCTGATTCCCACCACCCACACCATGGCCTGCAAACCCTCTGGGCAGTTAGTTGGAGCAATCATAGGGCTCCCTCCATCTGCCCATCTCCCAAGGGTCATTGTCCTCTGCTGCCCAGTGTCCAATGTCTTGACAACCATTGTTTCATGTATTTTGTCCAACTTTTAAGTTGTTTCAGGCTAGTCCCTAGTACTCTGTCTTCAAACCTCCTAATTGTAAAATATTCATTTATTCACTGCATGCACACAAAATTACTGAGCACCAGCCATCTGGATGCATCAGTGAACAAAATAAACAAAAACCTCTGCCCTCCCAGAGCTGACATTCTTACAGCAACTGATTAAGCAAATCTCTACTGCTGTGTGAGCCCACAAAATGTATTCTGGTGTTGCCCACCAGGCTGTGAAGCCCCCTCCAGCTCTCCCATCCCTGAGTCATACTGAACTATGGCTCTGTTATTTTTCCTTCCCTTCCTCCTCCAGACATGATGCCGACAATGGTGGCCCCTCCTTTTCTTTCCTGAGATAATTAATAGAATTCTTCAAACCGCTTTATCTGTGCGTGCCTGTGGAAAGCAGCATGATGAATGCCTCCAAAGCCTAGAAAGTATAATTTATGTTTTTAATTATATCTTTCCAGCATCATGGAAGGAGTTTTCTTCCTTCCTATCTCCATCGCATCACACTTGCTCTTTAGTGAGTAGACTGAGATCACCCCTTACAGGGTCACAGATAACCAGCCCTAATCAGCACCTTGCATCTGACGGCTAAAAGCCAAGGTCTTATTTATAGGCTCTGTTACATACTAACCACCCCCCTTCCCTACCAAGTTCATCTTTTATTATTCTATTTTAAATTGGGGAGATAGCCAATGCCACATCCATCTTTGCCATACCGCCAGGGGGTATAGACTGCGTAGCAGCCATAAACATATATGTAGATATGTTTAATAACAGCTTGGTTGAGATATAATTCACATACCATAAAAATAATCCCTTTAAAGTGCACAAACTCAGTGACTTTTAGTATATTCACAGAGTTGTGCCACCATCACCACCATCAATCTTGGGACATTTTTGTCACCCCCAAAAGAAACCCCGTAACCGCTGGTAGTCACTCCCAATTCCCTTAATGCCCCTGGCCCTAGGAAACCACCAATCTGCTTTCTGTCTCTGGGGATTTGCCTTTTCTGTACCTTTCATATAAAAGGGTCTCAGACAGAATGTGGTCCTTTGTGACCGGCTCCTTTCACTTAGCATCCTATTTTCAAGAATCACCATGTTGGCGCTCAGGCCGGACTTCCATTTCCTTTTTATTACCAAATAAGATATCATTCATTGTGTTGATGTAGCATATTTTGTTTATCCATTGATCAGTTGATGGACATTTGGGTTGTTTCCCCCTTTGGGCTCTTGTGAGTAATGCTGCCAGGAACATCCATGCATGAGTGTTTTGGGGGTAGACATAAATACTTAACATCAATTTCCATCAGCAATTTGGCTGAGGTCGTGCTTGAGACAAGGTCCATGAAGGTGGCTGCAAAAGCCAGCCCATTTTCTGTCATACTGATGGAGGTTTCGGGGAGAAAGGAGGCTGCTGCTTAGAAAGTTCAGCCTCATAGACAGGAGCTGAAGACCTGCTTTTTGGTGGGCACTGAGATGGGTGCTGAGACCGTAGCCTCTGCCTCTCTTCCTCTTGATACTCGTTATTAGCTTCTACTCCCTGCCAGACTCTAGGAGGTGCGCCCAAGGGTCTTCGCCTAGTGGGAGAAACAGGTGCTTGACTTCAGGACAGTAAGTGCCCTGGTGACAATAGTTCCTGTCCTGGAACAACAATAGCCCATGAGAGGGGCACTCAGTCCAATTCTGGAGGATCAGGGAAGGCTTCTCAGAGGGGGTGACTTCTGTTCTTACCACATTATACTATACAAATTTCTAAACTTACAGAAAACCTGACATGCTCATTACCAGTGTGTAAGGACTCAAAATCTTGCCAGATTTTTTTCTGAAAAAATTTTTAGGCAAATTTCAGATATTGTGGCAGTTCACCCCTAAATACAGGGGCACAGGGGTGCCTGGTGGCTCAGTTGGTTGAGCGTCCGATTCTTGATTTTGGCTTGGGTCGTGATCCCAGGGTTCTGAGATCGAGCCCCACATTGGGCTCCATGCTGAGCATGGAGAGTGCTTAAGATTCTCTCTCTCCCTCTGCCCTTCTCCCCCACTCATGCTCTCTCTCTCTCTCTCTCTCAAAAAAAAAAAAATCAAAGAAACAAACAAAAAAACGCTTCAGTATATATTTATAAAAGGAGGATATTTTCCTGTATACAATACTCCCTTCCCACTGAGCATAAGTCACAATATTCCTTTAATATCCTTAATACCCAGTTCATATTCAAATTTCTCCAATTATTTCAAAAGCGTTATTGATGATTGCTTTGTTTGAAAGAGGATCCAATTCAGATGGGGGTCCCCTTTAATTTGCAACGTGAAAGGAGGCCGAGGGGGCTCTGTGAGCAGAGACAGGTCCACAGCAAAGGCCTAGGAGGAGTCTGACATGCCCAGAGCCTAGGACTGTGAAGAAAGGGCCTGCTGGTTCTTGCAGTGGCCCCAGAAACTGCCTCCTGATGTCCCCTCAGGGCAGGAAGTCCTCAAAACCTTCCTACAGCCAGGGGAGAGGTCCATCCATCCTTCAATCGGCTGCTCTGGAAACTTTCGCGAGTGAGTGATTCTGTCATGGCTTGTCTTGTCATGGGCCCTGCCTGGACCCCCAGGACAGTGCTCTTTCTCCCGAGTCATGCCGCTTCCTCCCAAGACAGGCGACCATCCTTCCTCAGGCATTCTGGGACGCTAGGACGGTGGCCGATCCTGACTGTGTGACGGCCCAGGTTGGTGTTCTCATTTCCCCAGATCTCTGGTGAGCTGCTGTGGTGCCCCTGGATGACTGTTCTAATTGTTGGATTGATGGGGGGCCTGGGTGGCTTAGTCAGTTAAGGGTCTGACTTCAGCCCAGGTCATCAACTCACAGTGTGAGTTCTAGCCCCGCGTCAAGCTCCACGCTGACATCTCAGAGCCTGCTTGGGATTCTCTCTCTCTCTGCTCCTCCCCCCAATCTAAATAAATAAATACATAAATACATAAATACATAAATACAAACGAATTGTAGGATTGATTGCCAGAGAAGGTAGGGGTGGCCCTCTCTGTTCTGAGCCCTCTCCTTTGAGAACAGCTATGTGCTCCCCAGGTGGGTTGAAGATGACCTTTTGAGAAGCGTACCCCATTTCCCAGCAGCCCCATTCATCCCTGTCTCTGAGATGTTGCTTCTTTGTGATGGGACTTCGGATAAAAACCACTTCTCAGACTTCACCTTGTGGGCCTTGAGTCCACAGACGGCCTGTGAGCCCTCGGCAGGTGCCCATTTAAGCCCAGCCACGGGGCGCCTGGGTGGCGCAGTCAGTTAAGCGTCCGACTTCAGCCAGGTCACGATCTCGCGGTCCGTGAGTTCGAGCCCCGCGTCAGGCTCTGGGCTGATGGCTCGGAGCCTGGAGCCTGTTTCCGATTCTGTGTCTCCCTCTCTGCCCCTCCCCCGTTCATGCTCTGTCTCTCTCTGTCCCAAAAATAAATAAACGTTGAAAAAAAAAAAAAATTTAAACCCAGCCAGCAGGGATGAAAGGGCTGGAGGTAAGGGCCGGTGGGGCGGCTGTGACTGTCCCCAGCACAGCCCCGTGAAGCCCAGGTGTAGGGTGCAGGGTAGGGAAGGGTCTTTCTTACTCATCAATAGAGTGTCTTTCCAGGCAGTGTTCTAGTTCAGGCCTTACCTTCCCCAGAACTTCTTTATCATCTCACTTCATCAGGCTCACTAATCAAGCCATCAAGAGCTAGACAAATAATCTAGGAAGCCACTTTTATTGACTCATTCACTCAACACATATCTAAAAAAATTTTTTCTGTTAAATTTTTTAACGTTTTTACTTATTTTTGAGAGAGATACAGACAGAGCACGAATGGGGGAGGGGCTGTGAGAAGGGGAGACACAGAATCCAAGCTCTGAGCTGTCAGCACAGAGCTTGACGTGGGGCTCGAACCCACAAGTCGTGGGATCATGACCTGAGCTGAAGTCAGACCCTAAACCGACTGAACCACCCAGGAGCCCCTAAAATAATTTTTTTTAGAGAGAGGAAGAGAGCATGAGCAGAGGAGAGGGGCAGAGAGAGAGAGAGACAGAGAGAGAGAGAGAATCTTAAGCAGGCTCCATGCTCAGTATGGAGCCCGAAGCAGGGCTCGATCCCATGACCATGGGATCATGACCTGAGCCGAAATCAAGAGTCGGACACTCAACCAACAGAGCCACCCAGGCGCCCCTCAACAAAATTTATTAGCATTTTCTGTTTGTCAGGCATGGTTCTAGGGGCCGGGCACATAGAGATGAAAGGCACAACGTTCCCACCCTTGCAGGCAGTACAGTAAATTCATTTGCAGCTAATTCATTTCAGAAAGACACAGAGCAGCGAGAGCACTGAGCACCCGGGTCAGCTGACCCATCATGGACAGGGTCAAAACAGTGGTGTGGTTCATGGGTCTTAATGACCAACCGGTCCCTGGACCACCAGAAACATCTCAGGTGCCTACAGTGGTGTCCCCTTCCTCAGAGACCATTGCCTCTGTAGATGGTGCAGCTAATTCTTGTCCTGGGTGTTGCATCTGGATTCATTATGGGAGTGGAAATGGAGGGATGGTTTGAACCCTGTATATTAACTATATATATCATAAGTTCTTTTTCAAGATTTAAGGTTTGTATCTTTTAAAAATTACCAGTATCTAGGGGCGCCCAGGTGGCTCAGTCAGTTAAGCATCCGATACTTGGTTTCAGCTCAAGTCACGATCTCACAGTCCATGGGATCAAGCCCTGCATTGGGCTTTGTGCGAGCAGCACGTAGCCTGCTTGAGATTCTGTCTTCCTTCTCTCTGCCCCTCCCCTGCTCATGCTCTCTCTCTCTCTCAAAATAAATAAACTTAAACAAAATGACAAAAATTATTATTATCTAAAGATATTCATCTGTATATAATAGTAATAATGATAATAGTTAAAATAATAGCTACTAATAATAGCTCTTATGTATTGGACATGTTCTAAGGGCTTCAGGCTTTGCATATAATAATAATTGTAATTAAATTTAAATGTAAGTATAATTAAATGATTATAATAAATAATTTAATCTTCACTGCACAACAACCCTGTGAGGTAAGTATGCTATTATTATCTTCATTTCAGAGATGAAAAAACAAGGGTGAGGAAGGTTAAGGGACAGATCCAGGAGAACATCTATTCGCCTCCAGATCCCTGCTTTTAACCATGATGATATATGTGTTACTTTTGGATGCACTTGAAACAATGCCGTACTTGGAGGAAGTTTTCCAGACTCTGCAGGAAGAAGAGAGAGACCGACAATTCTGTAAGGGACGTCATCTGGAGATTCCCAGATCCCTGAAGTTGCTGAGGTCTTGTGAATTACAGATTCCCAGCCCCCCCCCCCCCCCCGCAGAATTTCTGGACGGAAGCAACAAAACTCATTATGTCACAGTCCCCCAAACAGCTCTAATGCAGCTGATCCGGGCATCAACCTCATGGAGCCTCAGGTCTACTCCCTCCAGTTTACAGGACAGGTGACCTGGCAGCTGGTTTAGCTCCTTACAGAACGGAGATGACCTGGGAAGGATCTGGTGTGGGCAGAGCTATGGTGACCAAGGTGCAGGTTCTTCTTAGGCAGCTCCTCTCTCAGGTGATTTTCTGGTGGGCAGGTGTCAGCTGGGTTTTCTCTGCACTGGTGGTAAACCCTGGGGCATTCAGGATCCCCTATAAGCTGGACACACACAGTGAGCACAAGTTTCCAGAAAAGCTCAGACTGAACATAGAATACCAATGGGACAGGTGAGCTAGATTCATGCAGGATGTCATATGAGATGACATGAGCCATGTTTCTCACCTGAGGACATTTATGTGAGGTCCCCAGGATAACCCTGTGCCCACATACTGAGATGGACCTTGGGCTGGAAGTCCCCTGGCAGAAAATTTAGCGTGACATTTATGCTGCCTATGGAGCTATATATACCTTTTAATGGTCTTTTTAATTCTTCATCTTTGTCTAAGAGTAGTTGCTTACTTTGACCACAAGGTGACGCTAACAGGCTTGGTGGCCCATAGTTGGGGTTGGTTAGATCTTGAGGTCTTTCAAAAGAAAAACTCAAGATTGCTCCCTTCTTAACGGATCAAATCTTACATTTCTTTTCCCTATTCTGCACTTTCCAATCTTGGTGAGGGGGGACTACCACTCAATAACAAACTGTCATTTGGTATATTAACTTTGGACACTTTTTTTTTTTACATGACTGTGGCTATATGGTAGTATAATTGTTTAATCATTTTTAAACTTGATATAATATTTTTCTGTGTCACTACAAGTTCTTCATAAACACATTGATTGCTGCACGTTATATAGCAACCATATATTAAGGTCAGGACAGAGCCCGACGCAGGGCTCGAACTCATGAACTGTGAGATCATGACCTGAGCCAAAGTTGGACACCCAACTGACTGAGCCACTCAGGAGCCCCTGTGGTTACATATTTTTAAAGAGCCTGTCCCAGGAGTGCTTCACTGGCTCAGTCAGTGGAGCGTGCAACTGTTGATCTCAGGGTTGTGAGTTCCAGCTGCACATTGGGTGTAAAGATTACTTAAATAAAACCTTTAAAAAATAATAAAGAGCCTTTCCTACAGATGCATAATGTAGTATTTACAAGTGAAATAATATTATCTAGAATTTACTCAAAAATAATCCAGTTGAGGGGTGCCTGGGTGGCTCAGTCAGTTAAGCATCTGTCTGACTTCGGCTCAGGTCATGATCTAATGGTTCATGAGTTCAAGTCCCATGTCGGACTTGTGCTGACAGCTCAGAGCCTGGAGCCTGCTTCAGATTCTGTGTCTCCCTCTCTCCGACCCTCCCCTGCTCACGCTCTGTCTCTCTCTATCTCTCTCAAAAATAAACATAAAAAAAAATAATCCAGTTGAGGGGGGAGTAGAGGATTAATAAAAACAAGAACTTAAGTGGGTGTTGATCACTGATAAAACTCCATTATGGGTACACAGGTGTTGAATATGCTATTCGCTCTACTTTTGTATATGGTTGGAATTTTCTATGATGAAAAGTTTCAAATATAGCTATAAAAAAAATCTTATAATCTGTAAGAGAAGCCAGACCCATAATTCCTCTTCTTCCTAATTTAGTGAGAAAGGCAGGAAACATGGGGTAGCTTTGCAGAATAGTCTTGCTTGTCTCTCTCTCCTCATCAAATAAGAGTTAAGGTCTCCCTATCACCAAACCATATCAATCCATTTTGTTTTGCTAATACTTTTATTTATTTTTAATAGGGTCATAGAGTTGGAAGGAATCTTTGGTATCCGGTCCTCATTCTTTTAACCTACTGAGAATCTTCTGAATTACAATCAGCGCTCTATGACAATTTCATGCAGACACTTCCCAACCATAGTTTGGTGCAGGCTTTGAGTTTCTGGAACTGTCCAGTGTTTCTCTTCATAGTAGGAAACCTCACCTATCATATCATTTTATTTTTAAATTTTTTTTTTTTTTTTGAGAGAGAGAGAGAGCACACGCAGGAGAGGGGCAGGCTCCACACTGACAGCAAAGAGCCCAATGTGGGGCTCAAAGTCACAAACCTGGAGATCATGACCCGAGCCAAAGTCGGACGCTCGACCGTCTGAGCCATTCAGGTGCCCCTCACCTATCATTTTAAATTTAAAAATGAAAATGTTTTGTGTCCTCTGGACATGATGAGCATTGAGCATTTGGAGACTCCCCAGGAGAGGTCACAGCATCAAAATGAAAGTCAGTTATACCCTTTGTCACCCTGCGTACATACCCCTCCATGGTTTGTTTGTTTGTTTGTTTTTTTTAATTTTTTTTTTCAACGTTTATTTATTTTTGGGACAGAGAGAGACAGAGCATGAACGGGGGAGGGGCAGAGAGAGAGGGAGACACAGAATCGGAAACAGGCTCCAGGCTCTGAGCCATCAGCCCAGAGCCCGACGCGGGGCTCGAACTCCCGGACCGCGAGATCGTGACCTGGCTGAAGTCGGACGCTTAACCGACTGCGCCACCCAGGCGCCCCCCCTCCATGGTTTTACTCTCATCTCTCCCTCCTGGCACTTCTTATGGGCTGGCACCTTCTACCCACCCACCCGCATCGTTTCCCCAGGATACCTGGTCAACTCTGCCAGCACGGGCCTGTCACACGGCACTTGCTCAGCGCGGCTGGTCCCCTGGGGGGAGATCTGGAAGAGCAGCTTGAGGAAAGGCTGCAAATCCTCCCCTATAGGTTTTGGTTTTTCAGTCCTCCAGAGTCCTTCTTTTTTTTTTTTTTTTTTAATTTTTTTTTTCAACGTTTATTTATTTTTGGGACAGAGAGAGACAGAGCATGAACGGGAGAGGGGCAGAGAGAGAAGGAGACACAGAATCGGAAACAGGCTCCAGGCTCTGAGCCATCAGCCCAGAGCCCGACGCGGGGCTGGAACTCCCGGACCGCGAGATCGTGACCTGGCTGAAGTCGGACGCTTAACCGACTGCGCCACCCAGGCGCCCCCAGAGTCCTTCTATGTGGAGTCTAAAACACAAAAACAGAACTCGCGGATGCCGAGAACAGATTGGTGGTTGCCAGAGGCAGGGGTTGGGGTGGTGACATGGGTGAAAGGGGTCAAAAGGCACAAACTTCCACTTATAAGATAAATATGTCCTAAAAAATAAGTAAAAAATAAAAATCAGTCTTGAGGATATAATGTATAGCACGGTGACGATAATTAATAATACACTATCATATATTGCTGAGG
Organism: Lynx rufus; assembly: GCF_022079265.1. Classification (NCBI taxonomy): domain Eukaryota; kingdom Metazoa; phylum Chordata; class Mammalia; order Carnivora; family Felidae; genus Lynx; species Lynx rufus. The sequence goes on from NW_025814832.1 coordinate 38,458,274, forward strand.
GAATAGATCTGAAAAGTTCCCATCACAAGAAAAAAAATTTTTTGTAACTATGTGTGGTGTTGGATGTTAATTAGACTTACTATGGTGATCATTTTGCAGTAGATATATAAATCAAATCATTGCACACCTGAAATTAATATAATGTTATATGTCAATTACATCTCAACTAAGGAAAGCAAGAAAAAGGGGCACCTGAGTGGCTCAGTTGGTTGAGTGTCCGACTTCGGCTCAGGTCATGATCTCACGGCTCATGAGTTCGAGCCCCACGTCAGGCTCTGTGCTGACAACTCAGAGCCTGGAATCTCCTTCGGAGTCTGTCTTTGCTCTCCCTCTCTCTTTGCTCCTCCACTGCTCATACTCTGTCTCTCTCTCTCAAAAATAAATAAACATTAAAAAAAAAAAAGAAAAGCAAGAAAAAAAGAACAAAGTAGGTGTTTAGTAAATATAGGCTGTCTTCAGCTTTTACTATATGAGTAATTATAAATATAAATTTATTAATATTTGATATTTAATATTAGATACTCTGGGGAAAAGAGAGTCCTTAAGGCAAAACAAACGCTAGAATGCCCTCTCCCTCTTTTTTTTCCCTGCCTTGGTCACAGAAACAGGAGTTTCTATCTTTATATATGCCATGTGATTTAGGAGCCAAAGTCTTTTAAGGGGAGAGAGTTCACTGTCTTAAACAAATACCACTACCCAAGGTTTTTATTAGGTTCGGTGTTGGATATAAAGTCATTGGAATCACTACCCTCCTCCCACCATATATGAGAAGAATTTTCTCCAGGCCTTGGAAACTCCATCCTATGGATTCAGAATTTGCACCTCTTTTTTTCTCATGGGCCTGCTTTGTTCCCTCGATGGGACTTGTTGGTTTGAAGTTTCTGAGACACAAAGAAATGATGTCTGTCATACCGCCGTGGAGTGAGAACAAAACTTTGGCTCATCCCAGCAGTTTCTAGCCTAAAAATACCTCAATTACAATTCTTTTCCTTCTGATAGACAGGGCTGGAGGTAGACAGGACCCTTCTAAGCTCTAGGTGGATAGAACATGTGTCTATGAGAAGAGGGGTGTTTCCCCTGGCCCAACAGGCCCAGAGGGGTCCCTTCTTATGACGGCCTGACACTGTGGAAGGAGAAAGAAACAAGAGCTGATCCCTGCCGCCCCAGAGCTCACCGTCCAGGATCGGAGATGCCAATAATGACTGGAATCACTCTTTTGGTAAGTATCACAGAGGAGATAAACAGCAGCAGCAGGACCTAGACCTCTCTGATTTACAACCCAGGGCCAAAGGAAACAGGTCACCACGGTGACAGGACTCAATTCACCTTTAGAGAAGGAAGATTCTAGCAAAAGTGAAGAGGCCTGAGAATTAAGAGGTAGATATTGATGAAAGGCGTTGAAAAAGTTGGGATCTGATACTGATTGACGTCCAGAAAGGGAGAAAAGGCAGGGAGGTTTCAAGTTGTTCCCTGGGCACTCTGTCAGCAGAAACACTAACCAGAATTATAGCAGATACGTGACTTCTATAGCCAAGCGCTCGGAAAGGTCACTGAGATACAATCATATAATCACAGCTACATGGGAGTCTTGAGTGATGCCAACAGGCCCCCGACTGTCACGTCCTTTCGTGCCAGAGGCAGGTCACCTCCATGGATTGCTCCCCGTTGTGGACACCTCTTCCCTGGCACTCTACCCACAGATGAGATCCTTGCAGATGAGAGCTAAATCTTCTTATCGGGCATTTTAATTGTTGGCATCCAACCTTTATTGCCCAAACATTAGAACTTTAATGATGGAAATTAAGAGGGGGAAAAAAGAAACACCAGCAATCCTATCACACCCCCGTATCAATGTAGTGCATTGACCATTCCCAGCCCCCGTGTATAAGATGAAGAGAACAGGCCTGTGCGGACATTGTTTGGTGCTCGTAGCAGACATCCCAGGGCCTGCCCTGGCCAACACCCCACCCTTACATTTCCTGGCACCGATGGACAGATGGATGCCCCACCTGCTGGACAGGAAACAGACCACCAGAAATGTGTGAACTGACCTGGGTGACAAAGCTTGCTGTCACTGTCCCACCACGGCTCAGAGGGGATGTGAGAAACTAGACTAAGGAGCAAAGTTTGGATGAGATGAGAGGTAGGCAGTAGAGGTTTGGGAAAGGACTAAGTAAGAGTCAAGAAAGACAGAGAAGCGACCTGAGGTTTGGCAGAGTTCAGATATCAAGGATTTGACAAGAACCACTCCAGGGGAACAGTGGAGGCAGAAGCCCCTTTGGAGCAGGTTAAAGAGGATGAAAGGAGAGGGAGAGAACTTTTTTTTTTTTTTTTTTTTTTTTTTGAGAAAGGATGGCAGAGAATGGGACAACATGAGGGAGTCTTGGACCGGAGAGAAGGGGGTTTTCAGAAGAGAGATACAGGGCATGATTGTGTGTTGGCAGGAAGGATCCAGTTGAGAGAAAGAAACTGATTATGCAAGAGAAACGGGGGGGGGGGGGGAATGACTAGATCAGCAGACTCCTAGGAAGCCAGCGAGGTTAGACCTTGGGAAGGACGGAGGACAGTAAACAGAGGGCATGCATGAAGAGGCCACAGGTAGACTTGGCGTGGAGAAGATAGGGGACTTTCTGCCTCCCTGCGTACTTACGTCCTGGGAAGGAGATGATGGGGTTAGCGGTTAAGAGGGGGGAGGCGGTGTTGGGCATCCATAGGGAGAGCGGTCAGTGCTGTCCCAGAGAGCGGGGGAGTGAACGCACTGACAAAACGCAGCCTCGCTGGCCAGGCCTGAATGCCCACGTGAGGTCTGCGATGAGGAAGCACTGAGTGAAGGTGAAAGCAGAGTCCAGGTGAGCACTGATGGTGGCTGTGGAGAAGGAGAGAGGCAGACACATTTGAGAGTTTGGATGTGCCCAAACCAGGACTTGTCCATGGACTGGATGTACCCAGGGGAGGGTGAAATCAAGAGTAACTCATTGTTCTTGACTTGAGCCAGTGAGCGTGGGGAGGAGGGGCATGGACTAAGATGGGGGTGGCAGAGACCAAGAGCTCCATTTGAGGAGTCAAGAAAGAGAAGCGACCTGAGATTTGGCAGAGTTCGGCTATCAAGGATTTGACAAGCAGGAAGTTGGGTGAGGCTGGAGCATAAGGGGGAGGTTTTCTCCTCTGCTCTGCTCTACAGTGTATGAGAAGTATGTCGTGAGCTGGGTCTGGGTATGTGGCTTCACCATCCTGACTTGCACAAAGAGGAAGAAGGTCTCCAGCGCTAGACTGCAAGCTCCTTGCAGGCAGGGCCTGTGTTTTGTTCACTGACATATCTCCAGCACCTCGCAGAACACCTGGAAGGCAGTAGGTTGCCATGACCATTTTCTGTCTGGATAGATAGATAACATCACGGTCCCCCCCCTACGCTCCAGAAACTGGGTGACTTTGTAAAGCCTGGAACAGATACTTTCATAGCTTGATGAGAGAGGCCTTGCTAATTACATGATGATGACAATGAGTTGGGGATGACTTATAGTCAGGAAGGACCAACTGCTCTTCTGAATGATCACTTGAATGGGTCACACCATGATTGCTCAGAGTGCCATGACTGGTGAAGTGGATGGATGTAGGAGGGTGGGGTGGGTGATCAGAAAATGGGAGGAAAGGAGTTCCAATTCCACCAGTAAGCTGGGTTTGCTTTGTGACTTCAGGCTAACTACTTGACCTCTCCCGCCTTTTGAATTTGTTTTTTATGGGGGGGAGGGGTGGTTTTTTTTTTTTTAAGTTTATTTATTTATTTTGAGAGAGAGAGGACATGAGTGGGGGAGGGGCAAATAGAGAAGGAGAGAGAGAATCCCAAGCAGGCTCCATGCTGTTAGCACGGAGCCTGACACAGGGCTCAGTCTCAGGAACAAGGAGGCCATGATCTGAACTGAAATCAAGAGTCAGATGCTTAACCAACTGAGCCACCCAATCACCCCAGTTATTTTTAATGGAAGTGATAGAGATCTACCACCCGAAATGGCCATAGGCACCGCTGATAAAATTGCGGCACCTCTGTGGCAAACAAGGGGACCTAATAAAGCAGAAGCTGAGCACCAGTTCTCAGAAACGGAGACTTTGTCTCTACTCTAGGAGACTTTGTTGGGGCCCTGGATGCTATCAAAGATGCCAAGTTGTTTTCTAGCCAAAAGACAACTGCAAGGCTTGACCTTGAGGAAGGTGGATGGAAAACGTAGTCTGTGATTGTTCTGTTCTTTGTCCGTGTGTCCCAGGGACCTGCTGGGAGCATTTCCAGTTTCCTCTGCCTGAATTGAGCAGGTGCTACCTGTAGGGCGGAGGCCTCTCTGATCTCTTCCTGCCAAGTCACACAGGCCGATGACTGAGATCCCCAGGACAGCTTCATGAGGACCAGGTGCCTGGAGTACGTGTGTGCCACAGAAAGAAAGAGGAAGGAACTGGCGTGGGGGTGAGTAACAGAGATACCACACGCTGGAGTCCTCCTACAATAGTAAAGTGACCATGTGGCAGGCAGCCAGGTGAGCAGTCATAAAACAATAGAGAGATGGAAACATGCAGGATGGAAGGCATGGAATGGTCTAACCTCTGTGATTTTATAGGAGAGGAAACTGAAGCCCCACAAAAGTCATCCATTTTTTTCACCAGACATTTCTCAAGAGCTAATTATGTGCTAAGTACCAGGCCAGTGTTTTGGTTAAATATTGCTACAAAACACATCACCCCAAAACTCAGAGGCTTAAAACAACAGCCATTTTATTATTTCTCACATATCTGTGGGCCAGCGGACCTCAGCCGTGTGGGTCTTTGGTTCCATATGGTAATGGCTGAGGCTCCAGTTATTTGGGGCAAGACTCAGCTAGACCCTTCAAGATGGCTCACTCACAGAGATGGCAGCTGCTGCCAAGTGTTGGCTGGGAGATTACCTGGGTCTTTCACCTGCCATGCCTCAGTGCTCTTCTGTATGGCTTCTCCATGTGACTTGGGCTTCTCAGAGCATGGTGACTGATTTCCAAAGGCCAGAAAGTGGAAGCTGTCAGGCCCATTAATGCCCAGGCTCAGAAGTTCCAGAATGCTACTTCTGCTGCATTCTATTGGTTAAAGCCAGTCATAGGGGTGTGTTAGTTAGTTACCTACTGCTGTGTAACAAATAATTCTAAAACTTAGTGGTTTAAAATGATGATAAATATTTATCTCTCACGGCTTCTATGGGTTGTTCAGGAAATATGGAGCAGTTTTGCTGGGCAGTTCTGACTTGGGGTATCTCATGAGATTGTGGTCGAAATGTTGGCCGGAGTTGAGCTCATGTGAAGGCTTGATTGGGACTGGAGGATCCATTTCCAAGATGGCCCACTCATAAAGTTGGCAAATTTGTGCTTGCCTTTGGCAAGAGGACTCTGTTCTTCTGCACATGGGTCTCTCCGCAGCCTGTGTAAGTGTCCTTGTGATATGGTGGCTGGCTTCCCCAGAGCAAGTGATCCAAGAGATCAAGGCAGGCCTTTACAAGCTAGCTTCAAAGTCAGACTTCATCACCTCTGCCGTACATTTTTGTCACACAGACCAGCCCTGATTTGCAGTAGGAGACCATGAAAGGGCATGAATGACCAGGAAGTGAGGATCACTGGGAACATCTTGGAGGCTGGCTACACACAAGGCTAGCCCAAGATTCCAACGGGCAGAGAAATAGATGCTACCTCTGGATAGGGGGAATGACCAAGACTTTGTGACCATCTTTATCCACCAGAGCCCAGCCCTAGAGATTTAGCAGAGGACCAGACAGAAGAACTTTGTGCTCACAGAATTTACAGTCTAGACCATAGTCTAGGTCCTACAGTCCAGGCAGGACCACATAGAAAACTAGTGTCAGAGAATGGATGTGTCTATCTCAGCCTGAGGCTGAGAAAAAGCCAATAATACACCCAAAGTCATATAGTGAGTAAGTGGCAGAGCTGAGGTTAATACTCAGACCCTTCTGACCCCAAGCCAAGCCCTCCTTCCCCTTATGTTATAATGTTACATTTCAAATAGTCAATACAACATTGTATATAGTGTAAAATAACAGCTATGTAAACCAAACTATGCTTTTAAAAAGAACAGAAGGAAATACAATGTTGACAGTTATTAATAAGTGGGAAGCAGATGAGTGAGGGGTTTTTTTGTTGGTTTTTTTTTTTTTTTTTTTTTTTTTTTACTTCTTCTAAGTTTCTGGTTTTTTAATGCTCTAAATTGAGCTCCTATCACTTTCATGATAAAAAACCCCAAACCATTTCCTTCTGTGGTGGATCACACAGGCCCGGAGAAGAGACGTGTACTTGGGTGGAGGGGGGTGGGAGAGGGGTTGGAGAAGGAACTGGAGGTGACAGTGAGAGGGGAGCCCTCCACCTGCAGATTTGGGTTCCTCCTCTGCTGGGCGGCATTCATTGTGCTTCCAGTATCTGGTTCTTCTGAAAGTTACATGGCTGTTAATTAACACACCTGTGCAAACAAAGCTGACACCCCCCCCCCCCTCCACTGAGGTGTGGGAGGAAGGACTTCATTCTAAAGAAGAGATGTGCTTCCCACTCTCCAACAGCTGGCAGAGCAAAGGCAAACTAGAGGGCTGACATTTCTCCTTCTTGATGAGATATATCTCTAATGCTGTTTTCTGGTCCAAGATCAAGGTGACTTCCTCTCAAATATGAGTTTACATACGGAAACAATGTTTGATATTGATGCTTTCCTGGAAACTCCAAGATAGGTAGTCACTGTCAATACAACTGTTTGGCTGTTTAAAGTATTAGAAGTCCTTTTATGTTCCCTGCAACCATGGTGTGTCTTCTTTCACTTTTATTTTTGAGGCTTAAACATGTCACTCCATTGTCCTCTTCCACTGCCAGAGCGTATTTTCCCTGGAGTGAAAAACAACAGCTTCCATTAATTGAGCACCTATTATGCAAAGCTGCTATATTAAGTATTTATACCTATATTTAACCTTTGCAATAACATATGATGTGGGTATCTCCAATTTAGAGATGAGAAAACAGCAGCTCAAGGGAGTTCAATATCTTCTCCAAGGTCACATGGCTCAGAAATGACAAAGGCAAAACCTTGCACCCAGGTCCAAATGACCCCCCCAAAAGCTGCTAGCCTGATGCTGATTCCCTAAAAAGAACATTACGACAACATTAAAAGACATTTGAAATATTATATCCCTATACCCTAAGATGACGGTTTTGGGGGGACAGTTCAAGATTCTCTTTTAGAAAATGGACTTTGTACCAGAAACTTCTTGAGCACCACTTGAGAACTTCTAGCTACCGCTGCAGTGGCCAGTTCTGTGAATACTCCTACCAGCTTAGAGCAGGTGCAATCTGACAGTATCTTGCCTCAGGCCCGCAGCTGGCACCTCTCAGCCCTCCCCCCCCCCCCCCCCCGCCCCAGGGCATCTGTCAACAGCCCCTCGGAGCCAGGCCAGTGCCTCCTGGAATCAGGGCAGAGCCTTTCACCAATGGGGTCAGAGGCCATTGGATAAATGCCTTCCCCTTTGTCCCCCATCCCAGATGTGGGTCCTGAGATGCTTTCCGCAGGGCTTCTCAGTCCTTCCAAATCAAGCAGCTGGAATGTGGCCACCCCAATGACACATCATCAAATGCCTCTGCCTTCATTCTTGCTTTCAGTCCTGAGCCTCAGGTATGCTTCCTGGCTTCATACTCCACAATAATGTATTTGTATGTGAGCTTTGTCTCAAAGGACATCTCTCACATTCCAGGACACCCTGGCCAGCACATATTGAAACATTTCCTTTGCTTAAGTGCTCACTCAAATATAGACCATCTTTGTCTTGTGAATCACATGGGTGCTGAGTAGAATACATATGTGGAAATGGCAAAGATTTGCAATTCCACTTCCATTTCAGTTCTATTTAACAACCTGGTCAGGAGCTAACATTTCCTACCGACTTGTGCGAAATATACCAGGGAATATAAGTAGAAAACATATGAACCTCCTTTTCAAAATTAAAAAACAAAAATAAAAACAAAAAAGCTCAACCTTCCCCTATGTTTAGGTGGGTGTATATGTTGCTAAATGGTCAGCTGAGCCCTCCTGTTTCTGCTACTTAAGGGGTGATATATGCTGGTGGGGAGGAGAAACGCAGGGCTGGGGCCACACCTGTTGGCTGCACTGTTCCACCCTCTCATCCCTGGAGTTAGAACTGTGCTCCAGGGTGATTCTGAGCAAGCTGGAGATTGAATTTCCCACGCTGGAGTGGAGCAGCGGGACTGGTGGTTGGAAGGCAGGGAGGATGCTGAGTGACATCAAGGTTTTAGGGAAAGCAGGAGAGTAACTGTTGTAGTGTGTATTCATTCTCTGTAAGCATTGGGGGCGGGGGTCTGAGAGGCAAGGCATAGAGGGGGCAGGGAAAGAATTTCTCCCTAGAAATTCTTTTTTTTTTTTTAGTTTATTTATTTATTTTGAGAGAGAGAGAGAGAGAGAGAGAGATGCAGGAGGGGCAGAGAGAGAGAGAGAGAGAGAGAGAGAGTCCTAAGCAGGCTCTGCACTGTCAGCTCAGAGCCTGACGTGGGGCTTGAACTCACAAACCATGAGATGACCTGGGCCAAAACCAAGAGTTGGACACTTAACCAACTGAGCCACCCAGGTACCCCCTCCCTAGAAATTCTATTCTGGCTCTGCTCCACATCAACTGGAAGCCACCATTCCCCCAGTGATCCTGGGAATGACAGAGCTTTGAGACATTTATATTTGATAACCCCAGGTCTCATGTGCTAACTAGCAGAGTAAATAAGTGACATCACCTGCAGTTCGCTGCTCCCTGACGACCGGGAATTAGTCACAGAGCATCAGCCCACTGGTGGAGGCCTCTCTAAAGCCCCTGAAGACTCCCTCAAACATCCCTTCCCACAGATGCTCATGTTTTGGTGATGGTAAGAGTCCTGATTATTAGCAGGTTTTTATTTTAGAAGGAAAACCAGACCACAATATGTTCTCCCCGCCCGCCCCCATCATTTTGGAGAGTCACCCCAGGGCTGGTGCAGAGTGAACAGAGAGTGAGTGCACAGTCGCCCATCATTCTTCGTAAGGAACCGAGGTACGGGAAACCAGGACTTGACCATCTTTAGAAATTCCAGTTCTGTGGCCACACCTGACTTTGTCATTCCTCAGAATCATTCTTCTGTGAAGAACCTTGCCTCCCCATCCCACTCCGAATGAAAGCTAACCTGGGTCTTCTCACCTGTCTTGCTCCCACATATTTGCCCCTGCCTATCCCCTCCTCCTTGGATTTCCTTCTATGTCCATCCAACATAGGATCCATGACCCATCATTTCAACCCTTCTGTGGTCAGTACCTGCTGTTTTGTTTTCCTCCGGTTCCCGACCCTGTAAATTGGAGACTGGATTCTCCACACCTGGGCCCAGCCGCCTAGTCCTCCACGGTCCTGTGGCCGCCTCAAGTGCGTGGGCCCAAGGGGCTGCCCAGAACTCTTCCTCCCTCCCTCCCTTCCTTCCTTCCTTCCTTCCTTCCTTCCTTCCTCTTTCTTTTTTAGAACTCTTCCTTTCAATCTGGAAGCTCGAAGCTCCTTCTTTCATTCCCTCTCAGAGGCTTTTTCAGTTCTTCACTGTTTCCTTCAAACCCCTGTTATCACCTCCCACCTACTCTCAAGAGATGACTTTGCTTCTCACTTTAGAGCTAAAAAGAAAAAAAGAAGCCAGCAGGCAGGAATTTCCTCAACTTCCTGCCTTCCACCTATGAATGAATCTGCACCCACACCCATTCTTATCAGTGTCTAGCTCGCTGCAGTGGGAGACCAGACCCTTTTCCTGCCCCGGGCCTGCTCCCTTTCCCTGTGGGCCTCCTGGGACCCTGTCCGGTGGGCCCTCTCCTGCCTGACCTTTTCATTCTCTTTTCTTAGCTCTTGTCCTCAGCCCCAGCTCTGGGGGTCCTCTGCATTCCCAGCCCCACCAATACTGCTTTTGCTTGCGACCCAATAACTTTCTAATTTCCAAATCCCCAAGTTTACCGTTCAGGCCTCTTCCTTTTTTTTTTTTTTTTAATTTTTTTTTTCAACGTTTATTTATTTTTGGGACAGAGAGAGACAGAGCATGAACAGGGGAGGGGCAGAGAGAGAGGGAGACACAGAATCGGAAACAGGCTCCAGGCTCCGAGCCATCAGCCCAGAGCCCGACGCGGGGCTCGAACTCACGGACCGCGAGATCGTGACCTGGCTGAAGTCGGACGCTTAACCGACTGCGCCACCCAGGCGCCCCCAGGCCTCTTCCAACTTGAACCTTCTGAGGCATATGTTGCTATTGACCACTTCCTCCTTCTCCAAATATCTTCTCCCTTGGGTTTTTATCTCCTTTCTGGTTTCTTTTCTTTATTTTATTTTATTTTATGTTATTTTATTTTATTTTATATTTTTAATTGTTTTTTAAATTTTTTTAACATGTATTCATTTTTGAAAGGCAGAGAGAGACAGAGAACAAATGGGGGAGGGGCAGAGAGAGAGGGAGACACAGAAACAGAAGCAGGCTCCAGGTTCTGTGCTCCGGGCTACCAGCCCAGAGCCCGCCGCAGGGCTCGAACTCACGGACCGCGAGATCATGACCTGAGCCGAAAGTCGGCCACTTAACGGACTGAGCCACCCAGGCGCTCCTGGTTTCTTTTCTTAATGGCCCTCACCTGGCCACCCCTAAAACATTACTGGGGTTCCCCAGGGGGGTATTAGTGCCTATTCTGTGGCCCGGAGCTCCTGGGCTTACATTTACGGAAGACTGTAAGGGTCTATCAACTTGATAGATCTTTCTCTACTAGATCTAGTGGCCAAATTCTACCTTTTTTTTTTTTTTTTACACTTTTTAATAGTTACTTTCGTCTCCATCCCCAGTGCTTAAGCACCTGGTACTTCCTGAGCTCTCAGTGATTGCTCATTAAGGGTACAGCTTGTGCACAATGGACCCCTCGCCTATTTTAGGTGTACAAGTGGATCAACTGTTTTGTATACTTTGTAACCATTTCTCTCGTCAAAAGTACAAATGCAGTGTCAAAAAAATTGAATTAAAAATCTTATAGCATTTTTGTTTGCTTAGGGTTTGGGGAGAAAATAGGGATTATCTTGAAATGCCATAATTGGGGATAATTCAAGTCGCCAGAACCTATGTTAGCTAAAGCTGAAGACTGGGTTGACGGTTGGGAGAAAGGGTGGCTGATGCCAGGGCAATAATAAAACTTGAGCTTGAATTTCTATGACTTCCACCTCTACTATAGGTAGGAAATTTATTTTCTGCATGTAAAGCAGCTATTTGGGGGATAAAGTAAAGAATCTTGTGTGATATCTGAATTTAGCATCACGATCCCTGACCTATGTCATAGGTTGCCATAATGAGTCATAGATGCCAAACTTTAAAATTACTCTTTTCATTTATAAGCTCAAAGTACAGGTATATATATATATATATATATATATATATATATTCTCTATTTGACTTGATTTTTTTTTTAATTTTTTTTTCAACGTTTATTTATTTTTGGGACAGAGAGAGACAGAGCATGAACGGGGGAGGGGCAGAGAGAGAGGGAGACACAGAATCGGAAACAGGCTCCAGGCTCTGAGCCACCAGCCCAGAGCCTGACGCGGGGCTCGAACTCCCGGACCGCGAGATCGTGACCTGATCGGACGCTTAACCGACTGTGCCACCCAGGCGCCCCATCTATTTGACTTGATTTTCATGCCAGCCCAAGGAGGCAGAATTGGTTATTATCCTACTTTATTTTACTTGAGAGAGAGTGCACAAGCAGGGGAGAGGGACAGAGGGAGAGAGAGAGAATCTTAAGTGGGCTCCACACTCAGCATGGAGCCAGACGCAGGGCTCCATCCATCCCACCACCCTGGGCTCATGACCTGAGCCAATCAAGAGTCAGACGCTCAACTGACTGAGCCACCCTGGCGCCCCTATTATCCCATTTTATAGATGAGCAATCCAGGCTCAAAGAGATTTAATTATACATCTTGTTCAAAGTCAAATAGATGTAAGTTAGAGCAAGGGAACTTAAACTCCAAGGCAGTGCTTCTATATTACATTGTTGGTGAAGATTAGTGATATTTGTTCCTTTTGCCTTTTGAAGTTATCTATCCATCCATCCTGTTTCTGGCAGCAACAAAGGGCATTTGGCAGGCACTGGAGCGGAGCAGTTCGGAGGATCCTGGTGATTAGGGTCATGAATGCTGGCTCTTTCTTTAGCTAGTCTTGTGATCTTGGACTCATCAGCAATCCTCTCTGGCCTTCAGTTTCTGCATCCATAAAATGGAGGAAACAGCAATCCTATCTACCACACAGGATTATTGTGAGGTTTCAATGACAATATGTACAAAGTCCTAGGCTTAGTAAGGTGCATAGCAGGTTCTTACTAGGTATGAAGTGTTAATATTATTATGTTATTATATATCCATTTATTTTTCAAAGCATCCAAGTTACTCACTTTTCAAAAAGAAGGGATCCTTCTGAGTGTTCATGCTGGAACTTACTGGACTCTAGTTTGAGGTCAGGTTGATATAGTATTAATTAATCTAATATTTATGTAGGGCTTGAAATGAGCATGGGGGGGGGTAGGGACTCTTGAGATGCACCTTGCCAGCTTCAAGTGGTGCAGTTTCAGGGCCTATCCTCCAACCCCCCACTGAGGTGGAGGTTTTAAGATATGGCCAAGAAGAGTTTGGGAGCTGTTTCTCCAGTGATAATGGCCCTTGTTGCACATTTCCAGATATGCATGAATGGAGCCCTCTCCTGTTGAGGAAGAGTTCCTTTTCCTTTGGGAACCAAGAGGAGACATGGTAATACTAGGCAGTGATATCAGCAACCCAGAGACTTAACCCTGACAAGGCTGATCAATGTGTGTGTGGAGATATCTCTGGCAAACCCAGAACCCAGCAGATATTACAGCAAAATATGGGTTGTTCTGTGGAAGCTATTTGCTCCTCATAGGAGGGGTCTAGGTGGGAGAGGCTGACCTTGAAATCGAAGGCAGTGACTTTTCAGTCGGATGCATACCTGGGACACAGAGGATGAGGAGAAGGGGGGGCTGGGAGAGTAGGCAGGACTCGATGGCACTGTAAGGGACCTCCAGAGGGGCAAGGCACCTTCCTGGGCTTATGACTGGGTCTGGTCACAGCAATGAGGAAGGGTGTGTTTGCCATTAAGATATTTCAGCATTGTCTTACTACTCAGAGAACAAGACTGGTTACGTCATCCCAGCCCAGTTCCCTTCAAATTCAGTTCTTAGCAGGACCCACTCAGCCAGCTGCTCTGAGTTTCTTAGTAGGTGGCCTCCAGCCCAGCTAGAAAGTCTCCCAGCCATAATACTGACTTTGAGGATAAAAGAGAGTTTAGCTTTATTTTTGGCAGTTGACTTTGAATTCCATTACTATGATGGACTCGAAATACGCACCTGAGTGTGTGTGGATCTTGTACCACCTACATTGGACTCACGTCGGGGGAGGGATGTTGAAAAATGCGTATTTTCCCCAGTTCCATTCCAGAAGTAGGAAATGAGAGACTCTGGTGGGACCTAGGGATCTTTATGTTAAAATCCTCCAGGGTGAAGCCGAGGATGTGTCTTTTGAAGCGAATTTCTGGGATTGGACGGGATAGATGACGGCCTTCTAAAACCCAAATTTGAGTGAATATGCCCAGCGGGAAACCCCTGGCTCTCGCAGCCTCAGTTTCTCCCTTCGGCCAGGGCACGTTCTGCCCCCACTTGTTCGCTAGGCTGCAGGAAGAGGAAATTAGTAAGTGCAAAGAACTGGAGAAAGCGCCGCAGCTGGGCTGGGAGAGAAGAGAAGCTCTTACCCCTCCCACCCGGACTCTGCAGGTAACCGTGTCACAGCCCCTCTAGACCTTTGGGCGGCGGTCCCTTTAACAGACCTGACCAATCGCGCGCCCATTTCCGCGGTCGCTCCTCGGCGCGCGGGTAGGGGCTGGATTGGCCGTGCCTGGCGCGCGGCCTGCTCCGCCCCTGAGGCCCTCTGGTTGGTGGCGGCGGCCGCGGGCGCGGGGCGGGTCCGCCGGCGGGGCGGGGCGGCCGGTGCCCGGGGGCGGGCGGGCTGCAGGACAGCGGCCGGAGCCCGAGCCCGAGCCGGAGCCGCGGGGGCCGCGGAGCACGGGCGCCGGCGCAGTACAATGAAGCAGCCAGCGGAGCCGGGGTGAGCGCGACCGGGGCCGGGCGGGGGGCGGTGGAGGGAGCGCCCGCGGAGAAGGCCCGGGCGGGGGGCGGCCCGACCCCGCAGGGTCCCGGCTGTGCCGGGGGCCGGCGGCCGTTGGTGCGGCGGGGCAAGGGGATCGGCCCCCTCCCGGGATCCCGCCCCGCTGTCACGACGCGGCGTTGACGGGAGACGCCCACCCGCGACGCCCCCGGGCGAACGCCTCGTTCGTTTGGGGTCGGGCGTGGCGGTTTGGGCTTGACCCCAAACGGAGGCGCCGGCCGGCCCATCCCCTCCAGCCTGCCGTCCGCGGGCTCCGGGCTCCGGGCTCCGGGCTCGGCCCGGGCCAGGGAGGGCCGTCCACTCGCAAACTAAAGGAAAACAGCTCGTAATTTTATGAATGAGCCCCCCGGCTCCTGCCGCCCCCCTCGCCCGCGTCACTAAATGCTTGGAAGTCGAGAACCGCAGTTACTTTTACGCGGATCTGTCAGGGGCTGGCTGCGCTCGGGTTGTTTTTCTCCAACTCCTTGGAAATCGCGGGTGGCGGTGGGGTGGTTTGCGTGCCTCAGACAGGAGGCGGCGGCGTGCCGAGAGCCGGGGGATCGGAAGGTTAACAAGTGACATTGGGCTGAGGCCTAACGCCAGGTGCCCTGCCCGGGAGCGCGGGTGTGACGGTGGAGGCTGGGGCTGCTGGCCGCTGGCTAGCACCCCAGCGAGACCGAGGCACCGGGAGGAGGAACGCACAGCTACTCCGATTGCACCACGCACGCTGCCCAGATCGCACGGCCGACGCGGGAGTTGGTGCAGGGGAGTTTTCCCCTTTTGAAAACGGTTTTTGGAAAACGTAGCCCCTCAGTGGGTTGATGGTTACTTAAACCATCGGTCGTCATGGTTACGGGGCATCAAATGTAAGGGCAAAGTCTGTTTCCACCCTCGCTCGCTCTCCGAAGCTATGAAGTACTTTGTCACTACGTTTTTACAGACACTGCGCCGGGCGGACATACTTTTTTAGAGTTGAAGGGAAAGCGTGGGCTCCTTGAAGGCAGGGGTGGTACCAGATTCCTGTTTGAAGTCCACCGTGGTTCTGCTCTGCACAGGAATTGAAAGGAGTCGGCCTTCTGCACATTTTGATGGTTCTCATCAAAGGACTTAAAGGATTCCTTTCAGGAGCCAGATGTAAGCTGGAAGGAAAACAACGAGTGACTTTTACACGGAGACCAGTAAGGAAAATCAGAGGGGCAAATGATCCTTGAACTCCAGGGTAGGGGGTATTTGAGCAGGCCAGGTTTGTGAGTTTAGAACCAGGTGACAC
Source organism: Lynx rufus (assembly GCF_022079265.1). Lineage (NCBI taxonomy): Eukaryota > Metazoa > Chordata > Mammalia > Carnivora > Felidae > Lynx > Lynx rufus. The sequence goes on from NW_025814832.1 coordinate 38,473,780, forward strand.
AGTGAAGCTTGTCTCACAGGAGGTATCGAAAGAGTCAAACAGCCATTTCTATTAGTTCTTACTCAGCCCTTAAGCTGTTTTGGTATTTCAGGTTCTTCCAAGAATTGGTAGTTGGTCTCAACTTACGGAAAACAAGTAAGCCTCCCAAGGTGATGGGGGTAGAGCGGGCCTTTTGCCATACAGCTTCTTTCTTTCACACGGGCCTCTCCGGGAGTGTCCGTGAAGGCCTCAAGTCCATGTGCGGAGAGGGCTGTGGGTGAGCTCAACTTGGCCTGCATTTATCTCCAGGAAGGGGTGCTATGCCTGAGAGGAAGGAGATTAGCAACCTGATTCAAATCAAGACGGTGGTCATTGCAACAACTGACAAGTCACCCAGGGGCTGGGACGGAGGGAGGGAAGGGAAGTGCAAGAGTGTGCTTGGGCTGAGTGTCCCGGGGCTTGGAGGTTGGAAGAAAGTAGCATGTGGCCCTGTGAAAGGATTGGAGATGCCACACATACCGAAGGTATTGTTTGTTTATTAGAGATTATGTTTTTAGAATACTTCTGGAAAAGCAGCAGGAGAGATTAGGCCTTTCAGGCAGAATCAATGGACAAGGTGTTTTGGAGTCTTCATCCAAAAGAAATCGCGTATAGTCGAAAAATATTCATTCAACTAATTTTTATTGAGCCGATAGTGTGCCAGAAACTGCCAGGCATTGTGGGTTATGGTGGAAAAAACCAAAACGGGTGGAGAGTTTGTTTCTACGTGTGGTATGATTCGCCTTCCCGCCAGGTCAAAAAAGCTCTCTTTTAAGGATCTTCTGAAGTCCTTGAGGAAAGAAAGGGAGAAATACACCAAATATTACTTAATGTAAGAACAAAACAGAACAACAGGGGAGAATCTTCCCACTGTAGATCACTTTTGGTGTCAAACTGAAACTTCAGAGAATGGTTTTCTGTGTCAGGTTTGGTATAAAACCCTCTGCATCCTCATATCTGTTGACCAGTATCTTTTCATGGTGTTGGTTCCTGTGCCGTCTTCCTTCTATCAATTTATTTGTTCAAAAATTTGGAAGTTCATGAAACAAACATAGTCCCTGGCCACCAGATGTTTCCACTTCATTTTCTTGGCCTGAGTATCCCTCAGCATCTGCTTTCTTCTGTCTGACCCTTGGTCTCTCCTGAGCGTCCCCCTTGGGAATTGTTGAGGTTGCAGGGAACGTTTGTTGTTTGATCCTGTCCCAAAGCAGAAGGCAGCTAATACAGAAAAGAGAGCATTTGTTTAATTCCAACTCTGCTATGTACTCCTTTCTCGCCCTCCCTCCCTCTCTCTCCTCTGTCTCTCCCTCTCCCTCCCTCTCTCTCTTTCTCTCTCTTTTCTCTGACCCTCTCCCTCTCTCCCTCTCCCCCTCTCTCTGCCTCCAGTAGGAGATATATATACACATACATATCTCCAGTCCTTGAGCAGCGCTCTAAGGGAGATAGGTTGTGGTAGCCTCATTTTATGGAAGAGGGAGGGACCTGAGGCTCAGAGCAGTCCAGTAACTTGTCCAGAGTGATAAGCTGGTTAGATGGTGGAGCGAGAATTTCAGTCTAGAACTTTCTGATTCCAAAGCCTGCTTTTTTCCATTGGACTCCATGGCTTCTCCCAGAAGAGGAATGGCAGTTCTAGCACAGTGCCTTCTTTGGACATATGGAAGGTCGGGTTCAGAGATGTTCAGAGAATTGCCACAGCTAATATGCTCACGGTGGACCAAGAATTAGCGCCCTGTGTCCTGCCTCTCTGCCTGGTACCGTTTTGGGTAATTCACGTGGCTGCTGGGAGATTTGAGTTTACTGCCCATACTTACCAGGGGGCATCCCAGTGCTTCCATTTAGCAGCTCTGTGACTTTGGGCAAATTTTTTTTTTTCTCTCTATACTTCAGTTTCTTTATCTGTAAAACGGGGACAGTGTGCACATTTCAGCCGTGTTAAGATATGTACAGTTTGTCTCATCTTAACATTTCTGAAGGTAAGTGTCTCATGATGTATGGGGTCTCACCGTTGTAGTTGGCAGCGATGTCCTCTTTTTGCACATAAAATAATGGTACATTGTACAGCAGTGGGGTCTCAGATGAACCATAGTAGCATATTCTTTATAGGTAGTCGTGAGGATTACACCAAGTCGCTCACATGCCTGGCACATAGTGAGCACCCAGTATCAGTGGATGCTATTGAATGGCAGGGCTAGGGTTAAGTGGTGGGTCACTCTGGAAAAGCTGGGGACATCTCACAAGATTTACCACTTGGAGTTTAGGCACTAATCCATGATCTGTGGGCCAGAGGAGCGTTTTCCAGTTTGCCTGGAACTCTGTCCTTTGGCTGACTCTTGTCCCCATGAGAAGTGTTAACTTCAGGAGCTAACGAGCCGTGGACAGACAACTCCCTTTGTCCTGCCTATTCATTAAGGTCTTTGTCAACTTTAAATCCCGAGTTAAAAAGAAATATCGTTATAAGAAGATTGGAAACCTACACTGATGCGAATGCTCTCACGTGTGAAGTTTAAAGCACCTCAAGGTTATATACAAGATTCTGTGTTTCCCCTTTCAAAACTTCTAATGTTTAATTGCTTTGGGCGAAGTGTCTGGGAGATTAATCAGAAGGAGGCTAGCTGGTCGTGAAAGTACAGAAGCCCTTGACTAGCAGTAGGTGAGGTAGAGAGAGCACTAGAGTGGCCGTCGGAAGGCCTGCTCTAGTCCTAGGGTTTTATTATGTGAGTTCTTGGGCTCATTTCACCACTCTGAGCCTCAAGGGTCTCTTTTCCAAAATGAGGACTTGATTTCTCAGTCTCCTCCCCTGACCCACTCCAACACAGTATCGTAGATTATGCCAGTTTATGAACTAAGGATCTGAGAAATTAAATGGTTGAAAGACACTTGGTTCAGGATTCCCTGAAGTCTCACTTGGGTGTTTGTGATAGTGCTTTGTAAAGCAGAAAACAATAGTCAGGTGATAACAAATGAGTCGACTATCTTTGATGGAGAATTGCTGTGTGCCAGGCACCGTCTCTACTTTTAAATCTCACATCACCCTATGAGTAGTAGATCCCACTATCAGTCTTATTTAAGATGAGAACACTGAGGTTCAGAGAAGTAAGTAACTTGTCCGTGATCACACAGCAAGGATGAGGGCTAATGTTGCTACCTGTATGAGCGCTATGGTTGTTTCCGATGGACCCTGCCTTGTCTGGGAATCCTCTCAAGCCATGTGCCATAGGAGTTTTCCAGTTCAAAAGCAGGATTCCCCCTGCTTTATTTTTTAACTTTATTTATTAATTTTGAGAGAGAGAGCGTGCAAGAGTGCATGAGTGGGGAAGAGGGAGGGAGGGAGGGAGAGAGAGAGAGAGAGTGAGAGAATTGAGTCTACCTGGGGCTCGATGTCACAAACCATGAGATCATGACCTGAGATGAAATCAAGAGTCAGATGCCTAACTGAGCCACCCAGGTGCTCCTAGATTTCCCCTGCTTTGAGTCACAAATATCCTACTCTTGTCTCATGTACTCAACACCTGTTTAAATTTGAGTTCTTGTTCAGGACATCTGCTGTGTACTGGGAGAACTTTGTTCAAGGTAAAGAATAACCCCTATGGGAGTTGTAGGCGACTTAAGTCCCTGAAAGGCAACGTTTTTCTTTGATGAACAGAAGCCAGAACCTGGGTCACTGTGAGCATAAGTGGGACCATTGAGAGCAGAATCCAGCAGCCTTTCCATGTGGATTGGCTTTGAAACAATCGGGTAACCTCTCTCTTTTGGGTTTGCCTGAAATGCTGGTTCTGAGGGCTTTGCCCTACTAAGAAGTTTATTGTAACTAACAAATTGAGTGCCTCCCCGGCTTATCCTAACAGCTGAGAATGGCCCAGGGCAAGAGGAACCCCCTTCAGTGGTAAGCTTATTTGGGATTTGAGATTTAAACCCACCCCTTGGATTGCTCCTGCAAATGATCTTTCAGAATCACAATATGCATTTTCTGAGTTTCATTTCTCTGTTGTTTCTTACAGCTGACATAAGCTGGCCTGTTCTCTTATTCAATTTTAAATTCTTTCTTACATCTAATGCTGCCTTTTTAAGCAGTGTTCCTAAAGATGGTTCTATTTATCATTTGGGGCTTGAAATAGAGAATTTAAAAATCTTGCCATTGAAAGGACTGACTGAACAATGACTGTTACTCAATCAGTAAAGATTTGAGCATCTACCAGAGCCAACGATTGTGCCTGGTGTTGGAGATCCAGTGGGGAGCAAAACATGTGGTCTCTGCCCGGCATACAGCACCTTATCTAGTGCAGGCAATAAACAAGTCGAGATGTATGCATTGTGTGTATATATTACACTGTGAGAAGTGTGAAGGCTCCTTCCTGTGAAGGGGAAGAACGGTGCACTGAGAAGGAAGAAAGGGAGCCAGCCAGCATGGGGAGTGTCCAGCAAAGCATTTCAAGAGGGAGCGGCACGTGGAAAGTGCGGCTGTGGGGAGGAGGGGCGAGGATGGGGAAGGAGGCGTCACAGGGAGACCCAGGGAGAGCCGTGCATAGAGACGAAGAGCCAGGGCTCAGGAGCCAGGCGTTGCTTCAGGGGCCTTGAGGACTTCTTAGCCTCGTGGTGCCTCAGTTTCCCGCCTCCAAGTGACATCAGGATTGAATGAGCTGATGTCTGCGAGGTCTGGAGAGCAGGGCCAGGCATGTGTAGGAAGGGCTGGGGGCGAGGGTCTGCTGATTCTCACACAGTGGAGAACTTGACCTGGAGTGGGTAAGCCACTGTTCTCGGTCAGCATTTTCCATCATTCCGTGTGTAAAGTGACCGCAGGGCTGAAGAGGAGACTAAGATAGCTAATATGCGTGTCTGCCGGACGCGTTCTACGGTAGCTCGGTGTTGGTCCGTCTGTCATGCGCTAACATTGAGCACCTGTGCGTGGGGAGCGCTTGCCATGGGGCCTCTGCTCCATCGGCTGTGGGTGCTGTGTTCAGCTGGAAGCAAGCGGGGACCAGAAGCAGTGTTCCTCTGCTCCTTCCTGCAGTTGTCTGCATTCGTGTTTGGACACGGGAGGTCAATTTTTAGCCTTTTTTTTTTTTTTTTTCCTTATAAGAGGAGGCAGAGGCCAGAGGCTGGTGATCAGATGTGACAACTGAGAGTTGCTAAGTGCAGTGCCTGCCTGAACTCCATGCCCTATGAGATTTGGTGTGGTGCTTTCTCAGGGAAGCCGCCACACGTCAGGATCATATAGGAAGAAATTTCATAAAAGGAGTCACTGGCTTTGGTTCTTTGGCCTGGTTTGGGATGTTTCGTAAAATAGTATAGAGCCAGCCATATCAAAATTTGTATTTATCCTGCAGAGTATTTGTTAGAACTGATCAAATTTGTATATAATTGCATTCGTTCCTTTAAAATTTTCTCTTTATTCTGGAAACATTTTTTAAATTAAAAAGAATTTTTTTAATGTTTATTTATTTTTGAGAGACAGAGAGAAGAGTGAGAGCAGGGGAGGGGCAAAGAGAGAGGGAGACACAGAATCTGAAGCAAGCTCCAGGCTCCGAACTATCAGTACAGAGCCCGATGTGGGGCTTGAACCCGTGAACTGCGAGACCACAATCCTAGCCGAAGTGGGATGCTCGACTGACTGAGCCACCCACCCAGGCGCCCCTGGAAACATTTCTTAAATTCACAAAAGAATAACATAATGAGCCCCGTGGATCTATCATTGTTCCAATAATTAGTGACATTTTCCTAATCTTGTTCCAGGATTGTTTCAATTTGAAGCATTATTGGTGGATTTTCTATCAGTGTAAATGTATCTTTGGAATATAAAATTATATGGTAGATATGGTCCCAGAAAAAAAAAAAAATTGTTGCATGCTGCCTAATTACAGGACTGGTGTTGGTAGTTAAAATTCAGAATCCTAAATGAACATTTCTTACAAGCCCTCATGGACTTGCTTGTGAAAAGTAGGCATCCCTGACTCGGCTGCATACAGAAGACTGTAACCTGGGGTCTCAAATTGGAGCCCCGTGCCCCCGATCACATACTCAGTGAGAGTGATGCCTCCTGAGGCTGGGACAAGAGGCCCATCCAGACTAGAGGGCCGCCCTTGCAACTTGACAGGAGAATGCATTTGAAGTCTGGGTCAAGGGCACAGAACTTGCTTCTTTTGTAAGATGGATCTGAACCCACTGCATACTCCAAGGATGAATTCCCATGGACTGTTTTCCCCCTTATTTCCCTTTCTGAGTTATTCTGCTATAAAAGCTGTTCGATCCCTTCAATGAACCCAAATTTTAAAGAGCGTTTCTCAAGTTGCTCCTTGTTTTCTACTGTACTGGCATTCATTCATTCATTCATTCATTCATGACCCAACAAACATTTAAGAAGCTTGCACAATGGGTCAGATAGTGTGCCAGGTACTGGGTATATGGGGGTGAGCAAAACTGACAAGGTCCTTGCCCTCCTGGGAGAAGGAGAAAAGCAGATGTCTACTAAAAAATATGTCATGAGAAATGGTGAGAAGGGCTACAAAGGACGAGAACAAAAGGGAGCGAGGTGAGCGGGCGGAGCTGTTTCCTGAAGAGGGAGCAGGTGGTTCCGAGCAGGCCTCCGTCCCTTCCTCCTGGGAACAGAAAGGTGCCTGGAACATAATAAACTAGGAGGAGAAAGCCATGTGGCCCAGCTGAAGCAGAAGGCAGGAGGGACTAGATCACACAGCACTTTTCAGAATATGGATCTTAACCCCCGAGCAACAAGAGGCTCTCTTGGGGTGTTGGGCAAGAATGTGACATGCTCATATTAGGAATTTTTTTTAATTTAATATTTTTTTTCAGTAAGCTCTACCCCCAATGGGGGTTTGAACTCAAGACCCTGAGATCAAGAGTCACATGCTCTACAGACTAAGCCAGCCACGTGCCCCCACATTAGGGCATTTTTTAAAACCACTCCCATGACAGTGGGACAAATAGATGGAAGTCGCCGTGGGGAGAGCCATGAGGGGGATGCTGCTGTCTTCCAAGCAAAAAGGTGGTCATTTGGACCAGAGCAGTGGCAGTGAAATGGGAGAGAGAGAGACCATTCAGGAGAGGTTTAAAGAGAAAAATCATATCACTTGGTAAAGGACTAGGTAAGGGCCGGCTTGCATTTGCAGTGAAGAGAAATGTAAATTACTCCTGGCAGAAAACATTGGCTGTACATACTCTGCAACTCACTGGTATTACACTTCCCTTGGCACCTGTTTTTCAGAAAAGCTGTTCTCCTGCTTTGCTCTTAAATCTGTTCTTGAAAACTGTCATCCATTTTTGAAACATGCTCATTGAGCATCTACTATGTGCTGGGAAGAAAGAGGTGACCAAGACAGCCCAGGCCCTCAGCCCGTCTCCTCTGCGCCTCCACATCCTCCTGGCAGCAAACACAAGTTCCCAGGCTGGGGGTTGTCCTACCTTCCGAAACCTTCGTATGGGCCAGGTTGTAAGGGTGGCCCTCTCTTCTGGACGGGCTCCCTGTTCCAGCTTCAGGAAGTGGCTCTCTTTGCCGAAGTACGTCATCAGTAGCACGGGTCTCCAAATTGAGGCCTCAAGGTTAGAGTCTTCCACATGTGGTCCACAGTCAGGGATAGAGTAATCTTACTCTCCTTCTAGAAGATAGGGATTGTGCCCTGTTCGTATTTGTATCTCCTCCCTCTCACACCCCCGTCCCCTGTCCTCACTCCCATCGACAAACCAGAGCACTCTGCCCTTGGAGGTGTTCAGCAGGTGTTTAATAGCCCCTGGTATTACTCAAAAATAATGCCAGATGAGCCCTGAAGAGGGCTCTAGGCAGCAGTGGGAGGGGAAGAAGCTTCCTGATTTGGGGAGAATGCCTGTTGGGGAGGCAGCTGTACTTAGACCTGGCCCTGCAGGTGGGGTGACTTGCCCTCTCCTTGAGGCCAGTTTCCAGGTGAGGGGAAGAGCCTCCCTCCTCAGATCACCTGTCACATGGGAGGGAGTCATAAGAGACATCTGGATCTGCACTGGAACTTTGAAGTTCTAGAAAGGAAATGGACTTGAGGCAGAGATGGAGGTTAAATTTCTTCTACAACTTTTGTGATTGTGATTCTGAAAGAGAAAAATGATGTGGGATGTCATTAGCTGGTTTCCTTGGTAACTTTTTTTCCCTTTGCTTTGTTTTGGAAGAAGGGACTGGGTCCCTAGACCAGGTTGTCTAATAACCAGAGAGGAGGTATTTATTGAAGACCAGAGTGATGTCTTTTCTGGGAGACTTGCAAGTCTGGTTGGAAAGGCTTTAAGCTGAATATTAAGGGGATAGAAGAGAAAAGTATAAAAAGAAAAAGAGAAAAGTGTACAGGAAATCTACCGAAGCTGACAACACAGAGACCTGTGTGACTCAGCAGCAGTGTGGCCACCAAAGCGGTGCCCAGAAAGTCTCAAATGGAAATTAGCACCAAAGCTGCTTGAGAACAGTGTGGAGGGAAGGGGTCATGTATCTGTAAACTCCTGCCTGAGGCTGAGCAGCCAATGCCTCCAGGCACTGGAAACCTTAACAGGTAAATGTGATCTGCTGGTAGGTTGGAATAGAGCAAAGTGGCATGGGCACCCCTGGCCCCACGGAAAATCATAGGAGAGATTCCCTCTGTGTGCCCTGAGCACGGAAAGCTCGTGGCGAGCATTCCTGTTGTGATGGAAAGAGCAGGGGCAGGTATGTAATTGTAGGACAGACAGCCCGCCAGACTGAGGTGGCAATGATTGTGTTCCATAGACGGATCTTAAAAGAGGCCCCTGGCAGATGTCGTAGATCATGTAGACGTTTTTAGGCGACTTATTAGAAGTGGACCATGTGGTAAGTTTAGCACAACCTTGCTGATATTTTACCTCTGAGAGCAGGTAGAGGGAAGTGTGTGTGTGTGTGTGTGTGTGTGTGTGTGTGTGTGTGTGGTGGGGGCAGGGTGCTGTTTGGACCTAATGATGACAAATAAGGAAAAGCCAGCTGACATTGTGGACCGGGTAAAGCCGTGTGCGGAGGGGCAAGGGAGCCTACGACCGCAGCCCAGAAATAAACACAGAGCTTGGGTTTAGGCTTGGCTGGCTCCACAGCCCCTGCTCTTGGAGCATCTCCTACCTTATACTGTTGTTTCCTTTGATAAAAATGATGGAACTGCTATCATGGAAGCTGAACAGGAGCCATCTTGGTGTCTTCACATCCAGATGCCTGATGGAAATGACCTCTTGAGCATCACCCCATGGCAATGACTGATTTAATGTGGCTCCTTCTTGGTCTCCGTCTGCCTCCCCCCTCCCCCCACTAAGAGTTCAGAGCAGACACTGCAGTACCTGTACTAGAAGTCTGAAGGGAGTTGTCCTCGGGGAAAGTCGAGCTGCTTGCCCTGGCTAAGTTCAGAGGCAAGATCGAAGTGGAAAATAAGTCAGAGAAGACCCACGGGAAAGGAGTTGCTTTTGTTTTAATTTCCCAGGGTAGGATAATGTCTATGGGGATGTGATGAGTGGTATTCGATCCTGATGGGGTAGGTTAATAGGAAAACAGGAGCATTAACTTTTTTTTTAAGGCTAAACCTCCCAACAGAAATGACTATTGATCATATTCTGAGCCAGAGACCAACCTCATTTGGTCAGCCTAGCTTTTGTGATCCAGAGGGGTGTTGGCAGAGGCTTAACAGCCTGAAGCAAATTTTGTTTCATGAGGTCTGATTTGTGGCATGAAAATCTTACGGAAGGAGAAAACATACCTTGAGTTTCTGAATTCGGTGATAGAGTTGCTTTGGCAGCAAATGTAGCAAGTGCAGGGCCCGGAATTTTCTGGAGCAGATGGTCAAGAGGTCCTTCAAACTGTATGAACTTATAATGCCAGAGTGCTCATCTCAAAAACTAAATTTTTAAACATGTTTAATAAATGTATATTTCTATAACCCACAGCTTAGAAGAAGTCTGCCAGAAATTACAAGTCTTAGCTGTACTGCGGCCTAAGAATTTTAGCCATTTTGTGTTATCTGTCAGAGTTGACCCATTAACTGCAATTTCCTCTCCCAGAAATAGCATGCTGCTCCTTCTGGGCTCCCTTGTACAGTGCTACAATTGGGTACTGTGGCCTGTCACCCAACACTGCACAGTGGTGGTTAGTAAGTGGTGAGTGAGGCGGGTACTCTATAGCAAGCTAAGGAAAAAAGTGTGATTTTTTTTTTTTTTTTTGGCTGCATTTTCCTAATTTAGGAGTTCACACAGGTGCCCAAATTGGTATTTAAAGGGGAAAGGAAAGGTTTTTGCTACCTTAAAGGAGGGTAGTTACCTGGTTCATCCGTGTATTTCTGCCCGTTGTTGTAGGGTACACATCAGTTTCTCTGACTGATTACAAAAAACCTACCGTGATGCTCTTGCTTAGGGAGGGAGTGGCCCAGCCAGACAAGCAGGAAGCCCCGAAACTAGCTTCAGAACCCCTCGTCCAACCGGCTCGATGATTTCAAGCCAAATTCTTTGGGGCTTGAGATAGGACCTATCAAATGGGTTATCCCCACACTAAGTTAATATGGGCTGATTACCCAGTGATCCTTTGAGCACTCAGCAGATGACGCTGCTCCCAAGGCAATGGCCGTGCTTGGGGACTGTCGTGGGGCAGGTCCAGACTCTTTTGCAGTGAAAGTCAGTCTTCTGTGAATCTCTTAAATGAGAGCCTCTTGAAGGTCTTCACCCACTTTGTCATTCTTTTTTAGGGAGGTCTTTGAAGAATCTTAAAGCATGCATTCGCATGGCATTAAACACGATAAATTCTTAATTACAAATGATTAATTAGATTGTTTTCTTCCTGATTAATAGCTTGTAAGTCAGTGTGCCAGTTTTTCTTTCTTTTTTAACGTAAGCAAGCACTTAAGTATGTTTTGGAATGTTTGCTTTTCAATTTTTTGGTTGTTTGTAGAGAGTCTGGAAAGGAACCACCTATTTTCCCATTAAGGTCTTTGCTCCAAGAGTCAGAAAAAAAAAACAAACAAACATGGAACTTTGGGAGGCACTAAGACTGTTTTCTTGGGGCAGGACTTCATCTTGCTCTCTTTTGTTCTGCCCAGACTTCTAAAAGTCCACACACCCACCATCCAAAGGGTGTACATCAAAAAGTTTTTAACCTGTCACTCAGAACCATGTAACGAGTTCTTTCAAGCAGGGTTTTTTAAAAACCTTGGTGGGGGGGGGGGGGGAGAAGTCTATGTCTTCTAGAAAACTGAGTGTGAAGTCTTTGTATTTGCTGGTGGTAGGGTCTTTGATGTTCATCAGGTTTCCAAACGGCCCTTGAAGGAGAAAAGTTGAGGAGGGACTCCAGCTCTAAAGTCTCCGTACCACTCATCTAGAAAACTCTCAGGCCAGCTATTTAGAAAGGAGAGGCAGATTAACAGAAGTGAAAGAACATAGAGCACAGACTGCAGGTTTCTAAGGGGCAGGAGTCCATGCACGCAAGCCTGGCTTCTCACTGGTCCTCCCTGGCTACCCCTGGGTCCCTGAGATTCTCCTTCCTCCCTACTGTCCTCTCTCCCCTTTTCCAGTCCTTAAGGTATCCTTTGTTGGGAGAGCACTGGACAAACTTGTCCTACAAGCCACGTACCATGTGCCAGGATATTTTGTCCTTGGTTTCTTCAGTCTTTTTTTTTTTTTTTTGGTCAGTGTCCTGACTGTTCCCTAACTTCTCATAAGCCTCTCTTTTCATTTTTCTTGGGTTTATCTCTTACATCACCTCATTTTCCTCCCTTTCCTCCTCCCCCCACCTTTTTTTTTTCTTAATGAGTTCTAAGTTAATCTGTTCCCTGTCACTGACTTTTCTGTTAGGTCTGGTAATTCTTATCTGCAGCCAGAAAGGGGGACCTGAGCTAGACAGAGAACCCAGAGGCTGGTCCTTCCAGTCGTGTGGTTCTGGACGGTGGAGCCTGCTCCTACCTGGGATGCTGGGGGTCTCAGCTCACCCCCTTCTATCCCAGAAGTCAGCCATCTGCTCTGGTGGCCTCTGACTGGCCAGGAACACAATATGCCATTGCTGTCACAGGCTCCTACCTTTCTTTGTGGACCTCATATGTATCCTGTGATGGCAAGCTGTGCTCATGAAAGTAGGATTCTGTTTTATATTCCTTATTCCAATGTTGCCAGAGGCAGAAAAGACAGAAGTTATTGCTTTCAGAAAGACTGTTCTTCCAGAGGCAGGCCAACATACAAGAGAGCATCGGCGACAAATGTGCATTATTGCAACAAGCAGAACTTTAAACTGCAGTAAAAGGTGATCATTTTCTACCTTGCGTAGCTTAAGCTTCTTCCCCTCTCCGAATTTCTTCCCCAGTGCTCTGGGGAGTCAGGGGTCTGGCCCTGAAACGGTTTGGGAGGAAGGTCTCCTACTCTTGCTGCTTCTGAGGATTCATTAGCCCCTTGGCAGCATTAACCTTCACATGGAGGTGGGCATGTGATCCAGGAGGCTCTGCTTAGGAAACCAGATCTCTGAATTGATAGAGCCATCTCATGAGCTAGTAATGCAAGCTGTTGGTAATTACAAAAAACCTACCGTGAAATTCATCCAAAATTAATGAAGAGTCAGCACTGTGGATTTTAAATAACAGAGAAAGTTATGGCATCGGCTCTCAGTTATCTGAGTAGATTATTTCTTGCTGGTCTTTAAGCCTTTAGCTGGTTTCCCTTTGCTCCCTGTTGTGCCCAGGGGCTCTCTTCCCACTCCAGTCTGCTTGGTTTATGTTCCTCCCACACAGACCCATTTTAATGGGAAGCTACTGAAAAATGCAGTGCGTTCCCAAGTCAGTTGTTTGGGATTATCCATTCCACTTTTCTCTTCGGTGAACACAGAGAAGTGAAAAGTCCAGTGTGTTTATAATTAATTTTTCTTACTGTTTATTTATTTTTGAGAAAGAGAGAGAGAGATAGAGTGCAAGCAGGGGAGGAGCAGAGAGAGAGGGAGACACAGAATCAGAAGCAGGCTCCAGGCTCTGAGCTGTCGGCACAGAGCCTGATGCAGGGCTCGAACCCACGAACCGCGAGATCATGACCTAAGCCGAAGTCAGACGCTTAACCAACCGAGCCACCCAGGCGCCCCAAAAGTCCAGTGTGTTTAAAAGAAAACAATAAAAATGTGTGGAGAACAAAAACTTGGGAGTGAAAACCAGATAGATGAATGTCTGCATTTCCTGACTTTGATTTTTTTTAAAGGAGCATTGTTCAATACTTCATTTTGTGTGTATGTCAACATTTGAAGTTCTCTAGATTGGTGCGTGCACAGATCAAGATAAATGATTAAGATATTTTGAAGCTAAGATCTTTACTGCTTTGGTGACGTACTTTATAGGTATAACCATCCCTTGACTTAATAGGGAGGATCTCTGGTCTATATGTACCTTCATGTGACTTGAAAAGCAGCTATTCCATTTGAGTAGATTTCAATTAGGATAATGGCTTTGAGACATCTCACAATGATACAGTTCTTAGACTCTTAAGATAGAATTGTCAAATTATAGCAAATAGCGTTGGAAATTATTTTGCAATTTTCTCAGCAGATTGTAATTTCTCCTTCTGTACATCTTGTTGTTCTGGAAATAATAGTGTAAAGGTACCTTTTTCCAAAACTGACTATTTTCCAAATACAGTGGTACCTTTTGGTGTACAGGAAATGACAGAGGAAGATTGTGGTCCAGGAGAACAAGCAGGGAACAGGGTTTTTTTTTAGCCTCTCTTTTATTATACCTTCGGCCACATTTTTGAAGAGAGACCGAGAATTGCCGTATGTGTGAAAGAAGATTGGTAACTGGGTGGACTTGAAATGAAAGTGAGATTTTCAGAGTAACAAGGTCACTTTGTTACATGGTTTGTAGAAACAAAGGATGTGTGATCACAGCAGGTCTGGCAGCTGGGGTTGGTGGAAGTGGAGAGTTCGTGTAATCTGAAGGATATTTAAATTTATTTGTATGATATTTAAATTTCCATGTTAGAAAAAGCTCCTAGAGAGCAGTGGTTCGTTAAAACAAAAATGGAAAGTCAATTTTTAAAAAATGGGAGGGGGAATGTGCATGTTTGCATCCTTACAGGATATTGAAAAAATTTTTTTAAATACCTAGGACATAGTTTCTTGACGGAGGCAGAGAATGGTGGGAACAGTGCCTTAAGGGTTACGTTTGATGGAGAAGTGCTCAGTCAAAGAAAAGACTTGCCTTGAAGGAAAGTTTCTGTGGAGCTGTGCCCTGCATTTTGAGTGATACACCGAAGCACAGCTGACCCCACATTAATTTTGGCCTTTCTTATGAAGCTGGATAAAATAACGCGTTTCTGAGGAAAAAATAGTAAGTTATCATGAAGTATCGAAGCCCTGCGGTGGAAAATGCCAACATCCAAGAGTCCAAAGCAAATTCAAGAATCAACACCCTAAGCACAGACCTCACATTGACTCACCATCTTGATTTACCTTACTGTGAGGCCCAACGGGTTCTTGTTGGGCACCCCAGAAATGCCAGGGATCCACACCCCCAGAACAAGCGTTGCAGCTAGTACTTTGGCTTCCTGGTATTTTTCCTGGGAAAACGTGTCTGATCTGAAATAGTTCCCAACTTGATAGAAACGTCGCTCACCAGAGGTGACCCTGAGAAACTTTGGTTTCCCAAAAGAACAGATAAAGTTCTGGAACCCCTTGAAAGAGTGGTGTCTTCACTTTTGGAAAATACACCCCTTCAGCCTCTGAACACTATGCACTGTCTCCCTAGAAAACACATGTACACACAGACCAAATTTTGCATGTAGATGTTAAGAACGCTTGACGGGGCGCCTGGGTGGCTCAGTCAGCTAAGCGTCTGACTTCGGCTCAGGTCACGGTCTTGTGCTTTGTGAGCTCGAGCCCCACATCAGGCTCTGTGCTGACAGCTCAGAACCCGGAGCCTCCTTCGGATTCTGTGACTCCGTCTCTCTGCCTCTCCCCTGTTCACATTCTGTCTCTCTGTCTCTCAAAAATAAATAGACGTTAAAAAAAATCCAAAAAACCCTTGACGTAAAATAATACGATGCAAGGTTTTGAAGAGAACGTTAGGAAGGAGCTGGCATTTTTCATTGGCAGGTAGAGGGCACTCGCTTCGGAGTGTGCTTTGTGGCTTGTTGGACAGTAAGATTTAGCAGGGCTGGAGCGTGCGGCCAGGCTGATTTTGAGCGAGTTGTACAGATGTTGAGAGTAGTGCTTCCAGAAGGTGCAACTCCTCAGTCCCCTCAAAAGCTGGGGCCAGTGTTTTCTGTGAGGGACTTTTTGGAGATCTTTTTTGTTTAGGTGCAATTATTTATTATGTGTATATGAAAAAGCAGTACCGACTCTGCATTTATTTCCCTGGTTACTCATATGCTTTTCCCCTTAGAGTGAAATGACTGACGCAGCCTTTGACCAAGTGGGTTTTAAGAGCCTAAAATTAATGTTAGATGAATTGCTTGTTATGTTAGTTGTGAAGAAGATACTGCGTACTTTATTATGCACAACATGACTTCAGAGTTCTACCATTTGAGAATATATGTACATATATATATAAATAGATTTTAAAAAATAGACTTAAAAATATGTATTTTAAAGTCTATTTATTTAGAGAGAGAGAAAATGAACAAGCGGGGGTGGGGGCAGAGAGAGAGAGAGTCCCAAGCAGCCTCCGCACTGTCAGCACAGAGCGCCCACGTGGGGCTTGAACTCACAAACTGTGAGATCACGACCTGAGCCAAAACCAAGAGTTGGCCGCTTCACAAACTGAGCCACCCAGGCACCCCGAGAATATATATATATTTTAAAGAAAGTGCCTTATACAAATTGCATGTATTAGATCTGCATCCTGCTCTCAGGGCCTCTGCTCCACTTCCAACGGGCCTGGCATGTGAGGCAAGCTGAGGGTGGCAGCTTCTGGTCCAAAGGCAGGCCTGGGAGCACAGGTGTAGACCTTGGAGTCCTGTTGGTGGCAACAGCTCTGTGATTTCCACTTGTGGACCCCTGGTGGATGGCGACTTGCAGAGGAGCTTTTATTTAAGCCATCAAGATCTAAGAGGTCACTGCCACCCAGGGGTATTCCCCCCTTCTCTTGAAGGATCCTTTTCTTTTCTTTTTCTTTTTCTTTTTTTTTTTTTTCATTTATTTTTGAGAGAGAGAGCAAGAAGGGGAGGGGCAACGAGAGAGAGAGAGAGTGAGCGAGCGAGAGAGCGAGAGCGCATAGAGCCCGACGTGGGGCTCAAACCCACGAACCGAACCGTGAGATCATGACCTGAGCCGAAATCAAGAGTCAGACACTTAACAGACTGAGCCACCCAGACGCCCCAGGATCCTTTTCTTTGTTAACGGCTGGCTTGGAATTTCAGTTTCCTAAAGGAAATGCATTTTCCCAGCAGAAACAACATTATACATTGGTTCCCTGGAAAGGAGAGGTACCATGTTCACAGTCTGCATTAGGAAGGCTTGTGCTCCTGCAAAGGATACTGCCCAGTAGAGATGATCCGGGTATAAAGCTAGATCTCACTTTCTCCTAGCAAGTGTTATAATATATTTATAATATGTTACATTCTGGAGCTAAAACCCAATGCCCAGTTGCTAAAAATATACTAGACTGTAAATGATATATTTATTTTCTGTACTGTATGGAATTTTCTGAAAAGGACATAAACAGGTTACTTAGGTATTAAGTGCAGTGTTCATTCATTCATTCAACCAATAAATATTTAAGTGCCTACTATGCACAACATTGGGAACACAGCAGTGAATAAACTAAGTTTCTGCCCTCATAGAGCATGTATTCTGTGGGCTGAGAGGTAGCAAGTAAGTAGCCATATAACACAATGTTAGGTAGTAATATTGTTCTTTAAAATAAAGAGAACCAGGAGATAGGGAGGCCGTGCTTTAAGGATAAGGTTGTCAGGAGAGTCTTTGTCTGGAGGAGACATTAGAGTTGAGTCCTGCTATTAATTAATAATTTTGGGGAGTAACACTCGTCTTTCGGGCCATGGAATTCAGTGAGGCTTCTTTGTAGAGATTTTTTTTCTTAAGTTCATTTGTTTGTTTTGAGAGAGAGAGGGAGAGAACATGAGCAGGAGAGGGGCAGAGAGGCAGGGAGAGGGAGAATCCCAAGCAGGCTCTACACTGTCAGCACAGAGCCCGATGAGGGGCCTAATCTCACAAACCGTGAGATCATGTCCTGAGCTGAGATTAAAAGTCAATGCTTAACTGACTGAGCTACTCAGGGGCCCCTTCTTTGCAGAGATTTTGACTGATTAATTTGAAGGACTTTTGAGGAGTTGGGACTTTGGTATCCGTGACCTTTTGAGAGAATGACTGACCTTATCTGGTTGGTACCCTCTTTTGCTTACTATCACTTTTCCTGTGGCAAGAACAGGAGGAGAAATAAAGTTGCCTCTGGCTGTCCTCTTGGTGGCTCAAAGCCCACCAAGCATCTCCCTGCTTTCAGGTTGGCTTTGAGCTTTTGGCCACCGAGCCTGGTTTTCTGATGTTACGCATGCCTGGCGGTCTTTAAAATGAACAAACTGACTCTTCACTTGTTACTCCACAAAGTCTGACAACCTGAATGCTTTCCTGGGAAGGGTCCCCACATCCAAAGGCCAACTGACCTGAGACTGGCCATGAGTTCCAGATACAGGGACCTGGGTACAGGGTGACGGGTTATAGCTATTGGCCTAAGGTTATGTTTTCCCCCCTCCCAATGTAGTTTTTTTTGAAGGGGCAGAGAGAGAGAGGGAGAGAGAGAATCCCAAGCAGGCTCTGCGCTGTCAGCATAGAACCCATGGGGCTCGAACTCATGAATGGTGAGATCATGACCTGAGCCGAAATCAAGAGTTGGATGCTTAACCAACTGAGGCACTCAGGTGCCCCTTTCCTGAATGTCATTTTTTTTTTAATGCTCTATTTATTTTTGAGAGAGAGAGAGAGCACAAGCAAGAAAGGGACAGAGAGAGAGGGGGACAGAGAATCTGAAGCAGGCTCTGTGCTGACAGCAGTGAGCCTGATGTGGGCTCAAACTCATATACTGCGATATCGTGACCTGAGCCAAAGTCGGAGGCTCTACCGACTGAGCCACCCAGGTGCCCCTCCTGAATGTCATTTTTAATTGAATGTCATTTGATTTTGTTGGCAAAATCAATCTTCTGGGAAGTAGTATATAGTAAAACCTTGGATCACAAATAACTTGTTCTGCGTGTGTTCCGTAAAATGAGCAAACATTTCCAATAAATTTTAACTTGACAAATGAGCGATGTCTTTTTTTTTTTTAATTTTTTTTATTCAACGTTTTTATTTATTTTTGGGACAGAGAGAGACAGAGCATGAACGGGGGAGGGGCAGAGAGAGAGGGAGACACAGAATCGGAAACAGGCTCCAGGCTCCGAGCCATCAGCCCAGAGCCTGACGCGGGGCTCGAACTCCCGGACGGCGAGATCGTGACCTGGCTGAAGTCAGACGCTTAACCGACTGCGCCACCCAGGCGCCCCTATGAGCGATGTCTTAAAAAAAAAAAAAATGAGCGATGTCTTAATAACCAGTATCTGCATAAGGGCCACAATGGACAGACCCAGTACCATACATCTTCCTTTCATCCGAACAACATCCTGTTGTTATTGCCACCTCTTTGCAGACCAGGACAGTGACAACACCTGCGAAGGGAGGAAGGGGGCTAGCCCTCCAAGGAGAAGCCTGTGTAAGGGCTTGTGTGGAACTCCTTTCATCCCCACACAGCTGCTGTGAGGTAGACTTTATTCTTCCCATTTTGTAGATAAAAAACTGAAGCTCGAAAATATTATGTACCTAACTTGAGGTCACACAGCTGGTGAGGGGCTGAGCTGGGGTGTGCCCCCCATCTGAGTTGGAAAAGCATGCTCTTACCACCCTGGCAGGCGCCTGCCTCAGCTCCCTGAGGCCACCTGTCCCTTGCTCCCCTCTTCCCTCTGTAACTCCTGCTCTGCCCTCCTCCTCTTCAGTGTCCCCTCAGCCACTTTGCCAGGTCCCTGAGCCAGCAACCCACCTGAGAGTCTATGTCAGGGCTGGGTGTTGGGGGCTGGCCCGTGGGCAGCAGTTCCAAGTTGAGCAGTGCTTCAAGACACTTGGAGGGCTAATAGAACGTAAGCATTTGTTGACAAAGACCTTTATACACACATCCACACATGCATTATATACATATACTTACATACACGTGTATGTGTAGGTGGCGATACAGAGGAAAATTAAACTCTCTCACTCTAGCATATCGACACGCTTACCTTTATAAACATTGTGTAATCAGTGTATGTACTAGTTTGTGTTTTTTTCTCATTTATCGTGATTTCACTTGCATGTTCCCCCATTTCTATATAATTTACACACTCTTTGTAAGGACTATGTAATATTTCCTGTTAACATACAGGATCCTTGGTTGACTGTTTGAGGTATTAAGCTTTGTGGCCTGGCAAGGAATGTACGTGATAGCGTTTCTTCTTCAGGGAAAAAAGTTCTGAGTTTGGCTTAAGAATAAGTGGTTTTTGAAAAATTGTTCTGTAAATTAGAGGCGGCTTATTCACCGTAGTTTCAGTGGATTTTGGCTGGAAACATGCAGTAGGCATTTGATGAAAAACAAACATTTGTTTTTTCCAGATCTGAGTTTACATTTGGATCCAAATTTTATAAGCAATCACAACTAAACCTTATAAAGCATTTTTGGGTGTGATTTGTTTGTTTGTTTGTTTGTTTGTGTTTGAGAGCAAGAGAGCACAAGCAGTTGGGGGGGGGGGAGTGGCGCAGAGAGAATCTTAAGCAGACTCCATGCCTAGCGAATAGCCCAACGTGGGGCTCATTCCCACAACCCTGGGATCTTGACCTGAGCCAAAATCAAGAGTCGGATGCTCAACCAACTGAGCCCCTCAGGCACCCCTTGGGTGTGATTTATATGTCCAACCAGGCAAAAACCCTTTAAGAAGCCGAAACAGAGACAATTGAATTGATAAAGAAAACTCTTTAAAAATTAAGGTTATCTTGAGGCTAAGAATGTAATTGCTGAACTACAGGTGATAACAGAAAACACCTTCCAAAACAAACGTCCCAATTTTCAACCTCTACAGCAGAGGATCAGTGCCAAGAAAATAGCTGCTTCTTCCTCTTCCTGGTGGTGGGTGGGCATTGGTAAAGGGAGTTGCCTAGACCTGTTTGCTTTGCATTTCTGCCCTTACTGGCAATGATGCCTTAGGCAAGTTTCTCAGCTTCTCTGTCTCCCATTCCTCATTTGAAATGAAAACACAATTCCAGCCTCTTAGGGCCACAAAGATGGAATGAGGAGTGTCTTGATGTCTCTGGGACTTAAATCTTCATTCAAAGTTTGTTTTCCATAACTCAGAACTTCCATAACTCCATAACTCAGTGAATTAGTGCATGCCAAGTGAGCTGTCTGGGTGATGCCAAGATCTCCCCCTGCCCCCCCCCCCCCATCCCCCCGCCAACTCCTCATTTTAGGAAACTTATTTTTCCTGCTCCATTTTGAAATTTCTTGTTTGCTGCCTGGTTTAAATTAGGGTCCCAAAAGTTGAAGATTTTTTTTGCACGTGTAGAATAGTAGATGGCATTCAATTTCTCTGAAAGATGTTCCAAAAAGGTGAACGTAGGCAGGCATTTCTGAAATGGTTTTATTACATGTTACCTGCACAGTATCGTTAGAGGTCACGACTTCAAGAAAATACTTCGTCATTCAACGAATTCTCTTTCTACTGGTTTTGGGTATTTGTAAGGAATGATTAGTCTCCCTTCTGGGTGGATGTGTAATAGTATTGTTATTGAATCAGAACTTTCAACACCTTTCTGACACTTACCTTTGGAGGCCACCAAGTGTCAGACTCAAGATGTCCCAAATTGGGGGTGCCTGGGTGGCTCAGTCGGTTAAGTGTCTGACTTTTGATTTTGGCTCAGGTCATGATCTCATGGTTCATGGGATTGACCCTTCTGCTGGGCTCTGCGCTGACAGCATGGAGCCTGCTTGGGGTTCTCTCTCTTTCCCCCCTTTCTCTTTGCCTCTTCCCCACTTGCTTGCACTCTCTCTCTCTCTCTCAAAATAAATAAATAAACATTAAAAAAAGATGTTCCAAACTGCACCTACTCCGTTCCCCCTAAACCTGATCCTTCTCTTATTCCCAGACATGATAAATGGGACCACTGACCACTGTCTCTCTTGTAAGCCTAAGGCTTGTCCTTGGAAATACCTTCTTCCTCCTTCCCTAGCCCACCCACCAAGTCCCACCCATTTCATCTTCTCTCTCTCAGGCCCCTTGTCTCATCTCCACAGCCACCTCCCTTGTCTGGGCTACTGTCACCTTTCACCTAAAATGTAAGAGTGTAACTGACCTTTCTGAGTCCCTTCTTGTCCCTTTCCAGTCTGTTTTCACACTGCACCGAGTGAGCTTTTCAGAACGTGCATCTGATCACCTCCGAACCTGCCTCTAGACAACATACAGTGACCCTTCAGCTGTTCCTCATTGCTCTTGATGTGGCCTTCAAAGTCCTGCATGACCTGGTCCCTGCCTACCTTTCCAGTCTCATGCTGTGTCCACTGTACCCACATTCAAGGGGCTTCTTTGTATTCCTCTGTTAGGTTGTGCTCCTGCCTCAGGTCCCTGGCTCATGCCATGCTCCCTTCTGGACTGCCCACATTACAGTCCTGGCCAACTCAGACTCACCCTTGAGATGTCAGCCCAATTCCCACTTGCTCCAGGGACCCTTCCGTGACTGATCCTCAAACTGATTAGGTTTCCCTACAGGCTGTGCCCTCCTAGTACCCTTCATGTTACTTCAGAGCTCTTGTGTTGATTATTCGATGATAACTCTCACAGCCCTTCTCTAAGCTCCCTGAGGGCTATTCCAGTACTGCTTTGTGCATTGTAAGGCAGGATACAAATGACAAGTACTGAATGCTAAATTGTGGTCTCTGCTCTTAGAGCTTAAATCCCACATGTGCAGCTAGAAAGGTTTGGCTGAAATTAAAATGTTTGTGCAAACAGACCTGTAACAGTGCATAAATTGTGAAGTCAGGAGAGCCTTAGGGCGCCTGAGCGGCTCAGTTGGTTAAGCATCTGACTTCAGGTCATGATCTCACAGTTCGTGAATTCGAGCCCCGCATCAGGCTCTCTGCTGTTAGCATGGAGCCTGCTTTGGATCCTCGTCTCCCTCTCTCTCTGCCCTTCCCCTGCTTGCGCTCGCTCGCGTGCGCTCTCTCTCTCTCTCTCTCTCAAAAATAAATAAAATAAACATTTAAAAGAAAAGAGAGAGCCTTAGATCTACAATCAACTCCAAATTCTTGTTTTATAGACATAATAAATTGAGAAGAAGATAAGAGCTTGTCTTTGGATGTTGTTTTTGAAGTCAGTTTCCATATGGTAGTCCCTGGAGACATTTAGATGAACATTTCATGGGGTAGTTTACATAGGGAAAATCTGTGGTAGCAGCTGCCTGAGATGGCTAGTATAAAAGGGAAGACAGATATCAATAAAGTCACCAGGTAATCAATAACGTGGATGGAACATTCGCTACACAGCCTCATCTGATGTAGCCTCTCACTGTCTCAGGGAAGTCGCAGCTAATTGTGACCGACTTCCCTAAGATGGAAATATGTTCCCATAGCACACAAAAAGGGATGTGCAGTATTTTTAGGGTTTTCTTAAAATTTTAGTACATGCAATAGAACATTTACTTATATACAGCAATAAAGTAGAGGAGGTGGGGAGACCACATAGTGCTGAAGGCTGATTAGGTCCTGCCGGATTTCTTTTTGCTAAAAACTATGGTGTACTATACTATAAGAAAGTCTTCCCGATGCGGAGCATATTTCCTTAATAGGTTGATTGTCATCCCAAGCAGGCTTTGAGGGGCCTATAACAATACAACTAAGTATTTTTTTTTTCAACGTTTTTTTTTTTTTTTTTTTTTTTTTGGGACAGAGAGACACAGAGCATGAACGGGGGAGGGGCAGAGAGAGAGAGGGAGACACAGAATCGGAAACAGGCTCCAGGCTCCGAGCCATCAGCCCAGAGCCCGACGCGGGGCTCGAACTCACGGACCGCGAGATCGTGACCTGGCTGAAGTCGGACGCTTAACCGACTGCGCCACCCAGGCGCCCCACAACTAAGTATTTTATAGTCTGTTCTATGAATTACTACAAGTTGCTTTGTTTTGTTTTTTAAGGTAGATTTCACACCATGCGTGGAGCCCAACGTGGGTTGGGGCTTGAACTCACAACCCTGAGATCCAGACCTGAGCTGAGATCAAGAGTCGGATGCTGAATCCCGTACTGGGACTTTTTAAAAAGTACTTTTCAGGGCACCTGGGTGGCTCAGTCGGTTGAGCATCTGGCTCTTGATTTCGGCTCAGGTCACGATCTCATGGTTCATGGGTTTGAGCCCCATCACAGGCTCTGCACTAAGAGTGCAGAGCCTGCTTGGGATTCTCTCTCTGCCTTCCCCCGCTCACTCATGCTTGTGTGTGTGTGCATGCATGCACGCTCTCTCTCCCTCTCTCAAAAATAAATAAATAAACTTAAAAAAAAAAGTACTCTTCGTTGCTTTCCTGAGGTGTCTTTAGACTCAGGGTTCACCCTGGAGTTGATGCTCTCCCTGGACAGACGGTGTGAAGGTCTTTGTCTTTCAGTGATGGGCTTGGCATGCAGCCAGTGTTCAATAAATGTTGAATAGATGTAAGTCTTTATGGAAGCACAGAGCACCTGTAGAGAGCTTCTGTTGACCATGGATTGATTTGTCCTTGGAAATAACCTGAGCGAGGCAGTAAGTGCAGAGGTGTAGAGCATGGCCTTGGCCCATGAGCCCTAGCTCTGCTAGTCAGTAGTTTTGTTGCCTTGGTAAGTTGCCTAAGCCACTTTCATCCTTTTTCCACATCTGCAAAATGTGAGAATAATAATAGTACTTACCTCTCCCAGTTGTTTGGCTTACACGAGATCTTCTTGGTAAGGCCTTGAGGCCTCGAGGCCTGTGTAAAAGTTAATTTCTCAGCTCAGAAAGTGGCCGC
The DNA here is from genome assembly GCF_022079265.1 of Lynx rufus. Taxonomy (NCBI): domain Eukaryota; kingdom Metazoa; phylum Chordata; class Mammalia; order Carnivora; family Felidae; genus Lynx; species Lynx rufus. Next base: position 38,497,796 of record NW_025814832.1, read on the forward strand.
ATAAAGTTTTTGGATGAAAAAAAAACCTTCTATTTTCTGAAGATAACCATGTTGCATCTTTATTTAAATAGAATAACTGCCAGGGCACGTGGGTGGCTCAGTAGGTTAAGTGTCTGACTTCGGTTCAGGTCATGATCTCTCAGTTAGTGGGTTTGAGCCCCACGTCGGGACTGTGCTGACAGCCCAGAGCCTGGAGCCTGCTTCGGGTTCTGTGTCTTCCTCTCTCTCTGCCCCTCCCCAGCTCGCTCTCTCTCTCTCTCTCTCTCTCTCTCTCTCTCTCTCAAAAATAAATAAACATTAAAAATTTTTTTTTAATAAAGTAACTGCCAAACAGGTCTTTGAGAAGAAATAATAATATTCCATTGGTGTTCTTTACTCCATCCTGTCCATGGGGAGAGAGCCCTGTGGTTAATTATAACATTTCTAACATTTCTATGCTGTCGGTGCCCAAGCTTCACAGTTTATGAAGTGCTGTCCCATTTATTCTTTCTCCTGGCAATTTGAGGGCTGGGCTTTCACCATCACGACTCTCATTTGACAGATCGGAAGATGCAGTCCCGGCGACGCCATTCCCAAGATGTGGCACTTCCCAGCTAGTCTCAGCTGCCCCAGGCTCTGCTTTTGGGTGTTGAGTTTTTGCTGTGGGATTTTATGGTATCCTAATTACACGTGGATGGCCAGAAAATGCTGCTTCTGTTTTGGCATTTTGCTTTGGCCAAGTGTCCTCCCTGAGGACCCACAGAAGCTGGAGGGCGAAACCCAACAACACAGCGCTAATCATCTGGAAAGGGCAGGAAGCTGCTTCTAGGCAGTTGTTGGGCCCATGAGCAGAAGAACATCAAGATCACAACTTTACAGCATTCTCTTCTTTGAAACGTCACATGGGGCCCCAGTACAGCCATCAGGTTTATAGTGCCTCCAGAATTAGATTAGGCAGTTTAGTTCTAAGCCGTGTACTCGTATTTCTGGTTATGAACCGATCCTGGTGCTTATTCCCCCTTATCTACCAAGAAACAGCTTTTTCTCGTTACTTTGTGCGTCCACATTTGGGTTTTTTTTTGTTTTTTTTTTCATTTGCCCTTCATTGCTGCCTTCTGTCTTGCTTTTGGTCCTTGAGACAGCAATGAAACAGACCTTCAGGAATGGACAGCTGTGGAGACCCTCTCTGGCTGGGGTCAGCTCTATACCTAGGGTCTGGGTTGGGGTCGGGTTGGGGAGCAGGAACTAGGACCAGACCCAGGAGATGAGGCCACAACTCAAGGGGCAAACAGTGCAGTCAGGTGTATCAAAGATCAAGAGCAAAACTCAGTCCAGTTGTGTCCTATGCCCATGAAAGCAGTGGCCCACCTCTGATTCCTCATCTGAAATGAGGCTCTCTTGATTTCACAATTTATACTCTGTTACAGGTCTGAAGTAGTTCACTGATTAACCTTGACAGAGAGACACCTCCCCGCCCTTTTACCATAGGTACAGAGCAGTCGCTTCTAAGGCAGTGCCTTCTAACATAGATGTAGACTGGATCAACTAGTTACTGGTGCTTAGGAATGGCAGGTACTGTATTTCCAATTGACTTCCTGGTGATTTCATCACCCTTTCCCATGTGTGTGTATGTGTGTGTGTGTAAGTTAGTAAGCATAATGTGTTCCTGATATTCTAAGTTGATTTAGACCAGTGAGTCTCAATTCCATGGTAGATATTGGGGGGCATGTGTGTTTACCTACATAGGCTGTGATTACTGGGGAATTTTTTCAAATTATTTGTCTTCTGATCCCCCACCCCCTTCTCAATTATGATAAGCCCTGAGATGGGCAGGGGTGGTTGAGTCTTTTGCATGAACACATTTCCTAAGATTTTCTGGTACATTTCCCCTCTGCCCAATCCTAAAATTCATTTGCCCTTTGATTACTAGGAATAAGAAGGTGCTTAGAGCTGGCTAATCGGCTGTCCCACCAGTTTCCTAGGTAGAGCTGACCTAGGCTGGTGGTTCCAACCTGACACCTGCTAAGAAACCCCATGAGAGCCAGGGGGCCGTTTTCAGCATTTCAAAAGGCTTAATAGAAACTATGCATTACCCAGGATGAGGACACAAAAGCTACCCAAATCATCAAGTTTCTTTTCTTCTGTTTGGAATTGCAAGCCTGTATGGTTTCATGCTGATTCCAAGTTCTGATTGGCTGTAGGTGACATAATAAGAATTTCTGAGACAGGATTGGTCTAACTCTAGACATTGTTATTAGAGGTAGTATCAGGTCTCCCTCCTTAAACTGAATGTTCTCTCACTACCTTTTAGAATGAGGTTGACCTTGACTATCAGAGTTAAGCAACTGATGGTTTCTTGCTTACTTAGCAATGCTTATCATCATTCCACCTGTGTCAGTGATTTGATTTCATAATGTTATTGTAAACCCTTTATGAATGTGGATTATTGGTTAAAATTTAGATCAGCATTGAAATGGAAAAATAGTAAACAGAATTAGCCAATCACTGTTAAACATCATTTGCTAGAATCTGGCAAAAATATGTGGCCAAGGTGGGGAAGGGACAGAAAAAAAGAGGTTGGTGGAACCACAGACCTCATTCAGCACCTTCATTTTAAAAGTGGTCCTTTTAACCAGCCCTGCAGTAAAAGCAAAAAATACAACTCACAGTAAAGCACCGACTGTTAATATTTAGTTTCTGTAGCCTCCTAGGATCCTGTTAGTTGTATGTTCTTTCTTGTTTGTTTGTTTGTTTGTTTGTTTTAATGCTCACCATCCCAACTTCTTCTTTTTCATGTTGCACTACAATTTATAGACCTTTCCATAGTTCTGTTTTGCCCTTGTGTTTATAGTTCTTAATGGTCACAGTTGCCAGAACTAAACCTGAAGTCAGACAGGACAGTCTCTAGTTTAGGTGGTTAGAGAGGCTGGAGACCAGCCGTTTGGTCCTTGATAACATGGCCCAGTGGGCAAGGATAAAGAAGATGTGCCCCGCCTGCTGTGGTTGCTGATGCTGAGAATTTACATATGCTAAATGTTATTTCTTAATTTTCCCAGCAGCCCTTCTGAAGTAGGCACTCTTACCTCCATTTTTCTCCAAAAGAAACAGAGGCTTTTTGCAGTAATTTGTCCAGTCACACACTGGTAAGCAGTGTAGCAGGGATCTGAAGCTGGAATGCTTGAGTTTGAATTCTTAACCAGGTTTCTGTGACTTCAGAAAACTCCCCACCTTCCACCTTAATCTTCCCAGCACGCCTATTAATGTGTATTAAGGTCACAGAGACTTGACATTAAAACAAGAGCAAATGCTGCAGGCGAGCGGGAGCTCCTGGAACTTCCCATCTGCGTTAGAGTTTTGTTAGCCTTCCTGGGGGCGGAGTGGGGTGAACGGCCAGCCACATTCAGTCTTGTCTTTAGTTCCATCCTTTTGCTGGCCTTGAAGTTTCTTAGACTTGACTTGGCACAACAGTGACTGCACAAGGTCACCTGAAGCATTTATACAGTACTTTGTGGGGAAATCTTGGCTATTGGTTGCTTTTTGCACTGACCTTAGAACCTAATCCCCACTGAGGAGTGGCCACCAAGTTCCTAATTAGAAGTTATCTGTGTGCCCTGCTCTATTCTCTGGACAAATTTAAAATTTCCCTATGTTCTTGGGGCGCCTGGGTGGCTCAGTCGGTTAAACATCTGACTTCGGGTCAGGTCGTGATCTCGTGGTTTGTGAGTTCGAGCCCCGTGTCGGGCTCTGTGCTGACAGCTCAGAGTCGGGAGCCTGCATCAGATCCTGTGTCTCCCTCTCTCTCTCTCTGCCCCTCCCCCACTCATACTCATACTCTCTCTCAAAAATAAACAGTAAAAAATATTTTTCCCCGTGTTCTCCCTGATGCCTTTTGCCATGGCGATGCTTGGAAGTCACCAAAGCAGTTCTGCTGCTGCATGGAGGTGCCCCAGGAGGAAGCATGTCCTCTGACGGCTACCTGGCCCCTATGTGTCTAGGGGCAGAGACAGGTCCAATTCCTCTGTATTTTTCCAGGGTCTTGCTTCTATTGAATGAGAAAATTTTGCACATGAGTTAAAACAGACTCCTGTCCTTGGGCTAGATTGGAAATTGGAGTTCAGATTCTAGAGGTCGGGTTGGAGCAGATGCATGAGAAGTGTTTCGATTTATACCCTGGCTTTTGGCTTCCCATTCTCTAGAATTGTCTCTTTCTGGAGTATGGACAGAGGCCTTCGTCCTGGAATTATCTGAATTCAGAATGTGTTTTTCTTTTGAGTTATCTTCTGCGTGGTTGGAAAGGTACATTTGTATCACGGTTAAGTTACACTGTGGATTGCATACATTTCATGGCCTAGAACCTATTTCCCATGTATTTTCCTTCAGGATAAATGGATTTTGAATTTCACACAACTGACTTACTGATGAACCTTTGAAAGTCAACTACTCTTGGTTGAGAATACACTTTCTATGATTACTTGCGTGGCATAAATGTTGTAGGGGCTCAGCTGGGAGGCTGGAGTTGTCTAGGAGGAAGGCCTGGGGTTCAATTCAAGCATCACTGGCTTCATGGAGGATGCTAGCACTTGACAAGGCAAGGCATTTCCAATACAGAGAGCTGCATGAATGGAGGTGGGAAGGAGGAGATAGTTCATCAAACCCAACCAGAACGTTGGGAACACGTTGGAGAGTAACGGAAAATAAGGTTGAGAGAGTGGGTGGCCATGTAATGTTGGGCCCTGAAAGCCAAAGAGACACAAGAACAAGAAAGGTTTTTGAGCAGAAGAATGACGTGATGAGAGTAGTGTTTAAAGAAGACAAGCCTGGTGGCAGGATGCCATGTGGGTGGAGATGGGACAGGGGATGAAGCCAGAAAGAAATGTTGAGGTGTGAGGTGATAAAAGAACTCCGTCAAGAGGATGTGGGGAAGAAAAGAGGTTTGGAGAATAAAGAAGGGAACATCAGAGATGACCTTAGGGATTGGATCCTTGGTGGTTGGAGAATCAGTGGTCCCTAGTGTGGGTGGGGTTGGGTGGGCAGGAATGAGGGGACAAATGGATCCATTCAGTTTAGAATTAGACCTCTTTGGACCTAGATAAGATCTGTGTGTGGGTGTGGATTAGAGAGGAACAGATAGAAGAATTTCTAGCCAAGGGATGAGAATAGTGATTCGTGTACATAATTGGGTATGGGAGACAAGATGGCAACTCCTACCACCTTCCCAGTGAATTAGGGGCAGGGCCATCTGCTTAGAGGGAGAAAGGAGGGAGACCAAACTGGAGGCCTGGATGAGAGACAAGGCCTGGAATCGCACCACTAGGAGATCTGACTAAGAAATCAGTGAGCTCATTCAGGAATTTCCTGGAAACAGCGATGTCCTAGTCCAGGTCTGCATGCTACAGTCCCCTCCTGACTAGGATCTGAAGAAGTCCGCCCCCCAACCCCCCACCGCAGGTGGGATAGAGGTCCATGGAGAGGTCCATGGCAGTGGGAGTGACTCGCAGGCCTGGGGGTGGGGACGCCTCACAGGCAGTGGATGGCAGCGTTAATGATTTAGAGAGGGTGGTACACATGGTGGTTTGGTCTGAAAATACACATGGTGGTTTCATCTTAAAAACTAGGCCAGCCCTTCTCTTTCTCTTACCTTGCTCTCTTCCCATTTGAAAACAAAAAACAAAAACGCTAGGCAGTGGAGGAGGGAGATCATTTGTTGTGAGAGGGTATGGAGTTGTGTCCCTGTAAGGATAGGTGGGAACCTGGAGGAGGAATAATTTGAATCCAAAAGAGAGTGAAGCTTTCCGTTGCCACGGCACGCACACAAGCGCTGAGTATCTGCATCTCGTCTTTTGGAGACTCAGCGAACTCTCCACCTATGTCCAGAAGAAGTGAGGGATGTTTCCACAGCTGGTCTAAGCAAGACAAGGTCTAGAAGTATTTCTTAATGTGAGATGAACTGTTTCAATATTATTAGAAAAATATTTTGACTTAATTGCCTTAGACACATCAATCAGTTCAAGTGTATTCTGGTTTCCTTTACTTGACTTGAGCAATTGCCAAGAATTTCTCTTGGCGAAATGAGAAAATAAGACTCTAGGTTCTGTTCCATGGATATTGAATCATAGAACCATAGACATAGAGAATTTAGAGCTTTCTGGAAAATTCCTTGAAGACCAGGAGGGTCCCCTCAGTTTACAGTGAAAAAACCCAAGGCCCAGGGAGGTGAAGTGGGTGAGCTCCATCACTGTCATTTGAGTGGCATGGTCTCCCTCCGAGCTCCTGACGCTGCTGCCTCATGGCTTCACTAGGTATGAATTTTCAGTGGCTGATGCTTCTACCAACTGAACAGTTATCAGAATCTCACACTTGGGTGGAACTTTTGGACTTGGTCTATCACTAGGCTGCCCTCAGCTCAAGACCTTCCCTGTCACATCCACAATGGTGGTTGAGTAGGATGGGGGAATGTTATCTGATGGGGCCCGCAGGCAAGTCGGCCTCTTTAGAAGGAACCTCAGTGTGGCCAGTTGGCCATCCAGGACCATGCCTCTGCCAGGAATGCAGTACCTTGTGACTTTGAAGGTCTTCATCATGGTCTTGGGTTTCTTGCCTCCTTCCCTTTCCTGATCGTCTGTCCCTCACTTAGAATGTACTCTCAATCCCTGAGTCTCTGTGGTTAGCCCGTCAAGTCTACCAGGGCCAGCTCACATATGCCTCTGTGAAACCTTCATTCAAGTCACATTCTCTTACCTCCACCCATTACTTCCTTTCTCAGAGAGTGGAAAATCTAAGCAATCAGTAGATACGAATGGATTCAGATATATAAACTAGGTTTTCTATAAGGAATCTACTCCTGAAATCATTGTTGCACTACATGCTAACTAATTTGGATGTAAATTTTAAAAAGTAAAAAACAAAATAAAATAAATTTTAAAAAATAAATAAACTAGGTTTTCTTAGTGTACTAATATGATTTGGAGGGGAAAGATCCAAATACTTGACCGTTTATTATGGCTAGGAAATACAGAGAAATTATTGTTCGTATCAGTCCATTTTTCTAAAGAGTTTGATCCTTGTATGAGGAACAGAGAACAGTATGTGTGTTGTATATGCTTATTGTCATCATTTTCTGCAATGATTTCAGAGACTAATGCTCTTATGCTGATGGAATGGGGAAGGCGTCCTTGGGAAGTATAAAACCCAGAACTGTAAAGTAAGAGACTGAGAGATTCAACACCTCAAAATAGAAAACTTTATATATTTAAAAATTAAGTTAAAAGTCAGATCAGAGGGGCGCCTGGGTGGCGCAGTCGGTTAAGCGTCCGACTTCAGCCAGGTCACGATCTCGCGGTCCGTGAGTTCGAGCCCCGCGTCAGGCTTTGGGCTGATGGCTCAGAGCCTGGAGCCTGTTTCCGATTCTGTGTCTCCCTCTCTCTCTGCCCCTCCCCCGTTCATGCTCTGTCTCTCTCTGTCCCAAAAATAAATAAACGTTGAAAAAAAAAAAATTAAAAAAAAAAATAAAAGTCAGATCAGAGATGGGGGAAAATATTGCAACACACAGGAGAGAAAGTGGTAACTGTCCATGACTCATAAAGTGAGTAGGAAAAATGCTTGAGCAAGAAGTATGAATGACTGGTTAACAGAAGGAGGGAAACAGAGAGGGGAAAGCTTGAAGTGATTATCAAAACATTGAGATGCCTTTTTGCTATCAATCAGATGGACAAAAATTAAAAATGATGTTCAGTCTTGACAAAAGTTCAAGGTGGATGCTTCATACATCGTTAGCAAATTGGGCGAATTGGCAAGACAGTTCCAAAATTGTAAACAGGCACCTCCTTTGAGCCATCAGTTCCACCTCTAAGAATGTACCCTACAGATAGAGTTGCACTTGTATACAAGATATATAGGAAAGGCTTTTCAAGATAGCATTGTTTCTGATAGTGAAAACTCAAAAAAACCCTCAAATTTCTATCAAAGGAATGAGTAAGTGGATGATGGTATATCTGTACTATGTGGAAAAAGCATGTGCGTGTGTGCGTACCTGCTGACTTATATAGATAGGCATGGGGAGAAGTCCAAGAAATAGTAAGTGAAAAACAAACTGCAAAGCAATCTGTATAGTATGATCTCATTGAAGACAAAAAAACAGAAACAGTTTTATGTGTTTGTGCGTGTTGATAAACGCAAATAAAACGAGTGGAAGGAAGGATACATTCTAAACTGTTGATTCGAGGGGAGCAGGAGAAAATATCACTTTTCTTCTGCATACATCTGTTTTAGAAGGTTTCTACAATGAGCTTGAAAACTGTTTTTTCAAAAATTGTACATATGCTATTTAACCCCTAATACCGCTTCTAAAACTATTTACTGAGGAGATAATCAGAGAGGCAGTCAAAGGCTGTGTATCTGTGTATAAAATCATAATGTATTGTAGCATTGTTTGTAACAGCAAAAAATTCTAAGTAGTATCCTGTGATGAAATGGTTCTGTTGTGCAATATTCATTTTATCTAGCTATTTAAAATCACGTGTAAAAGAATCTCTGTTGATGTAAGGAAATACTTACAAGCACAGGTAACATTTAAGGAATGCTTGTTCTATACCAGGGACCATGCTCAGTGCCTTACATAAATTGTTTTATTTAATCTGAACACTCTTTTACCGTTCCCATTTTACAGATGGAGAAACAGAGGCTTAAGGCTTAAGACCCTTAAACAGAGGCTTTAATTTGCCTGAGGGTCACACTCCTCCCAAGTTATCGGAACTGAAGCCAAAGGCCTCATTGATACCCATGTGCTAGATTACTTCTCTGTGGAGTCTTGTGTATAAAAACAGATCGCATGTATACATATGGTGTGACTCATTTTATAAAAATGAATCTTTTCTGTGCCTTAGTTTTCTCATGGGGTAAGGTGGGGGAGGGAAGGGCTAGTACAATTTTATATTCCAAAGATCGTGATTTTATTTTAAAGATTGGCATGCATTTACATGTAATTTTTCCCCACATTTTGGAAGTATTTGGTCTAAAATTAGAAAGTAAAAATTACTGATATGCCCATTATATAGAGAAGACTGGCATTAATGCTGCCTGCTGCCCTCTATTTTTCTTTTTTTTTAAGAGAGAGAGAGAGTGAGTGCGAGAGCATGGGGGAGGGGCAGAGGGAGAGAGAGAATCTTAAGCAGGCTCCACGCCCAGTGTGGAGCCAGACACAGGGCTCCATCTCAGGACCGTGAGATCATGACCTGAGCCCAGATCAAGAGCCTGACGCTTAAACGACTGAGCCACCCAGGCGCCCTCCACCCACCTCTGATTTTGCCTAGTGCATGTATGGAATGAACATTATTGAGGGACTTAATAGTTACTGCAAAATTGTTTTCAGAAAAGTTTTTTACTAATCGTGTTCCAACCATTAGGGCAACAATAATCAGTTTGTCTCAGTGTGCCTCTGAGAGCATCACAGATTATATTTCAGTGATGGTTTTCGATGACTAAAATTGTTTCACTGATTTGTTTCCCAGCTATCTGTTGCTTTCAGTGAGCTGAACCTTTTTCGTTTGTTTGTTCATTGGCCATTTGAACTTTTAGTTGAATTGCCTGTTTACGTATCTATTGATGCTGTATTGGGAATTATCTATTGATGATACCTTCCTAAACTTGACCATTTAAGACCTTAAGAAAGACTATCAGAAAGTCCTTATAAGGGCAAGTTCCACTCTCAGGTAGATGCATTTTTCTTACAGGGATGAATTGGTGGTCTGTGGTTAACACCTGATTTCTTTCTTTTTTTCTTTCTTTCTTTTTTTCTTTCTTTCTTTTTTTCTTTCTTTCTTTCTTTCTTTCTTTCTTTCTTTCTTTCTTTCTTTTTTAAGTTTATTTATTTTGAGAGACAGTATGTGCACGAGCACACAAGCATACACTTGTGTGGGGGAGGGGCAGAGAGAGAGAGCTGGGAAGAGAAAGAGAGAATCCCAAGCAGGCTCTGCCCTGTAAGCGTGGAGCCTAACTTGGGGCTTGAACCCACAAACTGCAAGATCATGACCTGAGCCGAAGTCGGATGCTCCATGGACTGAGCCACCTAGGCACCCCTAAAACCTGACTTCTTAACCACTTGGAATTGATTTGGCTTGAAAATTTAAGGAATGGTTGGTGAAAGGTACACAGCACCTCTTTGCACTTCCTTTGCAACTTACTGTGAGCCTATAATTATCTCAAAATAAAATTTTAAAAAGTTCAAGGAAGGTAAAACTTAGGCTGCCTCCTGTTACTACCTGTAACTGGCCTTGATCATTCTGATTGGTACAACAGTGGGAGGCAGGAGGGAGCAACGTTTGCCAACAGATCCAAAGCCAAATAATGGTGAGGAACGCTGCTTTTGTTGTTGTTGTTTTTAAAGTTTATTTATTTATTTTGAGAGAGAGAGGGAGGGAGAGCACAAGTGTTGAAGGAACAGAGAGAGAGAGAGAGAGAGAGAGAGAGAGTCTGAAGCAGGCTCTGCACTGTCAGCACAGAGCCTGATGTGGGGATCAAACTCAAAAACCGTGAGATCATGACCTGAGCCGAAACCAAGAGTTGGACGCTTAACCAACTAAGCCACCAGATGCCCCTTTTTGATGGTTTTTTTTTTAAATTTAGAAATAATTTCAGGGGCGCCTGGGTGGCGCAGTCGGTTAAGCGTCCGACTTCAGCCAGGTCACGATCTTGCGGTCCGTGAGTTCGAGCCCCGCGTCAGGCTCTGGGCTGATGGCTCAGAGCCTGGAGCCTGTTTCCGATTCTGTGTCTCCCTCTCTCTCTGCCCCTCCCCCGTTCATGCTCTGTCTCTCTCTGTCCCAAAAATAAATAAACGTTAAAAAAAAAAAAAAAAAAAAGAAATAATTTCAGTATTTAAAATAGTTGCAAAAAATAAAAACTGAATAAGGAGCACTATAACTCTTTCCCAGATTTGCGTGTTGTTAACGTTAGACCCCATGAACATCAGCTTTTGAAATGTGTTATTTGGTGAACACAGCCACTAACGACTCTTTTCTTACCCTTCTTCCAGATTTCCAGCACCTGCCTCCTAGCTTCCAGGCACTCACTCACCTGAACAAAAACATCTCTCACACCTCTCAAGAATCTACAGGGGTTCTGTTTCCTAAGATTTAAATACAAACCCAGGGGCATATGGGTAGCTCAGTCGGTTGAGCGTCCAACTCTTGGTTTCAGCTCAGGTTGTGATCTCATGGGTCATGGGATCAAGCCCCACGTTAATCTTCATGCTGAATGTGGAGCCTGCTTGGGATTCTCTCTCTCCCTCCCTCTCTCTCTCTGCCTCTTCTCCGCTCATGCACGCTCTCTCTCTCAAAAAAATAAATAAGTATAAATCCAAATGCTTAGCCTTTCAAGGTTTTGAATAATTGATTCCCTGCCCTTAATTCAAATATTAGCCTTCCTCCCACACCCCCCAGCGCAGCCCCTCAGCCATAGCTAACCCAACCGTTCAGCGACCCTCTTGTTCCCATCTCTGTGCCTTTCCATGCTCTGATGCTTCATAACTGCAATATTCTTTTCATGTGTAGGCTGCAGCCATAACTTTCTTTCTTTCCTTTTTTTTTAAAAATTTTTTTAATGTTTATTTATTTTTGACACAGAGAGAGACAGGGCATGAGCGGGGGAGGGGCAGAGAGAGAAGGATACACAGAATCCAAAGCAGGCTCCAGGCTCTGAGCTGTCAGCACAGAGACTGAGGCGGGGCTTGAACTCACAGACCGCGAGATCATGACCTGAGCTGAAGTCAGACACTCAACCGACTGAGCCACCCAGGCACCCCCAGCCATAACTTTTCTGCTTAAAAAAAAAAAAAAAAAAAAAAAATTATTCCCAGACTTCTTTTTTTTAAAAAAAAATTTTTTTTTTCAACGTTTATTTGTTTTGGGGACAGAGAGAGACAGAGCATGAACGGGGGAGGGGCAGAGAGAGAGGGAGACACAGAATCGGAAACAGGCTCCAGGCTCTGAGCCATCAGCCCAGAGCCTGACGCGGGGCTCGAACTCCCGGACCGCGAGATCGTGACCTGGCTGAAGTCGGACGCCTAACCAACTGCGCCACCCAGGCGCCCCATATTCCCAGACTTCTTGACTTAATTAGCACCATCTGATTTGGGCATACCTGTTGTAGGTTTTTATTTTACTCTAGGGCCTTTTTGCTTTCGTATAGATGTCACACACGATGTCCATCTGTTGTCTCCTTGAGTTCCCCACAGTGGGTGGCACTGGCGTTAACCTTTGTAAACCTCCATAGACCTTGTGTGGTTGTGCTGGAGGCGTGACCTGGTTTTGAATGAGTTACTGTGAACTGAACTTGGATTTCATTATTAGATCTATCTAGCAGTCTGTAAAGCAAAATTCTAATCGTGTTGATGTGTTTGAACACCTTTTTCCTCCATGGATATGGCATTCTTCCCAGCTAGACCTTCTTTGCAGCCGGTAAAAGGTCCATGCCTTGTGGCCCAAGAGGGTGGACCTGTTGTTTATTAGCAGTTATAAAACCTGTGTTGTGTTGTTTGTGGTGCTGAACCCTGCCAGGCTGGAAGAAACTTTGGAGGGTGGGTCTCAGAATCTAAGAACTAATGGGAAAGGCATTCTGAGTTTCTAACAGTCAGTCCAAGTGTCTTGAGAGGGTTGCTTGTGCTGGAAGTAGAGTACTTTCTTTTCTCTTTCTTTTCTTTTCTTAAATGAAACTAAGGCCCGAGCTAGTTCATTATCTATAATGTCAATATTGATTTTTGTTTGCGAGGTGGAGTATTAACAGATTAGAATGGCTGCTGGCAATTCTCAGCTGCTTCATTGAATTTAAATGAATCAAGGGATAGCTGTTAAGATGCACTTGAGATTTTTAGACTAAATCAGACCTTTCTACTATGGTGGGTTTGACTAGATTCACCTGTTTCCTCAGCAGCATCAAGGTGGAAAAATGGAGTCTTAAGGCCTCTTTCGTATTTTTTATAAAACCAAATCCTATTAAAAAATGCACAGATAAGAGGTATTAAGCCATCCTCTGCAACACAATGCAGCTTGCTTCTATTCCCCTGCCAAGAGAAGTTTTTGAATTAAAACTCTTGACTGACTCAACCCATGCTAGCAGATGGTATTCATACATCATATGTCCAAGTGCAAGCTTGTTCAGAGGCAGCAAATATCTAACAGGCTGAATTTTACAAAGACAAAGCATTTTAATAATGATCTTGAAGGATTAGTGATGCTCCTGAGAAATGAGGCATATTCCAAACAGGCTTGTTTCCTAAGATCTGCTGTGTTACTGTACACACTTTATCTGGAAACCAGTTCCATTCGCAGTCAAAATCACTCTCTTCCCTCCTTGCTTCCCCCTCTGACTTTTTCCTTCCTCCCGCACTCCTTCTAATCTAGTATATGAATTAGAAAGTAATAATAATGTTGATCATAATGGCCACATCACTATTTGTTTTAATGTGGGAGGACCAAGTGGGATGGGTTTCTGATAAGTGAGCAGCCTGGAAGGAACTATTTTCTCTTTTTATGACTCTATAAAATCCCAGGATTGAATGGTTTCAAATACAGATGGCGGTAGGAAGGGCAGTTTTTATTAGAATATTATCCCCCTCCCCCCGCAAAAAAAAAAAAAAAAAATCACCAGAATTCAGGGAGGTTATTATATTTGAGTTAATGAATGCCAAAATTGAGTCTTGAAATAGTTGTTCATCTTTCATTATATAGTCTGATTTATCATTGATTGGTTTTTCATGGCCTAATTAACGACAATAACCTTTTTGAGTGACTAGAAATAAAATAAATTTCATGGATGTTTCATATTCTAACTCTAACTGTACTAAGTTTGAGAGCCTCACAGACTTCATGATAGGGCAGTTGGCTACTACCTTCCTGTTTAAGGTCTTTGTTTTTTATAAGCTCAGGTTAGATGAGAGCCATTGATTTATTCCTTGTTTTTAGACTGGATAGGATAGAATCCTGCATAAATGCTAGGGAGAGAAGCCCTTGTTTGAAGCTTTCTCAGTCTTAATGAGAGCAGTGACCATCTTTACAAGGCATAGTAACTTTAATGGAGAATTGCAGTCAAGACCTTGGGAAAGACCCATCAGCAAGAGTTTCAAATATCCTTTTTCCCTGAAACATACCTGGGTAAGGTGCAGGGGGCATTGGGCTCTAACGTTTTTTTGACCCCCACAAAGTATGGGAGCATAAATACAATTGCACTTGTTACCTAAAAATGTAACCGTATGGTAAATACTAAAGAACAGTGTGAGCTTTTTGAATAGAATTGTTTTAGTTGGCATGATAAGTAGTTCAAAGTGTTAATATCACATCATTGTGAAGTTTTGAATAAATATTTTTCAAAATATTTTTTATTCCCAATTTATGGTTAAATATACATAGTATTAAATTTACCATCTTAACTCTTTAGGTGTACAATTCAGTAGCGTTAAGTAGATCCACATTGTTTTGCAACCAGTCTCCAAAACTTCTTCATCATACAAAACTGAAAGTCTGTGCCCGTGAGACATCTCCTTGTTTCCTCTTCCCCAAACCCGGTAACTGCCTTCTACTCTGTGTTTATATGAAGCTGACTACTTGAGAAAGCTCAAATAAGTGGAATCACACAGCATTTGGCTTTTTGTGACCAGCGTACTTCACTTAGCGTTATGTTCTCAAAGCTCTCAACTCGAAGAGGGCCGGTTTGCTCCTTGTTCACCCACTGCTGAGCACGTGTAGCCCTCTGGAGCAGCTCATTGTGGAAGGGTCTTCAGCTAGTGCTGTATCTCAGCCAGCCCTGAACTTTGATTTCTGCTCAGAAGAGCACTAAAATTCAAGTTCCTGGGGCGCCTGGGTGGCTCCGTCGGTTGGGCGACCAACTTCGGCTCAGGTCATGATCTCACGGTTCATGAGTTCAAGCTCCGCCTCCGGCTCTGTGCTGACAGCTCAGAGCCTGGGGCCTGCTTCAGATTCTGTCTCCCCCTCTCTCTGCCCCTCCCCCACTCACACTTTTCTCTCTCTCTCTCTCTCTCTCTCTCTCTCTCAAAAATAAACATTTTTTTAAAAATAAGGAAATAAATAGTTCCCATTTGTCAGAATCATCCAGTGTTTTGAGGGCAAGAATGGCTTCTCCAGAGCTCTTCTCCGGGTTCCCATTTTCCGTAGTCTCGGCCTGGTTATTCCTTTCCCAGTTGTTAAAATTTCAGTGCTTTTCATAAGTTTTCGGGGGTTTTTTTCCCCCTTTCTTTTTAATATTGAATTCAGTGTTAGTTTTAAGCAGAATGGTGAGCCTGATAATACAGCTTGCCCTCCCAGACACCGGACCTCCGGCCTCAGTTTTTCAGTGTTGTCTCTAACATTCCCATCCATTCTGGGGCTGGACACAGTAAATCTTCAGCCCCACTTTGCTCATGACCAAATCAGACTTTTGCTTAAATGACTCTCTGGCAGGAAATCCTATATGGCAACGTAAGATATAGGCCCTCCGCCTCTGAGGACTCAGGAGTCAGGGTCAAAGCCCGGGGTCCTGTGATCTGCTGGTGGCTTTGGAAGCAGGAGACCTGTTAGGAAGGAAATTTCCTTTTCGGGCATTTCAGTTCCCAAGGGCTTGATAAGGTTGTCTCCTTTTTTGAAGCCCAGTTATAATTGAGTTTGGGTGGTGGAGGGCAGGCGCTAGTGAGCTAGGTACTTTTTTAGGATACTAGGTTGTCGGATGGATAATGAGACGACTCTCCATTTCTCCATGCAGCTGGTCACAGGCTGGTTGTTGAGAACTGAGCCCTTAGTTCCTGGGAGAGCTGTCCGTGGAGGAGCACAGACGGCGGGTACTAGGACAAAGCAGTCATAAAGAATGTGCGTGATGTGCTAGAGGAAGCAGTTTGCTGTGGTGAAAAAGGCGTCAGGACATCAGTGTCAAAAGCCCATGTCTAACTGTCCCTCCCTCCCCCTCCTTTAGTCAGTGCTGCGGCCTTGAACAAACCACATAATCTTCCTGGGCAACAGTCAGGTGCTTTTTTCTCTTGACCTTGGCTGTCCTGCGGGGCTGTGATTGTGGGAGGGTCAGTTTTGCTGGCCCCAGCAGCCAGCCACTGGGAGGACAGAGAGGAGGAGGCTTGCAGTAGTCCCCAGGAAGAGGGAGTGACCACTTGATGGGTTGTCTGGAACCCATAGTATCCACTCTGGTTCCCGGACACTCAATTATCCAGCAATTTTGGTCCTAGAAGCAGCTTTTCTTTAGTCTCATCCCCTCATTTTGCAGATGAGTGAACAGAGCCCTGAGACTTTCTTGTATTTAAGCAGTAGCAGTGCTGCTCTGGCCTCACGTGGCATGTATTTGTAAAAGCAAACAAACACAAAAAGCACACCAGTGAAATAAATGGTCAGGGTGGATCTCTCAGGCTACTTACCTGAGCCCAGGAGAGACACATTAGATGATGAGCCAGACTGCCTGCCCTTAGCTGGCTCTCTGGCATCCAGCTCTCCACGGAGTCCCCCGTGGGCCCTGCTGGCTGACACAGGCCTTGAGACGGTCTGATCAGAGATCAGCAGAGGTCCCTTCAACTGGCAAGTCAGGGCCTGACTCTGTGGAGAGGTGGGCGAGCGGGCCCCTGACGGTGCTCCTTCCTGGGCAGGTGCCTGCTCACTGTGCCACACGCTCCTGGATACACTACTGTTTTCTCCCGTGGGCCCCTTCCTGGACCTGACTTTGCCTGCCGATTCCTAGGCCTTCCCACCCTCAACTACGGACAGGCCTCTCCACTCTCGCCTTGCTCCCCAGAAGACCAGCTCACACTGTCCAGCCCCCACATCGTGCTCTGTATTTGCACCTGTGCCCGCAGTCATTTTAACTTGCAGCCACCATGCTATCAGGCAGCCTCAGAACAGCGGAGCCCTACACGTGGTCCTTGATGTTATTAAGGCAATTTAAATGAAACTCATTTTTCAGCCTACTGAGAATTATCAAATATCAACCTTTTCTTTTTAAATTACCTCTATAATTTTCTTTTCAAATTGCCCTTATAAAACTGGGTGACAAATGAAAAATATGTGTTGCACTTGGTATTTTTCTTACTAAGCTTACAAACCTGTTGGCTCAAAGATAACCGGGAAGATGGTCCTAGACCGGAGGCTTTGTCTTTCTAACTTGCCCTCAGCTCTTGGATTTAAACTGCTTTGTCTGTCCTTTTCCTGAATCCACTGGTGATAGGAGAGTCTGAGGGTCATGAATGAGCAGGGGCAAAGCTCTGTTGGAAAGTTTCAGTGAAAGTAATTTCTCTTAAGTATTCATACTAAAAAAGGGGAGTTTCAGATGTGTCCATGTTGTGACCGGGCCCTTGAATGATAATTCTTGTCATCGTTGGGGTATTTTCTGTTCTAGGGACCCAGGATCACTGTTGCCTGCCCCCCCTCCCACCATGGGTTTGCCTTTTCTCCTGTTAGTAGTATCAGTTGCCAGCATTTTGGAAATTAATATTTGGCAGAAGACTTCAATATGGGAGTTCTTCAAATTGAAGAAACAAGCAAGCAATGTAATGTTGATCGTCGATGGTAGATGACTTGTTTGAGTGTATTACGTTGGGTGGTAACAATCGTCATAAACATGTAGGATTTTAGATTTGGAAAGAACTCTTGATTCTCCATTTTACAGATGACAATTCTGAGAACCAGAGAAGTTTAGGCTTGTTCGGGGTCCCACAGAATCAACTGGAAAAGGAGAAAGTACCAGAAGCCCTATTTGGCAGCTCCCGGGGCCGCTCTTCCACTTCCCATGATGCTGCTCTTGTACCGGTGGTCTCCCAGTGCTCCCCAGCACCCCACCCCACCCACACCCTTGGAGGTAAAGGACAGACCCGTGTGGCAGGACAACCATGCCCATGCTCATCTTCACACCTTTTCCCCTCTTTCTAATCATGCCCTTTCTGTCACAACCTGCCCATCCGCTTATTATTTTATTTTTTTAATGGTTTGTTGTTTGTTTTTTTTTTTTTTAATTTAGTATGCTCCACACCCAACATGGGGTTGAACTCATGGTCCTGAGATTGAGTTGCATAGCTCTGCCGACTGAGCCGGCCAAGCGCCCCTGACCCATCAGTTTAAAACACTGAGCACGGTGTCCTGCTTCCTACAATGGTCTCAGCCTCCTCGGAACACCTGAAATTCATTCCTCAAGTGTGTTCTTGCTCCTTTGACAGGGTGTCTTTCCAGATTGTGGTGCTGATTTCCATTTTGTAGGGTCTGTTATGACGTGTGGTGCCCATTAGTGAACGGGGAGAGAAGTAATGTACTAGATGTCACAGAGTCGGCCTGGTGACTTTAGTGCCGCTGCCCAGGTGTCTGTCTTCTCCCCAGCTGGCTGCTAAGCTCCAGAAGAGCAGAAAGCATAGCCTCCACGTCTCTGACCGTAGCCCTTAGAGTTCTTGGTTGGTGGTGGGTTACAGCATTGATCCTTAATTTTCCTGCCCTCTGAATCGTGGATTCAGTTTAAAATGTGTTTCCTTTATCCTGAAGCCCCAGCATATGCCCGTGTCTTCATGGCTGCCTAAATACTCTGCCATTTGGGGAATAAAGAAGCCAACAGGTCATAGCAATTCATTGACAGATTTCCCTTGCTGCCCTTGGAGACTTTGCTGCTTCTTTGCAGTGGCAAGATAGTATGAGTCTTGGTGGGAGAGGCAAACCGAATAATTGTTAGGATGGCTGAGAAAATTGCAATGGAAGCAATAATCCTCCTGGGTTGGCTTTTTATAGCTAGAAAACACTGGTGAAATTTTTGTTCCAAGATCCTCAAAATCACCAGGATGCCGCATTTTATCTCGTTGGACTTCGAAAGTGATGCTGGTAACCTCTATTGTACAGGTATTTTAAGTGTTGAAATCTAGAACTGCTGATCGAAATGAGCCAGTTAAGAGGGAGGAAACGATTACTCAGATGTTGCGAAAGTGAGACAGACTGTATGGCATTTGTGATACCAGTTTGGAGTTTGCTCATAAAAGAGAATGCCTAACTGGGATTTATCTGGTGAAAATTAAACCATCAGACCTGCTCAAGTGACAAACAGTGGCCATCTGCCAAGTCAAGGCATAATCACCATTTGGAAGTGAGCGTCATCTGTGCTCCAGTGTGCACATGACAGTTTCTCCTGTGGAGAAGTGACTTTCTGACTTCTGGTTTTCTTGCTGTTTTTGCAGAGCCTGAGCCCTCGTGAAGCCGGCAATGACAAGTCTGAATGGTCGCCATGCCGAGAAAACCATTGACATGCCAAAACCATCAGCCCCCAGAGTGCACGTGCAGAGGTCCGTGTCCCGAGACACTATCGCCATTCACTTCTCGGCATCCGGGGAGGAGGAGGAGGAAGAAGAGGAGGAGTTCAGGGAGTACCTCGAGGAGGGGCTGGACGACCAAAGCATTGTAACGGGGCTCGAGGCCAAGGAAGACCTCTATTTTGAACCCCAGGGTGGCTATGACTCCACTGGCCCTGCTGCTCAGCCCATCCTGGCAGATGGACTGTCCGTGTCCCCTGCCATTTTGCCCGTCTCCGCGAACACTGTAAAGCTGTTGGAGTCCCCTCCTCCGGCAGTGCAAGTATTAAGTACAGTGCCATTGGCTCTGTCCCCAGGGTCATCTTCGTCCGGGCCCTTAGCTAGCTCTCCCAGTGTGTCATCCCTTTCTGAGCAGAAAACCAGTTCTTCCTCCCCATTGTCCTCTCCTTCCAAGTCTCCTATCCTGTCGTCCAGTGCCTCAGCCTCCACCCTCTCCAGCGCAAAACCCTTCATGAGCCTTGTGAAGTCCCTGTCGACCGAGGTGGAGCCAAAAGAGTCCCCACACCCCTCGAGGCACAGGCACTTGATGAAGACGTTAGTCAAGTCTCTGTCCACAGACACCTCCAGGCAGGAGTCGGATACCGTGTCCTATAAACCACCGGACTCCAAGCTCAATTTACACCTGTTCAAGCAGTTCACACAGCCACGGAGCACAGGTGGAGATTCCAAAACTGCGCCTTCTTCCCCACTGACTTCTCCCTCCGATACGCGCTCCTTTTTTAAAGTGCCCGAGATGGAGGCTAAAATCGAAGACACTAAGCGTCGCCTTTCAGAAGTCATCTATGAGCCTTTTCAGCTCCTTAGTAAAATTATAGGGGAGGAAAGTGGCAGCCACAGGCCCAAAGCCTTATCTTCAAGTGCTTCAGAACTCTCCAATCTGTCCAGCTTGAACGGTCACTTGGAAAGCAATAACAACTACAGCATCAAGGAAGAGGAGTGTGACTCCGAGGGGGACCCCTATGGGAGTGACCCCAGCGGCCCCGGAAGTGACCCCCCCAGGTCCTCCGATGAGCCGCCCTCAAGAGAGGCGGAACCGAAGAGTTCCCAGGGCGGCAGTCTGAAGGACTTAGGCCTGAAGACAAGCTCCCTGGTTCTTGAGAAATGTTCCTTGTCTGCCTTGGTGAGCAAAGAGGATGAGGAGTTTTGCGAACTGTACACCGAGGACTTTGATTTGGAAGCGGAGGTGGAGAGCGCGCCGGACAAGCTCCCGGATCTCCCTGCCGGGCCCGAGGTGCCGGCGGATGACGGTCCGACTCTGGACAGTGAGGACGAGGCCCACTCGGCCGTGCAGCACCCGGAGCTGCCGGTGAAGACGCTGGGCTTCTTTATCATGTGTGTCTATGGGTACCTCATCCTCCCCCTCCCCCATTACGTGAGCGGACTCTTTCTGGGAATTGGCCTTGGGTTCATGACTGCGGTTTGCATGATCTGGTTTTTTACACCACCAAGTGCTCATAAATATCACAGATTACATAAAAGCCTACAACACTGGAACACGAGGTCCCTGGATATCAAAGAACCGGAAATACTGAAGGTAAGTCCCTCTGCAGCAGCCCGCTAGCGCCCCCCACCGTTCTCCCCCAAACAGCCTGATTTTAGATCCAACTTAATGGTCTTAGTTGACGGTCATGGTTTTCACATAAGCAGTATTTTTAAGGCTTTGGATTCTCCTCACTCCAGGGGCACCCAGGAGACTTCTCTGGTAAACCTCATTCTAATTCAAGTTTTACCAGTTCACTGAGGAGTTTTTCAAGGATCCTCCACGGTGCCAGTGAGTAGCATTTACATGCGGTTCGGATTTCAGTCTCTCTCTAAACTTTCCAGGGATTTGCTACTTGCCGAGTCTGTTAGGATTGCATGTGCTTGTGGCCCTGGAGAAGGGTTCAGCACTCCTGGAAAGCCAGAGAAGGACAGGAGGAAGAGAAGGCAAACTGGTGTCGGGGGGTGATTACTGATGGTACTGCTCTTTCCTGTGCGCACAGTGAGGTGTGGGCTGGAGAGAGAGAGAGAGAGACATCACCTTCCGGTGTGTGACAGTCTCAGGGTTCGGGCCTCCTTAGGGGGGCCGGGAAGATCCGTTAGGGTGCAGGAAGAAAATATTAGCACTTCCATTTGTATTTATTTGTACATATTTTAAAAACTTCTGGGTTTTGTGTATGTTTCAAAATATTTGGATATATATATATATATATATATATACAGTTGTAGCTTGTATAGTTTGTAAGTCATAGGCACATATACATGTTTTGTGTATGTATATATATATACATATATATATGCTTTTTTAATTGTGGTAAAATACAAATAACATACAACTTATCATCCGAACATTTTTTTTAAATTTATTTATTTTGAGAGACAGAGCAGGAGAGGGGCAGAGAGAGAGAGAGAGAGAGAGAGAGAGAGAGAGAGACTTCCAAGCAGGCTTCGCACTGACAGTGTGGAGCCCAGTGCGGGGCTCGAACTCACGAACCACAAGATCATGACCTGAGCTGAAGTCAAGAGTCAGATTGCTTAACCAACTGAGCCACCCAGGTGCCCCACCATCTGAACCATTTCTAAATATACAGTTCAGTGGCATTAAATATATTCACATTGTTATGCAGCCATCACCGCAATCCATCCCTGGAACTCTTTTTATCTTGCCCACAGAAACTCTATACCTTAAACAGTCGGAGCCTGCAACCATAGTTCCACTCTGTCTTTTCAATTTTGAATACTCCCGACTACCTCATATAAGTGAAATCAGACAGTAGTTGTCTTTTTGTGGCTGGCTTGTTTTACTTAGCGTAATCAGAATTAGTCTGAATTTCCTGTCCTTTCAAGGCCGAGTAATATTCCATTATACGTATATACTACTTTTTCCTTATCCATTCATCCGTCAATGGGCACGTGGGTTGCTTCCACATTTTAGTTATACTGAATAATGCTGCTACGAACATGGATGTTATAGATAGCTTTTTGAGATCTTGTTTTCAACTCTTTTGGATATATATCCCAAAGTGGGAGCGCTGGCTCCTACGGTAATTCTATTTTTAATTTTTTTGGGAACTGCCGTACTGTTTTCCACAGTGGCTGCACCATTTTACATTCCTACCAGCAGAGACAAGAGGTTTAATTCCTCCAACTCCTCACAACTCGTTTTCTGTTTTATTTTGTTTTGTTTTTTGTATTTTTTTTTATTCAAAGCTGGTTTCATTTCTCTATTAAAAGGCTTTTTCCTCCTCTTTGTTTAAATAAGAATGTTCAAAAAATGGCATCATCTCTTTTTATTGCAAAAAAAACCAAAAACCAAAAAACAAAAAAAAACAAAACCCAAAAAACAAAAAGCAAAAAAATCAAGGGGAAAAATCCTAAGGGTCCAAAATACTGTTTGTTTTCTAGTTTCATGAACTTTTTACCTTATTGAAAAGAAATACGTGGCCAGTGTTTTAAAAACAGAGGAAACGGAAAGAAAAAAAGTTTTTTATCACACTAGTGAAAGGAACTAATGATTTTGATATATATCTTAGTTTTGTTCCTTTTTTAAATTCCTGCATATGTGAGTGTATATACATACTCGCATACTCTTTTTGTTTTGATTTAATGAAATCATGTATTTTGCAGTCTGACCTTTTTCCTTTTTTTTTAAATTACATTTTGTTTGTGTTTATTTATTTTTGAGAGAGAGAGTGTGAGCCGAGGAGGGGCAGAGAGAGAGGGAGACACAGAATCTGAAGTAGGCTCCAGGCTCTGAGCTGTCAGCACAGAGCCCGACAGGGCCTCGATCCCATGAACTGTAAGATCATGACCTGAGCCGAAGTCGGACGCTTAACCGACTGAGCCACCCTGGCACCCCTGATCTTTTTTCTTTCTTACCCCACGGCAGTATGTCATGCGACTTTCTTTTTTTAAGAGAAGCTTGTGCTGAGTCTTGAGGATGTGGCACACTTAAGCTTGGTATATGAAGTAGAATAAAAGTGACTCGTTGTGCTTGCTGTGCTTCTGATAGGGTGATACTGTGACGACCTGAATTACGTGCTCTCTAAGTAAGTTAGTATTCAGCAAGGAAAAATGGTACTGACATTTAACTCCAGTGCCTAACAATCATGACATTCAGTTTAAACTGGTGTGAACACTTGATTATTTGGGGAAGTTTTAATTTTAATGCATTCCATCTTCAGTGTTGAGTCCAATCACTGCTATATGGTAAGAGTTTACTTACTACACAGAGGATGCCAATGGGATAGGATTTTAATATGATGGCACAGTCTGGTTTCTTTGATCCCATCATGGAAAGAGGAAAGGCAACACTGTGGTGCTGAACACCTATATCGGGCTAGGTGTTGGGTGCATTCTCTCATTTAGTCCTCATTACAGCCTTTTTTAGTTAGGGAGTGCTCATGAGGAGTGGAGGCACCGAAAGGTTAAAGTTCCTTGCTCGTGGTTGCACAGCTTGTGAGTGGGGGAGCCAAGAACGAATTATTTCTTTTAAGGAGGGCGTTTTGCCCTTGCTGCTGAGATAAATATATTTGAATCTTTGTGGTAAGAGAACAAGACCTTAAATGCTGTCATGGACCTATAACCCAAGCAAATTATCTTATGCTATTTTATGAGTATTCTTTCTGATTAATGTTTGAACTCTGATTGTTGTGGTAGTTCTTTTTCATTCTTAGCCTTGTTAGGGATGACTTAATTACTGTTGAGGAAAAGTACATTTTAGCCTGAGGTCTTTTGTTTGGTATGTGGGGCTGTTTTTAGAAACCTGGCTAAATACATTCTTTATTTTAAAAAAGGGACACTACTACAGATTACAAGGGTAGGTTGTATATTGTAAGCCAAAGATTTCAAATGCAAAAGTTCTTTGGGCTTAATTAATTTTACTGAGTCGGAGATCATATTCTTGGAAACCATTTTAAAAATATGACACTTTAAAACATTTAGCAGTGTTGACATTAAATTTAGGACCCAAATGTTGCGATGAGAAAAGGAAGTGTAGCGGAGCCTGACTTTGAGCATCTATTTTCTGTTACATTCTGTCATTGGACATTGTGCTTTACTTTCCGTAAGGGGTAGGATAACACTAGCTATTGTAACAAATTAGAAGTTTGTTTCTTGCCTGCATAACACTTCAGTATAGAATGGGTGCCCATCCCACACGTTGATTCATGGGGTCAAGTTCCTTCCATATTGTGACTCAGCACACTTTTTCTTAAAAGGCCAGATAATAAATATTTTAGGCTTGTGGGTCATACAGTTTCTGTTACAATCACTCAACTCCTTATGGTAGCAGGAAAACAGCTGCAATGTGCAAATAAATGGGTGTGGCTGTGTTCCAATAAAAGTTTAAAGAAACAGGCCTCAGGCTCAGTTTGTTGACCCCTGCCTGGGGTATTAGAGTTCTTTGCATCTAGCTGGCAGAAGGAGAAAGAGAAAGGAAGAGAAGGCATACCTACTTATAAGGCCTGTACCCAGAAGTGACATACATAACTTCTATTCACGTTCCACTGTGAGCTAGTCATATGGGTCCTCCAAAGTAGCAGGGGTCCTCGGGAATCTCGGACTTGGCCTGGGCAAATTCTTCCCAGCAACAGCTATACACTACAGAAAGGGGTGCCCGAAGTTTGAAGGCACAGTTAGCCTTCTCTGCCTCCCTTTCGTAGTACTTACAAGTATCCTAGTTACATGTATGTTTATCGTCCGTCTTCTCCAGCACACCATAAGCTTCATGAATGCACAGGCCATATCCATCTTGTTCATCATTATGTACTCAACACCTGGCACATATTGGGCACATGATAAGAGTATTTATTGGATGGATAGATCGGTAGGTGGGTGGATGGATAAATGAGTGAAGGAACGAATGAGGTTTTATCAGGAAATGTAGGCAGTGAGTCAGTATTGACCCAGTCATCTCCTAATGAAGTTGCTCTTTTTAAAGAAATCCTTGATACTGTAAAAAAAAAAAAAAAATTTGATTGAAAGGGGTGGTCTTTTAGGAAGATAAAAAATAATTACCAAAAAGTACAGATTAGTGAGAGTTTTTTTTATTTCCCCATTGCAGTGGAAACACCAAGGTGGCCCATCTTTGACAGGATTTGAAACCTGATGTTTACTGCTTGGGAAGCATCTGGCAGCAAGTCTGCTTTTCTCTTACCTGTACTCATACAGCACTGGCCTCCTGAATTCAAAGGGAGAGAAGACCGCTGGCGTCTGCCAAGTAGAGCATTAGAGAAATGGGGATGGTGGCAAGTTCTAGATCTCTGCTCCCTAAATGTATGGTTTTAAAAGCGATGCAGGAGATGGGCCTTGGTTCCTTTACGAAACAGGTCTGTGAACCTGTTCCCAGGGTGGAGTTGAAAGAGCCGCTTTTTTTTTTTTTTTAATAATTTACATCCAAGTTAGTTAGCATATAGTGCAATAATGATTTCAGAAGTAGAATCCAGTGATTCATCCCCTACGCATAACAGCCAGTGCTCATCCCAACAAGTGTCCTCCTTAATGCTCCTTGCCCATTTAGCCATCCCCCCACCCACAACCCCTCCAGCAACCCTCCATTTGTTCTCTATATTTAAGAGTCTCTTATGTTTTGTCCTCCTCCCTGTTTTTATATTATTCTTGCTTCCCTTCCCTTATGTCCATCTGTTTTGTATCTTAAATTCCACGTATGAGTGAAGTCATGTGATATTTGTCTTTCTCTGACTAATTTTGCTTAGCATAATACACTCTAGTTCCATCCTCGTTGTTGCAAATGGCAAGATTTCGTTCTTCTTGATCGCCGAGTAATATTCCATTGTATATATATACCACATTTTTATCCATTCATCTGTCGATGGACATTTGGGCTCTTCCTATACTTTGGCTATTGTTGATAGTGCTGCTATAAACATGGGGGTGCATGTGTCCCTTCGAAACAGCACACCTGTATCCCGTGGATCGATGCCTAGTAGTACAATTGCTGGGTCGTAGGGTAGTTCTATTTTTAGTTTTTTGAGGAACCTCCATACTGTTCTCCAGAGTGGCTGTACCTGTTTGCATTCCTATCAGCAGTGCACAAGGGTTCCTATTTATCCACATCCTCGCCAACATGTCGTTGCCTGAGTTGTTAATGTTAGCCATTCTGACGGGAATGAGGTGGTATCTCATTGTGGTTTTGATTTGTATTTCCCTGATGATGAGTGATGTTGAGCATTTTTTCATGTGTGAAAGAGCCCCTTTTTGAAAAATAGCTTGATTTAGAGAATTAGCTGTTTTGAGCTATTTTCTGTGGATCCAGTACTATCCTGTTGGTATTTATAGAGGATGTAATGGTGCAGTTCTTGAGGGCAAGTATGGAAACTCTAAAAACAATTCCAGGACACATGCTATAAAACCCGCCTGTGATAAAGATCTCTGGTATAGAGGCACAGCCCATTGACCGTGGTCCCACGTACCCCATCCAGGAGCCCCGTGAACCGCAGAGGCAGGGGTCCTGGTGCTCCAGGACTGTTTTAGGAGACGGCGTGTTTTTAAACTTCTGAGACATGTAAGTTCTCATTGATGGGTCCAGGAAATCCTTGCAGCCTGGGCTGACAGTCCTAAATTGGCTCCATAAACAATCCAGAAAGCACTGCAGTTTTTCTTCTGTGAGACTTCCCATGAAGATGAGAGGGAAAAGTAAAGCTCTTCTGCACTTTATCCAGGTGATTTTATTATTCCATCCACACTGTACACATTTGTATTCAACAGTGACCCTGCTACAGTGGTGAATATGTAGGATGGAGAGTCACAGAGACCAGTTTGCAGCCAAGTAGTAGCTGTTCCCAAAGCCTGATAGGCAGTTGGTTAGGCCTCATGCCCCTCTGCCATCTCTCACTCAACCCTGCCAGTCAGCAGCTCTCTGGTCCGGGACGGAAGCAGTCAAAACCTCTTTGAGGCCAAACAGTTGTCACAAAGTCCACAGAATGACTCTTAGAACCTCCTCCAAAGCCTGCTTGTTCTTAATGTTGGGGCATGCATACGTTATGAATTCATACATTCACGCTGCTGATGAGAAGCAGCAAATAGGAGAAAGGTTGCCACGTAGGCAGCCAGGTGACAAGTCGAATGCGTGACAGCCAGGAGGGAAGGCCAGAAGGTTAGGAGACCCTAATGTGACTGAAGGCTTGGCAGTTGGGCTAGGTTAGCTCCAGGCAGAGCCTCGCGTGTGCTGCAGAGTCCAAGGGCATTTCGAGCAACGCTCTCTGCGTGGTAACTTTCTGGGGGTTTTATCTGGGGGGACTAGCTAGGTAGCCTGAGCTAGGGACCCTGGGAAAGACTGGGTCTGGGCATGGGGAGAATGAGGCATTTAGAGTCAGCAGTGCCGTTGGGATGTTCGTTTTTGCTGAGCATTCTTAAGTAAGTTGAATGCTTCTTCTCTAACAATGCACTTGTCACTTGACCAGGAGTATGCTTCAGTGCCAGTCGTGCACAATGACCTTCCCCATGTCTATAATGATAAGCTTCCTGAAGATTTCAGAAGGTTTTTGGATATGTTCAAGTGTATGACTCATGCAGTTTTGAATTCTATTTGTGGGTAAATTCTTTGTTTCAGACTTATAAACTGCTTGTAGAACACAACAGTAGAATGTTAGTTTCTGAAGTGAAGATCTGTGTTGTTGTTGTTATTGTTGTTGTTGTTGTTGTTGTTGTTGTTTTGAGAGAGAGAGAGAGAGAGAGAGAGAGAGAGTCTTAAGCAGGCTCCACACTCAGCGCAGAGCCTAACACGGGACTGGATTCCACAGCCCTGGGATCATGAACTGAGCTGAAACCGAGAGTCAGAAGCTTAACTGACTGAACCACCCAGGTGCCCCTGATCTGTGTCTTTTTAAAAAAGATGGCCCAGAAGGTTGACTAAAATTACATTTCTACCATTGCAAGACTAATAGAGATGAATTTTGGAGAACCTTTTTTCCTTAGGTTCCTTAAATATCAAATTTAGATATTTAGTAAGAGGGAGAGTTTTTTAAATATTGAATTCCCAAAATACAGGCTTTGGTTTTGATATGTAAAAGAATAATTTTGTAGAGAGAACATGATCAATTTTGAGAAGAAATTCAAACTTGTAAATTTAATCTCAATTTCATGGAATTTTTTTCTTTTAAGAAATTAGAGTGTGCAAATCTTAAGAAGAAAACAGCTGCATTACAGCCAAAAGAGACTTGGGTTGCTTTTCGTTGGTCTCTTATAACCCCCAGTACAATGAGTACAAGAAATAAAAAAGCATTTATTTCTACGTTATATAGAACTGGAAATATTCTGCTCCCATAATGGGTCACTTGAGGTTTTATGTATGGCTTTTATAAACATGTCTGTTTCCCAATGTCCCATGTTGTTTGAGAAGCATTAGGTGAGATATTTCAAAGCAGGCAGCCCTCACTTGGCAAGCAGGTACCCATGTTTTAAAGTTGATTGGAGAGTTAACGGCACAGGAAATGTGTCCTGAATTCCATGGGAACAGTGTAGTTAAAGAGGTCAGGTGACTCCAGCATGATTTTTTTTTCTTCAACTTTTGTTTTCCAACTTTTCATTATAGAAAATGTCAAGTATACACAGAAGTAGAGAGCATAGTGTAATGAAAGCCCATGTACCCAACACCCAGTCTCAGCTTCCACAATTATCAACATTTTGCCAGTTTCCCACTCAACCCATTAGCTTACAGCATAGCTAAACAATAATTCTGGTTCACTCCTATAGAACTAAGTTTATAACATCATTTCCTTGAGAAAACATATCCTGAGTTCCCGCTAGGTGTTACAGGACCATCCTTTTTGGTTTTGTTGCAAGTTTCATCTATGGAGTGAGGAGAGAGGCTGTGGGCATAGGTGAGTCTCAATCATGTTTTTTGGAAGAGTAAGGTTTAATCATGAAAGAAATCAATGCTAGATATCTTTTCAACTCTAATATTTATTTTAATGTATAAAGAAAAGTACTAAGTCCATCGAAGATTGTTCTTATTGTTCAGTATTTAACCTTTAAGAAGAGGTTTGCTATACCCCCAAAGGAGGTTGCCAGCAAGATGGCATCAGAGTATGAACATGTTGGTGTGTTGGTGCCCGAGGCCGCTGTCGTGAACTCTCTGTTTCATTCTTTTGCTTCTTTTCAGTGGTCTCCAAGATGGGTTGCTAAAGACTCTATCCAAGAAAAAAGTATTAGTTTCTATTTATGTGTATTTTTACTCTTTCTAAGAAAGTTTATAGGCTTTGCTAATATTTAACATACAGATGACCATATAACCACCTTTGTCAAAATCCTTGGAAATTATCGACAAGACTATTTGAAATATGGATTTACATCCATTATCATTAATGATGAGCCTCACCCTAAGTATATATATTGTGCCTGGAGGTGTCAGCTGAAGATAGTACAAAGCTTTCAGAAAGGAAAAACTAAAAATTTCCAAAAGGTTTATTATTTCATCTTTTTCTCTCAATTCCTATTTTTTACTTTTTATAAAAGCTGTATACTTCTCAATTCCTATATATAGCTTTATAAAAGCTATATATTTCTCAATTCTATTTTTTACTATATTATAAAAGTAATATATTAGAACATGATTTATAAACAAATGGATGTATTATGGGTACATACTCAAAATTTTCGAGCTGCTAGGATGTATGATCTAAAAAGTTTGGAGGCTACTGATTTATTGGCTTGCTAATCTATTGTCTTATAATTTCAAAACTTGTTGATATGATTTAATGTTTATCATGTGTTAACATAACCGAGACCTTGATTATTTCAGTGGTTCATCTGAGATCATGTTATTTTTTTGGTCAAATGTGAATGTTTTCTCTTACGTTTCCTGCTATTTGCCAGTACGTTCTGAAAAGTATTCTATGCGGTGCCTGGTTGGCTCAGTCTGTTAAGTGTCCGACTCAGCTCAGGTCATGATCTCACGGTCCATGGGTTCGAGCCCTGCGTCGGGCTCTGTGCTGACAGCTCAGAGCCTGGAGCCTGCTTCGGATTCTGTGTCTCCCTCTCTCTCTCTGCCCCGCCCCTGCTCACTCTCTGTCTCTCTCTCTCAAAAATAAATAAAAAACATTAAAAAAAATTTTAAAAAGGGCCAAAACCTGAAAAGAGAAAATCTTGCTTATGTTTTACTTTTGGAGACAGAAGAAAAGTGATCACCTGTTTATTTGCCTCGGAGATGATTTTCAGCAGCAGGGGCCTCAGCCCTGGCTCCGTCCTGTTTAGGATTTGCTCCTTCCCTGATAGGCTAGATGAAGGAATGATGCAGGAGAGCTGAGTGACAGGCAGCCTCAAGTGTCAGCACAGCCACATGACAGCAGAATGTCAGTCCGGGCAACACTGAAGATAGAGAAGCCTCGTCGCTTCCTCGGGCCGGAGGGCTGATGCTTTACTCTGGTCAGCACAGCATCAAGCTGACCAAGAGAGCATTGGTCTTGACCTCCTGGTTGGCACTGTAACTGAAAGTGAACATAATAGTAGTCCTTCCAGACTTTATTACTTTGCAAAAGGTTAATTGCAGCTTTTAATCTTTCCAAGTATGAAATGAGTCCCTTTGTAGATTGTGGTTTGTACTTTCAGCCAGATACGTCTTCTAAATCCAGTAGAGGATGGAAGAGAAACCCCTGACCTTTTACAGATGGGATCACAGGACCAGTCGGTGGGCCAGACAGCTGCAGCCCAGCTGACTGTGGTCATTGTCCCCTAGTGTATGCACTGTCTCCATTTTAACAGTTCCAGCCTCAGAAAGAGACAAGGCTTGTCTGAGCTGCTTTCATGTAGGTTGAGAACATCTCTGAGTTTTTTTATTTAAAAAAAAAATTTTTTTTTAGCCTTTATTTATTTTTGAGACAGAGAGAGACAGAGCATGAACGGGGGAGGGTCAGAGAGAGGGAGACACAGAATCTGAAACAGGCTCCAGGCTCTGAGCTGTCAGCACAGAGCCCGAGGCGGGGCTCGAACTCACGGACCGTGAAATCACGACCTGAGGTGAAGTCGGACGCTCAACCGACTGAGCCACCCAGGTGCCCCAAATCTCTGAGTTTTTTTAGTTGAGCTGTTGAGATGGAATGAGTTGCTGACTGCATATCTCTTTATACCCACTCCCATGTCCCATAACAAAATAAAATTGGAGAAATATCTTGGTAAGAAATTCAGGGTTGAGAATGTTAGAGAGCTGAGCAGTAGACGGTTGGGCGTGTTCGAGGGACAGGGTGCAGGCCTTGAAGTCGCTGCACTGCTCTCAAGTTTGATATTTGACTTAGATCTGGAAATGCTGTTTGCAGCTTAATCCAGGGAGTTGGTCAAGCTGCGGGAAAAAGTGGGCTGAGTGATGGTATGAAAGGCAATTGGGTTTGTATTGGGAGATCACTTTCTGCAGGGACAGCCTGCCTGGTTTGGGGTCAGTAGGATGCATCAGGGGATGGAAGCAGGAGGATCATGCCTGGCCACCTCTTGGTCCAGGCGTCCGAATAGCCAGTCAGCGTCCTGACTAATGTGGGTCGAGAAATAGCCCCTTTGAGTCTGTCAGGGTCTCCTTTCAAAGGTTGTAATGTTCTGCAAAGAGCTCTGCATGAGAGTCAGGAAACCTTGGTATCAGTCACGGCACCTACCTTTCCCTGCTGTAGGGAAATGGCTAATTTAGTTTCTGTCCTGAAAAGCCTTTTTTGCTCTTCAATTCTTTTTTACTCTTTAATCTTAACTCTTAAGATTCTTCCCAAGGGTACCTATTCTCTCTCTTTTTTTAAGTGTATTTTTTTATTTTGAGAGAGAGAGAGACAGAGAGAGAGGGAGAGAGAATCCCAAGTAGGCTCCGCTCTGTCAGCGCAGAGCCCGACGCGGGGCTCGAACTCACCGTGAGATTATGACCTGAGCCGAAACCAACTGAGCCACCCAGGCAGTCTAGGTGTGCTCAAGTATGATCAACTTATTCTCTCGTTCTGTGCTATTTTGTGCAATTATAACTTGGTTTTCTCCTTGGGAGCAGTGACCAAGCCTTCTGCTTCAAAGTAACCCCTGCCACTCTCTGCACTTGGTAGGATCTCAGCTCCTTCCTTTGCTTCTCTCCACTTAGGCAGCTAGAACAATACTTACCAGGCTGTGAAGAGCACACCAGCCTGTCCTATTCACTCATGCTTTACATACAGATTTCATTTAATCCTCTTGGGCACCCTCTGAATTGGGCTGTGTTCATGTATTCAGTCCACAAACACTCGTTACTACTCTGATTGTCTTGTGATGTTTGTACTCAAGTAGACCAGGCAGTTAACAGATACAGGGATAGGAGGGAGACAATAGAGAACTGAGCCTAGGTGATCATAGAGGCTCCCTGGCAGAAGTGTCACCTTTGCCGTGACCTGGGGATGACCAGCCAGACAGAAGGTGGGCCATGCCATGGAGGGGAGGTAGGAGACTGGGCCTCACAGTCAGGTAGACTTGGCTTAAGTTCTGGATTTGCCACTCTCTGGGCCACTTCTTTTTTTTTGCTTGTTTGTTTTGGTTCGGTTTCTTTAAACCACTCTTTAGACAAATCACATAACCTCTCTCCTCATTTTCCTCACTTGGAAAACCTTGGGTAATTGGCAGAAGTAGATAATGCACCTGAAGTGCCTGGATCATAGTATGAGCTCAAATGTCAGCTATTATTACAAATATTAATCTTAATATCTTAAAATCTTATGTGTAAGATTTATTCTTTTTACTTATATATGCAAACTGTACTTCAACAAAGTTCTGTTAGCATGGAGAAGTTGATTACAGCTGGAGCAGAGGGTGAGGTGGGGACGGGGGAGGCATGAAGCTGGGAAGTAAGCCATGTTAGACGCTCTCGCTGGGGAGAAAACGGTAAGCATCATCCGACTTGGCAGTCAGCAAGTGGTGAGGCCAGGATTGGAACACAGGTGTGTCAGACTCATGTTCTGCTCATGTTTGTGGGCGGCCTTCAGGGCATGTGTTTGGACCAGCAGTCTGTCCTGTAATCAAGTATGATCAAGGGTCAGGCCTCACTTAAGCTAACCAACGATGGTCCACCACAGACCATCAGATTCGAACCGTGCAGTTGAAATCCTGACTCGTGGGTTGTATTTGTTTGTTGGCAGGTATGGGCTTTAGCCTCTTGTAACTCCGTAACATGAAGAAAAGAAAATGGTAGTGCGGGAAGAAGGCAATGTGAAGATAAAAGGGAAGGAGGAGCCATGGGAGCCTTTGTGTTTGGAGCGCAGCCACTGGTGGTTCTGAAAGAGCAGACAGGGAGAAGGAGGGCCAAGCAAGCCCTGAGCCAGGGGAAGGGAGCTTGGAGCCCCTTGGACCTTTCCCAAGGAAAGGCATCTCCTAGATTGTCTTCCCAGGCCTCCCCCTGCCTCTCACTGCTGTGTCTTCCAGTGGGGCAGGTGTATGATTTTCTTTTTGTACTGTGTATGACTTAAAACTCTCTTTTCTCGGGGCGCCTGGGTGGTGCAGTCGGTTAAGCGTCCGACTTCAGCCAGGTCACGATCTCGCGGTCCGTGAGTTCGAGCCCCGCGTCGGGCTCTGGGCTGATGGCTCAGAGCCTGGAGCCTGTTTCCGATTCTGTGTCTCCCTCTCTCTCTGCCCCTCCCCCGTTCATGCTCTGTCTCTCTCTGTCCCAAAAATAAATAAACGTTGAAAAAAAAAAAATTAAAAAAAAAAAAACTCTCTTTTCTCTTCCACATGCCTTTAAATCAGGTTGTTCTAGTATTTCTACAGTTTGGCAAGTGGCAGAGGGTGGCCTGTTACCTGTCAGAGCAGTCAGCAGAGGACAACCACATGTCGTCTCAGAGCCACGGCCACGTTGGGGGGATGCGGGCTGCCCCCAGCAAGAACTCCGGAGGGCTGGCTCTGTGGCTTGGGAAGGAGCTCAGGCTGCTGGATTAAGAGCATGGCTTTGTGGCTAGAAGCCAATCCCTGAAGCCCTGTGGAAATGATTGCTCTCGTTAACCAGATGCAGGTGCCCACAGAGGGTATCACACATGCTGTGTATCCTCAGGTAGCCTCTCTTCTAGGTAGATGTGTGCTCAGAATGAAATAATTCAAGAAGAGCAATCCCTGGTGGGGACCGTATGGCTAAATGGCTCATAGATGACACCGATAGCAGGTTGCTCTTTTAATCTCATTATCATTCCCTGACCCTAAGAAAGTCTTAAGCGCCAGCCCTTCCATCCCTCCCTCCATGGATTCTTCTTGGTTTTAGTAGCTCTGCAAGTAACTACAACGTGGCCTTTCAGCATGGCTCTGAAGTAGCCCAGAAAAATCGGATCTGCTTCAAGTCCTTTATTAATCTATTCGCCTTTAGAACTTTAGGCCTAGTAAGCCTATTTATGTAAGAAAGTGTTTTCTGCAACCAAATTGAAATAAAAAGAAAATGGTGGCTTGCATGCAGGAGATCTTTAGTGAAAATGTTGTTTGAAACCTTTTAGATAAACATTGTTTAAAAAGACAAATATATTTCTAGAAAATGCATATTTTTTATAGTATATATGAACATTCACCAGATAGACCATATTCTGGGTCATAAAAACTTAACAAATTTAGGGATGCCTGGGTGGCTCAGTCAGTTGGGCGTCTGACTCTTGATTTCGGCTCAGGTCATGATCTCACAGTTTGTGGGTTTGAGCCCTGCATCGGGCTCTGGTGCTGGGCTCGGAGCCTGTTTAGGATTCTCTCCCCCTCCCTCTGCCCCTCCCCCATTCGTGCTCTCTCTCTCTCTTTCTCTCTCTCTCTCTCTCTCTCTCTCTCTCAAAATAAATAAATTAACATCAAAAAAAAACCACAACAACATATTTAAAAGAACTGAAATTAGGCAAAGCATGTTCTCTGACCATCATGGAATTAAAAACTAAAAACCAATAACAAAGATATCTGGAAGATTCCCAAATATTTGGAAGTTAAACAGCATACTTCTAATTAGCCTGTTGGTCCAAATATAGTCATAAGGGAAAATAAAAAATATTTTAACCAAATGAAATTGAAAGTACCTATCAAAAATTGCAGCTGGCACAGTGCTTAGAGGGAAATTAATAGCATTAAATGCTTGTTTTAGAAGTACAAATTACCAATATTAGGATTGAAAGAGAGGATATCACTAGACTCTACAGACAAAAGCATAATAGGGAAGTATTACAAACAACATTATACCCGGAAGTTGGACAACTTCTATGAAATTCCTCATAAGACACAAACTATCAAACTACCAAAGCTCACTCAAGAAGAAATAGATAGCGTGAATAGTCCAGTAGCAGTTAAAGAAATTGAATTCATAGTTTAAAACCTTTCAATGAAGAAAACCCAAACCCTAACCCTAACCCTAACTCCAGGTTCAGATGGCTTCCTTGGCAAATTGACTAAACCTTTAAGGAAGAAATATTTTACGCAAACTCTTCCAGAAAATAGGAGAAGGAGTACTTCCCAACTCCTTTTATGAGGCTAGCTAATATTGAAAGATATTGCAAGAAAACTATAGACCACTTTCCCTTATGAACTTAGAGGGACAATTGAACAAAATATTAGTAAGCCAAATTCTGCAGTGTATAAAAAGGATAATAATAGTGGTATGCTGGTAAGCTGGCTCTCTGGGACAAGGGGAAACGCTCTTCATACTGTTCACTGATTTCCAGGGTATAAAAACTCCCACCATGGCTAATTGTAAGCTAACAACGTGAGGTCACTGACCGTGGAGTCAGGGAGAGATGTGTAGAATTAGCTCTCACGAGCTGGTATAATCCAACTTCACATCATGACCAATACATAATTTTCCTGAGAATGCGAGATTGGTTCAACATTCAGAAATCGATGAACGTACTTCACCATTATAACAGACTAAGGAAAAACACACAAAACACTATGAATCAAAAAATGTACTTAGTTCTACATTTAACAAAATAAAACTACCCAAACTGATACTCTTAACAGTACAGTCTACTTCAGGCCCCATTGTGCTCTATGTCGCCTGTCCCCTTTTTCATTTCATTGCTCTGATCATTGCAACACCTAGATTACACCCTCTTCCTGTGGCCATTGCTTGCTTATTCAACATTTTTAATAGACGCAGTGACACATTAGGAGGAGGAAGAGATACTCCTAACGCATGCAAAAAAAACAAAAAAACAAAACACCCTACTGAGATCTATAAAACTATATAATTGGGTCATAAATTTTGCATATATACCCCACGACGAAGGTTGTTTGTTTGTCTGTTTTTAACTTACATTCAGCGTACTTTTTGTGACGACCTTTTTATGGTTACCCCAGCAGGGTGGTAACATGGTGAAATGAAGACCCAGTTCTCTGCTGATTTGGGAGCAGCCTTGGGTCAAAACTCCTGTCCTTTTTAAAGTCTTTGTATCAGGGGCGCCTGGGTGGCGCAGTCGGTTAAGCGTCCGACTTCAGCCAGGTCACGATCTCGCGGTCCAGGAGTTCGAGCCCCGCGTCAGGCTCTGGGCTGATGGCTCAGAGCCTGGAGCCTGTTTCCAATTCTGTGTCTCCCTCTCTTTCTGCCCCTCCCCCGTTCATGCTCTGTCTCTCTCTGTCCCAAAAATAAATAAACGTTGAAAAAAAAATTAAAAAAAAAAATAAAGTCTTTGTATCAGCTCTTGACAAATTACTTGGCACATAGAGAGAGTGCATGTTTTGATGAATGGTTAATTGAATAACAGAGAATTCTGAGGATTCTGCATTTGCAGAGGCTCTCAGGTCAAGACTTCAGTGTGAGACTCAAGTACTCACCACGGAAATGGCCATTCTTTGAAAAGGATGGCAATCCCAACTGCAGTGTGATATTTAGTACCTCTCTGCTTGTTCCAGAAACATTTATAAAGTGAAGGGAGTGGAAGATAATCAATTAAAGTTCCCTAGAGAATTTTTTTTTTTTTTAATGTTTATCTTTGAGAGAGACAGAGCATGAGCAGTGGAGGGGCAGAGAGAGAGAGGGAGACACAGAATCTGAAGCAGGCTCCAGGCTCTGAGCTGTCAGCACAGAGCCCAATGCAGGGCTCGAACTCATGGACCAGGAGATCATGACCTGAGCTGAAGTCGGGCACTTAACGACTGAGCCACCCAGGTGCCCTGAGAACTTCTTTTAAGGAGATCTGGGACACTGTATCATCTGAAAAAGTACTGTGGGGCAGGTAGAGTATTAGATGATGAATATTGATCACAGCTATGAGAAGGAGCTTTAGCATAATTTTATGGTGTGTTAGGCTTTTGTGTATTGTCCATACACTTTAATGTGTGTGCTGTTTTTGAAGATCAGTGTATAAGTACATTTATGTTATTGAGGGGAGACCTGGGGCACAATTTTACTCACTGCAGTTTTTATATGTGTTTGGATTTTGAAATACTGTTGATCATATCTATAATATTCAGTGCCTAATTCCTGATCATCTGCCTTACTGTGTGATTTTAGCGAGCCAGAAATGGAGCGGTAGGTGTTCTCTCAGTCCTGGAATGGTAGCATGAGTTAATATGATCTGTGACATTCTAAAGATGGTTTGCAGGTGACCTGAGAAGAGAATGAGTTTGGCTAATTTAAGAAGGCCAGACTGGATGGGATTATTCACCCCCAGAGGAGGTCAGGCGGAAAGACTTGTTCTGTTTACATGAATAACACTTTTGAGTTTCCTGATTTGCTTGTTAGCTTTAAAAAAGAAAGAAAAGAAAAGAAAAGAGAAAAGAGAAAAGAATCTTCTATTTAGAGAAATGGACATTATCATTCTCCCCCAAATCCAGAGTTTTAGTTATCAGAAACATACTAAATTATGCCTCCACCCTAATTATCCTTCAGGCTGAGCACTTGTCTTAGCAACCTCTGGTCACCAATGAATTGACACTGGCGTCATAGTTAGGTTTGGTTTCAGTGTCCCAAATACCTCAGTGGTCTTCGTTTTCATAGCCAATCAGATTTGTACTCTAATTTTACTAATGGAAGTTTTTCTTCATCAGGGATGGATGAATGAGATTTACAACTATGATCCAGAAACTTACCACGCGACTTTGACCCATTCAGTCTTTGTTCGACTTGAGGGTGGGACCTTAAGACTTTCAAAACCCAATAAAAATATATCCAGGAGGGCAAGCTACAATGAAACAAAGCCAGAGGTTACCTACATCAGCCAGAAAATCTACGACCTTTCAGACAGCAAGGTGAGCCCAGCTAGTATGGGAAACGCAAATGAAAGAAAAGCATTTGGAATCTTGGTTGCTTTACTGCATTTTTTCCCCTCCAAAAGGGTGTGTGTGTGTGTGTGTGTGTGTGTGTGTGTGTGTGTGTGTGTGTTTAAAGTATTAGTATAATTTAGGATGGTGCCTTTCATGCAGATCAGCCAAGCATCTTTTTATTTTTATTTTTATTTTTTTTCAACGTTTATTTATTTTTGGGACAGAGAGAGACAGAGCATGAACGGGGGAGGGGCAGAGAGAGAGGGAGACACAGAATGGGAAGCAGGCTCCAGGCTCTGAGCCATCAGCCCAGAGCCTGACGCGGGGCTCGAACTCCGGGGCTCGAACTCCCGGACCGCGAGATCGTGACCTGGCTGAAGTCGGACTCTTAACCGACTGCGCCACCCAGGCGCCCCCAAGCATCTTTTTAAATGCAGATTCTATTTCAGCAACTCTGAATGGGTCCTGAGAATCTGCATTTATGTGAGCTCCCAGGTGATACTCTTGCTGCTGGTCAGCAGACCACACTTTGAGGAACAAAGGCATAGCACACTCATCTGTTTTAAGGGTTATTTTTTTCCGTCAAACAAAAAGCTATGTTAGTGGTTTAGGGTAATAACGACTGTAAATGTGGAAATTATGGGCATGTAAAATAACTACATTTTGATAAGGGTTATATGCTTCTGTTTTTGAGAAAGGTAAATCATTTGTTATTCCAAAAAGCTATAGGTTCTCTGTTGTTATAACTCATGTGAGAGATCTTGAAGTTTACCCCAATGCAGAAGTATTTAAAATAGTTTTTGTATAAATTCACTCTTGAGGCTAATAAACTTGAGCTACTATCTAGATCTAGGTGGATAAATTCATTTGTTTTTTTCCGGTGTAAGGTTGGCCCAGGATCATTAAATTCAGTCAATAGTCAAACTTAGTTGATGATGATCTACTCAATACTTTATGTGCCACTGTTACCTAAAAATTACAGATACCTGTTAACGCTTCCCGAATTCTTAAACATCTGCTTCTGAATGAGTTTGAGGAATAGCAGGTCACTTCTAAACATTTATCCCAGTTTCTTTTTTTAAAGATTTTGTTTTTTAGCAATCCCTGCACCCACCGTGGGTGGGGCTCGAACCCACACCCCCTAGATCAAGAGTCACATGTTCTCAACAACTGAGCCAGCCAGGCGCCCCAAATTTATCCCAGTTTTTATAGTCGTTTTGTAGACAGGGTAGTAATTATGTCGCATTCATTTTAGTCCAAAAGGCTATGAAGTTTGCATCATGTTCTGCATAATATTAATGCACAGTGTGGCCAATTCTTAATTTTGTGTGTAAATCATCATTTCCCTTTCACTCTAGATTTATCTTGTACCTAAAAGTTTGGCTCGAAAACGAATTTGGAATAAAAAGTACCCCATTTGTATCGAGCTTGGTCGACAAGACGACTTTATGTCTAAGGCCCAGACTGATAAAGAGACTTCTGAAGAAAAGCCACCAGCTGAGAGAGAGCTGGGAGGCGAGGACCCTAAGAAGCCACCCCATCCTCAGGAGGGAACGAGATCAGGCCAGCGAGATCAGATACTGTATCTCTTTGGGAGAACTGGCCGAGAGAAAGAGGAGTGGTTTAGGCGATTTATTCTGGCATCTAAACTGAAGTCGGAAATCAAGAAGCCGCCTGGAGTCTCTGGAAGTAAACCAGGTAATGATATGTGTGCTAAATGCTTACGTATGTTCTCTCTGAAGGAGAACAGATTCTGAGAGAGATTCCCAGGTAGGTAGGAAGGAAGCCCACCCTGAACTGATGGTTGTCTAAGGAGTGTTCTCACGAATCATTTACCTTTTAGGCTGATTTCTGCAACCCTTTGCACCAAATCATTTAACTAGGGATGGAATGAATTGCAGATGTATGGGGTTTTGCCTTTCCTGGTTCCTTAGGATTATATTTATTTTTACATACTGTGACTCCTCTGAGAAAAGAAACACAGGAGAACCTTAGATGTGACAAGGAGGCAGGTGAGTCAGGGCAGTTTCAGGCTAGTGCTCTTAGGCTCCCAAACCTGGACATGGTCCGCCACGCCTGAGATCACCATAGAAATGCAGAGTCCTCTGGCCTCCCGACTCACATTTGTACCGAGGACCTGTCCCTCTGCCCCATGGACCCCACTTGGACCTTCGCTGAACCTCTCGGCGTTCTCTAGACCTACAGGACCCTGTCCTTCCTTTTTGCATATGCTGTTCCC
This sequence comes from Lynx rufus, assembly GCF_022079265.1. Classification (NCBI taxonomy): domain Eukaryota; kingdom Metazoa; phylum Chordata; class Mammalia; order Carnivora; family Felidae; genus Lynx; species Lynx rufus. The sequence continues at coordinate 38,538,460 of NW_025814832.1, forward strand.
TTTAACTGGAATGCTCTTCCCCCACCTGCACCAGGAAAATGCCAACTACTTCTTTAAGAGGCAGCCTGGAGAACACTACCTGTGAAAGTCAGCCCTGGGGCTCTCTTGTGCAGAGGTAGTCACCCCCATCTTTCTGCCCTGAAAGTCCTTCAGTTGGGCTTCAGTTACGATGGTTATTATAGAGAGCTGTGATTTCTTTGCCTGGGTGCCCAAATTCAAGGTCAGGGATTATGTCTCATTCTTCTTTTAATGTGGAATTGACCCAGAGAAAGTGCTTGATGAAAACCTTTGTTGAATGAAAGATGGTAGGTCTAGAATTGCCCCGAGCCGTGGGTGAGCACTTAGCTTTCTGCCCACTTTCCATTTGTCCCGGGGGGTATGTCAGTTCCGTATTTGACCCTAAGTGATTACCAGGGGGGAAAAAAAAGAGAAAGGGACTTACCAGATGGACTTCATGGCTTTCAGGTCTTCTGAATTACCTTGGAGAAGACTAAAAACTGTTCTAAAACATTATCTATTATTAGAGTGGAAGGTATTTTTCAGGCTAGGAAATAAAACCGTATATTTTTTTAAACAATCATTTGTTAGCATTATTGGCTGGTTTTCAGCTCAACCCAGTTGTGATAGTTGTTCGATGTTCTATGTTCCGTTTCCTCTGCAATCACTTTTCTTTCTGTGAATTAACAGCCATCACTTCTTTGCTGCAGGGGTTTTGCCCTCACATAGCAGACACAACAGCCCCTCGGGGCACCTGACCCACAGCCGCAGCAGCAGCAAAGGCAGTGTGGAGGAGGTCATGTCCCAGCCGAAGCAGAAGGAGCTGGTGGGCAGTGTGCGGCAGAAGATGCTTCTGGACTACAGCGTGTACATGGCCAGGTGTGTCCCCCAAGAAAACCGAAGCCCCCAAAGGAGCCCCGTGCAGAGCGCGGAGAGCAGCCCCACGGCTGGGAAGAAGGTAAAGCTGGCTGCCTGGGCCGTGGCTTTTCTGCTTTTCTGCTTTTCTGCTCAAACTCATTTCTACCTACGTAAGCACTCTGAGCACTTCTTGTGTACTAAGCCCAGCTGTAGGCACTGGGGACATGGGAGTGAACAAGACGGATAAGGGCCTTGCCCCTTCAGGTGGCTGGTACTCCAGTTGGTCGGGAAGACAGCAAGTAACAAACACGTGGTGGTGGCAAGAATGAAGGGAAAGCCAAGTACGGGAAGATGGAAGATGACCAGATAGCTTTTTTAGAGCAGTGGTCAAGGAGGGCCTCCTTGAGGAGGTGACATTTGGGCAGAGACCTGACCAAAGTGAGGAACTGAATCATGGGATCTGTGTGGGAGTGGCATTCCAGGGGAGAGGCCAGCGAGTGCTGAGGCCGAGGCCCGGGGGCCGGCAGGTGGTTGGCGTATTCACGGAACTGCGATGAGGCCAGTGTGGTGACAGGCGGTGCCTCGTGGGATCAGTTCTGAGGAGGGCGGGACGCACTGGGAGGTTTTTGAGCAGGGAGTAATGTTGACCTATTTAAGGTTAGAAGCGGCTGTTCGTGGAGAGCGGGTGGTAGGAGGAAGAGAGCAGGTGAGGGGCTGAGAGCGGGCTGTAGAGAGTGGGGCCGCGGAGGGGAAAACCACTGAGTTGGGAGACGTGGATGGAGGGCAGCTGGCTGGATGTGCTGATGAATTAGGGCTGGGGCGTGAGAGAACCGGATGGGCCAAAGATCACTCCTAACCTTTGACCTGAGCAACTGGGCAATCAGTGGGGACGTCCTCAGGCTCGTGAGTAATAGAGGTCTCATTCCTCAGTTACCTTTGTATTCTTAAATTCTCAGACTCCTTAGCTATTTCCAGTGCTTTTGAAGATTTCCCACGCGCATTACTCCCACAGTGTAACAAGCTGGACATTGACTCAAGATCATCTGCGATAAGATAAGGAATATAAGCTGCCATGTGCCAAATTCTTTAGGCACTTCCATAGAACTACCGTGATCCCTTAAACAGTCTTGCAGATTAGATGCTCTTCTCTCCCATTTTGTAGATGGAGAAACAGGCTCACCCAGTTGAGTAGCTTAATTTCACAGTTGCTAAGTGACGGCATGTACGAAACCTGGCCTGGGGGCTCCCTGGCCCTCAGCTGCCACGACTGTCATTTTGCTGGCCATTCTGAAACTGTGCTGGGCCTGAGGCCTCCCGCCGCTACTCCGCTCAGGCCCTAAGCACCGCCTCCCACCTGTGGAGCACAAAGCCTGTTTTTCTCATGTTCAGTAGCTTGCTACAGTGTTTGACCTCTTACAGTGACTGTATTTCTGTTCTTAACAGGAAGCACTTGGTGCCGCCTTCTTTGCGCTGTTAGCCAGTCACGGGTTTTCATTCATTTCACTGATCGCCTTCAGTGTGGAAGAGGCCCCTGAACCCTCACTCAGCTGACTCTGTCAGCCAAAAACAGACCATATGCCTCTGCCGGCCTCTCACCCACTGCCTCTGCCCTCTGACCTAGTTACCAGCTAAAGCGGGAAGTTGACCTTCCTCTAGGCCAGGGTTGGGTAATACAAAACGATTCTAGGGATGTCCTGTTTACCACCAGCGAATCCCCCGGCCCCAAATCCCTTTTCTCCCTGGGTTATCAGCTGTCTGGCCTCTCATCAGACTCAGGGAAATCAGGAAGATAATTGTATTCTTACTAATGTAAGAAAATTATTTAATAAAATTCTTGCCTTTCGAAAGAGTTCCTTAAATTTAAAACAAAAACAAAAACACGGGCCTGGGTGGCCCAGTCGGTTAAGCATCTGACTCTTGATTTCATCTCAGGTCATGGTCTCATGGTCGCGAGCTAGATCAAGCCCCACGTCGGGCTCTACACTGACACAAGCCTGCTTGGGATTCTCTCTCTCCACCCTTCCCCATCTGCCTCCCACCCCCCGCCTGCATTCACACATGTGAGCGCGCGCTCTCTCTCTCTCTTTCTCAAAAACAAAACCAAACATGTTTTAGAACATTGTTTCCTCAGTGTTTCTTACATGTGCTTGTTGTATCATGTCCCCACTGGAGTCTGTGGAAGCCCCAGGAGGGGCTGGGGGGCCCTGATGGCGCATAGCCCAGCCCCTCAACCCAGCATCGCTGCCACTGGGGGATTCTCTACTGCAAACCTCCTTTCTGAGTACTTGGCATTTACCTCTTTAAGTGTCAAAACATGTTTTTCGTCTTCTAAGTATGATGAAAATCTTTAAAAGCCACATTGCATTTCCTGGCCCCCTTAGGCAGAGCAGGCAGGGACGATTTAATCTTGATAATTGAAGAACTTAACAACAAACAAATCCAAGCTTGTCGTCATGCAGGCCTGCTGAGGTCAGAGGCCTCTCACCCCGTCGGAGCCATCCTGGTGCGGATTCTGCAGCCGTTCATCTCCATTGCCATTTGGCTGCTGTTTGTATGCATCCTTCTAGCTGCTTTTCCTTGAGTGCTTCCCCATCTCCCACCCCCACCCTTAATGCAGTGACTCCAGTCTGCGTGGGCTGGGAAACCAGAGAGGCAGAACTGTGTGAACGGGATGACTGTCCTTTTGAAGAAGGCCTATGAGGCCTGGTGCCGGGCTCCAGCATCCACTTGGCCTGCCTGAAGCGTGTGGCGGCCTAACGTGCATAACAGTTACTCATTTTTCTTACCGACTTGTGCTTTGACTAGGCTTGTCAGTGAAGGCTTCTCTCTGCTCCATACAGTGTCAGCTGAGGAGGCCGGACTGGGTGCCAGAGGAGCTGAGGCATCCAGGGAGTGGAGGCCTCACTCCCACGGCTGGCACACAGATGCTGGTAGTTGGCTGGGAGCTCACTTCTCCGTGTGGCCTGGTGACTGGGTTCTGAGGGCAAGTCTTTCTAGAGAAAGAGCCACCTTTTATGACCTAGTCGTGGAAGTAAAATAACACCACTTCCATCATGTTCTTTTAGAGCAGTCAGTGTACCTTCCCAGGTTCAAGGATGGGGGTATAGATTCTACTTCTTGCTGAAGAAGTAGCAAGTTCTTGGAAGAACGTGTGGGTTGGGAAATACCATTGTGCCATTTGGGGGAAGGAAGATCTGCTATAGCTTCCTGTACTACTTTTATTTCTTTTCATGCTTTCCTTGAATTAAGTCAGGGGAAGTAGTTCTTAACCAGTTTTACTTCTTATTAATTTTGCAGTTTGAGCAACCAAGGACCTTTTCCCTCCATTTTTAATTTTTTTTTTTTAATTTTGTGTGCGTGTGAAACATTAACATGGTTCCAGAGATCAAAGCTGTGCAAAGACCTACACTCAGAAAAGGGCCATCTCCCCCACCCGGTATCTTCCATTCCTCCATCCCTGACGTAAGCCGATCTCCTTAGTGTCTAGTTTATCCTTTCTGGCTTTATTGCCCCTTCTGTCTTAGTCAAATGGTAGCATATTATGAATACTATTTTGTACCTTACTTTTTTCACTTACCAGTACATTCTGGAAATCACTCCACATCAGTTCATAGATGTCTCTCCCTCCTCTTGTTTTTAAACAGCTGCAAAGTACTTACTCCATTGTAAAAATGTTTCACAGTATATAGACATTCTCTCTTTTATAGGGGCGTAGAGGTTGTTTCCAGTATTTTGCAATTACAAACAGTGATGCAGTGAATAGTTTGTGCATGTGTATTTTTGTGTTGTTGGGGGTGTATCTCTAAAATAAAATCTTAGAAGTGAGGTTGCCACATCAGAAGGTAAATGCACATGTATTTTTGTGAGGTGTTACCAAATCCCCTCCGTAAGCGTCGCACCAGTGTTTGTTCCCACCAGCCATGAATGCCTTTGCCCCCACAGTCTCGCCAAATATGGACCCTTTGGATGTGGCGATTACTGTTCATTCTTCCTGCCAAAGACTAGGCCACGTTATTTCTTAGGGTCCACTGCCTCTGACATAATGAGTCCGAGAGAAACTGAAAGGGCTCAGAGACAAAAAGGAACCCTTGACATTTTTTCAAGTTACACTGTCACGTCACCAGTGTCAGCCACCGGCCAGAGCTTACCCAGTGTAGCAGGTCCCCTCCTCTTTCGTAGAGGGAGCTTGGGACACAGCTCCAGGCCTTCGCTTCAACCTCTCCCCTTCCCCACTGTCCCCCTGCTGCTGCCCCTTGTAGGCCATGGTCAGAGCATCTCTTACCCTGAAGGCTCCAAGTCTAATGGCAGCTTCCACCCACTGGGCCTCCTTGCTCACGTTCACGCAGTGCCAAACTAGGTCAGGAGGTGAATGGGGCCACTGGTGCTCAGGAGCCAAACTTGTGTTACAAACACCCAGGATGTAATTGGTAAATATAGACTAGGTTTGTATTAAACAGCGCTAAAACAACACAGTAATATTGTAATTATTCTTACAAAAATTAAAAACATATTCAGGGGATTCTGCATATTGAAACCACTTTGGAGCTCAAAACTTGAATTATAAAACCACTCTTTTCAAGGAAAGGCCTGGCTCTCCACTTGTTTAGTGGTTAGTGACCAGTTACCGAGCCCTGACCGGCCCTCGCGACTGCTTTGTCCCACAGCCACAGGCTGTGCAAGCCTCCAAAGTCTCCGAACCCCTGTGGTATTGGCGCCATTTTCTTGCTGTTCAGGCACCTCAACATCTAGAACAGTTGAGAGACCATGAGGCTGGCTAAGGAGGCCAGAGCTTTATTGTCTTGTCAAGGTAGTCTGCTTGGTTTGAGGAGGAAATTTAAATAGTAATTCAGAAAACAAGAAAATAAGGAAACTCTGTTTTTAATAATGTCTCCAGGTGGCATAGCATTACCCCTAGTGTGGTTAGCTCAGGAAGGGGGACCACAGGGCTGCCTGCAGATTTGCTCTTGGAGGCTGCTAGTTCTGTGTGCCCCAAAGTGGCCTGCCTGGGAGAAAGGACCATCGGTGGGGCAGTGGTTTGCCTGTCCTCCAGGAGCAAGGCTCTGATACTCAGATTGTGTCACACACTTCCATGCTCATTATCCAGGGAAGATCCTAAATGTTGAGAGATACTGTAGGCCTCCCAGGTTTGGAGTGTCCTGTCTTCATTATTACTAGTTGTACTAATTATCTTGTTACCTATGAACTGGATTGTAAGATATTACTCCCTATTTGCTGTTATCAGATGAGAACCCTAAAAAGCAAATAGGAATCCAACAGAAACCAGGAAGTCTTAAATGGGAGAGTGGTTTTCCAGAACTTCCCCTTTCTCTGCTCAAAGACAGCTCTTCAAACATTTAAAAGTAGAATTGAAAAGTGCTCCTTACACAGTGAGTTAAAAAAAAAAAACCATGAAACCATATAGTTAATTTAAAAATAAATTTTAGGGGCACCTGGGTGGTTCAGTCAGTTAAGCATCTGACTTCGGCTCAGGTCATGGTCTCACAGTTCATGGGTTCAAGTCCTGCATCGGGCTCTGTGCTGACAGCTCAGAGCCTAGAGTCTGCTTCAGATTTTGTGTCTGCCTCTCTCTCTGCCCCTCCCCTTGCTCATGCTCAGTCTCTCACTCTCTCTCAAAAATAAACATTAAAAATTTTTTAAATACATATATACATAAATAAATGTTAGAAAGGATACAGAAAAGAGTGCCAAGACAGTTCAGGGAAGCGGGGAGAAGGAAAGAATAGTCTTTTCAATAAATGGTGCTGGAACAACTGGTATCCACGTGACAAAAGAATGAAGTTGGACCCCTACCTCACACCATGCACAAAAATTAACTCAGAAGAGCTCAAAACTATAAAACTCTTAGAAGAAAACATAAGCATAAATCTCTATGGCTTGGGTTAGGTAAAGCTTTTTTAGATAGGACACTAAAAGTACATGCAACCAAAGAAAAAATTGTAAAAAGATAAAGTAGGGCCGCCTGGGTGGCTCAGTCAGTTGAGCATCCAACTCTTGATTTTGGCTCAGGTCATGATCCCAGGGTCATGGGATTGAGCCCCATCAAGCACTGAATGTGGATTCTGCTTAAGATTCTCTGTCTCCCCCTTTGCTCATCTCCCCAGCTCATGCTCTCTCTCTCTCAAAAAAAAAAAAAAAAAAAAAAAGATAAATTATATTTCATCAAAATTAAAAACTTGTGCCGCAAACAATACCATCAAGAAAGTGAAAAGACAACACACAGAATGGGAGCAAGTATCTGCAAATCATATATCTGATATTCTAGGACCTAAAATAGTTAAAGGACTCTTACCACTGAATAATAAAAAGGTGAATGACCCATGGGGCACCTGGGTGGTTCAGTCAGTCTGACTTTTGCTCAGGTCATGATCTCGTGGTTTGTGAGTTCAAGCCCCACAGTGGGCTCTGCACTGACAGTGCAGAGCCTGCTTGGGATTCTCTCTCTCCCCCTCTCTCACTGCTACCCCCCCACAAATAATAAATAAATAAACAAACACTTTTTTAAAAAAGTGAATCACCCAATTAAAAAATGGGCAAAGGGGGGCGCCTGGGTGGCGCAGTCGGTTGAGCGTCCGACTTCAGCCAGGTCACGATCTCGCGGTCCGTGAGTTCGAGCCCCGCGTCAGGCTCTGGGCTGATGGCTCAGAGCCTGGAGCCTGCTTCCGATTCTGTGTCTCCCTCTCTCTCTCTGCCCCTCCCCCGTTCATGCTCTGTCTCTCTCTGTCCCAAAAATAAATTAAAAAAAATTAAAAAATAAATAAATAAATAAATAAAAAATAAAAAATGGGCAAAGGATTTGAATAGCTATTTCTCCAAAGAAGATAAACAGATGGCCAGTGAGCCTAGAAAAGATACTCGGTCATTAGTCATCAGGGAAATGCGAATCAAAACCACAATGAGATACCACCTCACAACCACTAGGATGGCTAGAATGAAAAAAAGATAATAGCAAATATTAGTGAGGAAGTAGGGAAGGTAGAAGCATTGTATGTTGGTAGTGGGAAAGTGAAACGATGCGGCTGCTATGGGAAACACTTTGGTAGCTCCTCAAAGAGAACCTCTAGCTGTGCGACCCAGCAGTCCCGCCCCCAGGCATATGGCCCAGAGAAACGGAAATGTATGGCCATGCAAACACTTGTACACAAACGTTCATGGCTCCATTATTCACAGTAGTCAAGAGTGGAAACTTCTACCACTTGATGAATGGATAGAATGTGGTAAACGCATACAATAGAATGTTATTCTGCAATAGAAAAGAATAATGTACGGACATGTGCTATAGCACGGGTAAAGCTTGGAAACATGATGCCTCAGAAGAGAAGGTCAGTCACAAAAGGGCACATATTGTATGATTCCGCTCATGTGAAATGTCCAGAAGAGGCGAATTCACGGAGATAAATTGATGGTTGGTTGCCTGGGGACGGTGGTGGGGGTGGAGTTGGGGGAGAATGGCTAGGGGCTGCTCAGGAACACGAGGTTTCTTTTGGGGGTCATTAAAATGTTCTAAAGTTGATGGTGGTGACAGCTCTGTGAATATGCTAAAAACCATAGATTTTACTCTTTAAATGGGTGCATTGTGTGTTATGTGAGCTGTATCTCCGTAAAGCTGTAAAAAAAAAAAAGAAGAAGAAGAAGATACAAAACCATGTTAGTTTGATCCAATTGTTTCTTAAAGTTCTGTGTCCTAAAGAGTTACATACATTGAAAAAAAAGACTGAGAGGAAATAGAATAAAAATGTTTTAAATAACTATATCTAGATAGTGGAATTATGGGTGTTTTCTGTAATAAATACGTATTATTTTTATAATTGGGGAAACAGTTGGCGGGCCTGGGGGAAGGGTCTTCCATTGTGCTTTCCCCTGGACACAGCAGTCCTTTGTGAAACCCTGATGGCGCCAAATCGTGTGTGACCAAACCTTAGGAGCAGAGGCACTGAGCTCTCTTTGGAACAAAAAAAAAGCAGGGTTGGCCTTGGCCTCCTGCCATTTGTTACAGGAAAGTTTACACTAAAAAATTAAGTAAATTTGTAATTTACTCTGGAGTTTAGCTTTTAATAAAAACTATGTCCCAGGGCGCCTGGGTGGCTCAGTCAGTTAAGCATCCAACTTCAGCTCATGATCTCGCGGTTTTTGAATTCAAGCCCTGCATCGGACTCTGTGCCGACAGCTCAGAGCCTGGAGCCTGCTTCAGATTCTGTCTCCCTCTCTCTCTGCCCTTCCCCGGCTTATACTCTGTCTGTCTCTGTGTGTGTCTCTCTCTCAAAAATAAATAAACATTAAAAAATAAAAAATAAACTATATCCCAAGAGCTTCTCAGACACTCATGATGGCCTCCTTCAGCTTCAGGCCGTCGGACTCTCCAGGCCTTTTTTTGGAAGTCATTTTGAGAAAGTTACCCTATCTGAACGTATGTATATAGTTGAAATGGTGAAATGAATATTCTCACATTCCTTCCTGCAGGCAAATAGCAATGTTAGGAAACACACGCATATTTATTCTTTAAGCTCTTACATTTTTATGACATTCATCGGAAATGAGTTCTTTCTAGTAGCCTGGTGAAGCCAGATTTTGTTCATAAAGCTGCTTCAATGCATTGTCAGTGTTTTGCTGCTCTTGGATTTTTCTTTGTTCCAATGAGTTTGTGAAGAGAGAAGCCTGGAGAAGGAACTGTTGAAAAGGAAAAACAACCTGCTTGTCGGTTATTTCAGAAATTTGTTTCCACATCGTATGCATTTGGCTTGGAACATAAATTGTGAAATAGCCTTTGTTTCTTGCTCTTTTGTGCTAAACCCGTTTGCTGTGAATAACTAGTGTTGTAAAGAAAGGTTAATAAAGGGTAGACTCCCCCACGTGAGAAGGGAAAGTAACCAATCCTCTTATGTTGCCTACAGATCTAAGCAAGACACGTGCTGCCCTGTGTGGGCACAACTTGGCAATGTCTAAATACCCGGGGGAGGAGGACATTGTTCTTGGATGGGTGTTTACTCAGAAGCCTGTGTAGATAATCTGATGAGACTCAAAGACCGTAACCTCAGAGAAGCTGGACCATATCCCCTTGGGGGCTGGGTGCAGATGTTCAGGCAGAGAGAAAAGTGATTCCCAAAACCATGTCCCATCTGTGGCATGACTGAGTGCTCAGTGATCACAGACTTCTGCTCCTGCATCTAGAACCTGGTGCTAGAAATGTCTTGGTTAGGGGTGCCTGGCTGGCTCAGCCGGTAGAGCATGTGGCTCTTGATCTCTGGGTTCAAGCTCCACATCGGGTATAGAGATTACTTAAAATCTAAAAAAAAAAAAAAAAAAGTCTTGGTTAATATCAAAAGATACTACAGCACTGGAAAGAACAGAGGTACTGTATATCCACTGAAGTGTTGGAATGACCAACATGTATTATTTTTTAAACAAGAGTTTAGTTGTTTTTATTTTGAGAGAGAGAGTGTGTGCTCAGGAGAGGGGCAGAGAGAGAGGGAGAGAAAGAGCCCAATGTCAGTGCAGAGCCCGATGCAAGGCTCAGTCCCACAAACCGTGGGATCATCACCTGAGACAAAGCCAAGAGTCAGACACTCAACCGACTGAGCCACCCCGGCGCCCCCAGAGTTAATTTTTTTTTTTTTAATGAGACTCACCAACATTCCTAAGGGACACCCATGAAAATACCCGAATTTAAAGGACTCCTAGAACACAAAATGTCCCCTGATAGTCTCCCCTTATGTGCGATAACATTAGATTAAAAACCACAAGCAAACTCCCAGACCCCCAAGGAGAGAGATGGCATCTGCTCTGACAAGACTAGTGGACAGGTGGGTGCCACTCAGTCCACTAGGCCCTGTACAAGCTCAGTGACCGGTTCCCCTGCCTCGGACCCTCAGAAGTCCAGGCTTCAGAAAAGTCCATGTAGGTACATGCCACAGGCCTTTGGGGTACTCACAAGTCATCAGATCTCCAAGCGTCAGGTCCACGAGCACCAGGCCACCTGGGTACAGTCCCCCTGGCCAAGGCACACAGCTGTGATGTGGGCAGTCACAGCTGCCTGCCACAGACAGCGCCGGCATGAGCACACACACACTAAAAGTGTGAAGAGGGCGAGAGCATCTGACGTGCGTTATGGCCGCAGACAGCCCATAGGGTCAGAGCAGATACATTTGTACAAACCGTAGAGGGAAGAGAAAGGGTGAACAACTCGCTGATTTCTGCGTTTCTAGTTTTTTTGGTCTTTGCTTTCCAAGGCAAATTGTTTCTGTAAGGCCATAGTCTAATTAGAGACCTCAGCATAAGGAAATGTCTTGTCCACCAGGTGCCAGTCACACCACCTTCCTCCCTCGGGACAGAGCAGGTGGAGATCAGGGAGAAGGAGGCTCTGAGTCAGGCTGTGCTGATAAATGAGGGGCCTCAGGCAGGACACTGAATGGTTCCAAGTCCGTTTCCTCATCCCTAAAATAGAAGTAAGGGTTCCATGTTTCTGGGGCATCGTAGGGCATAAATGAGGGAGCCTGAGAAACAGTCTTATCACGGGGCCTGGCGCAGGGTCAGGGGGCAGCAACAGTGACCACGGTGGTGGTCAACAAGCATTACCTGCACTGCCAGGTGCCCTGCCACACCCTACCTGGCCCTCTCCACGCCAGGGTCCGTCATCTGATGATTAGCCTTGGAAACCAGAAACTAACTCAAATTTGTCCTTCTTCCGCCTTACACGCTGGCCATGCTAGATGTTTAAGACAGGTTGTACCAAGTGGAGGTGAGACCCAGGGTATCTCACTGGGCTGACTTGGGGAGAAGAGCTGTAGGAATTACACAGAATTCTCGAGAGCGAGCTCTCTCTAATCCAGGGCTGTGGTTCTCAACCTCACCTGTTCGGGACATCAATGAGAGAGCTTCTGAAAATTCTGATACTCGCTTAAATGAGTATCTCTGGGTATAGGGCCCAGTGTAAGCACCCTTCCTGCCTCTCTCTCGCCCAAGAGGGCTGTGGGTTCACAAGAACCTGGCTGACTGTAGGAGTCCTGGGCATGGGACGTTTTCGGGCTGCTTTGTGAGGACCAGCCTGATGGTTATATGTCCAGGAAGCCTCAGCTGGAAGAGGTAGGCAGACATTTAATCAGAGGTGTCATTAGTCAAAAGTGGGTACCAAGGTAATTTGGGAGGCAGGACAATCTGGTTGAACTGATTGTATGAAATAATTAGCTGGTTCACAGGAAGACGGGTAGTAGAAGAAAACAGACAAAGAGGAGTTTTTATCTGTGATGGTGGCTTTTGTTTCTCCCTTTTTCTATTCACTGACATAATGTGAGACTTGTAATTTATAGGAAAGAAATACAACTCCCGTGGTCGCCCATCTCTATAGGAAGGGAACCTTCAGTGACTTTGTAAAAATAAGCACCTGTCTTGTTCTCCAGTTGCTTTCCAGCTAATTTTGGTTCCTTTTCTTTTGCCAGTTGCCAGAGGCTCCACCCTCGGAGGAGGAAGAACAGGAAGCCTGGGTGAATGCCTTGCTTGGAAGAATGTTTTGGGACTTCTTAGGAGAGAAATATTGGTCTGATCTGGTGTCTAAGAAAATCCAAATGAAACTCAGCAAAATAAAGGTATCGTTTTCCACACGAGAGGCTTCCAATTTTCATACTTCTTAATTTGGAAGTTTTGTATCATTATGTCGTAAGTGAAAAATAATTTGGCTTGAAGCATATAACATATGAGAACAACAGCTGTGACCTCGGCCCTATGACTAACCATACCTGGGGACTTAATGAATGTTCCTGTTTACACTTTCCTTTTTGTTGCCCACATTGTTATCTATTTTAGGTGATAGCCCAGAATCTGATGTGGGAAAATGTGAGCTTTTGTAGCTGGTTTGTCGTGTAGACCACTGCTATCCTTCAATTAGTAAGGAACTTAAATTGTATTCCTGGAGCCCACCTAGCCTCACCGTCTAGGGGCCGCGCCATCCTTGCTGAGAAAAGTGCCAGACTACAAACCTCTTTCCCAAGTCGCGCTGCCTCTCCAGGCCGGGAAAGTTAGCATGGAACTCTAAATGTGTCTGGGTTTGACCTTTACTTCTGGCCAGATGGTATTTTATTTTGGGCTCTCTCTTTGCTGAAAAACACCAGTCCTTGATCCACTGATCAAGGGCCCACTTGGAAGTAATTTTAAACTGCATAAATATTACTCACGATTGCCACTAAATGAGTAACTTGGTACCACCTCTGCCAACCCAGAGACCTTGTTTAGGTTACTTAGAAGTAAGTTTTTGACCAAGCGAAGACCCAGCCAAGGAAGAGTCACTTCGGTCCCCAAATCGTCACTGAGAAGTTGCACAGTCAGCAGCTTAAATCAGTGGATCTTTCTGGGTCATAGATACCTTTGAGACGCAGAAATGAATGGATTCTTTCCATAGAAAAATGCGTAGTGATGCAGAATTTTGCCCATGACTTCAGAGAGTTCAAGGACTCCAGGTTAGGAAACGGTGAGCTAAGGTAAAATTGCATTAGAAGGAAAATGTGGGCATGGAGAAGCTTCGATGTGACTTTTCGTCTTTCCTTTGGGTGACAGACCAAGCCCCGGGTGACAGATCAAGCCCTGGCAGGCTGTGTGTGCCAGCCGGAGGCCAGTGTCCTCTCTTCCCTAACCCCTGATGAAGAGGAGAGGCTGCCTTCTGAGCTGGAAGAGTGCATTTCGAGGCAGAATTCGGGGCAGGGATTTGGGGGGGCTCAGTTGACACAGGTCAGCTGTTGTTTTTCAGGTAGATTGAGGGTTGAAACCGCTCTGCCAGCCGGGTCCAAGAGGAGGGCAGGAAGTGGCGGTAACCCTCCCGTGTTTGTAAACAGGCAGCCGCACTGGAGCTCACTCAACCTCTTCCCTCTTTCTGGAGAATGGTGGAGAGCTTGAGTTCCTGGGTCAAGACACGCAAGCGGGGCCAACACTCCTCTTTTCCCAGAGGCCTTCCCCGAGCGTGAAGGCTGGGGTCCCTGGCATGGGAGGCAGAGGGCAGGGCATACCTCAGCTCCAGACAGGACACTGCTCTCCCTGTTACACACATTCGCTTCTCTCGGGTGCTGGAAGTCCATGGAACCTCTGCCCTCCTGGCGGAGATCGGTGGGCTCTCTCATCCCAGAGGAAGTTGAGGGAAAGTCTGTCATTTTCATCTTCTCCCCCTGCTGGTCACGGGCTTTTTCAGTTTACAGACTTAAAGCTGCCTTTTGTGTTGTGAGGTCAGAAGCGCTAGAAGGTTAGGATGGAGAAAAGTGGCCTAGATTCAGTAGTACCAGCAGTTCAGAGGCAGGGACTGTGCCCCCTCCATTGCCAGCCTCAGCAGCTCCACCTTGACCCTAGCTGCTAGCCCTGACTGCCCCCCTGCAGACCAGAGGACACCCTGGATGTGATGGAATAAGCAGAAGTAGGATATTACTCAAATTCTGAACCTCCTACCACCCTTGCCAAGAGAAGTCTTACTATCACCAGTGTCCAGATATCCCGGGAAGGACTAAACCTGGTAGCCAGTGTTGGTTAACGGCCAGTACAAGAGCCCGCACAGCTGTCTGCTGTGACAAAGATCTCCCCTGTCTCCTGCTTTCCCCTGAAGGCCTGACATGTGGAGAACTCTTTGATGTCCTTGCCCTGCAGTCTCAGTTTGTCACCCTCCCATGTGAGAGTGACTCATGTTGTGAAAGAGCAGCCCTGTGTGTGTATCTGGTGCCCAGTGATGGTTTAAAGCAAGCTGACTTTCTGCCCCGACAAGCAAGTACATTCTTGGCCCCAGCCGGCCCCTCCCAACACCGCCATGGGGCCTCAGTCATCATGGGCCTCTTGTGCCCCGGGTCAGCAAATGTTGTTACCGCAGACAACTTCCAGCGTTCTCCCCCACCAACCTGAGAATGTTCCATACACCTGGATGTCCAGCTGGGTTTACTCGGGAGGGTAAAGAACATGCAGTGGGTTCTTACCTCACGGTGGTGCCTTTGGGTGGGAAGAAGAGAGTTTCTGGTTGAAAAGAGCAGAAGGAGTGACTTTTCCTTGCCTTCCCCTACAGAGTACGAAGGAGGCTGACCAGGCTAGGGCCTGGACCTGAGAGTTTTGATTCAGATCAGTTGTGATTTGGAGGGGGAGGGTGCTTAGAGATGTTCTAGAATCTTGGAGTTGGGCACTCTGGTGAATAAGTAGGAAGCCAGGTCCTGCTGAGTCCCTCCCCGTTCTGCTTACTGGTGATTAGAGCCCAGCTCAGCCCTACCGAGTCTTTCTCAGTCCCCAGTCCCACAGCCCTTCCCTTGTCTTAGATCTCTCCTCTGCCCTTGCGGGGAACTGCAGGGCACAGGATAGGAGGACTGGGACGTTGGACAGGAGTCTGGGAACTCAGACCCTCTCTGCATTCACTCCCCTTGGTCAGTGTCGGACTGCTGTTCCCACAGAAACCCAGCGTGCCCCTGACTCACTGGGTATTAGAGTGCTGATAATAGACAAAACAGTCTGGGGCAAGGGTGCGAGAATTTGGCTACATTCTTGGCCAAGTAGCATTCTGTAGGCTGACAGGGAGGCCAACTGCCACATAACACTGATGCCTTGGAAGAAGGTTTTCCAAATACAGCAACCACCAATTAATTCACATGCACGTTTGAGTACTGTCTCTAGTCACATTTTGTCCATCACAGCCATCATAACCTCTCTAATTTCAGTATATTGCATGTCTTACACATGCAGTTCAGGTGAAAGAAACATGGATGGGTTAATTCTGTCATCTTGAGGCAAAGTAGGAATTTCTAAGCATATGAGTACTCAGATTATTTTCTTTAGAGCAAATTCCGACTGATGCTATATTAGTTGGAGTCCCAGCAGGAAACAGCACACTCAAGGGGAGTAACCTGAGAGGAGAGTTGATTAAGGGGAAGATTTATAATGTGTGGGCCAGTGTAGGAAAACCAAAAGGGACAGGGCAGGACCCAGGGCTGGCAGCTCCCTGTAGGGGAGGGTTACCGCTCCCTGTAGGGGCAAAAGCAAGGAGCAATTACCAGGCCTTGGGCAGCATGGCTGTGTTGCCTGTCTGACAGGAGTGGTGGCCTTCAACAGAGGGAGGAGACAAATCCCTGACAATACTCTTCCCCATGTACCTCCCTTCTTCCCTGCCATTGGTGTATCCCATGGGTCAAGCCCAGCCAGAAGCCAGAGGGCAGGGTAGCCCATTGATGTGGTTTGCACAGACCAGTCTCTCGGGGTAGAGTGAGGAACTCGAATCCAGGGTAGGCAAAAGGAAAATGTCAAGCACTGGTTCAAGGGATGTGATTTTTTTTTTCCCCAAGGATTTTAATAAACACCATGAATTTGCCTATCAGAAACGTTGGAGCAGTTAGTAGTCTAAGAGAGGTCCACTTTCCCACACTGTAGCCAACTCTAGTGACCTGATCAACATGGCTGACACCTTCTCCTCAGTCAGGTCTCTAGCCAGACAGCACTCTTCACAGAAGCCTTCGCTGACTTCCTTGGCCAAAATAGCCACCTCCCACCCACACCCCAGCTCCCTCTATCCCACTACTTGCCTTACTTTCTCTGTAACACTAATCACTCTCTCAGGTTATTTATTTGTCTACTTCTTTATCTGTTTCCACCTCTCCAACATAAACCCCACGAGAGCAAGGACCTCGCCTGACTCGTCCACAGGTCTCTCTGTAGGATGATGCCTAGTATGTGGTACGTGCTCCATAAATTTTGATTAGATGAATGTGTCCCCAAAACCTTGACCGTCGTTCCTTCTGAGAGTATGTTGAATTCTAACATTGACCGGGTAACTAACGTCTCATTCATTGTTTACTTCTTTCCTCCAGCTCCCCTACTTTATGAATGAACTAACTCTGACGGAACTTGACATGGGGGTGGCTGTGCCAAAAATCCTTCAGGCCTTCAAGCCTTATGTTGATCACCAAGGTAACTCTTAATTGCCTCTAGCAGAGAATCGCCCATTTGTACGGGTGTTAAAATGTCTTAAAATGTCTCCATCACAGCAGATTGAATACCAAAGCTTTGTGTATAGAGGGGGTTTGGGGCCTTTTTAAGCATCTGTCTCATGTCAATTGTCTTTTGTTCTTAACAGTCACAGCTTTCAGCCGATAGGGAATAGATCCTAATTCTTCTAGTCTCTCAGATCCTTGAAGGTCCTCACCCAGCCCAAACATGCCCATGTACCAGTTGGTGGGGCCTGGGCATTTGTGTGATTTAGAAAATAGCCCCTGCCCTGGATGGCTGCAGCCCTTGCTAGGGCTTTCAGCCCTGCTCGCCCCCAACGTGCACCTGCCCCAGCCTTCATCCCTTACCAGGTGCTGCCATTCTTCATATGCATTCGCACCTTTGCGTTGCCCCAGCTTCTAGGTTGCAGATTCTTTGACCTTCATGTTTCGCATCTTGATGTTCCTTCCCACGCCTAGTAGGCGCTCAGTAAGTATTTGAAAAAATGAAGACGTGTTGTCAGCAATATTTTGAGAGTATCTCTCTCTGCTGGGGGAGGGTGCTCAGATTTGATTTTTAAGACATGCTCCTGACACCTTATTTACACCTACTCTTGTGAGTTGGGGCAGAAAGAACTGATTAGGATGTATAGAGTTTAAATAAAATTATGATGTAAAAGGGGCACCTGGGTGGCTTAGTCATTTGAGCGTCTGCCTCTTGATCTCGGCTTGGGCCTTGATCTCACGGTTGTGGATTTGGGCCCCATGTTGGGCTCTGCACTGGGTGTGGAGCCTACTTAAAAAAAAAAAAAAATGGACATAAAGACTTGTGTGTATTTTGTGTCACGTGGTTTTAAAAGAACCATGATGGAGGAGTGCCTGGGTGGCTCAGTTGTTGAGCATCAGACTTGACTTCAGCTCAAGTCATGATCTCACGGCTCATGAGTTCGAGCTCCGCATCCAGCTCTGTGCTGACAGCTTAGAGCCTGGAGCCTGCTTCACATTCTGTGTTTCCCTCGCTCTCTGCCCCTCCCCCACTTGCATTCTATCTTTCTTACTCAAAAATAAATAAACATTAAAAAAAATAAAAGTTTAAAAAATTTTAAAAAAATAAAAGAACCGTGATGGAAAATGTAGTACACAGGAATGGGGGGAAATCAGAGGCGCAAGCCAGGTAGGCGAGAATAGTCCATGAACAGGCCGGGAAAATCTCTCCATCGTGGAAGTGTTCGACTTCTTTTATGTAGTATTCCTTTCCAGATGCACCTCTTTCCACCTAAACCAGATTGACATTATTCCTCAAAGGCACAGGAACAAGGTGGAGAGAAAATAATTACAACTTTCCGAGGGTGATATCTGTTTTGAAGTAAATGTTTGGTAAATTTATAGCATCTATTTTTGTCTCTGTATAGCTGTATCAGATGGCTCTTGAATAGTTTAATGAAATCATTTTCAGTGTTGTATACATTTGATGTGAATACAAAGAGATTTTTTTCTAGCCCTACAATTATTGCAGCTCTGATGATCTCTTTAGCAATATTTCAGCCTACAGTGAGCCCATATTTCCATGCTTTTAGTATTACATGGATTTCAGAGATAGACCAGAGTGTTATTTACAAGTCCAAAAGTCCACCTAATACCTGCACGTTAAGATCACCTGTAACCCCTTGATCATGTCTACACTTTGGTAAATCTGAGTGTTCCTGGGTTTGGTTAATTTATGGTTCACAAAGGGTAATTCTAGAAAAGATAATTTGCAAACAACGGTTTAGCTAGAGTTCTTTTAACTACATGTGAAAATTTTAAAGGTACATTATTTATATGTTGAGCACCTAGCTAGGATCTCCACCTCATCGGTGTATGAGGGCTGCCTGCCTGTCTTCCTCTGGCTCTGGTGGGCTCTGGGCTCCCCTTTGCTCTTGGCTTTGTGAGGAATTGACTAGTAACAGGCTGGTAAATGATCAGCTAACATACACCTCAGGCTTAAAGAAAGTTAGTAAATAATACGTGTACGTGCTGTATTTCCTAATGTGTTAGCAGTCTGTTATCTCTGTCCTTTGTTGAACTAATAGAAATTTCCAGCAAGAAAGAAGCAGGGCCACAGCTGGGCTTTGCTGTATCTAAGGAGTGTCCCCGTAGCTTTGAACTCTGCTGCTTCCCAGGGCAGCTTGGTCAGGCTTTGAGTGAAATTCACCAAATGCCTAAGCCTCTTTCCTCTTCCTCTGGAGCAAGACATTTCACTACCCAGATCAAAGCTTTGCCAGTTTTTAATCCATTCGAGGCTCACTTAACTCCTTTCAGGGCAAGCTTTAGACATCTGCCTGCTTATGTAATAAGGAAGGAAATGTTATGAAAGAAAGGAATGATAAAAGACATAAAGCCTGTGGGTTTTAAAAGTTTGATCAAATTAGGTTTTCCCAAGTCTGCAAAGGATGCTTGTGATGGTACAACAGACATAAACGTAAAGGAAATGTGCTGTTTTGGATTCCATTGCTCTAAGGGAAACTTTACTTTGAAGGAAATGAAAATCAAGAGTGACTGGCTAAAATGGACTCTGGAAAGCAGAGCTCACCTTCCGGGGAAATACAAGCCCAATGAAGAAGGCTTCCACAGCCCTAAAGATGGGGCACCTTCTGGGGGAATCCCCCACACACCCTTTTTTTCCCCCTTTTTTGTTTCCTAACTTACTTGTCGGAGACAATGGCTGGGGGGTGGGGGTGCAGATACTCGGGCCAAGGCTGACTGGATCACTCCGTCCTCAGGATGAGCGATGAACGGTGGTTCTGAGCACAGCTCTGGGGCCGGGCTGTGGGATTCACAGCTCCTTGTCCTTGAGCAGTTTCCATAAACCTTGCTAACCCCTCTCTGAAGTGGGGAGACTGTGACTTGATGGGCAAGGCTGGTCTAGCACTCAGTGAGTTATTGCATGGAAGGTACCTGGAAGGCGTGATGCCAAGGGAGTGCGGTAAGTGCAGGCTATTATTTTTACCATTGATAGTGGTGCCTTCGCTGCTGCTGCTCTGGGAGAGTTTAGAGTGTAGGTGGCTATGGTGCCCAGTTGACCCATTTTACAGGAATAAACGGAAAGAAAAAGGCCATCCTCGGCTGTCGTGGCCTTGCCACTAAAAGGAGCAACGTCTGTAGTTCCTCTGAATGAAATCACATGTCGGCCACCATCGGCCTGTCTGAGTCCCAGGACACACAGCCAGTTGAATGACCACCTTCCCCAGGGGCGTCTTCGCTCCCCATCATTGCAGGTGGCTGGAAGAGGGGAAGACTTGTCCCTTGGAAACTGGCTGTGCACCTGCTGCTTCATCTCTGACCCCTGCACACTCCACACGCACCTCTGACTGAGGGCCATGCGTGGGTCTCCTTTCTTCCTTCAGGCCGCATGGCAGTCAGATGCCCTGGAGGGTCAGAGCAGCGCCTACCGGCATGTCAGTCAATGTCAGGATGAACCGAGGATGTGGGCTCTGACCCCTCAGGCTCACAAATTCATTTGGTCTTCAGGACTTTGGCTGCATGTATTTAAACCTACAAATAGGCACTGAGCGTCCACCACAGACAGAGTGCCATCTATTTCAAGATTCCCAAATAACAGCCCAAGCTTTGACAGAAGGTGTTGGATTCTGTGGCAAGAGTACCGTGTCCCACAGGAACAGAAACCTTGTCTGTTTTCAGAAATGCCTTTGGTCATGACCAGTGGTATCTGCCATCTACGACTTGCCTTCCGGACCTTGACCTTTAGTGCCTGGTGCCTTTATCAGGTGCTGGGACCGAAGTTACTTTGCCACTGAGTATTGCAGAAAACTGGAACCAGAGCCGGTCTGTGACCTGCCCATTCCTTCCACTACGCCCTTGTTAAGAACCTAGAGGAGAGGGGCGCCTGGGTGGCTCAGTCGGTTGGGCGGCTGACTTCGGCTCAGGTCATGATCTCGCGGTCTGTGAGTTCGAGCCCCGCATCGGGCTCTGTGCTGACAGATCAGAGCCCGGAGCCTGTTTCAGATTCTGCGTCTCCCTCTCTCTGACCTCTCTCTCCCCTGTTCATGCTCTGTCTCTCCCTGTCTCAAAAATAAATAAAACGTTTAAAAAAAAAAACCAAGAGGAGAGGTGCGCCTGGGTGGCTCAGTCGGTTAAGCGTCCGACTCGATTTCAGCTCAGGTTGTGTTCTCACGATTTGTGAGTTCAAGCCCCTGTTCGACTGACAGTGCAGAGCCTGCTTGGAATTCTCCCTCCCCCCCACCCCCCACCTTTCTCTCTGCCACTTCCCCGCACGCACTCGTGCACACTCTCACTCTCTCAAAATAAATTAAGAAGAAGAAGAAGATACAGGAAAACAGCAGCCCAGAGTTGAGCACAGTGACAGGGCCAGACTGTGGGGCTCAGCACTGACAGGAATGGGCCCACACTTTCTGACCGGATCATGCGGCAGAAAGAAAAATTACTTTTTTGTGGAACGGGAGAAAAATACCATTTTGTGGAATTTGGTTGGGATGGAAGAGAGGAGACTGATTCGATCAATCTTGAGAGGCGGAGCAGTTTCCGAGAACAATTACAGGTAGACAGAGCGGCATCAGTCCTAAAAGACACACCCAGATACAAGGAATGCTGGTTTTCTGTGGTATTTGAGTGAGCAGTATGGCATCAGGAACAAGACAGTCCCTGGTGTGCTTTTCTCAGAACCTGTAACTCCAACGTCTGTTCTTAGTAATATATTATTAAATGTTCCATTTTAAGAAGTTTGTTCTTTGGATGCCAAATGTTGATTCTCAAAGTGGAAACCAACCAGTAACAGTTAAAATCAGCAGGAAACAGAGGAGCAGATGACACAAGGGCCAAGTTCAGGTGAGCGCGGCTTTCGGTTCTTCTAACCTCGCCGAAGGAACGGGTGCCCTGTTGAACCTACTTCGGTGAGACTGATGCCTTTTAGTTACTTTAACAGTGGCGAAACCGTGAGCTGCCGAGAGAAATTACTAGATTTATGTGGCCCCAGTGAGACTGTTCCTGTGTCCATGGCGTCTGTCAAATAGAATATCAGGAGAAGGCCAAAGGATCTGTATTCTAGTTGTCTCTAGTGACACTAAGGCGTGCCAGTCTGCACCAGGTGGCCTTAGGCCGTCTTTATCTGTCTTCAGGCATAAGGTGCCTGAGGGCAGGGATTCATCTCAGTGGCTTCAGCTCTGACATCTTGCACTGAGAACTCAAGGAACATTTTCGGTGGAGCAGGTCAGCAGTCTCCTTCTGAGCAGTGGCAATGGTGACTGATCCTTCCCTCATGAAGCTGGAGAGTGGAAAAACAGCCATTGGAACTCCTCACAGGTGCTGGCATGAAAACCGACTGAAGTCGTCATTGTCCGTTTTGTTCCCCATGTTGCCACATCACGTACCAATGGTACAGGGACTTGTTAGTCATCAGCTACTACTCTTCACGTGAGGACCGCTTACGTGGGGGAGATCTGTTACAGACTGAATGTTTGTGTCCCCTGTCCCGTCCCCCTCCAAATTCAAATGTTGAAGCCCTAACCTGCAATGTACTGATATTTGGAGGTGGCGCCTTGGGGAGGTGACCAGGTTTAGATGAGGTCCTGAGGGGGAAGGGTCCTCATGATGGCATCGGTGCCCTTATGAGAAGAGACCAGCCAGCTAGCTTGCTGTCTCTGTCTGCCGTGTGAAGACACAGTGAGAAGGTGGCCTTCTGCGAGCCAGGAAGAGAGCTCTCACTGGGAACTCACTAGGAACTGAATTGGCCGGCACCTTGATCTTGGACTTCCAGCCTCCAGGACGGTGAGAAATAAATATCTGTCGTTAAGCCAACCCAGTTTATGGCCGTTTGTTATAGTGGCCCAAGCAGGCTAATAGGAGACCCTTTGTTTTCATGGCCTTTCTGGAGAACCTCTCTGTACACTGATTGCCATACTCCTGTTTAAAGGCTTCAAAATTGTCCGGCTCAACGTTTGGTTTTTGTCCTCGAGTGCTAGAGCAGGCGGTTATAGAGAGCAGCATTTTATTTTATTTTATTTTATCTTATTATTTTTTTCAATATATGAAATTTATTGTCAAATTGGTTTCCATACAACACCCAGTGCTCATCCCAACAGGTGCCCTCCTCAATGCCCATCACCCACCCTCCCCTCCCACCCCCCATCAACCCTCAGTTTGTTCTCAGTTTTTAAGAGTCTCTTATGCTTTGGTAGAGAGGAGCATTTTAAATGAAATGCCTCGCGAAAGGGTCTTAACGTTTGTCCAGAGCACAAAAGAAAGAGCTCTCTGCACCTACATTCATGCGGGCTAGTCGTGTTCAGCTTGGTGAGCATTGAGACCCCGGTCACGGAGCAGGGCGGGTTCCCATCCTTACATTGTTGACGCAGATTGTCCGCACCGAGAAGACAGCCTTTCTAGTAACTGTTCATTTCATCTTTCACTCATACTGGCAGGAGCATCCTGACTCACCCATTATGTAACCGTGTGGTCTCAGCTCCAGGTTGTGTGAGCTCCAGGCTTTTCAGGATGCTTTTTGGCTTGCTGAATCATTGTCACAGAAGAAGATTTTTCTTTGCACCTAATGCTAAAATAGTCTTCCCCTCATCTAAATGCAAGCATGTCATATTAAAGTAATCTGTTGGAATGGCTGCAGTTTATATCTGGTTTTAAAAGTTCTCAGGCCAATCTTGACTCCTTCATATTCTCCCTGAGAACCAGGGCTGAACATGGCCCTGTGGGTGGGCCTATTGGGGCATACACAGTGATACGAAAACAGACCCTGCTCCTCAGGCAGAGGCTCCATCAGATAGATGTCCATGCTCCGTGCTCTCCCCAGCCCAGACAGGACTCTCTGCCTACCTAGTGCCCCATTGGCCCCGTGGCTTTCTCTGGGCTGGTCCCCGTCTGCCATGGCAACAGCGGGAACCTAGGCTGGAGCAAAGAGTCATGGAAGTCGCAAAGTGGGCTGGCGACAGCAGAGAGAGGGAAGAGCCCCAGCTGGGATGGACACAGCCCTCCCCTGAAGAGGCAGCGCAGCCCCCTTGTGCACATTAGGAAGCCCATAAACAGAGGTCTAGAAAGTTCCAGTGGAACTCAAGCCCCAGTCCACATGCCAGGGCTCCATGTGCGCCTTCCCTCTGCCTTCCCCACCCCAGCTCCTAGCAGAGGGAGCTCTGGACCACACATCGCTGGGCTGAATGTCCCAGTTATTGGGGCATAAGCCAGCAGTGCACTAAGCTATAGTCACACCTCCTCGTTTAAAGAAACGAACAAAACCTACTTTATAAGAAGTAAAATTGTGATGCCTTTAACATGACCATCTTCAGAGGCACTATATACTATTAATATTTATTGGAAGCCTGACCAGGGTTTTCAGAAGAAGTTATTTCTGAATATATACAGCAGCCAGGTAGTTTGACTCCTATCGATTCTCAAGTTAAAAAAAAAAAAAGTGGAGGTATTATACAGCGATAAATATCTTCTTTATTGATATTCTATCTATATTGAGTTGAAAACCTATTAATATCTAGCCTTTTGCCCTATTTCCTTCTCCTGGAAGTGATTCTGACTAAATGTCTTTATAAAAGCAGACGTACCCTTTGTTTCCAGTAACAGTACCTTTGAAGAGCAAGCTAATTGATGATTTTTAACTGCTTAACATAAGCAAGAAATAATGCAGTTTTGTGAGTTGCGACAAACAAGACAGTCACAGTTGATCTGCATATCACTTAATGTCATTCATGGAAAATAATTACCTCCAATTATGATGAAAAGAATTTGTTGAAAACAAAATGGAAATTATTCTGCCTTTAGTGAAGAATTATACCATTAGTGCTTCTTGAGGTTAAGCAAAGCTTTTATCTGAAATGGTGGCCAAATAGGGGATAAGTTATTTACTGTAATTGCTTGAAAATGCTGCTGTGTGTGAACAATGGTTTTAGATTAGTTTCCTGCTTCCTTTCAGATGTTGTCATGTGTCTAATGAGGATCTATAAAGTTTATTAACATTTAAACACCCACATGAAGGATCACATTTTGATTGAAAGTCCATGAAGTGTTACAGAATCCTGAGCTGAAAAATCACAGCCTGGCATGTTCTATTGCCAAATCACAGAATCCTGGTGTAGAAGGTCATGAGATGATCCCTGTTTGCATTTTAGACTTCTGGTCAGTGACCACTTCTGTTGGTAGGCCATCCCAGTGACATTCCACAAAACTTAGATATGATCTCATTGACACTGGTATTTTAAACCAGGGTACAAAGTGGTTACCCCACTTTATCTGGATAATTCTGGGGCTTGAACATTAATTATTTTATTTCCATTACTAGGCAATTTCCAGAGAGAAAAGGGTGCTAAAAGTTTTTGTCCCTATCTTTATCATACTGAGCTCAATCTGGAGCATTTTCTGTGCTCCACTGTCCCACCAACATGAGATAATTTCAAGACAGTGGTTCTCACATGTGTCTTTAAAGAATAGCCCAGCTTTGGGGTGCCTGGGTGGCTCAGTCGACTAAGTGTCCAACTTCGGCTCAGGTCATGATCTCACAGTTCATGGGTTCGAGCCCCGTGTTGGGCTTTTTGCTGACAGCTCAGAGCCTAGAGCCTGCTTTGGATTCTCTCTCTCTCTCTCTCTCTCTCTCTCTCTCTCTCTCAAAAATAAATAAACATAAAAAAAAAAAAAGAATAGCCCCTCTCTTCTGCCTCATAACTGGCTGGGAATCAGCAGACTTTCTCCTGGCTTTGCCCTGGGTCAAGTCATCTCCTGTTGGGAGTGTATTTTCTTACTAAATGTGAGAAGAACCCAGAGGACTGGATCCTTCCAATGCTGACAGGTTCGCTAAGCTCACTGTGACCGTTGTAATGGATATTCACATGTTGGCAAGCTGACAAACGCTTGAACCATTTCCAGGAGCTTTTCTTCGTGTGACCTCCCCTTCCCTTGTATGCAGTGTAGTACAGGCGATACAAATCTGTAGACTTTCAATGTGATATAAATTTTTTTTAACTTTTTTTAATGTTTTATTTATTTTTGAGACAGAGAGAGACAGAGCATGAGCCAGGGGAGGGGCAGAGAGAGAGGGAGACGCAGAATCCAAAGCAGGCTCCAGGCTCTGAGCTGTCAGCACAGAGCCTGATGCAGGGCTCGAACTCATGGACCGTGAGATCATGACCTGAGCCGAAGTTGGATGCTTAACCGACTGAGCCACCCAGGCGCCCCATCAATGTGATATAAATTTTTATACTGTCGTTGATAGTCCTGTTTTCCTGGGGGAAAAAAACCTTCTGTTTTTTGCCCTTTCTGCAGGACTCTGGATCGATTTGGGAATGTCCTACAATGGGTCCTTTCTGATGACTCTCGAGACCAAAATGAATTTGACCAAACTGGGGAAAGAGCCTCTTGTTGAAGCCCTGAAGGTTGGAGAAATTGGCAAAGAAGGGTAAGGGGCCATATGGATTTACCAATCCAACCCTGGGGAACCAACCTCTCCCTCTAGCATTTGAGAAGCAGCTTTGATGTGTAGTGGCCTCAGATGTTGGGTGAGCTTCCACGAGATTGCTTTTGGACCACAGAGGATTTCAGGGAATGGTTCCTTAGTTTCGTCCCCCAAAAGCCGTGAGTCCCCACCTCTGCTCAGCACCTTTTGGCCTCAGTGCTGCTATTGGGGGCACAGCATCGATTATCCAGAAAGCATCACTGAGTCAGACCGGCGGGGCAGGTTCATCTGCACAATAAAATGTTCTGTGAAGGGAATCGTTCAGAAACGTCCTCCTTCCACCCACAAACAGCAATGTGTGTTTGTGGGGGGGTCTATCTGCTGTAATCACAAAGTCAGAATTATTTATAATAAGATAATTGATTCTGTAGCCAAGAGGGTGCTCCTAAAGTGTTTTGAGATGTATTTTCCCTAAATAATACAACATTGATTTGCTTAGTAGTAAATTCCTCTCTTTGTAGAAGACGCTGCATCTGCTGCCCAGTTTGTCTGATTGAGTAAATATTTCAAATCTGTGCGATAGTTAATGAAGGTTGATTTATTTTTTCCTTAGATGCCTAGAATGGATAAGCTGGAACTTATACATTTCCATACCCCTTAAAAATGACTGCTTCTGACTGAAAATGTAAATTTGATTATTGTTTTTACCAAACTAAAAATGCTAAGTGGAGTCTATTTCTCATCTGTTTACACCTTTGGTGTGGAATTGACAGTACAATGACAGGAAAACCCCACAAGGACCCACCTTGTCAGGGTCTGAATATGAGACACAGACTCTTAGATTTTTGTTCAGTTATGCTGACCTAATGATTGTATTCATACATGTGGTAACAGTAGATGGGGGGGGGGTCTTGCATTTGAGAATGTGCTTTTACTTACTCTGATTTATCCAGGTTACTTAATGAAATGTTCCTATTTTAATGATTGGAAAGTTTCCCCTGCCGTATGCAATCTAACCTGTATCTGTGCTATTTTCCTTTCATTTTTCTGCTATTTGTTAAAATGTATTTGGATTCGGCAATCTGTGGATTGTATTTTCTGGTGAGTGGTGTTTATTAACTCTCCATGTAGCATTTCATGCCCTGTAGGTGCTGAGTCTTGTTTGGTCTCGTGTGACACCACTAGGAAGCTTGTCCTTAACATGTTCCTGGACGTAGAGGCTCAGTTTATAGACCTGAGAGGATTGAGGTCAGGGTATTTAAGAGGCTTTCCTGGGAGGGAAAATCTTGCCAACTTCCCTGATTTGAGTTGCTGGGCGTTTGATCCAATCAGACTCAACTTCCTGTGCCTGGATGCCCCCACCCCACTGCCCTGCACAGCTGCACTATCAGCCATCCAGCCTATGAGATGAAGCAGACTCTGGGCAGAAGCAACCTTGAAAATGAGGTCTAACTACACAGGAGCAGGACAGAGCAAACTTCAGTCAGAACCTTGTGGAAGGAGACTGTTCTGGAAACAGCCCTGTGCCCAGCACAGAGCTGCTGGGACTCCAATAGAAAGGGAGGTCTTGGGCAGCAGATGAGACCCCAATACATCCAAGTCCCTGAGATCCTGGCCACTTAGGTATTCCATGAATGCTGTTACTCACGTGGCTCTCTTGGCACAATCTCAAGTTCATAAGCCCTGGCTGAACAGGTGGACCTGTTTCTGAGTAAGCAGTGTTTCACTAGACTGCATGAAAAATCTCCTCTGCTCTGGGAATATGATGGTATTTGTCTGTAATATACTTAGAAAGTACCTTTTTTTTTTCCTAGTAGAGACTGGGATAAATGTTTTGCTTCTTCCTGTGAGGGTGTTAAATATGCTGACGTGTAATGGGCTGTCATTTAATTTTAAAGGCAAGGAAAACACGCATTCCCAAAAGTGCTTCATTTGGGAGAAAAAGGCCTGGAAAAATGGACCTTTAGCCTTTTCTTTTTTACATAAAGGACCCCTTTTGGGGAATCTGAGAGCTCTGGATCCTTCTCCCTGAAAATGCCCACTCCATCTGGCTCACAATTTCTGAGTGCACTGAGAGCCTCTGAAAGCCCGTCCATAACTAAGAACCTAATCCCACGAGTGATTCTAGAGTCCACTTCTTCACTTCCTCAGTCATGAGCATATTGGAATCACCCTGAGTCTAAATACCGAGGAGAGACGGACGTCAGTGTACGTGGTAGCTACTGTTGAGCATGCGATCTTTGGTACCGACGTTTCCCTCCACAGTGAATCTCGCCAGAGATTAGGCTCTGGCGGGGCCTCTGCTTTGTTTCACCGCCTTCTTCGGTCCCCCTTCAAGTGTGCAAGTGATTGTGCCCCCGGGGGAGTCTCTAGAAGATGCTGCTCAACCTGTGGGAAGTCCTCCTTACTGGTAGAACGTTTGTTCATGTCCTCACATTATTACCCTGAAGATGACAGTGAGAAGTTGAAATCTGTGTGGCTTTATTCTAGTGAAGCCCTTTCTCTTTGAAATATGTGTAGACTTTATATTTTTAGGCATTTTTCCTTCAGTCTTGATTTCCCAAATAGCCATCCTGTGGCACACTGTCATTAACGTAACTCTGGGTGATAATGTGCTCAAAGTGGAATTCAGGTAGCTAGCTGAGCGGCCATAACTGTATTCGACCTGAAGAGGCCCAGAGCGAGTCAGTAAGGGAAACATCCTACATGTTGGCCGCTGTCTAACGGAACCGTGGCTTTGGGGTAGGGCATGTCCTATAAGGCGCTCAACCTGTTCATGCATTACCCTTGCAGCCTGGGTCCCGTGTGCAAGTCCCCACAGGGAGGCCCCTGTGACCTCCATATTGGGTCACTAGTCCACAGCGTAGCCCGAACCACCACCACCCCGAAGCCCCTGTGTTTTGGGAGCCGAGTGCCTGCAGCCCACACTGTGACTCGGTCTAGCTGGGAGGGTGTGTGCACGCGTGTGTCTGTGGCAGATGCATGGTGCTGATTTCACTTAGAGAAAGTGAACACGTTCTCCCGTGCGTGGCCACCTCACTGGGCTGCTTAATGTAACTATGCAGCCTTCACTTAAAGCATTCTTTGGAAGCTGCCTTTTAGGACTGCCTCCAGAGCCTGTGACATTCTTTTAACTGTTCTGAGTATCAGCGAATCATCCTGCTTTGTAGATGGATTGGATCTTAGAGAAATTGCTAGAAGTTGTTCAGGGGTGATGGTGATCTTGAGACCAAGAAATAAGATGTTTGGTCCAAGATAGAGTATCAGTGATAAAATAATTCATTTTTTCTTATGTGTCTGGCTCCAAGCACGTATCCAAAGATTTTTAGCAGAGGCAGCAAAACTAGAATTAGCCCTTTAAGGCGGCTCTTTGAAAGGATGTCATACTCATCTGGATTCTGAGGTGTGTTTTAAAAAAACTAGGCTTATTAACGTTCCAGCACATCTTTCTATTTTTTTTTTAATGTTTATTTTTGAGAGAGACCGAGCATGAGTGGGGGAGGGGCAGAGAACCCAAAGCAGGCTCCAGGCCCAGAGATGTCAGCACAGAGCCTGACACGGGGCTCGAACCCACGGACTGCGAGATCATGACCTGAGCTGAAGCCAAACACTGAACCGACTGAGCCACCCAGGTGCCCCCCCCAGCACATCTTATATAAGAATGTGCAGTGTATCTTTCTCTGAAGTTCATGCTGACATCACGAGATCATAAAATTCATGTTGAGTTATAAAACTAAATATGAGCCAAACAGTTACATGTTTAGTTAGTAAGAATTGGGTGCCACGTTGGGGTAACCGTTTGGTCAAAATCAGAATTTTATGTCATCTGATCCACTTGCACTGATATGGCACTGTCTAAATTATTAACTTCAAGCCGCAAAATTTATCCTGTGCTCTGTCCTGCGGAGGATTAATTTGGGAACCTGAGAGCTCTCTGCAGTGCTCAGCCTTTGGCATCTTTTGCCTCAGGGCTGGAGGCTGCCAGATGACAAATACCAGTGGGGAACAGGAGGGGCTGGTGGCTCAGCAGGTTTCGCTGCAGTCACAGATCTTGAGGTAGCTTTTTGTGCTGCGTGGAGGGGGAGCAGGCTACCTGCTCTGGCGGGACACAGACTCCTCGTCTGAGGGCACATCTAGAGCCAGGAAGCAGTCCTCGTACCGATGGACAAGTGAGATGGGTTTCTCAGATGGTTGTGTTATCTTGGGGACTTGCCTCCCTGACTTTCCTCCTCTCAAGACCCAATTTATAGGCGTTCTTGGGACTAATATTTTGCTGCGCACATTTTATGTAAAAGAAGATCTCTGTGAGGACTGCCTAACCAGGGAAAGCTCTGAAATGGCTTTGCGACCAGTGAACACCCATAGCATTTCCCGGACTAGCCAGGACTCTAACGGAAGGAGGAAGAAAGAGTCAGTTAGGTATTGTCTCCATGGTCAGGGACAAGAGGCTTTTGTACGTGCACGGGGAGTTTCCCTTTAACTGTACGCAAGCCTGTTGGTGGAACGGCTGGCTCTAATGTTTCAGAGCCGGGGTCGGGGAGGATCCGGGTGTCCTGCCAGGGAGGACACTTGTGAGGTCCTCTTACAGTCAGGCTCCTGTTTCACAGGGTGGAGATTTCAGCTCCACCATTCTAGCTGGGGCCTCTGCTGGGCCTTCAAGTCTGCACGAGCGTGTGTGCTCTGCCCTTGGGTGCCCTTGGCCACTTTTGGCCAGGAGATGACTGCCCCCTGTGAGCATCGGAGGGAAACCCCGTAGGGATCACACCTGTAGGGATTGGACCTAAGCTCTGCTGCCTTCCCAGTAATTTTGTCCTTATCAGAAATGCAAGGCTCTGCTTTGTGACCATATGGTTTCTTAGTAGTGTTCAGAGACTACTCTGTCCCTCGTTGGCTTCATCCCAATCAAGTCTCCGAGCCTCAGAGGTGAGCCCTACCTGTCTGCCTCTCTGAAGCAAAGCCGCCATCCAGGGAGGGAGCTGCCTTTTGTGGGGCGAATCCCGGCCAAGAACCGCCCCCCCCCAGTGCCATTAGAGTGGCCCTCGCCACTGCTAGTGATCTAGTAACCCCCATGCCTCTGGAAACTGAGTATCCCTGGAAAGATTAATGGGGAACGTTGCTCACTGACGAGGCTTTGTATCACTTTCTTTTTTTAAATGGTTTTTAAATTTGTATTTCTCCGGGCAACTTCCTAGGCTCTCCTGTCGGTTGTTTCCTAGAGTCCCTTGAGGTTTGTCCCTTGCGATTGTTGGCTTTTTCTGTGGCCTTTAGGAGCCAGAGCAGGTATGGGATAAGACACATAATTTCACTAGGAAGGAGTCTTGAGTCAAAACTAATCTGGAGGTAACTAAGGCAGAAAGCATCAGAGTCACTGAACTCAGGCAGAGCCCAGGGACTTGCCTAAACATCCCCGTCATCCCGTCATGTGTGAGAGGAGGTTATGTCGCCAACATCAGCTGTCACCTCACCCTTGCAACCATTGTGCTTTCCATCCATCCCCCCGCCCCCCGCCCCGCCACTTGGCTACTGCTGCACTGTCGATGAGATCACTGCATTTTGTGTGGACGGCATCACACTCCCACCACCTGTCCGGACGCATGCACAGAATGGAACTCTTGAGCCCCAAGTCCTGTGCTGCTCTCAGGGCACTTGGCACTGAAGAGTCTCCGGGTAACCTGACCAACCCGAGGGCTCTTGGATCCAGCCTCTTCTTTTCTGGGTGGGTTGGGAGAATGAGGACATGTTAGCGGTGATGGCGGTGGAGCATGTGTGTTCTCTTTCTAAGCAGAGCCTGAATGAAGGGCAGGCTACGGTGGTGACTCTGCCCTGATCAGTTGCAGGCCCAGGGCGTACTGTCTGGCGGACAGTGATGAGGAGTCCTCCAGTGCTGGCTCCTCTGATGAAGACGACGCTCCAGAGCCCAGCGCGGGAGACAAACCGCTCCTCCCAGGGGCTGAAGGGTGAGTGGATCCAGCT
Source organism: Lynx rufus (assembly GCF_022079265.1). Lineage (NCBI taxonomy): Eukaryota > Metazoa > Chordata > Mammalia > Carnivora > Felidae > Lynx > Lynx rufus. The sequence continues at coordinate 38,570,644 of NW_025814832.1, forward strand.
TCCAGGGCTCCAGGGCTCAGGGCACCAACTTGGGTGTCCTGTATAATCTTTCTTCTTCCTCCGTATGAGTGAGTGACTTTTACATTAAGAACCCAGAGTCAGTGCTTAAAACTCCAGCCCCCACAGCAGAAAGACCCAAGAATTCTTTCCATAGCTAAGAAGATCCCCATCAAAATGGCTTTCTTGGGCCAGTGAAGAAAATTATTAATAGAGCATTGAAAGGCGTGTTTAGTGCAAGGAGCTTACACAACACCTCCCCCTAGTGCCCGATGGAGAGCATCGCTGCCCTCAGTTGGGTCACACTTTCTCATTGAGCTGCCGGTTCCTACGAGGCTGGAACATTCGGGTGATTTCTTTGGTGAATTTTGAAGACGTGGGCTGCTTAGCTGATCTTTTGGGTGATGGACTTCATTTTCGGGGCTCCCTTTGTCTGTAACTCGGACTGTGGAATAATAAGAATGCTTAAACAGCTTCTCTGTAAGGATCTTTTAATTATTCGAAGTGAGTTGAAGCAACTAAGATTATAAAGAAACCAGAGATTCAGAAGCATCTGTAAGAAAATATCAACCTGTTCACTTTTGAGATCCTACAGAAGTTGGAGAGAATCCGGACGTGGAAGGGTCGATACTAACACTTGGGTTCATTATTTAAAATCTACCCTCTTGACCTTAAGAATGACTGCTTTTCCCTACACATATACACATACTCTTCCTGGCACTCTGGAACTCCAGAGGATTTTAAAAAGCAAATACCCTCTCTCCTTAGGGCAATCCTATGGTTGATAGGACCTGATACAAAAGCTTGCTTCGTGGCCTTCTAGCATGCCACCTGAGGTAACATTTTTCTTTAGAAAAAAGTTCTAAGCCCTTTGAAAAGTAGTTGCCACTGAAAGTTGGTATGCCATCACCTAAAAGACATCAGTTAATGACTGTGTTTTATGTCCCTGTCAGATGCAGCACGATTTCCTATTTGCTGTGTAGACATGGGGAAGTTTCTCTAGGAGAACTCGGGATTTATGTTCAGTAGTTGAGGGCTGTTGAGGAGGACAGGTGGGATGCCTTCTCTGCACTGTGAGAACTTTGTCTCTCCATTGGTCAAGACCTGGGTCCTGTCTGATGTCTACACCTTCCCTAATGTAGTGGTTTCTCCACTGGAGGTTGTTTTGCCCACGAGGGGACATTTAGCGATGTCTGGAGGCAATTTTTATTATCATGACTCGGGGAAACATGCTGTTGGCACCTAGAAGGCTCAGACCAGGGTGCTGCTAAACATTGTACGGTGCATAGGACAGCCCCCACCACAAAGAATTACCTAGTCCAAAATGTCAGTAGTGCTTAGGTTTGGAAACTCTGGTCTAGAGTAAGGTGAACGAAGAACCACAGAGGTTTTGTGTATGAAGGAGCAAAGTTTGTACTAACATCTGTGTCCTTCATTTAAAGGTATGTTGGGGGTCATCGAACAAGCAAGATTATGAGGTTTGTTGATAAAATTACCAAGTCAAAATATTTCCAAAAAGCAACAGAGACAGAGTTCATTAAAAAGAAGATTGAAGAAGTCTCCAATACCCCCCTGCTGCTCACTGTGGAAGTGCAAGAATGTAGAGGAACCCTGGCGGTCAACATTCCACCTCCCCCGACTGACCGAATATGGTGCGTACAACCTGTTGCGTGGCCATAAAAATCCAGCCTGCGTACCCTTGAGATTGTGGAAAGTGCCCTCTGGGCAGAAGCACTTACACACGTTTTTCATGGAACCTTAATGTTTGTCACAAATCCAATTCTTTCTTCTGTGAACGGTTCATTCACATTTAAAGCTTCATCTTCACATGTTTCTATTCTCGGTCTTCCTCCTCTCTAAAGCCAGTTCTTTCCGCCAGTTAGAAGAGCTGCCGTCTGTAGAGCTCTTACTCTCTGCCTGGCCTGGGGTGTAAGTGCCTCACAACATCCTGCAGAGATAGGTACCACTGTTATCCCTGCTTTACAGAGGGGGATCACGCATTCCGCAGAGGCTGAGGTGCTTAGGGAAGGCTCCCTGGGTTAGAGCGAGGTGTTAAGGAGTCAGAACCTATGCACTTGGTTACTGTGGGAGGAGGTCTATCCGAGGAGTTGTCATCGAATGAACTAGTGGCCCTCAAATCAAACTGCACATCACAGTCATCTGGAGACTCGTTAAAAACGGAGATGCACCCAGCCCCCAGGATCCATAGCATGGAGAACTAAGCCAGGATTGAGAACCGGTGAAATGTCCTATTCATGGATCCAGCAGAAGAACATCACTATCTGTGAACTGCAGCTTAAAATTGACATTCCAGGGGCGCCTGGGTGGCTCAGTCGCTTGAGCGTCTGACTTTGGCTCAGGTCATGATCTCGCAGTTCTCGAGTTTGAGACCCGCGTTGGGCTCTGTGCTGACAGCTCAGAGCCTGGAGCCCACTTTGGAGTCTGTGTCTTCCTCTCTCTGTGCTCCTGCCCTGCTCACACTCTGTCTCTCTGTCTCTCAAAAATAAATAAACATTAAAAATTTTTTTAAAAGATTTATCAGAAAATTTTTTGAATTGACCATTTGATGAGGATGCTGGTATTTCCCAGTAAAAACTTTAAAATACCTTTTTAGGTTTTATTTTTAAATAATTTTTTAAGTGTATTTCTTTATTTTGACACAGAGAGAGAGAGAGCACACCCATGAGCAGGGGAGGGGCAGAGACAGGAGAGAGAGAATCCCAAGCAGCTTCCACACTCCGTGCATGAGCCCAATACATGGCTCGATCTCACTACCATGAGATCATGGCCTGAGCCAAAATCAAGAGTTGGATGCTTAACTGACTGAGCCGCCCAGGCACCCCTAGATTTTATTTCTAGAGAGTAATATTTCATTGTAAAAAAAAAAAAAGGAACAAATGAAAAAAAAAGGGGTAAAAAAGCCTATAATCTTATCATCCCAAAATAACCACTGTTAATATCTTACTGTACAGTCTTCCAAACCTAAGAAAAAAAAAATTTTTAATAGTAAGAGTTGATACAACATACCTTCACCTACGTAATTTCATGCTTTAAGATGTATCGGTTACAGATGCCACTGCTCAGTGGAAGATGAAATTAAAGGCTTCTGGGATAGTGCTACCCAGTACATTTGTTATTAATCCAGAGATAAGTATAGATCTTGAGAGTGTTTAGATATGTTTATAGCAATTTGATGTTTTTGTTGTAGTTTTTAAAACATTGGTCCATGCCAGGTGGAAGTTTTTAGGTAGTTTGATAGCACACAGTCTCTTGTCTGGATCCTTTACCAACAGTGTGAGTGCCAGTCAGCTCCACTGGGAAGCCTTAATAAGCATGCTGTAGAGGATGGAATGAAAAGCAGGTTATAGAATGTTCTCTGTTTACATATGCATATTAGGAGTATGGGGGAAATTGACCCTGCTTCTCTCAGTGGTCCCGTCTTGGGGATAAGATTCTGAGAGAAGCAGTATCTTTCACTTTCTGCTTTATACATATGTATATTTTGGGTTTTGTAATGCACATACACTATCTTTATTAAAATAGAAACGAAAGAGATCCTTGCCATTTCAGGAGAAGCAAAAGACCAGAAAACAACGCCCAGGTCACAGACTTTTCCAGTGGTGCTTCCTGGCTCTCCCAGTTTGTCAGAATTGTTCTCAAATCATCACAGCCCTACACATGGTCCAGGGACGTGGGAGCTCGCAATTCCTATTTGCTGCCTTGAATCATTTTTAGAGGGGGTGTTCAGAGTAAGAGAACATTCACATGGGGAGAAGCCCTGGGTACATGAAGAATGTTTGCTGTTGGTGCTTGTCTACTTCCTTGTCTGCCTCTAAATGCAGTTGTTTGCTACTTGTCTTCTCCAAAAAGGTATGGTTTCCGGAAGCCACCATATGTAGAGCTGAAAGCTCGGCCAAAACTTGGAGAGAGAGAAGTGACTCTAGTTCATGTGACAGACTGGATAGAGAAGAAACTGGAACAGGAGTTTCAGGTAAACGTGTGGTATCATCTGGTGTGTGTTTCACACGAGTCTCAAAGCTCAGGGCAGAACAGAGGTTCTGAATTTCATTTGGGTCAGGATCCTCTTTCGAGAATCTAATGAAAGCTATGGACCCTCATCCCAGGAAAGTACGTGTTATGATCAGACAGGCATAACATCTTAGGTACAATTTCAGAAACCCGGAGCCTCAGCCACAGAACCCTGTTGAGTAGTTCAGAGGAAACCCGAAAGTTGGGTCCACTAAGCCAGAGCTCATTCTCCAAGCCTGTTTTCTGCTTTCTGCCACCAAAGGAAATAATGTAGCCGAGGCCCTGGGATGAGCTATATCTACCAAATTTTTATCAGATATTCGAAGTCTGTCAACGTTTTATGGATTAGCAAACAATTTACTTTGAAATAAATGTCACCGTTTGAAGGAGACCCATATTTTTGCAGTGGTATGTTTTGAGATACCGCCTTTGAAAAATTATGTTTTTATTTAAAAGCTATGGATTAGGGGCACCTGGGTGGCTCAGTTGGTTAAGTGTCCAATTTTTTTATTTAAATGTTTATTTATTTTTGAGACAGAGCAAGACAGAGCATGAACGGGGGAGGGGCAGAGAGAGAGGGAGACACAGAATCTGAAGCAGGCTCCAGGCTCCGAGCCGTCAGCACAGAGCCCGATGTGGGGCTCGAACTCACAGACCGTGAGATCATGACCTGAGCCGAAGTCGGACGCTCAACCGACGGAGCCACCCAGGCGCCCCAAGTGTCCAATTTTTGATTTCAGCTCAGGTCATGATCTCACGATTTGTGAGATCAAGCCCCGAGTCAGGCTCCGTGCTGATAGCACAGAGCCTTCTTAAGATTCTCTCTCTCTCCCTTTCTCTCTGCCCCTTCCCGGCTCGCATGTGGTGCGTGTTCTGTCTCTCTCTCTTTCTCAAATGAGTAAACAAAAGCTATGGATTAACTTTAACTGAAAACCAGTTTCTGGGAAGCTTAGTATTATCACCAAGCAGAAAAGTAGTTTGAACCTAGTGAGAGGAAAGGCAACCTTTAGGTTTGTTTTTTTTTTTCTTTTCCCTAGAACCTACAATAGGAATTAGAGTGGGTTATCTCTTTCAGGGGTATTGCAGTACAAGGGGGAAAAGAAAGGCCAAGGGTCAGAGATTGGCTCCTGGTATTTTTGAGGCAAGTTGGGAAGTCGACAGGTGACTGTTACACCCTCCCATAGCCACCTTTTTTTGCTTTTGTAAGAGGGCATTACTGAAGACTGAATGCATTGCCAGGATTCACTTGCATAAAATTAGTTTATAAACATGATAGTCAAAGTACCATCATTATCAATCACTGATGATCCTTCACGTGATCATTATGGTAGAATTTCTTTCATATATAGCTTTGTCTGGTTCTGGTGTGAAAAAAAATTAGCTTACATTTTTTTGCTAGGGTTTAAGTGAATAAACTTACTTGGAATATGTGTTCTGGACATAGTAATTTGGAAATATTATGAGCAACTTAAGCCAGTCCTCTTAAAGTGATGGTGTTAAATATTTATGAACTCATGAGTAGTTTTATTATATGTACATGAAATCAAAGGCTGCTTCTGCCTCAGACCTGTGTTCATGCACTGTGATTCCTCAACTATTTAAATGTGGCAGAGGAATTAGTTTAGAATGTGCACGAAAAGTTGGTTCATATGTACATTTAAAACTTACCTGAAACTTAAAATTATCAGAACAGAGTAGAGCAACAGCCTGAGGAACCCGAGCATCCTTCCACACGGCTATTCTTTAATTTCTTTCTACAGAAGGTTTTTGTCATGCCAAACATGGATGATGTCTATATCCCCATAATGCACTCAGCCATGGACCCTCGCTCCGCTTCCTGCCTCCTCAAAGACCCACTTGTGGAGGCTGCTGACCAGCTGTGATGGGTGAAGATCTGACCTTCCCAGTATTACGAGATCTGGCTCAAAGTGTGGGGTTCTTGGCTGCCATCTGCGCTGTAGCACTGGTCTGCCCTTGTGCCACAGCTTCTGCCCTCTGCCTGCCGGTGCCCATTCCACTGTGCGGTGTCATTCCACGCATCCGGGAACTGGTGTCTGCACTGCCTGCTGCAAAGCTTTGACTCAGCAAAGGGACTGTGGAAGAATGACCACGGTGGATCCAGAGGTGACAGGTGACTCACACCATGGCTCCAGTGTTTGTGGCAGCGAGAGCACAGTGCGAGCAAAGCTTACAACTGGAAGGCCTTCTTCCCCTTGCCCCGACTCCTCCAAAGCTTTCCCTCAGGCAGCCAGTGCACAATGGGACGTTTTTGCACTTCTAGTCCATAGGTGACACAGCCCTCCACGCTTCCAGAGAATGTCTGTTCAGGAACGTGAGCGGGGTGGGGAGTGGAACTTTGTGAACCATTTCACTGATGATAAAGAGATACGCGTAGCAACTTACCTTTCCTATTAAATTGTGCGTTTTGGAAGCAAGTAGCCATAGAACATACACACACTAACATCCTATCAGCTGGGGTGGGGACAGCGAGATTTATGTGAACATCAGGCAAAGCCATGAGATCAAACCATCCCAAGCCTTCTACCACTGAGGTACAATCACCTGGTTTCTAACTAATCCCAAATGTTTTCCTGAGACATGAGGGTATGTGAAAATGTCAAATACTGCACATAAAGAATTGGGGTAGGGGGCGGAAAGCCAAAGCAAGGTCGATCTGGCACTTCCTACGTGCTCTGTGCTTTCTACAGGCCGTCTAAATGCTTTGTCAAATCTAACTGGTTCGGGATGTTTTGAGGTTATGGGCAGTTTCCTCTTCTGACAGCCAAAGGCGAGAACTCTCTACCACCTTTGAGAGTTGAGACCAAGTTTTGCTCAACATTAAACACTACGTTAGCTCACAACTCACGTGACCTTTCTTTAACGTTGCCAATCTTATTTTGTGCATTTGTGTCAGAAGGTCTTAGTTTACAAGTTTGGGGGCTCCCTAGTTGTATCATTTGCTTTGAGAAGTACACTTAAAACACAATTTTTTATTGTTTAAAAGCTGCATTCAACATCAGAACTACCATGGGTAACTTTTGATGACTTACATCTGTGGACAAAGCTAATCGTGGTTTTTTAAACAGCACCTTGCCTGAACCTGACTTTAAAGAAATTAATATATTGAAAAAATATATCTGAACCCTTGACTACTTTAATCGCACCATTAAAACATTTGACTTAAATTATTTGATCATTCCAGTCGGTGTACTGTTCTGATTTCTCATTGTGTAGGCCGATTTGCCTGTCAGTCTTGTTCACTGGTCTATTAGAATTTTTGTGCAATAACTAAAGGCAAAGGACTAGATGCACTACTGTGTAGATTACACGAGTCCCCTGTTGCACTTAACCGAATAGTATGTGGGGATTTACAGTCGCTTGCGTTGTTTCACAAAATAAATCTCTCAATGTCAAATACTAGATAAGCATCTAAGTTATTTCTACTGAATCCTTTTTAGGTAATAGGGAGACAATTAAGCAGTGGGTACAGGCCACTTGGGTCACTCAGCTGCCAAAGCAGCTTGGATTTCCTGGTGACCACCAGGCAGGTTTTCTAAACTGCAAGGCGGTCCTCACCACACCGAGGGAGCGGGGCGCCCGGCTGGCTAAGTAGGTAGAGCATGTGACTCGATTTCGGGGGTCGTAAGCTCTAGCTTCACCTTCAGTGCAGATTAAAATCTTTAGAACAAAATCTCCCTCTCCTGAGGCAGACCGTCTTGCTTCCGTGCACCCTCAACAGCCTAGCAATCCTGTTAACTTGGGGACCCCTGCGGTTATTACGGCCAAAGCAGTTGATACACTGCACTTGTGCATCCTCGGCCTTCAACATGTGCTGCCTTGTACTCAGAACTGATGCACATTTCCCCCAAACCCAGGGGACATCGCTACTCCCCTATCTGGACCCGGGAGGAGCGTGCGTTTACTTAGGTGCCTGCCGTGCCCGGCAATGCAGAAGATCGAAATTCTCTTCCCAACGACCTTCTTGAGGCTAACTGGGACACATTAATTTGTCCAAGCTTTTATTCCCATGCTTGGTACAGTATCCAAATAAGCAGTTGGCCCTAAATGGTAGTTATTCTCAAATAGATCACTGCCACACCTCAGCCAGGTGTTATTCTTGCACCATCAGGACCGAAACCAGTTCCTGTCAAGTACACCGCGGTCCTTAAACTGCTCAAGGCCACGTACTCCCCTCCCTTCAGGGCCCCACCCCCCACGCCGCGCGGTTAACCTGCAGGTCCCGATAATCACGGAGAGGACAGGACTTCCACAGGAATGTGCGGGAAACGGAGTAGCGGGGCCTATAGGATCCCCGTAGTCTCTCCAGGGCACTTCCCACAACGTCGCCTACCCCCTTGCAGCCGGGTGCGGACGTGTGGCTCGCGGTTAAAAGGGCCGCTGGCGGAGGACCGCGCGGCCCCAGTTATGCGCAAGCGCGTGCTCTGGCGCTGCAGCCTGACCCCCGGCGCCACGCGCAGGCGCGGCGGGGGCTCAAAGGCAGCGCGTCGCGAAAAGAAACACCAAGACCAGGGCTGGGATCAAACCATTTTATTCAAAGGCTTCGGGGAAAGGTCGAAGGGGAGTAGAAGGTGATCTACGTTCTCGGCCCGGCAGGAATCTGCAAGAACGATAGCAGTGGGTTAGAGGACGTGCGCCCGCAGGTCCGTTCCCTCCCCGCCGCCGCCGCCGCGGAGGCTCGGCTCAGACTGTAGTTCGCATCACCCGCGTCAGCAGTCTAACACGTGCGTTTTTTGGCATGTCATCACTGCAGGCCGCCCGCGACCCACCCGGCTCCAGGGCCCGGAGACCCGGGCCTAGGCGCCAGGACCCACCACAAAGCCTCACCTCTCGAACCTCACAGTCGCCGAAAGACTGAACGCTTCCCCGCGGAGTCTACTTAAAGGAGCTGACAGGAGGCTGTTGGGCGGGCTTTACCAGCATTAACCAATAGCAAGTCAGACTTCCGGTCACGTGCCAATAAGGTCGCCTAGGGCTCATCTGCTCTCACTGAGTCCTCCAGAGTGTAGAGTGGTCACTTGCTAACCATAGAGATAGGAGTGAAAGAAAGACCGAGAGTCCTGCCGCGTCCGTAAATTCTGGATTTCTTTCCGAGTCTACGTCGCTGGCTTGTAATTAGCACATCTCGCCACGGTGCGCGGAAGGAACGTTTACAAACAGAACCCTACTAATGCGTCACTTGTTTGAGACATTCTGTGCCAGGAGCTAGGCTAAGAGCTGAGCGTATAAAGGTGACAATCTAACCTTGTTCCTGAGTTCAAAGTAACCTGTTTGGGTAAAAAAAAAAAAAAAAAAAAAAAAAAAAAAAAAAAAAGGGGCGCCTGGGTGGCGCAGTCGGTTAAGCGTCCGACTTCAGCCAGGTCACGATCTCGCGGTCCGTGAGTTCGAGCCCCGCGTCGGGCTCTGGGCTGATGGCTCAGAGCCTGGAGCCTGTGTCCGATTCTGTGTCTCCCTCTCTCTCTGCCCCTCGCCCGTTCATGCTTTGTCTCTCTCTGTCCCAAAAATAAATAAACGTTGAAAAAAAAATTAAAAAAAAAAAAAAGCCTATGTTTGAAAGTAGGGTGTGTGCAACCAAATCCTGAACTTGTGAGGAATTTGTTGGATGACCCTCGGTTTCAGGAAAATAGGAATATTCAAAAAAACTGTCGTGAGGATTAAATGGATTATTGTCAGTTGCCTGGCACAGGCCGAATGGTAAACAAATAATTGTTTTTAAAGGGCTGGTGTGATGTGGAAAACTTATGTGAGTGCAGTGCTTTAATAAATGCTAAAATAGGGGCATCTGGGTGACTCAGTTAGTTAGGCATGGGCTTCAGCTCGGGTCATGATCTCCAGGTTTGTGGGTTCAAGCCCCGAATCTAGCTTTGTGCTGACAGCTCAGAACCTGGAGCCTGCTTCGGATCCTGTGTCTCCCTCTCTCTCTCTGTGCCCCTCCCCTGCTCACTCTCTGTCTCTGTCTCTCTCAAAAATAAACACTAAAAAAATTTTTTAAAGAAATTTTTAAAGAAGTAAATAAATGATAAATGGTAAAATAGAGCTGTGAACAGCCTCCTGTGGAAGCTCAAAGGAGAGAATGCCGAACTTTGGGAAAATCAAAAATGCCTCTAAGTATTGAACTCATATTGTAAGGCAGGCACACTATTCACTACAGTTCACCCTTGAACAGGGAAGGGGGTGGAGGAGGTGTTAAGGGTACCCACCACACAGCAGTGGAAAATTCCTGACTAAATTATGAGTCCCCCAAAGCTTAACTACTAATAGCTTGCTGTTGACAGAAGGCTTATGGATAACATAAACAGCTAATTAGCACATATTTTGTGTGTTATATGTATCATATACTATATTCTTACAACAAAGTAAGCTAGAGGAAAGAAAATACAAAGAAAATCCTAAGGAGGACCGGGTGCCTGGCTCAGTTAGTAGAGCATGTGACTCTTGATCTCAGGGTCATGAGTTCAAGCCCCACCTTGGCCGCGGAGCCTCCCTAAAAAAAAAAAAAAAAAAAAAAAAAAAAAATCATACAGAGAAAAATACATTGACAGTGCTGTATTGTATTTATTGAAAAAAAATCCACAAATAAGTGCACCCACGCAGTTGAAACTCATGTTGTTCCAGGGTCCACTGTAGCAGAGAATAAGAATATGGCCTTGCCCCCTAAGAGCCTGATTTATCAGGAGAGAGAACAGTAACCAGACAGTCACAATATCTGGTTATCTTTATTTCCTTTATGTTCCCTTTGAGAATTGTTTTCCTTTTTTCCTCCTAACATAATAAGGAAAATGTAATAAGAAAAGCATTTCAACCTGAGTTTGTAGGTGAATGGTGCTCTTACTTTCATTATTTTCTACATAGACTTTCGCTAAATTGAAAAATTCCTCTTTGACCCAAAGTAATAATTATTTTGGCAAGTGGTTTGTAACTTCTATGTGGTTATTTTTTATCGCTGCTTAAATTTTTGTTACTATTTTCAGCAGTTATTACAATTGTGATACAGTTTCTACATTAGGAAATGAGTCAAAGTTTTCTTTGTGGCCTAGAATGGGATCTGTTTTTACAAATGTTCCACAGATTCTTGAAACGAAGATGTTTTCACTAGCGTGTACAAACATTGACATGAAATATTTATTAATGCAACATTAACTGTGTTGTAATTACATTGACCAAATGTCTGTTTTATACTTGATCGGGAGTATATGTGCTGTCATTGACTGATAGTGATGTGTTAAGATTATGCTTCAAGTACGAAATGCTGGGGAGGATGCAAAGCAACAGGAACTTTGCTCCGTTACTACTTGGGAATGTAAACTAGTTACTTCCATTTTGGAAAAGAATTTGGACAGTTTCTTATAATTTACCCAAGAGAAATGGAATTTTATGTTCACACAAAATCCTGTACACAAATGCTTATAGTAACATTATTCATAACCCTTCCAAAGTAGAACCACCCAAAAGCCCTTCAATGGGGGAATCTTAAGCAACTGTGGTACATCCATACATCTGAATGCTACCCAGCAATAAAATACGATGGAGTACTGATACGTGCAACACTTGAAAGAATCTCGCAGGCGTGATGCTGAGTGAAAGGAGCCAGACTCAAAAGATGCTATGATTCTGTTTATACGATATTCCAGAAAAGAGAAAACTATAGGAACCAAAAACAGATAAAAGACGTTCCAGGAATTGGAGGTGTGGGAGCATTTCACTACAAAGGTGCAGCATGAGTGCTTTTTGAGGGTGATAGATCTGCTCTGGTTTTTGTTAGTGTTTTGTTTTCACAAATAGGTACATTTGTGTGGCCTCCCCCACAATCAAGACACACAACATTCTCATCACTCCAAAATGCTTCTCTCCTGCCTCTTTGTAGTCAGTACCCACCCCCTTCAACCAGGCCCAGGCAAACACTGATCCATGTCTGTTATTACAGAATAGCTTTGCCTGTTTTTGGTGTTCTTGTAAATGGATTCAGTTTGTGATCTTTTGCCATCGGACTTCTGTCACTTAACCTAATGTTTTTGAGGTCCATCCTCAAATACTGATATTGATATTGTATCAGTAGTGCCTTCCTTTTTGTTGCTCAGTAGGATTTCATTGGACGAATATGCCAGTTTGTTTTTCCATTCACATGTGTACAGGATTTGAGTCGTCTCCACTTTGGGGCTATTATAAATAAAGTGGTTACGAACATGAGTGTAGAAGTCTTTTTATGGACATTCATTTGCATTTCTTTTTAGGAAGAAATTTTAGGAACGGAATTATTAGATCATCTGATAAGCATATATCTTTAAGCTTATAAGAAACTACTGGGGGCACCTGGGTGGCTCAGTCAGTTAAGCATCCGACTCTTGATTTTGGCTCAGGTCACCATCTTGCAGTTCCTGGAATAGGGCCCTGTGTCGGGCTCTGTCCTCACAGCGCGGAGCCTGCTTGGGATTCTCTCTCTCCTCGCGCTGCCCCTTCCCCAAGTACACATGCATGCTCTCTCTCAAAATAAATAAATAAACATTTTTAAAAAAAGAAGAAGAAACTGCCAATCTATTTTCCAAAGTGGTTGTACCATTTTACACTCCCACCAGCAATGCATGAGAGTTCTCGTTATTTCAAATCCTAGTCAGCACTTGGTATTGTCACTGTTTCTAATGTTAGCCATTTTAGTAGATATGTGGTGATAGCTCGTTGTGGTTTTAATTTACATTTTTCTGATGACCAAAGATGTTGACAATCTTTGCATATGACCATTACTGTATCTTTTTTAAAGTGTTCAGATATTTTGCCCACTTTTTTTTAACATAAAATAATTACTTTTATTTAAATTTTAGTTAACATACAGTGCAATTCTGGTTTCAGGAGTAGAATTCAGTGACTCATCACTTACAAACAATACCCAGCGCTCATCACAAGTGCCCTCCTTAGTATCCATCACCCATCTAGCCCATCTCCCACCCTCCTCCCTCCATCAACTTTAAGTTTGTTCTCTACTAAAATAAAACTCTTCTTTGGTTTAGAAGACACAGCTTGATAAAGTCAAATGAGTTTAATGGTTCATTTGTTTTGAGGCAAATCAGCTTCAGAAGACTTTTTGCCCACTTTTAAAAGTGTTTTCTGATTAATGAGTTATATGAGTTCTTTCGATCCTTTTTCACATATGTGTATTGTGAATATTTGCCTTTTTATTTTCCCAACAGTGTCCTTCAAAGAGGAGGATTTTTTAATTTTGATGAAATCCAATTTATCACTGATGGGTTTTAAGCAAAAGAGTGACAGGTGGACTTCAAACTCCTTGTGACATTCCACAGTCCAGATTTATCTCCCCCTTAAGAATAACATGAGCTACTAACAATGGCATGCCTACCACAGGCAAGGCACTCGACAAATTTTAGCTCTAATTCTCGGGACAGTCCCGAAAGGTAGGGAATGTTATTTCTGGTTTTTAGCTCTAATTCCCGGAGCAATCAGAACCAGGGCTCAGAGAGGTTGAGTAATTTGTTTATACTTGCACAATTAATAGATGGCTAAGCAGAGCTGCGATTTGAACTCATAACAATATGATTTCAAACCTTATACTCTTTGGTCACTATACCATGCAATCTCCTAAGGGCCACCCTCTGTTTTAGTGAAAACCATTTCTTGTTATCTGAGAAGACTGAGTTCATCCAACATTTATACCTACACACCTCACTGTTGAGAGAGGATTACTAACCTCCCATACTATGAACCACCCAGTGAACCAAGGGACCGGGAGCCGGAAGGGCAGTGGGGAGTCCTAACCCAGAACAGTAGGTGGACCCAGAAGTTGTACAGAAGACGTGAGACCCAAGCCCCCAGGAAGAGAGTCAAGAGTACTAAGTCTGGAGGGGCCTGAAGTGAGTGTGGAGCAGGGGTCCTGGTAAATAAGAAAGACACCAGCATATGGGGGTTGAAAGAGAAGACAGAGAACACCGTCTAGAACAGTCGTCCAGCCAGCATGGTAACTTGCTCAGATGTGGCTGCCATCGGTGTGTATGGGTGGAGGGAGGTGTGATGTGTGGAAGCTGAGAGGAACCCAAATCATCCCGTGTGATTTCCCCCAACTTCCCTCTTCGCCACCTCAACATAACACCCTTCTCTCTGGTCTCAGAAGATGTGGCCTCTCATTCACTTGCTCTTCCAACAAACACGTTAAAGTCCCCCTTCCGTGCTTGATCCTGTTCTGGGCATGGGCAGCATGAATGGGAAGGAAACGGTCCCCATCGTCAAGTAGCCCACAGTGTAGTTGAGGGTAAAAAGAAAACCCCTACATTTTATCCCTCTTTCAATCCCCTTCAGCCACAGTCTTCCTCAGAGTGCAGGTGCTGGTAGGGAAGAGAAAAGGAGAAAGAAAACTCCGCTTTACTGATGGCTGGCCATGGGCCGGGTGTAGTCATACGCAATGTTGATTTAGTCCTCCTAGAAATACTGAGTCAGCATTTTAATCAGGGTTTATTGGTTTTGAGGGATGAACCCAACTCGAAGTAGCCGACTGGCCTGGAACATCCGAGGTGGCTCACCTAGATGGCTCACAGCTGGTGCTGGCCTGCAGGGAGCTCAGCTGGAGATGTTACTTAGAGCAACTCCATTCTCCATGTGCCCTGAGTGTGGCTTGGGCTTCTCCCAACCTAGCAACTAGGCTCCCAGAAGGAGTATCCCCAAAGTAAGTGTTCTAAGAGGAAGGAAATGGAAGCTGCCAGTCCTCTTAAACCTGGGCTGGGAAGTCCCTGAATGTCACTTCTGGTGAAAACCAGTCACAGAGCCAGCCTAGATTTGAAGGAGGAGAAACAGCTCTTAATTAATTAGTTTTTTTTTTTTTTTGGCTTAATTATTTTTTAAGATTTTTAAATTTTATTTGAGAGAGAGAGAGCAAGTGAGTGAGGGGCAGAGAGAGAGAATCCCATGAGGGGCAGAAAGAAAAAGAGAGAGAGAGAGAAGTGGGGCTCACTCAAGGTGAGGCTCATGTTTTCCCTGAAGTGGGGCTCGAGCTCACCTGAAGCAGGGCTTGAACTCACCCCCAAAGTGGGACTTGAACTCACGAACCGTGAGATCATGACCTGAGCTGAAGTCAGATGTTTAACGACTGAGCCACCCAGATGCCCTAAGATTTTTATTTTTAAGTAATCTCTACACCTAACGTGAGGCTCGAACTCACAACCCTGAGATCAAGAGTCACGTGCTCTGACTGAGCCAGCCCCCAAACAGCTCTATCTTTGGACAAGAAGAGCAGCACAGCATATGCATATGGAGGTTGGTGGGGGTGGGGGTGGAGTATTGTTTGGGACCATCTTTGAAAATTAACTACCATGGTAGAGTGATATGACTGGCCCAACCTGGGAGGTGCCCACTGGGGGACAGTCAACAGGTCTGGCACACAACCTGGCGTATCCGCCCCTCTTGTCTGGTCAGGGGCTGGCCCCAATTCTTGTTTGCTTGCTCCGAGGTTGCAGCAGTGAGAAGAGCCCCTTGAACATGGTGAACGTTTGATGAACTCTTGTCGAATTCCTTCTTCTCTATCTTGTAGATGTAACTACACCAGTCAAATGCTTTCCATTCTGCCCTGGCGAGGTCTCTTGTATCCATCTTGTTCTCTCCCTTTTCTTGCTCTAGGTTAAGACTCTAGGTTAATGACATCCTAACAGTCTCTCAAATACCTGTCTTTTCCCTTAAAGCTCAGATTCAGTCCTGTCACTCTGCTGCCTACTAGACAAAGCCCAGCCGGACTTGAGCACCCCACTGGCCCTCCTGCCTGCCTTCCGCACCTCATCGCCCACTGCTCCCCCGTGGGGAGGCCAAACCCCGGCTCACTGATGAGTCAGCTTAGGCTTCCGTGACGCCACACAGGGTCATCCTTTCCCCAGGCCTTTGTTTAGGCCCTCCTCTTCCCCTGCCGTATCTGAAAAGACCCAGCACAGAAACTACTTCTTCCGTGAAGCCCACCCCGCCCTGCTCTGTCCATCCCACCCCCTCTCTTCCACCTGATCCATCTCGCTCTTGAACACTATAGTTCTGTTTCTGAGTTTATTCCTGCCTCCTCAAACTTTTCACAGTTAGCTTTGCATGGTGGTTATTTCTGTGCAGGTCATAACACTTTCACCAACTTGCCTACACTGTCATATTCCCTCATGGTACCAATCCTTTGTACTCAGAAGCCCTTGGTGATATTTGTTAAAAGAATGAATGAATGAATGAGGGGCACCTGGGTGGCTCAGTCGGTTAAGCGTCCAACTTCTGCTCAGGTCATGATGTCACAGTTTGTGGGTTCAAGCCCCGTGTCAGGCTCTGTGCTGACCAAACCCGGAGCCTGCTTTGGGTTCTGTGTCTCCCTCTCTCTCTGCTCATCCCCTGCGTGCGCTCTCTCTCTCAAAATAAATAAAATGTTTAAAAAAAATTTTTTAAAAGAATGAATGAATGAGTAGTAATCATTCACGTAGAAGTCAGAGATGGAGTCATCTGCAATGTGAAGCTGAATACATTATAACTAAAGTTGCCTTCTGCTCTAAAATCTGATTATGTCAGGGAGCCTGGGTGGTTCAGTTGGTTAAGTGTCCAACTCTTGATCTCAGTTCAGGTCTTGATCTCAGGGTCATGAGGCCAAGACCCGAGTTGGGCTCTGTGGAGCCTACTTAAAAAAAATAAGAAAAAAATCCGGTTGTTCTAGAGGGAAAACAGAGAGAGGAGGTAAGGTTTACACAGTAAGCTTTGAGAAACACAGTCCGGAAGGAGGAAAAAGAGCCAGAAAATGGGAATATCCAGAGAGGGGAAAGTTCAGAAAAAAGGACTGTTAGCATACCTGAAGGGAAGCCCAGGAAAAACAAGATGAAGTATGGCCACTGGGATTTTACAAGAGGAAGAATGTTTATGAGCTGCCTGAAAGAAGTTTCCAGAGAGTTCTGTGGAAATAAGCCAGACCCCAGGGGATTAGGAGGGACTGGCCAGCAAAAAAGTGGAGGCATTTTGAGAGGACAGTCATTTCCACACTGGCGCCGTGTTGGCTCTCTGAGAGTATTAATATATGATAAACGGTGACACTATGGACACTTCACCATGGTGGCATACAGACTTGGCACAACTGGGTGTGAAATACAACAGCTCGCGGGAAAGTGAACAAATAAGCAGTCAAGATTAGATTGAATTATCTCACAGGGCAGAACTCCCAAGAGGAAGCTCACTATTCTTTCCCAGATGGCCCCCCTATTACTTACATTCTTTTCCACAACCCCCCACCCCACCCCGCATGAGACCAGGAGGCTTATATGCTATTTGAGGCAATGCCCCTGATCAGCACATATTTGTACAAACTTCTGGTTGTTATCAGTACTCCAGGGAAACGCCAATCCTGGCTACTGGCTATGTTTACAGGTCACATAATGGTCCCTTATCATAATGCTGTGGGAGGAGCACGAATAACAAGCAGCAAATGGGGCAATGAGTGACAGCATCTGGGGGTCGACCCAGCCAAACTCCAACGTCGGGTAAGTAGCTGGGTTCTAATCCACGTTGTGCCTCTTGCTAGCTGTTTGTTACCCCACCAGACTGTTAACCTTTTAAAATTTCAATGTGTCATCTGTAAAATAGGGCAAACAACACCTACCTCTGTAATTGCCATGCAGATATGAGATGATCCCATAAAGCATGTACTTGCACATTTCCAAACAATTGCAAACAGTTAATATATATATTAAATATATTAATTTGTAAATAGTAATTATAAACATTAATTTGTAAATATATAAATATAATATAAATATATATTATTGTATATTTTTTAAATGTTTATTTATTTTTGAGAGAGAGAGAGAGAGAGAGAGCACAAGCGGAGGAGGGGCAGCGAGAGAGGGAAACACAGAATCCGAAGGAGGCTCCAGGCTCCGAGCTGTCAGCACAGAGCCCAACAGGGGGTTCGAACCCACGAGCTGTGAGATCATGACCTGAGCTGAAGTCGGATGCCCAACTGACCGAGCCACCCAGGCGCCCCTAAATATATATATTTTTTATAATGTTTCTTTATTTTGAGAGAGAGCATGCTCACGTGTATGTGGGGGAGGAGCAGAGAGAGAGGGAGAGTCCCAAGCAGGCTCCATGCTGTCAGCACAGGGCCCAACATGGGGCTCAATCCCCCAAACCATGAGATCATGACCTGAGCGGAAATCAAGAGTTGGACACTCAACCACTGAGCCACCCAGGTGCCCCAACAGCCAATAAATATTAACAGTGATAATAAGAACACTTACCTTTGAGACATTCCTGAAACTGTCAACTGTGACCTCTCTTTTTGGTTTTACCAGCTCTTCCTTTCAAGTCTCCTTCAAAGGCAGCTACCCACTCTCCAAATAGCTATCTGCAAACCAGCCTCATAATCATTTTTAAATGAAATTTTGAAGGGTTTTAAACAGGAATGAAACAGGCACAAACTCTTCAAAGGCTGAGTCATAATTTATTCCACCAGAGGGCGACATTTGCTAAAATAAACAAAAGGGATTAGCCCACAGGAATTAACACCGGACATTGTAAGTGAACTGGCGCCCAGGATCTTGGCTGCCCTTAGTCACCTGCGGAAACTGGAAAACACACAGGCCTGGGGTCCACCCCCGGAGACGCTGAATCAGTAGGGGAGGAGGGCACGAAAAGGCGTTGGAATTCTTTTTTTTTTTTTTTTAAACTTTTCCAAGTTTGGGGCGGTGCCTGGGTGGCTCAGTCAGTTAAGCATCCAGCTTTGGCCCAGGTCATGATCTTGCAGCTTGTAAGTTCGAGTCCCACACCTGGCTCTGTGCTGACAGCACAAAGCCTGCTTGGGATTCTCTCTCTCTCTCTTCTCTCTGCCCCTCCCTGACTTGCATTTCCTCTCTCTCTCTCTCTCTCAATAAATAAATAAACTTAAATAAATAAATACATACGTAAATGTTCTCCAAGTTTGGGAACCACTGGTCTAGAGAGAAGTGAAATAAGATTTTGTGAACTCACTTTCTCCCAGCCCCCATCTCCTCATACACATTCAGGTCCTGCTGCTGTCCTTGTTGAATCTGATACACATATTTTTCTTGCCTTGGTGAAAAAAGAGGGCTTATCTTTACACAAAGACCATGACCTTTGCCTTGTTTAGTGGATGCCATTCAATGCAACTTCCAGAAAGGTCATCTACTGTCCATTTTCAGGTCTTTTATATGGGCAGGTACACTTCAAAGGCACCCTACAAAATATTTCCATTTCTGCTCGTATTTATCAGTGATGGCAGCTTTTGCTTTATCATGAGCAAAAAGCTGTTAAAACAGTACCTAACTGTGGGGCAAGATTATGGGCAATGCTGCCATAAATAAAACCAGAGCTTATCAGTATGAGTTGCCAATCAAGTGGAAAGCACATAAAACATGGGAACTGATTAAGTGTAAGAACAATCTAACTGGTATATAAGAAATTCTGAGAACCTATAAAAGTGCAGTTAAGGACCAAAGATTTGGTCCAACTGAGTACAAGATACAAAATATACCAACCTGGCCTGGACTTTTTGGAATGGGCTTTTCTCTCTTTTTTTTTTAATTCATTGGATCTCTAAAACTGATTTGTGAGTCAGATGAGTCAGATTCCCCTTTGTGTTTTATCTACCATGCTTACAGGGTCACAGTGACATTTTGAATTGTCAAAGAGTTGCCAGAGTTCCAGCACAGAAAGTTCCTCTCCTAGACTTACTCTGTTTTAGGAAAAGCACCAGAGAAGGGATGTGAAAGTAACATTTTGTAGTCAAGCTTCTCTTTTAACTCAAACATGTGCTCTTACAGATCCAGTCTTCAGCTCACAAGCTGGACAGGTAATCATTAAAGAACTCCTCCCAGTTTCTGTGCTGTTGGCTCCTCCCTGGACACCTGGCTATGCTGCTTGGGACTGATGGAGCCTCTGCTTCCTCACATCTCTCCGTCAATCCCAAACCTCTCTGCATTGAAACATGCCGAAAACACTTTTCAAAATGTGTCTACGACTTTCACAGTTGCCAAGATTTGTCCCACTCTTAAACTGGTGTTGGATTCTCCAGCATTGGTACAGATTAGTCCCTTGACTTCCATCCAGGCATTGGGGGCTGGGAATAGGGAGCTCTGTTGCTGGGATTTGGGCTTCCTCTGAACATTTCTGCCTTATACTTAGATAGGACTGATCCACAGTGCACACAGACCAGACATTTGGTCAGTCCTCTGCTACTTCTTTGCTGTTTTCTCTAGCATTGCTTACTCCAGTCTCCCAAACTCCAAAAAAAAATCTTAGGCTGTCCTATGAGCAAGTTAGGAAAAATCAGAGAAGTTGCTATCCCCTTGTCTTTTCTTCCAAAGATATGTAAATGTGCTGTGAATCTTAGTTTACATTGTAACAAACAATATGCCCTCTCTGTCCACTTCCATCCAAGAGGAGAGCAGCATGGACCCAGTGACCAAATTCAGGTTAATAGTCCATAATCCTCAAATAGATCTTGTATGAGCCTTCAACACACCCAGTCCCTCCAATGGGTTATGACACATGTCATCTCTAGCTTCACCAGGTCACATCTACTAAATGTCACATAAACACAAGACATAGGCTGCTGAAATGGTTTCCTTCTTTGCTTATAATTTTTGGCGAATGACTTGGCTGTGGTTTATTCCAAAAGGAATTGATGGCTGTGGGACGTGACTTGAAGGAAATTGTTGAAAGGGAAGAAAGGGGCCTTCGGACTAGCTGAGGCACAGCTGGAGGACCCCAGAGCTTGTACGCGCATGGCAGAAGTGTTGTGTTTGCTGGAATCCCTGCCAGCCGCTGACCCTGGCTCTGGAGGTTGCTCAAGATTCCATCACGACGACTGGGGGCGCCTGGGTGGCGCAGTGGGTAACGCGTCAGACTTCAGCTCAGGTCGTGATCTCACGGTTTGTGGGTTCCAGCCCCGCATCGGGCTCTGTGCTGATAGCTCGGAGTCTGGAGCCTGCTTCGGATCTGTGTCTCCCTCTCTCTGTCCCTCCCCTGCTTGCACTCTGTCTCTCTCAAAAATCTCTCAAAAATTAAAAAAAAAAAAAAAAAAAGATTCCATCACGACGAAAAGACGAAGCGGGGGCTCGGAACACCCGGCACCGCCCGTCTCCTGACCTTTCCCCTGGTCGAGTCTTACGAAGCGGGTCTCTCGGCGGGGTTGGTGAGACGGTCTGGGGAGGGGGTGCACCCGCGTGGCCGGATTGCTGTTCTCCTTCAGCCCTCGGAAAAGCTCCCTGTCTAAATCGCTCAGGGCCCCTAGACGCGTGACGCCCAGGCCTGACCCTTCCCCCCAGCAACCGGGGCCGCGTGACGCCCAGCCAGCAGGAGGCCAGCTCCGCCCCGGACCCGCCCCTCCAGTACGGCCCCGCCCCGAGCCCGCCTTCGGGCCCGCCCCCTCGCCCAGTTTTGGGTCCGCCCCCAGGCCGGCCCCGCCTCCGGCCCCGCCCCGACCGGAAGAAGCGGCGGCACCCGGTGCTTATAGGGCAGGGCATGGGGGTGCCGCCACCGCCTAGTCAGCTCTACGTCGGCTGAAGTCCTGCCGCCGCGGCGCTGTAGTCGCGGCGCCCCCGCCCCGTCCTCTGCCTGCCCGCCGGCCCGCACCGCCCCCCCCCGGAGCCGGCCGGCCGGGCCCGGAGCCAGGCCCGAGTCCTCGCCATGCCGGTCCGGCTGCTGCTGGCGCTGCTGCTGTCCGGCCTCGGGGTGAGTGACCGGGGAGCGTGGGGTGGGGGACAGCGCGTGGCGGACCGGGGTCCGAGTCGGGAGCGCGGCGGCGGCGGCCCGAGGCCCCGCGCGCTCCAGCGGAGGTTCGGGCCGGGCGTGGGAGACGGCGCCGGGCAGGGAGCGAGCACCTCCCGGCCGGCCGGAGTGGCGGCCGCGGCCGGCCCCTCCGAGGCGCACGCCACCCGAGGGGCCTGGCGGGTCAGCGCGCTGTCACGGGCAGCGCTTCCCGGACCCCGTGCGCTCCAGTACAAGTTTGTGTCGTCCCGGCGGCACCTCGGGGCCTCTGGAAGGCCCCGCGCGCTTGGGAGGCCATCCCACCTGCCCGACCCTTCCCACAGGTGGGCGCCGCCTCTACCTGCCGGAGGCCGTGGGGCAAGGATGCAAAAGGGCCATGTAACCGAAGGGCAGGAAATGTCTTGCGTTTATAAGCCTGGTTTGAACTTTTAAAAATGCGAAAACTTTGGGAGGCACATGCAACTGGGAATGGGTAAGCATTTTTACCTGTGAGCTTGATTCTGCTTACCTGCCTCGCACGTTTCTAGGTCTTCAGAGGCAGGAGGCTCTCTGCACCAAGATTTCGTTAAGGAGATTAAGCCGAGGGATTTGCCCTCTTTTTAAAGATCCCTTGTGGGACCGCGCGGTAAAGCCGCTTCAAAACTTTAAATGAAAGACCGTCTCCTCCTGGGAGAGCGCGGTGGAGCTGTCTGAAACGCCTTTTCATCTTTTCCTAGAGAGAAGCTCCTGGATTACATTTATTTAACTGTTTAAGGCCTTTACTCAGGCTATGGATTTGGGCCCCATAGCTGGGGAGGACATTTTGTGGACAGACTTGGCTTTTTTCCTTCTGGTTTGAAGAACCTAAATTAGTGGTTTAAAAAAAAAAAACAAAACGCATTGTTCAGGATGTGGGGTATGGTACACTGGCCAGGTTCTGTTTAATGACTTCCACTATGTACTCTTTAATATGGTATATCATGTACCAGCTGTCCAGGTGGAGGATTGACACGAGTGTACCTAAGGGCCACAGTGTGAACTCCTCGGAGGTTATACGCTTTTGGCAAATAATAGTCAGTGCTCTTAGAGTAACAAGAATTTGGAAACAGATGAAGTAGAATATAAAATCATCTTTTTCAGATTTGGGGTTTGTTGTTTGTTTTTAAAGGAAAATTTGTACATACTTCATGATAGAACTCATGTAAGTTAACTTTTTCTTCCAATTCAAAAAAAAAAAATCCACTTTCACAGCTAGGGTCATGTTTTGAACTTGAACACTTGGCCTTGAATTGGTTGACTGTTGTTTGGTACCTGTTCATAAATAAGAGTATAAACAGAATGACCAAACAAATGATATGGAAATCGATCATTTCATATCACAGCCTAGGTATACATGGGCTTTGGGTTTTGCTGCATATTTCCATTGGCTGTTCTTTGATGGATTCTAGTATTTTAGTTATTGAGTAACTTAGAGCCAAAAATAACTATTTCGCTTTAGTTGGGACTATAGTTTCAGTTTGTGTAAATATTTCCAAATTGTATTTAGAAATCCACCCTTCTCAAAGTTCATGGTAAAATATCCCAGACCCTTATTAAAAAGTTACATTTTAGTATAACTGCTTTGTAAGTAAAACGTCAGAATTTCACTCCCAGAATTATCTACCAGTAAAAATTTTGATCCCCAAACAGAGTGAGAATTATTATTTTAAATTCCAAACGGAACTCATTGCTGAGTTTGCAGTTAAACCAGGTCCTGCAGAACCCACCGGTTGTAAAATTGGACAAACCTGAGTTCACACTGGTCACTTGCTAGCTGTGCCCTCAGGCAAGTTATTTTACTTTTTAGAGAGTCTGTTTCCTGATATGCGAAATGGGGACAGCCAGCACATGTGAAGGCACCTTGCATATCATAGGTAATAAATGTAAACTCTCCCCCCACCAGATGCTTTTCACTGTCATTATTTTTGTTACTGCTATAGTGTACCTCTAGGAGGAATACTTTTCGATGCTATCTCTCTTTTTTAAAGGTTTAGTTTATTTATTTCTTAGGAATCTCTACACCCAACATGGGCTCCAGCTCATCACCCTGAGATCAAGAGTCGCGTGCTCTTCTGACTGAGCCACCCGGGCACCACAGTGCTCTTTGCTTTGATTGATGAAGTAACTAGGGCATTGGAGGCAATACTGTGATTTTTTTATTTTTCAGGAGAGTGTGACTGATTGAGCCAGACATTGACTCATAGGCTGAGACTCTAGGCTACCATATCCAAAATGCAGTGACATCGGTGTTGCTAACTTTAGGCTGTCTTTTGTTCATCCAAATTGTGCATATTTAGTGAGTGTTTTCCCTCCTTCTTAGACCTGGATCTTGTGCCTACTGTTGGTTTGTGTTACATTATTGCTGTCTTCTAGTCCTCATTTAATGGTGTTGCCACTTCTGTCAGGTACCAAAGAGATCCGCAGCATGGGAGGGAAAATGCTTTCTTCAGCTAGAACATATACAATTTCTTTTGTTCAGCCAGTGTTTTGGCTTTAGAGGAGAACAAACAATGTCACCGAGAACTAAGGGCCACGTATGTACAGAAACACACTAAGAATATCATCGGAGTCTTAACTAGAAACGTACTTGCTTATCATTTACTCAGATAGTTATCACTTGCACAAATTATCCCACTAGGAGATATCAAGTATTTATACTGAGGCCATGAGGTGGATGTTTCATTAAGCTCATATCAGGGCTGCCGATCATGAAATTGGACTGTAGTTGTGCACTTGTGTGTATTTTAGGTCATTAACTTGCCTGGCCATTGGGCTTTCCACAGTAATATAGCTTCTCAGGGCGCAAGAGAAAATGTATGAGAGTTCCTCTTGAGAGAGTTCAACAGTAGAGCATATTCGTGAATGTAAAACCGGTGAAGTACGCAAAGGTTTCTTGTCTGGACAGAATAGTGCCACCTTCATGGACCTGGGAGAGAGAGTTATTTGCCCACTTCGGATTTTGACTCCCATTTTTCAGGTTGAGGAATCTTTGGATAATGATGTCATTTTTCACTGGAAACCTCTGGTTTGGGGATCCAAAGTAATCTTTAGGTTCAGTATTGTCCACGTGTTATAATGATCAAATGTGCTCCTAAAGAGATGATATAGGTGGGAAAGATGCAATGTATCATTTTAATGGATTCAGTTTTTATTATGCACAAATAACTCGGGGCCTGTAACCTAGCAATATGATTAGAGTGTGGTGCTGGCTTTAAAAACAGGGACAGTGAATCATAGTTTGTGAATAATAAACATGCTGGTTGGCTGTATTTCCCAGGGGTTGGGGATTTTTTTTTTTTTTCTATCTTTATCTTCACCTATATCCCATGTTTGGTGTCAGACTTTCCTGCCTCAGAGCAACACATTGTTAGTGATGTTTAAGTGAGTGCAGCAGACAAGAAATGGACTGGGGAAAGTAGAACTTTTAAAAGTAATCATAAGCTCCCTGTTTGCATTTTTTCAAAAGTTTTTTAAGTTTATTTATTTTGAGAGAGAGTGTGTGCACGCACAAGCAGGGGAGGGACAGAGAGGGAGAGAAAATTCTAAGCAGGGTCTACCTGTCAGTGCGGAGCCCAACTTGGGGCACCATTTCACGAATCATGAGATCACTACTTGAGCCGAAATCAAGAGTGAGAGGCTCAACTGACTGAGCCAGCCAGGCACCCCATGTTCTTTTTTTTTTTTTTTTTAATTAAAATTAAGTAAGCTCTACACCCAATGTGAGGTTTGAACTCACAACCCTGAGATCAAGAGTCCCATGCTGTACTGACTGAGCCAGCCAGGCACCCTCTACATCACTTCTGATTATCATGTGATCTTTGTTCATGTACGAACACAGCAAATACTACAGTATAAAAATATGTGTTCTATATTTATGTTCTGTCCCCCCCCCCCCCACAGAACGATTAGGACATTTTCTGAGTATGTCATTGAATTTGTCACTTTTACTAGCACCTCAGTAAACAGCCATCCATGCCAAAAGCATTTGAGCCTTCTGTGCCCAGTCTGAGGTTGGGGACAAGGGTCATAACTGACCAAGATCGATATGGTAGTAAACCATGCCTTGCATAGTGACCACCCTACTGGGGTCATATAAGTTGTTTCCAGTTTTCCCATTATTATAAGGAGAGGTGTATTTCCCTTTCTTTAAATCTTTTGTATGTTTGATGCTTTCTATATGATAACATGGGAAGATTTTCAAAAATCCCTCAAAGTAATCATATTTATTATAGAAATGTTAGAAAGCATGGATAAGTCTAAATTAAAAAAATAAACCAGGGGCGCCTGGGTGGCGCAGTCGGTTAAGCGTCCGACTTCAGCCAGGTCACGATTTCGCGGTCCGTGAGTTCGAGCCCCGCGTCAGGCTCTGGGCTGATGGCTCAGAGCCTGGAGCCTGTTTCTGATTCTGTGTCTCCCTCTCTCTCTGCCCCTCCCCCGTTCATGCTCTGTCTCTCTCTGTCCCAAAAATAAATAAACGTTGAAAAAATAAATAAATAAACCAAACAACAAACCTGTAATCATACTACCCAAACATTACCTCTAGTAACATTTTTAAGAGCTTGATTGACCTATAATTCATATATCCTACAGTTCACACATTTAAAGATGTAATTCAGTGGTTTTTAGTATATTCACAGAACTGGGCAACCATTACCCCAATCAATTTTATAATATTTTTATCATCCCCCAAAGAAACTCCACACATTCGCTATGACTCTCCATTTCCCACTCACTTCCCAGCCCCTGGCAACCATGAATCTACTTTCTTATCTATATAGATTTGCCCTGGACATTTCAGGTGAATAGAATCTTAATGCATGTGGTCTTTCGTAACTAACTTCTTTCACTTAGCATAGTGTTTTCATCCATGTTGTATTGCTGTTTTGTTCTTTTTTATTGCTGAATAATATTCCATCATAATGGATATACCACATTTTGTTTATCCATTTTTTTTAAACGTTTATTCATGTTTTGAGAGACAGAGGGTGGGGGGGAGGGGCAGAGAGAGAGAAGCAGACACAGAATCTGAAGCAGGCTCCAGGCGCTGAGCTGTCAGCACAGCCCGATGTGGGACTTGAACCCATAAGCTGTGAGAGCGTGACCGAACTGAAGTTGGACACTTAGCCAACTGAGCCACCCAGGCGCCCCTGTTTATCCATTTTTAAGATGATAGACATTTGGTTGGTTGTTGCCCTTTTTGGCTATTAGGAATAATGCTGCTATGAACATTTGTGTACAAACTTTTGAATGGCCATATTTTTTCATGTTTCTTGGATATATACCTAGGAGTGAGATTTCTGGGTCATATGGCAACTCTGTGTTTAACCTTTTAAGTAACTGGCAGACAGTTTTCCAAAGCACCTGCACTAATTGACATTCCCACCTGCAATGTAGAAGGGTTCTCATTTTCCACATCCTCATCAACATTTGATATTCTCTTTTTGATTGTAGTCAGCCTACTGGGTGTGAAAAGGTAACTCATTATGGTTTTGATTTGCATTTCCCTAATGGCTGATCTAATATCTTGATATATATCCTTCCAGACATTTTTTTCTGTGCACATATTTGTATAGATAATATTTCTCTTCCCCAAACTGGAGTGTATCCTAGATCTTTCTGTGTCAATTAATTTAATTCTATAACATTCTCACTGCTGCATACTTCTCTGGATGCATAAACCATAATTTGACCATTCAAAGATATTGAGGCTGTTTTTAATTTGCATTATAAGCAATGTGATAAACCTTGTTTAAGCATATCTCAACTGCCAGATTATTTCCTTGGGGTAATTTCCCAGTACCAGAATTTGCTAACCTTATTTACTCTTGCCCTCTCCCCCCAGCCCCCAAGCAGTATTGGATGTTTTAAAAAACACAAAACTAACCTTTAAATTGGTTTTATAATAACCATTTTAATTTTTTTTTAACGTTTATTTATTTTTGAGATAGAGAGAGACAGAGCATGAACAGGGGAGGGTCAGAGAGAGAGGGAGACACAGAATCCGAAACAGGCTCCAGGCTCTCAGCACAGAGCCCGACGCGGGGCTCAAACTCACAGACCGTGAGATCATGACCTGAGCCGAAGTCTGACGCTTAACCGACTGAGCCACCCAGGCGCCCCTATAATAACCATTTTAAAGTAACCCATTTTCTTTTAGCAGTGTGGATTTTAGGTCAAGTGAAAGTGGAATGTTTAGATGTTGTTTTCTTTTCTTCTATTTTGTAGATGTAAATAACCATGGTGGTCTCGTGATGACAACTTATATACCTAAAAGCTGCTGAGAAATGTTTTATCCTGATTTGTTAAGTAACTTGTTTGCAGAGTCCTTTGGTCTGCCATGGTTTCAGATCAGCTTTCTAGCAGATATGGCTCCCATGAGCACCCTGAAATACCTCGGGATGATTCTGTGAGTTTGGTTTTGAGGGTAGCCCATCTCCTGCAGACAAGATTCTTTCTGTAGTTTGTTGTGAGGCCATTAAATTTTTTTTTTAAGTTTATATATTTATTTTCTAGGGGAGGGGGAAAGAGAAAACCCCAAGCAGGCTCTGCACTGTCAGCGCGGAGCCTGATGTGGGGCTTGAACCCACGAACTGTGAGATCATGACCTGAGCCGAAATCAAGAGATCCTTAACTGACTGTGCCACCCAGGTGCCCCAGAGGCCATTTAAAAATTTGCCTCAAGACTGTTTATATATAAATCCAGAGTTGGTGCATTGATTGTCCCTTTTGGAGGCTACAGTTCTTAAAACATATTGCTTGTCCACACAGCTGTTTTTCCTGGGAAGACTCAGGTAGCACTTGACAGTGGAGTAATATGTTTGGTGGTGTTTTGTTTTGTTTTTCCTGTAAACATACCTAAACTGATTCATCCAAAGAAATGTCATGTCTTTCCAAATAATCACCTCTTTAGGGGTCAGGGGTCATGTCATACAGATCAGTTTAAAAAATTTTTGTTTTTAGTTTTACTTTTCAGTATTTCACTTAGGAATTTATTTAACCAGTTTAATAATTCAACTTTAAAACAAAGGAACCCTAAAAAGGCAAATATTTACTTTTAAGCCGGTGATCCTTACACAATGTAAAACCTTTCCCAGTTTCCTTCCAGTTTTTGCTCGACTGTAACTTCTACATGGTTCACACTGAAATTTCGATCAAAACTGTTACTCAGACTGATGTATAACTTATTGAGGACACCTGGATCTGATTTTTGGTTTTTAAAAACTAAACACTTGCTATCAGGGGATTCAGCAGTATATTCTTTGAAGGGGATTTCCAAAAAAATTCCACAAAT
This sequence comes from Lynx rufus, assembly GCF_022079265.1. Taxonomy (NCBI): domain Eukaryota; kingdom Metazoa; phylum Chordata; class Mammalia; order Carnivora; family Felidae; genus Lynx; species Lynx rufus. Next base: position 38,599,724 of record NW_025814832.1, read on the forward strand.
ACTGGAGCATTGGGAGCACATGTGCATAGATGGATAGCCTCCCAAGGTTAGAGTCAGGGTGTCTTAGACTGCTAGAAGGAGTCTTGTGGATCTAGTCCAGTGAGCCTCAGTATTTTCCCCACCTCACGTTAGGAATAGAATGCATATCCATCAGTAACAGTGGGAGTACATTTGGGGCATATGCCATTCCGTCCCCTCCCAAATTGAACAAATGCTCTCTGCCCTTTTCCCCAGAGCAGACAGATGAGGAAGCCGAGGCCAGAGAGGGCTAGTGACCTGTTCAAGGTCATGCTTCAGTGGTGGAATTGAACTTTGAAGCTAATCCTCCTGTTTCCATTGAAGAGCAGCTCCTGCAGTGGTTAAGTTCTGGTGGGTTTGTGAGAACCAGTCAGTTTACCCCAGTCACACCCTGAGCAGGTGACCAACGTTGCTGCAATGAGAGATTGGGTGTGGAGAAGGACTGGGAAGAGAAGAAAGCAGACTTTCTAGTAAGCTTCAGGAACATGCTCAGATAATGCTTTTGTTCATCCCCTTAGGATTGTGGCCTCATACCCTTTGTTCCAGTACTCGAAAGATGCAGCTTTGAGGGGGAAACACTGCCTTCGCCTGAGACTCTCCATCAGCAAGAAGGACCATTTTTAACTCTGGAGCCGAGTCCAATGATCATGGATAGAGGAGATTCAGGGGCCCTAAGCCTATTTCATAGTTGAAGCTTGTTTCTATACTCAGATCTAATAATATCCAAGCAGGTGCATGTGTTTCAGTAAGATCTTACCCAGAAATGTTTCTGAAATAGCAAAACTGAAAGTTCTTATCTTAGAAGCCTTTAAACCAGAGTTGCTCTTCCTTGGTGCAGTCAGTCTTTGGTACAGAATCCTGAAAAGATCAAACCTTCTAATCATCAGGCTCGGCCTGGTTTGCCCTTGCAGAGGCCCCTGCCCCCCAGCCAGTCTGGCACCAGGAAGTGGGCCTGTGGTGACAGGAGAGAGAGTGGCCTTGGCCCTTGGACCACAGTGGAGGGACGAAGGTTAGTTTAGGTGGATTTCAGGAGAGTAATGAGGGAGAAAGGAGGGCACCAGGAAGGTGCTCTAGGGAGAGAGGGGTATCACTTCTCTTGACATAGAAGGCAGGGACCCTGTCTTGCTTATCTGCATCCTCTGTGGCATTTAGCACGGTGAGTTGGCCATACCCACTGTAGGGAGCACTCAGCAGATAATGATTGAGTATTCCTTTTTGAAGTTTTTTAAGACCAATAAAAACAAGGGGCTGTTTTATCATCAGGCATGTGGGCTGTGGGTTTCATAGGGGAAAGGAGGGGGAGGAAGATGTTCCTGTGTCCTTTAATGGGATCTCATCAATAGTGTTTCTACAGAGGGAGAGGGGTTTCTGGAATCCTTGCGCGGGTGGCCATGAACCACAGTGTGTGGTGTCCTCTTGACGGGCTCCTCATGTCAGTAACGAGATTAATTTTTCCATTGTCAGACCCCGTGAGATAAATGGTTGGTAATCATTCAAGTCAGTTTCATTTTTCACTCAGCATGATGTTTCATTGTTAAAAAACGAACCTTGATCTAGGGCTGTCCTTTTATGTATAAAATATGATTTCCCTAGTTAGTAGACTAATTTCTAATTATAATTCAAAACCACCCCGTTCTCCAGTGGATTATTCTCCCCCCTCTATTTCAGATGAGGGAATAGCTGTTCGTCTGAGATGCAGAAGTGTTTGTCATGGAAACTGAATTTTTTCATACATTTTCTGAACAACCAGTGCTGTCAGAATCCTTAGATCCTGATACTGTCATTGACCTACAGTTGGGTCACAGGTGTTTGTTGACCAAACTGAGTCAGATCTCGTTTAAATTAAACGGCCCATGACTCCTGAGGAGCGTCTAAGAGTGAGAGAAACACCTGTCTAGGAGGCCACATCTGCAACTAGGAATGTGTGAAGTTGAGGCAATGCCTCTCAGCCCTGGCCGAATTAGTCATCTAGGGTCACCTGGGGAGCTCATTAAAAACCCTGAGGTGCCACTCAAGGTGACTGAAATCAGAATCTCTAGGAAGGGTTTGTTTTTTAACAATGAAACATCTGGGGCGCCTGGGTGGCTCAGTCAGTTAAGTGTCCGACTTCAGCTCAGGTCATGATGTCACAGTTCGTGAATTCAGGCCCCGCATCAGGCTATTTGCTGACAGCTCAGAGCCTGGAGCCTGCTTCGGATCCCGTCTCCCTCGCTCTCTGCTGCTCCCCTGCTCGTGCTGTATGTCTCTCTTCTTCAAAAATAAACAAACATTAAAAAAAAATTTCAACAATGAAACATCATGCTGAGTGAAAAATGAAACTGACTTGAATGATTACCAACCATTTATCTCACGGGGTCTGACAATGGAAAAATTAATCTCGTTACTGACATGAGGAGCCCGTCAAGAGGACACCACACACTGGTTCATGGCCACCCGCGCAAGGATTCCAGAAACCCCTCTCCCTCTGTAGAAACACTATTGATGACATCAGAAGCCCCAGAGGACTCTACTATGCAGCCAGGTTGAGGCTGTCAAGTAATTCCCGTGTCTGAATCCTGGACAGAGCAAGTGTGTTTCCCTGTGCCCTGGAATATCACAGCACCGGACCAGACCGGAGACAGGTTTGGCTCATTTTGTAGAGAAGTTGGAACTGATACGTTCTGCCAGTTAGTGGCAGACCTGGTAATGGAGAATTTAGCATTGTTTTTTCTAATACATTGTATTTCCCAACTTTTAAAGAACAGGTAATTCCAAAGGGCTTTTTTTTTTTGAGTACTAGCTACTGAAATTGCTTTTTAAGAAATCTGCTTTAACTGCAAAACTGGCTTTGCATTAAATACACTTAGTTATTGAATTATGAGATGTTTAGAATTATTTGAATTTATGCTTAATGCTAACTAAGTGTTCTTGCCTTCTCTGTATGTTAAGAGCCCTAAGGAATCAGAACAAGACTCTCTTCCAGGTTCCTTTACAGTACCCTCTCTGAGTTTTAAAAGAGCCTACTGGAGCCAGAGTGAAGCAGCTAAGGGGAGTGGGTATGGAAGAAATTTGTGAAAGGAGTAGGTTCAATAGTTAAAGTACAAGAATAAAGCACGTAAATAAAAAGGAATTTCTTATCAGGGTGAGACCATGATTGGAAGCAAATCGTGGGAGGATATGATTTGTGATACTCTCCTTCCTCTTCTCCTGGGAGGGCTGGATATCTGGATTATTCGTCAGCCTCACAGCCCTCAGGGATTTTACAGCAGGTGCACGGGTAGAGGGCCTGACTGTAGAACGCAGGGAGCTGGCCAACATGTCCTTTTAGGGACTGGTCTCGCATCCGTTGTGACCCCAGCAATCTGAACGGGTGGTTTAGAAGCAAGGGGGACTCTCTTCTAAGTGTCACATTGACCGAGCTGGACCAGATCTAAAATGCTGCTGGAACAATGGTGACAAACGTCAGTAGGATTGGGAAGTCAGTCTTTGATGACAGCTTCTGCATGGGGCTGGGCATCTGACCTAACAGAGTTGGGTGAACCCCGGGACAGGGGCTGTGTTTTCCAGACTGAACTTCATGCTGAAAGGAAATCCCCATTCTGTTCTCCTCAAGTAGATAGGTAGGTGTACTTTGTCATTTTAGCTGTTTTGAAGTGTAGCTTATAGGCATAGTTTTATGTTTTCATGTGTATTTTGACCCATATGATACACATGTATTTTTTCAGTGAATGGGAGTTGGGAGTTGAGGGAGGGGTTGGTGCTAGCCGGCTAGAAGACTTTGAACAAATGAGTTAGTTCCTCTCTGTTTCCTCATCCATAGAACAAGGCATGGGGGCGCCTGGGTGACTCAGTTGGTTAAGCGTCTGACTCTTGATACTGGCTCAGGTCTTGATCTCATGGTTCGTGAGATTGAGCCCCGTGTCAGACAGCATGGAGCTTGTTTGGAATTCTCTGTCTCCCTCTCTCTCTGCCCCTCCCCCACTTGCACGCTCGCGCGCATGCTCTCTCTCTCTCTCTCTCTCTCAAAATAAACATTTAGGAAAAAAAAAAAACAAGGCATGAAACTAGAAAATCTAAGCTGGCCTATTCCTGAATGTCTTCCCAAATTAGGAACACAATTCAGGTTAAAGTGACTACTGCCCCCACCATACAGCTTCACATTCACTCCTACCTAGGTGGTCAGAGACGAGAGGGCTACTTTGTTTGAGCCTTCCAACTTTCCTAGCTCCCGAATGTAGTGGATTCCATGTGTTCATTCATTCATCCACCAGTTTTGTTGAGTATATATTATTTGCCAGGCACTGTTTGAGGTGCTTGGGGCACATTAATGAAGAAAACAAAGACCTGTGCCCTCGTGAAACTTCTACTTGGTGGAGAGAGTCAAGACACAATAGCGTGATAAATCCATAAATATATTTGTGGGAAAGTGATAAAATTCTACAGAAGGAAAGAAAACAGAGCAGAGCAAGGGAGATGAGGGCCTGGGAGTTGCCCCAGCAGTGGGCTGTGGTTTCATCAGGTTACACTCCCCTGCCCTGTGGGTCCATCCCTAACCACTGTCCTCTCCCAGACAGGAGCCCTTCCTGTACTCTGAGTGGCGTCACATCTCACAGTGTTGGGGTTAATATACAGGTTTAGATTCTAGTTTGTTTCACATCTAATCATCTGAAGGACTGGTATTGATGGCTCCTGTACATTGGAAACTCCTGAGCAACTATCAGGTACTGAGTGTAACTGTTGGCCAATTTTTAATGACAACATAAGAGAAGGTTTAAAATTCTATCAAGGAAATCTCAGAAACCCCCGCAACTCAGACAACAGAGCCAGCAAGTCTTTGATTTTTGTGATGGTTCTGTTCCCAAATGTACATGTGCTTGTATGTGTGTCTATGTGTGTGTATATATACATATATATATATATATATATATATATGTTTTTGTTTTTGTTTTACAAACAAAATTAAGTCTTTTTTTTTTCCATTGTAGAAGTATCTATAAGCTCTCCAGATAAATTCAGATACTGCAAGAAAGATGTAAAGCCAGCTTGGGGAATCTCTGACCTCAAAGGCACCACCTTTCTTTGAACAAATCCAGTGACCTCATCCTTTAGTTGTGTTAGGGTTCATTTTCCACTTGCTGTGTTCTGTTTTTGCAGAGCAGAAAACGGTTTCCTTTATGCGTAGAGATTAAGAACAAGTTTATCTGTAGTTCTGGCACTCAGCTGACTGGGAACCAAACCACAGTTGCTTCGAAAAGCAATCCTAAATCATCTTGATCTGACGGTTCAGTACTTGGAAATCTTTAGGGCTTTCGGTGCCTGGGTAAAGTTCAATCACTTATCTGATTTGTGGTTTGGAGAAGACCGAGATCTCCCTTTCAGTTTAGGAGGTGGTTGCTTTTAGCATCTAGAGCAAGAATGTGTGCTTGGGAGTCACCCACTTCCTCCCATATAACATTAGTTGATTTCTACGGTATTTCTTTTCCCCACCCTGAAGCTTAAGTGAATCAGATTATTACTAATTTCCAATGTTGAAATGTTTCGAGATAAGTGGAGACAGCGGGATGTTGAAAGACATCAAGACTTTTAAACTCTCTCAAATTCTTTCGTGGGTTTTGGGCGTGTTTTGATTGGTTGGAGCTAGAAGAATCTTCAGTAAAGCCTGAGGATGGACGAGGGCCTGGTAAAGCATGGACTTGTCCCATTTCTGAGACAAATGGCAGCTTCAACCCGGTCTTCTTACTTTGTAGAATCGGAAACTGATGCCCAGAGAGATTTAATGACTTGCGCAGAGCCCAAACCACGACACGTGCCCCCGTGCCCCCTCTCATTTCCTTTCAGCTTTCCTCACCCAAAAGCGAATGTTGAGCATGTCAAGTTTTTTTAACTTGGAGTTTTGAGAGGATGATGAGTGGGCTTTGGAGTTACAGGAACGCAGGCTTAGGCTGCAGAGTGCAAAGGCCTGAGCGGGGAAGCGTGGGCTCGGAATCTGAGGGAGCTGCTCTGGGCAGGGCCTGAGGGCACTGCCAGGTGCTGCCAGGAGGTACGGTTGTGGGGTTCCCGTCTTCTCCCTTGTAAGGTACTGCTTCTCCGACGGATGGTACACTCCTGGGAGGCAGAAGCTTCACAGGCCTTGGGGGGCTCCAGTGCCTTATGCGTGACAGGACCCCTCTTTCTATGTATCTGGAGGATAAAAGAGCCCAGCCTGGGGGTGGGGTTGGAATGGGTGAACTAGCAAGTAAAATGGACATAGAAGAGTCAGCTGACAGGAAGAGTTGTGAAGCCGGGAGTGCCTGGAAGAGATTGATACATACTTCATATCCTTGCCAGCCTTCTTGAGTAATGTGCGACTGTGATCCGGCAACTTCCCTCATTTTATGATAGAACCCCCTGGAATCTGCCTGCAGGAGCAAAAATGGCCCTGGCACTGATTGAGGGGCCTGGGGGGGATGGAGCCCCCCGGAAGATGCAAAAGAGAGCAGGGGGCCTGTCTTACTCCTGGGGCTTCAGAGGGAGCTTCTGATCCCATGTGTGGTGGCTGCAGAGAGGTCCCTCCGATGAGGGGGTCTCAGCAAGCAAGAGACCTTGTACCGGGGTTTGTTCTGTAGCCGTATTTTGTCACAACAGTCTTAGTTATTAAACCCGCCCATGCGGTTTGGGTGCGCTGTGCTCATACTCAGCTGTCAACGCAGCTAAGAAACATTAGTCTAACATCAGTATAAGTCAAAACACCAGAGGAGACTCGCCTGGGGTGTGAGCACAGACTGTGTGGCATATCAAATACTGCACCTTAGCGGGGAGGGTTTTCTCCTTCCAGATTTGCTTCACACCAATCAGAATAGCACACCTTCCTCTTCTTTCCATCAGCTGCAAGGGTGACAGACGAGCACGTGAAGAAGGTTCTGATTTTGTGGCCCACTCTGCATGAGTGCACGCTCGGGCTCCTGTCTGCTTCCCCAGCCCCACCTCGGCCCGTTCCCTGCTCTGCCCTCTCCAGCTGCACAGGCCCACAGGTCTTCACACACAGTAACTTACCTTTAGTCTCAGGGCCTTTGCACAGGCTGTTCCTTCTGCCCAGGCAATTCTTCCCTTCCTTCCCCGCCGTTCCTATAGATCTTGATTCAGATATCACTCCTTCAGGACATCCTTCGACACTGCGATCTTGTGCACCCCCATCACAAGACCAAAGCAGCTTCTCCTGTCAGGCTCTCGTGGTTCCCTGTATGCCCTTTCCATAGCACTTGCTGTAATTTGTCATTCTGTTTGTGTGATTATTTGACTAATGCAGTCCCTGATTAGACCATAAACTCCGCAAGGGCGGGAATAGATCTGTTATGATTAGATCCTGTTGCCTTAGGTAGTTCTTGGTTAATCATACTAATAACAGCCGACACACACATGGTGCTCACTGTATATGAGGCACTCTTCTAAGAACTTCACATACATTGACTCATCTAAATCTCCCAACAGCCCTTTGAAGTAGGTATGATTACCGTGCCCATTTTACGGGCGAGAAAACCAAGGCACAGAGAGCTAAGTGACTGCCGGGATGGTCTGGCTCCAGAGTCTGCCCTTCTAGCTGCCACAGTGTCCTGCCAGGCACTGCATTAAAGCTTAACAAATGGAAGTTGAATTATTAAGCGTCATCAGAAAATAGGAGGTACTACGTGAGTGAGTTTCCACATAATTCAGATACAGCCCCAGAACTTGAAACGTGCTGTTTGGTGAAAATCTTTTCACCAGTTATAGTCTTCTTCCTGCTTAAACACCACAAACCGAACATATTTTAGCCTTTTCTTAATGATTCCAGGTTGTCGGTACAGCTACTGTATGCTTGCTGTCTGCCCAGGAGGATACGTAGCGAGCAGTTGAGCTTGTGAGACAGGGTAGATATTCAGGTTTTGAGTTTGTTTAACTTTCTGATGGCATCTTTGGCCACCACCAATTTCTTAAATAAAACGATCTTCCCTAATATTTACATAACTCTTGTCTTTGACATTCTTAACATTTATTTTGCTTTCTTGGCATTTAAAGAGATGTCGCTGTCCCTCAGTTTTCAAAAGAAAAAACATTTGAAAGCTTAGCCACCTTGCTCCACAATGCAGATCCCCACATAAGCCACTTTTGTGACTCGGAGAAATCGGCAGTAAGGTTGGATGACCTCCAGACGAGGCAGCAGGTTGATCAACGTGGTGACTTTTTAGGAAGAGAGGTCCCTGGGAATGTGGAGCCTGTTGGCAACAGAGTGAGTCCCCCCCCCCATCCCTGCCCTGGACGGTCATTTTCCCTTTTTTAGGAGGGAGTTCTGTTCTCCTTAGTGTCTGGAAGGGCTTCTTCCTCGACCCCAAAGGCTTTGTAGCTGCTTGCTGGTAATGCTGTGCTGTGTCTGTTCTCTGCCCACCGCTCAGTAAGCTGGAGGAAGCAGCCTTGTTCCATCGGGACCAGTCCTCTGGCCTCACTCTTGTTTCTCAGCCCTTGGTTTTCACACCACAACTCTGTGGACTTGGTTGTGCCAACACAGTCTTCTGAGCAGTCTCTTTTGCGTTTCTGGCTCTGTCCAAATGTGTGAGAATTGCATAGGGATGTTTGCATTTGCCTCTCAGAGGAGCCTAGAACACAGGAAGCCCTGCTGAAATGATGGAAATCTGGTGGCTTATGGGTTTTTTCACATGAAAAAGTCAATATTCAGATCTGTGTTTCCTTCCCTTTTTTTGTGAGCATCTTATTCTTGCTAGGTGTAGCCGTCCTGGCTTAACTACGTGAGGCTCATCAGTGTGTGTTTGGTTATTAAAATGGTTCTTGCTGTTCAAGGGAGTTGTCCTGTGCTAATCAGTAATGTGTGTTTCCTTGACACTGGCATGAAAAGAATGATTTGCTTCATCAAAGGAGTTGGCAGCGGTCACTATATCATCATCATCATCATCATCAAAGAGCTTTTTTCTTTTTTCTTTTTATAAGCCAGTGGGACTGGGCTGGGTAAATGTGTATTGCAGGAATTTTTTATGGCAGCCAACCTTTTTCTGGTGTTATTCCCACCCCCTTAGATCTACAGTGGGATCTCAGGAATTTATATCCAGAAAGTTTTTTAAAGACCCCACCCTGTATAATTTTCAGTGCCTTTTGGTATATTGGGTGTCTATGTAGAGTCCACAAATTATATTTTGGTCTCCTCTAAAAGCTCCTGCCCCCTTATCAGAGCAGGGTGCTTGCAGATCTTCATCTGCCCCAGCAAAATTCAAAGGGGAGATCCATGCCTGAAGTAATTTAAGCTTATGGTTCTCGGAGAACCGTGATTTAAAGCAGTGAAATTATAGTGTGGTGTAGTGGGCAAAGGGCCAGACGGAGAGGCGGATGCCTTGGTTCTAGTCCCGTGTCTATGGTTAACTGTCTCTGGTGCCTTGGGCAAGTCACTTTACCCCTCCGGGCCTTGACTTCCTCTCTCTTTTTCAACTCTAAGATGGCCTATCCTGGAAGCTGTAAACGGTCCCTGCTGTTTGATCTGTGTTGTGCGGAGCCATATGGGTTTCAGTGACTGTCCAGCTAATTGGGGAGAAGAACCGGGTGTGGTGCACGGGCAAGTAGGGAAGTAGATAATCCTCACATGTGCTGGGAACAGTGGGGATTCTGTCTAGGGGAAGTCAGGCTGGCCAGGTATCTATCTCAACTAGAGGTGCATTTCATAGTGTTTAACTTCTATTATAAAACTTGGCAACATCTGGCAAGCTTGGGTGGCAATTATGTCATAAATACAGCTTTTTGCAGATAATTTTTATTTAACTAGAGCATTTATTTATCCACTTTCTACTTGACCCCATTCGTTCCCCTCCCAGCAAAAGAAATCTCTAACCAGTATAAAGAGTAAACAATTGACAGTTTCAAATTAGTTGCAATTGTTCGGTAGAAACAATTGACAGTTTCAAATTAGTTGCAATTGTTCCGACTGAAAAATTTGGTATCTCATTGAGTCCTTTTTTTTTTTTTCCCGTTGAAATTTTCGTAGGAGGACTTCCTCATAATATGTTTAACTGCAGATGAGTATGCATACTGAAGTAGATCAAATCCGGCTTTTTTTTTTTTTTTTTTTTTTTGAGGCTGGTAGTCCCCTACTGCATTTACAGTTTAAGTCAGACCTTTATTAGTTTAGTTTGTTTACGATGCAGCTCCATTAAGGTAAGTGAGCCTCCCAGGTTTCTCAAATTTTACAAGATGTCAACTGCGCTGTTTCTCTTTAGTGAAGGCAACGAAGTAATAGTGGCAATACCTGCGTTCTAAATCTCAGCCTCTAAATGATTGTGAAACCTTGGGTTTTAGTTTTCATGTCCATAAATGCCTCAGGACCTTAGGGATTTGATACCACCTGAAACAATAAGGGCTTGTTTCCTTGGCCACGTTGTGCTAAAGGGTTTCACGTAGAACCTTTCATGCCCAATTGTATTTCCTCCTCCCATGGTGTCAATATAAGTTGATGGCAGAGGGACCATGAAGACAAACAGAACTGCCAGCTGCTTGAACTTAGACACTTAGCCTGGGGCCCCAAAACCAGTTTGGGGGAAATAGAATCACCTGTTGTGAAATTAACATATCTTCACATTCAGGAATAAAGTGGATTTAGGAGGAACCTTTTATCAGAACCATTAGAGGAGTAGCCTAAACTGAAGAATTGTAACTGTCTTGGGTGGTGGTTAATTACACCACACACAAGAATTGCCACAAATGCAAGTTTAACTCTCTCCGTTGCTTAGTTTGGAAACCACACATGGCTGTTCAGTTAGACCTTGCCCTTTTTAACATCCCAACCAGACACTTGACTCCCATCCAAAGCAAATGTCATGGTTACCTTTATCGACTTTAATATCAGGAAACATAACAGCCAATAGTCTGTTAGAAGGAACTATGTGGTTGATGGATTATTACTGACCTACCTGCAGGTGAACAAAGTATAATAGAGTTTGGAATGAGTTTGTAGTAGACTGAGATCATGAAAACAGACACAATTAAACAAGAAAGTCTCTTAATACAATACACTAATGTTTTCGTTCTGTTCTTAATCTTTATCCCAAGTCAGCAGACAGGAGACTAAACACAATGAGTTTTGTGTTATCACCTTGTACAGATGGCCATATAGAACTCTCCGTGTTTGTGAACAGGTACTTTACTGTTGGATCAGACATGTAAATGAGATGGGGGTTGGAGAGGAAAGTTGGATTAGAATAAAAATCTTTATTGTATCTCTCTAATCAGGCTTTTCCATAAGATACCATAAGATACCCGGTAGGCCTTTGGGAGCTGCTGGCTTAGCCCACCTTCCTGATCAGTGAGAGGCTTAAACTCATGTTTTTGTTTGTTTGTTCTTGTTTTGTTTTTGTTTTTTTTCTCATCAAGAGATCTTTAATGGGTGTGTGCAGGCATTTACTGGGCACTGATTTGTGTCCTATGCTGCTTTGGTGAATTCTTGATGATTTTTTGGCCATCATTTTTGTACAATGGGATCAAATGATATTAGAACACCAGTACTCCATTGAGTACTTTGTAAAGCAACCAGAATTGCAAATAGCCAGGCTTTGTTGAAGTTTATGGTCTGAGGTAGATAATATTGCTATAAATAGAATTATAGACACAAGATGTCCTTTTCTTCAGTATTGTGCCTACCTGGGAACTATGTTACAGAATGCTATTTTAAGGTACTTCTTGCTGAATTGGCCTATTAACTGCGCAGGTTGACGTGTGTGTGTGTGTGTGTGTGTGCGCGCGCACGTGCACACATGTGTAAAGCCCTGGAGGGCTGGTATCCTATTACGGCATGCCAGAAGTGGCTTATTGATCTCTCTTAAACTCAGCTCATCCATCCTGTAGCTTTCTGCTAACTATGAACAGGAGAATAATCCAGTCTGTCTGCCATTACCCCTCACCTTTACCTTCTTATCCATCAGACACCACCTCCTCTACCACATCCACACGTGCACACACAGTCTTCCCTCCTGTGGCATTGTACATCCCCCACAGAGAATGCCCTTCTCCCCTCTGGGCATCATTGCTAAGGTTAATAGTTAGAAGTTCTCATTCTTAATTTTTTTTTTTTAACGTTTATTTATTTTTGAGACAGAGAGAGACAGAGCATGAACGGGGGAGGGTCAGAGAGAGGGAGACACAGAATCGGAAACAGGCTCCGGGCTCCGAGCTGTCAGCACAGAGCCCGACGCGGGACTCGAACTCACGGACCACGAGATCATGACCTGAGCCGAAGTCGGCCGCTTAACCGACTGAGTCACCCAGGCGCCCCAGAAGCTCTCATTCTTTAACATATTCTAATCCATTCAAAATCTATTATTCTGCATTTGATGACACGCAGCTTTAACTGGTCTCAAGATTGCATGTGTCCGGGGTGCCTGGGTGGCTCAGTAGGTTGAGCATCTGACTCTTCATTTTGGCTCAGGTCGTGATCCCAGGGTTTTGGAATTGAGCCCTGCCTTGCTCTATGCTGAGCTTGGAGCCTGCTTGGGATTCTCTCTCTCTCCCCCCTCCCCGTCTCCCACTCTCCCCCTTTCCTCTCCCCCTCTCTCCCTCTGTCTCACTCCCTCTCTCCCCTGCTCACACACTCTCTCTCTAAAATAATTTAAAAAAATTTTTTTAAAGATTGCATGTGTCCTTAAGTAGTAAAACAAAAGAACGTGGAAATCTTTTTTATGTAATCCTTCCCTCACTTGGGGACTTTGTTTTATGCCTTACCTGTAAAACCATAATGTGTACATATTAACTAACCAAAATGAACTTGTAAGTCACTTTACCTTCACTTTACCTCTGTGGCCAGCCATCCAATGGGTTTGAGCCCTGGCAAGGAGCCGCTGCACTGCATAAGGCAGACTGGTTGTTGATGGCAGGTTGTAGTTTTCCAGGAATTCACGTGCTCACTATGCTGTGTAATAATATTTTATTGGAAACATGCCAGTATCCTTGCTAGAGTTATACAAGCATTGTACTTTTAGTTCGGAGGAATGGTTTTCTTAGCATTAAATTTTTTTTTAATGTTTATTATTTTTGAGAGAGACAGAGTATGAGTGGGGGAGGGGAAGAGAGCGAGGGAGACACAGAATCGGAAGCAGGCTCCAGGCTCTGAGCTGTCGGCACAGAGCCCGATCCGGGGCTCGAACTCACAGACCGCGAGATCATGACCTGAGCCGTAGTCAGACGCTCAACCGACTGAGCCACCCCGGCGCCCCTGGTTTACGTAGCTTTATTTTTTTTTTTATTTTTTTTTTTTTAATTATTTAAAAAATTTTTTTTTTCAACGTTTATTTATTTTTTTTGGGACAGAGAGAGACAGAGCATGAACGGGGGAGGGGCAGAGAGAGAGGGAGACACAGAGTCGGAAACAGGCTCCAGGCTCCGAGCCATCAGCCCAGAGCCCGACGCGGGGCTCGAACTCACGGACCGCGAGATCGTGACCTGGCTGAAGTCGGACGCTTAACCGACTGCGCCACCCAGGCGCCCCTACGTAGCTTTAAATAAATAAAACTAAAGTTTGGATTATGCAATATAACGGTAGTCCAATGAACATAGAGGAAAAATTAGTGAAAACAACACAAACCAATAGCCTTTGAATATATCCTGGAAATTGGTGTGGTACTCCTAAAAGAAAAAAGAATCATTATGTTATTAGCCACATTATTGTATTTGAATATTATTATGAATACTGTGGTCTGTTGGAGTGGAGGTGGGAAGTAGAGAAGGGTCACAAAAGATTTTAACTATTTTTACTGTTTCTGCTTATCAGACTAAGCCAGTGCTACAGTGTTGCCATATAAATTTAACTTTTGGAGATGTGCAGTTGGGTTTGACTTGATTGATTTGCACGCCACTGGGAAGTGTATGGCTTTCTCGTTCACGGTGGTGGGTCTTCTGGATGTGTGCATGCACCTTTTTTGTGGGGGTGGGACGCCCCAGTGTTGTAAATAGAACCAGCACTACAACGCTTATCAAGTGTAGATCACTTTGGAGAGCTGGGTGTGAGACATGTGTGCATGGCACCACTTCCTCCCCCTGACTTCAAGATGAAAAGTCTGTGCTATTTTTATTAACTTATTTATGACCCTTGTTATTAGGTAGTCAGTTAATGTGTGTGTGGACTATTTCTTGAAATGTGTGTCTGAAACTTACACATTGTATTTCTTGGGAAGATGCAGCATTTCTGGAAACCCTGATGAAAAGCCTTGGGTTTTCCTCTGTTCTCAATCTTGGAGGAGCTTACAGTATGCTTGCCTGCTGTTCTTCCTGGGGCTGGGGGCAGAGGGTGAGTAGGAAGGAGCAGCCACCTCCGTGATAGACATAGCAGCTGAAACCAAGCCTTGGGCTCTCCAGGTACTTGTGAGCTGCCTCCTTGTGAGCTGCCTCCTTGCCTGACCAGTCCTAAGTACTAGTTCCAAAACGGGTGGGTTTTTAAGAGAGGCAGTTTCATTTGTTTCGTGCTGCTTAAACACATACCTATCTCGTGTGTCCATATTCTCTTTACTGAAGACATTCTCTAAACAAAGTTACTTAACTCATTTAACAGTTTGTTTAAAGTAGGCTCCACGCCCAATGTGGGGCTCGAACTCACCACCCTGAGGTCAAGCGTTGCATCCTCTACTGACCGAGTCTACCTACTGAGCCAGCCAGACCTCCCTAGAACTCATTTTATTTTTTTAAGTTTTTAAATATTTATTTTTGAGAGAGAGAGAGAGAGAGCGCGAGCCAGGGAGGGGCAGAGAGAGGGAGACACAGAATCCGAAGCAGACTCTAGGCTCTCAGCTGTCAAGCACAGGGCCCGAGGTGGGGCTAGGAACCCACGAGATCATGACCTGAGCCAAAGCCAGACGCTTAACTAACTGAGCCACCCCGGCGCCCCCCAAAACTCATTTTAGAAAAGATTTTTTTCTTACCTGAAATACCAGGTGCTGAGTTAATTAATGCAAGAGCAACTAACAATTAGCTGACTTTAGAATATTAGGGTGAAATTGTTGGTGGCTCACCTCTTAATCATCTCTGTATAAGCTGTCGGTAGTTGCTTCCAGGTCTTTGTAGTAAAGCTAAAGTGAGTGTTGCATTTTATGAAATGGTGTGGGTGCTGCACTTTGCTTTACCATCGGAACACTGAACACAAGGACACAGCCCCTGTCCTGCGTTTCTTTTCATGGGAGGGAGATTCTTGCTGAAGTCCAGACTGAGCAGGGCTTCGGTGAGGGCCCTGTTTTACCACTGAACAAACCTACATGAAATAAGTTGGTTTTAGTAGCAACGTTTGTCCTGCATCATCTGCCCTGAATTACCAGGCTTCCTTCATAGTCCTCAGGCTGGGTGTTTCAGGGTCACCTCCTGGGAGAGAGCGTGTGTGGCCAGACTTCCATGAGGACCAGCTGGCTAATGGGTGTTTAGTTTTAGGTTAGAGTAGGTTACCTGCCACTAGCATTTTCACCCTCCATAGTGTTACTGGGATTACTTGCTAGAAGTCATCATCCAAGCCAGGAGTACATATCCCACTAGTTGCAAAAATGAGTCAGATTCTAGAGAGTCAACTCGAAGCAGATCTGCAGAATCAGGGTTTTTTTTTTTTTCCAGTTTCAGGCTGTCCGGAAACGAGTGTGTATAACACACACCTATGGCCATTTCATCCATCAGAGAAGAGAGCCCTAATGGCTGAAATGGCTGGGTGAGGTAATTTGCAAGTTCATGACTGTGAAGCAGCATTTTTAGATGTTCAGGTACAAATGGTTCTCAGCTGTGCTCAGTATCCCAAAAGGCATCTAGGAGCTTATTTAATTCACGTTAGTGATAGCAACTGTATCTGAGGGCAGGCAGCTTTCAGAAATGCCGGGGGAAAGGCGAGAAATTTTGTCATATTAATTTGCCATGTGAAAGAATTACACCATTCAGAGTGTCTCCCCAGACATTCTAATTGGAATTTGTCAAGAGCCTTTAAAGAGGAGAGAAGCTTGTGACAGGGTTTGTGACGTCTGTATGGACACTGTGATTAACTGTTGGCACTCTCAGTTGCTAAATTCAACTTCTAGCCAAACCTGGTATTTTTAAGATTTTCATAAGACTGTGTTAGTTATGTGATTAGTGTTTTATTTCGATTCACCAACCAACCATAGACAATTGCTCTTCCTGTGGTTTCCAGGATGATCAGACGAGGCAGGTGGCTTTTGTTTCCACACTAGTAATGAAGCAGCACTGATATGTTTTAGTAAATATTGACCCTTTTTAATACTAATACCGTGATAAGCTATATTTGGGGGCATTTAGTTCATTATCATTGTACTGTAGGCTTTAATAGCAATGACAAAACTCATCTATTCCTGGATGCACACTGTCTTACTGAGGGACCTCTTTGTTTCTAAACTTTTATTTCTGTTTGTTGGATATTAATGATCAAAGGTGGTTGAGTTGCCTAATATCCTGAGGGGCTTGCTGAAGCTCCTCTAACTTTGAGCTTCTGTCCCACCTGCTAACTTGTCCATCTTCTTTCCGTTTTATAAAAAATTCATCGCAGATTACATGATCATATCATAGAAAATTTAGAAAATACAGGAGAAAAAAACCTGTTGCCATAGTTTTGTAATATTTCTTTCATCTTTTTTCTGTGTGTGTGTGTGTGTATATATATGTGTGTGTGTATATATATATGTATATATATACACAAATACAAAATAAATACAAAATAAACATGAATGTATGTAATATAATAAACATGAATATATATAATATAATAAACATGCATATATATGTATGCATATATACGTATACATATATGTGTGTGTGTATATATATATATATATGTATTCATGTTTATTTTGAGGGAGAGACAGAGAGCATGGGGGAAGGACAGAGAGAAGGAGAGAAAGAATCCCAAGCAGGCTCTGCGATGTCAGTATAGAGCCCAATGTGGGGCTCAATCTCACGAACTGTGAGATCCTGACCTGAGCTGAAGTCGAGTCAGATGTTTAACCAACTGAGCTACCCAGGTGCCCTTCTCTCCATATATGTTTTTAATGGTGCATGTGTGTGTGTGTATGTGTTTTAGGACTGTTTTGGATTGCGAGTGACAGAAATCTAGTTCCAACAAATATAAGCAAAGAGGAGGAGTTTCTTGTAAGGGATGGTGTGTGTCTGAGCCCAATGACAGGAAGTTGGCCTGAGGAACAGTAGAAGCCAGGGCACTCTGTCCGTCTTTCAGCTGTGTTTCTTCTCAGGCTTCTTTCTCTGTTTCAATCTTTGTCTCTCTCACATCCAGCAAACATCCACAGAAATCTCTCGAGTTTTAATTTCTTACCAGTTGAGCGACCAGAGAGTTCACAATTCTTGTGTGATCCCAAGACCTGTTGTACAAAACGACAGGTGGAGGGGCCTCGGCAGGCCTTTCCACCTACCGGTCCCCGGGTATGCAGGCACTCTTCCCTTTTCATTCATTCCAGCTGTAGACTGCCCCCAGCTGATGTGATCTCACAGTCCCACGTCCTGCTGCAAACCCATCACCTTCTCAGTGGGGGATAGCCTTAAGTGTCCTTCATCGACAGCCCTTAGCAGTCTTGTCCCAGGGCCACTGTTCTGCAAGCCCATGTGCTCCAGGCAATGTCCGTTTCTCCAGTTCAGGTGTGAACAGGTTCAGATGAGTCTCAACAGCGGTCTGTAATCTGCAGGCTAAAATAATCTTATCCCTAAAACACTTGGTATGCACGACCTCTGGATTCCCAGCTAGGGCAGGCACCACCTTGAGGCTTCTGTTTTCCTAGCCAGGTCGTACCCAGACTAATTTCCTAGTTCCCAAGATAGAGTTAAAAGTCTTCCTCCGATTTGGGGCTTTACACTGAGAATAGACTCCGCAGGCAGTGATAAAGCTTGCTCTTGTTTCTTCCATTCCAGGTGAGTGGGCCCCGGGGGCTCTGGGCAAGGTAAAGGGTGGAACTTCTTCACCTCTAGGCCGGAACCAGACAAGAGCGGAGATGAGTCAGGCTCTGGCAGCTGCTTCGCCCCCTCTGCCAGTGGGTCTCCACAGGAATGCAGGGACTGGGGTGTCTGTCCTGCCATCTCAGGCTGCTTTGGAAAGAGCCATCGGGCTTTCCTTATTAAGGTATTAGCTGGGTGCCATCCTGGTTCTTACCGAGAGTGGGCAGGTATTATTTTAGGGTTAGGCTGCCTTGCACACATAAAGCCCCAGTCTTTCCTGTTTAGTGCTATAAGCCAGCCATACTCCTATATTTAAAAATTTTTGTGCCAAAATCCAAACTCTCACAGCATAAGCAAGTTGCGTTGGCCCAGTTTTAATTTAAGACCCACAGGAACCAGGTAGCTTATGGGACAGTATGGTGACAAAAAGAAAGTCTTATTACATGTGGCATTGCTGGGGGTGCCTGGGTGGTTCCATTGGTTGAGTGTCCCACTCTTGATTTCAGCTCAGGTCATGATCTTACAGTTTGTGGGATCGAGCCCCGCATCAGGCTCTGCTTGGGATTCTTTCTCTCCCTTGCTCTCTGCCCCTCGTCCACTTGCACAAATGCTCTCTCTCAAGATAAACAAACATTTAAAAAAACAAGCTGGAATTGAACACCTCAAAAGGGTGTTGTCTCAGGAAACCTTACCAACTATCACCTGCACATGGATGTATTGCCTGTGTGCATGCATGAGCCCCCCCCCACAGCTGTTCCCATGGCAACTGCAGATGAGGGTACAGTTCTTAGCAAAACTGGAGGATAGGCAGACAAAGAAAATTTGTCCAGTATAATTATCACCACGGTGTACATTAAAATTTGGATTCTGTATTTTCACATGAAAATGTATAGAAGCATTTTTCTATGTTGCTGTAACTTTTCCCAAGTGCTATTTTAATGATTACATAATATTCCATTGGGTGTTTATAGTTTATTTCAGTCATTTAGATATTATTGGAAATCCAGATCTTTCTAGTTTCTGTGTTTGTAAATGGGAAATGGGATATGATAAGCATCATTGTGCACACACCTTTTTCTGTTTCTGGAACTATTTCTTTAGGATACAGAATAGGAATTATAGGATCAAAAATCTGAGCATTTTTATACTTTCCAGAAAGATTGCACTGACTTATAATTTTCATTGGCACCAACAATGGATGAGAAAGTGAATTTCACCACCTTTGGCTGCTTTCTGTAAAGAGTGTGTGTGTGTGTGTGTGTGTGTGTGTGTGTGTGTGTGTGTGTGTGTGTGTTTTTTAACACATTAAGCATAAAAAATTTTATGTAAATTACATTTTGACTATAAGTGAAGAACAATTTGCGTTATATTTTTCATATATTTTCTTTTATAACCTGTCTCTTTTGACATCTTGGTGTTTTATTGTTCTATGAACTTTTCTTTTTCTTGGTTTTTTTTTTTTAACTTATTTTGAGAGAGTGCATAAGCCAAGGAGGGAGAGGGAGAGAGAGAGAATCCAAAGCAGGCTCTGTGCTGACAGGATGATACGGGGCTCGAACTCAAAAACCATGAGATCATTCAGACACTTGACTGATTGAACCAGCAGGCGCCCCATTGTATGAACTTTTTACGTAATGAGAGCTGTTTTTCCTATTTTGCTTTAAACACTTTTCCCTAGCTCTTTGCCTTTTTAAAATTCCATAAGTGCACGTGGGCAAGTGTGGGTGTGCTGGCGTTCTTCTTTACCAGTGAGTCTTGCAGGATGACCAAGTTTTAGAAGGTGCAGTATAACCAAGAGAAGGAAGTCCGTTAGAAAGCTGAGCATACTTTCTTCGTCTGTTTCAGTGGAGCTGCCCGTGGATTATTTCAGAATCCCTGTCATTGTTGTGTCAGGTGATAAGCCTGTCTGTCTGCGGGAAGGATTGCTGCTTAGGGAGAATAAAGCAACTGGGATCTAGTCCTGACTCAACTGTTGTCTAGACATGTGCCTTGGATGCAGGCTCTCTAACCTCAGCGTCTTCATCTGTGAGGTGGCAGATTTTAGAAGGATAACTTTTGGAGTGGGGTGGGGCGGCGGTGGGGTGGGGGGGTCTGTCTGTGGTTGTACGTGCCCAAGATGAAGATTACTATTGAACACGAACATCTCATTGCAGATTTTTGGAAGTCCCAGCACAGTGACACTTCCCGAAACCTTGTTGTTTGTGTCAACCCTGGATGGAAGCTTGCATGCTGTCAGTAAGAGGACGGGCTCAATCAAATGGACTTTAAAAGAAGGTAATTTGGATATGGTCCTTGATTGACCTGGGCATTTGCTCAGCTACTTCCCAGGAAACATATTCCAGAAAAACAGTTATACATTTTAATAAAATTAAAAAGGATAATGGAGGCAAGGAGAAGAGAGGGAATTATACTCAGAGGGTATGTTTACAGCTTGAATTGTGATTATTCACAAAGTGCATCAGTTGAAGAGGAAGCTTTATCTTTTTTTTTTTTTTTCTTCTGTCCAGATTTCATGTTTAAATGGCTCTAGGCTTTTCTATTAATAGTTCTGGCTGGTAGGTCTTTTACAAAGACAAGCTGCATTAAATTTTTTTTTAAGTTCTAGCTAATGATTAGAATCTTGTAATCATAATTATAAGAACTATCTTCTGTAACCTCAAATTACTCGTTTGTTTTTACAGAGGCTGAACTACTTGAGGGCTGTAAAGTTTGACATTCATCCAAGTTAGCCGCTTTATTAGGTCTTTACGTTGAGGGAAGTGAAACACTGAACTTGTTTCTCATTTAATCTACTCTGCCTCCGTTTTATGATCTTGTCTTGCTGGTGATAGTTAGCACGGTAGAGTTCTACAGCTGGGAAATTGTATTTGATTTCCAAAGCAATCGTCCTGAATAAAGCTATGCAAAGCCAAGGATTTGGGGCTTTCAGAGTCCAGTAATAATTCTGATTTGGCCCTAGATTAGGGTCTGACCAGCATACTCTCTTTCGTCACTGATCTGTGACTCATTATTTACATGAGCACAGCAAGTGTGTTTCCTTCGCTAATAAAATGTTCTCAGAACAGTGTTTTGAATGGAAAAATATTGGCATATATCGTAAGGTGACACATCATTTTATCAAGCCAACAGCAAACCTGGTTACGGTCCATAGATGGCGGCAGCTGGGGCATCACAGACCACCCTGCCTCACCTGTCTGAGTGGGTCCCTGCTCGGATCAGCAAGAACCTCAGGCAGCCGGAAGGACCAGCTCTCTCAGGAGTGAGTGGCCACAAGAAGACTGTAGACTTTCAGCATTGTATTACAGCCTCCCGGAATGTTATCTGTACCGTCTCTCCTTCATGTTTAAGCCTTCTAATGTTTCTAAAACAAAAGGAGAGTCCTTTAAATTTCACGGTGTCTGATTTTGTCCAAAGATGAAATCAATAAATCCTCAACAAAAGGTTTGAGAGAAACACTTTTTACCATTGAATGTTAGGGCTGGGCCACGGTTTTCTAAGGGCCTCTGGGAGGTGGTAGGAACTGCTCTGAGCTTGGCCAGCTGAGAGCAGGAAAGATTTCTGAAGCTGTGGTGAGCTGAGCCTTGTGAATTTCTGTCGGGAGTGAGGCCTGCAAAGGAGGCAGCAGGTCTAGGTCCTGTTTGGGAGGAGCTTAGGGAGTAGAGGTGGAGGGAGAGAAGCAGAGGGCATGTTGAGTCCTACGGTAGCATCCTGGCTTTTGTACCGGGACGAACAGGAAGCTGGGACCATTAATATGACTGAGAGTGAGTGACTCAACACTAATCCTGCAGTGAAGTGTGGGAGTGTGGGCCAGTGACAGAGAGGCCAAAGCTGTGGGGCAGACCTGGAAAGGGGAGCAGGGGGATGGGAAGAGGTGGGAAGGATGAGAGGCGGGACAGAAATACAAATCAGTGGAATCCAGGAACAGATTAGGGAGGCAGAGCAGGGAGGTGTTAAGAGACACTTAAAGGGAGAATTTGAGAAATCTCAGTAAGGTCTGATAATTTCAAGTGATATTCATTATGTTCTAAGTCTCACTGTTTTTCTGAGAATAGACTGGCTTTTTATTTATTTTATTATTTTTTTTAACATTTATTTATTTTTGAGACAGAGAGAGACAGAGCATGAATGGGGGAGGGTCAGAGAGAGAGGGAGACACAGAATCTGAAACAGGCTCCAGGCTTTGAGTTGTCAGCACAGAGACCGACATGGGGCTTGAACTCACGGACTGCGAGATCATGACCTGAGCTGAAGTCACATGCTTAACCGACTGAGCCACCCAGGCGCCCCTAGATTGGCTTTTTAAAGTTAAATTCAGCCTTGGATACCAGTCACTATATATATTTCTACAATAGATGTAAACACTGTGTATATTACAGTATATCTGTGTATTTCTACACAAAGGTTAAGGGTGATAATGCATAGAGACCCTGAGTTTTTGACTTAGTTTTGATCTTGCAATTATAACTAAAGATTTCAAAATTGATATTTCTAAACCATTAATCTGTAAATCGCCTATAATGGTATCCAGATACTGTTCCAGGCCCTGTGGGTACAGCAAATGAAAGAAACAGACAAAATCCTCTCCCCCCTAGAGCTTTCATTCTGGCAGGAAACAAGGAAATAAATTACGTAGTGGTGATAAAAGCTATGACTTTATTGAAGAAAAATAAAGCAGGGGAGTGGAATAGAAAGGGCCAGGGGTGGAGGTGGGGGTGGGGGCTGCAACTTCCAACAATGAAGGCCCCACAGAGAAGGCGCCATTTGAGCAAGAACTCAAGGAGGCAGGGAAGGGAAGCCTTTAGGCAGAAGGCATAGTAGGGGCGAGGGGGGGAGAGTCCTCCGTGGTGGAGGACTTGGAGTATGGGAGTGGCTGCGGGGGGGGCAGGGAGTAAAGGAGAGGAAGAGGAGTAGGAGATGAGAGCGCCAGTCCTGTGGGGATGCCATGCTCTCTCCATACAATATTTATTACGGAAATGCCCCCCTACTGTCCTGGAGTGAAATGTATAGATAGTAACCCCCCCCCCCCCCACACACATACACAGACACACAATTTCAGAAAGAAATACATGTATTATGCAGCTGGTGATCTAACAATGGACTAATAGAAAAGTAATTCTTACTCACCTACATGTAATTTAACATGTAAATACCCCCCTACACGGTGACACTCCGCCGTGAGTGAATGTGGTGCCCGCCAATGCAGACTGATAAAAACACCAGGACATTTAGCGGTGCCCGCATCTCCAAGATGGCGAGCAATTCTTGGTAACGCTCCACACGTCAGAAGTGCGACCTTGCCTGCTTTATACAGTAGTTAAAGTCTGGAAAGATTACTTGTATAAAATTATGCAAAAAGTACTTTTGTGCTTTTACATAAGTGAGGTTGTAGGCTCCAGGGAGTTATCAAAGGTTTTTGGCCTGTGGGAGTGTCTGACGGTGTACAGATTTGACATGATTTTTGGCTGTGCAGTGCCCGCCCCCACCTCCCACCAGTCTCTGTGACCGCCAAGAAATGCCCCTCACAGATTTCCTGAGTGCTGCCTGGCAAGCCGTGCCCTCCCCATAGGGTATAGCCTCCCCATAGAGGTGTAGGGCCTGGTGGCTGGTGTGAGGCTGTTGGCCTTTTTGAAGCCACCACCGGAGACATCTGATCAGGGGAGCGACTTGCCCTGGTATTGCAGACTGATGTTTGTGTCCTTCCAGAATTCACGTGGAAGCCCTCCCCCGCAATGTGGTGGTATTTGGAGGTGGGGCCTGTGGGATTTAGTTGAGATGAGGTCATGAGGGAGGGACCCTCATGATGGGATCAGTGGCCCTTTTGGGAAGAGGAAAAGCCCAGAGCCTTTGCTCTCTCCCACCATATGACAACACAGTGAGAAGGCTGCCGTCAGCAAGCCAGAAGCAGGGCTCTCACCAGAACCCAGCCCTGCAGACAGCCTGATCTTGGGCTTGTAGCCTCCAGAACAGTGAGAGGTAGATGTCTCTTGTTTACGCCACGTAGACTGTGGGATTTTGTTAAGGCAGCCTGAGCTGGCTAAGACACCTGGCCTCCACTTTACAGGGTTAGCAGGTGCCATGTTGAGACTGAACTGATGAGGCCAGGAGGAAGCTGGAGACCAGGCGGAGGCTGCCGCACCAGTCCAGGCAAGGGAGGCTGTGGGCTTGGGCCTGAGAGGCAGTGGGGGATCAGAGGCAAATGGAAGAAACTTGCAGATGCAGACAGACCCCTTTAACTCATCAAGCTGGGGCTATGCACAGTATCTACCTGTTACTCCATTTCATGGTTTCCTGACTGTTTACTTGTTTCAGGGGCCAACAGACTGGGAGAGTTTTGTTTTCTTTTTTCTTTCCACAGAGTGGTTTTGGCAGGTGCTTTTGTTCCTCACCCAAACATGTGTTGCCGTTCCCAGAAATGAAGATTTCTTACACCACAGCAGCGAACTGCACCTAGTACAGAAAACGAGTTTTATTTGCTTTCAGAAACTAACGAGTTCTGACACCACGCGAGGTGCAATCTTTCTAGGCTGTGATTTTGTGACTGTAGCAACAACACTGTCTGGCTTTGTCTGAAATTTCACCAGTGGAGATAGTTGAGTGTGTGTTTCTTTTCTGCACTTTCAGCCCAGATGCAAACAGAAAACACTGCTGCCCTGTTTGGTGTTAGATTGGTTTTCTAAAGCTTGCTTTGGCTTGGTGGGGTTGAAAGGACTTTCTTTTGGTATTGCCTGGGCTGGTTTAAGGCTTCTTGCATTCACTTTGAGATACCATTTGACTAAAATTAACGAGCTAACTAGGATTATTTGGAAGAATAATAAAGAATAAACTAGATAGAATAGAATACAAGAATGAAGTTACGTGAAATTTGAAGAAAATCTTCCCGCCTGAGTTTACCTTTCTTAATGTGTGCCTCTTCCCGTAGTTCCTCCTGGTGCCGACAGCCACGCCCCCCCCCCCCCCCCCCCCCAGTCTGGAGAGTACAGTGATGCTCTGCTACTTGGTCACTGAGTTCTGTCATGTAGACTGAAGTAGTGTCTCTTAAATGTGGCTCCTTTTTTTTTTTTTTCAGTTTTTATTTATTTGTTTTGAGAGAGAGAGTGGGGGATGGGCAGAGAGAAGGGCGAAAGCGAGAATTCCAAACAGGCGCCACACCGTCAGCACAGAGCCCGACGCGGGGCTCGAACTCCTGAACTGTGAGATCATGACATGAGCCTAAACCAGGAGCTGGACGCTCAACCGACTGAGCTACCCAGTCCTTCTAGCCAGTATCTCAGCCAGACTCATTTCCTAGATCAAGAGGACAGCTTCATGGCTGCCTGCCATCTCTGTTGTCCTTCACCCATCACACTGCTCTCAGACCTGCCCTCTAATGAGACCACGGACCAGGCTGCACCTCTGCTGAGATAGCCTTGGTGCCGTCTAAGGCAGTGCCCTAAGTGTGGTCTGCCCACCTGTGTTACCTGTCCACGAGAAGTACAGAAGGGATCCTAAGAGTCATCCGTGCTGGGTTAGAATTTTCAGGAACTGGTCCCTCGCCACAGAGAAGGCCCCAGTCCACAGAGTGAAGTCTAAGCCCCTTCGCATGCATGCGAGGTCCTTCACCATCTGGCCCTCACCCCATCTCTAGGCCTCAGCAACATGGGGCCTTCGCTCATGTTCCCTCCCCACCAGCAGCCTGCAGCGTTGGACAGGCTCCTTATAGATCTGTTAAGATCCCCTTCACCGGTCACCTTCTTGACCCCTCAAGCAGGGTGAGCTCCTTTCCTCATCTGGATTCAGGGCACTTTGTGCTTGTGTTGTGAAACTTTGTTTACATTTGTCTTCCCACTGAATTCTAATTTCTTTATTATTTTCTATTGAAAAAAATTTTTTTAACTTTTTTTTTTTTTTTTTGAGAGACAGAGCACAAGCAGGGTAGGGGCAGAGAGAGACAGAGGGAGACACAGAATCTGTAGCAGGCTCCAGGCTGTGATCTGTCAGCACAGAGCGTGATGTGGGGCTTGAACTCACAGAGATCATGACCTGAGCTGAAGTCAGACGCTTAACCGGCTGAGCCACCCAGGCGCCCCTGAATTCTAATTTCTTGAGGTTGGGCTCCCTAGACAGCCAGGGATGCTCAGTAAATGTCTCAGGCACCTGATGCTGACTCGGGTCCCAGAACCCTCTGACTAGATGTCTTTGGGGAACCCTGAGAAACAGATGAGCCTGGACTCTGCCCCCTTGGGATGCATTATCTGTCACCTGGACCACTGTCACGGCAGGTTCCAGTTCCAGTTTCTGATCTGGAGTTTCGTATGGCTCTTTGTGACTTTTTGCTGTCGGTTTTTCTCTCCTGTCCCTCCGGCAGCGAGCACGTTCCTCTGAAAGAGAGATCTGCCTTCAGAGGTGTGATGGAAACATGAGCAGGGAAGTGTGAGAAGGGACAGTATTTCGTTCATAGTTCTAATCTGCCTTCTCTTACTGAATTTTCTAGGCTTAAGATATGCATTACTCCCTTTCTACCTCATTGCTTAAGCACAAGAAAAGTGTTTATTTGCTTTCCATTGTTTGGGAGGACTGAAAATTAAGTTGTGAGAGAGGATATGAGAGGGGCCTGTTTTGAGTATCTTGAAAATGTGCTTTCTTTGTCGTGTTTTCCTTTTTATCATGGAAGATTCTAAACATACGCAAACTTAGAGACAATGAGGTACAAACCCTCGTGTCCTCCTCATTTAGCTTCTGTGAGAACCAGCTCGTGCTCAGTCTCCTCTGTACCCCCTCTGGCGTCCTCCCTCAAGCTTGGGCTTTACCTCAGAGTGACACGTCTCTCGTTGTGAGGAGGTCTCTCAAACAGCTGTCACTATGCTTGGTGGCATAGATTTCCACTCCAGTGGGTATTCTTTGCGCTCTTACTAGGTCTGTGTTGAGATCCAGCTGTGAATGTTGAAGCACGTGAATAAAATCCTTTTTTGGCTGTAACTTCGTTACCTGTCCTTTCATCTTGGCCTGACCGTGCAAGGTTTGATGGCACTCTGGTTACTCACGAACGGATTCTGTGAAGCTCTGACGTCTTGAGAGGCGTTTGGGCTCAGGCCATAGCATTGCATTGTCTTGCCCTCCCCCCTTTAATTCTTTCACTGGTGATTATAGTGTGTGTGTTTAGGTCTGAGTGACTCCTGTCAGGGTGAAGGTGAGGAAGAACATGGTAGAATCCGACTGCCTCTGGAGTGGGAGCTTTTTCAGGTTACTTTGGCACGTCCCCATGATGGTCTCTGTTGAGCGTGACATCTGGTGACTCGCAGAGAAGACTTGTTACGTCCTGTCCCAGTTCAGGTGAGACCTGGAATTCGAGGGTTAGCTTTTGGTGAGATGTCCACTTTAAAATGCTCTCCTTGGGGCGCCTGGGTGGCTCGGTCGGTAAAGCATCCGACTTCGGCTCAGGTCATGATCTCACGATCCGTGAGTTCCAGCCCCACGTCGGGCTCTGTGCTGACAGCTTGGAGTCCGGAGCCTGTTTCAGATTCTGTGTCTCCCTCTCTCTCTGACCCTCCCCTGTTCATGCTCTGTCTCACTCTGTCTCAAAAATAAATAAACATTAAAAAAAATTTAAAAATAAATAAATAAATAAATAAAATGCTCTCCTTATCAAAGCTGAACTTTGAGAAACGTTGGAGACTTGCTACCTTACACGTTGGACCTCGCAACTTCAACGGGAACTTGAGGTTCAGATTGCAGAAGCACCTTTCCTTTGGGGGAGGAAGTGAGCTGCCGCTGGGGAGAAGCATTCCCTAACAGACTCACTTGAGTGCGTGGAACATATTTGGGGAAGCTTACCTTCTGAGTTCAGGGAGGGTGGACGGCCTTGTTTTACGAATGATTTCTGTAAGAAAAGAGTATTAGAACCGTAAGCATTTTCTTGAGGAGATGCCACTGGTTCGTTGCATTCAGACCAGCCAGTCTAGCTTCACTGTCTTCTAGGATTAAAATCCCCATGTCCTCCTGAGGTCCTTTTTGTCCCCTGCGTTTTTTTCATCAGAACTAAGTTCTCTTGATACGTTCCCCCTCCTCCTGCCGCCCTTCCTCCCCCTCCCCAGCACGGTGCAGGCCGCTGTCGCCTCCCTCACTGCGCTTTTTGACTCCTTCCCTGTCTTGTTCACTTTGTGCCCTGATGCCTGCCCATCTGACCTGCCTTCGGAGGACTCCGATCCCGTCTCTCTTTTGCTCGGAAGCCTCCAGTCAGCCCCTGGTTAGCACCCACCGTGTCAGTGTTGTCACAGCATTCTCCTCCATGGCCTCGCTGCCTCCTGTACAGCCTTACTGTCACTGCTTCTCAGAAGGAACACTTTGCATTCGCCAAGGCTGTGTCCTCGTTGCCACAGATGGGGTGATGCTTCTTCACTCATGCTGTCAGGTCCTCCCACCCTCTGAGCCAGCCTTCGTTACGAAGTCTTTCTTCCCCGAGTACACAAGCCCTCAGCGACTTCCCTCACCTGGGAAATCCTGTGGTGTGTACCACATGCTTCGGCAGTTCATCAGATACCGTTCGTGCACATCGGCTGTATCGACTCCTTTCTTTATCCCACACAGCGTGGAGCAGAGAATCAAGCTAATAGCAGACGCTCTGTCTTTGCTTTTGAGATGTGTGTGGTAAATCTCCACAGATAATTACTAAGAGTGGGGTTGTCATACTCTTCCTCAGAGAGAAAGGGAGAGAGGGAAGGACAAGGCTCTTGAATATTTGGTATATGAGGAGGCTTCGTTCCTGGGTTTCGTTGGTCCATAAATACCTTTCAGAAGGGCCAGCCCAGAAGTGTTCAAATCATTGCTAGAGGTGTACTTATAAGGGGCTGGTATGGAGAATTTCAAATATTTTGTGGCATCTGAGATGTACCCAGAGAAGTCCTCTAGTCAGAGAGGAAGCGGGTTTTAAATGCAAGGGGTGTAGGGGTCAGCCAGGTGGTTGTGCTTTGGAAAGGAGAGTGAGGTGGGGCAGGGCAGAAAAGCCAGTGCTCATCTAGATTCCACCAGAGAGGCAGTGTGTTCCAGAAATATCAACGCTTATCTGAGGAAGAGAAGAGAATGATCTTGTAAGGTTCCTTGAGCTCCAGTCAGATGGGCAACCTGTTCTTGTGGCTTCTGTAATCAAAGGAATCTACTCCCTCCTACGTGGAAGAAAGTCTGCCCAGAGCTACCTCCACGGAGAGGCCATTAAATGTGGGCTCTGTTTTAAAAGACTTACTTAAATTTTGGTTGACTTCGTCAGAGACATTTTTCTGTTTTGCTGACTTCTCACCCCCATGTCTTCCCACATCCTCACCAGTTTTGCTAAGCATGTTAGGGAGGCCTGTGGCAGTGCTGACAAGGTCTTTCTTGCTCTTTGAGTGGGTTTCCCTCCAGTCCCTTCAAACCCTGTGACATTGTAGGATCGGGCTTCACTTCAGAAAGTGAAGGTTTAGGGCACCTGGCTGACTCAGTCAGTAGAGCATGTGACTCTTGGTCTCAGGTTCATGAGTTCGAGCCCCACATTGGGTGTAGAGATTACTAAAAAAAAAAAAAAAAAAGTGAAGGTTTATACTTCAAGTGAATGCAGGAGAAACAGGCCTTTCTTCTGAACATATTGGAAAGGCTTTCCTTGCTTGAATGACTTCTTTTTCTTGGCTTCTCTCTTTTTAAAAAATTTTTCATTTTAGAAAAACTTCCAACACATGCAAAAGAGTAGAATAGTATCGTGAAACCCTCATGCAACCAGCACCCAGGTTCAGTAGTGATCAACATGTGGCAGGCAGTCCCCTTCCTCATCTCCTTCATTATTCTGAAGCAAATACCATATCGTCCCCCCCCCCATACATGTAAACAATTTTTAAATGTGAGTGAACACACCAAACTGTGCCTGGCAGCTCTCTTTAGCTTTTATCACATAGGTTTCTACGTGGAAAAGTCCTTTTCGTTAGAAAAAACTTGTTGGAATGACACTATGACATACAGGACTGAATATCTTAAATCACGGGTTTCCTTTCACTCTGCAGAGAGTATTGTCTACTAAGTATGAGGGGAGCAGAGACCTGGATGGCAGCTACCCCAGAGTTCACTCTCTGATTACTCATTAAACCGTACATAAGCTTTATGTACTTTACTGTGTATATTTCGCTTTTTATGTACGTGATGTAAATGGTCCCTGTCCTTCAACATGCTTAAACTTCAGTCCAGCCCCCAGATATTTGAAAGGCTACCTGCACCGAAACACCAGCCCTGGAGAAGCGTGATCAATGCATTCTAAGAACACACCCAGTGCGGTGGGTGGTCACTGTCTGATTTCCTGGAGAAGGGGGGCATTTGAACCGGCCCTGATGAACAAGCAGATTTAGATAGCTAAAGAGGAACAGGCAGTGATGAGCACAGAGACCAACATGAAAGCACAGGGGTGTTCTGGGAAGAGACTGGATTGAAAGAGAGTCATGGAGAAGAATCGGGCCCGCGTTTTGCACAGCCTTGAACGCATAGGCCTGTGACTCCCAAACCATCCTCAGGGGCCCTGGGGGCCGCAGTAAACTCACAGAGGCGCTGCAACTTGTTTTCAAGTTTTGAGAGAAGCATAGCAGTACTCAACAAACAAATGTCAGACACCCTGTTCGAGGTAGTTTGGGGTTTCAACATCAGCTTGTGCTGCTTTCCTTTCAACGACGTATCTTTGCAAGGCTGAATTTTTGGTGGTTGCTGTAATAAAATTCAAACACCACATGAAAAGCAATGTGGAATGGTAATGAGGGTGGCAGTGTCTAATCCGATTATAAGGTTTGGAATATGTGTAGCACCCAGCAGGGACACATCCCATTAGTAAGTAGTTATGGTTAAGAATGAAATAGTTTTCTTTCCATTTACATGTATTCCTTTTTTTCAAGTGGCTTTGAAGTTGCTAGTCCCTACATACTCAGGCCATTTGGAACTAACTGCTTAATAAATGGAACTGTTAGGCATTTCTTTTTGCCGAAGGCCCTATGAAGAATTTACTGACACACGAAGGGTGTGGTGAACCAAGAAACTTTGGGAACCTCTGACTTGAGCCACAGAGATGGAGGGTATTCCGTAGGCAGAGGGAGGAAGGAACCATTGTAGGGTTTTATGTGGAGGAAAGACGTGAACAGATTTGCCTGCGTCAGGCCCTTGCAGACAGTAGGTGGGATGCATGTCCAAAAGCCCAAGATGCCAAGATCTGAGACAGGAAGCTGGTTAGGAGACTGCCAGGTAGACCCAGTGAGATGATGGCTGCCTAGTTTTGGCAGTGGTAAAGGAGGACGTAGGTTTTGAGAAATGTGTGCTGGGTCGAATCTTACATGACTCAGCATCTAATTGAATGGGAGCAGGTTAGAATTAAGGGGAGAGTCGAGGACAGCTCTGTGTTTCCGGATTGTGTGACAGGGCAGGAGTGGGGCTGGCCAGCCAATCTGGGAATGTAAAGGAGGATCAGGTTCGGGGGGGGGGGGGGTGTGACCTCAGGGTTGAGATACACTGTAAGCAGCTCGAAGTGGGGCTGAGTCATGGATTCCACGGGAAGACGTCGTCAGATGCCATGTGGAAACCTAATAATAAGGATTTGCAAGTGTTAGATTTGGTTACTGGAACTGGACAGGGGCAGTTCTGGTCTTACTCCGAGGGTAGGGGCCAGAGAGCCGTGAGGTGAGAAAGACACAGAAGGCGAAAAGGTGAAATAAGATCCAGGATAATGGTTTCCTAGTTAAGAACTCGAATTCCCTGGCCTTACCCACAGAATCAGCTTCCTGGGGGAAGGACCTAGGAACCGACATTTAAAAAACCATAGGGAAACTTACCCTCTGCTGGTGGGCACCTAAAATAGCATGACCCCTTTGAAGCACCGTGTGGCAGCTCCTTGTCGAGTCTCATGTAAACAATATGGCTCCACATTCCAGGTATTTTCCCAACAGAAATGAAAACGTAGGTCCCAGCAAAAACTTGTGCCATAAATGTTCATAGCTGCTTTAGTCTCATTTTCCAGCCCCAAACTGGAAATAACCCAGTGTCCCTCAGCAGATAAACAAATTATAGCATATCCACACAGTGGAACACTGTTTAGCAATATAAAAGGACAGACCATGATACATGCGACGATGTAGATGAACCTCAAAAACATGATGCAGAGAAGGAAGCCAGGCACCCAAGAGAACCTAACGTATGAACTGCGTTTGTGCAATTTTAGAACAAACACAACGAACCTGTCAGTGGTTATGTGGGGGTGAGAGTTGGTGCGTGAGAAGATGCTTTGGAGTGATGGGAATGTTCTAGGGTGTAAGGGTGGTTATGTGGATGTGTATGTTTCTCAAGACTCGTTGAATCGTACACTTAAAGTGGCTGCCTTAGGAGAGAAAGGAGAGCGTGTGCCAAAGAGAAGGGGAGCCCAGAGGTTTAGTGTGTTTGTGGGCTGAGGGGAAGGAGTTAGCCAGGCAGAGGAGGACCTGTGGGTCCTTGGAGACATGGTACCACCTGGGGGCTGGGCAGTATCTATGAATATGGAGGTGGACGCATTGTCTCTGTATGGAGAAGTGAAGGGTGGGATTGGGCAAACTTGAGGAGAAAGGTAGGAATTTTGGGAAAGCTCATTCTGTCCCCTCTTATTCCTCCTGTGCCACAGAAGGCAGAATCGGGTGTGGAGGGAAGGAGGCCTTGAGGCAAGGAGTGCAAGTTTAAAGAGGCCAACCAGGAAATAGATAAGTGTATCTCCTACAGTATGGGGCCCAGTGGGCCATAGATGTAGAATGGTTTTTCCAAGAGTGACTGTAGTGTTTTCTTCAGCACAACTCAGAGCCTGAGTGGAGGAAAGGGGATTGCACAGTAGATTTTGGGGTGAGGGATGGTAGAGCATATTTGCTGGATTATTAAAAGTAATTAAGGATGGGGGCACCTGGGGTTAAGCTTCCGACTTCGGCTCAGGTCAAGATTTCGTGGTCTGTGAGTTTGAGCCCCGCGTCGGGCTCTGTGCTGACAGCTCAGAGCCTGGAGTCGTCTTCAGATTCTGTGTCTTCCTCTCTCTCTGTCTGCCCCTCCCCTGCTCGCACTCTGTCTGTCTGTCTCTGTCTCAAAAATAAATAAACGTTAAAAAAAAAAAAAAGTAATTGGTAATGGATGTCCAGGCTGGGCACGAATAGAAGTAGGAAAGAAACTAACATGTAGTGATTGCTCCGTTCAGTCAATATATTGAGCACCCCTCTGTGCCAGGCACTGTTTTAGGTGTTGAGAATATGGCAGACAACAAAAGATAAATCCCAGCCCTTATGTAGTTAATAGTAGCTAGAGTCAGGCATTTATTTATTTTTTAAGTTTATTTACTTTGGAGAGAAAGTGAGCATAAGCAGGTTAGAGGTGGGGAGAGGGAGAGAGAGAATCCCAGGCAGCCTCTGCACCGTCAGCGCAGAACCCAACACGGAGCTCGTGAGATCATGACCTGAGCGGAAATCAAGAGTTGGACACTTAACCAACTGAGGCACCCAGGCTCCCCAGAGTCAGACAAAGTAAGTAATGTACTGTACTTCAGAGGTGGTAAGTGTTGTGGAGAAAAATCAAGTAGGGAAGAGGGGTAGGGAATCCTTGGTGGGGGGGGGGGAGGGGCGGTAAGAGGTGGTCATGGAAGACCTCTCTGAGATGGTGATATTTAATCAAAGACGTGGGCAGAGGGGGCAGCAAATGCAAAGGCCCTGAGGCAGGGACAGGCTAGACGGTATTTGAGGAATACAAGGAGGCCAGCTCGGCTGGAATAAGCAAGGAGGAAATAGTGGGAGAGCGTTAGAGGGTGGGAGAGTGGAATTGTGTAGGATTTGCAGGCCACCGTGTGGCCATTGACTTTTTGAGTGAGATGGGGACCACCAAAGGTTTTGAGTAGAGAGTACTCTGACTTCTGTCCTTAAAAGGATCACTGTTCTCTGTGTCAAGGCACAGACTTAAAGTCTTGACAAACATTTAATCCTATTTAATCCACCTAGAGATGCCTCATGAGGTTGGTATTATTATCTCTCTGGGGTTTTTCCTTTATTGATGAAGAAATTCAGGCCCAGAGAGATTAGATAATTTTGCTGAGGTCACTCGGCTGGTAACTGGCAGAGCTAGGATTTAAGCATAGACTCAGCTGAATCCAAAGGCCACATAGACTAGAGTCCTTGAAAGGGGAGGGGCTTTGATGATGTTGGAGGGATATTGGGTGTGGGAAACAAAGTGATGATTATTATAGAAATAGACCCTCAAGTTTGGCAACCGATGAGATGTATTGGGGAGAAATGAGCGTCAACAGAGTCATTGGAGCCTGTCTGCCTTCCAAGAGAATAGTGGGCCGTTAACAAAATAGGGTAATCAAGAGTAGAAGTTGATCTGAGGTAAAAGATGGAGGGCATGACTTTGGGCAGGTGGTAGCTGAGTTCTGATAGGAAATAGTGGAAGTGTCCAGTTGATCCAGAAAGAAGAGCTCAGGAAATGGGGCCCCTGGACTCTCCCCATGTAGGCTGAAGTTACAGAGATGGATGTGTTCTCTGAGAGAACTCAGGGGAGCACCCGGAAATGTTCCTCCCTGTTGGGAGTAGAGAAAGAGGGCGCCAAGGGGGGGGGCCAGAAATCGGGCTGTGCAGGGCCACAGAGGCTGAAGGGCGGGATACCCGAGGGACGGGGCGAGCCACAGAGTGGGAAGTGGCAGTGGAGGGGCTGCCTCCGACTGCGTGGTCCGGGGCATTGGGCACGTGGCATTGCCCAAATGGTCGAGAAGCAGCAGAAAGGGTGGGTGGGGCTGTTGGTGGTGCTGGATGGAGCCACGAAGGCCCGTAGCTCAGGAGGGGAGCAGAGTCGAGTCCACGTGTGGCCCAGTCCCGAGGGAGAGGGCATGAGGTCCCAGACAGGACGGAATGGAGAACGAAGGTGAAAGA
This sequence comes from Lynx rufus, assembly GCF_022079265.1. Lineage (NCBI taxonomy): Eukaryota > Metazoa > Chordata > Mammalia > Carnivora > Felidae > Lynx > Lynx rufus. Next base: position 38,634,529 of record NW_025814832.1, read on the forward strand.
GGTATTCGTGGAACGACGAAAATTCACATCTTTTGGAAATAAAAATGTCCTTAGGAACTTGGGCAAAAGGAAGGGTGTAAACATCTGTTTTGAGCCATTTCTGTCCCAGGTTAAAAAGGATTCAGTTAGCACAGCAGTAGCAATGAGTTGTCACATAACCTCATCCACGTTTCTCTGGGTGTGAAGACTGGGCTGTTTCGGGCTCGAGCTGGAGCCAGTAGGAAATCGGGTCCCGTCCAGTGTTCATTCCCTGGGGAGCAGTGAGGAGGTTACTTTCTGCCCAAGTCAGTTCCTCCTCTGAGATCCTTGCCTTTACCTTGAGTAACACCTGTTTTCATGCTTGTGAAGTAACCTCCTCTCCCACCCCCACCCCCACCCCCTGCTTTTTTTTCCTTCTGAAAGTAAAACAGCTTTATGAGATGGCTTTTATCCTTATCAGTCTCCATATAGATAGAGTGGTTTATTCTGGAGCAGTGTTTGTTTATAGCCTTATAGTTAGGCCAGGTTTCTGTTCACATGGCTGAATTGTTTGTTTACTTTTTTTTTTTTTTAAAGCAAGAATCTTGCCTGATACACATTCTCGTTATTAAACAAAAACAGCCACTTTTTCACGTTGGGCTTTCGTTGCACATTTTCAGATGACGCCGCTTGCTTTTATTTTGCTGGCTTTCCAAATATTTTTATCTTTAACCTTTCACGTTATGGGAAATTTCAAGCGTAGGTAGAAGGAATCGCCAAGTGACTCCCCACCAGTGCCACATTCGTCTTTAACAGTTACCAGCAGGCGGCCAGTTTTTGTTTTATCTGCCCTCCCCACTCCCCATGTGGGTTTTTTTTTTTTTTTCTGTAGTATTTTAAAGCAAATCTCAGATTCAAGCGATTCTTCAAGAAACAGACAAACAAAAACCCTAGGGCCTAGGTCACTGCCGTCCCTCAGAAGCCAAGCAGCGCTTGCTCGCCTGTCAGAGCTGATGTAATTAATGGTGGTGCTGTTACCTGCCCACAACTCCACGCGTGTTCCTCCCAGGGACCTTATTTTACCGAGTGGGTGGGAATGCTAAGCCGACCTTCCTCTCCTCTTAAGCCTAGAGAAAGCTCAGATCCTCAACAGCCGCGTAGCTGTCCCACTGGTCAGCTCCCACCGAGGGCCCGTGCCTTCACTGGACACTGAACCTGTCTGGTACAGGACACGTTTGGGGACTTGAGGCCTCAGTGTCAGGTGACCCGTGGACGACCTCTCGAAAACCAGGAAAATCCGCAGCTGAAGGCAAGACCCTGAGAGTGAGCCGGTGCCCGTACGGCAAAGATAAGCCTGTGAACGGGACTCGAAATCCTGTCAGTCTCCGTGTCTCATTTCTGGTGAAAGTGCTAGAATCTGGCAGTGTCTCCTCTTCCTCTGTGTGTGTCTGTGACGCCTTGAAGCAGCTGAAATGGACAACAAAGATGCCTCCCGACTGCCGTGTTTTCTTTGGAATGTGGCATTCCTGCTTTCCCTGGCTTGTGTGGCGTCAGGGCTGTGTAGAAGTAGCGGGTTGTAATTGCACCTTGACTTTGTTCGGTGGGGTGAACGCCGCGTGTCCGTATTTCCTGTCTCTTGCATCAGTCTGTTTGTACCGAGAAGCGATTAATGGGAACGATAAACACAGGCTTACTAACTGAAAGTTCCTCCTGTTTCCTAAAATGTTTTTTGGTTTAATGAATTGTTTGTTTGCTGCCCACAGACCACATGTTCTGTGCGGTCTGTGTGGCTTCTGTCACTGTGAACACCGTATGCTTTCATGTCAGAGCTGGGCTTGTAAAGCAAAGTCAACAGATGATAAGGCTTGAAAGCGTTTTCTTCATCTGAGAGTCCCAGGTGACGGGGGGAGTCAGGCAGCCGTCTGTCACCACATGCACAGCCGGTGGAGCCCGGAACCCTGTGTCCAAAAATCCTGTCCCAATATTAGCCCTCCTTACCCCCAGCTTTGAAGTGGTGGATGGTGGGTCTGTGTAGCCCGTGGGGCTTTGGTTGCTGGGAACCCCCTCACGACTGAGCTGCCTCATGCCTGTGGACTTTAGCCCTGGTCGTGTCACTGTGTTCTCATGCCGCCATTGACCCCAAGGAACCAGGAGCGTCCTCTTGATTCGTGCCTGGGAGAATCAGGAGAGAGAGAGAGAGAGACAATGCTGTTTTTGACTACTGCAGATAGAAAATTGACTTTGGGAAAACCCTTTTTTTCCAGTGTAAAAAGTACTGCCTGTTGTTATACAAGTTTTGGGAAATAAAAAAAAAAAAAGAGGGGGTCATGTATACTTCCAACAAAAATAATTCACAATTAGCATTTTCTGCCTTTCTGTTTTTTTCTGTGCATTGAAGATTTTCTCCCCAGTTGCATTAATACTCTATGTATAATGTTATCTTTTCTCTTGAACATCATAATATAAAGATTTGTACATTTTAAAAAAAATTTTATAAGGCCTTCTAGAAGCGTTGATTTTCTGCCAAGTGGCCAGTCCTTAACTGAGCAGAAATCAAGAGCCGGATGCTCAACTGACTGAGCCACCAGGTGCCTCCTATTTTGTGTTGCTTTCAAACTAGATTTTATAGAAATGGATCAAAGGGAATCAAGGGAAACAAGCCCTTGGAGGCTCTAAGATTGCCCTGTTGCTGCCCCAAAGGGGTGTATTCATTTACCATTCAACAAAATTCTCATCAACAGGAAAGTTTATTCTTAAGTCATCGTTTTGATTTTCCTAACGGGAGTACCTAGTACCATGCCAGGTATCTGACAGGGTGATCATTTAGGTTTTAAAAGTCCTTGATATGTCAGATAGTGACAGTGTGACCCATTGTCCACTGTGGGTTGTGACTGGTTCTTCCTTCAGTGTCCATCCCCCAAGTTATGTGCACATTTCTTTTAAAAAAAAAAATTTTTTTAATGTTTATTTTTGAGAGAGAGGAAGACGGAGTGTGAATGGGGGAGGGGCAGAGAGAAAGGAAGATCCAGAGTCCAAAGCAGGCTCCAGGCTCTGAGCTGTCAGCACAGAGCCCAACATGGAGCTTGAAATCACAAACCATGAGATCAGGACCTGAGCTGAAATTGGACTTAACCAACTGAGCCACTCAGGCACCACCCCCCCTTTTTTTTTAATGTTTGTTTGTTTGTTTGTTTGTTTGTTTAGAGAGCTAGCAGGAGCAGAGGAGGGGCAGAGGGAGAGGGAGAGAGAGGAGGAAATCCCTAACAGGCTCCACACTGAGTGTGGAGTCCGACGTGGGGCTCGATCTCAAGACTGTGCAAGATCATGACCTAAGCTGAAATCAAGAGTCCAGTGCTTAACCAACTGAGCCACCCAGCTGCCCCTGTGTGCATGTTTCTTGACAGCAGTTTTCTTCTACTCTGTTCTCTATCCAGCCTCGGAGACCATCATAAGAGCCTACGTCTGTGTCTTTGGGTGTGTGTTTTCTAAAGTGCCTTCACGTACATTATCTCATGTAGGTAAATTTAAGTTATTGGTGTCACTCGTGAGTGAGTCCTGGGGGGCTCTCTCGGAATCCCGATATTTTAGAGTATGTCTGACGATGCCTTTGTTGTTCTTTTGCACAGATCCGGTTCTGCAGGTTCCAACGCACGTGGAAGAGTAAGTCTTCTGATTTGCTTAAGCACTTCCCTTTAATTCATTTTCTAAACTAGTCAATTAATGTTTAGGAAGCTAGCTGTTGGGAGTACATTATGTGCATAAATGTAAAGTATAATGAGAGTGCTGGAGACAGGAAGTCTTACAGGTTCTACGATCAGGAAAGGGTGGTCAGCTGCTGGGGTCGGTGGCAGAGGCAGGGATATTACAAAGTCTGATGAAAGTCAAGTTGAGTTTCGAGCTTAAGCTGCCAAAGTCCTACCAGAGGGTTTAGATCTCTCCCTCTTCACTGTGTCGCACCATGGAGGGGAAACATGGCCGTGACCTGCTACTACAGCATGTGTGTTATGGCCCCAGCAGGAGCTCACATGATGGGACATCCTAAGTACAGAAAAGGTTCAGCAACAGGTTTCTGAGTGACTAGTCAGAGCGCAGACTTTAGAAGGTTAACGTGACCAAAGACCGCGTTGTATCTGCTTCGTGAGGAGCCATGTACTGGACACCATCCATCTCCTTGGCAGGTCCTGTCAGATGTCAGGCTTTCAGAGTCTGCTTTTATTGCCTCCAGTTTAAAAATAAATGTTTGTTGAACACTGAAGGTAGATTTGTCCTACCTGTTTATGTACTGTTCCATGCTATTAAATATTAATTATTAAAGTTCTGTACACAATTGACTTGGAAACTGGAAAGCAGACTTACTGGGTCCTTTTCACTTATTTATCACCATCCAGGATGCTTTGACCAAACGACAGTTTACTCTTCTGTGGTTGGTTTTTTGCTTTTTTTTTTTTTTTTTTTTTTTTCTGCAGGTTGCTTTTTTCTGCTCAAACATAGCCTGTCACCATAGGGATATTTTATTTGTGGCTAAAAGTGAAAGAGCCGTGGGTAGAATTGTCTTATACGCACACATCCTCCCCCTCCTCCCAATCACGGCTTTGCATGGCTTTGATATTTTGTTTTGTGCCCTGGGCTGTAATTTATTATTGATACTCATTGCTTAATCTCTAGGCCTGCCTTCCTCCCAGATCCCAATGATGGCAGCCTGTATACACTTGGGGGCAAGAATAATGAAGGCCTGACGGTGAGTGCATTTAACTTCTTTGTGTTCTTCAGAGGTTCCAGACCAGTGGTCCTCAACTGTCGCACACCGAGATCACCTGAGAGCTTAAAAAAAATTCCCGGAGATTCTAATTCAGGAGGTCTGCAGTGAGACCTGGGCATCAATATCTTTTTTACAGCTTCCTAAATGAGCTTTTAACTGGCAGCCAGAATTCAGCAGCATTGATCTAGACCAGCAGGTTCTCAAGGCCCAGCCAACACACTAGAGGGGTACGATACTCCCTTTAACAGCAGGGCTTGCTCCGACTAGTGATTTCAAATTGGGGGTGGAGGGTAGTTTGCAGCCCTGCCCACCTCCACCCGAGCAGACATCCCTTTACGAGGTAGGGGGGCAGGTGATGTTCCATTCCCAACTTTATCTGAGAATCTAGACCAGTGGTTCTCAACCTTAGGTACACATTGTAATAACCTGGGACCTCTAAACCAAACAAAAAAAGACTGAGTCTGGGTCCCAATCCCAAAAGCTTCCATTTAATTGATCTAGGTCATCAGGAATTTTTAAAAGCTCCCTAGATAAGAGAATTTAGAAACAGGCCCACACAGACGGGCACCTGATTCCTGACAGAGGTGTGGCTGCAGTGCAGTGGGGAAGGGTGGTCTTTCAGTAAGTGGTGAGTCACCTGGGATATCCACGTGGAAAAAGAAGCTGAGCTCTTGCCTCACACCAGACACACAGAACTCCGTTCCGGAGAGATTGCATGTCTAAGTGTGAAACGTAAAAACAAAACTTTAAGAAAAAAAAAAGAAAGTAATGGAACATCTGCACGACCTTAGAGTAGGAAAAAATTTCTTGGATGAGATAAACAAAACAAAACAGAAACCACCACCCCCCCCACTAATGAGAAAGGAAAACAAATAGATATATTGGACTATATTACAATTAAGAATTTTTCTTTGTTAAGAGACACCATTAAGAGAGGCAGGCCACAATGTACTTGAAGTACACATATGACTCCAACAAAAGATTCATAGAACTCTTGGACGCTGCTGGTGAAAGTGCAACTTGGTATATCCGGTTTGGAAACTGGCAAAATCTGTAAAGCCTTATGACCCAGTTAATCCTTCCTGGGTCAGCGTGTACCCACAGAAGTGTCTGTGTCTATGTTCCCCAAAGGCAGGTACCAGATGTCCTGCAGCATGATGCAGAATAACCAAAAAGTGAAAACTGTCCAAACAGCATCAATAGTGGACAGGATAAATAAATTATGGGATAGTGATACACCTTCAATGGTCTCCACCAGTGAGGACCGACGGCCTGTGACACTACCCAGGAGCATGGATAAACCTCACCAACAGGAGGTTGGACAAAAGATGATAAACCAGAAAGGCTACACACTGAATGATTCATTTATGTAAAGCCCAGAGACAGGAAAAACCAGCCGATGCTGTTTTGAAGTCAGGATAATGATGGCCCTGGGAGGGGATGATTGGAAGAGAAGGCGAGGGCTTTCAGAGCGCTGGAAATGTTTTGCTGCTTCATGTGGATGCTGGTTACATGGGCTGGTTCACTTTGCAAAACTTAGCTGAGCTGTGCACTCAGTGTGCTGTTTGTACGTTCTGCTTCGATAGGAAATATTTTTTCAAAAGCCTCCAAGTGACTCTGATGTGCCGCTAAGGCCGAGAAGCAGCGGTCTAGACTGTAAGTGGCTGTGAACTCTGATTGGCATATTCTGACACTGTTTTATGAATGCCTGTGACTGGAACAGATGGGAGGAGGGCAAGCCTTGTGGAGAGGTGTGTGCGTGTCTCACCTCGAGCATCTCTCTCCACATTCCGGAGCCTGTTTCCGAAGCACTTTTCGCTAGACCCTGTGTGGGACTATCTGTAGAAGTTGTCTCCTATTTCAGCAGCCCTCTGGGATACAGGTGTTATCCCATATAAGACGTGTGGAAGCCTCACCCACAGAAGTGAAGGAATGTGCCCAAGGCCAAAGCTTCAAGTGTTGGAACTGGCCTTGAGCTCTAACCTCCAAAGGATGCTTTGACCACCACCCTTCACGCCTTCCTGTGTTCCGGGAGCGGTGTGTTTCCCCCTTGGGCCAGGGAGTCCTGCAGAGCTGTTTAGCAGACGCTACAGGATTCCAGACTGGAAGCCTTGCGATGACTTTCTGATTCTCCAAAACACCTGACAAAAATCCAGTCAGTCACGACAGCCTCTCTTTGGCATTTGTCCTTTTCTAAGGCTTCATTTAAGTGTTGGGATAATGGGAAAATCCAAACGATTGATTATTTAAAGTTCTGTTTGTTAAAGCTAGAGAGAAATCTTTTTCTTTTTTGGAGAAAAAGATGACAGTGTGGTAGAAGCAGGTATATGTATAGAATAGTTTCAAGAACACAGAATGTTCCAAAAATAAAGTATACTGAAACGAATGTTAACCAGAAGAACCCCTCAGATGTCAGCTGTGTGGACTCAGAAGAATCAGTTTTCTGATGAAATGCAGTTGAAACATGTGGATTCCTTTGAGTTTCTTTTCCTGGCGCCTACCATAATTTCTTTCTAATACTGAAAAAGGCTTAATTTTCTGTGTTTTTCAGTAGAGAATTATTTTCTGAAGCAAACATCAGAACTTCTTTTTCCACCTCAAGCTCCTGGGTCACCCACATAATGCTGACTTCTCCTTTCCCTTCAAGCTTCAGCCGGGTGCTGGGGTCGCTTCTCTTCAGAATGAATCTCTTGGCTCGCACACACTCTGAAAACATGTCATTCCACTCAGCCTCGCTGGTTCTGGGTCAGTTTTCCAAGACAAGAGAATTCTTTCTGTCCACCCCTCCCGCCTCCCCCCACCGACCGCCCCAAATTTCAAAGATTCTGTCACTCTCCATATTTGTGTAAGTGTTTTCAGCAAAGGTTTGTGTCTTCCCCAGAAGTGCTCTGGACAAGACACTCTGAGGGGCTCCTGGAGGGGACCCGGCGGCTGGAGTCTTGTCCACAGTGGATATGGAACACTAGGGCATCTAGGCCCCCCTTGTTCTTGGGTTTCCAGTCAGGAAAACTCCCATCTACCATCAACACTGCTTCTCTCTTTTTTGCAGAATTGGGTAACAGAAAGACTACAGTAAAATTATAATAATTGCACAAGACTTGGTTAACTTATTTTTTCCTTTCCTTTTTTTTTTTTTTTTTTTTTAAAGAAACTTCCCTTTACCATCCCAGAGCTCGTACAGGCATCCCCATGCCGAAGTTCAGATGGAATTCTCTACATGGGTAAGAGTTCCTGTTTTCAACACCGAAACTTTGATCTCTTTGGAAACGAGTCCCAGGTTCTGGGACAATGGTGTGTCTGAGAGAGAGGTGTGCGGTCACTCCCCACCAACCCTTCTGGGAAAGGTCTTTCTTGCCTTGGTTGTGCTTGTTCACGCCAGGATCAGCTGACCAATTAAGGAAAGGTTCCCCCCACCTGGGAGCAGACTTGACACATTAATATGGTTACTCATTTAACAAGCTTTTTAGCTGCTGTGTTGACTTACCCCTGTGATTTAAAGATTGCAACATACCCAGAAGCAATTGGATGAAATTTAAAGTGAACACAAGACTCTGAGCCAAGAAAGGGAAGCCAGGTTTTGCCTATTAATTATAGGACTTTCTTAGTATTTCCTGCTATCAGAATATTGGATAAAACAGCACTTAACAGCTTGGCTAGATAAGCTGCCTTCATACCTGTGGGGGTCACCTCTTTGAAAGCATCAGATCGCCTCTTTTCTTTTACCATGTTGCTGCCAAAATGTCAATAAAAATGCATTTGTAATACAAAGGAGAGCTGTGTTTATCTTGAAATCATAGTGGTAATAATATCCTGTATTTATACAGCAGCTTTCCTTCTGAGGAGCTGAAAGTTCTTATTGCCTATTCATGCCTCGGGAGCTTTATGTGTGTTTCTGGGCATTAAGTGCAGGCTGGATTTTTAAGTTTTTGCCAGGGACGCTGGAGCTGTTGCTTTCTCGCACACCTTCAGAAAGAGGAAGTCCCAAGCCTTGAAATTCAGAGGAAGTGATCAGCAGAGGCTTTCTTTCTCCCCTGGGCCTCGCTCTGGGCCCATCTGACCATCTGTGTCCCTGTTTTCTGTCTAGTCTTCTAGCTTTTGCCAGCAGCTCATCCCTTATGATGCATTTAGGATAGTGTGTTTCCATCATCTTCGTGTGGTACCCTCTTAAGTGGTTCATTAAACATATTTAAAATTGTGGCAATTGCCCCATCCATCATTAAAGAGGTAACTGAGTTATGCAGACTGTAATGGTTCTTGAAGTAAGGGTGCCATGCCAGATGGAAAGGGCTCATGGTCACAGCTGTTGGGTGATGTTTTCACTCTACGTGCAGATCTTTTTCATATTAAGATTTTGTTGTTGAGAACAGAAAGTTATCATCGACAAGTTTCACATATGTAGACTAGGCATATACATTACATCTGTTAGAACTAAGTGTAGCTTTAGCAAATTCTGATGACCTGTGATCTTCCTGACATCCCTGTACTCTGCTTCCACGTTTCCCTTGAAAGAGGAACCTCGGCCAATAAGTTAGGAAGATACAAGTGACCACGTAAGGCCATGCCTTACAAAACGGAAATGCACACATTATGGTGAATGCGTTGACTTTCAGATGAGAGGCCCATGCTACGGACTCACTATCACCGGGATGATGTTCTGGTGTATGTTCCGTAGATCGTAGATGCATACGCTTTGAGATTCCCCAGGAGTGTTGTTTGGCTGTGCTGTCTGCCTGTTCATACCTTTTAATCAGCTGACTGAGGAGTAGGGTGTAGTGTGTGGCTGGCAAATAACTTGCTGGCTGGCGTCAGGGGCTGAGAAAAGTTCGGCCTCATTAGCACCAGGTTGCAACGACTACTGCCCGGTCAGAGGTATCAGCTAATTAGAGATATAAACAGTGACGGTAGATCCTCTTAACATGCGGGCTCGTTAGTAGGGATGCGGAGATCTATGAATAATGGTTACCAGGGAGATGAACCCTTGGGTCCCTTTCTATATATAGATCCTAGTCTATGGGAAAAGGATTGTCCTTTATAGGCCAGGCTTTTCATATATATTTTTTCAGTTTATTTATTTTGAGAGGGAGAGTGAGCGGGGGAAGAGCAGAGAGAGAGAGGGAGAGAGAGAAAAGCCCAAGCACGCTCCGTGCTGTCAGCACGCAGCCGGATCTCACGAACCGGAGCCAAAAATCAAGACTCGGATGCTTAACCGATTGAGCCACCCAGCGCCCCCCCCCCACCCCCCGCCCCGAGGCTTTTTTATATTTAAGGCCACTAATCAAGCAATAAAATCTATGAGTTATTAGGTTAGTAGGTTTGAAGAAATTTTTAAACCATCATTAGGTTATTAAGTTATTATAAGACCCAGAGGCTCCAGAAGTTTTATGATCTCCACATTACCACTTACCTTGTCACCCTTGGAGCATCATGGAAATGTCTCCAACATCACAAGAACTTCAGGCCTCTCGGCACAGAGAACGTTTTGGCCTGCTCGTTTGGCAGAGATACATTTTTTCTCATATTGGATGAGCATAAACCACAGCGTGTCCTCGTGACCTTTCAGGTAAAAAGCAGGACATTTGGTATGTTATTGATCTTCTGACCGGGGAGAAGCAGCAGACTTTGTCATCGGCCTTTGCAGACAGTCTCTGCCCATCAACCTCTCTGCTGTATCTCGGGCGAACAGGTAAGAAGGAACCTTTTATTACCTACAAGCTGCCTCTTTCCAAAAAAGAACCCGAAGTAGCCTTTGCCCGGGCTTCATTCTCTAGAAGGTCTCTAGATCTGTTTTCTCCAAATGCAGATTTTACCACATTGTTCCCCTTTAGAAGACCCCACAATGGCTCCCCATTGCCTGAGGGATTAGCCCAAACCACCGCAGCCTGCAAAGCCTCCACTGACTTCCCCTTTTGTCCCCTGCCTGCCTTGGCTGTGTTTCCCTCCCTCAAACATTTCCCAAGCAGTTCCCAGAAGAAGCAGTGCTATTTTTAAAGATGTTCAGTAGCGGGTCCCTCTCCGCCAGGTATGCACATTTTTGCCCTGATTTGATCTTGACCTTGAGGCCTTTTTTTGCAGTGAAAATCTTTTCCAGCTCAGCTGGGGCATCGGTTCTGAACCCTCTGTATTTTCTCTGTATTCACTTGAAAACTGAATGGTTTCTTCTTCAGCTTCTCTGTCCTGCATTATATTCAAGAAACTACTTGGGGTGCCCGGGGGGTCGGGTTACCTCCACCAGATCCACAAGTTCCCAAGGTGCTTTCTTGCACTTTTCCAAGTGACTGCAAGCACTGGTCTTCCTAATAGTGTGACCACTGTGTAACCTGGGCCATCCCTTTGCAGCTTCCGGTAGCATTTCCTTACGGCTCTTCCAGTCTCCACGGTGACCTGCCAGCCTCCAGCTGCCACCTTGTCCCGGTCAATGCTACATGCTTCGTTTTTTTGTTATGGCCCTACCCCACTTCTAGGTACCCTTCTCTAAGATCAGCTATCTATTGCTATATAACAAAGTACCCCATAACAGGTGGTTTAAAAAAAAAAAAACCATGATAAAAAAAAAAAGTGATGTGCAATTAAAACAAGAAAACAAAACACCAACAACACCATGATATTGATTCAGTGAGTCATGAGTTCAAGGGTGCAGTGTGACTGGCTTATTTCCGCCCCACATGCCATCGGCCGGGTTCACTCGTGTCTGGGACTTCAGTTCTCATCTATGTGGCCTTTCTCTTTCTACATGGATGGCCTGGACATTTTACACACAATTTAGAGAGGATGTGTCTGTAGTAATTTATTTATCTTAAAGTGTATTTATGTATTTTGAGAGAGAGGGTTGGGAGAGGGAATCCCAACCAGGCTCTACACCCAGCACGGAGCCCTACATGGAGCTCGATCTCAGGAAACCGTGAGATCAAGACCTGAGCTGCAACCAGGAGTCGAGCAGTTAACCGACTGAGCCACCCAGGTGCCCCTTGCCTACTGTAGTTTAGATACGGGCAGCACCTCAGCAGGAGCCGTGGCCCCTCCAGGTAACAGGCTGGTGTGTGTTCTCCAGAGTACACAATCACCATGTACGACACCAAAACCCGCGAGCTCCGGTGGAATGCCACCTACTTTGACTACGCGGCCTCACTGCCGGAGGACGACGGGGACTACAGTAAGTGCTCCCTGGCGGCTGTGCGAGGTTGGCTGGGTATTTGTGACCCATGAGGAAGCAATCTCTCCTGGACGCTGGGTTTTCTCTTAAGGCACTCTCGATCGCCAGCTTCTGGGCTTCTAGTAAATAATTTGACAGTGTTGAAGGCCGGGGCTGGGGTGAGAAGTGTGGAGGGAAACCTCAGTGAAACAGGTGGGGAGTTTAGCCTGAGAGGAGGGAGGGGTGCGCTTTGGTGAGTCCCTCCGTGTCACAGAAGGAACGCACCAGAAGCCCATGGGAGGCAGAATTAAGCGTCAGCTGTGACATCGACAGCCCACCCCGTTTCTCTCGCAAACACTCCCCCAGCTCAAGTGGATGCTAAAAAAAGGTTTTGCCATCTGAACACCGATACCTGAAAGTCTGCCAGAAATCTCCTCTGTGGGCAGACGTGGGCAGTGTCGGTGGTCAGCTTTGACTTTCAGCCTGATCGGTCGGTTCAAAATGATTGCTATACAATATCAGAACCATAGGCCCCTCCTCTGGCTCTTTTCTCCTCCATATTTACTCTCACTAATTGAACAGAGTGCTGAACAAAGTGGGGTGAGACCGCATGCTTTGTTTATTTGATCTGTACAGAGATGTCCCACTTTGTGTCCAACGGCGATGGGCTGGTGGTGACCGTGGACAGTGAATCTGGCGACGTCCTGTGGATCCAAAACTACGCTTCCCCTGTGGTGGCCTTTTATGTCTGGCAGCGGGAGGGTCTGAGGAAGGTGATGCACATCAACGTCGCAGTGGAGACGCTGCGCTATCTGACCTTCATGTCTGGGGAGGTGGGCCGCATCACCAAGTGGAAGTACCCGTTCCCCAAGGAGACGGAGGCCAAGAGCAAGCTGACGTGAGTCTGGGTTAACTCGGGGGCAGAAGAGGGCAGCTGCGACCCAGACGTCCCAGTCCTGCTGCAGCGTAGCGTGCCAGGGCTCGAGGCACACATCTCTGAAGCCGTGGGGTGTATAAAGAGCCTAGACGGGCTTACTCAGAAAGCTCACAATATGTATAAGAACCGGGGCATCCCTTGATGCTTCAGAACTTTTGAACATTAAATAAATTAAAATCATGAGCAGGGATAAGAAAGACACTGCCAGTATATAGCTACAGTACAATTTGGATATGTCTCAGCTGGCGGGAACACGGGAGGTGTATTTGTTTTTTAACTGTGGTTTCTGGATTTTTGCTGTTACTGAAACATTGTAAAAATCGGGAAGAGTGTCACAGTGTGTACGTCTAAGACGCCCCAGGCTTGTGGTCACCATCCCTGCCTGTTAACAACCTGAAACTCGGTCCCTTGGACTCGCTGCCTCCCAGTCCCCACCTTACAGAGCTGCAGAAAAGAGCAAAGGGGACTGGAAAGTGTTCTCTGAGTTGTACACCTTTGAAACGTAAAATATTTGTTGAGAGAAGTTCCAAGAATTCAGTGGACGACCAACCCCAAAGTGGCTGTTGACAGAAACCAGAAGGGTCTGGAGGTGCCACCCCCGCATCTTTTTTTTTTTTTTTTTATATATATGAAATTTATTGACAAATTGGTTTCCATACCACCCCCGCATCTTCATGCCGACACCACAGCCAAAGCCCAAGCCCACCCACCCCGGGGAATGGAAGTCTTACCCGGTTGGAACTTTCCGTGTATCCCTTGGCTCTAGCCATCCTGATTAGAGCAGTTGACTGTCTCTTAGGGCTTCTGTAGAACCTCTAGACTCCTTGAGAATCTGGAGAGAGAATGGCAGCTTGGTTGTTGGAGCGTGCTGTGGCCGGGACCATCTTACCTTAGAGGCTTGGCGATGGTTGCAAACATTCGGTCCTTCCCGGATGGTCACCGCACCTGGTTCTTTCTGCGGACATCGTGGGCATGCCGTAGTGTGGCCCTGCCATTTGCAGAGGAGGAAACCCAGGCTTGCGCTTAGGTGACCTGTGCACATCTTTGTTTGTAGGCAGTGAGTGACAGCGGGGGCCTGCAGTCCAGGTTCCCAGGACAGTAGCTCGGCCTTTACATCCCCACCGCTCGGAACGCTAGGGGTTAATCTGGTTATTCTTCTGAGTGGCATTTGGGGCCGGGATACTTCTCTCCAGAAAGGCCCCTTTGGTGGGATGCAGGAATTAAATGGCTGTGGAATGTGTGTGTCTGTTTGTCTCCTAGGCCCACCCTGTATGTCGGGAAATACTCTACCAGCCTGTATGCCTCCCCCTCCATGGTGCACGAGGGGGTCGCCGTTGTGGTAAGTCTACTTTGGGGGGCTCACAGATGCAGCCTCCTCCTAACTGCTCCTGTTCCATTTAGCAAGGATGACTCTGAGTTATAAGTGGACATCCTGTGGGTAAAGCATCAAGACACAGGTCTCAAATCCTCAGAGACAATCCCTGCCCATACCGCGTTCTACTTTGTGAGGAAAGATGCGTGACGAGAGCCCTGGTCATGCCACTTTGCTTTCATGTTCAAGTCTAAAGTCCCCAGGCTGGTGTTCACGCCTTCCTCAGTCCAGTCACGCAGGGCCCTTCGGCCACACTGCTGGTGTCTCTGGGAGAGTCGGATGGTCCATCTTCTCCCCGTTTCCAGAAGTTTCCTGTTCGCCTTTCTCCACCTTTGTTCAGGCTGCACCTCGCGCTTCAAACGCTCTCCTTTCCTTTCTCCTGTCCGAAGCCTTCCCAACCTTTTGTGACCTGTCGAGGTCTCCTCAGACCTCACCGGCCTCTTCAGACTGCTCTGTCTCTGCATGTTCGAGGCGTGATGATCGTGGCCGCTGGTCGGGTCCTTACAGCACTGGAGCTGTCTGGTCGGCATCTCTTGTCTTCTCAGTTAGACTGTCGGCCGCTCCTGTGAGCAGGGCAGCGCCTGCACCCGGCTCCTGGCTGGAACTTGTTCTGCCCTGGTCAGTGTCACCCTGCGGACTCCTTCACTTCCCTCTGCTCCTCACAGGAGCCTCTGGGAATTCCACACGCCTTCTGCCCGGTTCCCAGACCTAAGAATTTTAAAAGATGTCCACGATATAGGGCGCCTGAGTAGCTCGGTCAGTTAAACGTCTGACTTCGGCTCAGGTCATCATCTCATGGCTTGTGAGTTCGAGCCCCACAGCTCTGTGCTGTGCTGACAGGTCAGAGCCTGGAGCCTGCTTCGGATTCTGTGTCTCCATCTCTCTCTGCCCCTCCCCCGCGCACACTCAGTCTCTCCAAAAAATAAACATTGAAAAAAAAAAAAAAAAAAAGATGTCCGTGATAAAGATGTCACCACGGCCTTGTCACATGTTGAAGGAGGGGCCTCTGCCATCTTAGGGCCTTTGTGTCTTGTTCCGACTGTCCTGGACCAGCCCCACACAGAAATCCCTTCTCTGGAGGGTGGCCATCCCTTGGGTGCTCGTCCGCAAGGGCTGCCACAGGCCTCACTCCTGTTCTGTCTTCACAGCCCCGGGGCAGCACACTTCCTTTGCTGGAAGGCCCCCAGACTGACGGGGTCACCATTGGGGACAAAGGGGAGTGTGTGATCACGCCCAGCACAGACCTAAAGTTTGACCCTGGGCTCAAAGGGAAGAGCAAGCTCAACTACTTGAGGAACTACTGGCTTCTGATAGGTAAGAGTGGGTCTCTCGGCTCCTCAGGCGATGGCGTGCTGCCCCCTGGTGGGCAAAAGCCCTCCGTGCTAGTTACTGTGGTTAATGCACTGTGCTCAGTTCAGGTCCAAATTAGTCTTTTCAGACCTGGGAGCAGTTTTACCCCCAAGGAAAATAAATAGAGTAGCTGTGTTACCAAGTCACTTCTCAAAAATTGCTTAATGTTACAAAACTCAAGTACCGACTAACATAAAATTCGTGCAGTTATCTGGCACACTGAACGTCTTCCGTGCCGGGCATTGGCAGTAAGCACTTTAGAACCCGTCTCCTTGTTTCTCACAGCGGCCCCTTGTGAGGTAGACACTCTTGTTATTTCCACTTATGGGGAACCAGGGCGGTTCCTATGGAAGAATTCCCTTGGGGTTGGTGTGGGAGCCAGGGCTGGGGGAGGAGAGGGTTGGAGACCCGGGAAGGATTGGGTGGGGTGAGGAGTCTGGTTCAAGGCTAGACTTGAGTCAGGGAGCCACGGCACAAGTCCCTGGTGTGGGGGGTGGGGGTGGGGGGGTGGTCCCTTTTCCTTTCTCTTCCATTTCTTGCTGTCCTTGCTAACGGCCCTTGGGTTGAATTGGGGGTCCTGTGAGCCACGGAGATAAGTCGAGATGACACCCGAAGGCAGTGAGTGTGACAAATGAAGGCAGTCACGTGAGAGGAGCTGTGTCTCTGGCAAGTGTCCCAAGCAATTAGAGCAGGACAGAGTTTTCTTGAATCTGATTTGCCTTCCTGTGCCCTGTCTTCCCCCAAATCTGCTGACTGTCAGCCCCAGAGGTGGTGAGAGGTGAGGATGTAGCCTTGTGGGAGGAGAGAGGAGGCGGGGGGGCGGGGTGCCAGAGCACACGGGTTGATGAGGTCCCCCCACCCACCCCCACTACCCCTTTCTCTCCCCCGCCCCCCTACTAGCAGCTGACTGGAATGGAGGGGAGAGAGGGCAGTGCCAGAGACACAGGGAAGGGACATAGAGCGGCGTGGAGGCGTGCGGGCCCAGGAGGCCGCAGGATCTGTCCCGCAGCGGCATCCGGACGGGGGTGTGTAACGGGGTGTTGCAGACAGGAGCCTGAGTGTCCTGGAGTCCCGATCGCTCCCTTTGTGGTTGTCCGGGTCCTGTTCTTTTTTGTTCTTCCTGACTCCCTGTAGCCACTTTCTTCTGGTTATTATTTTTACAGAATAATGGGCAAAGGAGATAACAAAGTAATTCTACCTTTTTTTTGAACAAAAGTAGTTTCAAGAGCATGTGTGAGTGGACCCAGGTGAAGAAAAAAATAGCTGATGAGTGGAGGCTATTAAAATCACAAGGTCATTTAGTTTTATGTACCAGTTAAGGGTTACATAAATTGCCCACCAGTAGTCACGAAGTGAACAAACTGTTGGAAACTAAGGAAATGTGTGTGTAAGACTATAAAAAACATGGGGAGAAAGTCTTCATGGCTATGTTGCAAAAAGATACCCTTTTAAAAAAAAATTTTTTTTTTAATATTTATTTTTGAGAGAGAGACAGAACATGAGTGGGGGAGGGGCAGAGAGAGAGAGGGAGACACAGAATCCGAAGCAGGCTCCAGGCTCTGAGCTGTCAACACAGAGCCCAATGCAGGGCTCGAACCCACAAACTGTGAGATCATGACCTGAGCTGAAGTCAGATGCTTAACTGAGCCACCCAGGCGCCGCAGAAAGATATCCTTTTAAAATGTAAAGGTTGTCCAAGTAAGACAACTGAGAAACTCAGCAAAGTATAAAGAAGTAATTAGGGGATCCTCTCACACCTCTGAAGTCCCCTTGAGGAGCTCCAGAGCCAGTCATTTTTAAATAAGGCAGTGGAACGACTTGACCATCTCTGCATAGACTCAGGGCCACAGGTACAATAACATACGCTCTTTTACGTCCAGCCTTGTCCTTTGATTTGGTGTTTGTGGACGACATTAAGGATCTTGCCTCTTTCACGCTGGTCTGGAAAATAAACTGAGTCCATTTACCTTGAGTGGCACGGCCTTAGGGTTTCCCCTGAGCAGTGGCCCTAACCCGGAGTGCCCTTGGCTTCTCCTGGGGGCTCTGTCACAGAAGCACGTGTGGCCCCTGCAGATCCCAATTCAGTAGGTCTGGGGCAGGGCCTGTGCTTTTCGCTCTGGAGCCCAGACATGGTGATGAGGACAGATAAATCACTAAGACCAGGTACTGTTTGTACACGTTTGAGGATCTCATGATTGGCCTTGTGGAGCCGCTGGTTCGGAGTGTGCAGAATGAGATTCCTAAAGGCCCAGATTTGGGAGAAACCTGTTCAGGAGAAGTAGCCCTGGAGGAAGCGGGCTGTGGGCTAATCAGGGCTGCAGTGGTCTGTTGGGGGGGTAGGTGCAGGGTTGGGGGAGGCTCCTGCAGCACAAGGCGGCACGTGGAAGGCACCCTGCTTTCCCCTAGAGCGAAGGTTTCTTATTAGTGAACCTCAGAGGCACCGGGAGAAACTCACATTCAGACCCCCGGGCCCCATCAGCAAGTCTGATCTCAGGGCTGAGGTAGGTGGACCCGACCTGAGGACACCCTGCTTCACGGCAAAGCATGTCTCATGGTCCTCACCTGGCGATGGTTTAAAACAAAACAAGGTTTCCCTTAAAGAGCAGTCTTCTCTTGTAGATAGAGAACTGACCTAAAGATAAAGATTTTTTCCAGATCAAGGAATGTACACAGCTTGGACTAGTCCTTGCTTATTTTTGTCTTGGAAATACAGATCATAAAATCTTTGATAGGTTTGAGAGAACAGTGGAGGGATCCATAGGGTGAGACCCGAATCACAGTGAAAGAACAAAAAAGAAAGTATGTCAGGGGGCTGACAGCCCAGCGTGAGAGTGAACTGGTTCTTCTGGGTAGTTAGTACAGGAGTCATTTAACGTTAGAGCTAAACAGACTTTCCGGCCAGATCAAGTCCCAGTTGCTTATTTTATATTCAACTTTGTCTCTCTTACAGTGATATGCACACAGTAGGCGCTCAATCAGTGTGTAACATGTACTAGATAGTGTGGAGAACAGGGAGTGGGCGCTGAGAGAGCCGTGACCCTCTGCTCCCCAGCAAATACATCGCGTTTCTCTTTTATGCATAATTCACCACTTCCCAGGATGGAAGTATGCATGCAGATCGTCGGAATAGAACTCCGCCTGAGCAATTTAAATATCAAGGGGGGGAATGTGAGACTCTTAGTAGAGGGATATTACAAGGTAACTGGGGAGAACTGCGTGAATTTTTAATGAAGCTTCATGATGCTTGGGCAGCATACAGTCTAAAGTAGGAATTACCCACACAAGTCTTACTCTGAACACATCTCAAAGGTCCTGATTCCTCTCATGACAAGGACACTTCTTCATCCCTCATTATGAGATTCAGAATACTGTATACGTGCCACCGAGTAATCAAATTTCTGTCTCGATGAGATTTTTCTGGTAATTGCCTGTCGTTTTCTCTCACTTTACATATGTGGGTGTTTGCGCTGTGGGCCCCTCAGCGGGGAGCCACTGTAGGCTAAGCTTAGCATGGGGGGCTTTCACCGTGTGGGGGGCTGCTCTCATGGAAGGCTTGTTTCCTCTCATAGGACACCATGAAACCCCCCTGTCTGCGTCTACCAAGATGCTGGAGAGATTCCCCAATAATCTGCCCAAACATCGAGAAAATGTGATTCCTGCCGATTCAGAGAAGAAGAGCTTTGAGGAAGTGAGTGGGGCGTAAGCAGTTAGTTCCTGGCTCCTCATGTGAGGTGTTGGGGGCTAAGGCATTTGCCCTTGGCTCTAGAGCTTACAGTGAACTCGGGAGGGGAGAGGGATGCTCGGGAATCCATAGCATGCATCACCCCGTGACAGACTGCTGGGGGGTTGGTGCTAAGGGCTTAGTGAAGGCTGTAAGAAGGGTGGAGGGATGGGGGGGGGGTCTGGCCCGGTGGGAGAGAGGCAGAGGGCACTGGAGGGAAGAGAGCAGCAGAGATGAGGGCCTGGAGGTGGGACTGACCTTGCCTGGGCACCTCTGGGGCTGATACCTACTCCGAGGCCACGGGGGGGGGGGGGGGGGAGTCGTGAGAAATGGGGCCGTGTCCTACAGAGGAACCATGTTACCAAGGTTCGCTGGCACGTGGCAGTGGAGCAAAGGGTTGATGAAAAGAGGACGTGGGAGACCTGAAGCTTCACGAAGCCAGGAGTGGCCCTTTGGAAGCAGCCTGCTTGGCTGCTCGGTCTGGTGGGGACCCAGAGTGCCCACGAGATGGAGCTTTGGGCAGTGGGGAGGCCCACCCAGGCGGTAGCTGCCATGAGCCTCTGACCTGGGCTGCCCTCCTGCAGCCCTGGGGAGACAGGGTGCCAGTCAGGGTCTCAGCTGGACACCAGTGGCCACTCAGATTAGGACGATCGGAGGGCAGTGTAATGAAGAGATTATTCACACAGATGTGGACAGTCCCAGGGCTTCTCTTAGCATCCTTTAGCCTGAAGTTGGGGGGAGGGAGTGGAAAGGGCCCCAGGCCAGGAGCCTAGAGGTTCAGCTGACATGTTCAGCAACCCCACGGAACTGGACCTCATTCTCCTCCCTCTGGCCCATCTGCTGGTGTCCCAGTCAGAAACCAGGGGGCTGGGAGACAACTGCTATGCCTGTAGGTGGCACAGAGCAGGTGGAGAAGGCAGGAGGGTGGCTCTGTAGGCAGGCGTCCAGCATGGCCAGTGAGGTGGGGGCGGGTCTGAAGGTCCATTTGGACTTGGCGAGTCTTGGCATCCTTGCCATGGAGACCCCAGGCCCGAGAAGGGGCCTGAGAAGGGACAAGGTCCAAGGAAGACGAGAGGGGCTGGCTTGCGGGGGGACCACGATCACGTTAAGTTCACTGTAGGGGTCCAGATTTTATCCAGAGAGAAAGGAAGGAAAAGCATGTGCCTGTTGAAAATTCTAGAGCAAAATATCTTGAGTTGCCTGTTACTCTAGAGGTAGCCAGTTGGGAAAATACATGGAGTCCTAGGACAGTGATTTTGGAAAGCACTGGTGCCCTGAAGTCTCCATCTGATTTTGATCTTATCAAAGTCACTCCTATCCATCCTGGAACGCTTAGAAAATAAAAGTATGGAGAAGGAAAGAGGACAGTACCCTTAATGTAACACCCAGAGGTAGCCACAGTTAGGATTTTAATAATCATCCAAACTTGAACAGAGTTTTCTAAAACTCCATTAAAATACTCTGAAGTACATTGATATGGCAATAAGGCACCTTCTTTAACAAACGCGTTGGAACAGAATCTAACCAAAGGAGCGTTGCTCCTGGTCACGTGCTCAGCAGACATTCCTGAGCTGCCTGCTCCACACCAGCCGTCCCACCCCGCCCCATGCCCTGTAGGGGTGGGGCAGCTGCTGGGAGAGAGCCCTAGGCAGGACGGGAGAGGTGGGTGCGTGGGGTCGGGTGTTGGGGGGGACGCCAAACCCTCTGCACTTGCCCAGAGGCCGTGCAGTCACTTCATTGGACAAGCAGTAATGGCACTCCTGGAACCCTGGATGTTCGAGAATGAATCGACGTGTTCTGTAAACTGTTCTTGAAGTCCTAGAGCCCCCAAGAAGTTCAGACGGAAGGTCCACTTTTATCTGATTTCATTCTGGGCTTCCCAAGTAAAAGTTTCTTTAACAAAAGACTCTGATGTTTTTCTGAAACTTTGAAAAAAGAGTGGAATACTCGAGAAAATGATTTTGTTTTTGGAGTTGCCCCGGAAGTTTATAAGCCACAGAAGCAAGCTGCTTCATTACTCTTCAGCCGCGTGTGTGTGCACACACATTGTTTTCCTTTTTATTTTTTAAATTTATTTATTTATTTTGAGAGAAAGGGCACATGTGTGCGCACGAGTGGAAGAGGGGCAGAGAGTCGGGGAGAGAGAGAATGCCAAGCAGGCTCTGCACCGTCAGTGTGGAGTCTGACACTGGGCTCGATCCCACAAACTGAGGTCATGACTTGAGCCAAAATCAAGAGTCTGACGCTTAATCCACTGAGCCACCTTTTTAATGTGACATGGTATTAATGACTGCCAACATTTTTACCAGACTTTGTTACAGATGATTTCAGAGTTTTCCCAGTTATCAAATCTACCATCAAAGGAGGAGGTCTCTGCCTTCCGTAAGGCTTTTCTTTTTTTTTTTTTTTTTTAATTTTTTTTCAACGTTTATTTTTATTTTTGGGACAGAGAGAGACAGAGCATGAACGGGGGAGGGGCAGAGAGAGAGGGAGACACAGAATCGGAAACAGGCTCCAGGCTCTGAGCCATCAGCCCAGAGCCCGACGCGGGGCTCGAACTCACGGACCGCAAGATCGTGACCTGGCTGAAGTCGGACGCTTAACCGACTGCACCACCCAGGCGCCCCCCGTAAGGCTTTTCAAAAGAATATGGGATCTGAAGCCATTTCCAAAAGTACTGCTGTTAGAACTGTTTCTCAGTACTGATACAATCACTACAATAAAGCATGGCTTCTCAGGGCAGTCACTTTGATAAAGGCAGCGATTGTTTGGCTTTGTGATCTTTGATGAGCTTTAAAAAAAAAACACATTTTACGGTGGGGGTCATTCCTGGTAAATAGTCATGACTACTCTTGACTATTTGGCCATTTTGTATCTGGCTAGAAATTCTGCAGTGACATAGTCCCTCTGTCCCACACAAGGTTATCAACCTGGTCGAGCAGACTTCAGAAAACGCGCCCACCGCCGTTTCACAGGAGGTGGAGGAGAAGTTCGAGCATGCCCCCGCTAAGCCCGAGGCCCCCGTGGACTCTGTGCTGAAGGACATAGCCACCATCATCCTGAGCACCTTCCTGCTCATCGGCTGGGTGGCCTTCATCATCACCTACCCCTTGGTAAAGCTCGGCCCCTTCCCTTTGCCTTCCTGTATGTTTTTGAACTGTGCTGGTCACCTGATGTTCATGACAAACCAGCAGATATGTTTCCTTTCACATTTAAGAGTAAGTATGTGCTTCTCTTCAGAAACATTGTAATCAAAGAGACACTAGCTTCTCAGGAAATTTTTTTACCTATGTCTTAGAGTTAACTCATTGTAAAAGCTGATTTGTAAACCTTGCTTGCAGATCACTTTAGGGTTTTCTGTTTGTTTTTATTTTTGTTTTAAGAGAAGGAAGTCCTTCTTAGAGTTTATTTATTTATCTTTGAGAGAGACAGAGACAGCGTGAGCAGGAGAGGAGCAGAGAGAGAGAGAGGAGGAGAGGAAGAATCCCAAGCAGGCTCCTCACTGTCAGCACAGAGCCTGACGTGGGGTTCAAACTCATGAATCCGTGAGATCGTGACCTGAGCCGAAACCAAGAGTTGGGACGCTTAACCGACTGAGCCACCCAAAGTTAACTATTTCCCTTTTTGAGAATAGTCATAATAGATGAAAATCCACTTAACTTTCCTCCCTTACAAACTGCCTCTTAGAGACACTAGCACGAGTGAAAACGGCAGCACCCCTTGCACTATCTAGTTGGAAATGAACGAGCTAAATTTACATGGTTGAATATGTTGTGGGTTGGATAAAACCTTGTAGAAGAATATTCCTTTTTCGAGTTGCTCAGAGCATTGAAGTGTCATCACCTGGGAATACTAGTGCCCAGGAAGCTCATGTCCCCTGCAGGAATGGCGATGACAGACCCTTCCATTGGTACAGATGGGTCCACTCCACCCACACTGTTTTCTATTTTACCTCACACAGTCCTGCGAGGTCATTATTACTGTGCCCTGCCCACAAATGAAGAAGCCAGGGTCTGGGAAGTTAAATAACTTTCCCAGGGTTAGTCAGCCGGTGATGGATTTGAACCCAAGTTCAGAGAGAGAGAGAGAGAGAGAGAGTGTGTGTGTGGGGGGGTGTACACAAGAACCAGAAAACTCCCAGGGGGTGTTGGCTTCACACCCATCCCTTCGGTCCCCTTCCCACGCAGGCGGTACAGTCATGGCTCACTGCTGCTTCAAATTATGACAAAGAATTTCTCAGAACAGAGAGAAGAGCGTGGGGTATGGGGAGGGCAGCTTGATGAAATGGGGCTGGAGTGGGGCCTTGGCCAGGCGCCACATTTCAGCCACATTCTGGCTGTGTGGCCGTGGGAAGATGGCAGTGAGGTTCCGAGCCCCCGCTGCTTCCTCTGCCTGGTCGGTGGCCATCTGTGCACTCCCCTCTGTCAAGTGCACAGCCGTAGTGGACGGCAAGCCTGGAGCTGCCTGTGTCCACCATGCTCCAAGCTACGTGACATAACCATTCTTCCTCTTTGGTTTCATTTTTGCAACCACCCCCAGACTTCCGTGAAAGCCCCAGGATTTTAGACTTAAATGGAGCCCCCTTCATCTGGCCCAGCCTCCACCTACAGCTCAGTCCCCCCTCCCGCCCCTGTCGGGCCCGTCCAGCAGGGGGCGTGGGCTGTCCTGGGAACTCCTAACTGGCGAGAAGCACTGGAGTCTTGCAACCACCCCATCCCCCCTCCTGTGCCTTCTCACTGGTCTCGTCCCGCCCCCCACCCCTTGGGCAGCGCACCTGCTTCCTCTGCCACAGGGAGCCTCGCCCTTCCAGCCTCTCTCTGTCCCCGGGGGAGTGGGCTGCACGTGTCTGGATGTGCGTTTCTCCCCCCAGAGCATGCATCAGCAGCAGCAGCTCCAGCACCAGCAGTTCCAGAAGGAACTAGAGAAAATCCAGCTCCTGCAGCAGCAGCAGCCGCCCTTCCATCCCCCTGGAGACGTGGCTCAGGACGCTGAGCTCCTGGACTCGTCCGGCCTGTACTCAGAGAGCTCGGGCACCAGCAGCCCCAGCACATCCCCCAGAGCCTCCAACCACTCGCTCCACTCCAGTGGCTCTGCCTCCAGGGCTGGTGCCAGCCCCTTCCTGGAGCAGGACGATGAAGGTAAAGCGAGTTGCCATTTTGGTGCTTGTTTTCTCTTTCATTTGAACACAGCCTGAGAGGCATGTTCTTCGGGGGAGTCTCCGTGGGACTGTGAAGTGTCGTTTCTAAGGGCTCACCGTGTTCTCACCTAGGTCCCTCTCACTCTGGGGGCCAGGCTTGCATGCCATCCGGGCCTCTCCCACTCAGGGGGCCTTTTGGGGTCCACCTTGTCCTCCTGCCATCTTGCCCCATAAGGGCTGGCAGTTGCTGCTGACCAGAGGTGCACTGGGCATCTGGCTTGGGGGAGTTCCTGCAGCCAGTCCGTGGCCAAGTGTGACTGTTGATCCCGGTTCCTCTGGGAAGTGGGCTCGGGCCGGTTGTCAGGGCTGATGTTCTGAGGGGATGGATACAGAGTGGATACAGAGCTAGTGTACGAGACCTGAGCCCCAGACCAGGCCACCCCTGGTCTCTTC
This sequence comes from Lynx rufus, assembly GCF_022079265.1. Lineage (NCBI taxonomy): Eukaryota > Metazoa > Chordata > Mammalia > Carnivora > Felidae > Lynx > Lynx rufus. The sequence goes on from NW_025814832.1 coordinate 38,659,345, forward strand.
ATTGCACATCCACTGCCTGGAGGCTCCAGGCTCAAATCGTAGGTGGGTCTGTGGGGAAGCCCTGTCTTCTGACAATAATGTAAAGGCAGGAACAGAGGGCAGGAGGCGGGGGAGGTGGCAGCCCTGGGTGTCGATGGCAAGTGGGCCCTGCGGGCACTTGTCACCAGGGGCTGGGAACCTAGAGCCTGTGAGATCCCATCTCTGAACCTGAGCTCAGGACGCTGCTTCCTTTCTAGCCTCAAGGTGTTCCAGGTTAGGTTTGCTTAAAACAACTTCTTCCTGTTTTGTCCCAGATGAGGAAACCAGCATGGTGATTGTTGGGAAGATCTCATTCTGTCCCAAGGACGTGCTGGGCCACGGAGCTGAGGGCACGATTGTGTACCGGTGAGTGGATTGGAGAGCTCTGTGACTTGCCCTCACGTCCAGGTCTGTCGGCCTGCAGGTGGCACGCCAGGCTGGGGGGTGCCGCAGGGTCACGGTGGTGGCCAAGACGGAGGACTTCACCTCCAGGGAAGAAGTGCTGGCCGCGTGGTGGTCGGTCAGGGGCTACGAGGCTCCCGGGGTGGCTGCCGCATCGCAGAAGGAGCACCATGGGTCTGCGGGTCTCCCATTTCCACAGCCTGGCTCGCCCCCGCCCCCTCCAACCAACCTGTGATCCTTGTCCTCAGGGGCATGTTCGACAACCGCGACGTGGCCGTCAAGAGGATCCTCCCCGAGTGTTTCAGTTTCGCGGACCGTGAGGTCCAGCTGCTTCGGGAATCAGACGAGCACCCCAACGTGATTCGTTACTTCTGCACGGAGAGGGACCGGCAGTTCCAGTACATTGCCATCGAGCTGTGTGCGGCCACCCTGCAGGAGGTGGGTGCCCCCGGGGCCGCTTTGCCTTCGTCCTGCGGCCTCCCTGGTCCTGGAGGCAGGTGGCACGAGAGACTGTGATTTCTTTTCCCTTTATTTCTCTGTATTCACTTTACTGAAGTTACAACACAGCACGCTCACGTAAATGAACAGTTGGTGCATGTGACGGGCTCACACCCATGTAACCACAAACCGGTTGGAGAGTATTTTTATCACCTCAGCTTCAGTTGGGTGGGATGGTCTTTGGTTACAGTTAGTGTCTCTGTCCTTCTGCCTCCAGGAAACCTGGCAGTTGTTCTCCCCGTGGGTTAGGGCTGCTCTGGGCTTGGAGGATGCTGGTTGAGGAGTCAGGTCGTTGAGACCATCCAGCGAACTCCTTTTGCTCAGTCTCCAGGCTCACGTGACACTATGTCAGTATCAGACACCTGCAGGTTTGCCTGTAGGAGGCAGTGAACTTGAGTTCCTTGCCTTCTTACCTTTCTCACCGTACACGAGTCAGCTGGAACTTTTAAGTTCGCCTATGGCTGCCAGAGAAAGTCCGTGAGCAAATGTGGATTTGGACATAGAGTGTGGTCAGTACAACTTCCCGTTTCTTTCTTAAAATAGGATCAGAGAAAATGAGCCAACCTAATCCCAAACATTAATTAAGGCAAAAAGTTGCAGGCAGGACTTTCCTGAATAAAATTGAATCACTTAGAGAAAAAAAGTGCTGTGTGGAGGGGCCCGTCCCCAAGGGCTGTGTGTGTGACCTGGCTGTCGTGTGTCTCTTGCAGTACGTGGAGCAGAAGGACTTCGCCCACCTCGGCCTGGAGCCCATCACCTTGCTGCAGCAGACCACCTCGGGCCTGGCCCATTTGCACTCCCTCAACATTGGTGAGAAGCTTCCCCTGTATTTACCAGCCGCGGCCCGGTGGGGAGCTCCCTTGCTGGGGAGGGGTCCTTGCCTGTGCTGAGAATCTCAGTGTCATCACTGGTGGGCCTGTGGGGTTTTTAGGTGGCCTTTTGAGAATAAGAATTTGAGGAGGAATCTTTCACAGCTGCAAACGAGAAAACCCTTAGAGGTCTGGCGGGCCCGCTGGGAGTCCGTGAAGAGTGCACTCCCCGCCGCAGGAGGAGGCCCGATGCCACCGGTAAATACCAGACTGATCTGGAGTTTTCTGTTAGTTCACAGAGACCTGAAGCCCCACAACATTCTCCTGTCCATGCCCAACGCACATGGCAGGATCAAGGCCATGATCTCTGACTTCGGCCTCTGCAAGAAGCTGGCTGTGGGCAGGCACAGTTTCAGCCGCCGCTCAGGAGTGCCTGGCACAGAAGGCTGGATCGCTCCGGAGATGCTGAGCGAGGACTGTAAGGACAATCCCGTGAGTAGTGGGAGCAGCTCTGGGGAAAACTGCCAGCCTCTCGCATCCTCGGGGACGAGAGCCTCCGCATTCAAGACTTGGGGGCTGCGGCGCACATAGCTGGAACATGACAGTTCTTTATCAAAGAGCTTCTGTGTGAATAGCATGCTGCTGGCGTTTTCCATGTGGTCTCGTGTTCAGACAAGTGAAAGGGGCAAGTGTGGGCAGTTGTCCGTGTCTCCCCGCAACTTTTCAGTCAGTCTCCCGGGACCCTTCAAGGTGGTAGAAGCAACAGCAGCACTCCTGTCCTTGCTGCTTCTCAGTGAGGATGAGAATTTTCCAGAAGCCTCTCACACCCTGCGTCTCTCTTTTCAGACCTACACAGTGGACATCTTCTCTGCGGGCTGTGTCTTTTACTACGTGATATCTGAGGGCAGCCACCCTTTTGGCAAGTCCCTGCAGCGGCAGGCCAACATCCTCCTGGGCGCCTACAGCCTCGACTGCTTACACCCGGAGAAGCACGGTGAGGGGGCGGCAGAGGATGGTCGGGAGCCGCTTCGGCTGACCACGTGGCCCCTGAGCCCTGGGAGGGCGCCAGCCCTGTGCTTCCAGAGGCCCTTCTTTCCAACTGATGGCCCTGTGGGCCTCAATGCATCGCTGACTCACTCCAAAGCTGGTAGAAGGTTGGGTTGTCTTTGGAGCATCTCCTCCTGAAAGCACACAGCTCTGAGGTTCCTTCAGGTCCCCCAGTTACCTGTGTGACCTGGGCAAGGACCTCTATTTTCCAGCTTGTGGCTTGTGAGCACTTAATAGTCTCTTCCTGCACTGACATTCAGGACAGTCGTCTGTGCTCCATAAACTCGTGTGCAGGCCGGTGATCAGGGGGTGTGGCTGGGCGGGGGGGCAGACAGCTGGGTCTTGCTCTCTGGGTGCAGGGGCGACAGGTCTTTTTTCCTGACTTCAGCGTTTCTTTCCTGTGTTAAAATTGGCCCATGACACCCAGTGCCACCTTTTTAAAAAATGTAAAACTAGGGGCGCCTGGGTGGCGCAGTCGGTTAAGCGTCCGACTTCAGCCAGGTCACGATCTCGCGGTCCGTGAGTTCGAGCCCCGCGTCAGGCTCTGGGCTGATGGCTCGGAGCCTGGAGCCTGTTTCCGATTCTGTGTCTCCCTCTCTCTCTGCCCCTCCCCCGTTCATGCTCTGTCTCTCTCTGTCCCAAAAATAAATAAAAACGTTGAAAAAAAAATTAAAAAAAAAAAAATTAAAAAAAAAATTAAAAAAAAATGTAAAACTAACTGTTTTGGATTAATTTTTATTATTCCTTGTAGAAAAAACAGATTATCATAAAAGATCCATAATCCCATTACACAGTGATGAATTCCTGCTGTTAATACTTTTGTATATCTTACTCCAATCATGTATTTAGATAGATATGCATACTTTTGTGAAATAAATAGTACATACTCTTTTTTGGCATGCTTTTTTTTCTTACATGCCTTTATTTTTATTTTGTTCTTTTTTTATGGGTAATTGTTATTTTTTAATTTATTGATTTATTTTTAGTTTACATCCAAGTTAGCATATAGTGCAACAATGATTTCAGGGTAGATTCCTTAATGCCCCTTACTCATTCAGCCCACCCCCCCCCCACAACCCCTCCAGTAACCCTCTGTTTGTGCTCCATATTTAAGAGTCTCTTATGTTTTGTCCCCCTCCCTGTTTTTGTATTATTTTTGCTTCCCCTCCCTTGTGTTCATCTGTTCTGTGTCTTAAAGTCCTCATATAAGTGAAGTTATATTTGTTTTTCTCTATTTTGCTTAGCATAATAACCTTCTAGTTCCATCCACGTGGTTGCAAATGGAAAGCTTTGATGCTTTTTGATTGCCGAGTAATAACTCCATTGTGTATATATATATATACCACATCTTCTTTATCCATCCACCCATCGATGGACATTTGGGCTCTTTCCATACTTTGGCTATTGTTGATAGTTGGCATGCTTGTTTTTTAACATCATCTTGAATATCTCTCCAAGTTGATAGGTATTCCACCAGGGCATCATTTTTTTTTTTTTTGACTTTTTTTTTTTTTTTTTTTTGTTTATTTATTTTTGAGAGAGAGCGGGAGACAGAGAATCCGAAGCAGGCTTCAGGCTCTGAGCTGTCAGCACAGAGCCTGACACGGGGCTCAAACTCATGAACCATGAGATCGTGACCTGAGCCGAAGTCAGACCCTCAACCAACTGAGCCACCCAGATACCCCTTACCAGGGCATCGTTCTAATAGCACAGCCCAGTACGTGGAGGCGGTGTTACCAAAGCCTCCGACAGTGGGTATTTCCAATTGCTTCTTTTCACAGACTGTGGTGAGGACTCCCCTTATCAGCTGAAGCTTGTGCAAGTTCTTAATTATGCTATTGGAGTGAGGTTGTGTCAGTAGAATCTTGAATCAAAAGGCACATGCACCGTTAAGGTTTGAGTATTTCATGGCGGCTGTGGGCCGGTGATAATCAGTTACTTGTTTATTTTCCTCCTCTGTAGAAGACGTCATTGCCCGGGAATTAATAGAGAAGATGATCGCGATGGATCCTCAGAAACGCCCCTCTGCGAAGCATGTGCTGAAGCACCCGTTCTTCTGGAGCCTGGAAAAGCAGCTCCAGTTCTTCCAGGTACATCTCTTGTTTGTGGTTTGTTTGTTATCAAAAGTCTTCATTTAACTTCTTCCAGATTTTGAAAGTACAGCAAAAGGCAAAAAATAATAAAATAAAATAAAATAAAATAAAATAAAATAAAATAAAATAAAATAAAATAAAATAAAATAAAAATAAAAAACAAATGGCTCCTAATCCCATAACCAAGAGATAACCATGGTCGACATTTTAACATACTTTTTTCATACAGATAAAAATGTGATTAGGATCAAACCGTATATACAATTTTGTATCCTTTTTTTTTTTTACAGTACATGATATTTTAATATAGTATTTTATTACAGTATTAATAGTACTGTATTCATATGGTCTTTAATGTAGAATTTTAACATAATCTTTCTCCATGTTAAAGTTCTAAAACTTTAATGACTCTAGTGCTCTGTCATATGCTATATTCTGGGAGCTTTCAAATACACACAAAAGTGGAGGGAATACTATAATGAACTCCCATTTACCCATCAGCCAGCTCCAGCAATTACTACCTGAACCTCTGCTCTCTGTCCACCACTCTCCACCCGATTACTTCGAAGCAAATCATAGGCATCGTATTTCATTCAAGTCTCATAAATCTAAACGTTTACTTACATTGGGCTCTTTCTATCCTTTTTAACTCAGTCTTTGCCCAGATCTCTTTGCTTAAGGTGGATTCTGAGATGTTAAGTTGTAGGATCAGTAGCTGTGAGCTCCTTCAGTGGTTTGGCTGTGTGAAGGCTTTGTGGTCGAGCCTTCTGGGGTCAGATCAGCATGGCTCAATCCAGACACATCCTACCCAGCACACCAGCTCTGAGAAGCAGGCACACGCGGGCAGTGCTTTTCCTCCTGGGCCTGGATCGGAGGGGAGCTTGGGTTTAGGAGCGATCATCAAAGTGTCCTGGAGTCTGACTAGAGCTTTGGTTCTGGTGTAACTCCCAACATGTAAGCCCCTCGAGGGCAGGAGTGGTTGGTTTCTGGATTCGTTGCTGTGTCCCCACTGCCCAGGACATAGCCTCGCACGTGGCAGATGCTTAGTCACTGTTTGGATGGATTGGGAAGGGGAGGGTTTCGTGCCCTTCTCCATGGCAGCAGTGAGTGTGGATAACATCAGGCTGGTTCTCTGTGTTGCACAGGTCATAACCTTCGAGTTCTGAGGTCACTTGTCCTGCAGGGACTTCTGAAAACTAGCCAGGTTCCTTTGATGATGAGCAGATGTAGGGCAGGAATAAAGCTCACAGAAAGGGACCTCCACCCCTCTGTGGGTTAGGATTGAAACTCTTAAGTTTTGCCAAGTCCCATGTCTTGTGAACACACCAGGCTTCCGTTGTATTGACCAGCTATACCCGCTTTGCAGAAGTTGTCCCTCCAAGGCTTGCCCATGGCAGATACAAGTCCGAGAGTCAGCCAGCCAGGCTCCATCTTCATCAGAAAAGAAGAGACCGTGGCCAGTGAGGCTGTGCGGCGTTAACGTGTGGGGGGCTCGCCGCTCCCGTTTCCTCGGCTGTTGGAGCTCGTGCCCAGGCTGTGTCCCTCAAACACGGGCCAGGGCCTCTGCAGCCCACACTCTTGTCAGCAGCTCTCTCCCTCTACAAGAGGGCTTCATCTGTCTTCTCTGATTGTTTGCATGAGGACTGATGGCCAGTCGAGATTTGCGCTTGTCCCGTTGCCCTGGGTGGTGGAAAAGCGCAAGATGCAAATCAGAATTGAGCTCTGGTGGTGGTGGTGGTGCTTGTTGTCCGTTGATGAACACAGGTTGCACACAGGGGCTCCGTGTGGCATGTCGTACGTGTGCACATGGGTGACACGTGGGTGAGGCGTTGGGGTTTGTGGAGAGGTGTGACACGTCTCTGTCACGGAGATGTCCGTGTGGGCCTCTCCCCTGTGAACCCCAGACACGGCTGCTCACGGGGAGAAGTGAATGGATCGTGAGGGGACAGAGACAGGAGGCTCACTGCCAGTTCTGAAGCAGACTTTAGTCTGGGCCTGGGGCTTGCGGGGCAGTGACCGTTCCATGACCTGGTGTTTCACTCCTCCAGCTTCTGCTTCTCTGCACACTGACCGTCACCTGCTGCCCTTGTCACCCTCATAGGACGTGAGTGACCGAATAGAAAAGGAATCCCTGGACGGCCCGATAGTGAAGCAGCTGGAGCGAGGCGGGAGAGCCGTGGTGAAGACGGACTGGAGAGAGAACATCACCGTCCCCCTGCAGACAGGTGACTGTGCCGAGGCCCTGACGGCAGATGTTGGCAGACGCGTTTCAAGAGCAGCAGCCGTTTCTAGGAAGTGAACATGGAATTGGCAACTCCAGGCTGTTTGGGCTCCAAATCCCCCTCGCAGGGTTGAGGCTTTTGTGGGTGTGTCCTCTGGGGTTTGGGCCCAAATCAGACCTTTACACTGACGTGGGTTTCATGTGCCTCCCTTAGGGTGACAGGTGAGTGATGGGTGGGGTGCCCTGCCCTCACTGGTTATTCCCGGTTGTGGGTGCAACCAGGAGGCAGAATTCAGACTGCCACTGCCCTCGGGTTCACTCTGGGGGACACACTCCTGTCAGTCACAAGTATGGCAGAGTTACGTCGTGTCTCAGTCTGATCGCTTAATCCCGGGGAACCCCAGCAGTCCTTTCCTTTTGAAATGTGTTTGTTACATTGTAGTCCTTGTTTTTTCCCCTAGATCTGCGTAAATTCAGAACCTATAAAGGTGGCTCTGTCCGCGACCTTCTCCGAGCCATGAGAAACAAGGTAAGGGGGGTGAACCCCAGATGAGGCCAGCAGCCGGGGTACAACCACCCTCCTCCTCCTTTCTGTCCTCTGGGTCCTTCCATTCATACTAGAATCCTGACCTCGCAGAGGCTCTTCTGTGTTGCCTTGGACGGGTTTTCTCTTCAGGGATGTTGTGAGGAGTTCCGCTCTGGGAAGCAGGCTCTCTGATGCTGCTGTTGTCTGTGGTGACTTTTGTATGCCCTGTGCCTGCCTGATACAGCGCCGCCGTATAAACTCCCTTAATGGAGACCTTCCCACGCAGGCCTGGCCCGCGGGCCACTCTGGTAGGGAAACTCCCTCCCACCTTCACAGCACTGGGCCAGGCCCAGCTCTGAGGCCCCCTCCTGAGTGAGGGGAAGCAAGTAAGATAAACAGATGGACTGTTGGGTCCATAATCCTTTTCTCCTTTCAGAAAACCAGCTAACATCCTGTCTTCCTTGGGTAGTGAGAGGGTCTTTTAGCCGTGTTTCCCAGCTTCCCAGCTGCTAACTGCCGTGTCTGTGTGTCCGCCCTGTTTGCAGAAGCACCACTACCGGGAGCTCCCCACAGAGGTGCGGGAGACGCTGGGCTCTCTCCCCGACGACTTTGTGCGCTACTTCACGTCCCGCTTCCCCCACCTCCTCCCCCACACCTACCGGGCCATGGAGCCCTGCAGCCACGAGAGGCTCTTCCAGCCTTACTACTTCCACGAGCCCCCAGAGCTCCGGCCCCCCGTGACTCCAGACGCCCTTTGAGCCAGGGTGGCCGCCGTTCTGGTGGCCCCAGCTGTGACTGAGGGCCTGGTCTCTACCAGTCCCGAGCCTGATGCCTCCCGGCTTAGCAGGGAGACCAGGCCCCCAAACCAAGTGCCTTGAGCCGGCTCTACAGCCAGCAGAAGATGATGCTCACCCCAGGAAGTGGGGAACACAACCCCCCCCGCCTTGGCCTGTAGGATGCTGGGAAGCTGTTGGCCATGAAAGCTTTACATTCGGGGGTCCTCTGCCGAGGAGGGCCTGTCGCAGAGGCAGCGAAGGAGGCATCCTCCACCTCCTTGTGGACACACGTGCTTCAGACTTACACTTGTTTATAAACTTCCTGTTTGATGTCGGCCTATGAGGAAGAGAGAGGAGGGAGTGCTATGTTTTGCCTACAGGCAGGACCAGGAGCATCTCTCTCCTCGACAGCTAGGCTGAGATGCACTCAGTGCAGCCTCTGCTCGGAGTGGGGCTCCAGAGGTGAGCGGCGCCAAGGAGGAGGAAGACATTCAGAGGGTGTCGTTCCCTGGGGATCACAGATGCCTCGCTCATCGTGAACGTGCCCAAAGCCTCCCAGGTCACTATAACCAGTGTTCCCTGGGGGCAGTGAAGAGTCTGGAGTGTGGGGCGTGGCATTGGGACAGATCAGCACCACATGCCCCGGTGGCCTTCGGTGGATTTAAGGGGGTGCTTAGGAGCATTTGGGGGCGAGGGGTGGTAAGTTCCCCATCACGAAGAGCAGCACCCAGGCGAGAGCAGGCCAAATAGGACCCTCTCAGCCACTCTGGGAGAGCCCTGGGCCGGCAGGTGGGCAATGAGGTTCCCCCATCCCTGGACCCGGCAGGACGGGCCGGGGGGGGCGGAGCCAAGGCCAGGGTCACCACTTGCTTCGTGGGCAGGTTTTTATGTTTCTCCTGGCAGATTTTAATAACTTTCTCTTTTGAACATACTGTAGAATGCTGCGTTAGCATAGGTAAGCTGAACTTGAAGTTTACTCGTGAAGAAGCTAAATGCAAGATCTATAGTACACTTTCTCTTTTGTGTGGCACCAAAAGTCTCCATCCCCTCCAGAAAGAGCGTTCGTGTTCAGAACGTGCTCTACTGCTGAGGAGTAAAACATTAGAGCAAGGCTATATACATCCATTAAACAGCTTCGAAGTGATATTCTCTACATTATGTCAATACCATCTTTTTTTGCTAAAACTAGTTTAATTTTTAACTTTAGTTTCAGTCAAAAATTCCTCTGTCTTTTCTCTACCGAGAGCCTTAGCAGTTAAGTGAGATCAGGGTACGAAGTAAGGAGATGTCTCCCGTGTCCTTTGTCCAGCCGGGTGAGCACATCATCACGCTGCCTTCAGTGCTGGCGACCGACCTCCGAGACTCCACTCAGGAGCGAGGGTGTACTGACGGACCGAGAACTCACTGTTTCTTCTGTGACGTGCTTGCTGATGGATTTGTACGAGGGCCTTCTGCCTTCGTAGAATTCAGTTCCCTTTCATAATGCCTGAAGTCACTTTTTTTCTTAAATTAGCATTATCCTGCGTCTTTAAACCTCATCAGTTACCTCATTGATACCTTGGAACCCTGGAGTTTTTGGCTGACATCGTGGTATCTTCTGCCATACTTCCCGTTTTTCAGGAACACGGCCAGACGCCTCTCCTCTCCCTGCTCTGATGCACCCGCACCATTGTCTGTATGGCTCTGTGGTTGGTCACTTCACAGCCGGGCCTGAGTGGTGATGGCCTGCCATGCAGTCAGGCGGAGAAGGTGCCACAAGGGACGAACAGGGCCGTCGGCTCTCTGTGCTGCCGGGACCTGGCCTGCTTTGGTCTCATGGCTGGACAGTGTCCTGGGGGGAGTAGTCAGGTCACTTCTGGCTGCCCAGGGTTTGTGTCCTCTCCCTATCTGGGCCCACCTTGTCTCCAGGATTGCTGTTTTTTAAATGCCTTTTCTCTTTATCGCCTTCATTTCTAACCACCCACCTTTCTCAAACTCCTGTATTCGATGTATTTTATTTTGAGTAGTCACTGTGTGAGCCAGGCAGGATCCTGGGTGCTCGGGATGCAGAGGTAAACAAGATAGGCAAAACCTCTGCTTTTTAAAGAGCGTGGAATGAGAGAGAAAGTAAGAAAGTAAGCAGAATGTAAGCACTAGTGCTCCCGGAAAAGCCAGAGGGTGGGCGAGGGCATTCGTTTGCTCTTCACACTTCTTCTTTCTTAAAGCTGCCTGTGACCCAGAACCCGTCTGATCTGGTCAAGTCTGCTCCGTTGGCCTTCTGTCCGTTGCTTTTCGGAATCTGGTCACTCATCAGTCCCTCGGGTGGTTTGAAGAGGTCTCTCGTGTGGGCACTTGTCGTGGAAACACCTTGGGCATCATCTGCTATATCTTGTTCTAATCTGTAGAATTCTGGTTTCCTGTTGTGCTCAGCGTAGCGGGAAGGTGTCTTTTGCTAGAACAGGGCTTTTCAGCCGTGTGCATCGCGTAGCAGCTGAGCTATTTGATCTTTAGTGTGATTTCTAGAAGGCTGTTTAACTTTTTAGAAGTACGCTACTTTCATTTTTTCCGACAGAATTTAGTCGCATCTGTTAGGAACCCCAGGGACACTCTCATTAAATCTGGTCTTGAACCTCGCGTTGAATCTGTCTTCGGTGCGCCTGCCAGAATTTCTCCTGTTGCTTCTTGAGTCTTTTTGACTTCAGCGTATAAAGAGCTCACATGTCACTAGGTATCAGAGCACTTGCACTTTTGGGGAATCACTGGTGTCCTTGGTAAGTCACTGAATCATCTAGTGGCTGACATAAAACCCGGGGCGCGGCAGGCTCTCCCTCCCCCTCCCTCTCCACGCCATAGTCATCCTCGGTTCTTTCCGGTGAGACCTCACTCTGGCACATATTAGAAGATCCACAGGTTAGTGAGTCCAGCGAAGTATTTTCTTTCTGCCAACTCTAGAAGAAAGGTGTTTATCTCAGAGTCAACTTTTGGTGAGGTTTTGTGTGAATGTGATTTGTTTCCCATTGCAGTTTCTCTCAACTGCCGTGAAAGATGAACCGGCTGCCCCCCTCGCACTTGTGGGGGGACCTCTGGCCTGTAGGCCTTTCTCCTCTCAGCTGCTGTCTCTTCAGAAGCCGCGCTCTGGCCAGGCCTGGATGTCCCGAGACTGCTTTCATTCTCCAGCCCTGTTCATTGCATCCTTGGCCTTGAAGTCCTCACAGAGGGTAGAGTGGTTCTTTGCCCCCCAAGAGCTGGATGAGGAAGCACACAGCACACTTGTAATGAGTCTTCTAAGTTCTCTTTAGCTTTCTCTCTGCTCGTTTAGTTCCTGAAATCCCTTTTCTTTGTACGTGTCAGTGTCTTTTCCTTGCTGATGCCTTCACCATCCCGGAGCAGTCCTTTCAGTTGAGTATGGCTTGGCATTGGTCTTTCCTAGGAGAGAGTCACCAGGTGCCCCATACGGATGGGCCCAAATTCCGCCTTCCAAGGTTGGACCGTTACCTTTGAAATCAAAGTGTCCCTTCTTCCCATACCTTGTTTCTTTTATGAAACAGTGATTTCCCATGAGTAACCCAGGTTCCCGTTTCTTGTATCAGCGCGTAAACCCTTTCTGTTTTCATTGGACAACCACAAAGAAAGCATCTGCGACGAGCCTACCACTGGAGCAGCCTTAACGCTTCTGGCCAAAGCCCGCACCCCGCTCGCTTCACCCTGTGCTCTCTGTGTGTTCGGCGGGTACAGTATTTCTTTTCAGTATCCCAAAAGCTGTGACGGGGGAGTCCCCACTTACCTAGAAAGCATTACCAGTCAAACACGCGGCATTCTCAGATGCAGACCTTACGTAGTGTTCCTTTTGCAATGACCTATTTATTTAACCTATTTATATTTATTTAATTTTTACTCTGACGTATACCCGGTTACAATTGCACTTGCTTTGAAAGCACATCAGATTTGTTTTGGACAACACACCCCTGACCATTTTAAAACTGGAAAAGTTCTACTGTATCCTTCCACGGAATGGATGCCTCACAGTGGTTTTGTCATTAAAGGGTGAATGATTTGGTCAGGGTAAAAATTTTCATGTTTAAGTGATTTTTTTTTAAAGAAAATTCTGTGCCATTGTGTCTTCTCTGTGGACGGTTGTTTAATGGGTATGTGTTAATTGTGTGATAGAATCCTCTTTGTGAACCTACAATCCTCTTTTTAGCTTTATATTTTATAAACTGCCAGATTGTACAATTTTTATGTGTATTTTTAAAGCTTGATGTGAGGGTAATTATCTAAGTTAAACAGCCTATTTTTGTACCTCCTGTACAGTTTTATAATTCTGCTGATTCATGATGGCGTCTCATGTTGCGCCAATGACAAATAAAGGTAGTTTTAGATCTGGAAGTTGATTTCATCTTCTTAAAGACTTGACCTTGGGGCGCCTGGGTGACGCAGTCGGTTAAGCGTCCGACTTCAGCCAGGTCACGATCTCGCCGTCCGTGAGTTCGAGCCCCGCGTCAGGCTCTGGGCTGATGGCTCAGAGCCTGGAGCCTGCTTCCGATTCTGTGTCTCCCTCTGTCTCTGCCCCTCCCCCGTTCATGCTCTGTCTCTCTCTGTCCCAAAAATAGATAAACGTTGAAAAAAAAAAAAAAAAAAGACTTGACCTTGACCCTCACCTTCAGGCAAGGGGTCACTCCCAGCTCTCTTCCTGGGTGTGATGTCTGGGTGGTGAAGGCGAGCAGCTGACTCAGCAGGTAGGGGGACGCGGTTGCCCGCCAGCACCCACGGCAGGGTCCGGGGGGGGCTGGAACGTCCTCCTTGGAGGCTGTGGGAAAACGTTCTTTGAAACCCTGCAGGGAGTCCCCAAAAGTATTGGTTTGGGCTGAATTCCAGGAAGCTGGCCAGGCTGGGACCAAACTGCCCCATGGCAAGTTTGGGGTGTGTGTACAGTGAATGGGGTACTGGACCGAAAAGCCCGTGAAGGGATTAAAGCCACTGCAGTCACGGCCAGCACGGTGCTGGGAAAGCCATGATCTGAGCGTGTCAGGCGCACGTAATCCGTCTACCCACACGCCAGGGAACGAGCCCAGTGGCCAGTCTGGTTGGAACTTTGGATCCTGCCAGCGTGCTTCCTGCTTTCCTCCCCCCATCCCGTCTGGTGAAAGCGGAGGAGGCTCCTCTTTCTCTTGCATCATGGAAAGGGACCGCTCACAATGCACTGGGACTGGCTCCTTCTGCTCTGCCTGCCACCATCCCATCCCCCGGCCTCGGTGGGACCCCGGGACCATCCCCGAGAACCGTGGACACACCCTCCCTCCGAAGCTCTGGGTCTCGGATGTGGACAAATCCCAGGAAGTGTGAGGGGGCTGCGGGATGCCGTGGACGCCTGGCCGCTGCCTCCTGCCATCTGATGCAACAGCACAGACCGCTCTCGGATTCCCCACGGAGCTGCTAAGCCAGGGCAGGGGCCACATGTTGAATTGGCCCAGGCCAGGGAGGCAGACAACTGGTCGCACCCTTAGCTGGCTCTGAGAGCAGTGAGAGAGGTGCGGGTCCTCAGGAGGAAGGCCAGCAGGTGGTTGGGACACTGGCATGGCCAGGGCCATGGTTCTGGGCCACCGAGGCAGGGCTTGCTGTTTTGCATGCTGAGTCAATGTTGGGCCTGTGAGAAAGGGTACTTTTTTCTGAGCGTTTGGTACATTTCATGAGGTAAATGTGTATATACACACAACGGTATTTCATCAGCAAAGGCACCCACTTGTACTCTGTTATTTGTCCCCTCCGTCATTTATGCTGGATGCATGCCATAGCTAGGAGAGCTCATGAAGAGCCAAGTAACAGCCCCACCCGCCTGCCCTTCCCACTGGGCCAGGCACTGCTGGGGCATCCTGTGCCCTGATCACACGCTGGCCTTCTTCTCTCCCCCTGCAGACCAACATTTCCTTTAAGATCAAAAACATACATCTTTGACTTTAGGGAGAGACTGACCAGACCCTTTGCCAAGGCCAAAGATCCGGTGATGAGCTTGTATCTGGACCAGTTAGCTGTGGGCAGAGGTAGTAGGGCTGGTAAGAACATGGCAGCCCCTGGGAAACCATATTCAAAGATGCCAGGCAGCAGAGGGAGCAGTTTCCAGAAACAGGAGGGGCTGGGCCCAAAGGACAGACCTGAGTGAACTTGGCCTCTGAGAGGGTTGGCAGGTGAATCCAGGAGGTGTTCTTTCCCACCCTCCCCAACCTATGCCTCTCCAAATTCACCTTCTCCATCCCAGGCCTGCTCAGTGTTTTGGATGAAGCCACTGCAGTGTGCTCATTGGGTTTGCCTGCTGGCAACACAAACCTGGAAAGAGTGACGAATCACCCAACGCAATTCAGGGCCCAATTCAAGATTCCAGAAGATCTCGAGAAACTGGAATGCCAAGCCCAAACCCCAAGGATGATGGGAAGCCCTGCCTTGACATTACAACGGGGTTGGGGGAGGAGAGCAGAGCCCTGAGGAGCTTGGAAACTGTCACAGACACTTGAAACAAGAGCTGTCGTGGCCTCAGACATCTGTCACGTGATGAGAAGCTGGCTTTGCAGTCTCGCCCCGGAGGGTTTAAGCTAGCCCAGTGGGGAGCATGGTCCGGACGGGATGTTGAGCTGCCCACCGGTGCCAAAGGAGGCTTGGCAAGTGAGTGAGCGCTGGGTCTCTGGAGGAATCCAGCAGAAGGGAAAGGCCTCATCCTGAACAGATTAGGAAGAAATTCTTCCTTGGGTCACGGGCTGGACTCTGGTCCCTTCCAAATAAGCATCTATGACTAAGACCCACCTCTTGCAGTGATGAGCTCCTGGAAAACACTGCCTGACCGGGTATGAATCACAGGAAGCAGGGAGTGGAGGCCCGCAGGAGAACTGTTGACAATTGGAGGGGGGTGGGGTGGTGTTCTCCAGGATTCTGCCAGGGCTATGTGGTATTCCAGACATGGGTGCCCTGAGAGTGGTTATACAAGGTAGAAAAACCAAGGGCCACAGTGGACTCATTTAGGACAAGTTTGCACCTCAGAATACCAGTTCTAAGGAATATTACACTTAGGGAAAAAAGGTTCTATGACCAAATAAACTTGGGAAATGATGGATTGAAGACGGGTTTCATATTTACTGCAGTACTACTCAGAGGCTTTTCATATACTAACAGAGGGGCGCCTTGGCTGGCTAAGTCAGTGGAGCGTATGACTTTTGATCTTAGGGTTGTGAGTTCAAGCCCCACATTGGGTGCGGAGCCTACTTAAAAAAAAAAAACAAACACATGTACTAACAAGATATTCTCTGAGAGGGTACATATATATATCTCGAATTACTGCCTTCAATTTTTTTTTTTTTAAAGCATGTTTGGAGTGGCAGAGATAATAATGTTTTTAACAAATCTTATTTTATTTTCCTCTTTCTGGATTTCTAGGAAGACAACATTCCCAGCCTCCTCTGAAGTTAGGTTGGGGTGTGTGACTAACTCTGGCCAATGGGGGGGCGGGGTGGGAGGGAGGGCAGAGTGGAAGTAAAATGTAGCATTTCTGAGTCTCAAAGCATTTAAGAGCTGGGGCACAACCCTCCAGCTCTGTCTTCCTTTGACACAGTGACGGGCCAATCGTGGGGTCTACATATTGAAAGGACACAAAATGGAAGCAACCTGAATCATGCAGTCACCACACGGAACGCAGCTGTCTTGAAAAGTCTCCTGACTCGGAGTAAACTTACCAGTAAAATAAATAAACAAACAACAAACCCTGTGTTAAGCCGCCCAGACGGGCTGGGTTAGTTACCACAGCCCAGCTGAGCCCAAATTGACTAAAACTTTAGGTAGAAAGTATCCAGGAGAAAGGCTGCTACGCTTCACCTGAAAGTTAAAGGTCAATGCCAAGCCATTTGTGCTTTTAGTCAGCTGAAGAAGTCGTACTGTTGACAATCTGAGGGGTCAAAGAAGAGAGATTCTCCTCCTGCTGCTTTTTCATCCACCTCCCCTACCCCCATCCTGAATACCCTGTTCGGTTTCTATGGTTACCCGTGGTAACATGATGGCTTGGCGGTTAGCTGTGCTCAAGGTGACCCCTGTTGAGAAGTGGCTGAACTCAGCAAGGGAAGGTGGGAGGGGCAGGGCCATAGCACCCCCCACCCCCAACACACACACACGCACACGCACACACACTCACACACTCTTCCCTTGGCCCCACGGGGCCTGCCGGCTCCATAGTGATCTCTCCCAGGGCTTGGGAGGTCTGGGTTGGCGGGAACTGGAGGAGGGTGAAGCTGGGAAGGAGCGTTCCTCTCATTAGCACCCACCTCCCCAGAACAATTTTAGGGGGAGAGAGGCGGGGACTGAGGGGCAGAAGGTGGACCATTTATGTTAGGCCCCAGGCAGCATGAAGCTGAGGGTCTGACCTCCATTCCGGAAGGCTCAGAAGCCCACCTTCTTGCTCTTATGCTGCAAAGGGAGGAAACTGAGGGATAAACACAGACAATAATGAAGAGAAAACTTGGGTTCCTGGGTGGCTCAGTCAGTTGAGCGTCTGGCTTCAGGTCATGATCTCACGGTTCGTAGGTTCAAGCCCCACATATGGCTCTGTGCCGACAGCTCAGAGCCTGGAGCCTGCTTTGGATTCTGTGTCTCCCTCTCTCTGCCCCTCCCTCACTCACACTCTCTCAAAAATAAATAAACATTTTTTAAAAATTAAAAAAAATAATAACACCACAACAGCTATTGCTTAGCAAATACTGCTTTTTCCCCTTCCAACGTGTGAGCCATGTTTTGTCACTCTAAGTGGTCAGGTGGCCGTCACAGGGAGTGGGAGGGCAGACGGAGTGGAGAACACGTTGGTTGGAAAGGAAGCCCTCTCAGGTAGGATTTGCTATAACCAGGATAACTCAACACACTGCTGTTGTCTGTAGGTCTTAGGATTTTTAGCTAGGTCAGTGTTTTTCGAACCTTGATCATATCAGAGTCATAGTGTGGGAAACAGGAAATTTACACAGGCCCAGTCCTATCCTGCTTCAACAAGCCCGTAGCTCTGCATTCTTTGATTTCCAGGTGATTCTGGCATACCCCAGAGTTTGAGCACCATTGATCTAGGCCATAGTGCTTATTGCAAAAAGGAAGCTCCCAAGACATAGGGTCAATGCTTTGGCATATCTCTCACCTATTAAAAATAAATGTGTATCAGTTTTTAAATCCAAACTTGAATGATATCATGTATACTTTTTAAAAATACTACTTTCCACAAGCCAGTCCCTGGGGCTGAGAAATAGCTGTGGTCATCAGATTTCCGGTGGATTCTCTTACTACAGCAGAGTGAGCAAGGGCTCATCACCTGGTTTCCTTAAGCTACCAGCTCCCTGAAGAAACGTGGCCAAGCCCGCAGTCAGAGACCCCCGGCACCCACCACTGGCCCCCCGTAGAGTGTGTTCCATAGAAACTTTGGGGAGGATCTCGTTATTGCTTGTCCCCAAAGGCGTGTCTGCATGTGGGACTTCTTCCATTGTACTGGACACTGGCGAGTTCTTTCAACCTCAAGGAAGGTTGGCTTGTCTAATTTTTAAATAATTGGCTCCCCTCCATTTTCTCTGTTTTTATTTTCTGGGAGTTTCAACAGTAGAATGTTAGAACTCTGGGTTTGATCCTTGGTGTCGATTATGGTTTATTTCTTATATGACATTTGTCGATTTTATTCCTTCTGGAACACTTTTCTTAGTTTCAGCAATAATTTTTATTTATTTTTAAAATTTTTTTAATGCTTATTTATTTTTGAGAGAGAGAGAGAGAGCGCGCATGCAAGCAAGTGGGAAAGGGGCAGAGAGAGTGGGAGACACAGAATCCGAAGCAGGCTCCAGGCTCCAAGCTGTCAGCCCAGATCCTGAGGCGGGGCTTGAACTCATGAGCCGTGAGATCGTGACCTGAGCTGAAGTCGGCTGCTCAACCAACTGAACCACTCAACTGAGCCACCCACGTGCCTGCCCCTCAGCAATAATTTTTAAATTCCAAGGGCTCTGGATCCTTGACCCTTTCTTAAGGGGAAATTAGTATTTCAGGATACTAATTGGACATTGGCGGGGGGTGGGGTAGTTCTTCAGTTCCCTGTATCATCTCTATATCATTTTGAGTAATTTTTGTTTATCTTGATCTCTCTTTTCCAAGTTGCAGATTTTCCTAAGTGTTAGTGATGCTTCATGGCTTATACATACTAAAAAATGAGGCAAATAAAAAGCTGATTGAGGCCCTGTGTTGGTGAGTAGAGTTTTCAGCTGGTACGCTTTGTTTTTAGGTTATTATATGGGGAAATCTTAGATGCCAAAGGGCAGAGGTCTTTGCTCCAAGGTTCTTGAGTGTGTTTGGAGAAGAGTCTTCTGACTGTTGGCCTAGGGACTGACGACTACTATCCGTCCTTCTGCATCAGGGGTCAAATGTTTTATGAACCAACTTCTAGTTCATTCCCATTCTGACATGTCACTCCTAGCTTCCACCGTCTTTCCCCTGAATCTCCAAGGTGAAGCCTCTCACTTGTTCTGCGAGGCAGATCTGCCCCCTCCTCAGCTCTGTCTCATTTACGCATTACTGTAGGCTGAGGCAAGTGCCCTTGGCTAAGGCTTCAGCCTGCAGGGGTAACTTAGCCCGTTGGGGGTGGGGGTACTGAGTGGGCACAGCAAGTGCTAAGAGGGGACACTGAGGGAGTGGATGGGAAAGTGGCTGACCTTGGGGTCCAGGATGATGGAGGGAGATAGGAATGTGGTCAGGGAAGATTCTGGAGATGAAGAATACAGAGGTGGAGGAGTATTGGCATGGTGAAAAAGTAGGACTTGGCTGCAGGGGTGGGTGGTGGAGTGAAGGTAGAGAAGACTCTTACAGCTTGAGGAAGTGAGCGGATGTTGAGGCTCAGGTATAGCAGGGTCTTCTGGTAGACACTAGGGTTGCCCAGGGTGACAGCAAGAGTCAGGGGGCAGGGGAGGTAGGGGTAGGTAGGAAAACAGAGCCAAAGTCCTCTAGGAATCCCAGATTGGGCAATGGCCTTCTCTGAGATGCGGAGTTGGCATGGGCCTCGAGGGAGGGAGGGCACAGCACATGAGGGCGGGTTTGCTTTCAAAACACTGAAGCCATGAGGAATCCGCTAATACCCGACGCCCACCCAGCTCAGAGATACAGGAAGTCTCCACTCAGGAGGAATGGGGGAAAAGAGGCATGGTCAGAGGAGGGCCAGGCTCCAGCCAGGGCAAGGAATTGGAGGGTCTGGGAAGATGTGAGGGATATGGGCCAATTTCTCTCTAGTAAAACAGGTTTCAGAGGGCACATGGGAGGTTTGAGCCAAGGGAAGCACTAACCTGAATATGGGTGAAAGCTCAGGGCTGGTGGGGGCCAAGCATGATATACTTTAGACTGACAAGACCCAGGACTGTACAAGTGGGTGGGAAATGCTCCTTCAGGTTGTGATCTGAATGGACAGAAAGTTGGAAAGTTGCTCAGAAGCCAGAAGTGACTTGGGGCCCCCGGGAGGTGGCGGGGCCTTGACTTTGTCAGCTTCTGAGGCCCTTTTACACACCAACAGAGGAACTGAGGCAATTCTCTGTTGTTGCAACAGAACCTTACTGGCTGTGTGGCCTCCTTGTGGTTGGAGAGCCTGCGCAGCTGTGGGGGAACAGGGAAGACAGATTCAAGCCCCAGTGCTAGCCCCATGAGGTCCTATCCCTGCCGCTGGGCCCTGACCCTGCAGCAGGTCTCATTTACAGAATATGCAAATTAGAACCATTTCAAAAATACAAAGACCTGGTAGTATCCAATTTCTAAAAAATAATCTTTAACCATATTCAAAAATCTCTTTTTTTGAGAGAGAGAGAGAGAGAGAGAGAGAATGCGAGCAGGAGAGGGGCAGGGAGGGGGACAGAAGATCCAAAGTGGGCTCTGTGCCGACAGCAGAGAGCCCCATGCGAGGCTCCAACTCATGAACTGTGAGATCATGACCCGAGCTGAAGTCGGACACTTAACGGACTGAGTCACCCCGGTGCCCCTAAATATCTCTCAGTCTAACATTCAGGTCCCAAAAGGGAATAGTCTCATGGTAAAATAATCCAAAAAATTACCACATAGATCTCTTCTTGGATTTTTTGCCTTTGTTCTTCCAACAAGCTAAGGAGCTCTCAAGGAGCTGCCTTTGGTGTCTGTCCTGAGGAAGCAGTTCGTTTTCCCAACTGGGTTCCTAGTAAAGCATCTCAGTTTATTCTCTCCCTTGCAGGGAAGGTTAAAGGAAGGAAAAGACAGCTAGTGGCTCCCCTGACATCCATGTTTTCCGGAGAAAAGGCAACCTCCCTTCTGTAAAGACCCTCCCAGCTCTCCCTCCCTCAGCTCTTTGGCTGTTGGGTGTTTATGGGTACATTCACTGCCTCTGTATAGATCACCTTCCTTAAAAACAGCCTCTCAGGATCCCAGCCCATTTCCAAACTCCTTGTGGTTGCAAAGAAATGGGATCTAGCACTGCCACAACACTTGGAGAACTCAACTGTCGGGCCTTTCAGACTGAGCAGGACTCCTGTCAGCCTCTAGATGGCGCCCGGGTGCAGCCTCTCTTCCTACTCCCTCGGTGGCAGCGTTCAGGTCCACCCCTGACCTGGGCGTGGCTACTGCTCCTCCTGCCAACTCGGCCAGGCTGCTCCATAGGAGATGAGACCAGAATCCAAAAACAAGGCCAAAGGACCTGGTGTTGTAAACAAAAGTCCTTCGAGAGCCAGTAGTTTTCGAAATAATGCGTATTCACAAGCTTTTCTCACTCGAGGATGAACATGTAACATACTATGTACGGGTCCCTCCGTGTATGGAGGTGATCTTGGGGTCTGACATTCTGTGGATCCGTGCAGTAGTCAAGATGTGTACTAAGGCATTCTTGAGCACAAGGACACAGACAGGTGCACGTCCAGGCACCAGTTGTAACAACTACCATAAACTTGGTCAGGTACTTATCATGTACCAGGCTCTGAGCCAATGTTTTACAAATCATTGGATTTATTCCTTCCAGAAGCCCTCTGAGGGGGCTCTAAGGTGGGCGAGAGGGCTCTGGAGCTTAAATGTGGGATCCCAATTGCCTGGAATAATCTTTGCGTGGTCTCTTGCTGCTGCTGCTGCTGCTGCTGGATGCCTGTTCAGCTACAACCCACCAACTACTCAACTCCACATCCATATGGAGTAAGCACAGCAGAAACGTAGTCTGTTAGGGTTTTCTGCATGTTACAGATGAGCAAACAGAAGCTCAGAGAAGTTAAGCAGCTTGCCCAAGGTCACACAGCCGGCAAGGAGCTGTGCAGAGATTCAAACACAGGTTCTTTTAACTCCACCAGACTGACCCCACAGTCTCCGTCATTCAGCGTGTAGGCCAATGAGTCTGTGAAGCACCAGCCTTCCAAGGACCTGGTCAGCATTTCTACTCTGAACCTCTGGTTTCTACCTGTACTTTATTTAAACTGAGAGCACTTTCCCATTCTTGCTAAAGCAGCGCGGTCTTAGGACCAGAAGCATCAGCATCACCTGGGAACTTTTAGGGATACAAATTCTCAGGCCTCATGCCAGACCTGCTGAAACAGCAACTCTGGGGCTGGGGTTCTCCATGCTAATGCATGCCAAATTTGAGGGCACTTGCTGTAAAACTCAAGTCTCCTAAAACCAAGTCCCTATGCTTAATTAAATCCAACAAGCATGGACTGAGCCTGCTCTTGGTGGCTCAAAGAGGAAGACACCAGAAACCTAGCAGAGAAGGGAAGGAAATAGACATGAGATGTGATCAAAATGGTGGGGAGCAGAAACAGGAGTTGGAGGACTGCTGGTCAGGGATGGACCCAAATGATCTGTGCAGCTTTTTAAGTGGGCACATAGGGAGAGCCTGGGTGGCTCAGTCAGTTAAGCATCTGACTTTGGCTCAGGTCATGACCTCATGGTTTGTGGGTTCAAACCCCACATCGGGCTCTGTGCTGACAGCTCGGAGCCTGGAGCCTGCTTTGGACTGTGTCTCCCTCTCTCTCTGGCCCTCCCCCACTTGCACTCTGTCTCTCTCTGTCTCTCTCTCTCAAAAATAAATAAAGCATTTTTAAAAAATAAAAAAGCAGGCACACAGGGTTATAATTGGACAGTTCTGGGGTGAACCCAGCACCTCTAGGGGTAAAAGCTGCATAGACAGTTCTATCGGAGATGGCTTTTGGGGCTTTACAGCCAGGCTTCAGTCAAGCTGGGCATCCAGGTGGAGTATGATACTGTTTGCAATAGAATAGATGACACCCTTCCTTCTGAAGACGGATCGCCTCGGCCTTCCCCTTCCTGAGCTCACTCTTGGGGATTTGCGGATGACTTTGCTGCGTCTTCATGCATCTTCTGTGCTCTGTGCCCACAGCTGACCCCTGCCTTCCCAAACGCACCAAATTAGACCATGCCTTCGTGCGTCTCCTCCCGATTACTTCTGGACTTCTCATTCACATTTCTGCTTTTCCACCCCGTGTGCTGGTCCTCAGCATTGTGCATGCTGGAATTACCTGGAGAGCCTAAAAAACCACAACACACACACACACACACACACACACACACACACAGAATATGCAACTATTGTGATATGCAGCGAGGGACACATGCTAAAAATAATTTATCTGAAATTCCAATTTAACTATATTTTAGGAGAGTCAGAAACAGCATTGGGGACCAGGTCTAGACACCCTGACAGGAGAACAGGTCGATGAGATCCACTGTAAATGCCAGGGCTCAATCCTGTTTCCTGAGCCCCTTCTCTCATTGTGCCCCCTCTGAAAACAAGTTTGGGTCCACAAGGTCGCACTCAGCCAGCAGGGAGGTCTAGCCAGCCTCCCCCGCCCCCCACTTCAAGTTATCACAGTCCTGGCTCTGATTAATGATTCTGGGGCCTGATGTCTCATGAGGCACGAGGGGTCCTGGAGGGGCTCCAGCGACAAGCCTCACATACCTTTCTCAGACAACTCACGTGTTCCCGTGGCCCATGGCGTGCCCTGATGCAGCAAGATGCTGCCTCTGACAAAAGAGAGCAAGTCTGAATTATGAAGGAACAGTATGTGAGGCAAAGCAATCTACAGTGAACTGCTTACACACTTCTACTTTCTTCAGTACTACGCAATTTGGCTCTCACTGAGAATTACGAACGCAATTGCCAAAATGCTGTGTTACTTCCTAAAGCTTGAACCAAAATACATGTGGAGATGTTCTCCAATATTGATGCCTTTTCCCCCATCCTCTTGTGAAGACCCAGCACCATATTAAGTCACTGGTGCTGGGGCCAGTCCAAACAATGTGCAATTTTATTCTGGAACATTCCTTGGTTGACTGATCAGGTTCTCTGGCGCGATTCATGGTTTCTTACTATGGACTCTGGTTGCACAAGGCAGAAACCAGCTGAAACTGGTTTAAGCAAAAATGGCAACAGGATAGGCCCGTGGAAACCAACCTTCAGGAACAGTCTTCAGGAATGGCTGGAACCAGGGACTAGAACATCATCGGAATGTTTTCACCTCTTCTCTGTACATTTTGACTTCCTCTCCTTCTACAGATCCCTTCTGTCCTGTGAATGGTGTGATAACCTCAGGCAACATCTGTCCTCCAACTTCTGCAACCAGGCAGGAAAAGGCTCTTTCTTCAACCTGCTAAACAACAATCCCATCAAACAAAACAAAACTCAGGGTAAGACCTGAAGTTGGGGTACCATGATGCCAACCTTGGACAAGTCATTTGGCAGGAAAGTGGGGTTGAGTCGGAGGACAGAAGCTCCCTAGAAAACCTTCTGAAGTAGGGAAAGGAGGCGTTCCCTGCAAAAAGGGCCAAGTCCAGACGTAACTCCTGGGAAATTACAAGTGGGATATGCATCCCAATTTATGTCTATAACAGATGCCATCAAAACTTTCAAGTCACATGAGCTCCTCCAACTTGGGCCCTGATGCCCTCCCACCCAACATTCTACATTGGCTTTGTTTTGTCAGCATATATGACAGGAAGTTTCCAAAAAGAACTTTTGTGAAGACACTGAGGCATAAAAGTACCAAGACAGATTGTTCCAGAGCCCAGCAGACCCTCAGCACTCATGCCCTTGACTGTCCTGTGGCCTCTCACACGATCTGATTTGTGACTTCGCTAAGCGAGGAATTTAAATGGTGTGCTGTGGGGCTGGCCTGTGGTCGCAAGATCCCCCGCTCGTGGGTGAGCCTCGCTGGCCGCCCAGCCCCCACCTCTGCACCTGGCTTTGATATTTTCTACCTACTGGAACAAAACCACTCTGCTAGGGTAGGGTTTTTTAAATTGCTAGGCAACGTGGCAGGTGTGACAAGATCTGAGAAAGCAATGGTTCTTAGTCACAAATAGAAGTTTCTCGTGGCAGGGCATGTCAGGTACAGGGAGTGCCACCTCTGTGGCATTAAGTAGCCTCATGCGGGGGGACAATAGATGACTCATCCTGGACTGTCTACTCGACAAAGGCCCCCAGTAGTGCAGAAACTGCACATCAAAAGAGAGAGTAGGGGGAAATGGTATGGCGGTTCCTCAAAAAATTACACATAGAACTATCCCATGGTCCAGTAATACCGCACCTCAAAGAGCTGAAAGCAGGGACTCAGGGACATATTTGTGCCCACGTTCATAGCAGCATTATTCACAATAGCCAGAAGGTGGAGGGACCCAAGTGTCCATCAACCAATGGATGGAGAAACAAAATGTGGTGTCTACCTGCAATGTTGCTCAACCTGGGTGGCTCAGTCGGTAAGCATCCGACTTCAGCTCAGGTCATGATCCCACGGTTCGTGAGTTCCAGCCCCGCGTGGGGCTCTGGGCTGACAGCTCGGAGCCCGGAGCCTGCTTCCGATTCTGTGTCTCCCTCTCTCTCTCTGTCTGCCCCTCCCCTGCTCACACTCTGTCTCTGTCTCGCTCTCTCAAAAAGTAAATAAACATTAAAAAGAATTCTAAAAGGAAGTGAATTCTGACACATGCCACGACATGGATGAACCTCGAGGACGTCACGCTAAGTGAAGTAACCCTGTGACCAAAGGACAAATACTGTACAATCCTATTCATATGCGGTTCCTAGAATAATCGAATTTGTACGGACAGAAAGTAGAACGGTGGTTGCCAGAGCCTGGTTGGGGGGACGGGGGGGGGGGGCAGGGTGGTGAAGTTAGTGTTTCATGGGACAGGGTTTCCGTTTGGGAAGATGATAAAGTTCCGGAAATGGATGGATGTTGGCGATGGCCGCACAACAATGTGAAATGTACTGAACGCCACAGAACTGTCTGCTAAAATAGTGACCGCGGTAAATCTTCTGGAGCATAAATGTTGTCACCATTTAAAAGAAGAGGGAGGGGCGCCTGGGCGGCTCAGTCAGATAAGCCTCCGACTTCAGCTTGGGTCATGATCGCACAGTTGGCTGGTTCGAGCCCCGCATCGGGGCTCTGCGCTGACATCGCAGAGCCTGGAGCCTGCAGCCTGCTTCGGATTCCGGATCTCCCTCCCTCTCTCTGCCCCTCCCCCACTCGCGCTCAATCTTAAATAAAACATTAACAAAATTAAAAACAAAAACAAAAAAAGAAGAAGAGGGAGCGGGCCGACAGGAGGTTAGTCTGAGTTGGGAACCCATCACAGGAAGCACGTGACTCGTGAGTGCCGCGGGAAGGGGAGGTCTGAATACACAGAGGCAGAACCACAGGACCTGAGCACCTCGGACTCTCTCACGTCTCCAGGCTCCAGACCCCAGGCCGCCCTACTTTCCTGGAACATTCCTCCGTTTAGCAGAGGGCAGGTAACGTCACGCTTCTCCTTCCCTCCTCGGAGCCCGGGTCGGAGGGTCCAGGCCTGACTTGTAGTCCCCTCCCCTCTCTGGCCTGATTCCCCTGGACGGAGGGGAAGGCCCACCCCGGCGCGCCCTCCCGGGTCCCCAGAGTTCCTTCTGGGCCGATGTTCCCTGCGGGGGAAGCTCCCCTTGCGGTCTCTGAGTTCAAGAGTTTACTGACCCTGCTTCTGTGCCCGTTTCCTATTATTGTCCTCCTCTTTCCTGCTCTGTCATCGCTTGGCGGATTTAGAAGCGGGGGGCTGCCTTTTTGACCACGTGGGTATGGCTCTAGCCAAGGGCACTGTGCTCGGAGCTGATGCATGGAGAAAGGGATGGTCCCCTTCCTCCGGGGATTGCATCTAGGGTTCATGATGAATCTCTTTTGTAACTTCTTACTGTAGGTCTTATACATATTTTGCTAGTTTATTCCTCTTTTTCTGCTACTATAAATGATGTGGTTTTTTAATTCTACTTTTGTACGTTACTGATACACATAAAAGCAACTTATTTTTGGACATTGACCTGATAGCTAGTTGCCTTGCTAAAATCCCTTATTATTTTTTTAATGTTTATTTATTTATTTTTGAGAGAGAGAGAGAGAGAGAATAGGGGAGGGGCAGAGAGAATGGGAAAGAGAGAGAATCCCAAGTAAGCTCAGTGCCGTCAGAACAGAGCCCAACTCTGGGCTTGAACCTACGGACTGTGAGATCATGACCTGAGCCGAAATCAAGAGTCGGGCACTTAACCAACTGAGCCACCCAGAGACCCCAATCCCTTCTTATTTTGAATCACTTTTCTGATCATTCTTTTGGATTTACTACCCAGGCTACCATATCATATGAAAATACTGACAGTTTTGTTCTTTTTTTTTCATCCTTAGGGCTTTAATTTCTTTTTCTGGCCTTACTGCTCTGTCCAGGACCTCTGGTGCTGCTAAATACCAACAGAGACAGTAGGCATCCTCGTTTGGTTCCTGCTTTTAAAGGAAATGTTCCTGGGGCACCTGGGGGCTCAGTCAGTTAAGCATCCAACCCTTGATCTCGGCTCAGGTCATGATCTCACGGTTCATGAGTTTGAGCCCCACATCAGGCTCCTCACTGATAGCGTAAAGCCTGCTTGGGATCCTGTCTGTCCCTCTCTTTGCCCCTCTCCTGCTCTCTCTTGCTCTCTGTCTCAAAATAAACTTTAAAAAAAATAAAGGAAATACTCTTAAGATTTACTTATTAAAAATAATATATACATAGGCTTTTTGTAAGTTCTCTTTATCAGGTTAAGAAAATTTCCTTCTAATCTGCTAAGGTCTTTTTCATGAAAGTGTACTGAATCTCATCATTTTTTCCCCCTGAATCTGTTGAGATGATCATGTGTTTTTCTTCTTAAATCCGTTAGTGTAAATTTTTAGTTTGAGCTCCTTTATTATTATTTTATTTTATTTTAGAGAGAGAGCATGTGAGAGGGGGAGAGGAGCAAAGGGGGAGAGAGAGAGAGAGAGAGAGAGAGAGAGAGAGAATCTTAAGCAGGCTCCACATTGAGCCCCCTGACCCAGGGCTCAATCCCACAACCCTGGGATCATGACCTGAGCCAAAATCAAGGGTCAGACACTTGACCAACTGAGCCACTCAGGCACCCTGAGTGTTTAGTTTGAGCTCCTTTAAAAGCAGAGCCTGGAACAAAGACTTGGGTTCAGGTAGGTTATGAGAGAGGTGATTCCAGAAAGGAGGGCAGGGTGACTGAGAAGGGAAGGAAGAAAAGCCAATTACAGGAGCTTGACTGATGTCACGGCTGTAGGCCACGGGAGCTTGACTGTTGGGACCTCTGATAAGCCTGCTAGATGCTGCCCAGAATTGCCCAAGGAAGAGGAAGACACTGGAGCTCTTCGTATCCACCAGCTCCTATCCTTCACTGCTTGAGGGCTGCATCTTAGGGAACTTCTCTCCCACTTCTGGGAAACACTGAGCAGGCGTATCCTAACGCTATCCCTAATAAACATTTTTGTTGTAGAAGTTCTCTTTCTCTACTATGAACAGAGATGTCCCATTTTTCTTGTGGGTAGTGTTTGCCACGTGTATTTTTCCCCATTCTCTGACTTTGCAACCATTCCATACTCTTAACGCCTAAGGTGTGACTCATAAACAACAGAGAAGTGGGGTTTGTGTTTTCATGTTTTAAAAATCTAATCTGAGATGAGAATTTAGGAATAACTGAGTCCATGGCTTCCATTAAACCCTGCTGAATAAGAGTGGAGTTTTAAAACCTGCCTTTTCAACAAGCTGGCAAGAACCCTAACCCGGAAGTTGCTCTTCTGAGGTAGTGCGTTTGAGCTATTTTTAAAAATCGGCTTTTTTGTTTTTGTTTTTGTGTTTTTGTTTTGTTTTGTTTTAGAGTAGCTTTATCTTCACAGCAAAACAAAACCGCCCCCACACGTGCACAGTCTGCCCTGTTGTCAACCTCCCCCACCGGATTGGTACATCTGTTACATTCAGTGAACCTGCATGGACGTGTCATTGTGCATTCATGGGTTTACATTTTTTTTAATGTTTATCTTTGAGAGAGAGAGACAGACAGATTGCAAGCGAGCAGCAGAAAGAGAAGAAAACACAGAATCTGAAGCAGGCTCCAGGCTCCCAGCTGTCAGCACAGTTCGAGTGGGGCTCGAACTCACGAACTGCGAGATCATGACCTGAGCTGAAGTCAGACACTTACAGACTGAGCCACCCAGGCGCCCCATCATGGGTTTAGACAAACGTATCATGGCACGTGTCCGTATCATAGCTCACACAGAGTAGTTCCAATGCTCTGAAAATCCTCTGTTGTCTGCCTCTTCACCCGTCCCTCCTCCCCTACCCCTGGCAACCACTGATCTTTCCTCAGTTTTCCTCTTGCTCTATCACCTCATACTTCCGTGAGCTGGGCACGTTATTAATCCACCCAAGCCCCTGCTTTCTCAAATGCATCATCAGAATGGTTCCTTATTTGTATGGATCTGGTATGATAATTAAATAAAACAACGTATTAACACCTCAGCTTAGTCCCTAGCAGGGAATACAGGTCAACGAAATGTCAGTTTCCCTTTTCTTCTCCCTTCTCTTAGTAATCAGACGTCAAGTTTTGCTGAGAGAAAAACAGAGGGAAGTACCCCTGTGACAGGGTGTATCACCAGAAATCTAAGCAGGGGAGGGCAGAAGTGGTTATTGTCTTCCGAACCCTCTTTCCAACTTGGAAAGTCCCTCCCTTTCTGCTTCCTGTTATCGGGGTTACTGTGCCTGCCTTATCCATTTTCTCAGTCCAACACCTCTGACCTACATCTGACAGATGCACAGGCACCCTCTGCCTGTAAGCTGTCCAGAAGCTAAAATGACTCAGAACTGAGCTGTGTGTGCAGGACAACATGTCTGCAGGACATCAGAGGGAATCATGACCCAGGTCATGCCTGTGTGCTAGTCACATCAAATCTCATTTCCAAGGGCATGGCCCTGAATCACACTCAAAGTTTGCAGATTTGTCGAGATAACAGGTCCATGAACTATTCCTTTTCCCGGCCCTTCTGTTGTGCCTGATTTATGAATACAAGGCTTTGTCCTTGCATTCAGTCCAGACACCAGCCAGGAATAGATTAACACAGGGCAAGGACTTGAAAAAAACATTTTTTTTAAGATTTTATTTTTATTTTTTGATTTTTTTTAATGTTTATTTATTTTTGACACATAGAGAGAGAGACAGAGCATGAGCGGGGGGAGGGGCAGAGAGCGAGGGAGACACAGAATCCAAAGCAGGCTCCAGGCTCCGAGCTGTCAGCCCGACGCGGGGCTCGAACTCATGACCCTGAGATCAAGAGTCACATGCTCTTCCGACTGAGACCACCAAATTCTTCTGACACCACCACATAGCAAGGATTAAAAAAAAAAAAATCGATCTGACAATTTATTCAACTATCATTACATGTTTCATCTTTATTGTGATTATTATAAATTTGGACTTTGGAATACCATCTTTTTAAAAATTTATACTTGCCCCTCTTTTTCCATGTTTTTCTCCTTTAATTCTTTTGATTAAAGGTTGTTTTCATGCCGTTTTAAGCTTCTCTAGTGGTTTCGAACTTAAATACCCTATCTCTGTTGGTTTTTCTTACAACTTTACCCTGCTTCTATAACTTAAAGTATATCCTCCCTCCTAAACAACACAGAGTTTAGAAAGCTTGAACCATAATCCTCTTTTAAATATTATTGCCCGGTATTTTACTTTTGAACATTTTAAGACTTCTCAAATTAAATACTATAAATATTGTTACTGCAGACAGTGGTTGTCTGGAGTTACATATTCATTTACACTTTTGTTTTCCCATGCTTCCTTCTTGCATAGAAAACGGTCCTGCATTTTTCCTTCTTCTGGATGCACATCTTTAAAAGTTCCTCTAGTGGAGTATCTTGGGGGTAAACTCTCTCAGGCTTTGTTTATCGTGTCTTTATCTCACCTTGGTTCTTGAAAGGCCGTTTTGCTGGGAACACAGGAGAAGTCACTGGATTAAGACCCAGTCAAGACAGAAGCCTTCCAAAGCCCTGTGGAGAGATGAGTTCACTTCCCAAACTAACGCTCCAACCTCCCCTCCCCTCCAGTCCTCTTGAATCTTCTGGAGCATCTTAACTCTTCCAGCTTCATTGTCCCCTTCATTGGAGAACTCAGAGACCCTAAAGAATAAGCCAGGGAGTATTTGGTGGTGGAACAGTGTTTCGAGACGGAACACCGGAATTTCTTCTCTCATCTACATCATGGTCGGTTTCCTTTTGTCCATGGGCAACTTCTTGGCATCAGGAAGCTTTGGTCTTCCTTCTTTGTTTGAAAGCATCCATCATGGCCTTCTAGGGTCTGATCATCAGGCCCCCGAAACCACTTTATTCTCTCTCCCAGAAGACCTCCAGGCCTCATGCAAGTAGAGCACCCTCCCTCCCACCCCACCCTCCCATTGTGTCCGGAAAGTTCTGTGAGGCAGAACAGGGCTCAAAATAACTCCCTGTGCAAGGACCCGTAGCCAGCCCTGGACTCCAATGGGCACGTTTGAAGGGCCTGAAAAGCTCTTTCATTTTTGCCACACAGAATCATCGTGAGCCCTCAACCCAACTCACTTCCTGCCAGGGTCCACCCCACAGCCAGCACGTGACCTGGGACAATTCTGGGTCACTTTCCCTCCACTGCTGAGTGGAGTTCCTTTCTACCAGCTTCTTCACTTGCCAGGGCATAAACACAGACGGCCGCTGGCTCTCGGGTGCGTACTGTTAGGATCAGAAAGGGAAGGGCTCGTTTCCACCAGTTCTGGTTCAGAGTCCCGGGAAAAACACCGCCCAGGCCTAACTCTGAGTGCCCATCTTTGGGGAGTAAGGGGCCCTGGTTGGCCTTGTTATGTGTTCAGCCCAGCTCCGTGGCCTCGGGGTCGGTAGAGCTGTCAGACCCCCATCCAATCTTGCCTGGGTTGTACACGAAGACAAACTATTTCTTCCATTCATTTACTCATCCGTCCATCCACCATCAACCGTTTGCCAGGCCTGTCTGCGGTAGGACAGCAGTATGTGACATTCAGCTTCAGCCCCCGTGGGTGGGAGGCCAGTGGGGAGGGAAAGAAAGTTGATGTGTAAGCTATCAGAGACGATACACGTCTAACACAGCCATGTTCATGGGCCTGGTGTGCCCCAGGCAAGGAGGGCCTGCCCAGGGCAAGAGAGAGAGAGCAAAGAGGAAGTGGTAGGTGGGAACAGGGGCTGACAGGCTTAGAGCAGAACCTATGGGCCCCAGGAGCTTCACCCCTGTGGGGATAGAGTCAGGCTGGCCCAGCAGCATGTGTGGTTGGGATTCACAGCCACAGACCCTTCCAGAAGCTGTCTGGAGCTCCCTGGGCATGAGCCACCCTCCTCCCCCAGCCTGGCATGGCAAAGAAGACCCCAGAAATCTCCTCTGGCCTCCTGCTGTCTTGCATTCCCCTCCCAAGGGTCTCCTGGGGATGAAGTGTCTAAGCATCCTTCTCTTGCCCCTGCCCTGTGGGCTTTGGCATCACCACAGCTCCTTTCACTCATATAGACTTCGCGCTCCCCTAGGTATGTGACGTTGGCCACATCAATCAGTCTCTGCCTCAGTTTCCCCATCGCTAAGATGGGGACAGTAATAGTACCTGCCTCATGGAATTGGGGCATTGATTAGTTAATGTTTGTAGAGCCCTTATGATGGTGCTGATCAGCAGTCAGTAAACGCTCACTATTGCATTACTTTTGTTATTATTTTTGTCGTTATTGCTCTCATCATCATCATTCTTCTGACCCGGTAGAGACCACAGAGTCTCCGCACAGCAGCGCCCGCTGTCTGAGCCCCAGGGCCGCACCCTCAGCCTCCCCGAGGGTTCGGGGGAGTGTTTCCTGCAGCCGCACGGACCAGATCCCGGGCTGGGGTCACGGCTTGCTCTTTTCTGCATCTTCTCTCGGCATCACTCCGAAGCAGTGCTGTCCAGGGACGTGCCCAGGTCCGGGCTGACAAGCGGCACTTGCCCACCACACGTGGTGGTGACAGCCTTTGGCCTCAGCGGCCAAAGAGAAAGGCACGACTTCACACTCGCAACCCAGGAATGGAGTTTGGCCTGAGCCCTGAAAACGCTGGGGCGCCCCTGATAAAGCAAGGAGACCTGCTCCTCTCCTGCCTCTCCCAGGCTCTGCTGGCCCCAGGGACTCCTGCTTCTGGAGATTCCCTCAGTAGGTGATAAGGCCTCCCTAGAAATGCACGGCAGTGCCTCAGGCCCTGAGCCCCCCATCCCCAGACCAAGGCTCGCTGCCTGGAAGGGCTGGGGGAGACACAATAAACCCGGCCCTGGAAATAGAGGCTGGGGTTTGGGCTACAGCCAGACTGACCCCCATTACCTCTGTGTCTGGGCTGCTGGGGACGGTTGTGGGAGCACTTCCCTCAAATTGTCCCTATCGGCTGAGTCAGGACAGGTCAAGGTTGCAAGTGGGTGGGTGTTGAGGTTTAAGTAGCTGTGCTGGGGGTCCGCTGGAGCGCCTCCAGTTCCTGCCCAGGTCTCCTTAAAGAAGTCTGGCTCCCTGCCCACTTTGCTGTGGAGACTGCATGTCCTGGACCGGCCTGACTTCGAATACTGTCTTCACAGAGGGGAACTGGACAACGTGTCCTTGGGATTTGGGGTTCCCAGGTCTGGGGCTTATAGGCATCACTGCCCTCTATGCACCCACGGTGCACCGAGCCCCATGCACACTCACGTCCCTCACAGACACGCGCAGCTGTCGCTCGCCCTGCCCCCTGCACAGCAGCATGGCAGGCGGCCAGGTTGTATCCCGGCTTATCGGCTACAACCCAGCTTCCTCTGCCTGTGTTCTTGAAGGCCTGGAGCTCTGAGAGCCAGCCTCCCAAGTGACTTCCCGAGAACCTCTCAGATAATGAGAGGAAATGTGGTCACCAGCACAGAGAAGGCTAGAGTTCCGGGCTGCAGCTCCAGGCCACCACTCCCTGACCTGGACCCACCATCTCTCTCCAGGCAGCCCTCAGCTGTTCACCGTGAGCTGTGGATGCCGCTCAAGATGTCCCCTTTTGGTTGCTGGGGCCTGCCCGCCGCCCTTCTCGCCCTGTTCTGCTGCCCAGGTGAGCTGGTGCCTGGGGTTCCTGACTTGGCGCACGCCAGCCCAGAGGGTGGGCCCCTGCCTCCTGGCTTCAGGCGTGGGAGGGGGTCCTGGTCCTGAAGTCACTGAGGCTTTGAACACAGTGGCAGCCACCATGGGTACAGGATGCCGTGCCAGCCTGGCTTCTCCATGATCCTGGGGGCGAAGAAAGAAAAGCTAGCCTTTTGGACACAGCTTCGTGGCCTGTGGCAGGTCATGGAGGCCGGATGGTGGGCTGCACGGGGGCCTGAGGTGGAAGGGGTTGCTGGGGTTCAAGGAAAGGTGAGGGAATGCCCCAGCTGTTCCTCAGATGTGGCTTCGAGACAGCAGGGGGCAGCAGAGGACATTGCCTTTTGACTACGGCCTACAGAAGGGAAACCCACACATCTTCCGGGGGGTCAGGGGACTTGAAGGAAAATGCTGCCATGTGCTGAGCACTCTGTTTTGGACAACCTGCCAGGCGCTTTTCAAGTACTATCTCACTGAGCTTTCACCACAACCCTGTAGGAAGGGGATTACTAGCCCATTTGACAGATGAAGAAACAGGTTCAGAGAGAGAAAGCACCTTGCCCAGGGTCACACAGCTGGTACCTGGCAAACTCAGGATTTGAATCCAGCTCTGTCTACCTGCAAAGCTCCTTTCTTGTCATTTCATTATATGCCACCAGCTGAGGGCTCAGTGGGGACATGCTGCTGGCTCTGTAGGAGCACAGGGCAGGCCCAGTTGGTTGGGACCAAGGACCTTCTGGCCATCACTGAGTGGGAGGTGAGCACTGGGGACTCAATCTTTATGCATCAAATCCTTCCCGAATGCCTGCCACACACAGGGCATTGTGCTAAGCACTAAGAGAAACCTGAAAAATCTGGGCCCTGCCTTCCAGAAGCTCCAGAACATCTAAGGGAGAGTCAGCATGAATATAAATCATTTGCAATTACCTTTCTAAACTCCTCTCCCCCTGCCTTCCTCCTTGCTGAGCTCCAGCCATCCCGATCTTGCCATTCCTCAAGCATACCAAGCATGCCCTTGACCTGGGGTCTTAGTGCTGGAAACACTCCCCCTCCCCAGATAGCTGTAGGGCTCACCCACACCCCCTCCAGGTCTTTGCTGGATGTCTTGGTGAGGCCTGTGCTATTAAAATGACGGCTCCACTCACCCCCTCTTTCCTTTCCTGGGCACTTGTCACCACCCGGCAGGCTGGCTATTTCACTTGCTGATTATCGTCTGTCTCCTTCACTATAATGTGAGCTCTGCAAGGGCAGGGTTTGTTCTGCTTTGGTCACTGCCATGTTACCAGAGCCTAGAATGGCACCTGGCACAGAAGAGCTATTCAAAAAGCATTTGCAGAAGAAAGGAGAAAGGGTTAAACCCATGGCCACAGGGGCCAAGAGGACACAGTCCACCTCCAGTTCTGAGAGGCCTTCATGGAGAAGGGGACATTTGGGCTGGGCTTTGAAGGTCAAATAGGATCCCTCCCCATGGTGATGGAAGATGTAAGAAGAATGGAGATGGAGAAGACTAATTTGAAGGTGATGGGCTGGAGGAAGAGTAACCAGAGGCAGGGAGACAGCTGGGGCAGCAGGGAGACCTCTGTCTAGAGGTGAGGTAATAAATAAGGCCTGAACAAGGGGAGAGTAGCAGAGGGCCGTCTCTGGACGTTCTTCCTGGGCACCTGTCCCTTGATCAGACAGCCCGTGGCGGGCAGTTCCATGGTGCAGGGCAGCAGAGACATTTGCTGCCCCGTATTTCTGGTCTTCCAGGGTCTGGTGAGACGTTTGAGGTACACATGTATCCAGAGCAGCTGGTGGTGGAGCCCGGAGGGTCCACGTTGATCAACTGTAGTACCAGCTGTGCCCTGCCTGACACCAGTGGCCTGGAAACCACTCTAACCAAGAGTCTGGTGGCCAGTGGAACTCAGTGGAAGCAGTACTTGGTCTCCAATGTCTCCCAGGACACAATCATCTACTGCTACTTCACCTGCTCCAGGAAGCAGAAGTTAAAGAGTCTCAACGTCAGCGTGTTCTGTGAGTGCCACACGGACGCTCCTTCCCGCGGGCTGAGCCTGTGTCGGCTGCGTGTCTGCCGAGCTACTCTGTTACTGCTCCCGGCCACTAGATATGGTTCCCACCTCCCTGGGCTCCTGGGGTGACAAGGAACAGGACCCCCCACCTTGGGCTCAGAATCTGCTCACACCCTTCACTGGCCTCCTTGAGTCTGCTGGCAACCCCAGGTCTGGGGCTTGCTCAGAGGACAATCTAAGCAAGGTCTGCACAAATCTAAAAGTCATTTCCCAGGCAGGGCCCGCAGTCTCCTCCCCGCTCGGTAGCAGTGGACACCCCCCACCCCATGACGAGTAGTGGGGCACCAAAAGAAAGGCCAGCGTGCTCTCCAGTCGCCCCTGCCCTTCACGGAGGGAAGGTTAAGGCACCCCCTGGGGCTTTTATATTCCTGGGGGCCCCTGGAAGATGTGTGACCATCACACACACACACACACACACACCTGCATGTGGGCCATGGAGACCTTCTCATAGGCCAGGATTCCCTCCACATCTCGGCACCAAGAGTGTGGCTTGGGTCTTTCCCATGACCAACATCAGTGGATCAACTGAATAGAAAGATGTCCTAAATCCAGCCTATTATCCTGGGGTGACTGGGGCAAGGTATTCTAGTTCACAAGAGAATCCAGGGTACCACTGAGGGCCCTGTTGAATAGATAAGGGATGGAGGCGGCTATGAATCTGATCCTGGAGAAGCAAGGCAGGTCTGACTCCAGTCCCTGCCTCTTAAGTGAGGACCCCACAACGCGCGGCCCTGATCTAACGAACACTCCCTTCTAGGTCCCAATATAATCATCCAGCTGTTTAATGCGGAAATCTGTGTTTGATTTCTGGAGGAGACCGATCCAAATTTTTTATTTCTAGTTGGCCGTACACTTTCTGGACCTCCTCTTTGTAGACACCTGACCACCTCCATTCTTGACCATTCCAGAAAATATCATGTTGGTAAAACTACCACCCAGTATGTCCTTCACCCTGAAGTGTTTCCTTCTTCCTCTCTTTACACTCTAGGGCAGACCAGGCCCCAGCCCGCTTTCCCAAATCCAGCCAAGGACCTGATAACACTACGGTGCCAGGGGCTGGGCCTGGCTGGGTGGGGCCTGCTGGGACAGCACCCTCATTCTGACCAGAACCCCTCGCTCTTTCTTCCCCACAGACCCTCCAAAGGAAGTGCTGCTGAAGCTGAAGCCCACTCGGGTGGCTGTGGGGGGATCCTTCACCATCGAGTGCTGGGTGCCCAATGTGGCACCTCTTGAGAGCCTCACTCTCACCCTGCTCCGTGGCAAGGAGGCCATGCACAACAAGACCTTTAGGACGATGGCACTTGCCCCCCAAGAGGCCACAGTCACACATAATGCCACAGCTCACAAGGAAGACGGCCGCCACAACTTCTCCTGCCGGGCAGACCTGGACCTGCGGTCTCTTGGTGGGGACATCATTCACGGTGTCTCAGAGCCCCAGACGCTCAAGGTCTATGGTGAGGGAGAGTCCCCAGAAGGAGGGGGTGGGAGGGAGCATTCATCTCCCATTCCTTAGGGGAAGAAAAAACCTTCACCACGTTCTCTGCCAGCTCAGGGGCCAGGCGCCCAGGGACCCCACACTTACTCCCAGGGGGTTCCCTCTTGCTCTCCGTCTTCCCCGAAGCTCTCTCCATGTGCCCCGTTTGGACCCCAACTAGTTGCTTGACCATTAGTGACCAGTGTGACCTTGACCAAGTCAACCTCCTCTCTCTGGCCATGGCCCCTGTCTACATCTAGAGATTTGGCCCTAAGATCCCCTGGAGCTCTGCCATTCTGTGACCCTTGATGGCCAAGGTGTTCCCTGTCTTCAGAGTTTGGTAGAAGCTCACTCAGTTCTGGCCAGGGAAGGGCTTGGTCTGGACCACGCCACTGTCCAGGCCGTGGTGTCCAGCAACCATGTGCTGGGGGACATCTGCCCTCATAGTCTCACAGAGGGCTGGCTGGTAGCCTGGACCCTGGCCCACCTTTCCCCTAGGTATTACACCATTAGCCGCTCACGTCTGCAACACGGGTGACTGCAAGATGGGGGAGGGCCGGGTGGGCGACAAGCACACCTCTGGGGCCCTAGCACCTGGGACCGGAAGACTTCTAAGACCGCTGCCCCCTCCTGCCTCCCCAGAGCCCATGCCAGACAACCAGATGGTCGTCATCATCACAGTGGTGTCCGTGCTGCTGTTCCTGTTTGTGACATCTATCCTCCTGTGCTTTGTCTTCGGCCAGCATTGGCGCCAGAGGCAGATGGGCGCCTACAGGGTACAAGGTGCTTAAAGGGGCCTGAGTCGGGCCTACTGGGCACAGCCTACATGAGTGGCACGGTCACCACCACGGCAGCCACTGGAAGTCAGCGTGGCTCCTCAGGGTTGTGGTCCAGCCCTGGCTGCAGGACTCTAAGGAGCAGCAGAGGACTTTGGGACCCTTTCCTCTTCTAGTCTAAATATAAATACCTGGACTTAACCCGGTGCCTCAGTGTCTTCTCCTGGGATAGAACTCAGCAGCTGGGAAGGGTACCCACCAGGCCCAGACTTCTCTCTCCAAATGTCTCCTAAGTCTCCCTCCGCCCATTCATTCACAGGGGCCTTCTAGAGCGCCAGCCAGCCCAGACCCTGGGGTGCCCGCCTGCTGACCAGCCCAGGCACCAGACACCCATTCTCACGGGGCCCTGAGTGACTTCTCCTGAGGGAGGGTGGGGCAGAGAGACGTTCTCTTCCTTCTTGGCCCTCTGGGACCTCAGGCCACTCCCACTGGGAGCGGGACAGGGCTCTGACTTCTCCTTTCTGCCACAAGGACCAGCTCCCTAGGGTGAGGGTGGGGCCCAAGGGAACTGGCTCAGCTCCAGGACCTTTGAGCCAGGCCTCTCCCCCGTCACTCTGGGCCTTCAGAGAGCCTCGGACAACAAAAGCAGTCCTCCCCTCACCTGCTCCATCATTAGGCCATCGACACCCCCCAGCCCTAGCCATCCCAGAGAGGGGTGAGTGGAGGAGGTCGAGGGAGGGCTCTGGGTCCCAGACCACGCCCTGTGGCTTCCCAGTCCTGGACGATGCTTAGACGGACTCTTGCTCCGGGGCAGATATCAGGTCAGTCCAAGGTCTCAATGGGGTGAAGAGTGTATTGATTCACCCAGGAGAGAGCCTGGCTGCAGCTGAGGGAGGAGAAGGGCTGCTGGGCATGGGTGCAGAGTCACAGGCACTAGAGGGGCACGTAAGGGCTCCAGGGCTCTTTCCAGCCCTGCGGTGAAGCTGGCAGGGTCCCAGGGCTGGCATCTGTCCTCATGGTAGGCTCTCAGCATCATAGTAGTCTGGGGAGAGAACAGCACCTTCGCCTTGGCTCCCTTCCTGCCTCACTGGACCCCAAGGAAGAAAAGGGAAAGGGACAGGCCAGTTGCCTACAGTAGTGGTGGTAGGAGCTCCCTGTCCCCCAAGTGGCCCTCCTGGCCTCCTGACCCATCCCCGGCCTGGGCTTGGGCCCCACTGCCCACCCACTCTGCCCCTACCTGAAGCCGGGGGTACATCCGCACCCACAGTCCCTGTGGCACTGGGGGGTGGGGGCGGGGGGATGGCTCTCCTGAGATGGAGAAAAGAAAGACATCCCCCCCCATCAGATACTCACCCCCACGTATCTCCACCCCACCCTCAACCCCTGGTGAGCTCTTCCAGCCCAGCCCCAGAGCAGGGCCCCGGCAATGCTCAGATCCCCAAGCCTCACTTACGACCCCCTTCTCCCAGAGGCAGGAGGGTGGTGCTGAATCCCGGACGTGTCCTGCAAGTAAGGCTGATGTGGGGGCGGGGAAAGAAAAGGGACTGGCCAGGGTAGCAGGGGACCCAGACTGGGCATCGGGCAGGGGAGGTAGTGGTGGTGGAACACCAAAGGCCCTTCCTCCTGGACTTCCTTCTCCTCCTCCTCCTCATATTCCTCTTGTTGACCCTCCAGGTAGACCTGGGGATTGTGGGAACGGGGGAGGAGAGATGATGATACCAGATCCAGCTCTCCCTACCCCCACTCCTCTGTTCCTCTAATTTCTCATAAAATGGAGCATTGTCTACATGCAAGCAAGCCACCTTGGAGACATTTATTTCTTATTTTTCAGGAGGGAAAACTGAGGCTCAAAGAGGCTGAACAACTTATTTAAGGTCACCCAGCTAATAAGTGGCTGAACAGAGCCTGGAAGCTTCCAGGTATGACTGCAGAGCTGGGTCAGCAGTCCGGTGACCCGCCCCTGGCTTTGCCCCCAACCCTGGCCCCTCCTGTGCCTCATCAGGGAGGTGGGGTATTCATCCCGGGGACCCCCTGAGGGACGGGGCATGAGGAACAGCAGCAGGTCCGGCCAGCCTGGACGCTGGACACAACCTGACCTCCTCCAAGCGTCAAAATCCTACCTGGCTTTCAAGGGCGGGTTCTAAGGTAACCTGCTCCTCCAAGGAGCCTTTCCCCAACCAGGTGTGCACTCGGCCCTTGTACCTCTCCCTGTGACAGCCACCGCCAGAGCTGCCTTGTCTTCACGGTCATTCGTTTATTCTTTCACTTGTTCAACAAATATCACTTGAGCCCCTAATAAGTATCAGGCCCCCTGCAGACCCAGGGTACAGTGGTGCCTGTCCTCCCGGGCCTGTATTCTTGTGGTGGATGCCCTGCAGGGAGACCTTGAAAACAAGACCTGGGTGGTCCGGATTTGGGGATCCCCACCAGATGGAGGCTTCTGGCATGGGAGTCTGGCACATAAGGGATGCCACAGGGGCCCAGCCAGGTCCACTGCACTGTTGCCTGATCCTTTTTCTCAAGGATCCACCCCTAGATGGATCCCCACCCTTGGACTCCCAGGCCAGGCGAACGGCCCTGGTGGCCCACCTCCCGCGCACGCACCTGCGGGTGGGGGTGGGGCGGAGCCGGCCCTGGGTGGAGCGCTGCTGCCACCAGGCGACTCAGCAGCAGCTGGTGCATCTGCGCGTTCTGCAGCAACATCAGTTCCAGCAGGTCTGGGGCGGAGGAGCTCAGCGGGCCTATGCCAGGTCGCCCACTGCCCACGGCCCCAGGCAGGGCCTTTCCCACCGCCCACCCTCCTCCCCCCCGCCCCGATCTCCCAACGCCCAGCCCAGGACCGCGCGGGAGGGATGTGCCGCGAGGAAGCCTAGAGAATGTGCGAGGCAGAGTGGGGTACACGGCGGGTGAGCCCGGAGTCTCACCTTCCTTCACTCGGCGCGGCTGCGGGGGCGGAGGTGGGGCGGCCCAGGCGAGCGGCTGCAGGACGGTCACCCAGGGCTGGGGGGAGCGGGAGACTCAGCCAGGCCAGGCGGGCAAGGGATGGGGGACCCCCACCCCCCCGCCGGGACACCCCCACCCCCCGAGTTGCCTCCCTAACCCCTCAGGGGCCGCGTTCTTCTCCCCGCGCCCCCACGGCCTCCCCCTTCCCTGAGTCTCTTCCTCTGCGGCTCACCCACCCCACTTCCTCCAGGGACGTCTCCCCAGTCAGCCAACCTCAAAGGCCGGCTCAGCCCTCACCGTCGGGGCTGCACTCTGTGACGGGAGCTGACCCCAGCTTCCTCCGCTGCGGAAGGCCATGCTGGTTTCCGCGGGACCGGGTTACCTAGGCGACGTGGGCGACGCGAAACTCTCTTTCCACGCATGCGCAGGTCCCTCCCCGGCCCCAGCGCTCCGGGCGTGTTAGGCTCTCCCACAGGAGGTGTCGCCTCTGAGGGATGCCCACCTCCAACGTGCGTCGGTTCCCCGGGCATCGCATCTTGCTCCTCCCTGTACCTCTCACCCTTGTGCACCTCCAATACCTAGCCTGGGGGCTCGTGTTTGTTGAGTGAATGAGTGAGGGGCTGGGGAGACTGGCCCGTAGAGAATTCTGTAGGAGCAGACTTGGCGGAGAGAGGCAGGTGAGTGAGGAGGGCAGAGGATGTGTTTCACTCTGAATCAGAGGGGCGTCCTTCAGGCTGGGAGTGGTTTCTGGAGCAGACCAAGGAAGCGAACATCAACCAAGTTCACAGAAAAGACTGGGCCCTGGCCAGAAACAGGTGGCTGGCCCCTGGACTCTCCCCTTGTGGCCGTTTGGTCCCTCATTCCTGGCTGCTGCTTTACAGAGGTGGAGAACCCCAAGGAGTTCAGCACCAGTGCCCCCATTATTGTCCCACATCCTGGAAAAATTACCAAAGCATGCATTCTTTTGACAGGAAGTTATCAAGGTCTTCTTTGCTTCAGAACAGGTGAGGGGAGAGATCTATTTCGGCAGCTGTGACCATCCTAAGATAGGCCCTGAGCAGCAGTCAAGGAAAATCCAGACAGGAAGCTGGGATTAGCACCCCTCGGGCTGCCCTTCCCCCACCCTCTACTTCTGTTCAGCTCCTCTTCCTGGCACTCCTGGTGTCTAGAACCAGAAAGACCATCCCCGCCTCCTCCTTTGTGCTTTAGTCCCGGGGAGGGGGGCCTGTAGACCGTGCATTAGCTGTGAGTCTTATAGCTTCCACGGCCATCAACAAGCTGACGTCAGGCAATGTAGTGACAGGCCCTGGGGAGTGGGATGGACACAGAGGTGCATCTTTCCATCTGTACCCTCATTGCAGTTAGAGGGGCAAAACCAATCCTCGTGCTTACCATCAGCAAACCTCGATCAAGGAGGTGCCTGTGTGTGCAAGGCGCCCTTCTGGACACTGGAGATACACTAGTATATTCCTGCTGGTTCCAGCATTGCTGGGAAGTGGAAAATGTATTCATGAAGTGAAAGCAAAAATACAAGACTGTGTATGGGGCACCTGGGTGGGTCAATCGGTTAAGTGTTCGACTTAACTTCAGCTCAGGTTATGATCTCATTGTTCATGGGATCTGTGCTGACAGCATGGAGCCTGCTTGGGATTCTCTCTCTCCTCCTCTCTCTCTGCCTCTCCCCCACTTGCGCCTCCTCCCTCAAAATAAATTAATAAACTTAAGAAAGATACAAGACTGTGCAAAGTCCCCTGTGGGTGAGACATATAAGAAGGGGTCATGGGGCGCCTGGGTGGCTCAGTCAATTAAGTGTCTGACTTCAGCTCAGGTCATGATCTCACGGCTTGTGGGTTTGAGCCCCCGCATGTGACTCTGTGCTGACAGCTCAGAGCCTAGAGCCTGCCTCGGATGCTGTGTCTCCCTCTCTCTCTGCCCCTCCCCTGCTCGCTCTCTCTCTCTCTCTCTCAAAAATAAATAAACATTAAAACAATATTTTTAAAAGAAGGGGTCTTAAAAAGAGATGAATTGGTCACTGAAGGATAGGATTCTGAAGTGGAGGAACTTTGGATGGGGCCAAGCAGTGTGAGAGATAGGGCAGCCCAGGTTGGGGACACAGACTGAACAAAGGCACAGGTGCAAGAATAGACAAGGCCTGAAATGCTCCAGTGGTCACACTCTCTGGCTGTGGTGGAGGAGCTGGGCAGAGAGAAGTTCCAGCGGCCCAGGCAGATGCAGGTCATACTCGCAGGCTGAATGGTGGAGTTCAGGCTGAGCTATGTGGGTAATGGGGAGCTCTTGGTGAGTTTCGAGCAGGAGAGAAATAGGGCAGTGACGTGTGCACAGACATGTTTTAGGAAGATTCATCTTGTTCCTCCCATCTTTGTTAATGTCAACCAGACTCAGGAAGAACAAATGTCTGATGGGGATGTATCCTCCCAAAGGTATACAGTTGGTTCCTGCACTCACTTTCCGTGTTTCCATCTGGGGACATTTTCTGGCCACAAGTGAGGCAGGCCGGAAGTCATCCCAGAGGCAACCCTGAAGCATC
This sequence comes from Lynx rufus, assembly GCF_022079265.1. NCBI lineage: Eukaryota > Metazoa > Chordata > Mammalia > Carnivora > Felidae > Lynx > Lynx rufus. Next base: position 38,702,985 of record NW_025814832.1, read on the forward strand.
AAGGGAGAGCAGTTGATGGTAAATTCCCCAGCCTGCTGGCCTCCGGGGGACAACTCCAGGGGGGATCGTCCCCGAAGTTTTTCAGTAGTCCCTGTGGCTTTATGTCTCAGTTGTCCCAGTGATAATCTGCTCACCAACAAACACACACTTCACTGATTTTTTCCTCTGTCATTTCTCCACTCCCTCACAGTGCTTCCTGGGATCCCCTTCCAAAGAAACTACTTGCTCCCAAATCCTTGTCTCGGGCTCTGCTTTGGAGGCAATCCAAACTATGACACTAACCTCCCACTTTCTCCGTGTCTGCCCCCAGTCTGCTGAAAACTCCTGGAGAAAGCAATTCTGGTAGCTCTATGTTAAAATTTGCGTTCGGTGACATCAGATGCAGAGATAGACACGGAGGAAAATTCATCTGGGAGTATAACAGCCAATGGATTCAACGGAGGCAAAGCTGGAGGCAGGGAGGCCAGCGGGAGGCCATCACCCTCAGCCCTCTACAAGAAGCCCAGAGCGGGCTGGAGGTGGCTGTGGAAAACAGTCAGGAATCGGTGATTATTTCAGATACAAGATCGCATGTTAACCACACACGAAACTTGTATTTTGGAAGGCAGGGCCGAGATAAACCCTATCTGGCTTCTGTATTCAAGCAGAGCTCTTCGTCAAAGGAAACGGAAACATTTGCCAGTTGAAGAATGGAAAAACCGCACACGCTTATCTGCCAGAGCTATTTTGCTTATAGACGATCTAACATTAGTCCAACAGTGGAGGTGACTTTCCATACTCGCCCTGCCTCCTACCACCTTCTTTGAGGCATCGAACGCTCCACCTACTTCCTCTTCATTTTGTCTCGGCGAGGACTCTTGTTTGTATCTTTGCCTTGTTGCTTTATGACTTGGGTTTTGTGTGTGTGTGTGTGGGTGGGTGGGTCCCACTGAAATATGTACCAAAGTCCTCCCTGTTGCCTTGGTAAATCTGTATCTGGGAATAAACCAAACAGGGAAAAAGGTTTCTACTAAAATGTGTTTGTCACAGTGTTATTTTTAAGAGTCGAAGATTGAACACATCCAGCGTCCTTTAGTAAGGGAATGGCTATATAAATGAAGGTAATTCACTCAAAGGAAGAGTGTGCAGTCATTAGAAAACCATGAAAAATGGGCTCCCTCATCTCCTCCTCCGATGGAAATGGAGAGAAAAGGGAACTTTTAAGAATTTGGGTTGGGTGGGGCTGCCTGGGTGGCTCAGTCCGTTAGGCATCTGACTTCAGCTCAGGTCATAATCTCATGGTTTGTGGGTTTGAGCCCCGCACCAGGCTCTGTGCTTTCGGTGCAGAGCCTGCTTGGGATTCTCTCGTCCTCTCTCTGTCCCTCCCCCACTTACACATGCTCGCCCTCTCTGTCTCAAAATAAATAAGCTTTAAAAAAAAAGAATTTGGGTGGAAATTTCAGTGTTTCTTTTTGGTACAGATGAGGAAGTGCTAAGCAGAGGCAGAAAACCCAGCAACAGACACTTTTCTTGGGCCCCCTTTCTAGCGAGGCACTAACTGGAAGGAGCTAGTTATGACTACTGGCTATGTGGGGAGAAGCCTTGAAAATATCACAGGAAAGAAATTCCATTTTTCTGCTTAGAGGCTCTATGCTGTTTGTCCAAATCATGGCTACCCTTGTGAGATGCGTGTGTGTGTGGTTTTGTCTGACAGGCCCCTGGTGGCACTTTGGAGACTTATAAATGTGTAGATGGCAGCAGTGGGATGCATTGTGAAGGGAACTTGCTTTCAAGGTCCCACCTCACAGGGATAGAACTGTGGGGTGGAGTCCAGAGCCCTCCCCTCCTTGACTCCCGGAATTGGGGTGTCACCAACCACAGGGGAGCACCTGCTGAAGCTCCCAGAAAGTCTCCCTGACTGAAGACTCAGGGAGAGAACTGACTGCTCAGGCAGGGGTGAGGGGTGGGGAGTAGTGGCCAGGACAGGGTATGACAGGGTGGGTTCCTGTGGGTCACGGTGGGATTTTCTTTTTTGTTTTTTTAAATGTATTTATTTACCTTGAGAGAGAGAGAGAGAGAGAGCATGGGCAGGGGAGGGGCAGAGAGAAGGAGAATCCCAAGCAGGCTTTGTGACGTCAGCATGGAGCCCGACACGGGGCTCGATCCTAGGACCCTGGGATCATGACCTGAGCCAAAATCAAGAGTCGGATGCTCAACCGACTGAGCCACCCAAGTGCCCCAGAGTGCGATTTTTCTGAAAGGTGCTTCTAAGAATTCTTTTGTCTGTGGGCACCTGATACTCAACCTAAACCAGCCTAAGGAAAAGGGACGCTTTTTGGCTCATGTGATGGGGCAGACAGTGACATAGCTGCTCTGTAGTTTCACTGACCCAGGGGTCAAGCAGTGTCTTCAGGCCCCTCTCTCATCCTCCCCCCGCCCCTGCATCGTGTGTGGTGTTCTCGTTGGCTCGTCCTACAGATAGGCCCTTCCGCTAGGTGGGAAATACTCCTCAGGCACCTTCTGACTTGTTACTTCAGTTACCCTAGACAAACTCAGAGAATCCTGAGGAGAGAGAGTTCATCTTTCTTTTGTATCAATACATATAACTCCCCAGGAAGGACTACGATTGGCCACACTTGCGCCACATATCCAGCTTTTGGACCGGCCACTGTGGCCAAGAGGATCGCCCAGATCTGGGTGACATGGCCATTTCCGTGGCCGGGGCGGGGTCATCGTCCTGAGATCAGCGGCCACCCCAGAATGACCTATTTGGAGTAGGGGAGGAGCAGTCCCCCAAAGGAAGGAGGAATACTGTTATCAAGAGAGGGAGGCATTCATTCCCCTTGGGCTGTGGGGAAAAGTCATATTTCACATACAACTTTGGTTTTCCAATCAGCCTTATTCCTAGTCCAAATGACACCTTGTGCAAGTCAGAAAAATTAGCCTTGTCCTCTGGACAGTTTGCTACCATCTGCTAGACAATTATCATCTAAAATACATGAATCTATAATGATTGCAAACGTGATTGGTGCCCAGAATTGTACAGTAGACAACCCGTACAACTGAATGCAGCAGCCCTCCCCCTCATATATTACAATTCCCTTCAATTACTTCAATCCCTCATTAAAGTCGTTCTTGCCCCCACAGAGCTCTTGGCAGGGCCCAGGCAGAGACCAAAAGGGAGGAGCCATATATGGGAATGACAGCTGCCTGCCCACCACCTCTCCTCAGTGCCCACGGACAGGGAGGACTGTGCTACCAAGGGGACAGTAGCCAGCAGCAAAGCAAACTGGAGCCATAGCAGGGCCCTGAGTGATGTCAGGGACCCCAAGGAACAGTTCTGGGGAGACAACTTGGCAAGCATGAGACAAAACGTTTGCTTTTCCTCTGAGCGCTAGAAGAAGAAGATCCTTGCAAAGAAAAGGCAGGGGTGAGCAGACACCTGGATTACGTTAGCAACAAAACTACACGGCAGATGTGTGTCAGGAAAGGTGAGCGAGCAGAGCAGGATAAGAACCACGCACAGAGAGCACCAACGCTCACACCTGCGGGTTTGGAAGACGAACCTCTGAGGGTGTGAAGTGACTCACCTGGGGCGAGATGCGGGAAGTCCGGGCATAGCAGGAACTTTGCAAGCCTCAGCCAGGCCTCGCCTTCAGGGAGGGGCTCCACGAGGCTGCGGGCTGTGTCCACAGAGGGTCTCTGGGAGGAGAGAGGCCACCCAACCTCCAGGACTGAGGGGGACCACTCCTCAGGCCTCCCTGCGCCCCTCACAAAGGCCACACTCTGTCCCGGGCTCGGCGCGGCTGGAGAGTTGGCTGCCAGAAAAGATGCTTCAGGGATGGTTGTGGGAGAGTGGGGGGCGGGGGAGCATCGCGGGGAGCTTTGGGGTTCTCCCGTCCGCCTGGGGCAGGCGCTTGAGCTGTGAGACGGGTCATTTCACAACAGCTCCACTAGGGGTCACCACAGACCCAGAAAGGAGGGGGGAGGGGGGCTGAACCAATCTCAACCTGCCCCCCACCCTCTGTCCCCTCCCCACGTTCTGAGGGACAGATGTCTAGCCAGTGGGATGGCGGGGGTGGGGGGGTGGGTAGTGGCGGTGGAGAAATGACCCTTGAGACTGCTGTGTTGTCCAGCTAAGAGCTGCGTGTGTGTGTGTGTGTGTGTGTTCGGAGGGATGTGTGTGTGAGGGATGTGTGTATGTGTGCTGTGTCTCGGTGTGTGTGTATTTGGGTGTGGGGGGACGTGGGTGTACAGATAGGCAGACACTTGATGAAAGTCTCACGATCACAGGTGCACACACACGGGTGGCCCTGGGTACGCGTGAACAGGAGTGTGGACGTAGACAACAGTACGAATATAAGTAACATGCGTGGAAATGCGTGAGTGCATGAGCGTGACCGTGGGTATGGGTGTGTGCACACACAGACGGACACTTGATAAAAGTTCACGCCCAGGGTATGCGACGTTTGTGTTCACCCAGCTGTCAGTGTACAAGTACACGCACGAGCCTGGTGTGAGTGTGGGAGTGTGTCTGCGTGAGCAGTAAGCCCGTTCGGGAACAGGTGTAACACGCAGTGCAAGTGTTTGTGTGCATGTGTGGAGGGTGATTTACACGTATGGCTGAGCGTGTGTGAGTGTGGCATTTGCGTGGGGAGGGGGCACACCCACAGTGCGTACCAGAGCAAGTGTGCGTGTGCCCCCCGGGCTCCTGGCAGTGAGTGTGAAAGGAGACTGGCACAGAGAACGAGCCCTGTAAGCTCGTCACGGGTGGGAAAGGACCTGCGTGAGCGGGCTCATACGCGTGTGCCCCACTGCGTGTGCGCATGGGCGTGTGCGTGTGCACACGCGTGAGCGGGAGAGTGTGCGGCCGGCCCAGGCTGAGCCTGAGCACACCCGGTGAGGGAAGCGCGGCCCAGGCTCCCACCTGAAGATTGGCCCAGTCCTCAGGTTTCACTCATGACCCTGTGACATCAGCGGCAGCAGCTGTCCCCGCCGCCCGGCCCCCCGGCCAAGTCCCCCAGAGTCCCAGCCCCAGCCGGAGGTGGGCACGGCACTCCAGGCTCGGCTGCAAGCGCTCCGCTCCTGTCCGGCAGTGAGTACCGCACCCCGCCCCGGCCGGCACCCCAAGGGCAGGCCACCCCAAGGAGCGGGGCACCCTGGCCCTGTGCCCAGCTGGCTTTAAGGAAGTCACCACTTCGCTCCGGGCACCGCTGTCCTCCTGCCCACAACGGGCCCTGCTCTGCCCCGGCCTGTGCCTTGACCCTCCGTCCCCAAACTTGCCTCTCGTGGCCCCGTCCTCTGCCCTCTGTGCCCCTGGCCGGCTGTCTTTGCTCTGAGCAAGGGTCCTTGCCCCGGTCACAAATGGCCCAGTGGCGAAGGCTCGGCTCCAGACGAGCACAGGGTGACCCCGGCTGAGTTTCTTCAGGAGGGGAGAGCAGAGGAGCCAAAACAGCCTGTTCACAGTGGCGGCTCAGCCGGTTCACAGTGGCTTGGAAGGCAGGGCTGTGGGGGGAGGAGAGCGGCGGGAGGCCGGGTGGGGGGTGGTGGCGGCTCCTTTGCTCTGCTGAAACAGGAATCTTCGAGATGCCAGCAGAGGACACGTCTCGGGCTGTACCGCCCAGGCTCTGCCCACCGCCCTGGCCTCTCCCGGCCGGCCCGTGGCGCGCCAGGCTCCCTCCCTAGACAAGTGAGGAAGGCAGAAAGCCTGGCGCCAGGGGAAGAGGACGGGGCCACGGCACTGAGGGGATTCTGGGGGATTCGGGAGGGGACTCGGGAGCCACAAGGCCGGTGCCAGGGCAGAACACAGCCCCCCTCCCTCTCCCTGCTGGTAGAGCCAGGAACTGGGGGCACAGGGAGGAGGGTGGGCAGTGGCTAGTGGAAGAGGCGGGAAGGTCTGAGCAGAGGTAGGAGAAGGGGTTTTGGAGGAGTGTGGTGTTGCTTATCAGAGGGGGGCATTTGTTCAAAAGATTGGGAGGTCCCTGTCCAGAGGGCCCGGGGGGGGGGGGTGGGTGGGGGGCGGGTGGAGGCTGCTTGAGGCTTTCCAAGAAGGCGCTGGTGTGGCACAGAAGGCCTGAGCCCCTTCCCACTCCACCCAGTTAAGTACTGTGTCTCGCTGCCCCTCCCCCTGCTTGGGCACAGGGCCAGGTCCTGGTGAGGCCTCATGATGCCCCAGGGTGGGGAGGTGACCCTCCAGGTGGGTACTAAACACTTCCCCTTCCACCCATAACACTGGCAGCGGGGGGCCTGCACAGAAATAAATCACGCCAGAGCCTGGGAAGGTTAGAGCCCACAGGAGCCTTGAAGGCTGTTTAATTTAGCCTCTCCGGATGAATCAGCTTGAGGACAGTTAGCTAGAGACAAGTTTGGGGCCTGTCTGGTTAGTCTGGAGAGGGGAAGGGGGTGACAGAGAGGTGGGGAAGAGCCAGTGGTGGGCATTGTTGTCCCTCATCTATGACCAAGGCCACGACTGCCCCCAGGGCCCTGAGCTGAGCTAAGGAGACCCCTAGCGGTGGCAATGACCAGACACAGGTGGGGCAGGGCTGGGTTCGGGGGTAGAGAAACACTGGTTCTCCCAGGACCCTCCAGATTCTTCTGGGGTCATCCCCAGTCCCCTGCCCATGACCGGCAGCCTTACTCCATATGGCCGTGTTGTGGACAGTTGTGGTTATCACACTAGTATTTGGAGCCACATCACGTTGTGTGGGCGATGCAGGGACCCAGACATAAAACACAATGGCACATTTCCATCTGCATCCCGGGCTTCTCTCAGGGGATCGGCTGGGATTTTTAGTGTGATTTTGGGAAGATAATTCCCAGGTGGCCCTGTCCTAGCCCGGCTCTGCTTGTCATATCTGGTTGGGAATCTGCCTGGAGTGGGGGCTCAGGACTCAGGGTCACCTTCCTAGCCATAGGCTGGTCTGAGTGTCAAGGGCTGCCTAGCAGGCTTCCCTCACCAGGTTCTCTGGGCCCCAACCCCAGGCCCAGGCCAAGGGGAAGCCCCGAGTTCGATGCTGAAGGCACAAAACTCCTGGTCGGATGACGGGGGTGGTCCTGACAAAGTCCCTGCCTCCGGAGGCAACTCTGGCCACCAGAATAGAGAAAAGTGTAGATATTGGCGGGGAGGGGAGGGGGTGGCCCAACTGGGGGTGGAGTTCAGAGAAGTCTCCCGGGGCCAGGCATAGCCAGAGAGGAGAGAAGGGATTGGACTTCACAGAGAGGAGTAGAAAGGCTCTCTCCAGGTGACAGGAAAGAGATGCACTGAGTGGAAATGAAAAATCTGAGGCCTGAGGTCCCCCGAGAGCAGGTAGGGAGAAGCGAGGGGATGGAGCAGGTGGATGTCAACAACCAGGGTACAGGTCATACAAACCTTCAGTTCCTTGACTCCTCTTGCAGGGAAGGTTCAGGCTCAGAGGGTCGTCACTCAGCCGAGGCACACAGCTAGCGAGTGGCACCGATGCTGGGGCAGGGCTGGAGGTGGGGGGCAGAGCTGGCCCCTGAGACTGCGGGGGGGGGGGAAGCGGGGGCAGGGGGGTTTCCAGTGGGCAGCCCTCGGGCTGGGGCAGGTGCCGGGCCTCCTGCAGGGGCCCCCAGCTCTGCAGTGGCAGAGAGAGACAGGCCATGGCCCCTAGTGGCTCCTGCAGGGGGTGTTTATGGGGCTGGGGGAATCCCAATTCCTTCCACCTCCACCACCCCTGCCCCAGGCCTTTCATGTGCTCTGGCCCCCATTCTGCCTCATCAGCAACAGCTATTTTTATTCCCTGCAGTTTTCAGTCAACAGCCATCGATGGGGGGGATGGGGCAGCAGGAGGAGCAGGAGGGGCTTGAGGAGCAGAGGGGGAGGGGGTGACAGAGAAGCCGCCGGACCCCTGGAAGGGCAGGCCACCCCTTCCCCTCCGGTCTTGCTGCCCTCTGCCAGGAGCCCTAGCATGAACAGAAGGTGCAAATCCACAATGGTCACCAGACACCACTCCGTTTTTTAACTGGTTTGTGAAACCAGGTGCCCCTGCCCCCCTCCCCATCCCCACCAGGTAGGTGCTAGAAGGTCATGGTCCAGTTTAGACTTGGGTGGTGATATAGCTCAGTGCTTAAGAGCCAAGGGCTCTTTCGAGAGCCCCAGGAGCCGGGTTTCCAGTCTACGGCCTAAATAACCTCTGGCAAGTTACTTACTTTCTCCGTGCCTCAGTTTCCTCATCTGTCCAATGGAGTGATAATAGTAGGGCCGTGGTGAGGATTAAATGAGCTCATGAATGTGAGGTGCCCAGAACAATGCCTGGCAAGTAGTCAGGTCTCCGTAAGTGTTAACTAGTAGTTAATTATCACAGCTGTTACCAGGCTGTGACTCTGAAATCAATGTGGCCTCTTGGGGGTGGGGGTGGGGGTGGGGGGGTTAACAAAAGGAGGGGAGGAGCCACAAAAGGTGGAGAAGGTGGGTCTGCCTGGCAGGAAGCGGGACGACCCTGTCCAGCTCTGGGCACATAGTTGGGAGGGGTTATATATATATTTTTTTCCTATCTGGTCTCCCTCAGGTGAGGGAGACCCTTTTATAAAACGGACGGCAGACCCCCTTCCAAGAGGGTCTGCGGTTGATAGATGTTTGCCGTGAGGACTGTGAAACCAAAAGCAAAACAGAGTCCCTTTGCCTTTTATTTTAGTAAGATCTGCTTGTGACTCTGGCCTTTTGGGAAGCCTGTAAGTTCTAGATTGGCCCAGGTTGGGAGAAAGAACTTTTATCAGGGTAGCTGGTGGGAAAACAGCCCTGGAGCAGTTTCTGGGGGAAAGCCAAGTTCTCGGAGGTAGTGACAGGGCCACGCTGGCTGAAGGGGCAGGAACAGTCCACCAGCCTTTCTTGTGGGTTTCCAGTTAGAGGCCAAGCTTCACAGGCAGCAAGCAAGGGGGCCACTCTTCCTGATGCTGGTGACCTTGATCCCCAGCCCCCAGGGCCTGGCAGGGCCCCCAGGGCCTGGCAGGGATGTGGGGACCTAGCGGGGAGGGCTCAAAGCTCACTGTAAGTGGATGGTGGGGGGTTGACGGAGGAAACAGGGAGCCAGGTGGGCTCTGATCAAGTTTTTTTTTTTTTAATGTTTATTATTTTTGAGAGAGAGAGAGACAGACAGAGCGCGAGTGGGAAAGGGGCAGAGAGAGAAGGAGACACAGAATCTGAAACAGGCTCCAGGCTCTGAGCTGTCAGCACAGAGCCGGACACGGAGCTTGAACCCATGAACCGTGAGATCATGACCTGAGCCAAAGTCAGACGCTTAACTGACTGAGGCAGCAAGCCAGGCGCCCCTGGCTCTGATCAGTTTTGAACAATCCTCTTGTTAGTGTCTCAGTGGACCCACAGAAGGAAAAAGCCTGTCAGCCACGGTCTGGGAAGGGTGAGGGGTGTGGGGCAGAGAAGAGAATAGAGGCAGGCATCTCCCGGGGTAGACTGTAGGTGGGAATAGGCAGGGCAGGGGAGACAGGCGTGTGTGCAGGGGGTAGATCTGCCCAAAGGTGGGTGAGGTGGGCCCAGATGTTCACAGGAGAGGGTGTGCACGCACAGGTTTTAAGGGTGGCATCCATAGAGCACTGGTGGTCATGCGTGCAGCTCCTTGGGAAAAGCCGAGCTAGCAGAGGGCAGGAAGCCCCAGGCCTGGCTGGAACTAATCAGCCTCCCCACCCTTTGGAGCAGCTGGGAAATGACTCATGGAAGCAATGCGTGTATATGTGTGTGTGTGTGTGTGTGTGTGTGTGTGTGTGTGTGTACAACTGGGCTGCAGAGGGAGTTAGGGGGTATATGAGGGTCGACTGGTGCAAAAGAAACCCATACCTCGAGGAAGTCTCTTTACCAAGCTGTTGACCTGTAGTCCCCATTCCCACAATTCTTGACACGAGGCCCCAGGAGACCTGAGTCTAGCCCTGCCAGGTGCCCACCCCAGCTGGTACATTTTAGGGGCTTGGCCCAAGGACCCCAGTCTGCCCTTTGAAGAGGACAGACAGGTAAGGGTCAGGCTACTAAGGTAGTAGCCGGCACATGGATTTATGTCAGAGAGCGGCATTCAAATTCTGCCTCTGTCTTTGTTGGCTGGGACATTGCTGGACACTCAGGAAGCACCCAATGAACATACCCATGACTGCTTTTCCTCAAGAAATAATTCTGAAGCCTCCACCTCATGGGCCTATGCATGTCAGGATGCCGGGTGAAGCTACTGAGATTCGGGAGCCAGAGGAACCAACCTCCTTCACTCCTAACAGACTCTTCCTCAAGCTGACTGAGGTTGGAATTCTACATCTTAAGATGAATTCCTTTGATTTAAGGCTCAGTCTTGCGAGGGTAAACCCACTCTTGGGCCTTTGCTTCTAGGAGAAAAGGCGTCTAGGGCCGCCGAAAGATGAGCTGGGAGGGGTTAGAAGGAAGGGGGCACAGCTCACAAAACCCAAACACAGTCCATTTGAGGATCTATTTCCCATTTGTGGGTTTTTACTTCATCTGGCCCCAAGCTGACCAGAAACACCCTGGGGGAAGGAAAAGAGTCAGGTTTGAGAGGAGGAGGAGGCAGTTTGGGGAAAACTAACCGATGTTTTTTGAGAGCTATTGGGGACGGGCAGGGAATGGATCTAATTGTGGGGGTGGGGGAGGGGCTGCTGACATATCCTGAACAACAAAATAACCTTGGCATATAGTAAGTACAAAATAAATGTGGCCACCCCTCTCTTTCTTACCCCTCGCGCAGGACACACAATTAGGTTGGTAGAATCGGGTGCCTAAAGAAGGAGGAGGCATGTGTTGACCCAGTGAGCCCCACATGGAAAGCGCAATCAACATTAGCCCACCCCTTGCCTAGAAACACCCCTCATGTGACCCTGATTGTTTCCGGAACTCTCGGGGCTCCTGAGTGTCCGGAGGTTTCCGCTCCCGGCTCTAGGCCTCCCTCCAAGACCTCTTGGAGCAGATTTCCTCTGCAGAGTGTTAGATCAGGAGGGGAGGGCACCCGGGGTGACTTCCTCCAGGCCCCTGGCCTGCCAGCGCCTCAGCCCCAAGTGGTGGCAGAGAAAAAACACAGCTACCCCTTTCCGATCCCCCCTTCCCCCAGACTGCCCCAGCTAAGAAAAAGCTGTGACTTGAGATTTATAACTAGGGGGCATGGGGCTCTATTTTGTGTTCTTGGAGCTGGGCCACATTTGGAATGCAGGAATTTGGGAAGGAGTCCACCCAGATGCCCGGTGCTGTCTTTGGCCAGGATAGAAAAAGTTTGATCTCTTTCAATCTCCCAGAAAGGTGTGAGTCTGAGCCCCCACTGCTGGTGAAGCTAAGGAGGGGTCTCTGCTGGCCACATGCAGCTCTAAAGTCATCTTGCTTCCAATCCAGAGAAACAAAACAGCCTAACCCTGGAATGCAGCTTTGCAGCAGATGAAAGGCATGGTTGGTTGGCAAGAGGCATGGTGACTGGGGCCCAAGGAAGGCCAGCAAGCCACCTGCCATCTCTGCATCCACAGGGATGCACCCTAGAGAGAACAGGGAAGGCTGTGAGGGGCAGGTCACATCTGTTCTCAGGCTGGTATGGAGAGCTTCTCACAGTGGTTTTCACATCTCACGGTGGTACAGCATGGCTGATACTTATCGGAGGATTCCAGGCCAATACAGTGCAATTTGGTGGGTTTCTGGATGTTTGAAAGAGCCTCTTTGAAAGCATAGGTATCCTAGGAGAGAAGGTTCTAGAAGCATATGGTGGGGGCGGGGGGGATGGTGGTGATGGTGTCTATCCTGAGCTGTGTTTGGCCAATAATTTGGGACAGTCAGGATCATAGATACATAGCTGTGAGAGTGTTCAACTGAGAGGAAAAAAATCAAGATCTGATAGGCTTTCACAAAAGACTAGAGGTGAAGAGGTATAATGAACAAGGGCAACTTGTAGGATGTAAAGTCCTATACTTTGATTTATTTTAACCTTGCATCCTGAAACCTATATTAGTTTGTTTGTTTTTTTCAGTTCTTTTGGATTTTATACATAGACAATCATGTCATCTGTGAACAAACACAGTTTTATTTCTTCACTTCCAATCAGCATACCTTTTATTACCTTTTCTTGTCTTATTGCATTAGCTAGGACTTCCAATATATTTTGGAAAGGCGTGGTGAGAGGCAACATCCTTGCCTTGTTCCTGATCTTTATGGAAATCTTCTAGTTTCTCATCATTAAGTACTAGGTTAGCTGTAGGGTTTTTTTTTTTTTTAATGTTTATTTTTGAGAGAGGCAGAGAGAGCACAAGCAGGGGAGGGGCAGAGAGAGAGGGAGACACAGAATCTGAAGCAGGCTCCAGGCTCTGAGCTGTCAGTACAGAGCCCAACGTGGGGCTCCAACTGACAAACTGTGAGATCATAACCTGAGCTGAAGTCAGACGCTTAACTGACTGAGCCACCCAGGTGCCCCCAGCTGCAGGTTTTTTTGTAAATGTTCTTTATCAGGTTGAGGAAACTCTCCACTATTGCTGAGTTGTTCCTGTTTTTTTGTTTTGTTTTGTTTTGTTTTGTTTTGTTTTGTTTTGTTTTAAATCGTGAATGGGTGTTGGATTTTGTCAAATTCTTTTCCTGCATCTCTTTATATGATTATGTGGTTTTTCTCCTTTAACCTATTGATATAATAGATTACATTAACTGCTTTCTTTTTCTTTTTTAAATGTTTATTTTTGAGAGGTGGGGAGGACAGAGGATCTGAAGCTGGCTCTGCGCTGACATCAGTGAGCCTGATGTGGGGCTCAAACTCACGAACTGCGAGATCATGACCTGAACCAAAGTCAGACACTCAACTGACCGGGGCACCCAGGTGCCCCAACTGATTTTCTAATGTTGAACGTGCTTGCACACTTGGGATAAATCCCACTTGGTTGTAGTGTATACTTCTTTTTATACACTGTTGGATTTGACTTGCTAATATTTTGTTTGGGGTCCACCTGGATTTAAAAGAGAAAAATCAATTGCACAACTTATAGGATGGGGGAAGATCTAATCTGACTACAGTTCATGAGAAGATCAGGAGTGACTGTAAATGCCACCTTATGAGGAGGTGGCTAAAGAATGCCATCTTGGGATGAATGAATACAAAGGGTGTCTAGGCTGGGGAGAAAAGGCCTCTCTCTCTGTGGTCAGACTATATCTGGAATTGAGTGTTCCAATCTGGCAGCCCCACAGAGAAAGACAATGCTGGGCTGGACCTGCTCCAGAGAAGGGCCGCCTCACCCTCTAGCGTCCTTACTCTCGGCTCCCTGCCTATGGACAGCTGGCCCCAGCCTGGCTCCCCGACTCCTCACCCTTCTTTCCCCACCCTCACCCCTGTCTGCTCACCATCTCCAGGCCCCCAAGATGGCCTGACTTTACTCACCACTTCCGCCCAAACTTCCGTTTCAGTGCAGGTTCCGTTGGGGCTTCTCACTTGCCAAACGGGCTCTAGCCCTGGCACTCAGGGAGCTGGGTTTTATTCTTGGCATGGCCTCTCATTTATCACTCTCTAAAATTATCTTATTTGCTTCCCTATTTATTATCTGCCTCCTCCCTCTGGAATGCAAGCTCAATGAGGACAGGGAGTTTGCCATTGTTACATTCTGGCTCCTAGCGCGAGCCCAGCACAGAGCAGATGCTCAAGAAATGTTTGTTGAATGAATAAATGCATGATCTAGGGTGGGGGTGGGGGGTTGCTGCTCCTCTCTGGGCCTCAGGTTCTCCATCTGTAAAATGAGGAAGCTGGACTCCTTGATCTCTTGGGTCCTTGCACCAAGGTTCTTAAATTCCGTGGGAAGAGGTTTCATAGAGCCCCCTGCAGGCCCTTAGCTGTCACATCTCGGGAACAGACTGGGGTGGAGACCAGAGTCTAATCTCTGGCTGGTGGAAGGAAGATTTAAGCTGTCATGTTGGCCCCGTTTACTCCAGGTTGTAGCTGGAAGAGCCACGTGGAGATGGGCCAGCATGACACCCAACCCATGCTATGGGGCATTGTTGTGATTGTCCCTGCCAGGAAGCCATCGTGCACACATCCCAGGAAACCTTTCATTCCTCCACCGGTGTCCACTGCAAATAGCACAGCTTGTCCTGTCTACTCTACACATATCGAAAGGGTGGACACACTGCCCCATGTGAGGGGCTCTCCAGGGTTGCAGCGTGAAGTCCAGACGCCCAGGCCCGCTATAGCCAGCCAGCTGCCCAACCCACCTTCCCCCAATCCCTGAATAGATTCTGTGCCCCACAAAGACTGACACGAATGCATCTCCCTATGTCCTGCTTCTGTCTTTGTTCTGGCTGCTCCCTCTCCCTGGAGTACTATTCCCCTCCATTCCTCTGTGTTTATAACGGAAGCATCCTTTGAGGTCCAACTGAAAAGCCACATCTTTCCTTCTCTGACCTGGAAGTAGCCATTCATTCACCTGAACTTCCATAGCACGACGACCTCCCCTGTTTAGAGTAAGCATTGATTTCTCATGTCATAGTTATATGTCCCCGTGTCCCCTTTCCCCTAACTACCAGCTCTCAGAAAGCAAGATGCCCAACTGGTGCATCTTCAAGTCCTGTTCGGGGCTAGCTTAGCTTCTGGCTTATTAACAGGATGGATGGATGGATAAATAAATGAACAAATGGATGAAACAATGAAACATATTGGAATCCATTTTAACCATGGGAAGGTCTGCATCCAAGTTTTCATCCGCTCATTCTTTCAGCAAACATGTACTGAGTGCCTACTCTGTGCCCAATCCTGGGACTGGGCATGGTGACCTAGACAGACAGTTCCTGTCCTCTTGGCATTTCAGTCCAGACAAATAAATTAGGCAAGTTACTTGTTTAAGTAATTACCAATTATGACATATGATGTCAAGGAAAATACAGAGGACTGTGATAGAGAGTAGAGAAGGAGAAAGCCACTTGGAGAAGAGACATTTGAGCCTAGACTGGGGTGGGGGTGGGGGGGGGGATAAGATGGAAGAGCCATGTGAACAGGGAGGGGAGCACAGGGCCAGGTAAAAGCCAAAGGCAAGCATAAGCCCAGTGGTCCAGGAGCTGGAAGGAGGCCAGTGGGACTGGGGCAGAGGGAGCAGGGAGGAATCAGGAGACAGGGTGGAGAGGGAGACAGGGGCTGGATCCCCAGGGCCTTGTAGGCCACCATAAGGCATTTAGGTCTTGTTCTAAGCACAACAGGAAGTTGCTGGAGAAATTTAAGCAGGAGAAACAACATGATTAGTTTCTTATTCTTAAAAGATCACTAACTGCTCTATGGAGCAGGTTTGCAGGGGGGCAGGGCAAAAGCAGTTATCAGGAAACAGGTTATTGTGAGAGCTTATTGTGATATGGTCCAAGGGGAAAAGGTGGAGGACGTGTATATTTTGGAGATGGTATTAATGGAACCTTGGATGGGCTGGATGTAGAAGGCGAGGAAAAAAAGAGCATTCAAAGAGGCACCCTGATATTTGGAGGAACCAGATGGATGGATAGATGTTTTCTGGGTTGGGGAAGCCTGCGGGTTGGAACAGTTGAGGAAGGCAAATGTTTCATTCCAGATATCATAGGTTGGGATGCCTGTTAGCTATCCACACAAGAGTGGTTCAGTAGGCAGTTGGTTATATCAGTCTGGAGTTCAAAGGAGATGTTACGATATTCCTGTGACACAATTTACAGTCCTAAGAACGATGCCATCCAGACCCAGACTGGGCCCTGAGAAGCTTTAGAGACTGAAGGGAGGAAGAGGAACAAGCAAAGAAATTGAGAAGGAGCAGCCAGAGAGGTAGGAGGGAAGCCGTGGCTATGCTCTCATGGAGGCTGAGCGAGTAGAGCCTTTCCAGAAGGGGGCTGCAGCCAACTGGGTTGAATGCTTCTGAGAGGTTGAGGGAGGTGAAGACAGAAAAGTGTTCAGCAGACTTGGCAGCAGAGAGGGTGCTAGTGACTTGACAAAAGCCATTTCAGTTGAGTGGGGGAAATGGAAGCCAGGTTGGAATGGGTTAGAGAGCAAACAAAAGGTAAGGAAGTAAAGACAGCTGGTGTAGACACTTTCTAAGAAGCTTCTCCATGAAAGGAAATAGAAAAATAGGGCAACGGATGAAGGGGCATGAGACCAGGAGAGCTTTTGTCACCACTGCCATTATTTTCAAGATGGGAGATCCTGGTCATAGCCAGGAGGAGGTTCACAGTGGTAGAGAGAAGATAGCTAGAGAATGAGGTCCTTGGGAAGGCAAGAGGGGTCGGGGCTGAGCCCATGTGGAAGGCCTCGCCTTTGGTGATTCTTCTTCCAGTTTTGCGGGATGGTGAAGGCAAGGGGCGGGGCATGAAGATGGTTTTGTTGGTTAGATAGGATGCGATGCTATGTTCTCATCGAAGACTGAGGCAAAGTCACCAGCTGAGAGCATCACGGGGAGAGGGGTGGTGGATTAGAGGAAAGAAGAGAAGGCATGGAATAGTTTTCTCAAAAAGTGGAAAAGCAAGGGGCGCCCGGGTGGCCCAGTCAGGTAAGCAGCCAACTTCAGCTCAGGTCACGATTTCACAGCTCATGAGTTCGAGTCCTGTGTCAGGCTCTGTGCTGATAGCTCAGAGCCTGGAGCCTGCTTCAGATTCCGTGTCTCCCTCTTTCTTTACCCCTCCCCACTCACTGTCTCTCTCAAAAATAAACATTAAAAAAATTTTTTTTTCACTATTACTTATGTGGGCTTTTATTTTTTTTCTTTTTTTTTCAATATATGAAATGTATTGTTAAATTGGTTTCCATACAACACCCAGTGCTCATCCCAAAAGGTGCCCTCCTCAATACCCATCACCCACCCTCAAAAAAAATTTTTTTTAAGTGGAAAAGTGAGGTGAGACCATCAGAGAAACCTGCACTCCCCAGGGCAGAAGTGAGGATAAAGGTAGAGTTTGTAATCACAAAGTCACCTGTGAACCCAGCCAGGCCTGGTCTTTGCTCTGGCAACATCCGGCTGCCCAGGGCCTGATTCAGAAACACAGCTGGGAGAGGGGGGCTGGGGTTTCCCCAGGTGAGTGGAATGGAAGGAGAGAGAAGGCAAGAGTCGAAGGTATTTTCGAGGAGGGTTTATAAGGATGGCTCTTGTCATTGAGACAACACGTAAGGAAGTGAGGTCAGAGGGCTCTGTCGGAGAGGGAGAAAATGCAGAGAAAAGGCGTGAGGGCAGGAAGCAGCCCAAGGATCACAGTGACAAGGGGCACTTGCACCTGAGGGTGAACCGAGGAAGGAGGTGGGGGAGGGGATATCAGAGGAGATGTGGTCTCTGGTCATGATTTAGGTACAGGGTGTGCTTACAGGAGAAAGGGGCAAAGGTGGAGGGCTCCTCGAATTCATTCATTCATTCATTCACTCACTCATTCATTCACTGACTCATTCAATAACCTTTTTGCTCCGTATTAGGCACTTTGGTGGTACAAAGAAGCAATCCATTCAGCCAGGGTGCCCAGGGAGGTTGAGTCTAGAAAGACAAATTAAAGTTCTCTGGGGTGACGAAAAGAAGCGGTGTTCCAGGAGGCAAGCAGACCATAAGCAAAGGTGTGGGGGTGGGTGTGAAACAGCTTGGCCCCTTTGTGAGGACAGACGTAGCATGGCCAGAGGATGGGCGCGTGTGGGGCAGGAGGAGGGGGTCAGGTAGGGACTGGATCGTGGCAAGCCTGGGGAGCCAGGTGGAAGGGTGTGGACACACTACTAAGCAGTGAGAAGCCACTGAAGGAGGAGGTGGGTTTGATCAGATTTGTGGCTTTGGCAGTGCGGATCGTGGATTGCAGGGGAGCCCAGTGGGGAGTAGGGAGGCAGGTGGGGGGTTTGGATGGAGCAGGTGAGGGGTGATGGAGCCTGGAGGATGGAGAGCCTCGTGGGTGCTGGGCCTGGGAACGGAGCAGGTATACACCAACCAAAACTGTGCCTCAACTGGCCTAGCCAGGGAGGGCACTTTCCCTCTCACATACCAAGACATCCAGATGTGAAGGGGCTCCAGGGCTGGTGAAGAGGGCAGGAGAGAAATTTAGGGTGAAGTGCAGATTTTGAAGGGAGAGACAAGGAGTCCGTCTGGGGCCGCTGGGATCAGCGGGAGGAGGTGCTAGGCTGGCTGTGCCATCTGTGGGTCTGGAGCCCAGGGTTGAGCCCAGGCGAGCGAAGAGAGGCGGGGACCGGGCGGCAGTCGTTAAACAGACCCGTACCAATGTGCCAGGCACCAGAATCAGTGGTGACCCCAAACCCCAGGCTGTGAGGAGTCTGGTGGGGGAGACGGATACCACCAGGCAATCACATAGGCAGGGCACCAATTACCATTTATCTTAGAGCTTTGAAGCCTCTGGCTGCACCAAGCTCTGACCTGACCGGTCTGGGGCCACTGGGGAAGTGGGAACAGATGCGGCAAAGCCATAGTGACCATGGAAAGGAGGTGGGTGGCGGCTACCCCCCCCCGGGGCAGGGATGGACACAACGAGGAGGGGTCCGTGCTGTCAAAAGGAAAACGGGGCTACAGACCAGGCCCTGGAGAAGCAGTGTTTTCCAGGAGTGGGAAGGAGGAGTTCACAAAGCTGAGGTGGAGACAGTGGCCAGAGGGACAGGACAGGCCCTCCTCTCAGGAAGAAAGGCAGTGGCAGTGTGAGGTGCCTGAGGGGGACCAGGAGGGCCAGCTGAGGAGACACCGCTGGGTCTGTCCTCTGGGGGCCTCCAGGGACTCCAGTGAGTGTAGTTTCCACGAATGCTGGGGCGGAGCCAGACTGTCTCTGGTTCTCTGTCGTCCCGCTTGGGCCCCTGTGAAGGGCAGAGTGGACAGCATCAGGCCAGAGGACTGTTGCCGGGCGTGGCCTGTGAACTGGGAGGGAGCCCAGCAGCCATGGGGTCTCTCTCCAGGGCCATCCGGCAGGTCAGTGTCTTCTGTGTGGGCGTGTCTGTAGGGCAGCGACGGGCTGAAGGCGGGAAGGTGTGTAGCAAATGGTAGGGTATGACTGTGGGGTGTGTGCGCGCGTGTGTGTGCCCATGTGTGTGCTCACACACGCGCTCCCATGCACACGATGGGGCCGATGAGCAGCTGAGGGACGGGGTCAGCAGGGATGAGCAGAGTCATCCCCGTGGAAACACGACTCCCTGGGTGATGGTAGGGAGCAGCTGGGCAGCCAGGCCCGGGGGCGTGGCTGGCTCTGCCCAATGGCTCTGGCCTCTCCCTGGGCCGCCCTCCCCACCTGTTGACCAAGCCTGAGGAAGTGCGCCGGCCAGAGCAGGGGCACTGCAGAGGCATCTGCACCCTCTGAAAAAGAGCTGCCCTCCAGTGTAGCTCTGGATGTCTCTGGGGGGGTCTGTCCAAGCCCTCTGGGTGGAGACGTGGCTCTGGGGTGTCTATCTGTGCAGACCTTGCATGATTTGTGTGACCGGACCGCAGAGGTCTCCCTGGGCCTGCCTTTGGATGTGGGTCATTCCCCAGGGCCATTTTGATAAGTGACCTACCACCTCCCTTCCACAGGGAAGGCTGGGCAGGAGCGAGGCTGCCAGGAGAGGCCAAAGGACAGTCCACACAGTTTCCACAGGCCTCTAAGGCTCCGGATGGGTGCCCCTTCATCCACCCGGTCCGTACGGGGACCACCAGCCAAAAACCGTCTCTGGGAGCACTAGCCCTGCCCCCACCATTGAAACTGTCCTTGACTTTGTCCCCATAACCTTTCCTTTGTACCCTCCTCTTCCACGTTAGTATCTGCAGGCTCTCCTGATGTGGCCCCATGCACACACCTTGCATCTTCCTGTTCCAGCTCCCCTGCTTGCCCGTGGGTTAGATCCCACAGGTTCCATCGGAGGGGGCTGTCGGAACCCTCTGTGGAGCCGGGATCCCTCCCCTGCTTCCCCAAACCTCAGGACAAGGTAGTCCACACCCTACATCTTTCTCTCCCCTTCCCTCCAGGCCAGGAATGGCAAATACAGGCAGATTCACTACATTCTCCTTTCTCGTGCCCTGGCAGACATCACTAATCAATCATGGCAGTCTTTTTGCACCAAGTCTGGCCGCAACCTCGATGGTATCTGCCCGCATCTCCAGGCAGCCAATAGCAGCTGATCCAGGTCAGCCCTCAAGATGAAATTCATTTGCCCTTCCTGCTTTAGGCTCCTCCCAAACAGGCCCTTCATCTTGGTGCATCCTCTGGGCCCACCTGCACATTCACATCTGACTCCTTTCCACCTCCCTACACAATAGAGGCCACTCTTAAGCATGGCCAGCTGTGGTTCTCTCTGTCCCCATAGGCTGAAGCCACCCAGTTCCGGAGCGTGGACCCAGGAAGTGGTTGAGGGCACTGGGGCATTGGCCCCAAGTCCTCAAGACCGAAGAGGTTGGTCTGCTGTCAGTCCCGAGGGCAGCCAACCCCCTGCTGGGGAGAGTGTGGTGCAGGGCTGGGGGTGATGCGCTTACGTCCAGCACCTGTGCGGCAGCAGCACCCAGGCCTTGCAGGCACATCTCCCAGTCCCGACAAGGCTTGCACGCCGACCTCTCCGGCCTGGCCTCCGGGGCAGGCAGGAGGTGAGTAGCGGACAGCAGGCCCAGGGCGGGGTAGCCGCCCAGTTCCCCGGGGGGCTGCGCACAGCAGCTTTCCCGGCTACCTGCCACCCTCCTGGCCGCTGAGCCCAGGATGCGAGGATGGCCAGCTCATCTCTGCCCACTCTGGTGCCTCTGGGCCCTGAGAGCCTGCGCCCCTTCACCCGGGAGTCCCTGGCAGCCATAGAACGCCGGGCAGTGGAGGAGGAGGCCCGGCAGCAGCGGAACAAGCAGATGGAGATTGAGGAGCCTGAAAGGAAGCCACGCAGCGACCTGGAGGCTGGCAAGAGCCTGCCCCTTATTTATGGGGACCCCCCACCGGAGGTCATCGGCATCCCCCTGGAGGACCTGGACCCCTACTACAGCGACAAGAAGGTCTGGGCCTAGGAGGGTTCCCTCTACCCGTCTGTCCATCATCCGTCTGTCTGCCTGTCCGTACAGCTCACAGCTCTCTCTCTGCCTCAGACCTTCATCGTGCTTAACAAGGGCAAGGCCATCTTTCGCTTCTCCGCTACACCAGCTCTCTACATGCTGAGCCCTTTCAGCATCATCAGACGTGGTGCCATCAAGGTGCTCATTCACTCATATCCTGCCCAAATGGAGCGAGAGCAGGGGCACGAAGGGGTTGGGGACGGGCAAAGCCAGGTGCTGTGGGTGAGGAGGCCCTCCATCCACCTCCCCTCCCCACCTGCTCCCTCACTTTCCTTGACCCTCCCCCTGACGCTGTTCAGCATGTTCATCATGATCACCATCCTGACCAACTGTGTATTCATGACCATGAGCGACCCGCCTTCCTGGTCCAAGCATGTGGAGTAAGTCTTCCCCTTCTCGGAGCACCCCCCCCCAACCCAACCCCAGGCCTGGGACACAGCTCACCCCGGGGGGCTGTACTTTGAGGATACTGCTCTTGTCTTCCAGGAGGACACGCACTCTATAACTGTCACCCCATCAACACCGTAAGCCCTCGGGGTGGTGCACATTGTCCCTCTCACCAATATCCTCAACCCCCTGGGTGGCATATTTCATTTTTGTGACCTCCCTCCTGGGAGGTCTGTCGTTGCCACACCTGCCCCTGCCTGCCCTCTCCCCACCAGGTACACATTCACAGGGATCTATACCTTTGAGTCCCTCATCAAGATGCTGGCCCGAGGCTTCTGCATTGACGACTTCACATTCCTCCGGGACCCCTGGAACTGGCTGGACTTCAGTGTCATCATGATGGCGTGAGCGGGGCCCAGAGGGCGTCCCAAGGCTGAGGAGGGGGAGGGGAGGGGGCCAGGCTTCAAAGAGGGCAGCTGAGTGGGCTGACCCTTTGGGAGGGGTGAACCGTGGGGATCACAGGCAAGTGTGCAGTGAGCTGTCCAATTCCAGGAGCTGCCATTTCTGGAGTCTGACTTGGAGGCTCTCCCAGCGCATGTGCAAACACACATGGCAGCCCTGGACCCCAGTCCCACAGGCCCTCCAACACTGGGACAGCTGGGCTATGCCCAGCAAAGTTCCTGCACTGTCTTTCCCAGCTCTCGGGCCCCGACAGGAACCTTGGGGTGTCTGACCTGGCCTTTCCCCCAACCCCTGTGGTAACCCAACCCCAAGGATTCCATGGGAATCCTCATTCTGGGCCTGGAGAAGCTGCGATTTCTGCCCTAACACCCACTTCTGACTCTGACACAGCCTTCACCTCATCCCCCCTGCCCAGGTACCTGACAGAGTTTGTGGACTTGGGCAATATCTCAGCCCTGAGAACCTTCCGGGTGCTGCGGGCCCTGAAAACCATCACAGTCATCCCAGGTACTGGAGAGCTGGGGGACCCCCTGCCTGGGCCAGCAGGCCTCGCCCCATGCCCAGGCCTGGAACCTGACACACAGCTCCAGGAGGCTGACCTAGGGTCATAACACTCTCACACCAAAACCTGGATACACAGGGAGGCCCCCACTGCCAGGGAAGAGAAGGGGCCAGAGGCTGGAAGATGGGCACTTGAGAGGAAGCCCAGCACAGACTCTGAGCCAGACTGCCTGAGCTCAAGTCTCACTAGCTAACTTGGGCTTTACGCAAGTGGTTTCACCTGTCTATGCCTCAGTTTCCTCCCCTGTAAAATATGGATAATAATGGCACCACTCATTGGGTTGTTAGGAGGGTTACATGGGCATGTTCTCCCCTAGTCCAACCCCCTCAAACTGTGGCTGAGGAAGGTGAGACCCTGAGAGACCCTGGGAGGGGAAGTGCCTACCAAAGGCCATACTGCTCGCTGGCCACCGAGGGAAGCCACCGTGCCTTTCCTCGACGCCAGCTTCCAGCATCCTCAGAGCTCAGAGTGTTTTGATAAGAGGGCGGTTGAGCACCTGTTTTCCCAACAGGCTAAGATAAGGAAATGAACTAATATGGAAGCGAGAGACACTCTGATTAGGCCCAAAGAAGTTATGGCTCTTCTATAAATGATGGGAATCTGTCCCTGGAATTCTGTAAGATGTTTTATGCCTTTGCCCAAAGAGGCAGGTTTGGAGATGTTATTATTATTATATATAGATATTATTATATATAGATATATATTATATCTATATTATATATAGATAGTATTATCTCCAACTCAGTCTAGAGCTTCTCAGAGTGAATCCTGCTGTTCCTTAGATGTTAATAAGAAAAGGGGTTCTGGGGCACCTGAGTGGCTCAGTGGTTGAGGGTCCGACTTCGGCTCAGGTCATGATCTCACAGGTCGTGAGTTCGAGCCCCACATCGCTCTCTCGGCTCTCAGCACAGAGCCTGCTTCAGATCCTCTGTCTCCCTCTCTCTCTGGCCCTCCCCCACTCACTCTTGTTCACTCTCTCAAAAATAAACAAACATTTAAAAAATGAAAAAAGAAAGGGGGTTCTGTTGTCAAGTAAGTTAAGGAAACATGGTATGAAAGTTTTTGCTTGTTTCTGTAGGACTTGTCAGAGCCTTTGATGGGATAATTTACAGTGACTCTCCAAGAGCAAAATCTAGAGCTGAGCCCTTCCCAAACATGATTGAACCCCTTCTTTTAAGGGCACAGCTTGGGAGATCAGTGCTGTGTAGAACACACTTTGGGAGTGTTGACCTAGTGACATTCATGCAACTCCACCGTGTGCCCGTGTGTTACTCTACGAGTCAGGCAACAGCCTGGAAAGTCCTTATGTAAAGTGCATTCTTCTGGTGGCCGAGGTCCTGTGGCCATTCGAAGGCTCCACATCAAGGATGTGATTGGAGGAGGGTGGGGTTAATCTGGGAAGGCTTCAAGGAAGTGGTGCCCCTAGTAACTCAAGCCTTGAAGGAGAGATGCAGTAGGCAGAGGCTCCAGAGGATAGCGGAGTGAGTTATCACCCCGCCCACCCCCTTCTCTTACCCTCCTCCCTATGGTCAGGGCTGAAGACGATCGTGGGGGCCCTGATCCAGTCGGTGAAAAAGCTGTCGGATGTGATGATCCTCACCGTCTTCTGCCTGAGTGTCTTTGCCCTGGTCGGGCTGCAGCTCTTCATGGGAAACCTGCGGCACAAGTGCGTGCGCTGGCCCCCACCCTTCAACGACACCAACACCACGTGGTACGGCAACGATACGTGGTATGGTAATGAGACGTGGTATGGTAATGAGACGTGGACCGGCCACGAGAGCTGGGCCAGCAACTATACCTTTGACTGGGACGCCTACATCAATGATAAAGGTAAGGAATGCGGGGGGGGGGGGGGGGGGGAGGCCGGTGGGATCTGCCCCAGCCCCTAGGGCAGCCCCTTGTGAGATAAGCAGCAGGGGAGACCTGAGCTTAAATCCATCACTTACCAGCTTGGGTATCTGCTGACACGTCCCTCGGTCTCCCTAACCCTCAGTACCCTCCCCTATGAAACTGAGACAACAATACCTTTCTCAAAGGGTGAGCGGGACAGTAAATGGCCAATTGCTCTGAAAATCCTAAAGCTTCTGCTATGAAAAGCAGCGGCCCATAGTCCCTATTCCCTAACCTACACGTTCCTTGTTTTTCTCCATAACACTATGTGCTGGCACCCTGGCAGGGTCACCACCAGGCACCCACACGCTCGCCTATTCACATGCCATACTTCACGGGCACACACGCGCAAGCCACACAGTCTCGCCAGCCACACTTAGTCTACACAATGCCTTCTAGCAAATTAGAGAAAGGTACCCCTTCTTCAATCTGGCCCCCGGATTCTAGCTCCCCCGCCCCACCCCCCACCCCCGGCCTGCTCACCCCTCAGTCAGGGGCCCTGCGCAGGTGCGTGGTGGCCCCAGGCATGCGCATTGCATGTATGATCCTGCCGCCTCTCTGTGCCCCTGCTGTATCCTGACTGCCCAGCCACAACCACAGCAGGGCACTGAGCTGACTGCTTGCGGCCGAGATCCCTATAGTGCATCTACCCAGAGACCTTAAAGGAGGGGGAGGGGCACCCAGAGAGCATCCATTTGGTGTATGTGGTCCACACAGATGTGTCCACAGGAGTGCAATGGGTGCATGTGTCCACAGTGTGTCCACGTGGGTGACATGTTTCCTTTGTGGCCTCTGACTCCCAAAGGGAACTTCTATTTCCTGGAGGGTGCCAATGACGCCCTGCTTTGTGGGAACAGCAGCGATGCTGGGTGAGTGATACTGGGGAGTGGGAAAAACTGTCCCAGGGGTGTTGGAAGATGGGAGCTGATTAGGGACAGGAACGTGGGGGTGGTGGGAATTTGAGGAAGACCCATGGACATGACTGAAACACTTCCCTGTTTGGGGGATACAGACAGAACTATAGGATTTTTTTCCCTTGGGCTCCCCCATCTGTCCCTCAGCTAGTATTCTCTTCCCTCCCTAAAGCCAGCACCCCATTTTATCCCCAGGCACTGCCCCGAGGGTTACGAGTGTATCAAGGCTGGGCGGAACCCCAACTATGGCTACACCAGCTATGACACCTTCAGCTGGGCCTTCCTGGCTCTCTTCCGCCTCATGACACAGGATTATTGGGAGAACCTCTTCCAGCTGGTACAACTGCCCCCACCCTGCCTCTCAGCCCTACGGCCACCTCTCCCATCCCTACAGTCTTCTCAGGGCTTGGCGGGACCCAGAGCAAGGCCACCTCCTCCCTGAGACTCCCCTCAGTGCCCCCACACACAGGTTCTTGGAGCCCTCTGACACTGGGGACCCACCCACATCCGAGCCACAGCCTTTTCTCCCTTTACCAGTTTTGCCTTAAGTACTGAGATCTGGGCCTGGCACAGACCCCCAGGCCTCACAGGAAGCAGTCGGGCCGCTTAGAAATTCAACTCTGCTCTTACACAGTTATTTAGCTTCTACTGTTTGCATGGAAGGCAGGTTGAGTCTAGAGCAACAATGCCTTCTGGCCACTGATGTTTCTACCACTGACGATATTAACGATAGTAATAATGACAACTACTATTTGTTGAGCTCTTACTAGCTGCCAGGAACTGCAGAACTGTAGGATTCAAGCTGGCCCCAAAGCTCATGTTCACCATTTTTTAAATCCTGGCTCTCTGATCTCAAGATATCTATCTCAGGTCCTCAGGGATCTCTGAGCCAGGAGACCAGGGAAGTCTGGATCCCAAGTATATATTTTGAAGCTCCCCAGAATGTGGCTTAGCCTGCCAAAGATGACCATACCCTGCCTCAAGGTCCTCAAATCGCCAGGCTCTGTGAGGGACCTGTTTACCTATCTGGGCAATGGGTATGTGGAGAGGGGTGGTGGGTGAAATCCGGCAGGGTACCACGTGACAACCCCTCTCTTCCTCCCCCCCGCCTCTTAGACCCTCCGAGCAGCTGGGAAGACCTACATGATCTTCTTCGTGGTCATCATTTTCCTGGGCTCCTTCTACCTCATCAATCTGATCCTGGCAGTGGTGGCCATGGCATACGCAGAGCAGAACGAGGCCACCCTGGCTGAGGATCAGGAGAAAGAAGAAGAGTTTCAGCAGATGCTGGAGAAATTCAAAAAGCAGCAGGAGGAGCTGGAGAAGGTCTGAACTCAGGGAGAGGAGGCCGAGGATCCAGGGAGCTCCCTGCCCCTCAGCCTGGGTTCTCCCGAGCAGGCGGAGGGTGAGGGAGAGGCATGGGGTAGAGGCTGCAAGGCAGGGCGAGCGCTAGGCCCCAGGCTGGGGGCTTTGGTGGGATGGGAGGTCTAGGCAGTAGAAAGAGTAGTTTGCAGCTTTGTGCCTCTGTTTCCCCATGAACAACAGGGATCTGGAGCAGTTAAACCTGAAGTAGCCTTCCAGCTCCAATATCTATGGTTTTGTGATTCTTTTGGGGGCAGGAAATGGATCTGTGCTGAGGGAGAGGTGGGTCCTGATGAGGCCCCAGGGAGCAGCTGCCCATTTCTTACCATCTCATCAAGTGTAGGGTCAATCAAAGCTTCAGAGAATGGAGGGTCTTTGGGGATGAAGGTCTTCAGTCACTTTGGCCCCTACCCTGTCAGCCCCACTGCCGCAGAGATTGCCCCCCAAACTGCACCGGGCTCAGTGCAGGAAAAGAAGAGGGGCCCCCATCCTAAAGCACTTGGAAAGAAACTCTGAGAGTCAGTCCATCCACCGGGCTCAGAGATGGACTCCATGCGCACCACCCTTGCTGACCCACAGGCCAAGGCCGCCCAGGCTCTGGAAGGCGGGGAGGCAGATGGGGACCCAGCCCACGGTAAAGACTGCAATGGCAGCCTAGACACATCACTGGGGGAGAAGGGGCCTCCAAGGCAGAGCTGCAGCGCAGACAGCGGTATCTCTGATGCTATGGAAGGTGAGTGCTCAACACCCCTGTAGACATCCTGTTCTGCCTGTCCTGCCCATCAGGCCACTCGGGCTCCTGGTAGGGGGGTGCACATGGGGACCTGGCTGGGCCCAGCATTGGGAGGACAGTACTTTATACAGGTGTGGAAGAAATGGCTGTGATAAATATAGTGCTGGCTTAGCTTGGCCCAGTCCTGACTGCAATGCCAGGCTGCTGTGGGAACTGGGACTTTCCAGGAGAGCCTGGGGGGCTGCCAAGGCAATGGGGAAGGACAGGATAATAATACTAACCAGCAAGGCCCAGTGTTCTGCTAACTGGAAATCCTGCTCCTCGGCGTCTTCTGGGTGAAAGTTAAAGGTCAAAGATCAAACTCTGCCCGGGTAGTGTCACAGATTCTCCATACTAAATCCCTGTACTGCCCTTATAAGTCTCAGGGAAAGAACAGGATACGGTAACAAGGGCAGGGTGGATAGACACAACATGGATAGATGGATGGATGGATGATGGATGGAAGGTTGGATAGATGGATGGATGGATGGATGGATGAATAGATATATGGATGGGCTAAAGGTTAATGAATGCGAAGAGACATAAGTGTATGGATAGATGAAAGGAAAGGGGGGAGGGAGGGAAAAGGGGAGGGAGTGAAGGGAAGGGAAGGAGGAAGCAAGAGAAGGAAGAATAAAGGAAATCTGACAAAGAAGAGATCTGGTCCCCTTCCCATGTCCCCCTCCCCTTCCTTGTGCCAGGAAGGACTTGGAGGGCCGAGAACTTTGCAGACCTCTGGAGGGCACCATCTCACCTGATTTTGTGTGACAGGCATCCAGGAATCTGTGCTCTGTCAGAGAATGCCCCAGGAGATGCTCAGCATCACTGGCTGAGGAGATCACTCAACACTGCCCTTGCTGGGACCCTTGTGAGAAGTTCTGGGTGTCAGACATTGTTTGAGGCACCTGCCCTAGCACCCAGCTTGGGGGTAGGGATGTTACCATCAGACTAGAATCTGCAGCCTTTGAGAGGTCCAATTCCCTGCTAATTCCCTGGGGTGTCCCAGTCATACTGTCAAACCCAGGTCCCCATGGGACTGCCCCCCCCTCCAGTCCCCTTTCCTCATCTACGAGTTTATTGGCTCATAAACTTCTGGTGGTAACAAAGTGAGATCATGCCTAGGCTGAGGACACCCACAGGCAACGGAGGCCTTGAAGGCCAGGAGGAAGGGCAGCTTTATCCATGGGCCTAACAGCGTTCTAGTGCTAAGGTGGCAAGAATAGACAGTGATTCCAGAAAGCCACTGTGGTGGGAAAGGACAGACTGGCTGGAGACACTCTGGTGGTGTCAGCTTTACTGGGAATGGGAGGGAGAGCCCTCAGGGGGAACCTCGGTCTGCTCCTGAGTGGCCCTGGCCAGTAGCAGGTGGAATGGGACCCAGCCCTCTACAGTGGCCTCCCACCTCTCCCTCGGGACCCTCGCGCCCAGCCAGAGATCACAGCTCCAGACCTCCGTCAGGGAGTGAGAGTCATTGAGGGGCAGGCTTTGTGCAGTGGGGGCCCCGAGAAGGAGCAGCTGCAGGTGGAACCTTAAGAGAAGGGGCTTCAGACAAGCCTGGCTAAAGGGGTGGAGTTTTGAGGGTCAGAGCAAATGGGCAGGGCTTTGGGGGTTGGACCCTGTGGGCGGGGCCTGCAGGGGCAGGTCTTGAGGGTGACTGGGTGAGAGAGGGGCTTGGTGTAGGCCTGGCTGAAGGCTATGGGTTGGAGGGGTGGAGTTCAAGGGGCAGGCCTAGAAGGTGGGACCTAAGATACAGGCCTGGGAAGGAGGACATGGGTGGGATCCTCATCAGGTGTGTTTCTACCCTGTTCCCAGAGCTGGAAGAGGCCCACCAGAAGTGCCCACCATGGTGGTACAAGTGTGCCCACAAAGTGCTCATATGGAACTGCTGCACCCCATGGGTGAAGTTCAAGAACATCATCCACCTGATTGTCATGGACCCCTTTGTGGACCTGGGCATCACCATCTGCATCGTGCTCAACACCCTCTTCATGGCCATGGAGCATTACCCCATGACAGAGGAGTTTGACAACGTGCTAACCGTGGGCAACCTGGTAGGGAGGGGACAGGGAGAGGTATCTCTCCCACGCAGGACAGGAGAGGGGCCACAGGGCCCTATGGGGCCAGCTGGGCTATTTGGAAATATGTGGCACTATTGGGGGGCATACAAGGGTCATTTTCCCAGCATGGGGGGGCATGAGCTGATGTACAGGGAGATATATGGGGTGATCCATGGGACGTGGAGTTTGGGTTTTAGGGTATTTGCAGGCAGAGAGAGTAGGGATGAAGTGCTAGACATTTTAGGACCCAGAGTCAGGGGATCTGGGGTCTAGGTCATGCCCTAGAGGCAGAGGTGGGGGAATGGTTGACAGGTCTCCACTTTCAGAGGTTGTTGTGGGCCTAAGAGGGACCAAGAGACCTGAAAGTGGGGGCGTATAGCCATGGGCACCCAGGCCCAAGAGGCCCCAGGGAATAGTACCCCAACCCTAACCCCCTGCCCACTACCATTTCTCCAGCATGGTCAGGCCAGCTCCCCTCCGGCCTTTCCTGCCCCGCTATTGTTGACACACACTGATCCGCCCGCTTATCCCTGCCCATTAGGAGCATTATCACCTCGTTTCCAGCCTCCGTGGAGCCTGACAAAGGGAAAAAGCCGCCTCATCCTCCAGCCCTGCCCCGCCCTTCCCAATTCCCTTAGACATTTTTCCAGATGGCAGATGGGCAAGATGTTCTCCCCACCCCGAGGGTGCGGGGAGCCCAGGGAGAATAAAATTTGGGGGCCAGCAGCAGTAGGAGGACTGTGTGGGTGGCATGGGCATCAGACCCTAGACTTCCCAGCCTGTGCGAGGCGGGCACTTCTATCCCATGGAGATGCCTGTGGCAGCCATGCCAGGCTGGGCTGGAGGGGCAAGGGCGTGCTCTGGGTGTGCAGCTGCTGGGGTGTGCGTGATGGGCCTCGCCCGCTGCCTGCTCACCCCCTGCCCACACTCTGTTGCCGTCTGGGCACCTGCCACGGCCAGGGACAGCTACTGGGAGGGGCTCAGCATGTGCACAGGCAGGCTGTGGACCAGGGCAGCTGGTGCCCGGCAGGAGGGGGCCATGCCCAGGGAGCTTTCAGAGGCTAGGCAGCCCGTGCACCCCTGTGCCAGGTTTGTGGGGAGCAGCTCTGGTCTTCCCATGGTTCCCTGACCTCGCCCCCTTTTGGCCCCTACCGTAGACTTCTGAGTCCACTGAGATTTGCTGAGTTCTGGGACCCCTGCCAGTCAGGGTAGAGAGGGTAGGGTGTAGAGACAGGAAGACTGAACTAAGCACCCCAACACCTGACTTTGAGATCTGACTCGTTCCCGGATGGGTGGCAGGAGCGAGCACTTGCTGTTTCTCTCTCTGAGCCCTCAACGTTCTCATCTCTGGGACAAGTGACAGTCAGTGCCAACTGCGTAGGGAGCGGCACACCAGTGAGGTCATGATGTGAACCACAGAGTGCTCTATGAGTTCTAAGTACTGTGGTGGAGGTCGGCCCCGAGAAGTTAAGTGACTGGCCCATGGTCACAAGGCCAGAAGTGCATGGGTTCGGGTCTGTCTCTGCTCTGTGGCCTGGCCATTGCACTCTTCACTCACATCCGCACACACGTGAGCGGTGGGTTCTGCTGCCTGCCCCCCCCCCCCCACTCAGGGCTCTGGACCGCCCCCCTCAGGCCCCGCTGGCTCTGCCAGGAGGTGGAAGTCACGGGGAGACTCCAAAGCCCCGGGCTCCCTGAGGCTCTGTGACGCGGATGGCACCCCACCCCACAGGTTTTCACAGGCATCTTCACAGCAGAGATGGTACTGAAGCTCATCGCCCTGGACCCCTACGAGTACTTCCAGCAGGGCTGGAACATCTTCGACAGTATCATCGTCACCCTCAGCCTGGTGGAGCTGGGCCTGGCCAACGTGCAGGGACTGTCCGTGCTCCGCTCCTTTCGGCTGGTGCGTGAGGCCCCAGGGCCAGGCTGAGGAGGGGTGGGGTGGGGGTGCCAGGAGGGTCAGAGGAGAGATCCCCAAGAAGCCACTTGTGCTTCTCAGAACACTAGGAACCTCTCTTACTAGAAATGGGGAGAAAGAGAGCACCCCCCCTTATCACAGATGGCTGCCGGGGGCCGAAATGACAGCCCCAGGAGCTGACCCCTAGTGACCTTGGGTGACAGTGGAGCAGGGACCATATTGCAGACCTGAAGCCTGGGACTCAGGAAGCATCAGTAGTGGAACTGGGAGTCCAATTTAGTATCCTGTCCACCACCCTATAGGAGTGCTTCTGTATTTTTTTAACTTCATTAGGGGGCCTTTCGTTCATGCACAAACGTATAGAGTATAATGAACCTCTGTGTACCTGTCACCTACTCCAATGGCCATTAACCTTCTGTCATTCATGTTCCATCCGTCCCCCACTTCGGGGGGGGGGAGGGGAAGTAGGTGAAAGCAACTCCTGACACAATGTCACTTGTAAATACTTCAGTCTGTATCTTTAAGAGATGAGGGACTCTTTCTTTTGAACACATAAAGAGGATGAGGTGATCGGATAGGAGTATTCCCATTTAATAGAGAGGCAGACTGAGGCCTCAGATCACTCATGGGAGAGTTCTTTCTCCTAAAGATGCAGCTCCCTCCGGTTGGGCCGGGGGTCCCTGGGCCTCATTGCCCCCTGCCCTCCCCCTGCCCGGCAGCTGCGTGTCTTTAAGCTGGCCAAGTCGTGGCCAACGCTGAACATGCTCATCAAGATCATCGGCAACTCAGTGGGCGCGCTGGGCAACCTGACGCTGGTGCTGGCCATCATCGTGTTCATCTTTGCCGTCGTGGGCATGCAGCTGTTCGGCAAGAGCTACAAGGAGTGTGTGTGCAAGATCGCCACGGACTGTAGCCTGCCCCGCTGGCACATGTACGACTTCTTCCACTCCTTCCTCATCGTCTTCCGCATCCTGTGCGGGGAGTGGATCGAGACCATGTGGGACTGCATGGAGGTGGCCGGCCAGGCCATGTGCCTCACCGTCTTCCTCATGGTCATGGTCATCGGCAACCTAGTGGTGAGTTACGCCCACTGGGTGGCTCCCCCACCCCAACCCGGGGAAACCCGCGCATATCCTTTTCCTTTATTTTTTTTAAATTTATTTTTGAGAGACAGAGCAAGCAGGGGAAAGGCAGAGAGAGAGGGAAAGAGAATCCCAAGCAGGCTCTGCGCTGGCAGCACAGAGCCCGACATGGGGCTCGAGCTCATGAACTGTGAGGTCATGACCTGAGCCAAAATCAAGAGTCAGACTCTTAACACCCCCCACGCTTTATTTCCTTTAATTGGGCTGTCCTTCAAGGACTTTTTTTCCCCATGTGGTCACACTGTATGAAATCCCTAATACTTGCCTGTGTCCTACCTCTCCCACCCAAGAAGGCAATTTTATATGGTTTAACCCAGTGGCTCTCTAATTTTGACCTGCTTGAGGATCACCTGGGAGTTTCTTAAAACCCAGATGCCTGGCCCCACTCCCGCAGAGTGATTCAGCAGCTCTGAGCCAGGGCCTGGGAATCTGCATTTCTAACAAATGCGGCTGCTGCCGGTGCAGAGACCACACTGTGAATAGTACTGTTGAAACTTAGTGTTTGGGACAAAGTAACATGATAACTGGAGTCAGACCCACGCTCCAGTCCCAGCTCCGTTGTCATCTGTGTGACCTTGAATAAGTTACTGCTCTCTGGTCAGCTGGTTTCTCTGACTTCACATGGAAGAAAAATGGCGGGCACCTCACGGGGAGGCTGCGAGGCTTGACTGTGACAGTGTGCAGGAAGGCGCCACGTAGGGTTGGCACCAGAACTTCTGGGCCTCCTGTCCTTCTCCCACCGGCTCACCCCTCTCTGTTCCTGGAATCACCCTGGAGCAGGGAGAATCCAGAGATGGCATAAACTGCCTCCATCCTGCCACTTTCTGTGGCTCAGGGCTTGGCCTGTGGGGCTGGCACAGGGGAGGAGCTGCAGGAGGCCACGAGGCACAAGGGTGGGGACCGTGACCAACATTTCTGTGGGAGGGCCTGGAAGGCGTGTCTCCTCGTCCTGACACCCACAACTCCTCCCCTAGTCGGGGTGGGTGGTGTTCCTGCCAGGTCTGGCTGCCCCCTGCAGCGGCCGACACTGCCCTGGGCAACCGGGGTAGGAAGCCACACGTCCCCACGTTCCGCAAAGTCTTGAGGAATCCTTGGGCTGCTGGGTCAGCGCTTCTCAGATATCGCTGAGCTCTGTCTGGGGGCAGGGGTAGACCGATGGGGAGGGGTGTCACCTCCACTGGGGAAGAGACCATGGGACGAGGTCCTGAGCCCCCAGGGAGAGCTAGGCAGGAGAACCCAGGCTGGCTGTCGAGGGCTTGCAGAGAGACAGAAGGTGCCCCATCAGAACTTCGAGGCAGGATTGGGGAGGGGGTAGCTGGGTCTGAGAAGTTTGTGAAGGTAAGTTTAAGAGGCTAGGGTGACCAAAAGGGTCTGCTGTGGGTTTCTGTCTGAATGTGTGTAAACTCAAAAACATTCCAAGCCCCTGCTTTGCCACTTACTGACTAGGAGACCTTGAGCAAATTATTTAACCTCTCTCTGGCCTCAGTTTTTCTCATCTGGAAAATGGGGTCGATGATGGTGATGACCTATTTCACAGGATGGTCTGAGTGCTCACCAAAGCGCATGGTCTACAAGGCCAGGGGAGTCCAAACGTTACAGGCCTGTGGGGGAAGAGGGAGTGGTGGTTTAGGTACCCGCCGTTGGCATCACACCCCCAAGTATTAGGCTCCTACCATGTGCCGGTCCCTGCACAAAGGGCTTTACATGCATTATCCCTAATGCTCTCCACAACCCTGGGAGGCAGGTAACGTTGGTGCTGTGCTCCGAGGAGGCACAGCCTGGAACCACACAGCTAGTGTGAAACTGAGCCCAGACTGGAACCTGGGCCTATGTCATGCCAACAACATCAGTAATAGCAGCAGTGGTAAGAATGATGGTGTCAATACCATCAATAACAACGGTGACGACTGACCTCTATTTACATTTGTCTAGCATTCTGAGCGCTTTCTGTGTATCTGTCTAAATGCTCGCCACCGCCCGATGGGGACATGCTGTTTTATCTCTGTCTTGTAGATGGGGAAGCAAAGGCTCAGGGAGGTAAGCTAGGAACCTGCACAGGATTTGAACCCAAGCAGTGTGGCTCCAGAGTCTGGAACCACTGCACTGCCTTTGTGTGCATGTCACTCTCACCCCCACCACACACACATGCACACACATGCACACACACACATGCACACACGCCACTGATACCCTTTTCCAGCCCAGCTCTGTGGCTCTCTCACTCTGCTCAGAGGGAGTGGAGCGGCCCAGGGAGGCGGCACTGTCCCCGCCCACTGCCCCCCCCCCAGCCTCATGGGAGGTGATGTCTGCCAGAGGACACTGCGGCATCCTGCCAGAGAGTGTGGGGACCCATGTCCCCTGCATCATGGCGCTTGAGCACTTCCTCTGGGTTACTGTGAAGAAGAGGAAATGACCGAGGTCATAGGTAACCCACCCCTCAGAGCCCCTGGGGGGAACATGGTGTCCATCCCCCTTCCCTCCAGCCCTCCTCCCCACGCCTTGCCCGAGGCAGCTATTTCTGTCCCAGGAAGGAGCCGTGTGCAAACCCTGCTGACCCAGAGAGCAGCTAATTCCCATCTCAGATGTGTTTCTGGCAACTGGATGCTTCCCCCCGACAAAGGGAAAGAAAGACCAATAAATTTTGGTTGGGGGCAGAAGCAGAAAAGTCTCTAGGGAGTATAGAGATGGGGAGGAATCCCCCTCGCATGTTCTCCCCAAGAGAGTTATATATGTACACACACACACACACACACACACACACACTTTAAAGATATCCTAACATGATTTTTAAGGCAATGATAAAAAGACCTTGGAGGACCTGGTGAAAGCCAGGCAGTGAGAGACACATGGCGAAGTTGGTCAAGGGTGGCAGATGGACATGTACAGGCTCCCCTACTCTTTCGTGTCCACTCACACACCAAGCCCTGACCCAAGGCCCCTGGTACGACCCAGCCCTGCCACCCCAGCTGAACTTCACCTTCCTCCTCATTCCCTGGGGGCGGGGGGATAGAGTGGTGGATGGTAGGGCCACCCCATACTGTGCAACTTCTGAGGTTACCATTCACACTGTAGCCTAAACGAATGATGTCCTCTAAAGATGTGCAATGACTGGAAGCCTGGGTCTAGTCCTGGTTGTGTTGTGTGTCGTAGGGCAAGTCACTCCACCACTCTGGGACTCAGTCTCCTTATTAATAATATGCTGAGCTGGCCTCAGAGTTAACCATAGTCTTCTGTGTACCTTGTACCTTCTGTCATTGCACGCATAACAGCCAACAAGTTTTGAGTGCCTACTGTGTGCTCTATTGATCTTTTAATCCTGACAACAATGCCGGGAAGTGGGCACTGGAATCACCCCCATCATACAGATGAGGAAACCGAGGTACAGAGCAGTGATATGATTTGCTTCAGGACACATATCTAGTAAACTGGGGTTTTACCCCAAGCAGCATGGTTTCAAAGCCTGTGCAGCCCCATCTCTACTGCCATGAAAACCCACTGCATCGTCTTCATGGCACTGATCGAATGTCTGTCTCTACTAGGTTGGAGAGCCACGACACCGCAGTGGGAGAGACTCAGCACATGCCTGTCCCTGAAAAATAAAGCTAGAGACCAGAGGGGTAGACCAGTCGCCTCTTAAGGCCTTCAATAGGAATATGGGAAGAAAATTAGGTGGAGCAGGGAATCCCAAAGAAAGAGAAGGGGGTGAATAACAGTAGGTCAAATGCCCTTCCCAGAGCAATAGGGTACAGGGATATGAACACCAGGGAGCACAGCCTCTATTAACAGACAGGAAAAAGGGGTGCCTGGGTGGCTCAGGCAGTTAAGTGTCTGACTTTGGCTCAGGTCATGATCTTGCGGTTCACAGGTTCAAGCCCTGTGCTGGGCTCTGTGCTGACAGCTGGGAGCCTGGAACCTGCTTCGGATTCTCTGCCCCTCCACCACCCGCACTCTGTCTCTCTGACTCTCTGTCTCTCAAAAGTAAATAAACATTAAAAATAAATAAATAAATAAATAAATAAATAAACCAGACAGAAAAAAGAAGGCTCAACAGATTCAGGGTCTCAATAAGTCCTGGAAACTCAGAGACATGAGCTCTGTTCTTTGTTCTGCATTCCCCAGCAGTGGAGTTAGAAGACAGGATCATGGAAAGAGTCCCTGTCACCCAGTGGGCCTCCCCAAATCCTGCCTCTGCCATGGTCTTACGGAATCCTATCGTGCGCCTAAGCCTCAGTTCCCTTATCTACAAAGCGGGGTGATAGTAACACTCCTCACTTCCCCAAGCAGCTGTGAGAATCCCATTAGGTAATATTCTTTTAAACGCCCAGCATGTGGCCGTTCTGATCTGGAGGCCTGAGGCCCCTCAGGCTGGCCGAAGGCGGCACCCTCACGGGCCCAGGGGTTGAGCTGAGCTTCCTCCAACCTCTGCCCCCCAGGTCCTGAACCTCTTCTTGGCGCTGCTGCTCAGCTCCTTCAGCGCCGACAGCCTGGCAGCCTCAGATGAGGACGGCGAGATGAACAACCTGCAGATCGCCATTGGGCGCATCAAGTGGGGCATCGGCTTTGCCAAAGCCTTTCTCCTGGGGCTGCTGCGCGGCAAGATCCTGAGCCCCAAGGAAATCATGCTCAGCCTCGGGGGGCCCGAGGAGGCCGGGGCGGCAGAGGAGGCTGGGGAGAGTGCCTCAGAGGATGAGAAGAAGGAGCCGCCGCCCGAGGAGGATGACAAGGACCTGAAGAAGGACAATCACATCCTGAGCCACGTGGGCCTGGTGGACGGCTCTCCCCCCAGCATTGAGCTGGATCACCTCAACTTCATCAACAACCCCTACCTGACCATTCACGTGCCCATCGCTTCCGAGGAGTCCGACCTGGAGATGCCCACAGAGGAGGACACTGACACTTTCTCAGAGCCTGAGGATGGCAAGGTAAGCCCATCACGGGGCCTGGCTTGACGGGGTCAGGGGTGAGATAGATATGGCTTCAAACTTTGTGTGACCTTGGACAAGTCCCAACTCTTCTCTGAGCCTCACTTTCTCCATCTGTAAAATGAGGGTAATGGCACCTACCTCGGCGAGCATTTGGTGAGATGCTGTGTATAAAGCACATGGTACGCTCTCTGTGCCTGGTGACTGCTGTTACTGCTGTCAATATGGTGATTCTGATGGGCCCTGACTGTCCTTCCCTAGTGTCCCTTCGTTCCGCAATGCCACCTGGGCCCCATCTCACCAGCAGGTGGTGCTCTTGGACAGGCTGTTCTTACCTGTGACACCTTAGCTCCAGGATTGGGATCCCAGAGGCCTCTCTCAATCCCCCTCTGGGCTTGAAGTCCTTGCCATTATCATGTGTTTCTGTTTAGTCCCCACTGGGGCTAGTCCCAATCTCCCAGTGGGGGCTAAAGTGCTGAGTCTGGGGTCTGAGGGGTGGAGGGGGTTGGGGGCCAATCAGGTTGGGTATAAGGAGAGCAGAGGGCTGGGCACAGCCTCAGCAGGAGCCTTGACCCACCCACCCAAGAGATGCCCCTTCCTCCTGCCCCTCCCCTGCAGGGGTGACAGAGGGACTGGTAGTCATGCCCCAGAAGCTCAGGCTGAGGCTAGGGCCTTGCCTGGACCTCCCCGGGGAGCTGGTTCTGAGCCCCCAGGCTTCCCCTCGCCTGGCAGGGGAAGGGCTAGCAGATCAGCTAGGGCAGAGCCCCCTGCCCACCCCCACCCTATCGGCCTTGGGCCTGGCTGGGTACTGGACCCTGAAAGAACTTGGCCCTAAAAGCTCTTGACTCCTTATTCCCCCTAAATATGTGGCATGCTGACTTACCAGGGGGCCGTATGCCTGCCAAGCTATAAATACCCAGGGAAATGTGGCACCAACCTCGGTATGAGGAGCGGGGGTGGGGGAGTGCTGGAGAGCTTGGAGGGCCAAGGCTCTGGGGACTCTGAGAGGGGCAAGCATGGCTCCAAGGGGGATTGTGGCAGCTGGGACACACAGGCAGGACAAATGACTCAGTGCGTGAACTAATGTCTGCCTCAGTTTCTCTTTCTGTCAACTGGGCACAAGGACCTCTGTAATTTTCTGGTCACCATTCTGGATCCAGAACTGCCCCCCAAGCTGCCTGCAGGGGCCTTCAGAGGCCTCACCTCCAGCCATGAAGGGGTCGCCTTGATGAGGGAGCCTAGGGCTAGGAGCCTGGCCTGGGACAGTGCCAGCAGGATGTGGCAGAGCCCTGGCCAGGCCAGAGCACCAGCCTCCCCACCCCCCACTCCCACCCCCAGGTTCCTTTGGCCCCAGGCTGGAGCTTCAGCTGAGGAGAGTTTTCCTTTCTTTCTGGATTCCTCAGCCCAACAGACCCTGGGAATGGGAAGCCTTAGACCTTCACACCTGCAGGCTGTGGCAGCCCCAGTGCCATCCCGGCCCCTTTCTTGCTCCCTCAAAAGTCCCTTCAGGCCTCTCAGTCCTCTACTATCCCACCCTGTGCCTCCTAGGACCCCCAGCCTGGCTCAGCCACCCCCCCGGCCTGCTTGTCTCCAGCCTCCTCCCTTACCTGAGGCCCTCCCCTGCCTCCTTGTGCCTTCACCATCCCTTCCCAGGCCTCAGCCCTGCCCTGATCCACATCTGAGTGCCATGGTCACTGTGGTTCTTCTGCAAGGGCCGCAGTGCTGGCTCTATAATCCAGGGTTGAGTGAATGAATGAATGAAAGAATGATGAATGAATGAGTAGGTCTGCTCCACCCCCTCTTTCTCCTCTGCCTCCTGGTCTCCCATCCTGACCTCCTCCGCGCACCTGGTGGGAGGACCCAGGGGTCATGTGACCCTGTGGCCCCTGCAGCAGCCACCGCAGCCCCTCGATGGGAACTCCTCCGTCTGCAGCACCGCCGACTATAAGCCCCCCGAGGAAGACCCCGAGGAGCAGGCTGAAGAGAACCCTGAAGGGGAGCAGCCTGAGGAGTGCTTCACAGAGGGTGAGGACAAGCCTGTGTGCATGCACCCCCCACCTCACCTGGTGCCTCCCCCAGCCCGGCAGCCCCTGGAAGGGACAGGCCATGCCAGGGGCCTGGGGCGGGGGGGGGGGGGTGGTGGACAACAGCCCTGGCCCGGCCACAGCCCATTGTGCCCTTGAGGACATCTCAGGATCCTGTGCATCACGGAAACCATGCAGAGCCTTCCCCCCCCCCCACACCTGATGCTGCCTGTTCTGACACACCCCAGAGGGAATACAACCCCAAGGAGGGGTGTCAGAGCCTGGGATGCCTCCCAGCCCCTGATCCCCTGAACCTCAAGTACACGCAGCCCCTGAGGACTGCCTTGCAGAATCTCCACAGGGCTCTGAGTGTGACCCAGCCCAAAGCAAGTGCCTGGGAATGGGTGCTTTAAGACCGGTCTCCTCCTTGGCCTCATCCGGGGAGAGGCCTGCCCAGCCCTTCAGGAGATAGCCCTGCAGAAACACTGGGGCTGGGCTGGGCAGCCTAAGGCTGCTTGGGAGAGGCGGAGAAGATGAGGACGGCTGCACCTGGGAAGGTGGTGGGAACACGCTGATTGTGCGTCCAGAGGCCGCCCCCAGTCCTGTGACATGGCGCCCTTGCCCCCTTCCCTCCCCCAGCCTGTGTGCAACGCTGCCCTTTCCTCTACGTGGACATCTCCCAGGGCCGCGGGAAGATGTGGTGGACCCTCCGCAGGGCCTGCTTCAAGATCGTCGAGCATAACTGGTTCGAGACCTTCATTGTCTTCATGATCCTGCTCAGCAGCGGGGCCTTGGTAGGCACGGCCCTGGGGACGGGCATGGGCAGAGGACCTCCCAGGGCTCCCTCCTTTCCACACCGTGGGAGGGACGAGACCTGGGCAGTCTGGGACCCAGAGAATCCTCAAATGACCTACCTGTGGTTGCAGGATATGAGGTAGAATGTGTGAATTTTCTTATAGCGACAGATGGGGTCCAGCTCCGGTGCACCCCCAGCAACAGGTGCCAGCCAGCGCAGAGGCGGGAAGGCCCTGGGAATGTTGAGGTGGGGGGAGGGGGCCAGGGTTGAAGATGTGGCACTGTGAAGTCCCTCCGAGCAGATGACTGAGTGTTGCCCCTGGGGAAGGGGAGCTGAAGGGCTTCTCCCCGTGGGAGAGCTCACTTGCCCCCACGGTGGGCCCGGGGAGTCTGCGAGAAGCCAGCAGCCTGCCCCTGGCCTGGCCCCCAGTGCTGCTGGGAGGCAGCAGCATAGGGCAGATTTGGGGGGGGGCGTGGCTGTTGCCCCAGCCTCCCGCCCCGGCCACCCCTGGCTGTGCTGGTGCCCCCAGGCCTTCGAGGACATTTACATCGAGCAGCGGCGGACCATCCGCACCATCTTGGAGTATGCCGACAAGGTTTTCACCTACATCTTCATCCTGGAAATGCTGCTCAAGTGGGTGGCCTACGGCTTCAAGGTGTACTTCACCAATGCCTGGTGCTGGCTTGACTTCCTCATTGTGGATGTGAGTGTGCCCCCCACCCCCCAGCCCCGCGGCCAGATCCAGAAGCATTCCTGTGGCCAAGGACCTTAGGGAGCCCTGACTCTGAGGCCCTGCACCTCCTGATCACCCCACCCTCCCTTTGCAGGTCTCCATCATCAGCCTGGTGGCCAACTGGCTGGGCTACTCGGAGCTGGGACCCATCAAATCCCTGAGGACGCTGCGGGCCCTGCGTCCCCTGAGGGCGCTGTCCCGATTTGAGGGCATGAGGGTGGGTACTGAGGGGGACTCTGAGTAGGCTAGGGATCGGGGGAGCAGCCAGTGCAGGGCAAGGTGCAGGGGGCGCAGGTCTATACTCCAGCCACGACTGGGGAAGGAGAGGCCTTGGGCTCTGGGCTCTGCTGAAGGCCAGACTTGAGGGCCCCCAGACATCCCACACCACCCAAGTGCCCCTCCGTAGCTTATCTCTGCCATCACTGGGAGGCAGCAGAGACTGCATCAGCTCCCAGGAGGGGCCATGAGGGCACCGAGGCCTGAGAGAAGAAGGAAAG
Source organism: Lynx rufus (assembly GCF_022079265.1). Lineage (NCBI taxonomy): Eukaryota > Metazoa > Chordata > Mammalia > Carnivora > Felidae > Lynx > Lynx rufus. Next base: position 38,744,339 of record NW_025814832.1, read on the forward strand.
CAGGTCTGGGGTGGACAGGTGTCCCTCCCAGCCTCAGACTGGGGCCTGCCAGGGCTCTGAGACCTGGATGAGCCGGCAGGTACTTGTGCCTGCCCGTCCTTCCCTCAGGCCCTTGAGAATAGAAGTGACAGTAAATACAGGGTTTGGCCAAGACAAATGGGATTTCCCCAGCCAAGAGAGGTCTGTTGGGAATAAAACCCACTCAGAGGGACAAACTTCTGTGAAGCAGCTGGTTGTAGGCCAGCAGTGCACTCAGCCCGAGTGACTCCCTCCTGTTCATGCAAGGGGCTGGCCAATGCTGGACACCTCCCCAACCACCCCCCACCCCACCAAAACCAGGGACACTTTCCCACCGAGGGGAAATGGCCTGCCCATGGCCATGCAGCCAAGAATAGAGCTACCCCAGGCATCACCAGGTTTGTGCCACCTACTCTATCTGGAGGTCCTAAAGAGCCTCTCCTTGAAAAAGGACAGCTCTCAGATTTAGCCCAGCCTGACATAGTGAGGTTGGCCTGTGTGGCCAGCCCTGGCCACAGGGCTCCAGTCTCAGGTTCCTTCTGCTCTGAAGACCCCAGTGGCTTCTTTTCTGTGTCTGTGTCTCTAATGCTATGAGCAGATGAGCAGGGGGCCGGGTCACGGGGGCTGAGTTTCCTATGGGGGCTGAGGAAGGAGTGTTTGTCTCCTGCCTAGTGACCCGTGGCCAGGCTGCTTCCAGAGAAGCCTAGTGCCCTGACTCTGGGCTGATGGCTCCAGCCAAGCAGAGAGCCCTCTTCAACCACTAGGCCAGCAGCACCCCCAACCCTACTCTTCAGTTCCCCATCACCCACCCCCACCCCCAACATACAGCCCAGCAGACTTCTCCCCCTGGCCTGGCTCAGATCAACCCTCCTCCAGGAAGCTGTCCCTGAATAACAATGCCCAGCCCTGTCTGGTCCCCTTGTTAGTGTAGGTGGAGGGCCCTGTCCTAAAGGGGACTGGGTGAAGACCTGGCAATGACCCCTTCCCCCGGCCCCCCAGGTGGTGGTGAATGCCCTCTTGGGAGCCATCCCCTCCATCATGAACGTGCTGCTTGTCTGCCTCATCTTCTGGCTCATCTTCAGCATCATGGGCGTCAACCTGTTTGCCGGCAAGTTCTACTACTGCATCAATACCACCACCTCTGAGAGGTTTGACGTCTCTGAGGTCAACAACAAGTCTGAGTGTGAGAGCCTGATGCACACGGGCCAGGTCCGCTGGCTCAACGTCAAGGTCAACTATGACAATGTGGGTCTAGGCTACCTCTCCCTCCTGCAGGTGGTGAGTGTAACCTGCTGCCCTTGCATGAAACTGGCATGGAGGTGCTCCTAGACTGTCATTGTCCCTAAGCCCACTGCTCCTTGTTAGGAGGCCGCCCACCCTGCTTCTGGTGCTATGGGACCCTGACGTACTATCTAGACCACTCTGGTCTCTATTTGATGCCTGCCCCTTGGGGCTCTGGGGAGGACCAGACAGGGGTGAGGAGGGAGACTTATGGATGGTGGAAACAGGAAGCAGCCCCTCCCCTCACGCCCAACCACACTCTCACAGGCCACCTTCAAGGGCTGGATGGACATCATGTATGCAGCTGTGGACTCCCGGGAGGTGAGTGGGGCTCCCTGAGGTATGGCTGGTGAGCCAGCCAGGGAAGAGGACTCAGACCAGACACACACAACGGCACATTCTGCCCATCCCCACCCCCGTGCCGCCTCCTCAGGAGCCCCCAAACTCAGCAGCCTGGGGGGGGGGGTGGAAGGGTCCACCCCTGGGCCCCAGGCCCTTCCTGCCCACAGTGAGATGGGAAGCAAGGGGCAGCCAGCATGTCCCCCCAGACCTCCCCATTCCATCCCGTCCTGTCCTGTGGACTCTGCAGAAGGAGGAACAGCCACAGTATGAGGTGAACATCTACATGTACCTCTATTTTGTCATCTTCATCATCTTCGGGTCCTTCTTCACCCTCAACCTCTTTATTGGCGTCATCATCGACAACTTCAACCAGCAGAAGAAGAAGATGAGTATCCAGCCCGGCCATCCCGGGGCTCCGTCCTCCCTCCCTCTGCTCACCCGTCCCTTCATATATTCACTCATGCCACCTCAGCACCTGCTGTGCTGTGGCTGGCCGCGTGATTGGGGCAGCAAGCCTGGGTTCACATCCTACCCAGCGACTTTGAACAAGTGATTTGACCTCGAAGAACCTTATTTAAAAATGAGGTTGATGCTACCTGCCTGGCTAGGCCATTCAGAGGACCCAACACGATACTGATGGAGAGCATCTGACCCAAAACAAGCTATGGGGCAGCGCTGATCCTCTCCCCTCTGTCACCTCACTCCCCTCCCTCCCTTCTCCAGACCCCTTAGTCCCCCTTCACTTCTTCCCTCAGCCCCCATCTCTGGCCCCTCCAGGTCCCCCTCCTGGCGTGGGGGTTGCTTTAAGGGTGGTACCTGAGGTAGGGAGGTCCTGGAGGCAGAGAAGAGGGACCTCCAACCTTACAGGCCCCATCTCATTATACTTTGGAGGGAAAGACATCTTCATGACGGAGGAACAGAAGAAATACTATAATGCCATGAAGAAGCTTGGCTCCAAGAAGCCTCAGAAGCCAATTCCCCGGCCCCAGGTACCAGCCTTCTGAGCCCCTCCTCTGGCAGCCTCTATGAACCAATGAGGGCAAAATGCAGGCTGCACTCTGCCCACCAGGCTGTGTCGCTGGTGTGAGGCCGGGTCCACCTGCAGGGAAGCTGGGGTCACCAGCCAGGAGGAATGGGGCCTCTTTATAACTGCACAGAGGCACCGCGTGCGGGAGCGGCAGTCACTGCTTTACCCCTCACTTGGCCCTGCACAGCCCCCCAGTGTCCGCCCACCCCTCCAGCTGGTGGCCTCAGGGGCAAGGGCCCCTAGAAGTGGGAGGAAGAGGACCCTCCTGAGTGAGCAGTGACTTTGGGAGAAGGATGGGAGGTTGCTGGGGGACCTTTATGGGAGGAACGGTCCTAGAGTGAGGAAGATACCCACAGACCCCACAGGATGATCTGTTCTGAGGGATCCCAGCCCCCCACTGCCCTGGCCGACTCTGCCACAAGCCCTGACACACCTCTTCTCCTCTTCTCTCTCTCTCTCTCTCTCTCTCTGTCTCTCTGTCATGCTGTTGTGTCATCTTGTGTCTCCCTCCTGTCCACATCCTGTGTGGGTCCTTACCACTGCCCCCCCACATCCACCCACGTGCACCCCTGCACTCCTACCCATGCTGCAGAACAAGATCCAGGGCATGGTGTATGACTGCGTGACTAAGCAGGTGTTCGACATCACGATCATGATCCTCATCTGCCTCAACATGGTCACCATGATGGTGGAGACAGACGACCAGAGCCAGCTCAAAGTGGACATCCTGTACAACATCAACATGGTCTTCATCATCATCTTCACCGGGGAGTGTGTGCTCAAGATGCTCGCCCTGCGCCAGTACTATTTCACCGTCGGCTGGAACATCTTCGACTTTGTGGTTGTCATCCTGTCCATTGTGGGTGAGCGGGGCCAGGCCGGGCTGAGTCATCCAGGAGGACCGGGTGCTCCCGTTCTCGTGCACCTGCTCGTGCACCTGGAAAGCTCACACACACACTTACACCCACACGTGTGTCCATGCACCTGGCATTCACAAAGGCACCCAGGGTGGGCTCACGGGCAGTCCGTCACCTGCACACACGTGAATGCACAGCTAGAAACATTTACCTGACCGGTAGATGCACACTCAGGTGCCCATGTGCTAAGTGGAAGACATAAGATCGTGCCAGTATCCATACACACAGGGGAAGTGCGCAGACGTGTGTGTAATTATGATAGCAACTAGCTACCATTTATTGATCACTTACTACGCACCTGACACTGTGCTATCCTGGGAGGCAGGTTCTGTTGCCGCGTCTGCTTTACAGATGAGGAAACTGAGTCACAAACAAGTTAAATGTCATGCCCAGAGTCACACACAGAGCTGTCCTCCCTTTCTGTCTCATCTGTGGCATGTGCAAATAGCCTTGGGAGTCAGCCGTACCCTCACCCCATCACCTTGGGCATATCCCACCCCCATCTAGCTGTGTCAGGGCAGAGATGTAGCCCCTGGCCCCAGGGCCCTGGAAGAGCCCGGCCTAATGGGTCAGGCCATTCGGGCCATGCTTCTACCTCTCCCTTCTGGGGAAGAGCACACCAGGCTAGGCCCCCTTGAGCCCTGCATGCCCCCCACTCCCTGACCCAGCCTCCTACCCAAGGGCAGTGGTCCTCACCACTTCCTCCCTGCAGGACTCGCGCTCTCCGATCTGATCCAGAAATACTTCGTGTCACCCACACTGTTCCGAGTGATCCGCCTGGCGCGGATCGGGCGTGTCCTGCGGCTGATCCGCGGGGCCAAGGGCATCCGGACTCTGCTCTTTGCCCTCATGATGTCCCTGCCTGCCCTCTTCAACATCGGCCTCCTCCTCTTCCTGGTCATGTTTATCTACTCCATCTTCGGCATGTCCAACTTTGCCTATGTCAAGAAGGAGTCGGGCATCGATGACATGTTCAACTTTGAGACCTTTGGCAACAGCATCATCTGCCTCTTCGAGATCACCACGTCGGCTGGCTGGGATGGGCTCCTCAACCCCATCCTCAACAGCGGGCCCCCTGACTGTGACCCTACACTCGAAAACCCGGGCACCAGTGTCAGGGGCGACTGTGGCAACCCCTCCATCGGCATCTGCTTCTTCTGCAGCTACATCATCATCTCCTTCCTCATCGTGGTCAACATGTACATTGCCATCATCCTGGAGAACTTCAATGTGGCCACTGAGGAGAGCAGCGAGCCCCTTGGCGAGGACGACTTTGAGATGTTCTACGAAACGTGGGAGAAGTTTGACCCTGACGCCACGCAGTTCATTGCCTACAGCCGCCTCTCTGACTTTGTGGACACCCTGCAGGAGCCACTGAGAATCGCCAAGCCCAACAAGATCAAGCTCATCACGCTGGACCTGCCCATGGTGCCAGGGGACAAGATCCACTGCCTGGACATCCTCTTTGCCCTCACCAAGGAAGTCCTAGGTGACTCTGGGGAAATGGACGCCCTCAAGGAGACCATGGAGGAGAAGTTCATGGCAGCCAACCCCTCCAAAGTCTCCTATGAGCCCATCACCACCACCCTCAAGAGGAAGCATGAGGAGGTGTGTGCCATCAAGATCCAGAGGGCCTACCGCCGGCACCTGCTCCAGCGCACCGTGAAGCAGGCATCCTACATGTACCGCCACAGCCAGGATGGCAGGGGGGATGGGGGTCCTGAGAAGGAGGGCCTGATCGCCAACACCATGAGCAAGATGTATGGCCACGAGAATGGGAACAGCAGTGTGCAGAGCACAGGTGAGGAAAAGGGCTCAACAGGGGACTCTGGACCTTCCATAGGACTCACACCCATCAGCCCCTCAGACGCTGCCCTCCCTCCTTCCCCATCCCCAGGGCAGACAGTGCGCCCGGGGGTCAAGGAATCTCTCGTCTAGGCAGTAACGAGGTGGCCAGCTGAGCCTGGCACAGCCCCAAAGCTCCCTCATGGTGCCTGCTCACTGAGGGAGCAGGGCTTTGAGTCTGCGACTGATCGGCTCTCTGTTGGGGACAGGATCTGGTTACACTGGGGCTGACACCCAGGCCATGGAAAATGGGAATTGCACTCAGAGGCTCCACACTGGGCCTGAGGCCCCAGCTTCCATGATTTCTCATTTCAAGTTGTCCTCACCTCCTCATGGGCCCTGCTGCCTCTCCTCTTGGGGGGAGGTCAGAACACCAGAATCTCTGCCCCCCACGTTGGGGAGGAGCCAGCCTACGATGGATGGGTTAGCTGCCCTCCTGCCACCAGAGTCTTAAGGGCTATAGGCCTCTCCTCAGGAAGTGGCTCAGCCCCCCCCCCCGACCCCTCCTGGATAAAGATATATTTTAAAGATTTTATTTTTAAGTAATCTCCACACCTCACGTGGGGCTCGAACTCACAACTCCGAGATCAAGAGTCGCAGGCTCCACTGACTGAGCCAGCCAGGCACTCCCTGGATAAAGATGTCTTAACCTCAGTGAGAGTGGACACCTGACCCCAGGGGCCTACCAGCCCGCCCCCCAGCTGGGACATAGCTTCATCCTGCCAGCTCATGGATTCCCTGGAGAAGGGAAACGTCACTGGTCCAGAAATGTCTCCCCAAGTCTGATTGGCCCCTGGATCCTAATGCATCTGGCTGGGGTTGTGGCCCCTGAAACCATTTCCTGCTTTGTCCATTGTGCAGGCCCCTGGCTCCCCTGGCTGGCCCCTAGGGGAAGAGCGGACGGAGGGTTCCACTTGAGAATTGTCTTTTTCTAGGAAGCATGGATGGCTGGGATAGGTTGGGTGTTGTCAGCTGCATCACTGCACTGGAGGCTTTCTTGGCCTGAACACCCAGACCTGGGGCGGGGCAGGGACCCTGGAGCTCCGGAGGTAGATTTCTGTTCCCTCCCTCCCTTCTTCACTCTTCCATTAGTGCCACAGGGCTCTTTGTGGCCTCACCAAGCCCTGAGATGCCCTCATCCCCCACCACATCTCTCTTTTCCTTCCTCCTCATCCTCTTCTTCCCCATCCTCAAAGTGATCCTAAGAGTGTTGTCGTTGCTCCCGTGTTAGAGATTTCAACACTGGGACATGCACAGCTCTCCTGGCTCAGGCCCAACCTTCCAACTTCCATTTTTGTTGGCACCACTGATCCGGGCATGGCAGAACCAGCCAGGCCCCTGCTGGCTCCCGGAGCTCAGAGGAGGCAGGGAGACACCTGCACAGGTGTCATTGGATTTATTCACTTGTGTGTGTGCCTTGTGTCTGCCTCACACCTATGTGTACAGCTGTGCGTGTGCGTTCAAGTACGTGAAGTGCTACGTCCTGTCTCTGCAAGTGTGTACCTTGTCAGCGTGCCCCTGTAGTCTGACTGGTGTGTGTGTGTCTGTCTCCTGTGCAGGCCTGTTGGTGTGGTGTGCCTGTGCTATATGTGGATAAGTGTGAACGTGTGTGGGCAGGTTTGCACGTTGAGTCCCTGTTGACCTTAAGTTCCTCTTCTCTTTCTTCTTGTTTCTTGTGAACAGTTTGATTAAAACTCAGGAAGCAGCAAAACCTCCAAAACAATGTGTGTGTGTGTGTGTGCGCGCGCGCGCGCGCATGCACGCTCGTGCGTTCCCGTGGCTGGAGCCTTCCTTTCTGTCTGCCCTGCTCGCTGGCCTCCTTGCCACCCGCTCTCCCTTCCTCCTAGTCTCTTTATCACACCCATTTGTCCCAGCCCTGCTCCCTGTCTCTTGCCTGTGTCCTCTGTGGAAGGAGGCCCCACTCCTTCCATCTTCCTGCACAAGTTCTGTCTCTTCCTGCAGAAGGTGAATCCTACAGAGGGCAGCCTCCTCCCTGACCAGCACCCTGCCCATGCCCCTTCCCTCCTCAGGCCCCAAACTAGGGTGGCCCCAAGAGCCTCAGCATCTGTTGGACGGGATACTTGCCATTGGACTGCATCCAGATTGCAGAGCCTCCCCTGCCCGTGGCCCCCTCCCCCACATGTCCACATCCATTCCCACTCTGGGTGGGAACAGGCCCAAGCCAGGCTGGCAGGCAGGCTCCTTTGTACAGTTCTTATAATAAACCTCCCCCTGGTGCCTCTCACGTGCGAGCTTCTTCCTTCCGCACCTCCGCATGTGGACACTGACAGGGTCTGAGGGCTGCAAGGACAAGAAGGGCTGGTGGGGATTGAAGCCAAATGAGGAAGGCTCGGGGAGCCTCAGGGTGGGGAGAGGGCCCCAATTCCCCCTCTGGCCCAGTCCAGCTCTTTCTTGCCCCCCTCCAAAAGGAGGCTTGGACTCTGAAAATTAAGAAAGGGGAACCTCACTAAAATGGAGTCGTGAGGTTCAGCAGAGGAAGCGCTCAGGCTCCACCACTCATCATCAATGTAGACCCAACAGAGATGACCTTGCAGGTGGACACCAATTTACTATCGCTGAAGCTGAGAAGAAAAGCTTTCCTCCTGCCCTGGCAACAGCCCAGCCAATGAGAGACACTCACAGCTCAGCCAATGAGAAGCCACCATACTTCCAGCTCCCACTTCACACCAATGGACTTTTGTTTACAACAGCCTTCCCAAGTTCCCCCTTTCCTCTGTAAAGGAGCGCGTCCTCTCCTTTGTGGACATGCCCGCGGTTTTGCCTTCCTTGCTTGTTTGGCATTGCAATTTTCTGCCATTCCGGAATCAACCTGTCTTTTGCTGGTAAAATACCTGGCAGTTTTATTTTTAAGGTTACAACTCCTCTTAGCTGGAGTCCAAGAGGCCAGGTAAGGTCATGGGTCGTGGCCCTCCACCCCTAACAGCACCACGCTCCCTCTCCCCACCCGTGATGGTGCCCAGGAAATGGTATTGGGACCCAGTGGCCCGAGTCCCTCCTCTCTGGACCCTTCACTTCTCTGTGCGCCACCCCCCCACCCCCGCCAAAGGCCCAGAGGTGCCTGAGGGACATATGGTGTGACCCCTCCCTCTCCTCAGAGATACTACCCCCCTAAAGACCCTGTCTCTGAACCCTGACCTCAGAGAGCCCAGGGTCCCTATGGACCTGTGACAATGAGTAATATATGATGTAGTGAGGTGAGTCCACAGTCCTGGTGGGTGAAATATAATTTCATATATAATTTTGTTTTCTACAACTTGATTTCTGATTCCCAGGGCTGTATGTGTTCAAACTAGTAAACACTCCTTTACAAGATTCCTGCACCCCCTTTTCCTGGGTCCTGAGGTTACGTGGCATCACAGGCCACCCTGACATCCCTCAGCCGTCTTCCTGAGGCCCCTTCCCACCTTGCTGTTCTCTTTGCGTGGGGAGAGGGGCTCAGCATCCCTGCAGGGTCCTGAGCCCCCCACCAGGGTGCTGACCTCCCTCCGTGAGGTGGGGGTGGGGCTCCTTCTCACTGTAAGTTTCTGCAAACCGTGCCTGGGGCTCTGTCCGGCTCCAAGGACAGGAGATCTCGCGCAGTGCCCTGACCCACCCTTCCCCTGAGCCTTGAATAGTGGAGGAAAAGAGGCAAAATACTGGATGAAAAACATAAGCTAAAATTTCAAAATCATCCAGTTTGGAGAGCCAGTTATCAGTGCTACTCCCCACCTTCCTGAAGGTAAACTGTGCTCCCAGATTTCTCACCAAATGCTCAGATACTGGATTCCCTTCCACGCTTATGATGGCCCCGAAGTGAAGAATGGATTATTACGATTACTTCTGTCTTACACGAATGAGGAAACTTGGGCTCTGAGGGTTAAGAATGGGTGTTGCGTAACTGGGGTGCTGTTGGCATGTGGAGCAAGAAATCTGCTTTGTGAGACACTGTCCCTCCCGCTGCAGGGAATTCAGCACCCCTGGTCCGTGAAGGCCAGTGGTGCCCATTGGTCACTGCGACCACTGAAACGGTCCCAGTGCCTTTCCGAATGCTCCCGTGGGGGGCGGGGGGAGGGGGCAGGATCACCCCTTGTTGAGAAGCACCAGGGAACGTGGGGCGGCTTTCTACCTGGTACACGGCAGGGCCGGGAATCAAACCTTCTTAGCCAGCAGGCCTCCTCCACAAAACAGCCAGCGGAACAGAGCCAGGAAGAGTGGGCCGAGGGGAGGGCAGAACTCTGAACCCCTCCTTCCAAACTGAGGTTGTGTCCTCTCCCACCCTTCCCAGGGTTGCTGGGGGCGGGGGGGTCCCTGACCTCTTGCCTCCTCAAACTCCTAAGCCCCTCGTCCCCTCTCCGCATGCCCCCATCTCTTGTCTTGATGCTGTCTTCCTGGAAAGGTGAAGTGGGGGCTGCCAGATGTTAGGGTCTTTTGCAGCCCAGGGAAGCCGGGGACAGAGGCAGGAGTGGGCTTATAAGGCCTCCTGTTCCAGGAAAGAAAAGACGTCACTAGCCCCAGACAGAACTCTGTACTGTTGTCACCAGAGAGGGAACAGCACGGCCCCAACTGTGACAAATAACCCCGAAGGCGCAGGGGGCGGGTGGAGGGGGGCACGGCTTCCACCCGCTCCTGAAAACGGATCCCCGCCCGGCATGAATGGGAATGAAGTCCAAAGGACACATCTGCATCCTTGCGCACGGGGGGACGTGGATGTGTGGATGTGTTTGCAAGATGCCAACTGCCCCCAGCCTCCATCCCCCCTGAGGCCACCCTGGGCCCCGGGACCAGCTCCTGAGCAGGGCCCTCACCACACAGCCCAGGCAACACACCCGTTTGAGCATACACCCGTGCGCACACACAGGTGTGTACCCCAAGCCTTCCCCCATTAGCTTCCCAACGTCGGGGGGACACTAGCTCCAAAGCTAACCAAGGCCTCCATTATGAGGAGGTACTTTACTAAATGCAAAGACCCCTGGATTCCCCCCCTCCCCATTCCTCTGGAGGGTCTCCAACCACCGCCACCAGCACAAGGGGACTGTGGTCCCCAGGCTGACCTCAGGTGATGTTTATATTCCTGGGCTGTTTGTTCTGCGAACTGAACATCTGACACCTTTTCAGAGAAATGTTTTTTTTCATCTGGAACATCTGGGAACAGCAAGAACATCTGGGACTGCCAGGAACGAGCTGTACCTCGGATGAAAACTTAACTCTCCAGTCCCCATTTTCTGGTCCTGGCTGGCACTCCTTGGGTGTAGCCCCTACTAGGGGCCTATGCCCACCGGGACTAAGGGGGTACCACCCAGATCCCTGCCTTTCTCATTGTCAACCCTGGCGTGGGAGGCAGCTCCACATCTCTCTAAACCCAAACAGATTCACCAGTAACATAGGCTGTTGGAAAAATGGAAGGTGGTGGGGAGAACGAGATGTAGACAGCGGACACATAGAATTCAGCATCTTTCTTCCTCTCCTGAAACGGGGAGGTCGGGCGGCGGGGCAGAGAAGGAATGGGGGGACAGGAGAGAAAAAGGAGGAGACATAAAACTCAGAATGGGCTCAGCTGCGGGACTGAGGTATGCAAGTCTGCCATGTGTGGCCGTGCAGGTTGTGCACTGCACGAGGGCCACCCTGGCCCCCAAGGGGCAAAAGTTGTGTATGACCCAGGGATTGGGGCACAAAACTGAACTTAGTTCCAGAACACTATGGTTTCATCCACCACTCTACTGACTGGCAAGATAAAGCCAGAGAGCCTCTTAGTTTCAGAATCTGAAGATTCCCCAGCACTAGCCTCCTGTCCCCCTGCCCAAGACCCGAGAGCTATGGACAAATCCCTGGGAGTCCCTTGATTAGCTGAGTTGTAGGTTTTTTCTAAGCTGTCTCTACCTACCTAAGTTCACCCCCTTTTGGAGAACAAATTCTCTCACCAGGTGAGGAAGGGAGGCCTCTTGCCAGGGTCTGGACCATGTCTTGTCCCAGGTGGCTGTCACACCTGGCTCTTGCTCAAGAACCTCTGTGGCTCCCTTCCTCCACAGGGTCAAATCTACGTCAACCCCCAACATGGCTGCCTGCACTCCAGCCAAGAGGCTGCACTCTGGGCCTCTCCAGGTGCCGGGCCTGGGCCCACAGCTGCCCCCCACACCCCTGTACCATCCTCCCTTGGTGCCTCTCTTCCTGCAGAGCGCAGGTTGAGCCCGAGCCAAGGAGCTGTGCTCACACTCACCCACAGGACCCATGTGTACTCAGCTAAGTGCCTGGGAATCTGAACTGTACAATAGGAGGCCAGGGGACTCCAGGACATGACCATCAGTGGGGTGGGGACAAGGGGAGGGACGCACAAGCTACCCTCAGAAGACTGAGGGGCTCCTGCCTCCCAGAGTCCCCCCCCACCGTGGTGGACCCCAGCTGTGATGCCCTTTGAGCCTTAGCAGCACAGCTGACAAGAAAGCCCTCCCTCCCCCGCCCTCCCCCAGGGTCCCCGGAGAGCTGGTGCCTCCCCTGGGTCCCAATTTGCATGGCAGGAAGGGGCCTGGTGGGGAAGAGGCGGGGAGGGGACCGGCTGCAGCCCAGGCAGTTACACGTTTCCCCCCCCAGGAGCCTCTGTCCTCGTCACCAGCTCGGGGTCAGAGCGAGAGACGGAGTGGTAACCATGGCCGAGCTGGTGCTGTCTCCCATGCCCAGCAACTGGCTGGTGGTGTTGCTGCTGCTTCTGTCAGGTACGGCACCCCCGAAACGAGACCCGTGGTTTCGCTCTCTGTCACGGCCTGTTTGCTTGTTTCCACTGCTCTGTGTCCTGCTCTCTCCAACCTCCCCCTTCTGTCTCTCACACTTTCGGCCTCCTGTCTCCCTCTGACTGCCCCGGGGCCTGGGTCTGGGGCCTGGGTCTGGCGTATCACCTACGCTGAGGAGCTCAGGGGGTCCGTGGCCCCAGCCCCTCTCCTGTTTGGAGGGCGTCAGGCCGAGCTGGGTGTGAGGTGAGGGGTTGGTGTCCATGACGTGGTTCACCCCCAGTCCCTTGAGGGCATTGTGTGGGGGCGACACAGGAGAGAGGCTGCCCCCGACCAGACCCTGGGACGTGCATGGTCCAGAAATGGTCCCCTGGTCTGGAAGACAGGACAGCCATCCAGCTGTGACTTCCCTCCTGGTCTCATCCAGGGTGCCTGCTCAAGGCCGTTGGTCAGGTCAAAGGCAGAAGGAGGGGCGGGAAGTGGATTTCTGGTGACCCTGCTCCATTCCAGTCTCTGCGGAGCGAGCGCTGCTACGGTGGGGCTGAGGGGTCTCGAAGCTGATGTCCTGAGAGGAGGAAGTGGGTCTAGGAATGCTGGGGGCCCCGGGGTGGGGCAGCCACTTTCCAGGGGAGAGCCCTGACCCAGCCCCGCCTACTTCCTCCCACCCAGCAGGTGTGCCAGCAGCCAAAACAGAAGACCTGTACCAGGATCCCAAAGGTCAGCCACTTCCCCTGCCCCTTCTGGGGGCAAGTGTGTCTGCGTCCAATGCTGGTCCCGGTCCCAGGGTCCGTGCCATGGCTGCCTCTTGTGCCCTTGTGCCCCTGCATCTCCCCAGCCGGTACACCCATCTCTAGGCTACCTTAGGGTCTCCATCTCAGAGGCCTGGCTCCGAGGGCCCCCCAGCACCCCTCCTGCCAGCTGTCACCCTCATTAGACATAAGTGTTCCAGTCCCAGAGACTAAGGGATGTGACTAAACCCAGGCTGGGAGGCGGGGAGCCAGAGGGAGTTCCACTGGGGACTCAGGCTGGGTCTGTCTAGCGGGGTGGGGGGGGGTCGGACTCAGCCCGGGAAAGAGTCTGTAACTTTAGGGGCTCTGACAGGCCATAGGGCCTCAGGGATTCCTACGGTTCGCTTACTGGGAACGAGGCAGGAGGGAGGCTTCTTGGAGTAGGTATGTGGGAGAAAAAGAAGATTTAGGGATAAAAACGAAGGGAGAGCACCAGGCCAGGTGGGGGGCTGTCCTATGGGCCTCTGGACCCCAGCAGGAGAGGCCTAGATCAGGCTGCTGTATAGGTATGGAAAGGAATCGGAAGGTTCCAGAGCCCTTCTAAAGGAAAATCAAATGCTGGGGCGCAGGGGGGTGGTGCAATCAGGAAGGGGCGGGACCCGGTGGTTTGGCCTCCGGCCACTCACATGGCTCAGCTCCTCCACACCTCTGCCTCACGACCGTCCTATACCCAAAAGCAAGGACAGACAAGGGTGGGGGTCCGTGGTTGGGCTGGCAGTCGGGAAGATGCAGAGCGGGATTTTGATCCCGGCCTCGGTGCCCGCAGGAAGCACTTGTGCCCGGATCTGGCAGAACCCACGTTTCATAGCCCGGAAAAGGGGAGCCATGGTGGAGATCAGGTGCTACACAAAGGACCTGGGAGCGGTGAGCTGGCTACGGAAGCGGGAGACGGACTTGGAGCCCAAGCCACTGCTGAAAGACGCCCGCATCCTAGAGAGCCAGAACGGCACCTTTGCCACCCTCACCATCCAGGGCATCCAGTTTCAGGACAACGGCATCTACTTCTGCCAGCAGAAGTGCTTGAAGGAGTCCCTCAGCACGGGCTGTGGCACTGAGCTGCGAGTCATGGGTGTGTTCGGGGCCTGCCCTCCAGCCAGGGGGGGAGAAGGGGTGACGGGGCCACGGAGCCTTCACTGAGCCACCCTCACCCCTGCCCCAGCCCGGCCTGCCGCCCGTGGGGGGGCCACATGGTGAAGGTCACAGAACACCCAGGAGAGCCGCTGAGGAGGTCCTGAGGGGTGCAGGCCCAAAGAGGGGGCCCCAGCCTCACCACCCCCTGCCACCTCCCCACAGGATTCAGCACCATAGCACAGTTGAAGAGGAGGAACACACTGAAAGATGGCATCATCATGATCCAGACCCTGCTCATCATCCTCTTCATCATCGTGCCCATCTTCCTGCTGTTGGACAAGGTGACCACGGGGACCAGGGGGGCGGCCATGGGGCAGGCCAGACGTGGGCAGGGTCTCCATCTCCCCAGCCCCATAGCCTGCCCACTGACACCTGTTCAAAGTCTCCTTCATTCGTTCGGTTGTTCTGGCAGAGGGCACCTCACCTCCTCACCCCTCGCCCCTCACCCCCAACCCCTCCCCCCGGGCCCGTCTCCCTGGCCCTCCCCAGCCTGGCCCAGCAGTGGATGGGGTGGGGGAAGCTAACACTCTGCTCTCGATCCCTCGCCCCGCCAGGATGACAGCAAGCCCGGAATGGATGAAGACCACACCTACGAGGTAAGGGACGGGGGGACCCCGCGGCGCTGGGGGCCGTGGGGTGCTTGATGGCACCGTCCACTGGCGTGGTCAAGGAGTAACCAAGGCCTAAGCACCGTTCCATGTCTCCAGGGCCTGAACATTGACCAGACAGCCACCTATGAGGACATAGTGACTCTACGGACGGGAGAGGTGAAGTGGTCAGTGGGGGAGCACCCAGGCCAAGAGTGAGGGGCCGGCCCTCCCCACGCCTCTGGGCCCAGCCAGCTGGGCCTTCGTGGACTGCTTCAGAGCCACCGCCAGCTCCCAGCTCATCTCTTCCCCGGACCTCGGTCAGCCTCCGAAGCTGGCCCACCAGATCTGCCTGCCCCTCTAGCCCCTGGTCTCCAGCTCTTACCGAGGAGACCAGAGTAGAAGGAGTGCAGGGCGGTGATGTGGAGTGAGGAGTTCTCTGGGGACAGACTGGACCCAGCCTTCTGGGGGTGCTATGTGGGGATCCATCCCACGTTCAGGACGGGGAAGACAGAGGCTTATCCGAAACCTGCAAATGGACTCAGAGCAGACCAGCTTCCTGCAGAGCCTGGGAAAGGTGGTGGCCCATCCCACTTGGCCACAGAGGGGCCAGGGAGAGCCACCTGCCTCTCCCACTCTCTCCTGCCCTCTCCTACCCCAGGGAGCTCCTAGCCTTGATCCCATTCTCCTATGGAATAAACGGTGTGTCGTGAAACTACACACAGGCTTGTGACATCTATGGGTTTGGAGTGGGTGAGAGTCTCTCTGGGCACAAATGTTTGGGCCCCTGGGGGCCCATGGGGTGCGGGAGAGGATGACTGCCATAGGGCTCACGGGCCTCTCCCGTGCTCACGGGCTTCTCTCTGAAGGCCTGGCTGGGATCTGTGGACATGACTTCCAGCTTCCGTTAGCTGGGCCCAGCCTGGAGAAAAGCTAACAGCCCTTATTGGCGGGCATGCCCCCATCCTGCCTTCTCTTTAGCCCACGAGCAGCGCTTGGGTCCTGCTCTGTAGGGCAGGGGTCTCAGCCCTGGAGGAGCTTGCCCTCACCCACCCATCCCAATCCTACTGTCCTTTAATGCCCTCCACCTACAAGAAGCCCTCCCAAATATCCCCAGGCCCTGCCCCAGCCCTGTTACTGGCCTGTGCTGCCCATGCTGGCCATGTTCTCCAGATAAATGAATCCCTACCAAGCCTGGAAATTTTGTTTTTAAGTTTGACCCAGAGCCATGCAAGAGAGAGATTCCTAAAGAGGGATGCTTTGCGGTGGTGAAGTTTGGGGGTCCTTCATCAGGTGACTCCTTCAGCCTTTCCCAGCACCACATCAGAGGTCCCCTAGGGCCCCAAGCTCCCCACAAAATGATCCCTAGGGCCCTACAAATTAGGGCCCCGACCTGCCAGCTGCAGGAGTGACTGGGAACAACTCCCAGCTAGGATCTCAGGTGCCATTAACCTCTATGTGCAAAGCCAGGCCTCGCTCCACTTCCTGTTGACCTTGGGGGGACCCTGAAACACCTCTTTGCCATTCATGCTTTGGCTTCAGGCCAGAGAAGTCTCTGCCCCCAGGGTGCTGCCAATTTAACTGGAGAACCAAGCCCAGCATGTGGGGGCCAGTAAGGGCAGCCATCAATTTTTACTAGCTTCCCCCTGGAACTCCAGGTGGGGCAGGGGGCTGAGGTACCTGGCCCTGGGGCTTCCAACAGTCATTCTCTGCATCGCTCGGTGGTGCTCCCTCAAAGCCATGCTGGGCAGGCCAGGTAGGGCCCTCTCCCTCCCTGGTCTCTGGGCTGCCCGAGAAAACTGGTTTGTTTTGGCATCTGCCTCCACTGAGCCAGAGCCCTTCCTCTCCTGCTGCTTTGCATAGGGGCGCTAATTCTGTCCTTCTACCTCCACGAGGGACCCTGGCAGCCGGGCTGGGGGTGGGAGGGAGTCTTCACTTCTCCCCCAAGCAGGGTCTCCCCCAGCCTGGGGCTGCCCTGAGTCTGGGGAGGCACTGGCTTTACGAAAAGACTAATAGTTCTGAATAACTGAGTTTCCGTAATGCTTTGCAGTACTGTTGGCAGGGAGCTATTCGAGCAGCAAGGCCTGCCTCTTTCCCCAGACACCCCTAAAAGGTATCTGCCCTCATGGTTATGATGTAGAAGACCTCCCTGGCCTGTTTTTCTGTCTTAGGTGCTTGTGCCATGGGTATCGCCGTCTCTATCTTATGGGTCCCTGGCCCCCAGAACTGACTGAGGCAGTGGAGATGAAGCTGGATGATCCTGGTGGGGATGATGAAAACCCCGGGTCTCAGTTGCTTCATCTGTAGAATGGGAATCATCAGAACTTGTCTGAGAGAAGGGCGTTGAGCCAGATGCTGTTTTTTTTTAAAAAATTGTGCCATGTAGTAAAATTGACTATGTTTTCTTTCAGCGTACAGTTTGATGAATTTTAGCACATGTGCAGATTTGTGTAACCCCACCACTGTAATCGGGATACGGGACGTGAACCAAAATCTTTTACTGGGCCCCCAAAATACTTATATAATGAGCACCTCTTAAATGCCAATGAGATTGTACTGAATACCTCCATATTCATGTATGTACCCTTGCGTGAGCCCCAGCATGAGCCTGGAAGGAGGCAGCATTATCCCCATTTGGTAAATGAGCAAATCAAGGCCCAGGAAGATCGCAACTGGCCAAAATCACACAGAGACCTTCTGACTCCAAACCCGGCATTCTTTCCGCTATATCACAGCTGCCTCCCTCGGAGGACTTTGCAGCACTGAGACACCGAGGAGGAAGTAAAGAAGGAGGAGAACCAGGGAGGAGAGAATCCTGGGACAACTCTGGCCATCTTTAAATATTTCCCATTGTTCACAAGTCTCAACACCCTGAAGGACCCACTCCCTTCCCAGCCGGGCTGGAGATCACGCCATTGGGCCATCCTTCCAGGGTGCCAGCTCTGGGCGGCTCCTCCAGGCCTCCCCCTCCCCAGAATACAGCCCCAAGGTGCCTCGGTGGGCACATGCCCCACTGCCCACTGGGGGAATCCAGCCCAGTCCCTCGGGGCCCTGGTGTAAGCATAGGCTGGTTCCTTCTTCGTTCTAGCTTGACTTCCGGCCTTTATCGACGCAGGTGCTGCTAGGCCTGGGGTGCTCTGACTCAAGGGTTTGGGTGTTTTTCCAGCAGAATCAGAGGTAAGAGAAAAACAAAACAAAATGTGAAAAGCTGCCACTGTTTGAGTGTCACTGGCAGGTAGTGTTTGTCCCTTAGCAGGTGTCTGGGTCTTCTGTGAAGGGCCTCAAAGGCCATCTTGGAACACGGGGTTTGGGATTCCCAGATTCTGTCCTCGAGTGTTCTGCTCTTTAGATGACCCCAGTGGCTGGAATCGGAGCCCACCCCTGTGGAAATACCAGATGTGTCCGGCTCGCCACAGTGCTCCTGGTTCTGGCACCTTCCGAATCTGCTGGGGACTCAGCTGCCAACAAAAACAGAACAGCAACAGGGGCACCTGAGTGGCTCAGTTGGTTAAGCGCCTGACTTCGGCTCAGATCAGGATCTCAGGGTTTGCCGGTTCAAGCCCTGCATCAGGCTCTGCAATGACAGCTTGGAGCCTGGAGCCTGCTTCAGATTCTGTGTCTCCCTCTTTCTCTGCCCCTCCCCCACTCGTACTCTGTCTCTCTCTGTCTCAAAAATAAACATTAATAAAAAAATTAAGAAAACAAAAAAAAAGCAACAAACCCACTTGGGATACCTCAGCTGCTCCTCCAGCTCCAAAGCCTTCACCTGGAAATGTCGGTGACTCCACAGAGAACAAAAATTAGCTAGCATTAAATCCTGAAGATAGAGTACAGGGTGTTAAAAACACATTTAGAAGGATCCTAGTGCATTTCTCAAATTAAAAAAAAAAAAAAACCTCTTTCTCTCCCACCTAACACCACTTTCTCAGATGGCGAAAACAGGGGGGCAGGGGGGCGGGGGGAGGCGGTGCTAAACACCTCGTGAGGACCCGCTTAGGGCTCGGGCACAGCAGGTCATGAGTCCGTGCAGAATATTTGTGTGGACTTGTGATCAGCATCTGCATACTGCCTTGCCTATTTTTTTTTTCATTTAAATTTTTTCATGGATGTAGTGCCGTGCATTGCAAGATCTTGTACTTTTTATTTATATTTTTGGCACTTGTTATTTGAATTCATTCTATGAGGAGGACATTGAGACACAACGTGGCCTACCTTACCGTTTCTGGGTGGGTGGGCGTTTGGGTTCTTTCCTTGGCATTGTCTTGCATTTGCATTCATTCAAATCCACCTAGCACATGCTTGTTGAGTTCCTGGGTCTGGGGCTGTGTCCCCCCTGTCAGTGCCCCCCTCTCCCCAGGCTATTCTCTCGTCTCTATGTCTTGGCTATTTCTTTCATGGCAGTTTTCACAAGATGAAATTTCCTTATATATTTTACCATTATGTTTTTATTTGTTTCCTATTGTCTCTCTTCCCCGGGTACTATAAGCTTTAGCCAAGAAAGGATCATGTCTTTCATTCATCAGCGTATGCCCATCTGCCTGGTACAGTATCTGGCATACAGAAAAAGCGACAACTACGTCTAGAACCAGGTAATGCACAAAGAAGAGTGGCAGTGAACGAACGAGTGGATGAGAGGGATGAACCCAGCTTCAAAGGGTTTGCAGTCTCATAAGGGGGCTAAGATGTTCACAAATAAGCATAGAATAAGGCAAAAAGAGTAGAATGATTTCCAGTGAAGGGCACCGGTCAGGAAAGCACCCCAGACTTCCCACAGCTGCTGGACACAGCCGGGTACTTACTGCTTCTTTTTCAATGGGACTGTCTCCCTGGGGAATAGTCCCCAAAGTGGAAATGACTTAATAGGTCCAGTTATGTAGGCTGTTCTAGATGGTTCAGAGATCCTCAACCAGTGTAAACAACAACCTTATCAACCCACAGGAGTGCCCACCCCCATTCGACCCCCCACCCCCAAGCCCTCCAAGGCCCTTCCTCCGTGCTTGGGCCCTCTGGCAAACCCAAGGGTCCAATGAGATAAAGGAAGTGAAAACGTGATGTACACTGAAACGTGCAATACACATGTGAAGGATGATGTGATTTGGTTCATTAAATCGGGCTACATTGGGTTGTTTTTTCTGCCGCTTTTCTTGGTGTCCGTGGACCTCATTCTGGGGTGAAGTTCCTTCCGTTCAATTCCCCCCAACTTCACTGAACATCTTCTGAATGGGGACTTGACCTTACTCTGCTAGCTTTGTGCTGAGGAATGTTCTGTCCACGCCCCACAGCTCCACTGTCTCTCCTGGATGAGAGTTCTAAAGAGTTCGTGCTGGGGGGTGGGGGCACGGGGGGGGGGGGACGGGGCGGAGATAGGGGCCTTCAGCAGCTATCACTTAGAGCAGAGAAACCGTGGGAAAACCACTCTGGGTCTGAGCGTGTCCTCATACGAAATGGGCCTCCAGCTCCTATCAGCCAGTGCAGAGCCTGGCATACTCAGGAATAGTGATCCTTTCCCCACCTCCCCTGACGAAGCCTTTGGGAATCCCCACATAATATTCTCTAGAGCCCTTGACCCAACACTGAATGATCGACCCGGTGCTCAGACTCATGCTGGAAGCAAAGAAAAGGTGGAGTATGTCCCAGGGGCAATCCCAGCCTCCAGCCTCAAGGAAGGCAGCACAGAGTTAGTGGACGTCAAGTGACCAGAGTGGGGGGGGAACGGAAAAAATGGCCACCAGTCCCTCTGAGGCTATTTCTACAGCCAGGGTAAGTAAGACCCCCAAAAAGTTGGCCCCACACCCCGCGGATTGAACCTCAGAGGGGCTCCTGAACCCTGAAAGAGGCCGCTTTTAGATCAAAAGCAAATCTGTGAGCTTCCACAACAGGTACAGAAAACTCCAGATTTCAGTTCTGGAAATAGGAAAGGCTTCCAAACACACTGAATTTCACAGATTCCAAGATAATGGGCAGTTCATCCTGAGCCTTTTTTGGCTGCCCCCAGAGATGCTAATCATGGCCTCTTCCCTTCAGCCACCATGCGGAGGCCGTGGTTGGACAGTCTCTGAACCTGGAGAAGCCAGGGGGGTGGACCCGTGGTGCCCCAGGAAAGGACGGGTGACCCCCCCAGCCCTGGAGGGAAAATCCCAAGTCCATAGCCTTCAGTGCCTGCCTCTTGGGTCCAGTGACTGCCACCATGGTAAGTCTTTCTGTAAAGGTGTATCCCCAGGGACCCCCAGAGTCCTGTGAGCCGATGTAGTTCTGGGGTCAACAGAAGTTGGTTTGGTGAGAGAAGACACTCCCCGGATCTGGCTAGTTCCACCTATTGTCAGCAGTACCCTGCCTATGCAGAGCCTCAGCCACCTTTCACCTGTGCCCACCTTGTGTGCCTCTCAAGCAGTCCCCAACTTGGGCTCCTGTACTCTCACTCCTAGGGGAGGTCTGAGGCTTCCCCCCTGGTCCACAGTTCACATACAAGTCTCATTAGCTAGAAACTGGTCATGAAGGGTTCCACATCAGTTCCCCTCCACAGGGTGGAAAGATGGGGGTGGGGAGGCAGAAAGCTGTGTGGGGCTCAGAGAGCTTCCTCCATTTCCCTCCTGGCCCCTCCTCTCTGGTAGAGCTGCAAGGAGGAGAGGAAAGCCTTCTCCATGCTCCTCCTCTTCTTCAGGCCTATAATTTTTCTTTTAAGTTTATTTTCAGAGAGAGAGAATGAGTTGGGGATGGGCAAAAAGAGAGGGGGACAGAGGATCCGAAGCAGGCTCTGTGCTGACAGCAGAGAGCCCAGTGTGGGGCTCAAACTCTAGAACTCTGAGATCATGACCTGAGCTGAAGTCAGACTCTTAACCGACTGAGTCACCCAGGTGCCCCAGGCCTATATCTTTAATGACAGCCCACTCTGATCCTTCCTCTGTCCTGCCTGGAGAACAGCTCCATGGGCCCCAGTGCCTTCCCTAGCAGATAATGAATCAGGGCACCGTTGGACAATGGCTCCAGAATGATGGATGAAAAGGAAGCTGTATCCCAAAAATGGGAGGTGGCAAGACGCAAGCACTCCCCTTCTGGGCCATGAGGGTGTGACTTTTCAATGTTAGTTGCCAATACCATAACCAACGGCCCCTAGGAGGGTTTCCTCATTCACTTGTTTATTTTCCCACAGGGCAAGTGCTAAATGTTCTTAGACTCAAGGAGTGGAAGGTTTAAAGGGAGGGGAAATGTGTTCTTTCCCGCTCTGAGCCCCGGGGGTGATCTGATGCTGGTAACTTGTGGATGCTGCAACGGCCCCAACCCTGGGCACCAGGAGGCTGGAGGGCAGCAGTCCTACCTAGCCCTCCCGGCCCCAGCCTCACGCTACCACTTGGTCTCCAACATGCACCCCGAGTCTCTGAGCCAGTCTCACCTGGGAAATGAGGGGCAACAATCTGCCTTTTAGGGGGAGGACGAAATGAGGCAGAGGGACCCTTGGGATTAGGGGCAGGATCCCTGGATTCAGAGGGATTTAGAACATAAAATAACTGAGTGGCCCACCCAGTCTGCTCAGGAGAAAGGATTTGGGATGATGCAACATGGGAAGAGCAAGGTTTGGGAGGTCGGCTTTGGCTGAGGCAGCTCGTGCAAGTGAGCCTTGGTCAGCTCCTCTGTAAAATGGGGTGGTAATAATAGCTCCTTCACGAGATGGCCGCGAGGGTCAAATGTGACAATGCATGGGCATGCTGTCGCACCCTCATCAGCTCTATGTGAATATTAGAAGAAAGGGGCACCTGGGTGGCTCAGTCGGTTAAGCATCTGACTCTTGGTTTCTGCTCTTCACGATCTCATGGTTCATGAGTTCGAGCCCCACATCGGGCTGTGCAGTGACAGCACGGAGCCTGCTTGGGATTCTCTCTCTGCCTCTCTCCCTCTCTAAAAATAAGTAAGTATTTTTAGAAAAATTTTTTTAAGTAGAAGAAAGACTAAAAGGAGCCTAGGGTGGTTGGGGAGATCATCTTTCAGGGTGCTGTGCCTGGACTTTCAGTGCTGGGAATGAGACCCAAGCCCGCATGGGCTCTTCTGATCTTGAGACCCTCTGATGGTGACTGGGTTGCCAGGGGGAAGTTCTTGTGGCCCGGGTCTGTTCCTGGGACTTCTGCTTCTTGGTTGGCATCTCTGTAGCAGGTTCGAGGAGCAGAGTGATGTCTCTGGTTTTGGTCCTCTGCCTCGGCCACCTGGAGGAGCCCCCACGGCAGAGAAATGGGAGGGCAGTGTGGGGTCGAGGCCAGCACCAGCTGCCTTGGGCCGGACCAGGTGGTCAGATGGTGGTAAAGGGTAGGGGGATGGTGACAGCGACGAAGGTGGCAATCTGGGACTGAATTGTGCCCAGAAACCTCAGAATCCATGGCTGTTCTGGGCTCCCTTTCCCCAGACGCACATTCTGTCTGGTAGATGGAGGGGAACCGTGCAGGGAGTAAAATAGGAATAGAGAATGAGGGAAGGTAGCCCAGCTCTCACGGCACATCCAGCCTGACATAGCCCCCCTTTTGGGGGCCGGGGTGGGTCCTCCTCACCCGAGTGGACAACCCCCCGATGGTACCTGCCAGAACGCACCTGAACTCAGGCTACTCCCTTCTGCCGCCTCCCCCTTGAAATGAGTACAGATCGGATGTTCTCTCAAGCTGAGACCCTGTGTGCACAACCCTCAGGGCCGGTGACAGCGGACAGGGGAAGATGGCAGGGAAGGCCTGGGGGACATGACCCCAAGAAGAGCGGGAACAGGACAAGAGGGAGGAGACTCTAAATTATCCATCAGCACAGGCCGGCCAGTGGCCCGATGCATAAATGTATAGAGAAAATAAGTGGGGGCGGAGGGGGATAGAGAAGGGACCAGGGTATAAAAAGGGCCCGCAAGGGACTGATTCCAGGATCCCAGCACCCGGCTCCCCAAACCGCTCAGGGTCCTGTGGACGGCTCATCCCCAGCTGTGATGGCTGCAGGTAAGTGCCCCTAAAATCCCTTTGGGTTCAGTGTATACTGAGGCACAAGGCGGTGGCCCGGCATGTGGATGGGGACACTAACCCTGGGCTTTGGGGCTGCTGAATGTGAGCAGAGACATCTATGCCCAGACATTTGGCCAAGTTTTAAATGTTCTCCGTCCCTGGTGGGGGGAGGGGAAGGGCTGACGGGAAACAGAGACCTCTTGCTGTCTGGGCCACGGCCTCGCCCTCCCTCTCTGTAGGCCCTCGGAACTCTGTGCTCCTGGCGTTTGCCCTGCTCTGCCTGCCCTGGCCCCAGGAGGTGGGCGCCTTCCCAGCCATGCCTTTGTCCAGTCTGTTTGCCAACGCCGTGCTCCGGGCCCAGCACCTGCACCAGCTGGCCGCCGACACCTACAAAGAGTTTGTAAGTTCCCCAGGAACGGGCGCCGGTTGGGGGAGGGGGTGCAAGAAGGGGTGAATATCACCCCTGGGACGTAACGGGAGGAAACTGAGGAGCTCAGGGTTATTTCATCCAAGTGAAGAGGCTGTCAGCTGAGCACAAACTGAGGGAGCTTCCGAATGAAGCAGTGATGAGGACCGTGCAGCTGAGACCCGGGCGGGCATTCTTTCTGCAGGAGCGGGCGTACATCCCGGAGGGACAGAGGTATTCCATCCAGAACGCGCAGGCTGCCTTCTGCTTCTCGGAGACCATCCCGGCCCCCACGGGCAAGGACGAGGCCCAGCAGAGATCCGTGAGTGGCCAGGGGCGCCCGGCCAAGGATCAGGGGCCTCCCTCGTCTGCAGGAGTCAGGCCCTGGGCAGACTTCTCCCTGGGGCCGAGGGTGTGCAGGGAGGCAGGCGGGCGGCTCGCGGGCAGAGGCTGGCGTGCCCACCGCCCCCTCCATCCGCAGGACATAGAGCTGCTCCGCTTCTCCCTGCTGCTCATCCAGTCGTGGCTCGGACCCGTGCAATTCCTCAGCAGGGTCTTCACCAACAGCCTGGTGTTCGGCACCTCGGACCGGGTCTACGAGAAGCTCAAGGACCTGGAGGAAGGCATCCAAGCCCTGATGCGGGTGGGGACCGCGGCGCTGCGGGTCCCCTCCCTGGTGCCTGGCGGCAGCCAGGCTGACTTAACTGAGGGGTGGGGGCTTGCGTGCACTGGGAGAGGCCACCCCTTTCTTTGTAGTAAACAGTCCAGCCTTGACCCCTGAGAAAGCTTACTCGTTTCCCCACCATGAATCCTCCGTGCCCTTGTTGGAGCCCTGGAGGGGAGGGCCACCCACAGAGGGACAGGGAAGGAGCAGTGGCCAAAGGCTGGGCCTCTCCGTCCCTCCTTCCCTTTTTGCAGGAGCTGGAAGATGGCAGCCCCCGGGCCGGGCAGATCCTGAAGCAAACCTACGACAAGTTTGACACAAACTTGCGCAGTGACGACGCGCTGCTCAAGAACTATGGGCTCCTGTCCTGCTTCAAGAAGGACCTGCACAAGGCTGAGACGTACCTGCGGGTCATGAAGTGTCGCCGCTTCGTGGAAAGCAGCTGTGCCTTCTAGTTGCTGGGCATCTCGGTTGCCCCCTCCCCAGCGCCTCCCCTGACCCTGGAAAGTGCCGCTCCAGTGCTCACTGTGCTTTCCTAATAAAATTAAGTTGCATCGTATCATCTGAGTAGGTGTCATTCTATTATGTGGGGCAAGGTCCAGGCTGGGAAGACAGCCGCAGGCATCCTGTGGGGGCCGACTGGGAATGATACCTGACCTGATTCCTCCTGGGCTAGAAAGAAACCGACACATTTATTCCTCTCCATCACACATCGGGTCCCTGCCCAGGTCTGAGGTCCCAGCTCTCTGGGCAGTCATAGGTCAGGAGCACCCCCATCGAGTACCTGGAGGTGTTCCTTTCTCCCCCGCGGGCACCACAACACCAAATCTAGCCCCCAAGAGCAGGGAAAAAATGAAAAGCAAAATAAGCTATTAAGTACAGAGGCAAAACATCCCGACATGGGAGAAAATTATGAGAGAAATCCTAGAATTACTTTTGTGCACAAAGTTGAAGGCGAACACACATTAGACCCACCTACTCTTAGGAAAGGGGAACAATGCAAAATGGCTTTGGGACAAACAGAACCAGCCTGTTTGGGATCTGGATGGTGGCAAGGGAAGTGGAAGAAAGACTCTAAGTTGGGGTTGCAAATTCAGGGCCAGCAGGTGCCAGGTAGACAATTACGAAAGTAATGAAGGCTTGGTGTGAAGGGATAAATCATAACTGACGCTCCACTTCCTTGTCAGGGACACATCCCAGCGTGTGGGTACCGGGGAAGTCAAGAGAACTCAGGACCCAGCTCAGGTGGGACCTATCGAACCTTGTTGCCATTCAGGACTGTGCGAAGGGCTGCCAGACCTTCTGATTTTTCGAGGCAGACAGGACGTCCAGACTTTTTCCTTTTAATGTTTATTTATTTATTTTGAGAGACAGAGAAAGAGCAAGCACAAGCCAGGGAGGGGTAGAGAGAGAGGGAGAGAGAGAATCCCAAGCAGGTTCCATGCTATCAGCACAGACACCGATGAGGGGCTCGAACTCAGGAACTGCGAGATCATGACCTGAGCCGAAATCAAGACCCAGTTGCTTAACTAACTGAGCCACCCAGGCACCCCAGGACATGTGAAATCTAGTTTTTAAACATCGGTGACAAATCCCTATTGAAAACATGTTTAAGGACAAAAATTAATCCAAACACAGTTTCTCCTCAAGCTGTCATTGAGCAATTTCTTCTGAGAACAGTGGATTGGGGTAACTTGTAAGGGCAAGAACCAGAAATAGTTGGACTTGTATTTACGCTCACGAGTAGATTACTTAACCTCTTGGGGACCCAGGGTCCTCGTGTATAAAATGAGATGGTAATAAATTGCCTTACAAGGCTAATGTCAGGATTAGATAAAATGGTGTTTCTGAAGTGTTTGACACATTACAGCACTCAAGAAATCAGCTGTTTTGCACTGAATGTTGGGGGTGTTCCCTGTTTTCTGATGGAATGCTTAAATACTTGTTATTAAAATTCATTTATTTATTTTGAGAGAGAGAGAGAGCATGTGTACATGCAAGAGTGGAGAAGGGGTACAGAGAGAGGGGGACACAGGATCCAAAAGGGTCTCTGTGCTGAGAGCAGAGAGCCCGATGCAGGACTCGAACAGACGAACCGTGAGATCAGGACCTGAGCCAAGTCCTACACTTAAGAGATCTAGCCACCCAGGCGCTCCTACTCCCTGCAATTCAGATTTAATTGGTCTGGAAGGGATCCAGGAAGGAGTGGTTTGTAAAGCTCCCCAGGTGAGTCTAATGCGCAAACGCAGTTGAGAACCACTGAGTTAGGGACTACAAGGATGAGACAGCCGGGTCCACCGGAAATGAAGACCTGGGTCAGTTGCGGTACTCTCCGTTTCTAATTCTAACCAAAAATTTCTGAGAAGCAAGTAACGAAAAGGCAATTACTGTATGATTTCTCTCGGCAAGGTACTTCAATTCATAAAGACCAGAAAGTGGAATGGTGGTTACCAGGGCTGGGAGAAGAGGGAATGACGAGCTGTTGTTTAATGGGTGGAATTTTGCAAAATGAAGGGTCCTACAGACGCTATGGGGGTGGGGTGCCTGGGTGGCTCAGTCGGTTAAGCGTCCGACTTCAGCCCGGGTCCCGATCTCGCAGTCCGTGAGTTCGAGCCCTGCGCGGAGCTCTGGGCTGATGGCTCAGAGCCTGGAGCCTGTTTCTGATTCTGTCTCCCTCTCTCTCTGCCCCTCCCCCGTTCATGCTCTGTCTCTCTCTGTCTCAAAAATAAATAAACGTTAAAAAAAAAAAATGGGGGCGGGGGGGCACCTGGCTGGCTGGCTCAGATGGTAGAGCATGCAACTCTTGATCTCAGGGTTGAGTTCGAACCCCACGTTGGGTGTAGAGATTACTTAAACATAAAATGCTTTTTTAAAAAATGGTTAAGATGGTAATTTTTATGTTATGTCTCATTTACCCCAATTGAAAAAAAAATTTAATTTCTAATGAAAACTCTTCCCAAAAGTAAGATTAGTGAAATTTTCTAGCAATAATGTTTGTCTGACTCCATGCGATCTTGTAAATTTACTGTAATCTAAAATGACCTAAATTTACTCTCACCTGAATTTCTTCTGTGAAAATTTAAAAAAAGGAAACCTAGTTTAGAATGGGTTTGGGCGCCCAGCAGGGGGAGCTCTCTGCCCTACCACTTGGCAATTGCAGACCCAACTGGAAGAGAGGGACCTTAAGTGGAAACTACTTTACTAACCCAGCGAGAGGAAGAAGGTCTTTCCTCTTGCCCTGGCAACAGCGCAGCCAGTGAGAAACAGTCACAGCTCAGCCAATGAGAAGCCACCATACTTCCAGTTCTCACTTTACTCCAATGAATTTTTTGTTTATAACAGCCTCCCCAACTTCCTCCTTTCCTCTATTATGGAGAGCGGAATCTCTCGTTTATTCTACGGACTTGCCTAAGGCTTTACTGCAGTCTGCTTGTTCTGAGTTGTGATTTTCTGATGTTCCCATATAAACCCATTTTTGCTAGTAAGATAACAGGCATTTTATTTTTAAGGTTAACATTAGTCCAGAGAAGAGCCCCCAACTCTAAGGCTGCTGAGCAAACAGGTGCTGGCACCCACAGAGCCAATTGGGCTTGGCTAGAGGACCCCGGAGTTTGAGGGTAAGTTTTCTCCTGGATTTTGAGCTCCGCTGTCTTTGTGTTTGAGTTCTCCAGACTTTATTCAGGATCTGTTTTAAGGCCTTATCCCATCTGAGAGTGTTTGCTTGGCCTTCAGTTTGACTCCTGTTGGGAACCAGACTGCCCCTGGTGCAATTGTGCCTGCTGGAAGTGTATTGGCCTTGGGTTTGACAGAAAACAGACTCACTACAGCAGAATCTGGGGGCCATATCATTTGTTCCTCTTGGATCAGCTACCATCCTTTTCATGGGCAACATCTTCAGCTGATATTGGCAGAATCCACAGCACACCTCTGGTCAGGATTCAAGTAGATACCTCAAAAACCCTTCCCAGAATTAATACTGTATAAAGAAACCCTTCAAGGCATCAAGACCAGAATAGAAGATTAGAAGGCTTGGAGCCTCATTATCCCCTGTACTAGTCCCTATAATACCAACATTTTACCAGTGAGAAAACCCAATACTGAAGATGGAGGTTTATCCCGGACCTCTGAGCAAAAAATAACATTGTTATCCCTTGGCACCTGTTGCTCCCAAGCCCCATATGCTCCTGAGGTCTGTTCTCACTGAAAGCTAATTTTTCACTGTAATTGATCTATGCAGTGCATTTTTACCATTCCTTTCATAAGGATAGCCAATACCTTTCTGCTTTCATTGGGGAAGAATGGAAATGCACCTGGACAGTAAGCCCCAGGGTTACAACGCCAAGTCCTCCTTACTTTTCATGACTCTTAAAAGCTGATTTGGGTGAAAGAAAGTTTTCTGTAGGCTCTACTTTGTTACAATTTGTATATGATTGATATCTCTGCTCCCCTTCTCAAGCCTCTTCACAGGAGACAGCATCCACCTGTTAGAACTTTTGGCCTTAAAGGGACATAAGGTCTCAAAAAAAAAAAAAAAAAAAAAAGCCGTTTGCTCAAACTCAGTTCAATACCCAGGGCATCTAATCCTGAAACAAGGACTACATTTAGACCTGGACAAAACCCCTCACAACTGCTTAACCCTGATAGATTACCTTTTGGCACCCCTCCCCCCATGGAAAGTTACAGGAGGCTCTAACCATTGAAGATTTTTCATGCTTTACTGATGGTTCTTATTTGAAAGATGAAAATGGTAAATAATGTGCTGGGTATGCTACTGAAGCTCCTTTTGAAGTCATTGAAACAGCAGCTTTACCCTTGACTAATTCAGCCCAACAGGCTGAATTATACACCCTTATTCGGGCATGTAACTTTGCTAAGTATAAAACTTAGCATTTATACTGATAGTATGCTCTGGGTGTAGCTCATGACTCTGGAATATTATGGAAACAGCAAGCTGTCTTTACCTCCGATGAGGATAAAATTAAAAATGGCTTCTATGTCCAAAATTTATTAGATGCCATCCTTTTGCTGGCTGCTCTGGCTATTATTAAGGGTCCTGGGCACTTGAGACTCAATTTCCTGGAGACCAAAGTAAACCACCTTGCTTATATTTCTGCTAAACACACCGCTCCCAAGGAAACCAAAAGCTAAACCTCTGTCATGTTCCAAAGTGATGTTCTCCCAAATGGTAACTTGGAAAAATTGACCAGAGATACCCACCCGTTGGCCTCAGAGATGGCAAAACAATATGGGAAATGCAATAATTGTTGGCTTAATAAAAAGAGAGACCTCTGGTTTGGACCAAATAACAATCCAGCCCTACCAAAAATTCTAAATTTCTCACGTACATGCATTAAACCATTGGTCTACTGACAAAATAATAGCATTCATGAATCAATATTGGTGGGGAAATATTAATAAGGTCGCAAAAAGCACCTATGTCTCTTGTTCCGCCTGTCTAAAGTATAATCCAGGGAAAACTGTACAGATGGATTTCATACAGCTTCCCTTTCTCATGGATATAAATGTTTTAGTCATGGTTCGTATGTTTCTCACTGGTACAAAGAGTTCTCTTGTAGACAGGCCAATGCTGCTTCTGTGGCTAACATTCCATTAGAAAAAGTTATCCCTACCTGGGGACCCCCTCTCGAACTTCATAGTGATGAGAGAACACGCTTTGCCAGTCAAGTGCTTCAACAAGTCTGTGCTGTTGGCTGATTTCCCAGCACTTCATTGTGCACACCATCCTCAATTCTCAGGGTTAGTTGCACTGACTCATGGCACTATTAAGACCCAATTGGCTGGGGCGCCTGGGTGGCTCAGTCGGTTGAGCGGCCGACTTCGGCTCAGGTCATGATCTCGTGGTCCGTGAGGGTCCGTGAGTTCGAGCCCCGCGTTGGGCTCTGTGCTGACAGCTCAGAGCCTGGAGCCTGTTTCGGATTCTGTGTCTCCCTCTCTCTGACCCTCCCCTGTTCATGCTCTGTCTCTCCCTGTCTCAAAAATAAATAAAACGTTAAAAAAATATTTAAAAAAAAAAAGACCCAATTGGCAAAATTTGAAGAAATCCCTCAAATACTCTGGCCAAAAGCTGCCCTAAGTCTGAAATCTCAGATCTACGCTCTTTGGTACTCATAGACGCTCACCCTTTGACGTAGTCACAGCACATCCGATACACTCGGCCCCTGCCTCCTCTGACCCATGGTTGACAAAAAGAGAGATACTTCAATATTGCAAAGGCCCAACTGCTTCTGTTAAAATAACAGTCTTTTCACAGAACACTCCCAGGAGATGACAACCTTAAGCCTCACACCTTGAAACCTAGAGATTTCATCGGTTGGAAAAGACACCTCCAGAAATGCTCTCTTCAGCCTTGCTGGAAAGGCCTTTGTCAGGAGCTTCTAACCAACCCTTATGCCACCAAACTCCAGAGAATAGACTCGTGGATTCACATGATACATCTAAAGAAAGCACCAAACGCTGACTGGACCCACATGCCATCTGGTGACCTGAAAGTAGAGATGTCCCAGAATTGAAGCAGATGATATCTGAGGAGACCACTTTCCCAAGATGTCTGGGCAGGTCTGTCTACCTTTTTCTCACTGTTGCTTCTTTTTTTATGGAAACATAATGCCCTTGTCTGCATTCCCAAAGCCCTCGAAAAAGGGGGAAACCCCTTTTGATTACGGCCTTTTGGAAACAGCCTCATCATGATCCCAGGACAAATTAATCTTACACTTGCTTTTTCTGAAGGATTAGAAGGTTCAGAATTCACAAAAGGCTTCTTTCCTCTGGACTATTAACTGACTTTAGATTCTTATCCAAATTCATGGTCTCTGAACTTTATGGTCTTTGCAGCCTTAGGAGGTTGTATTGTCAATAACACATTTGGTTCAAGCAGTTCTTTTGATATAACAATACTGTTTTTAAACATCTTTGAAATTTTTCTGTTTTGCAGCAAGTTCATCAGCTGTTGTTTTATATTTATAGCTGCACTGTATCTTCCCGATTGTGCTTGGTTAATTCTCTCCGTGTGCTCCTCTGGTATCCACTGCTCTTCTTTCATTGTTGCTTTAAGTGGAGACTTCCAGAAGGCACACATGATTACTGGTTTGCCTTCATAGGGAGCGCCTTTCTCCCCTAAGTCTGAATAAGTACAAATAAATATTTCAGTTAGCTACTTTGAGACGTGGAGTCCTGGTTTAGAACCATCATACAATATGGAATTGCTATGTTACTTTTTCTGCTTTGTATAATCATTTGAGTTTTGTATTTTGTTGCCTATCAGGCTTCTAAAAATGATGTACCCGATAAGGTGATGCTGGCTCAGTGCTTGGAGATGATCTCCAGTGCGTAATTACAGTCTTGATAGATAGGGACTACAGATAGGAAGTACCTGACAGTTCTCTCCCTCCTAATCTTCCTTGCTGCTCAAATGTGGTTTGAGTGGTTTCCAACGGCTAGGCGCTTTCCCTCCTATTTAGGACATGACAACTGGGAAAGGTCCTTCCTGGTACTGAGACAACCACTAAATGTGGAGAAACTGACTCTTGATCAGTGACGCTTTCAAAGAAAGATCTTGATCATAAGAGGGAAATGTGCAAACTAGTAAAAGGAAATCTTGTTTAGAAAGGAATTGGGTGCCTGGGTGGCTCAGTGACTTAAGCATCTGACTCCTGATTTTGGCTCAAGTCATGATCTCACGGATCATGAGTTCAAGCCCTGAGTCTGACAGCAGGGAACCTGCTTGGGATTCTCTCTCCCTCTCTCTGTCCCTCCTTTGTGTGTGTGTGTGTGTGCGCGCGCGCGCGTGCGCGCGCGCACGCACACGCCCACGCACCCTCGGGCATGCTCTCTCTTTCTCACTTTGTCTCTCTCTCTCTCTCAAAATAAATAAATATTAAAAAAAAAAAAAAAAGAATTGGGAGGCTGGCAGGGGGGCTTTCACACACTACCACTGCAATTGCAGACCCAATAGGAGACAGACTTTATACCTGGATGCTGCTTTCCCAGCCCAGCAGGAGAAAAAAAGGCTTTCCTCCTGTCCCAGCAACAGCCCAGCCAATGAGAAACAGTCACAGCTCAGCCAATGAGAAACCATTATATTTCCAACTCTCACTTTAATGGGCTTTTTGTTGATAACAGCCTTCCCGACTCCCCCTTTTCCTCTGTAAAGCAGCAGGTCCTTTCCTTTGTTCTGCAGACTTGCCTATAAGTTTTGCTACAGATTACTTGTCCTGGATTACAATTCTCAGCTGTTCTCAAATAAACCCATTTTTTGCTGGTAAAAATAACTGGAAGTTTTATTTATTTTTTTTTTTAACGTTTATTTATTTTTGAGACAGAGAGAGACAGAGCATGAATAGGGGAGGGGCAGAGAGAGAGGGAGACACAGAATCTGAAACAGGCTCCAGGCTCTGAGCTGTCAGCACAGAGCCCGACGCGGGGCTCGAACTCACGGACCGTGAGATCATGACCTGAGCCGAAGTCGGACGCTTAACCAACTGAGCTACCCAGGCGCCCCTGGAAGTTTTATTTTTAAGGTTAACATTTCCATCAGCATTGCCAAAACAATATATTGAGTTTTGATTCTTTTTTTTAATTTAATTTTTTAAATTTTACATCTAAAATTAGTTAGCATCTAGTGCAACAATGATTTCAGGAGTGGATTCCTTAGTGCTCCTTACCCATTTAGCCCATCCCCCCTCCCACACCCCCTCCAGTAACCCTCTGTTTGTTCTCCATATTTATGAGTCTCTTCTGTTTTGTCCCCCTCCCTGTGTTTATATTATTTTTGTTTCCCTTCTCTTATGTTCATCTGTTTTTGTCTCTTAAAGTCCTCATATGAGTGAAGTCCTATGATATTTGTCTTTCTCTGACTAATTTCACTTAGCATAATACCCTCCAGTTGCATCCACGTAGTTGCAAATGGCAAGATTTCATTCTTTTTGATTGCTGAGTAATACTCCATTGTATATATGTATACACCACATCTTCTTTATCCATTCATCCATCGATGGACATTTGGGCTGTTTCCATACTTTGGCTATTGTTGATAGTGCTGCTATAAACATGGGGGTGCATGTGTCCCTTCGAAACAGCACCCCTGTATCCCTTGGGTAAATGCCTAGTAGTGCAATTGCTGGGTCGTAGGGTAGTTCTATTTTTAGTTTTTTGAGGAACCTCCATCCTGTTTTCCAGAGTGGCTGCACCAGCTTGCATTCCCAGAGTTTTTATTTTTTTATACACATTTGAGAGCAGAACTGACACTTTCCCCTTTCTTCACAAGTCTGCCTCAGAATTACACGAACCTGGCCTTCTGGGTCAAACAAACATGACACTGTGCCTCACACCTTTTTTCATTCAGGGCCCCCCATCAAATGTGAGAAATACTTTTAGAGATATCAGTATGAGGGTCATCAGCTCATCCCTATCAGCATGAGACTTTCCTAATTTTAGTGTCTCAGAACACCTCAGCTCAGTGCAAACTGATACAATTGGTCATTCTACTAGTAGTCCCACATCTGAGGGAACAAAAAAGGAGGAAAGTAGAGACAGGAAGAGGGAAAGGAATAGAAGAGGAAGAGAGAACACAATGGAAAAGACAAAGGAAGTGTCAGTGGTGTATGTGGCTTTTGACGGCCCTCCGTGGGTGACCTGGTTTTTTGACTCTTCCTTTGAGTTTATTATGATTATGGGTATGATTACCACCAGCAGCTAGTGTAATAAAAGCTGATATTGTGAACATGTGTGCAATACCATGCCAGTGTTTTTTACAAGTACTATGTCATTTCTTTCCAACTATAATCCTATAATAGGTAAATAGTATTATTTTCCCTATAGTAAGAAGCCTGACTGAAGATTTAACTTGTTTTTTCTTGGGTCTGTAAGAAAGACACCAGAAAGTCATCTTGACTTTCCTAAGAGGATAAATTTTTGGAGTATTAAAAGTAGTTCTCTTCCCCTGAAGATAATCAGGGTAGCCGCAGTTAAGTGTGAGCCGATTGCTCTACTGTCAGGAAAAGAACAAACCTTTTAGGGGGTGGGGGTCCCCTGAAGACAAGGCAGCTACCCTTAGAAGAATTGACTAGGAGAATTGACTCCCTGACCTCAGCATCCTTGGGGAAGGAAAGGGAGAGAACAGAGATTTCAAATCTTCCCAGGAAAGGGCCTACCGAAATCTGAAGACCCATCCTGGATGGCTAGTCCAAAGTAGTGAGCTCTGTAACCCTGCAAGTTCATGCAGAGAATCACCCCTACCTGCACCAAGTCCTGAGGAAGCAAATCATCCTCCTAGAAAGATCCATGGTAGAGGACCTGGGAACCTGGATCTGCAGAAGCACCAGGTTTTATGGACTGTGTGGGACTGTCAACAGTGACACCGTGTGGCAGTAAGAAGCAAAGGCAGGAACCTCCACTGTGCCTCAGGGCATGGGGGCCTTGAAGTGGGGTTTGCTCAGTGAGAGAACCACAGGCCTGATGCAGCTGATCTCAAGACACTGAAATGGCTGGAGATTGCTGCATCAGGCTGCTCTATACTCTTTGCTTTTAAACCCACTTCCTTATTTCCTTAAGTGTTCAATTCAGAAAAGTGAGCAAGTTATATTACATGATGAGAGGGTGATGGCTGCTGTATTGAGTGGAAAAATGGAGGCTGAGGTCATTTGGAGGGGGTGGGGGATGGGATGCTCTTTTGCAAAATCAAACAAATTACTTCCAGTTTCCTCCCAAGAAGCTTTTTTCCTTGATCCTGAGTTAGGCATTCTTATAAAGACCTGTTTTCCCAGTGTTAAGGTGCAATTGTGACTTCCTGTTGACTTGCTCTGGCTTCCCTCAGTGACTGTAAGCTTGTAGAAGGCAGGGACACAGTTTTGTCCACCCTTATATCTCCACTGCCTTGTATGTGTTGAAATCAAAGTGTTATTTTTATACCTAACCCATAACGCAGACTCAGAGAAGGTCTGGAAAGAATTTTACTTTGATGCCTGATGCTGTATTCTTTCTAGCTAGTGTCTTCTATTTGGAAGGCTGTAGACCTCTATCTTGAGGTCTGAACTTTAGTTTCAAGGGCAGGTCAAATAGGCTGCTGCCCTGAGCCAACACACCACCTGCCCTGGGCTAGTTGTTTGTGCTACCGACTTGACATTCTTTTCTTAGAAACTGTACTCAAAATGCAACCATGTGGCTTAATAAAAGTTTTCAAAAATGACACAGAAAAGAAATACTTTCAGATATTGTAAAATCACTTTTATTTTTTTTTACCATATCCAACATTTCAGTGACCCATACATGACTGATTTAGGAGAAAAGATCTGGTTTTATGATTTTTCATGTCTTCTGTGGGGTGAATATATTTTTTCCAAAGAACAGAGAAGGAAGCTGAATCATGAAATCATATGGTGAACATTGTCACAGCAGGAGTTGTCCCAAAGCTTAAAGGAAATAGTTTTCAGACATACAAAAATATGTACTTCTTTATGGGAAGGGAGAATAACCATTGGAACTCTAGCCTTAGAGCCTATATGGAGAAAAAAAATTAATATGTCAAATGTGAACTCACAGATGATCACTTTATAATGGATTATGAAAATGAATTCAGAGATGTTTGGAGCCCTTAACCTATGAGGGCAATTTAATGGAAGAACTCTAACTTCCACTTCTGGGGCTAGGTAAGCTGCTTGTCTGACCCAATGTGGAGTTTATGACTTTTACACTCCTCTAGTGAGTTGAAGCCAGCTACTGACCCCTAATGGTGTCATCAAACTCAGCTCTGGGAGCCGGCACTCCAGAACCTCAGGTTAGGGGATCAGGGGAATGTGTAGGTAGGAATAGGTTCTGATTCCTATCTCTTTGTTTGGTACTCCCTTTGAAGTCCTCTGTGGACTAAAAAACTGGTTCCCACTTAGTCATGAAGAAACCATGAGAAATGAGTTGCATTTCTGAGATATTTCTATCTCTTCAGTCTGATGTTGAAAGCAAAGGGCTTTCTTTTGGGAGTGAGCGGACTGATTCAGCACACAGTAAGAAGCAAGAGGCCCTCTCACTAGCTGGACACTGAGACTGAAATTCTGGTGACTAGAATGAACTCAGAGGAGCTGAGCTTGTGGATGGATGAGATACAAGGGACATGGGGGTCTGAAACACTGTTTTATGGGACTGTAGAACACAAAGGGTAATGTCTCTTCCTTTTTCCTCCCCCACTTTCCTCCCTTAGGAAACCCCAGGAGTAGAGGTTGCTTTCAAACAAATAGCTGTTTCCATTTAACAATTATGTGCATTGCATTTTTCTGCTTGCTGAACAGCAAACTGGCTTTCCTCCTCTTTGTTCTTCTCTTTCTGCCTATAGGGCAATTTCCGCCTCTCTATTTTGCAAGGCCGGTAGTTCAAATACAGTGCTATGGTGATTACACCCACTCCAAGAGCGACAATAATGATGACAAAGATGGTGGAGCTGATTCCTTCATCCAGTCCTGCCCAAGCACAGAAGACAGAGAATTGGGAGGGTCAAGAGGGCAAGAGAATCCCCCCCTCTCCAGCTTACCATGCCCACCTCTCAGTCTCACCCTTCCCTACCCACTGAAATTTTTCTTCTTTCCCTATTTGGGTAAGAATCCCAAACCCCTTGGGCATTTCCATCCTAGGCCTGGCAGCAGGAAAGCCACAGTCACCTCGAACGATGACAGCAATGTCTTTGCTGACAGAGCCCAGTTGGTTAGAGGCTGTGCAGCAGTAGGTTCCTGTGTGGTTCTGGGTTGCTTTCCGTGGCACTTCAAAGTTGAATATCACTCCATTCCAGGTACACACCAAGGTTGGAGCTGGGTTTCCCTTTGGGACGCAGGCAAGCAGCTGCTCTGTCCCTTTCACCCACGTCTGGTTGCCAGGGCAGTCAGATTCCTCTAACCGGGGCTTGTCTGGAAAAGAGAGTCCCCCAAGGAGCTGAGCTCAGTGTGCCACATTCCTTCCTCACTGAGATGCTTAGCTTCCTCTCCCCTAATCCAAAAGCTGTGTCCCTCCCACCTGACAGCTTTACTTCCCAAGGGAAGGAGCACTGTTGCCTGCTTTGGGGCACTCTTCTGTCTTCCATTTTCTAGGGGCAAGGAGTCAGAGATGCAGCAAAGGCATCTTAATGGATTCAGACTCAATGATCTGGCCTGTCCTATCAATGCTGGCTTCCCTGCTTCCCATCTTTGCTTCTCAGTGAGTGAGGAGATGGGTAGGGGCGAACCCAGAGATGAGGGATTCTCTACTTTTCAAAAACACAGATTTTTATATGAAAATTTCCCTCCTCAGCACAAACTCCAACTATCACTTCCTGTGTTCTCAGCCATCAACCCTCAACTAATACCAGCTAATCACCCTGCATTCTCTTTTCCGTTCCCAGGTCCCCCTCATGTTTCTCTCAGCTTACTTTCCTGGGGATAATGTAAGCTTGGGGAGCTTTAATTTTATTTCACCCTTTGATGTTTTATTTTCATGAGAAAAATGTAGCAACTCTAATAATGAAGTTGCTGGCCAAGAACTCTGGAGATGAGAGACTAATAATAATCCTTGTTTTGACAAGAAAGATCAGGCCTCTACTCACATAAGACATGGAGCTGGACCGCAGTGGTTTTGCTCAACCGCTGACCCTGAACCTCCAAAGAGGCCTCACAGGAGAAATTTCGGCCGTTATCTTCCTCCCTGGTGGTAAGTAAAAGCCAGGCAGGTTCCCCAGGGGCAGGGAGATCTGGGGCTCCCTTAAGCCGAAGAGTAGGGCTGGGTGATGTTAACACATGCCCCAAACAGGTCACATTAATGTCTGTCCCTGCCAATGGGTATAATTCTTCTATCTCTAGGATTGGTGGAGGGAAGCCTATAAGAAAAGGAAAGAGAGAATCAAACATATTTCTCAAAATTCTCAGCCAGTTCTATACTCTTGCTTCTGATG
The DNA here is from genome assembly GCF_022079265.1 of Lynx rufus. Lineage (NCBI taxonomy): Eukaryota > Metazoa > Chordata > Mammalia > Carnivora > Felidae > Lynx > Lynx rufus. The sequence continues at coordinate 38,782,948 of NW_025814832.1, forward strand.
GTATGGTATCTAGGCAGATAAGACAGGGAAAACTTTGGATACCCTACTGCTTCTGTGCTGAATGGCAAGAGCAGTGAGATTTGGGAATTTGAGAGCTCTTCTTATGACAAATGCAGTGTCCATACATTTGGCTATTGCCTCTGTGGCAAGGACAGCAAGATGGGTTTTCATCTTATAAATTTCCTCCCCACCTCAAAAAGTTGTTCCCAGAAACAAGCTGAAGGACCTATAATCACTCTGTAAGTAAGATGGCCACAAGAAACGGTGAAGGCTGAACACAACTACTGTCTCAATGCATGTCTCCAACCTGCCTGCACTCATCAGAGAAAGATCACATGAGAGTGTACCGAGGAAAGGTTAACAGGGATATTTGCAGTGGAACCACCAAGGATTTACTGTGGAAGTTTCAGTGGCAGAGAACCCTCGTGAGGAAGGGAAGAGGCAGCTCACTTACTATAGACATGCACTGGCTCTCTTGTTTTCTGTTCCATTGGACCCAGAGATACAAGGCAAGACAGCTCCTGATCACCAGTCTCCATGGCCCGGACTGTGGCATTGGCCCATGCTGTGTCTCCCTTCCAGGAGACAAACAGGCTCAGCTCTTGGTCTCCCAGGAACATGTGGAACATTACCTCTCTGGCGGGGAACACCCTAGCCAACTCGCAGCTCACAGCCTCTGCCATCCCAATCTCCAAAAGTGAGGAGACCCAGATTTGGGGACTCTCAGAGAATTCTGCCAAAAAATGAAGAAAAGGAAAGAAAGGAGAAAAGCCATGATAAATCATGTGCTATATAGGACCCCACAATTTAGGAAGGGAGTGTGGCTTAAAGCTCTCTGTCCCCCAGGGTAAGATTAGAGCCCAGGTAAAGATGGGGCTCAATTACTCTCACACCCTAATCCTAAACTCTGTGGGAACTTAGTCCCAAAAGGCCAAGGTAAGATAAAGAAACTGAGCCTCAGGATCCTTCCATACCTGGGCTCTGACTCACCAAAGATCCGGAGTACCTTGATGGCTGAGCTACTGTGAAAGAGCCCTCCACCATGTGAACTCAAGTCCAGTTCTGCACGGCAGGAGAAATTGCACCTATCATCTTCCCTTTGGGCTTTGACATTGATGGTGATCTCAGCTCTTTGGGAGGCCACAGCCAAGTTCATAAAGTCCTTTCTGTGTAGTTCCTGGTTACCCTGGAGAAGGGTAAGGGTGAGGTTCTCCAGGGGTGCTACACTGGGCACATGGCACTTCACTGTGAAGGCTTCATCCATGGCTACCCATGCAGGCTGCAGCTCCAGGATCACCTGCTCGGGTGGCTCTTTAAGAGAAAAAGGTGGGCTTGATGAGAGAAGGCTACTCACCTCTCCAGAAAGAAATGGTATAGGACAGAAAGCTGGTGATACGAGGTGACCGTTACTCTTAAACCATCCAATCAACTGTGTCAGCTTTCTGCCAACCCTGCCCTACATAAGACAAGTCAGTCTTCTGGCTCTTCTTCTGCCCATCGAAGGTGGCTAAAGTCATAGCCAAGAAATGTGACTGTTGAGGGGCAAGTCCCTTGCGTTGACTGTTGCTGCCATTCTGGAGAACTTTTATCTCTTACCAGAGGTGCTTCAGAGGCATGAGCAGCTTCTGAGGAGCTCCTTAGCATCACACAAAAACTACACCCTAGTCTACCAAGCTTTTACCCCAAAGAGATCACACTTACTCTTATGGCCATATCCTTGCCAATGCTATTTGCCCACCTGAAAGATCTTCCTCACCCATGCCCTTCACTTCAAATCCTTACCATTCTGCAGGAGTGAAGCTCAAGAGCCTCCTTTTCCATGGAGACAGAGACCCTCCTTTTTCCAGTCCCTATTTATTCTAAGAACTTGTGCCAAATAATTTAGCACAAGTTGTATACTTTTTTGATCATTTATAAGCTGGCATTATTAGTATATGCCTCCTATACCTGAACATATTCTCAAGCACGATGTCTGGATGCCCTCTGTGGTCTGCTCCTAATTTAAAATCCTTCACCAAAGGGAAATAGAAGTAATTGGCTCTAGAATTCCTGCAGTAGAACAGAAATCTCTACTAAGGGCCCAAATTGTCTCCCCCAAAAGAAATCTCTAATTTTTCCCTAAATAAGACATAGTCATGTTCCCCCAGTCTTCCCTTCCTCCTCAGCCCTACTCACGATACACAGTGATGTCAAGGCTTGTGTCCTTTTGGATCCCTGCACAAGAGAAGAAGCACTGCAGAACAGAATTCTCTGTGACATCCTCCAGAAGAAACTCCTTCCACTGAGGTCCTTTGTCCACCTGGGTTTTCTTTAAGTAAGTCTCAATTCCACCGGGTCCTGGGTCTGGACAGGTAGTGCTGCAGTTGATCATTAGGGACTGTCCAAGCTTTACCAGGGCCTGATCTGGCCAAATGGAAACCTCAAATATCTCTTCAGCTGCTCCTGAAATGATCAACCACATACATATGCCAAAGACTTTGGTGAGGACCACAAGACCCTAGTCTATCAAGAAGGCCTAGTCTATCAATTTGTAGGTTAAAAAGAGGAAACCTACCCTGAAGAAAAAGTTACAAAGAACCAGACAAGAAAAAGACCCTTAATGAACAGGTAGAACCCTGATTCCACCATTCCCTGCATTCATTATCTTTCTAGTAATCTTGGTTTCTCCATTAGTGTCACCTTGGAAACTACAGAGTTGTTAAAACTCATGCCAAGGAAACCATTCTCTTCCTAAGCTTCCAGATGTCTTAGAAGCTCCCAGGACTGGCTGCTGAGGGCCCTCAAGGGCTTAGTAGGCCCTAGAGAAAAGAGCTCTGTGCTTACACCTCAAATCAGTGTTTCTCTGAAATTATGGTCTAAGAATTGCCTTCACCAGAATCACCTGGAATGCTTGTAAAACTACAGACTCTAGCTCCACCTCAGACTGAATGATTAAGAACTTGTGAAGGTGGGATGTGGAAATACGCAGTGAACAGAACAAGCACTCCTGATGATCCTTATGCACGCTGAATTACGAAACCCACTAGCCTAAAGGTGACTCCTAGGGTCATTCATTTCCCAGAATTTTTCACCTCTTCTCAAAATAAGACTATTCCTTTTTTGCTTTGGTACTAAGGCAACATGTTTTTGGGTGCTTAAGAGTTTAGTCTGTTAGGGAAATCTCAGGTGCAATCAGAGAGACATCAGGTAAAACTTTCAGATGCCTTATGTAGGTGAGAGGCACAGTCTCCTGGAAGCTTCCCCACAGGTCCCTTTTAGCTACGCCATGTCCACCATCTGTTTCGTCTACCAAACACCGGGCCCTTCTAGGAATACACAACTCATGTAGCAGTGTTACCCACTAAGGCTCCAGTTCCTTTCTTGCCGTCTAGAGTACTCGCTCCTCACAATTAAGCTATGGGTCCTCTCCTATCAAGACGCTATTGCAACTTCATGACACAAAAGGTGGCAACAAAGAAGTAAAAATATTCTTAAGAACAGAAAACTAGGCCAGTCCTGGGCTGGCAGGGGGCCAAAGAGAGAAGGCATATTTCTTAGGGGAGAGTTTTCTCTGATGGTTTGTTATCCTGTTCCTCAATTTGGGTTCCCCAATTATAAGCTAGAGACACCTACAGATTCTGTGTCCTAATGATCCAAAAATAGGAATCTCTCCCAAGGGTCCAGACAAATGAATAGTATATTTTTGCCCCATTCAGTACTTCTTATACTCTTACTGACCAGCCACCTGCACTTTGGCACATACTGACTAAAGAAACTATCCCAAATAGCCTTACCTGGGCCAGGGTTCAAAGCCAGCAGGGCCCAGACACAAAACAGTAGCATTTCCATCCTTGTGAAAAGGGCCAAAAGCTGGAGAGAAAAGAGAAAACAGTGCTGGAGAAAAGTGACCAAAGAAAATAAAAAGGATATAGAGAACTATTTCTTTGGTATTGCTAAAGATCAAACCCTTTCCTGACACCTTGAATAGTCTGGAGAAATTATAGCAAGAGTAACAGTGGTATGGTGTGGATGTACTAAAAGGACGTAGCAAGGGGCACGTGGCGTGGGTGGCTCAGTTGAGCTTCCAACTTCTGGTTTCGGCTCAGGTCAGGATCTCGCGGTTTGTGGGTTCGAGTCCCATGTTAGGCTCTGTGCTGGTGATGCAGAGCCTGCTTGGGATTATCTCTCCCTCTCTTTGCCCCTCCCCACTCGTGCTGTCTCTGTCTCAAAATAAATAAAAACTTCTTAAAAATATACAAAAAAAATTAAAGGACATAGGAAAATAGTAGGGGATATTAGATTAAGTGAGATTCCTGTATATGTTTGTGTTGCAGTTATCTGTTTACATATTTGTCTCCATCTACTTGAGTCAGTAGAAGGCTATTAGCATGGAAACATGAAAAACGAAGTTTGGAGAGATGTAATCAATGTTTATCTAGCACTGTCCAGTGGGAAATGACCATGAATCTAGAAAACATGGTCACAAGAGTCCTGTTCTCTGATGTAAGGGAGAAATGTTTCATCAGGGCTCCGTTCATGACCTCTATGAGATATCCCTCAAGATAATCCATCTCTTTCTGCTCTGCCTCCATGTTCACCAAGCAACCTTTGGATTATTTCGTTGGCTGAGTTAAGTCCTAATTGTCCACCTCTCTTTTCTCCACCGATCTGTACCAAGTTTTTTTTCTTTTAAAGCCCCCCACTGAAGCTAATTTATTCTAAGAAAGGTTTCTTAACTAATCCTGTCCCTCTTCACAACCCCTCACTTACAACAGATTGTCTGCACCTCCCTTTACACCAAATGTGATTTCTGAAGCTACATGTTAAAATGCAATTCACTTTAGTGAATTATTTTTAATGATGAATTCATTACTATGCTAGAAATTCCCTAAGGACAAGAGACTATATTTATCTTGCATCTCCACCTCCTAGCACAGCGCCTGGCATGTTATGGATACCCCACGAAGTGGATGACTACCCTCTAATTCTGTAGTATTTGAATTTTCATATGTTGGGTTTTACACAGGTGTACCTTTACTTATATTCTGGTCTGAAAGAGCATATAAGGTGTGGGGTTTTTTTGGTCTTTTTTATACATGCATAAGATAACAGGCATATCAAAATTTATATTTCCAAGTGAATGTTACTCTTCGAATACTTTGGGAGGCTATAAATTTATTACAGTAATGACACCATTATTCAAAACTTTTTTTTGAAATGATTTAGAGCTGGCTTGTAAGCTACACAAGAAAAATCAGTCTATTAAACTATTTTGTTATTCTTTGAGGAATAAATGATATGACTCAGACACCTTATTCACCAGATTTAGCTCTGAGTGCCTTAACATCTCTTTCCAAGGAAGATCTCCTATCAACTGAAGACGTTCCTAAGTACCCCAGACTTTGAAGGAATTTCAAAATAAGAGTTTTAAGTAATAACAGCTGTTTGAAAAACTACAAAAGCCCTGAGTGGAATTGCTTATATTCATACATTATTTCAGCAAACAATTATTGAGCACCTACAATATTCCAGGCTCTTAGAAAGGTATAGAAGTTACCAGGATTTATCCCATGACAATAGGAATCCCTGGAAGTTAGTGGGAAAGACAAATGTAAATAAAAATAACAATATTATTCCAAGTGTTACTATAAAAATGGGGGGGGGGTGACAGTAAAGTGAGAATTAAATGACTAAATTCAAGCCAAGTGTTTATCCCAACTCCTGGCACATAAGACTTCAATATGTTAGTGAATGATGGTGATTGTGCCACTGCTACTGATAATGATAAATTGATCCAGGAGCCTTGAGGAGGGAATCTTTACTTCTCTCTGAAGGAGCTGAGGTTTCTCAGGTCTCCTTTGAACTGCATTTTCTATTATGACTGGAAGTTTATTAAGGGATGAGGTGATACGGAGAGGAGGTCAGGTCAGACTTATTTGAGAAAATTCAAGAAGTTCAGTATGGGTAGCATACAGGAAAAAGGATTGTGGGATAAAGAAGTAGGTATACAATTGGGTCAGTAAGCAGGAATTTACAGAGCTTTTAAAGCAGGGGGGTGAGATAATCAGCTTTATTTTTCAAAATGACAACACTGGCAGTGTGTGGAAAAAGAAAGATGGAAGAAAGGACTGATGGCCACGAGATCTGGTAGAAGGTGACTGCGGTAATCTAAGGGAGATCCAAGAGGGCCTGAAGGCATTAGTGACTGCAGAATTTTTGTATAGAGGATATTCAGGGGGATCTCTGTCTGGTTGAAAATGGGGGTTAGAGGTTATGTTTGCATAGTAAACATACTTGTTTTACTTAAAAGCGTATGTTACAGATTAATAAAACAGCAGTGTTCTACATATTTTTTCACATCTTGCATAATATTTAGAATATATCAATTATTCATATCTACTTTTATTTTAAAAGCATCAAGGGGAGGATAGAGGAAAATGGCATCCCCACTGTTTGAAGGGCATGCATAACATTCATTTAGCTATATAATTTTTAAAAAATATCAGTCACGTTGGACACTGTAGAATCCCAATTTACTGTTGAATTCGTTGAGGTAAAGTGCTCTCTTCCTAACACCCATTCCAAGCTAGGCACTTACTACGGATCTGTATCTCACTTCATTGACTCTTTTCTCAACCACATCTTGTCTAATAGCTTCTAACATTTAGTAACCATATACAGTACTATGTTCCAGGCACTACACTGACTGGTTTACTCTAGTTATAGCAATCTTATGATAATTGCCACTTTTACAGATGAGGAGATGGAGACTGGAAGAGGTAAATCACACAAATCACACAACTAATTAAGAGGTGCAGCCAGCATTCAAACCCAGGCATCTTTACTGCTGGGCAATTCTTACTACTTCACTGCTTCTTTATATTCCGTGACTCTCGATTATCTGTGCTTTGATGGGGCCACTGTGCCACAAACAATCCTGCATAGTGGTTAATCCAAGAGCTCCTGTTTCATTCATCTCTCCTTAGCTTGCTGATGGTACCTTTCTCTGCAAACCTAATCTTGATGTGAATTAATCTTATAGATTATATTCTCCTAGAGCCTTGGCTAAAAAAGATCTCCCATCTTTTATCTCTATAAGCCAACCTAGGTGGTTTTCCCTTGTGGTTGCCACTAGTACATGCCACATAGATATAAGAAAATGGGGGGGGGGGCGCAGGGTTGTGCTGATTCTTGTTGTTTTCATTCCGGGATACTGACAATACTTTGTTTGTTCTATGTTGTTCCAAGTGCCCTCTCCCCGCCCAACTATCCTCACAGCTGTAAGAGTTCATCCTTGGGGGAGCCTGGGTTGCTCAGTCGATTAAGTGTGGGACTTCTGCTCAGGTCATGATCTCACAGCTGATGAGTTTGAGCCCCATGTCAGGCTCTGTGCTGACAGCTCAGAGCCTGGAGCCTGCCTTGAATTCTGTGTCTCCCTGTCTCTGAACCTCTCCTGCTTGTGCTCTGTCTCTCTCTCTCAAAAATAAACGTTAAAAAAAAAAAGTTCATCCTTGTTTTCACCTAGCATGTTACGATCAGGTACTGAAACGTTACGTTTTTTATTCATTCATTTTCTTTTAATTTTTTTAACGTTTAATTATGATTGAGAGACAGAGAGAGACAGAGCATGAGCAGGGGAGGGGCCGAGAGACGGGGAGACACAGAATGTGAAGGAGGCTCCAAGGTCTGAGCTGTCAGCACAGAGCCTGACGCGGGCCTTGAACTCACAAACTATGAGATCATGACCTGAGTTGAAGTCTGACGCTCAACCGACTGAACCACCCAGGTGCCCCTTATTCGTTCATTTTCTTAGAAAGCAAGCAGCATCCCTAAGAGGAAATGAATTTTTAAATCTTTTTTAACTCCTTTGGCTTACTTGCTCTGTAGTATTATATGCCAAATGAAAGGTTTAAAGTGTCCGAAATCCTAGGCCTCTAATCCAGCCCCTGAAGGGTTGCAGGGAGGGAGTAGGCAGGTGAGGGGAGGACGGCACACGCCGTCATGCCCTTGGGATGGCTTTGGCTGTGGAGCGCACCTGGCCTTCTGGTCCGAATCTGGGGCGCTCCCAGGGTGTCCTGCAGTTTCTCATACATCCGGGAGTCACATCCCACCCTCTGCATGGTCTTCTCCCTCGAATTCCCTGGAATTCGCTTCCTCCTCGCGGAACACTCCCCCCAGGTGAGCGTACGTTCGTGATCAGGGCTCAGCACGAGCACCCCCGTGTCCTACCCCCATAGTGCCCAGGCCGCTGCCCGCCAGCCCTACGTTACTGCTTTCGGGACGCGCACCTCCCTGACACCTCGCTTGTCAGGCCGGCGGGTCTACCCCCCCTGCCGGACTGTCAGCCCCGGGAGGGGAGGGCATCCACACCTCGACCCGACACAACAGCTACAAAGACTCGAGGGCAGGACCGAGCCCGGCGCTCGGACGCGGAGCGCAACGCCCGTTCCCGCTCGGAAGGAGGCTCCCGTCTGGCCTGCACACAGTGTGGCTCTCACGCTCTCGGCCCGACAGGCCGGGAAGGGCTTCAGAGGCGGATGGTATTTAAAACGTGAAAGGTATGTGGAAAAACCACTCCAGCGAGTGCCCCTCTGGGTTTCCGGCCCACTGCCGCGTGACAAGGCGAAGCCCGTCACACGAGGTCAGGCCTCTGCAGACCTGACGGAAAAAGCCAGGAGGAGACACCGGCGTGAACCTAAGCACACAAAGCAAGACCTAAATCCTCACGGAGGGCCGCTCCTCGCCGCTCGCCGCTCCTGTCACTCCTGGGATAGCTAGACCGCTCCGCTGCCTCGCCCGCGCTGTTCTCAGAAACTTGCCACGCGCTCAGACCGTTTGGTAGGCAGCGCCAGGCGGGGGCGCGCGCGCGAGCTTCTGGCCGGAGGATTCCCTGATCTGCCCAGAAACTCGTGACGTTTATCCAGAAGCTTAGCAAGGGTTGGCCGAGGCCAATGGGGCGGACCAGGAAGCTGAACTCAAGGAGGGGGTTGCAAGGGAAAATGAAGGTAGAGAAGCCTGTGTCTCGCTTGGTAGAGAGCTCATGTTTGATTCAAGATAATAGGTACTAAGCAAAACAAAGTGAACACAAAAGAGTAAGGGTTGTTGTAGGAAATAGTGGCTCTGTTAGAAAAACAAAGGGTTGTCCACCCCTGTGCCTATTCGTTGTGTGACGCGGCCTGAGCATGTGCGAAGTCGCGCGCGGAAGCTGGCTGCGCACGCAGCTGCGTTCCGGTGTTGGGCCGCGCAGGTTGGCGTTGGGTGTCGGTTTCTCAGTTGCTCAAAAATCTAGCTGGCGTCGGTCTCGGCTCTTCCTGGGTGGCCTGGCAAATTGGTTCCACGGGACTTTTTGCCAGTATCAAAAAGACTTTTCTTGTACACCCTCGTTTCTCCAATACAAGTAACACGCTTGAGTAAACGAGCATTCCCTTCCTCACTTCCTACCAAACGTGCCTGCGCTCTTGCTCCCCCGCCCAGCAGCTATCAATAGCCATAAAAATGGGGGTGAGTAAATCCTCCGTTGTGTCTCTCCACCCCGGACCCCTTTCCACCGCTTTCGTGGCAAACATCTTCGGAGGGTTGTTTCTCAAAACGCTTTTCCGGCGCCCAGGTCGGGCCATTCTCATGGGCATCCTGTTGTGTCCTTGTCTCCCACAGTCCTTGGCTGACCGTGAGCCATGGGCTGAGCTCCTTGGTGCAGTGAAATTTGAGGATTTGGGAGTTTTCGGGGGACCGATTACGTGCATTCCCTATCTCATTTACTGTAACTCCTTTGAGGAGGCGCTACTATTACCTCTTTTGTGGAAGAGGGTTTATTTCTTTTAGATTATGAGTGACTTCTTGTCCAAGAAGGGCAGCTGCCTTCCTTGTACCCTAGTTGTACCAATGCTTTGTCGTCTTCCATACTGACATTTTGGGGGAGAATGTTACCTGGAATAGAAGCTTTGGGGCCAGACAAACCGGTCTATGAATTCCTCTACGATGTCTTAACTAACTTTGACACTATGGGAAAGTTACATAACTTCTAGTTCTTCTGTTAAAAGGAATGACATTTAGTTTATGTATTTGAAAGTGCCTGCCATTGTTTTTGACACTACATTGGTGTTTGATAAATGATAGTCTGTCTTCCTTTTGTGATCACAGAAAGGCCTTTCCTGACGACTCCCCACTAAAACTGCCAGGCTTTATTTGAGGCTAGTTTATAAGACCTATCAGAGTAACCCCTTCAGGCTACCCGCATTTCTCTTTTATGGCTTCGAATGGTTTTGCTCACTTATGTTAAATATTTCTACATAGTGATACCAAATCAACATCATAATCACCGCTTGCTAGAAACCAAAATCTCTGTGCTTCTGCTTAGTGGGATTTTTTTCAGCTCCTTGTTTTTAGGAGGTGCCTTTGAACGTCGTTTTCTATTTTGTCATATGCTTGTATTTTTAATGTCCTTTTCCCAATTCCTGAATGGTGTATCAACCTTAACTTTGATTTCTTCAGTGGAAATCTTAAATTTTAGTATTTTAAAGGCTGCTAATATAATCCCATCTAATAAAAATAGCTGTATCATATAAAAATGGTTTTTAAAAATTTACGGTAATTTTATAAATTGGCCAGTGAATTGAATCTTGGCAAATGGGCTTGCTCCAGGTGACCCATTTCTTTATGTGGATGGTGCTTTCCTAGGGAAGTTGAGAAGTCGTTCCTTCAAATGGATAATTGCTTTGGCCTGGGTCAAAGTTATGACTGTGGGAGTGGGTTATAGTAGTAGTGAGTTTGAACCTGACAAAAGCAAGAGAAACTGCAGCTAGAGGGACGTCGTCTTCTGAAGTGGCACCTCCCTTTTAACTGCTTTACTTGGTTTCTGGGCTCCCCAGATCTGCTACTTCCCTGATCCCTCAAGACTCTTTTTCTCCCTTACCTGTTTTTTACTCCTGGAGCTGTCAATGCCCAACTCAGAGGCACCTTGTTTATAGAAGCTAAACGGTTAGGTGGGATCAGTACAGTCTTTTTTTTTTTTTTTTAATGTTTATTTATTTTTGAGACAGAGACAGAGCATGAGCGGGGGAGGGGCAGAGAGAGAGGGAGACACAGAATTCGAAGCAGGCTCCAGGCTCTGAGCTGTCAGCACGGAGCCCAACACGGGGGCTCAAACTCGTCAACTGTGAGATCGTGACCTGAACCGAAGTCGGATGCTCAACCGACTGAGCCACCCAGGCGCCCTAGGATCAGTACAGTCTTAACCAGAATTAGAAGAGCAGATAAATTAAGGGTTAAAATCAGTAGTTAGTACTAAGTGAATCAACCTTGACCAGCCCATCAGAGTCAAGGTGAGGATAAGATCTGAGCTAAGAGTAAACAAAGAAAAATCCAAGAATCCAGGTGGAAGGTCACTAATCAGTAAAGTCTAAGAAAGCAAGAGCATAAAGCTTGAGAAAGATTTGGGAACCAAAGTTAACTGTTAAGATCTAAGCTGGTTTTAACTTTCTGCCCTGATGGGGTAACTCCTGATCAGGACTGACTTGGAACAGAGTTCTGGGGTGGGGAAGCGGAGGTAACTTTTATCAGAGCTATTTCCTGAGCAGGCATTGTTTCTGCACTGTCCTTGTCCTCTTAGAGTTCACACTGGAGGGGTGTGTGGTGGAGGCAGAACCCTAAACAAAAGCCACAGCACAATACGATGAGTACTCTTACAGAAATTTTGGCAGAGTGTTAAGGAAAACAGAAAACAACAAATTGATGATGGCAGTTAGAAGGTGGGGATAGAAAGTCATGGAAATTCCAGAGGCGGTGACATTTGAGTTGGCTTTGAAGAATAAACAGACACTTGCATAGCAGAGAACTGGGGAGGAACACTTACTCATTTAATCAATGTGAATTGAGTACTTAACTTTGTTCCAGGTATTGTTCTAGGTAGTGGGGACACAGCAGGAAACAAAGCCCCAGCCTTGGAGGAGCTTACATTCTAGTGATGTCATAGGCACAAGAATCAGCGTGAAAGAGCTTGGTGTGTTCAGGGAAGGTTAAGTTCAGTTGGGATGTTGGTGGAAAATAAAGCTATAGAGGTAAGAGGAGGACAGAGTAAGAGCCAATTATCCCATGCTGAAAAGTTTAGATACAGACTCTTCTGCAAGCCCTTGCCTTTAAAAAAATTTTTTTTAATATTTATTTATTTTTGAGACAGAGAGAGACAGAGCATGAACATGGGAGGGTCAGAGAGAGAGGGAGACACAGAATCCGAAGCAGGCTCCAGGCTGTGAGCACAGGCTCTGAGCCTCAGCACAAAGCCCAACGCGGGGCTCGAACCCACAGACTGTGAGATCATGACCTGAGCCGAAGTCAGATGCTCAACCAACTGAGCCACCCAGGCTCCCCAAGCCCTTGCCTTTTAAACATTTTAGAGCTGTGGAAACCTTTCTGCCAAAGAATCTTGCAAGGTCACTCAATATATAAAACAGTAAAAGCTGAACTCCTTGTTGAAGCAGGGAGGAGAGGTGGGGGTGACACAAGAGAGGATCTCCCAGTGCTGCCCTCCCTCTCACTCTCAGGTTGCCACAACAGCTCTAGGAAACCCTAAGGACCCCAGTGGGTTTAAAGCCTACTGCTGAATGTAATGGAGGGCACACAAATATGGGAAAATGGAGAGATGTGATCATATTTGCTGCCTTGGGATAAAATTGCCAGGAGGGATAGGGTAGGATGGCCTTTTAGCAGAGAAACTAGTTAGGTGGGTTATGGAAGAGATGCTGAGGACCTGACCTAGGTGGGTAGGATAGATCCAAAAAAGATTTAGGAGGGAAAGTCAACAGAACTTGATGACTGAAGAGGAGCAAGAAAGGGAGGAGTGAAAGATGACTTCAAGAGAGCACAGTGAAGGTCCTTAAGACTTTCTCTATTCACCTCTTTGCTTTTATTTTATTTTATTTTTTAAAAATTTTTAATGTTTTTTATTTTATTTTTTTGAGAAAGAGAGAGTGTAAGTGGGGGAAGGGTAGAGAGAGAGAGAGAGACACAGAATCCAAAGCAGGCTCCAGGCTCTGAGCTGTCAGCACAGAGCCCGACATGGGGGTCGAACCTACAAGCTGTGAGATCATGACCTGAGCTGAAGTCAAACGCTTAACTGACTGAGCCACCGAGGCACCCCTCACCTCTTTGCTTTTGATTACAGGTGTCCTGGGCATCTGGTTGGGTCACCCCATCTTTGGCTTTCATCTGCCTACAAGACCAGTTTGAATGTCTCATCAAGGCCCTTTGCCATGTCCTCATGCTCTGTATCAGGATAGATATAGGAGAGGAGACTGGGAGGGAGGACAATGAGACCTTGATTTTGGACAGATGGGTTTACATGACCTATGGAGCATCTAGCAGTGAATTGGAAATACGGATCTGAATCTCAGGAGAGGGGTGGTGATTGGAGTTAGATATTTAGGCTCATCAGAAAGTAGGCAGTAATTGAAGGGATGTGAATAGATGAGTATGTCTGGGTAAGTCATGTATAGAGAAAAGAGCTAAGGATTGAGCTGCAGAGGACCAGAGGGGAGGGAGAAGTCAGAGATCCCAGGGGAGACCTTTGCCTTATCTTCCCTCTGTCTTACTGGTCTGTTTTTCAGTCATACCAGTAGTTCTGGGTCCAAACTCAAGAGCCAGGAGGTCGCCTCTGAGGGGGTCTGGGAAGTGACCAGGAAGAGGACTCAGACTACAGTGCCACCCAGGTCTCTCAATGCACCATAAACGTCTACCTTGAATGGGGAGAGAACAAATGGTAGAATCATGCCCCAGGCCTTAGCTCCAAAGATTTCCAGAGTGTCACCTGGGCTGTAGACCTGAAACTCACTTCTTGAATCCTGGTATATACTCCCACTATTGGAAGACACTATTCTTGAGTTTTACCTGCTAGACTGTGAACTATGAAAATATGTATCTGTGACTTCATTGTGTACACAGAGGAGGAACTTTTGTACACTTGATGATCCAGCAAAATCGGATTCTCTTCACCCTGGGCTGTTTCATGCCTTTTAGCCTTATTCCATTATCTTTGCCTAACTCATTCATAGCCTTTTTTACATAACATCCCCCAAGAAGTCTTCACTAATCCGTTTCCTTCATTAAAGATTTCCCCGTGGTACCTTATGAATACCTTTATGTTCGCAGTTATCATGTGGAGAAATGATCTGTTTATGCATTTACCTTCTTTACTAGAAGATGTCAGTGACTGGCACATAGAAGTGCTCACTGAGTGTTTATTAGATGGTGAACACAGCATCAGCTGCTTTGCCTTCCAGCACTTCTGCTGCTCTGACTGTGCGGTGCCCCAGGCCTGCCTCACCACCAAAAATGGGAAATGGATGTGTCAGCTGCTTGGGATTCCACCTTGGCCAGGCTCCTGGTACATCCCCAGTAGTGCTGCCATTGTGCTAAGTGTTTCCCACCATGACCTGTCTACCCATACTTCTTCTTCTGAAATTCTAACCTCCTGTGGGCCATCAAACCAAGGAGTGATCTTTTGCTGGCCTGCTGTAGCACAAGTACTGGGCCATCTCGCTCCAAGGGCCTTTCTCCTATGAACTCTTTGGCAGCTATTTTGTCCACCAAACAGCTGGGTCAGGAAGCATAGACCCACTGGGAATTGTCCCTCTGGTTTGGGTTTATTAAATACTTTTAAAATACTTTAATAAATTAAATACTTTAGTTCCATTAAGTCTTTGAGTGCCTGTAGATGCAATAGGGTCAGAGATTATAGGAAAGTACCTCTTCTGAAACCATAGAATGTTTCAGAATAAAATTCTGAAAAGTGGTCAGTGAGCAGAGTAAGTATCAAGGGAAGAAGAGAGGAAGAGAAAAAAGGCATTCCAAGTCAAGGGAATAAAGGCATGGGAATGCTGCCTCCAGGACTGCAAGTCCTGTAACTGGCTACACCATTAGGTCCTATGAGGGTGGTGTGGGAATGGTCTCCCCTCCCCCCATCTCTTTTGATTCTTGAGCATTAACTTAGTGCTTTCACAAGGTCTTGAATTGCCCCTAGTGATGCATCAAATCCCGTTTGCCTATTGGGTGACCATCAGTAGTATCTCCTTCAAATCAAAATGCTTCTAATTAATCAGGTCCTACCAATTAGCCTCTTTTCTTTGAGTCCCCATAGCACTGGCTTTTCAGTTTGAAAACTTTCTTTGCATGTAATAACAGACCAGAGGTAATAACAGAGAAATAACAGCTACGAACAAGTGTTAAGTGCCTGGATTTTGGATTCCAGAGCCAGCTCAGAACCAGGTTTGAATCCTAAAACCATCACAGTGAGAGTAGGGGAAGTAACTGAATCTCTCTGCCTTGATTTCTAAAATAGAGGTAAAATGAGTACCACATATGCATGTTGAAGGTTAAAAGAAGTAATACGGGGGCGCCTGGGTGGCTCGGTCAGTTGAGCATCTGACTTTGGCTCAGGTCATGATCTCACGGTCCGTGAGTTCGAACCCCGCATTGGGCTCTGTGCTGACAGCTCAGAGCCTGGAGCCTGCTTCAGATTCTGTGTCTCCCTCTCTCTCTGCCCCTCCCCTGTTCATGCTCTGTCTCTCTCTGTCTCAAAAATAAATAAACATTAAAAAAAAATTTTTTTTTAAATAAAAGAAGTAATACGTGTGGTACTTAATAAGTGTCAGCTATTCTCTGCTTAATGAATAGGAAATCTTCTTTATCCTTACCATAACTTAGATATCCTATTTTCCCCCTAACACCTTGAGGATGTTTTAACATAGCAATTAACTCATTGTTGGTATTGTTTATCATTCTCTCTCACTACACTTAAAGATCATTCACTTGTTTAAACACATGTATTGATTAGGTTATGACAGTGGTTAAAAGTAACACAATATATACCCCAAATTATTGAAAACAGGTACTTAAATACGTGTACATGCACATTCACAGCAGCATTACTTACGATAACTGAGAGATGGAAACAACCCAAATGTCTATCAATAAATAAATGGGCAAGCAAATGATGGCATATACATACAACGGAATATTATTCAGCCATAAAAAGAAATGAAGTGCTGGCACATACTACAACATGCATGAACCTTGAAGACATTATGCCAAATTAAAAAAGCCAGACACAAAAGTCACATGTTATATAATTCCATTTATATGAAATAATTAGAACAGGTAAATCCATAGAGACAATGCAGATTGGTGTGTACCAGGGGATAGGAGAAGAGAATAAACAACTGCTTAATGGGTATGGGATTTTCTTTTGGATGAAAATGTTTAGAACTAGATAGAAGTGGTGGTTGTACAACACTGTGAATGTACTAAACGCCAATGAATTGTTTGCTTTCAAATGGTTAATTTTACATTATGTGAATCTCAATAACAAAGAAAAAAGAGAAAGAATTCCCACCTTCAAAGAATTTGTATTTTAGCGAAGGAGCCAGATCAGACAGTAAGCCAGTTCACACCTAGGCAAGCAATTACATATTGTGATAATTGCTTGGTGAGAAATAAAGTAAGGGGAGAGTATGGAAAAGATAACAAAGGGCTGGAAGTAGAGAGGCTCTGAGGTTGGAAGGGGCTTAGCAGTTTGAGAAATTGCCAGGAGAACCTCTGGACTCACTCTTAGAGAACCAAGGGCAATGGTTTAAAATGAGCCTAAGGAGGTAAGCAGGAGCCAGGCCTTGCAGAATCTTACGTGTCATGAGGAGGGAGTATGATATTCAACCTAAGAGCAATGGGAAGCTGGGGAGGGTTTTAATCAAGGGGAAAATGAGGACCTGAATTACATTTAACTGTTTTATCTTTTTTAAATTAAAAAAATTTTATTAAGATTTTATTTTTAGTTATTTTTATTTATTTGAGAGAGAGAGAGAGACAGAGAGAGACAGAGGGAGGGAGGGCCAGAGAGAGCAGGGGGAAGAGAGAGAATCCCAAGCAGGCTCTGTGCTGTCAGTGCAGAGCCCAACACAGGGTTCCACCCCACAAACCATGAGATCATGACCTGCACCGAAATCAAGAGTTGGATGCTTAATCGCCTGAGCCACCCAGGTGCCCCAAGATTTTATTTTTTTCTTTCTAAAATTTTTAGGGAGAGAGGGATACCTGGGTGGCTCAGTCGGTTAAGTGTCTGACTTCAGCTCAGGTCATGATCTCACGGTTGGGGAGTTTGAGCCCTGCATTGGGGTCTCTGCTGTCAGCGCAGAGCCTGCTTCTGATCCTCTGACCCCCTGTCTCTCTGCCCCTGCCCCACTCATGCTCTCCTCTCTCTCAAAAATAAATAAAAACATTAAAAGATTTTTTTAAATTTTTAATGTTTATTTTTGAGAGAGAGAGGGAGGGAGGAAGAGAACGGGGGAGGGACAGAGAGAGAGAGGGAGACACAGAATCCGAAGTAGGCTCTAGGCTCTGAGCTGTCAGCACAGAGCCTGACGTGGGGCTGGAACTTACAAACCATGGGATCTTGACCTGAGCTGAAGTTGGATGCTTAACTGACTGAGCCACCCAGGTGCCCCCATTAAAAGATTTTTTTTTTTTTTTGAGAGAGAGAGAGAGAGAGAGAGACTATCCCAAGCAGGCTCCACGCTCAGTAAGGATCCCATGACCCTGGATCATGACCCAAGCCAAAATCAAGAGTTGGATGCTCAACCCACTGAGCCACCGATTGTGCTCTACTCTCCGATTTTATTTTTTAAGTTATCTTTACACCCAGTACAGGGCTCAAACTCATGATCCAAGATCGAGAGTCGTATGCTCTACTGACTAAGCCAGGCAGCTGCCCCTTATCTCTTTTTTTTTTTAATTTTTTTTTTAACGTTTATTTATTTTTGGGACAGAGAGAGACAGAGCATGAACGGGGGAGGGGCAGAGAGAGAGGGAGACACAGAATAGGAAACAGGCTCCAGGCTCTGAGCCATCAGCCCAGAGCCTGACGCGGGGCTCGAACGCACGGACCGCGAGATCGTGACCTGGCTGAAGTCGGACGCTTAACCGACTGCGCCACCCAGGCGCCCCCCCTTATCTCTTTTTTAAATGCACTTATTAGCTTGTCTGTTTTCTAGTGTAAAGGTTCTCTACAAGGCAGGTTGTATCAGAATTACTTGGCAGGCTTATTCTATTATTTTTCTGTAAATTTAAATTCCAGTATAATTAACATACAGTGTTCTATTAGTTTCAGGTGTATAATACTGGGAGGCTTATTTTTTTGTTTATTTTGAGAGAGAGAGCATGCAAGTGTGCATGGGAAAGGGGCATAGAGAGGGCGGGGGGGAGGGGGAGAGAGAGAGAGAGAGAGAGAGAGAGAGAGAGAGAGAGAGAATTCTAAGCAGGCTCCACACCCTTAATGCAGAGCCTGATGCAGGGCTCGAACTCTTGAGCCAAGAGATAATGCCTAAGCTGAAGTCTGTTGCTTAACCGACTGAGCCACCCAGTCACCCCTGGGAACCTTATTCTTAAAATATAATACTGGAAGCCATTGGATTGTGTACGTGTGTTGTTTAGTGGGGGTGGCTAGAAGGGATAGTTTGGAATAGCTCCCCAGGGGATTTGCCCCTACTGCTCCCTCAAACTCCTTGGAACAAGCTTGAAAGTCTTGAAATGGGTACTAATTACATTATCATGAATTCTTTACGCACCTTACAGGGGTGGAGAGGGGCCCTGATTCAATGACTGTAACAATTTCAGTGGCCTGTTCTGAGACTGGCAGTGAACCCAAAGGCGGAAGGAGGAGCATGATCTCTGAGAAGACCCAGAGGCAGGAAAGCAACAGCAAAGTAGGGTTCATCACTGGAGGAAAGATACCAGCAAGTACAGGTGAGCAGAACTGATTTCTAAAAAGGGTGGAGAACTGTACTATGAAGAGGATCTGGGTGCTATGGTGCAAGACTTTGTTAGGAGTGAAAACAAAGCAGAGAATTTATATAGTGAAAATCTATCTTGGCTGCTTAAAACTGTTGTCTGAGTAGCAACAGCATTGCTTTTGGAGCTTGTTAGAAATGCTGAAGCTTAAGCCCTGTCTCAGACCCCAAACCTACTGAATCATAATCTGCATTTTGAACAAGAGCCCCAGATGTTTCTTTTGCTCATTGAAGTTTAAGAAGCACTGGTCTAGATCATGGGGAGAAAATCCCAGAGGACCAGAAGGTAGGCTGTCTGACACAGCTGAAGCACTTTATTTTGAATACTTTATGATACAGGACAGTGGCTTCTGAAAAGGTATTGCATTTTTTTCAATTAAGTACTATAAATCCTGGAGAAAAAAACCTTATTTAACTACAGGGAGGTTTCTCATAATGCAAATTTCCACCCACTAGAAACATTTCCTGTGGAGTAAAGTACTAGGCTTCCTTAAAGTGAGGCAGAGCACGTTAAAAATATGCAAAAAGAACTCGGATCTTGGCCAAGTCAACCCTTCACACAGCTGGATCAGGTCTGGGGCAGCTGATATCCCTTGGCAGCTCTGAGCCACCAGGATGGGCTTTTAAACAAAGTCAAAAGTTGGAGGCTCTTCTGCCCTAGAGAACAGCTCTGTGTTGTCTTTAATGCTGAAAATGTAGGAAGGCGACTCGAGAAAACTATTTTCAGAGAGTGTAACTAGGTATCTCGGGGAGTCAGCTACACCTGGGAGCTCTCAGCAACTACCCATTCTCTGTTGAAGCCCTAAGTGACCTTCGACCTCTGACCCCGCGCCTTGCACAGCGCTTCCTGCGCAGCTTTTCGCCCCCGCCTCTCCGGCCAAGGGCTGGTCCAAGGGGTGTGGGCGTGGCTCTGGGGCTGACGGTTAGGGGCGGTGCCCGTCAGGGGCGGGTCTCGCGATGGGCGGGATTTGAGGAGGCATCCTGGCATTGGGCCGCTGGGTATAGGTGGGGCCTAGCGCTGGGCTTGTTTGGGCGGGGCAGGGAGTTAGTTGCCGCCTCTGGGTAACTGGACTCTGTCGGCCAAACCTCCGGAGGCCGCGGGCGGCAGGCGGGCCTGCAGCAGATCCCGGATCCGGAATTCCCCGGGCAGGACCGGAATCAGGATCGGCCCTGCCCCAAACCGGGTCTGTGGGGAACTCGAGCACTTGGACTAGGAAATCCCGGAACCCGGATCAACAAACCCCAGAACCCGGAATTTAGATCGGAAAGTCACGGATCACGGATCGCGGAGCGGACTCGACACGGAGCCCGGAGCCCGGATCGCGACACCGCCGGACGGGACGGAGCGATGTCGGGCCGTGTCGCGGGCGGGTTCCCGCTGCCTCCGCTGAGTCCTGGCGGCGGCGCAGTTGCCGCGGCTCTGGGGGCGCCGCCTCCGCCAGCGGGACCCGGCATGCTGCCCGGACCGGCGCTCAGGGGGCCAGGACCGGCTGGAGGTGTGGGGGGTCCCGGGGCCGCCGCCTTCCGCCCCATGGGCCCCGCGGGCCCCGCGGCGCAGTACCAGGTGAGGAGCGCGGATGGGCAGGCGGCGCCGCGAGCACGCCCGGGGCATGGAGCTACTGGGGCCTCGAGTGAGGGCCCCGGGGCAGCCGACGGACAGAGCGCACAGGGGCCCAGCGTGCGGAGTGCACGGGACAGGGAGGAGGGCAAGGCCGGGTGGTGGGGCAGTTGGGGGAGAGGGTAAGAACGATTCTGGGGTGGAGGGTTTGAAGCGGTTGGAAGGGCCTGGAGGCTTTCTTGGAACCGGGATTCTGAGTAACTGAGAGATGGAGGAATTGGAGCTAGTGAGTTGTAGGCTACTGGGTTGAGAATGCTAGTGTAGATCCTAGGGTAGGGGGTTCTGGGAAGTGCTGAGAAAGTTTTGCAAAAGGGCCCTCACTGAGAAACCAGGGTTACCCTGCATTGGCCTTGGTCCCACTCCAAGTCTGCGCTGTTTTGTTTTTTTTTCTAGTTGGGAACTGGCAGAGTTCTAGCGAGTCTGAGATGGTTCCCAGCTGCTGATGAGGAGGAAGAAGGGCCTGGCTTCCCAGGCATGGGAGGTAGAAGATAGAGGAAGAGGATTCCAATCTATGCCAGGCAGGGTCTACTCCTGGTCAGGCCCAGGAGCCCTTGCATGGGATGGTTCTGGGTTCGACCACAGATGGTGGTGGCGGGGCCTGAGGAAGGCGGAAAACCCAGCCCATTCTGGGCAGACTCTCTTTTTGGCTTCCGGCCTGGTGTCATAGTGTCCAGGAGTTGATTAGTCTGCAGGAGCAGAGAGGCTCCACTGAGCCCTGATGGTCTGGGGCTGGAGGAGCCTGTGAGAGTTGTTCAAAGAGTTCTGTCCTGACTCCTTTGGAGTTTGGCTTCAAAGAGAGAGCTTCTCAGGTTGCAGCTTCAAAGGCCATTGAGAAGCAGAGACTTCATCCTTAGGGTCAGTGTATGAGGAACTCATACAGTATGAGGATCCTGCTCATCAGTCCCCGCCAAGTGCATTGTTTCTGGTTACCCCAGAATGCTTAGGAATTGTGCCTGTCCTTTTCCCCACTCCCTCTCCACTTTTATTTAGACTTTAAGTTCTAACATGGCCATATTCCACCCAACCTGTGTGCCCCAGCATTTGGCACTGGCTTCTTTGCTAATCTCCCAAGGAAGCTGGGGCTTACTCTGTTATCTCCAGGTAGAGCCTCCAAAAATGGACCCTCATGGAGTAGGATATGCATTCCTCCCCTACCCATGAGCCTTGGGCCCTCACTTTCTAAAGAGATTCTTAACTGAGGAGTGATTTTTCCCTCTAACTCCTCATTCTCACTCCTCCCTGTAAAGAAAAAGGGTCTGGGTATTGACAAAGATAGACCTGGTCCCAACCACTCCCATCTTGCTTTCCCACTTGGGGATTCATGGCTCCAAGGTGTTGCTGAGGGGTCCCTGCATCAGTCATTCCATTCCAGCCCCTGGGCTACCTAGCTGAGGGCTGGCCTTGGAGCCTCCTTGTGGGCCTTTGGCCTGAGAAGGATCTAAGGAACAGATAGGAGCCTCTCCAGTTCCTTTGCTGGAAACCCATGGGCACTGTGGCCTGGGGAATGCCCCTGAGAAAATGAATTCCACAACCATACGTAGGGAGTGGACTAGGGCCAGTGGCAAGGTTTGGCTGGCTGGCTGGCTGGGTAGTCCCAGGCTGCTAGGGTTGGGAACCAAGGGGAAGGCACTGAGCCTCTGCTTCCCCAGGCTTTCTAGCCCACCAGCTTTTCATCACCTCCTCTTCTTCTGGGGAGGGGCATTAGAGGTAGAAAGGGAGAGGGAGGACCCAGTTCACTCTGGCTAAGTTTGAGGAAGATCTTGCTTGGCCTCTTTCCAAGTCCAGTTGTGTGACTTCAGGAGATGGGACTTGAGATCTCAGGAGCAAAGGGGTTCCTGTCAGAGCACATGGGGTGAGCTAGAAGAGCAAGGGTTTCAGGGCCCAAGTTGGGCAAGTAGGGGAGCCAATGAAAGAAGGGAAGTGACGACCCATCTCCCTCCACACAGTGGAAGGAGTTCTAGCTGTGGATCATACTCAACAGAGGAGCTTAAGGAAAAACAAAACCCAAAGAAACACAGATTGTTGGGTTCGCTCCAGAGTTCAAAATATTTTCTAGTTAGGGAGGGGTATGTTCTCTTCTCCTAGGCCCAGCCACCAGGAGCGCCAGGGCCACAGGCTTTGAGGCAGGGCTGTGTGTGTGCTCTCTGGAGACAGCAGCATCAGGCCCAGCCACGCGCCGCTGCTGTCCTGGGTGGTGGAGGTAGAATCACACTTAGGTCGTGGGCTGCTGCTGGGCTAGGGAGAGGACGTTGTTGCACACTTCCGAGGTTCAGGGCACTGAGCCAGGCCTACCTCGCTCAACTGCAGGCGAGGGACTTATAGAGCCTGAGAGGCCTGACCTGGGCTTTGTATTTTTTTTTTAAACTCTTGGGGTTTTTATTTTGAAGAGGAGTTACTGGTGCTTCAAAGAGCAGGTGTGGAGCTTGGCAAGACTAAGCTGGGACTAAGCAACCTTCCCCTGGGCCTCTTCTCCCTCTTGGGAGAAGCCTGGGGCCTGGGGTGAGCTGGGGGCCCTGCGCCTGGGAAGTTTGGAGCAGATGTCTGGGAGGGGCCTATTCCAGGCCCTGCCCCTGCAGCCTTGACTGGGGACTTCCTGCTACAAGAGCACCTGCCTAGGAGGGATGGGTGGTGCCGAGGAGGTTTTGTGAAAGTCCTAGTGAGTGGCTTCTTGGGGACCTCAGGTCCCTGTCTCACTCTGTGCAGGTCCCACTGCTCCAGCTGTTCTTGCCCTCTGGCTCATGTTCAGGGTGGGGAAAATATGTCTAGCGTGTCTGGAGCCTGGGTTTACAGCTGTGGCCACACTGAGTTTGTTTCCTGTAATCTCTGGCCATGGCTCATTAAGGCCGAGAAACAGGCTGTCCTTTGCCTTTCAGCAGCTTGGACAAATCTCTTCGCGGCAGGCCTCCTGAAGCCCCAGAGTCCCCCACGTTCAACTCCATTCCTCCAGATGGCTTTTCCCACCCTACTCCCCCTTTGCCCTTCCCTACATCTCTGGGTCACTTTTCTTCATCTCTCCCTCTGGTCAGGAGTCTGACCCTCTGTGCTGAGAACATGAGTTTGGCGCTAGATGAAAAAGTGGGGGGAAAATTCTCATCTCCATGATACCGGGCTGGGGGTAGGAGGTTCTCTGATTTGGTGCAAGTCCCCACCTAGCCTGGCTTGGTGGGGTAGTTGTGCTGGTTGCATAATCTGGGCCCTGGGGCCAGCCCTGTGAAGCTGCCAGGGACAGTGTGTGCAAAGCAGAGCTGCCAAACAGGCCTTGCAGGCAGCAGCTATGGAGGGGGAGGCGGGGGGGGGGGCAGGGTTACTCCCAGAAATGTTGGGGAGCTGGACCTCAGTGGGAAATCCTTCTGCAGACTTCTACAGAAGCCGTTTCTGTAACCCGGGCTCCTGGTGACCCTATGACTGATCTTGCATAATCTTCCCTCCGTTCTCCAGTTTGGGATCGTGAGGGCTGAGTTAAGCACCCAACAGCCCCAGCCGCCAGGTGGTGCACGGACCGCGGACAGAGCCCGGGTGCCAGCCGCTCTCTGATAGGCCACACAGGAGCCACAGCTTTCCTCTTGGGGTCTCTCGGCATAGGGGGAGGGAACAGGGCAGTAGGGAGGTGGAGAGAAGGGTCCAGTTGGGTTGTGAATAGGGGCCATATGGTGACCAGATGGTCTCTGTACTGTACCCGAGGCCACCCGTACCGGTTGGGACATGCTCCGGCCCATCCTGTTGTGGCTTGCTCACCTAGGGTGCCCCTGCCTGATAGGCTCGCCAGCCCATTGGACTGTCTTCCTCCCTTTAGTCACACCACTAGGCTGGTGCCAGGAGATGGATGTTGGGGCCTTGCCTGCTCATATCACACTGCACCCTTCCACCTGGCTGTGACACTGCCCCCAGGCCATGCTTCTGTCTCCAGCTGGGGAAGGAAGTAGATAGGAGTGCTTGGTGGGATCACGCGATGGTGTCGGGAGTGTCTTAGAGCCGGCTGGTTCCAGGGAGCAGGGCGTCGTGCGCTCGGGCTGGAAGGTGGCAGTGGGCCCCAAAACACTCCTGCAGGCCCTTCCCTCGCAGGCAGGACTCTCCTGCCCACCCCAGACTCTGGCAGGCCTCATTTGCTGGCACTGACGCCAGGGTGGTTGAAGGGGGCGGGGCAGGTGTGGTTTACATTTCTGCTCTTGGGCACCTGCTCCCCTTTGTTCCTGGTCCTCCAAGCGGGGCTCTGCGGTGTGCTGCTCAGGGCCAGACCCAGCCCAGGAGAGGGATGGAGGGAATGGGCTATGGGCCCCGTGGGGCTCTGCCGCTGACCTATGCACCCCCATTGGCTTGCTTCTTCCAGCGGCCCGGTATGTCACCAGGGAGCCGGATGCCCATGGCTGGCTTGCAGGTGGGGCCCCCTGCCGGCTCCCCATTTGGCACAGCTGCTCCACTTCGACCTGGCATGCCACCCACCATGATGGACCCGTTCCGAAAACGCCTGCTGGTGCCCCAGGCCCAGCATCCAATGCCGGCCCAGCGCCGGGGGTAAGACCATCTTGTTTCTCCTGCTCTGCCCGGCACAGCTCTGGTGGTAACAGAGCAGTTCCTTCTGTCCTAAGCGCTCTAATGACTGAGGGAGACTCCTGGTTCTTCTGGGGGAGGGTCCTAGGGACTGGAGGGGGAAGGGAGAGGGAGGTGTTTTGGACCATTGACCCCTTAAATGGGTTTCTGTCCTCCCCAGGTTAAAGAGGAGGAAGATGGCAGATAAGGTTCTACCTCAGCGAGTGAGTATGTTGGGTGGGGGCCTAGGAGGCCTTACCCAGTGGCTGGCAGGCTGCGGGTACAGTCAGGTTCCCCCAACTCTGGGATAGCCGAGCAAGGAGCCAGAGCTGCAGCTGAAACAAACTAATGAATTCCTCTCTTCTTCTAGATTCGGGAACTTGTCCCAGAGTCTCAGGCGTATATGGATCTTTTGGCTTTTGAGCGGAAGCTGGACCAGACCATTGCCCGAAAGCGGATGGAGATCCAAGAGGCCATCAAAAAGCCTCTGACGGTGTGTGCAGCCCCGGCCAGTCCTGGGCCTTCCCAGACTTCTCTGCCTCCCCCTGATGTTGTGTTCCGGCCTGGGTCTGCCAAGCATGGGTCTGTGATTTCTCACACTGCAGGATGCAGCCCATTAGTGGAACATGAACTCAATTTAATGTGGTGGGGCCAGCATGTTTGTTTTTTTTTTAATTTTTTAATGTTTTTATTCGTTTTTGAGAGAAATGAGGGACAGAGTGTGAGTGGGGGAGGGGCAGAGAGAGACGGAGACACAGAATCCGAAGCAGGCTCCGGGCCCTGAGGTATGAGCACACAGCCTGATCCAGGGCTTGAACTTGTCAACTATGGGACCATGACCTGAGCCGAAGTCAGAAACTTTAACCAACTGAGCCACCCAGGTGCCCCAGGCCCAGCCTGTTTTTAACAAAATATAAAACAGTAGAAATTATAATACTTCACAGTAGTATAATACTTACCATAGTAGTAAAAGTATTGTTTAATGATGTTTTGTTTCAGATATTTATATATGTATGTGCCTCCTGAGTCATTTAAGATGTAAACCTTACGGATCACAGTCAGAAGTTTGCAGGGCAAGACTAGAGATGGATAAGCGTAGTTCCTACCTCCATGCACACACTCCCCTGGTTTAAAGATAATAATCTAGAATAATCCCCTGAGTGGTAAAAGCTTTCCAGAGGCCAGAATACTTTGGGGCCAGTGTTTGAGTTTCGTGTAAAATGTGTGCTGGAAGCTTCCAACTTGCCCGATAGCACCCTGTGCGCACCTGTCAACACCACCAATTGCACTGTGTTGGAGTTGTCAGTAGTGCCTTTCTCTCCTCCGTAGTTGTGAGTTCTCTGAAGTCTGGGACTGGGATTTCCTACTCCCGATTTCTGGTACCTAACAAGGTACCTGGCCCCTAGACAGCATTCAGTATTGATGTCGAGTGGGTTCAGACAGAAAGGTTGGGTAGCATTGTTTTCCAACGTGTTGGCCCACCTCTAGCTGGTTGTCTTTCTCTCTTTAGCAAAAACGAAAGCTGCGGATCTATATTTCTAATACATTCAGTCCCAGCAAAGCAGAAGGTGATAATGCAGGAAACGCAGGGACCCCCGGGGGAACCCCAGCAGGGGACAAGGTGGCTTCCTGGGAACTCCGAGTGGAGGGAAAACTGCTGGATGATGTGAGTTGGGAGAGGTGGTGTCTGGAGGGGAGGTGGCCTGTGTGGGCTTAAGACTGAAGTCCTGCCTGAGGGAGAGGGCACTGCTGGGTCACAGCTCCAAGCCAGAGCTTGAAGATTTGTATGGTGGTTACAAGAGATATCCTGCGGGTGGCAGTGAAGTGTCTTGAAGAAGGGGTACCCCTTTCTAATTCAGTCCTCGTTGGCTGCCAGCAGGGTGCACCCAGAGTCCTTTCCCTGCATCCGGCGCCTCGTTTTGCCCTGTCTCCTTGCTTCCTTCGGGGCCCAAGAGTCTCACTACCCTGAGATGCAGGATGGAAATAGTACTTTTTTGGGGGCTTAGCCTAGGTTAGGTTGAGAGGTCAGCAGCACCCCCAACTCACACCCATTACTGTTCCCCAGCCTAGCAAACAGAAGAGGAAGTTTTCTTCATTCTTTAAGAGCCTCGTCATTGAGCTGGACAAGGAACTGTATGGGCCTGACAACCACCTGGTGGAGGTAAGAGTGGCCCTGGGGCGTGGGGAGCACAGGCTGACATGCTGGGTGGGCAGAGAAGTGGCGTCGGTCCTGTAGAGGGCGAGGTGTGTGTGCTCCGGCCCCACTCCCTTGGTGATGAGGTCTGCTCCCCTCCTCCCTGCCAGTGGCACCGGATGCCCACCACCCAGGAGACTGATGGCTTCCAGGTGAAACGGCCTGGAGACCTCAACGTCAAGTGCACCCTCCTGCTCATGCTGGATCATCAGGTGACAAATGTCTGGGGCCCCAGGGAGTCATCTGGGGGAGGAGAGCCGGTTCCTGTGGTAAACCCTTTCTGTCCTGCCCGATCCTTCCACTTTGGTTTCTCACAAGACCACACCCCCCTGACTCCCCTCTGTCTATCTCCAGCCTCCCCAGTACAAGTTGGACCCCCGACTGGCAAGGCTGCTAGGGGTGCACACACAGACCAGGGCCGCCATCATGCAGGCCCTGTGGCTTTATATCAAACACAACCAGCTGCAGGATGGGCACGAGCGGGAGTACATCAATTGCAACCGTTACTTCCGCCAGGTGAGCTGGTGGCCATCCCCCCCCTCTTGTCTCGTGGCCCTTGCCCTGCCCACTGCTTCACCTCCCTGCGGGGCTTGTTCTTGGCCACATTCTCCACACTGACCCTGGGATGGCCCATTTCCCTCTGTGCCCTCCAAGGCATCACCGGGCCTTTGGTACTCTCCCTAGATCTTCAGTTGCGGCCGACTTCGTTTCTCGGAGATTCCCATGAAGCTGGCTGGATTGCTGCAGCATCCAGACCCCATTGTCATCAACCACGTCATTAGGTAAATGGAAGGGGGGGGAACGGGAAGGCTCTTTGAAGAGCCATTTACCTTGGGGCGCCTGGGTGGCTCAGTGGGTTAAGCGTCCGCCTTTGGCGTAGGTCAAGATTTCATTAATTCACGGACAGCGGTGCAGAGCCTGCTTTGGATCCTGTCTCCCTCTCTTTCTCTGCCCCTCCCCTGCTCACATGCTCTTTCTCACGCTCTCAAAAATAAATAAAACATTAAAAACAAAAAGCCTTATACGTTAAGAACAAAAACCGTTTACTTTCGGCTTGATGTAAAACCAAAGAAAAGCAGCAGGTTTGGTTTCTTGCTACCTGAGCATGTGCAGGTTTGGCCCGGGTGGGTGGGATGAACGTAGCTGTGTGCTGACCCCTCCCCTCCTGTGTCCTGCCTACAGCGTAGACCCTAATGACCAGAAGAAGACAGCATGTTACGACATTGATGTGGAGGTAGACGACCCACTCAAGGCCCAGATGAGCAATTTTCTGGCCTCCACCACCAATCAACAGGAGATTGCCTCCCTTGATGTCAAGGTGGGCCCTCTGCCTTCCCAGCCTCCTCAGGGACCCAAGATGAGGGTGGGTAGGCTGTGTTGGGGGGCATTTCTGTACATGTAGCACCTTGGGAAGGGATCTTGCTCTGAGTCCTTGGGGTTAGGCCTGGAAACAGGACACGCTAAGAGTGGGGACCAGTCTGACACACGTACTCCTTTCTCCAGATCCATGAGACCATTGAGTCCATCAACCAGCTGAAGACCCAGAGGGATTTCATGCTCAGCTTTAGCACTGACCCTCAGGACTTCATCCAGGAGTGGCTCCGATCTCAGCGCCGAGATCTGAAGGTGTGGTCCTCCTCCTGAGGTTGATCCCATGCTAAGCCCTGGGGGGACTTTTACCCCCTCCCCATCACTACTTCTGCTCGCAGGGGTGGGAATGGCACTGCATACAGCTCTCCTCCTGGCTCTCTGCAGATCATCACTGATGTGATTGGGAATCCTGAGGAAGAGAGACGAGCTGCTTTCTACCACCAGCCCTGGGCCCAGGAAGCAGTGGGGAGGCACATCTTTGCCAAGGTGAGGCTCTGCCCTGTGTGCCCTCTTGAGGCTGCAAGTGGCAGAGGCCTGAGCCGCCGGTCTCTCCTTTCTCCAGGTGCAGCAGCGAAGGCAAGAACTGGAACAGGTGCTGGGAATCCGCCTGACCTAACTGCTCAGGGACCCCCCCCCCAACCTCCACCTGGAAGGGGACCACCCTCTGGGGCCACAGACACATAGGCTAAGGATGGGGTGAAGGGTGTCTGCTGTCACCCTGTGTTCCCCGGCTGTAGTTTCGTAAATGTAGTGATAGGATTCCTTGTTGCTTGGTCCCCAAAGCCTTATATTTACTTTACACTTTGGCTTTAAATGGGTTCAGAACAGATGCCTCCTCTGCTCCCTGCGGGCAGGCAGGCCCAAGTAGGTCTGCTGGAGGCTGTAGTTTGACATTGCAATGGAGACTTCAGAACCAGGCCCGCCAGCTTTGCTTGTTTACAGACCCCCTCGGAGCTAGCATCAGTGCTGGCTCCGAGGAGCTGGGTGAGGAAGAGGGGCACAGCTCACACTCTTCCTGGCCTTTCTAAACCAAAGTTCTTTGCCATTCCTACCAGCGC
Organism: Lynx rufus; assembly: GCF_022079265.1. NCBI lineage: Eukaryota > Metazoa > Chordata > Mammalia > Carnivora > Felidae > Lynx > Lynx rufus. The sequence goes on from NW_025814832.1 coordinate 38,812,525, forward strand.
AGTCTTGCTGCTGGTTTTTTCCTTTCCTTTGGGTATTTGCACTATTTGGGAAGCAGGTTTTTCTATGCGGGAGCCACTTTTTTTGTACAGGGGTAAGTTGGGGTTTTCAGGGAGCCCTGTTTGGTGCCTCCTTCCTTATTTTCTTTCCTCAATCTATGCAAGCGGCTCTGGCCGCCATCATCTCCTGGGATGCCAGAGGGCGGCCACCCCAGCTCTTGGGCCCAGGGTGGTAGAGCCTCCTTGGAGGGGACTCCAGTTCTCTGGCATGGCCTGAGGTACGGGTGGGCGTGAGCGGCGGAGGGGGAGGTGGGGAGAACCGTTGTTGCCCTTTGGAACTCGGTAGGGAGAGCGGACCCCAGGGCTTGGCAGGTGCCACTTCTGGCAGGTTTGGAAATTTCCAAATAAATCCTTGTTTATCGGTGATACCCAGACTTGCTCATTGAACGGTGTGGCCACGCATTAACAGACCAAAGTCCTTAAGAGCTTGTCCCGCAGAGCTTTATTTGAAGGAGCCACACAAAAGACCACCGCTTCACTTCCATAGCTTCTTGATAGACATGTTCTTCTCGCTGTCCTTCTGCATGACCTGGAGGGAGAAAGCATTAGGTTACAAACTGAGCCGACACACGCTCTCTTCCCACTGCTCCAGAGACCCCGTCCACAAAGGCCGGAAGGTAGAGGCCTGTACCTTGGCCACTGCCATCTCAAAGTCCTCCTGCGTGACGTGGACTCGCCGCTCCCGCAGGGCATACATGCCGGCTTCGGTGCACACGCCCTGAGCAGAGAAAGGAAGCCAGGCACTGTTGCCGTCTGCCCTCGAACTCGGACCTTTCTGCCTCTGCCCCTTTCAACTCGGGCTCTCCGATTACCTTTACTTCAGCCCCTGACGCTCCAGGCATGAGCTCAGCAATCTTCCGCAGGTTGATCCCCCGGGTCAGGTTCATTTTCCGAGAATGAATCTTCAAAATGTCCAGCCGGGCCTAGAGAAGAGAGAGGAAAAGGCTGAGCCCCGTGGCCTCCCCCCCACAGCCGGAGCCGCTCCCGGCGCTGCCCGTCACAAACCTCTTCATTGGGGGGTGGGAATTCAATTTTCCTGTCGATGCGCCCAGGGCGGAGCAGCGCCGAGTCCAGGATGTCAATCCTGTTAGTAGCCATGATAACCTGAGTGGAGAAAGCGGCGTGGTGGCATCAACCAAGCCCTCCCTCGGGCTCACCTCACCCAGGGCCTTTCCTTGGACACCACCTCACCTTGATATTCTTGGTGGCCTCAAAGCCATCCAGCTGGTTGAGCAGCTCCAGCATTGTGCGCTGCACCTCACTGTCCCCTCCGGAACCCCCCTCCAGCCGTGAGGAGCCAATGGAGTCGATTTCATCCATGAAGATGATAGAAGGAGCATGTTCTCGTGCCATGACAAACAGCTCCCTCACCATTCTTGCCCCTGTGCAGAGGCCAGGCGGGCGTTAAGGAGGCAATGAGTCCCCTACCCTCACTTCCCCCCACTCGCTTCTTCGTTTTCAGGTGTCTAGTCAGTTACCTTCCCCGATGAATTTCTGTACCAATTCAGAGCCAGAGACACGAATAAAGGTACAGTCTGTATGATGAGCCACAGCCCGGGCCAACAGTGTCTTCCCAGTGCCTGGGGGCCCATATAGCAGCACCCCCTAGAGAGAAACGGGAGAACTCAGGGCAGAAGCCAGCGCCCACACCACACTCCGTGAACATTTCCTGAGCGCTCGCTCTGGGCTAGGTCTCACACGAGATGCTAGGAGCGTAAGTACCGAATGCCAAGGTCCCTCATAAAGCCTCTTTCTGAACCACCTCAGTGCTGCTGCGGCAGCCCTCTCCCCCAGCCCCTCTTCCACGGGGAGGGCCAGCTTAAGTGGGGTCCAGTCTGTCCTGAGCCCTGTGCTCACTCTGGCCGGGACAGGACGAACAGTAACAGCAGGGCCCTCCCACAGAAGCCTTGCTTCTCACCTTGGGCTGTGCAATGCCCAGCGCTTCAAAGAGCTCAGGATGCTTGACAGGCAGCTCGATCACTTCTTTGATCTCCTTTATCTGCTTGTCCAGTCCACCGATCATCTCATAGGTTGAATCTGGCACTTTCTCCACCATCATCAGTGACACCAGGGGGTCTACCTTGTTGGGCAATATCTTGTGCAGAGTGTAGCTGTCGTTTCTTAGAGCCACTCGGCAATTGGGTGTCACCTGGGCGGGAGGAGAGACGTCAGCAAGTGTCGTGGGGAGAGCTGACCCCAAACCCCCACACGCCACACTCACATCGTTGATGTCGATGTTCTTGTCCACATCTACGACAAACTTGCCTTCGGGATGCACCTAAAGAAACGAGGGCTCGTGACCTTTCCTGACGGCCAGTAAACCACCCACCTTGCCCAGGAAGACCTAGGAGTCCTAAAAGAACAGTAACAGGTGTCCCGGCAAGGCTACACACAAAGGTATGGGAACGCCCTGGGCATTGGGCTGCTTCCTGGGGGCCATGGTGCCTTTACCTTAACCAACACTTTCTTCTTATCCATGGCCCGGACTACTTCCCCTACATAGGAGCCCTGTTCCTGCAGCAGCTGTAGCTCTTCCCGCAGTAGGCGAACTGGATGGGAAAGAGTCAGGGGTCACTCAGCTGCCTTGGTGTCCCCTCTCCCGTGAGTCAATTCAATATGTGTGAATTAAGCACCATTTTAAAGTTTTGGAAGAAAGACCACAAAAAGAAAGTCAAAACTTAGGTCTTCAAGGGAGTTACAATGGAGCTCAGGAGAGGCATGCGCATGAACAACCATATAACAGTGCAAAGCATGACCTTGGACTCTAGGAGAAAACAATAAGCACCAAATGTGAAGTCTCAATTTAGGGAAATCTGAACAATCAGACCTCGGACAAAATGCCCATCTTTTCCTCCTCACCTTTCGCATTGAGCTCATTCCTCTGTGCCTGCAGCCTCCGGAGATTCTGGCTCTTGTCATTCACAATCAGCTGTGGAGGATAAGAAACATAGAACAGAAAATATTAGAAGATTCAACTCTTGGCCAAGATCCTCAAGGCTAGTATGAGCTGAGTGACAGAAGAGTACAAGGCACCTGAACGTTACAGATTGTCTAACATGATCCTAATGACGCTATCCTTTCTTCCAAGATTCCCCCCTGGGACCAAGGGCAGGCCTCAAAACAGGCTAGTTGTCCTAATGCTGGTCCAGGAATAATAAGCCCTAATGGAGAAATGTTACAGCTGGCTGTCATAGTTAATTTCTCATGGGTCAATTACATGGTAGAGTGAAAAGATCATTGGGTCAGAAGGCTAAATTCTAACCCCACTGCTGCCAATTAATAGGTAGATAAGGCTAAGGAAAGCCATTTAAAAGGTCTGTTACCAAACTGTAAGTACACATGGATAACATCACCTATCCTGCCTCTTTTCAGGACCATCATGAAGAACAAACGAAATCACCTGTAAAAGCACTTCAAAAATGATAAACCTGATAGCTGCAAAAGTACCAAGAGTTCAGAAATTGTCCTTGTGGTTGTCCTTCAACATTTTCCTTCAATATTATCCTTCAATAATTTCCTTATTGCTGTAGTTCTTGCTCGATCTGTAGGCTAGAACTCTGGGTTGCCCAATTTTCATTCAGTCCCATGGAATCAGCATTATACAGACTGGGCAACTGTCTGCCCTCCTCCTCTCACCCTGCCCCAACCCCAGTGTGCTAAATCTTTTCTGAGCTTACGTCTTCTCTTACATAAGAAACCCACTCGTTCAGGCTTCTTCTAAAAAGAACGATCTTTGGCTAAAAGGAACCTTTTAGCTTAAAATTTGACTCTTCACGATGTATAATAAACTGAATATTGATTACTTTCAAAGGGGTGGGAGTGAAGAGAAACCAGAGACAACTTGTATACTTGTTATGGTTGACTAGTTATTTCTTCCACTGCGCCCGCAGGGGAATAATATGGATTGGTAGACACATGCTCCATCAATCCTTCATCCCCTTTCTACCTAGAAGGGGGATGCCTCTGGACCTCTGGAGTCCGTCCTCACCTGCAATTCTTCAATCTTGGACAGATAATATTGGCGGAGTCCACTGCCTGCTTTTCCCTCTTCCAGCTCCATCTGAAGACACAGTGTAATTATTAAAAATCAGGCTAAAAATCCAAGGGAAAATCCCATTTCCAGCCCGGACTTTGGAGGAATGATTTGGGTTCGAATTTCTCAGTCCATCTCTTTAGAACCCTCCACTCCCCATGACTAAACTAAAAGCAGAATAAGAATGCCGCCTACCTCATAAGACTTTCAGGAGGATCAAGAGACAACATACACGGGAGTGCTTTGTAACGAATCAAGCGCTTTAGAAACCCGAGGTATCATTACTTACAAGCGGAGTCACCAGGAGGATCGGGGGCCCTGCCTCCTGCGACTCGCGGACGGGCCGGTTTCCGTTCCCACCCTTCCCCTCACCCACTCTGGCTTCCACGGGGTCTTGTCTTCCTCTCCCGGCCCTTACCCGCCGGGGGCGGCACTGACACAGCAGATCCAGTCCCAGGCAGGGCCCCCTCTGGATTGGTCCGCCCAACCCCGACTCACCCGACCCTCTTGCCCCCAGCTGGCAGTCCACCTCGGATCACGCCTTCTTCGCATCGAGCCCCCAGTCCCCGCCCGGCCGCCGCAGCCGCCATACCTGCTCCGGTCCGTCAAGCGCCATCTTCCCTCTCCCGCAGAGACGGCCGGCATCTGAGCCGCCTTGGCGCGCAGGCGCAGAAGCAGGGGTTAGGGGCCCGACAACCCTGGCAGAGAAGAGTTCCGGGTCAATGGGCGGGTTGTGCGGCGAGAAGTTTACAAAAACAGAGGCCATGATGGGAAGGTGGCTACGCGAGGTCAGGCGCTTTGGAAAGGGATGAAGAGGCCACAGAATTCCTAAATTTTGCTCCCTAGGAACTCAGTTTTAATTCAGGTAATCTGTTCCTCTGGCCCCAACTTCCAACTTACAGTACTTGAGGCCACGCTCAAAATGGCGGACACTTGGAGCCGGGGACGCAAGCGACGCAAGCGGAAGCGGAATACGTGTGCTGCCCACGTGTGCCACTACCCGAGTAGTGAAAAAGGTGGTGGGGGTAGGTGTTTGTCGCACCGAAGTGGACTATAGCGCTTCGGGAAGAGGGTTTTCGATTTCTACCTTGTTTCCAGATTGAGTGACACTACTCCCACACACCCCGTTCCACCATGGGCAAGAAAGGCAAAGTCGGGAAGAGCCGGAGGGACAAGTTCTATCATCTGGCGAAGGAGACCGGTGAGTCAAGGCCCGCGCCGTTGCCACCAAGGGAGAGAGCGAACGAATGACCTTTTCGATTCGCCCCTTTCCGAATATTGAGTTTGAATTTAGAAGACGGGGTGGTGGGTTGTGAGACCGCAGAACTCCTGGGAAAACGCCCCGCCGAGTTTAACGTTTTGTCGGTGCCCCCAGGTTACCGCTCCCGCTCTGCTTTCAAGCTGATCCAGTTAAATCGCCGCTTTCAGTTCCTGCAGAAAGCCCGAGCCTTGCTGGACCTGTGTGCTGCGCCAGGGGGATGGTGCGTAACAGCCGGTACCTGTGGCTCTTCATGGCTGTTCCTTGGTTTCCGGCCTTGGATGACTGAGAGTTGCATTGGGGGAGGGAGGAATGCGGTAACAATATCAGTCTCAAACTTCTCTATTGTAGACGTAGGTCGCAGAGAAGAGGTTTGAAACGTGTATTTTACATGCTCTGGCCAGTGCACCTGATAGCGGTTCTAATACACATGGTGAGAGTTCACATTGTCAAGAGAGGAAAAGGAACGGTCTTGGATTATTTTAATCGTTATTATTCTTTTTTTTATTAAATTTTTTTTAACGTTTATTTATTTTTGAGACAGAGACAGAGCATGAAGGGGGGAGGGGCAGAGAGAGAGGAGACACAGAATCGGAAGCAGGCTCCAGGCTCTGAGCCATCAGCCCAGAGCCCGACGCGGGGCTCGAACTCACGGACCGCAAGATCGTGACCTGAGCTGAAGTCGGTCGCTTAACCGACTGCGCCATCCAGGCGCCCCAATCGTTATTATTCTTTAATAGGTTGCAGGTGGCTGCTAAGTTTATGCCTGTATCCAGCCTTATTGTGGGTGAGTAACAGGTGGCCCTCCTGAGGGTTTAAAGGGGTGGGAGTGTGAGATACTGATTGTGTTCTCCGTTTTCTTTCTCCCTGCTTGAGGCAGGCTTTTGGAATTCTCTGACCTGATTTCTTCCAGGAGTGGACCTGGTTCCAATCAAGCCTCTTCCCAATGTGGTGACACTCCAGGAGGACATCACAACAGAACGCTGTAGGCAGGTAATAGGAATCTCTCTGTCTCTCTCTCTCTCTCTCTTTCTGGTTTACATGCACACAGCCACATCTGACTTCTCACTACCCAGATCCCCTGAACGCAAGCTTTTTTCTGTGTAACATGCCTTGAGCGGTGTCTGCACATTCTGTATGACAAGGCTCGTGATATGCTTAGTCTCCACTGCAGGTTTTATTTTAATCAGGAATGAGGTGTTTAGAATTGGAAGTGCAGAGATATCATTGAACTCTTTTCCAGTAGGCTTCCTAGTAGAATGTAACTCCCTTGAAGATGTGTTGTTGTTGTTGTTATTATGTTACTATTATATATTTTTATCATTGTGTCTCCTGTGCCTGGCACAGTATTGGGCCCATTGTGGGCATTCAGCAAGTGACTGGGTAGACAAATCACTGGACCAGAGACCCCGTTCATAGCCATTTCTGTGTTCCTGTTGCTCTAGTCCCTCTTCTTCTCTGTAGGCCCTGAAGAAGGAGCTGAAGACCTGGAAAGTTGATGTTGTGCTCAATGATGGGGCCCCCAACGTTGGGGCTAGCTGGGTCCACGATGCCTATTCACAAGGTGCCAAGAGTGGGGGGCCTGGAGAGGAGAGTGGAGGTGGGCAAGCCCTCTCAGGCTGCAGAGGTCCTCAGCTAATTGTCTCTTTCCCACAGCCCACTTGACACTGATGGCTCTGCGTTTGGCTTGTGATTTTCTGGCCCGCGGTGGCTGCTTTATCACAAAGGTTTTTCGCTCTCGTGACTATCAGCCCCTACTGTGGATCTTCCAGCAGCTCTTTCGCCGTGTCCAGGCCACTAAGCCCCAAGCCTCCCGCCATGAATCTGCGGAGATCTTTGTAGTCTGCCAGGGTGGGCATCGCATTTTTGTTCTCGTGACTCGGTTTCTTAGCTGCCAAAGCACACTTGCTTATATATCGTATCGTCTTAGGATTCCTGGCTCCTGACAAGGTTGACAGTAAATTCTTTGACCCCAAATTTGCCTTCAAGGAGATTGAAGTTCAGGCCAAGACTGTTACCGAATTGGTGACTAAGAAGAAGCCAAAGGTGTGTTTGGGGAATGGGACCACTCTCAGGTTCTGGAACTCAGGGGAGGTTGGGCCTGGTGGTTCTTATAGACAGCTTAGAAGGGCCTTTTTAACTTTCTTTATTTCCCTCCCTAAGGCTGAAGGCTATGCTGAGGGCGACCTCACCCTTTATCACCGAACTTCAGTCACCGACTTTCTCCGAGCTGCCAACCCTGTTGACTTCCTCTCCAAAGCCAGCGAAGTGAGTCCTGAGATTTGAGGGGTGGAAGGAAGCCTCAGAAACGTGAGCCCCAAATCACCCGATTCCTTTCCTTACTCCCAAACAGATCTTGCTAGATGATGAAGAGTTGGCACAGCATCCAGCCACCACTGAGGATGTGCGGGCCTGCTGTCAGGACATCAAAGTGCTAGGGCGCAAGGAACTTAGGTGTGTGGCAGGGGCGGGCATAGGTGCCAGGAGCCCCAAAGGCAGGGAAAGGCCTTTGAAGACGCAGCAGCGGTTTCTTCCTCAAGGCATTTGAGGAATTCAGCTAGCATCGGATTTCTGGGAACAGGATGCTGCTGTGCTAGAGATTGGGAGGGCGGGGCTAAAAAGGGGGCAGGGACGAAGAGGGAAACGGCAGGGTCAGTAACGGTATTTCTGGGGCAGGTCCCTACTGAACTGGAGAACGAAGCTTCGGCGGCACGTGGCCAAGAAGCTGAAAGAGCAGGCGAAGGCAATGGACATCAGGTGAGGAGGGAATTAGACCAGGGTAGGTGTTGACTGTGTGTTGGTGGGGAAGCGTGTTGAGAAAATAAGCAAAGTTGGTGGGGAAGTGTGTTGAGAAAATAAGTGCTTGGACCCCGTGGTCAGTCTCAGCTCGGGAGAGGAAGAGGAGGAGGCTGATGAAGAGTCAACAGCCGGGACCGTGCGGCAGCCCTCGAAGGAGGAAGAAGAGGAGGAGCAACTCGACTGGACCCTGGCTGAGATGAAGGCCCAGGAGGTGGCGGAATTAAAGAGGTGAGGGGAGTGGGGAGGCGTTTGGGGCGCCCCGCTGCGGAGCGCCTCGGTGTGTGAAGCTGGAGGAGGGGGTGAAGGCACAGATGGGGAACCTTTAGAGCTGGGCAGGCAGGATTCCTCAATTGTCCGTCCCCTCAGGAAGAAAAGGAAGCTGCTGCGTGAGCAGAGAAAACAGCGGGAGCGTGTGGAGCTGAAGATGGACCTTCCTGGGGTTTCTATTGCAGATGAGGGGGAGACTGGCATGTTCTCCCTGCGCACCATCCGGGGTCACCAGGTGAGGGTGGGGTTTAGGGCACACTGAGGAGACCGAATGATCTCATTAGGTATTTGGACGTGGGGGGCACTGAATGTCCGTTTTAAGTGTGCTGAATGTTCATGGCTCACGTTTGCTGTGTTCACCCATAAAATGAGAGGGGCCTCATTTTTGGGGAGAGGAGACGGGGGAAAGAACCCAGAGCTTTGTGCCTGAAAAGCCAGGAAGAAACATACGACTAAAATGACGAGATTAGGGGCACCTGGGTGGCTCGGTCGGTTGAGCGTCCAACTTGGGCTCAGGTCATGATCTTGGGCTTTGTGAGTTTGAGCCCCACATCAGGCTCTGTGCTGACAGCTCAGAGCCCACTTCACATTCTCTGTCTCTCTGCCCCTCCCCTGCTTGCACGATAAAAAAAAAAATAAGTAACGTTTAAGGACTTTTAAAATGATAAGCTCAGGAACGTTTATGAGTAGGATGTGCATTTATTCTCATAGAACTAGAATATTAGAACTAAGAGACACTCTTTGCAGTAAGCTTAGGTGCTAGTAGATGCAGCCAGGGTAACTGGGATGCCAGGACGCATGATGGTTTCCTTCGGAGAGGGCAGCCTTCTTCCGTTCACCAAGACCAAGTTAGCACCTTGACGCCATAGGCTGCTAGGTTGGTGCTTTCTGCCAAATACTGGAGAACCTGCTTTTCCATCATAAAAGCAGCATCAACAAGCACAGTGAACTTTTGTGGCCCTTGTGGGAAGGGAAACCAGGTCATCTTTGGTACAAGTGCAGGAGGGAGAGAGCATGGTGGTTCTGGAGCAGACTGCCAGAGTAGTTCTTTGCCTTAGTTTCCTTATCTGTGAAAGAATAATAGAACCTACTGACCAGGGTTTTGGGGACGAATCGAAAGAGGGTTTAGGTATAATCACTGCTAATGTGGTAAGCTCGCAAGAACAGCTAGCTTTGTTATTAGGAAAATGGATTTTGAGGTTGAGTTTGTAACTGAAATCATTCTTGTTAGATGTATGTTGCCTGGGCTCTTTTATTCCGTGGAAACAAAACTCGTAGATTTATTTTCAGAAGGCGATGTGCTTTCTGAGAGTAATTTTTAAAGAATAACCAGCGTTTCAGACTGTTTTAACATTTGATGTTATATATAGGCTTTGGGGTGTTTTTTAAAATTTATTTCTGGTACTATTGGAAGACAGCGCGTGGGATAGTGGCCTGGTCTAGAACGGGAGGTGTGAAACATTTAGTCCTGTCACTTCTCTGTATTTGCCACAGCGTATTTTCAAGCTCTGCTGATAACACAGCCGGGCGGAGGGAAGCAGTAGTATGTTCCTTAGGAGTACCCTTGATCTCTTTGTTTCTGTCAAACTCTAGTTGTTAGAGGAGGTAACACAAGGGGATATGAGTGCTGCGGACACATTTCTGTCTGATGTGCCAAGGGATGACATCTATGTATCAGATGTCGAGGATGACGACACATCTCTGGACAGTGACTTGGATCCAGAGGAGCTGGCGGGAGTTGGCGGATCTCCGCGTCTAAAGGACCAAAAGCGGTAAGGGCGGCGGTGCGCGTGCAGGAGGGAGTACTGACCCCCTCAGTGTGAGTTTTGAAGCACAGCTGGTCGTAGGGATTGCCAGAGGGTGTCAGGGAGCAGGTCCTCCGGGGCACCCATCCTCCACCCATCCTCCTTGGGTCTGCAGTGTACGATTTGCTGAAGTAGAAGATGGTGACAAAGAGGAAGAGGAGGAGAATCCGCTGCTGGTACCACTGGAGGAAAGGACGGTACTGCGGGAAGAACAAGCCAGTCTGTGGTTCTCTAAGGTAAGAAGAGGTTGGCAGCCCAGAAAGATAGGGAATGAGCATTCCCTGGGAGAAAGGCGGCTTGAATATTCCCCTTCTCAATCACAGGATGGCTTCAGTGGGCTTGAGGATGATGCGGATGAGGCCCTGGAGATCAGTCAAGCGCAGCTGTTGTATGAGAGCCGTCGGAAGGGGCGGCAGCAGCTGCCACCTCCTTCCAGTTTGAAGACCGAGGAAAAACCTCCCCCGTGCCAGGAGAAGGATCCAGCAGGGGCAGGGGCTCCGTCAGAGGCAGAGGCCGCCAGTGGGCCTGGTGGGGAAGAAAGAGATGGCAGCTCAGACAGCGACAGCAGCAGCAGCGAGGATGGGGAGAGGTGAGTGCCTGCAGGTGACGGGAGAAGGGATGAAAAAGCAGTGGTTGTGACCGTTTCTCCACATTCGGGGTTTTCAGCTTTGGCTGTAGACCGTGAGTTTTAAGAAGTACCAACGGTTCTGATTTAAGTGGTGTGCGGTATGGCCTGGGAGGGGGTTTTTGGAAGTTCAAGTCTTAAATAGGAAGCGTGGTTGAGGCGTGAGGCAGGAGCGGGTCTGGGGAATGGCAGAACAGTACATGATTGTCCCCCTTCTGCAGTTGGGAACCAAAGCATGGAAAGAAGCGAAGCCGTGGGCCTAAGTCAGATGAAGACGGGTTTGAGATTGTGCCCATCGAGGACCCAAGTGAGCTCCACGCCTTATGGAATGGGAGGCAACATTGGAAGTTTCCGTGTTGGGAAGGAGGCTTTGACATTGTCCCTTTTTCTCTCTAGTGAAACGTAGGATACTAGACCCTGAAGGCCTTGCCCTAGGTGCTATCATTGCTTCTTCCAAAAAGGCTAAACGAGACCTCATAGATGATTCCTTCAGCAGGTAAGAGGGCCAGAAAGTCATGAGAAGTGGCCCTGGGGGTGGGTAAGGGGGTGATTTCTGCTTTAGGAAGCCTGGAGGGGTCCTCAGGGCTGCTGTTCTCTTTCTGCTTAGGTATACGTTTAACGAGGAGGAGGGAGAGCTTCCGGAGTGGTTTGTGCAGGAGGAAAAGCAGCACAGGGTACGGCAGCTGCCCATTGACAAGAAGGAGGTGGAACACTACCGCAGACGCTGGCGGGAAATCAATGCGCGTCCCATCAAGAAAGTTGCTGAGGCCAAAGCCAGAAAGAAACGGAGGGTAGGAGGGTAAATAGTGGGGCTGCCTGAGTGCAGGGAAGGGAGCTGGGAAAAGGTCTCACTGAGCACCTACCCTCCCCCCCCCGCCCCCACCCGACAGATGCTAAAGAAGCTGGAGCAAACCAAGAAGAAGGCAGAGGCTGTGGTGAACACCATGGACATCTCTGAACGAGAGAAAGTGGCTCAGCTTAGGAGGTGAGGGAGAGGGATCACCCACAAAGGTACGTGGGGTTGAAAAGTAGCAGGAAGCCTTGAACCTGTTCCTTCCATTTACAGCCTCTACAAGAAGGCTGGGCTCGGCAGGGAGAAACGCCAAGTCACCTATGTCGTAGCCAAAAAAGGTGTGGGCCGCAAAGTGCGCCGGCCAGCTGGGGTCAGAGGTCATTTCAAAGTGGTGGACTCAAGGATGAAGAAGGACCAAAGAGCACAACAAAGGAAAGAGCAGAAGAAAAAACACAGACGGAAGTGAGCAGAGCCTCTGAGAAGACAGTGTGAGGACGCAGAGGGGTGATTCTGGCCCCCCTGGTACCAGCTACAGTCTCGTTTGCATCCCTGTCAGCGGGTGGACACACAGGTGGGGTGCCTAGAACTCTCAAGGTGGTCCTGCGTGGTGAGGAGACGTCCTCCTGCCTGAAGGCAGGTCTCGGATCCGTCCTGTGGGGGTATTGAACACACATACCTTTTTTTAAGGTTAGTGTTGGGGTGGCATATTCAGTATCGCTGGTCTTCCCCCATCCTCCTCCATTCATCCAAATAAAAACCAGGGTACTTTTTTTTCCTGACATTTTAGTTCCCATTAAGCGTTAACTCAGACACCTGGGTGTTCACACCATGTGCTGCACTGTTATAAATCCTACTTTGTATGTACTCACTGTGAAGTACAAATGACAAACAATCCACAGGTCCCAGTAGTAAAACATTTACTAGAGCAAGCAGAAAGGAATGCACATCTTAAAGAAACCTTCACAAAGTCACAAAATTCGAAGGATGTATATTTCTTTTCCTTTTATAAACAAGATAGAACAAAAATCATCAAAATCATTTCAGCAAAAGATTTTTCTACCATTGTGGCAAGTTAAAAAAAAAAAAAATACAATGAAATAGAAGACACTTTAAAAGCTGTCAGAGTTTTTGTTTAGCAACACTTCAGACCTGGAGCAGTCTTGTTTCCAGGATCATCTTTTCCTCTTGAAGGGCAGAGGTTCTGGGTCTGGCAGGCAGCTGCTGCTTCCTGTCTCAGGACTGGATACAAACCTGGCTGGGGAACCTGACCATGGACTCCCGCTTAGAATCAGACATCTCCCTTCCCTGCAAAGTCTAGAAGCACCAAAATGCTTCCCCAAATCTCTAACAAACACTTCAGTGGGTTGGGTTTGCCGAAAGCCAACTCCTAAAAGGGACTGCCTGGCCACACAGCTAAGAAAAGGAATTTTATTTGTAGATGTTTATAAGGTGACAGTTTAGTAAAAAATATACGCTACATATAATATAAACCTAGAGTGAGTTTTGTGCCCTAGAAGGCCCTCTCTTCCAAGGTATTCCCAACTGACCTTGACAACTCACCCAGAGCCCAAAAGGAAGTTCCCAGCGCTCGCTGCTTCCAAGGACCAAAGCAGCTTGCTAAGAAGACATCTGAAAACTGATCCAGATGAAAGGGTAATGTCTCCAAGCTCCAGCTATCCACTAAGGGCAGGGGGTCCTTATACCGTGGGCCCCAACCCAGCCCTGAGACACCTAGTTACCAAAAATCTTTCTAAAAATAAAATTAAAGACAATTGATTCCACACTTCAGCACATACCCTCTAACTGTCCCATCGACTTTTCTTGCGCTTGGGTGGCTCGGGGACAGCAAAACCGTCAGCTGTCTTATCTGTCTTGCTGTCCATCTTGTCCATCTTGCTGTCCACCTTGGGGTCCACCTTGCTCTCACGATTGCAACCTTCTTTCCTGCTTTCACCATTCCGACCATCGTTTGCGCCTCGGCTCTCTCCATGTCGGCCTCCACCTCCTCCATGTCTGTTCTCCCCGTGACGGTGACCATCAGCATGACGGCTGCCGCTTTCTGGGTAGCGGTATCCATCTCCATGGCGACCACCATCTCCGTGACGTGGGCTGTCGCCATGCCGATTGCCACTCTCTCCGTGACTGTGGCGGCTGCCACCCCGGTTTTCAGTATATCTCTCTCTCTTCCCGTTGCCTCCCCCAGGCCCTTCTCGGCTGTTATTCCCTGAAGCTGTGTTGTTGACTCCCTGGGCTCCAGCGGAAGGGTAGGTCACTGGAGCACTGCTGAGGTTCCCGGTGTTGCCAAAGCCTGGGATGCCCTTGGCGGCGCTGGCAATGGGGCTGTCTGGACTGTTATGGCCCTGTTGGGCTGAATTAGTTGGAACAGAATTCAAGCTCCCTGCACTAGTCCATCCACTTGCCCCAGCAGCAGAGCTTCCTGCCTTCTGGTTGCTTAAGCTGGCAGCAACAAAGTGACTCTTGTACTGTGACTAAAAGAGAGATAACAGGAGTAGGTAAGATAGCGGGTTCAAGAAAATTGGACAGGTAAGCTTGGCAATAGAAGGTACACAAATTCTATGCTATCCTGGCACGATGATTTGAGCATCCTGATGGCCCCATTACTCTGTGGTCTCTACGTTCCTCTATTAATGAGAGCGAATAAACCTAGGGATCTAACTGAAACATCACTGAGGGCAGATAAAATGTATAAATTAAGGCTCAGCTGGTTAGCCAGCCAACTGGAAGAGTAAGTATAGAAGACGTGTTCAGAATTCATAAGAACTACAGAATCAAACTTGTCTTAGCTGGAAAATGGCAATTACTCTCAATCAGATTACAACAGTCTTAGAGGCAGGCAAACTTTTGGCTGTGGAGGCAGGGAGGGAACACCAGCCCTGCTGCAGCACAACAGTCCTGGGCTTTGGGATGACGGAGGTCAGTGACCAGCAGGAGGAGATTCCCTAGCTTCTACACCTACACCTCTACGTAAGCTACCACTAAGTTTATACTCAAAACTGAAAGCAGTGAGAAGGCTCTAAATCCAGCATCAAGCATATAAGCCCCAGCTATCATCTCAAAGACTAGGCCCGTCATCACAGCCCAAGAGTTACCAGTGAAAGCTTGTTTATATGTTTAAATCCAGACCTGGAAAGCTGCTTTCATGGCCGTCAGCCGATCTCCCATGGCTCCTGTGGAGGGCTTGTAGGCCTCATAATTGCTCATTACATTGTTGTTATTTCCTCGGTCCTAAAAAACAAGCATACCCATGAGGACAGAATGGGCCTCAATATACTGGAAACAGAAGTGAGCGCTGCAATGGGAACAGGATATTTTTATTTATATTTTGTGGAAAAAGGTACAGTAATAATCATTTTAAAATGTTTTATTTATGACTTTTAACCCAGTGATTCTGTTTTGGGGGAATTAACCCTAATATATTAGAAATGAAGTCAGATAATGTTCAAAGCTGATCATGTACTATTTATGCACACAAACCTGATATTTATATAATTCTGTGGAGCTTTATGCTATGGACAAAGAGGCAACAAGGCAGTATACAGCGTATGCGTGTAGTATATACACTGTTCCACTCTTAAGTCTGAGTCTCCGCTTCAACACTTACTGGAGTATAACTTGGGGTGCCTCAGGTTTATCATCTGTACTTGCTGTCACTGGGTGGATGTAAAGGTGGACTTAATACACAGGACGGCCTGCAGTGGCTGGCCCTGGCATATAGTAAGTGCTCAACGGTAGCTATCGCTAGCATCTGTGTCCTGTGCATCATTGTTACTGAGACACAGGAGCAGATTCTTCTCAAAGACACCGAGTTAACTGTAACGCTCCAGAAACAGACTGGCAGCTTTCTACTTTGGTTTGGAATCAAAGTTAAGAAAGCCAGTGAGGGGACACTTTTGTTAACCGTTCTGTGAGAAAAGCTAGCTCTCACCTCACTCTGGTGCTATTTCCCACCGAATGTAGGAAGCATTCCTGAGTTTAGTTACAAGATACAGTAGAGTTTACAGAGTGACCCTGTGTTCGCAGCAGCAGGCTCTAGGCCATTGCTGGAGGGCTTGTAACAACAGACTGCTGGGCCCCACCTCCCAGAGTTTCTAACTCACCAGGCCTGGGATAGTGCACAAGTTTGCAGTTTACTGCTGCTGCCAGAGACCACAGTTTGCAAACCACTGCTAATCTAGACTATTTCCTGAGCAGGTCTAGTCACCACGTACACATGGGTGCTTCTTCAACAGAAGTCACAACATTCCCTTCTAGACAAGGTTCTGAACTCAGAGAGGCTTTCGCAGGTAGATGAGGACAGTCATAACCTCTTCCAGGACTCAGGACCAGCCCTAAGGGCACTACTGTAGTCTGGACTCACCGTGTTCTCTGAGCCTAGGCCAGGCCGCTCCCTGTAGCCTAGGCCACCTCCACCAATGTTCAGCTTTTTGCCTTTGCCTCCTTTAAAGCGGGATTTCCGAAACCAGGCATTCTGTGTTGAACATAATTCAAGGTTAGGCGAGGGGAAGAAGAGGCGGCCAGAGAAAGAAGACAACATCAAACAGGAAATTAAGGGGGAGGGAGGAACTTACTGCTTCATGTTTAGCCAACGTTTTTACGGCAACTGTTCATAGGAACAGTTTAGTCCACCAAATTTGTCAGGAGTCTTAGCACCAGGAAGGGAAGTGATCACACAAGCCTCAGATATGAAACACTTACTCTGGCCTCTTCTAATTTCCTAGAGGAAAATGAACTGATTTTCTATATCTCAATCTATACATACCACTGGACTATACAAATAATGGAGCTTTTAAGAACTGGTGGGTTCAGAAGTAAAGGAAAAAGGCTATGTAAAGTGAGGCTCATCAGAATTGGCTCTAGGGGCAGACGTCCAGGACTGGTAGCCCCATAACTGAAAGTTTTATTTACCCATAGCCCAAAGTGTTCCTTGAACTTATCACTAGCAGAACACTACTCATCAGATTTATTCACATTCTCTTCAGAATGCCAACATGACTGGGAGAGGTTAGTCCTTTATCTGACAATCACATGTTACAATCTAAATGAAGTACTTAAGAGGTAGGGCTGGCTTCAGAAAGGCACTGACCAGGGAAGCTGATCACACAGTCTGAGAGCACAGGAAACATGAGGCACAAAAAGGGATGCAGGAAAAAGCCAAAGACAAGATATATCCTGTTTGAAAATGTAGTTTACGACTGGCTCTCTGTACCCAGGAAAGAGAAGGAAACCGTATCCTATTCCTTCCTGCAATGCAGGTCCTTTACTCCCAGAACCCCGAGCATGGACAGCAGTACCACACTGTGAGTACATTATGGATAAGCTATTCTGTGAGCTGGCTTGTAAATCTAAAAAACACAAAGTCTTTACTATCAGAATGTTTATACTGAATCCATTTGTAATATGGGGATGACGTGTTCAGATGACTCGAGATTTAGGGGCGCCTGGGTGGCTCAGTTGGTTGAGCGTCTGACTTTGGCTCAGGTCATGACTTCACAGCTCGTGAGTTCGAGCCCTGCGTCGGGCTCTGTGCTGACAGCTCAGAGCCTGGAGCCTGCTTCCGAGTCTGGTCTCCCTCTTTCTCTGCCCCTAACCCACTCGCATTCTGTCTCTCTCAAAAATAAATAAACATTAAAAAAAAAAAAAAATTAAAAGATGACTCAAGACTTAATTCAGTAGAACGCCCAGCTTTGGATCGGTAATCAAGGTTGTCAAAGGTCTGAGACCTAAGTCTACGTAAAATAGTTAAATATATCGTTTTCTTAAGACATCACACATTTTTAGCCCCCCAAGGAGAAGACTGGGAGAAAGAGTGGTAAGGGAAATAGTAGCCATCTTTGAGATTAAACTTACAAGTATGCTATGAGGCAAGCAGGCAGAAATTTCAGAGGGACAGATTTTTGCACAAAAAGGAATAGCTTTTCAAACAGATGTTGCTGAAAGGAGAGGATAAGCAGATGGACCAGATGAATTTTAATGTCCTATAATACCGATCTGTCATAAGCACTGTCCCCACCCATGGCCCCAACTTTCCTGTCCTGTTTCTATGTTATCTTCTCAAGCTTGTTGAATTTTTTTCACTTAGTTTTATAACCTGGGGCAATGTGAAGTGTGCCCAGCCCCTCACCTGCATTGCTAGATCTAGGAGTTCCTTGGAAACATGTTGATTGGCTCCTTCCAAGTTCCGGACAAGGTCACCAGCAAAATTGCTGTCCTTGGGGGTCAGCAAGGTATATGCCACGCCCTTCTCACCCGCTCGTCCTGTGCGGCCAATCCTGTGAGTGTGAGTATCAATGTCTCGTGCCACATCATAGTTAATGACGGTCTTAATTGAAGGAATATCCAGACCACGGGCTGAAATAAAAACAACCAAATTCTTTTATTTTTCAGCATGAGTCAGAAAAAACAACGTAATCCAAAATGCTGGCTCTTTAAGAAACCACATTCCTCTACTCTAGGCAAAGTGTATGGTTTGGTGAGCTAATACACAAGCATTTAACTAAAGTTACCCTTCAAGAGCAAATCCCACCATTGTCGATTCAATGATGCCAGGCCATCTAGCCTGAGACAGATGCCTTCTGCCATGGCCTCTCTCTTGCACCAAGAACATATAAAATAACTAAAGCCAGCATCAAATTGCCTTGAAGCTGAGAAATTATCTCCTTTTGGGGAGAAAACACGAGTTTTTAGGGGCAACTATTAAACTGAAAACACGGGGCACCTGGGTGGCTCAGTCGGTTGAGTGTCCAACTTCGGCTCAGGTCATGATCTCACAGTTCACGGGTTTGAGCCCCATGTCGGGCTCTGTGCTGACAGCTTGGAGCCTGCCTCAGATTCTGTGTCTCCCTCTCTCTCTGCCTCTCCCCTGCTTATGCTGTCTCTCTTTCTCATAAACAAACAAGCATTAAAAAGAAAATTGGAAAACAAAAATAAAAAACAAAAAACCGAGAACACAATGCAAGCCAAGAACCATACTTAAAAACCTTTTTGATCTTGAGTGAAGTATGCCCAATTAACATAAGACAGCTGCTACATTCGGACATACAACAAAGGCCTCGCCTATGATTAACTGACTCAACATTTTTTTTTTCCCGCTGAGTGTCTTCCCACTGCAGGGATTCTTTTTTTCAAAGAGAAACATTAAGTGAAAAGTGGTACCCAAAGCTCCAGAT
This sequence comes from Lynx rufus, assembly GCF_022079265.1. Classification (NCBI taxonomy): domain Eukaryota; kingdom Metazoa; phylum Chordata; class Mammalia; order Carnivora; family Felidae; genus Lynx; species Lynx rufus. Next base: position 38,831,349 of record NW_025814832.1, read on the forward strand.
TGTGATCACTATAACTCTGAACCGCTTGTTCCATTTGGTGTGGCCAGCCAGGCCAGCAGAATGCCATCTCTCGGCCTGTTCAGAACACAGAAATGTAACGTCACTGGGGGAAGTCATACTCTACCTGCAACATCTGTGGCCACCAGGACTGGGATGTCCTTTTTCTTAAAGTCTGAAATGACTTTGTTTCTTTCACTCTGATCCATGTCCCCATGAAGCAGCCCAAGATTATGACCCTCCTGCTTAAGGTTATTGGCTAACTCTTCAGCATTGGCTTTTTTAGTAACAAACAGGAGGACACTTCCTGAAGAGGTAAATTCCACCAGACGACGGGTAAGCCAGTTCCATTTACTAGGCCCAGAGTGAAGAATCTCCACAATCTGTGTCACATCTTCATTTGCCTGAAAAAGAGGAAACAGATGACTGTGACGTCTGCACCAAGGGGCACCTGAGCAAGGACCAGACGGCACACGTTCCACCTGCATCTACAAGAACCCTGAACAGTCCCTCTTCTCCTTGGGCCTTCCTTCAGCAAGTCAAGTACAGCTCAAAACCTGCATTCCTTCTCAAATTGCTGTGCTCTCCATCTCCCTTGATTTGTACATACACCTAAGTCGTAAGCCCAAGTACTTCGCAAGACCTCTTTATAGGCCTGTTCAGATTATCCCTAATCAATTAAGCTCCTTTTCTGTCCTTCCCACTCACTGCTCCTAGTACAATTCATACATGCACATAGAAGGCACTAAAAAACAAAATGCAGACAGGGGTGCCTGGGTGGCTCAATTGGTTAAGTGTCTGACTTTAGCGCAGGTCATGATTTCATGGTCAGTGAGTTCGAGCCCCTAATTTTAGATGTAAATTTTAAAAAATTAAATTAAAAAAAAGAATCAAAACGCAATATATTGTTTTGGCAATGCTGATGGAAATGTTAACCTTAAAAATAAAACTTCCGGGGCGCCTGGGTGGCTCAGTTGGTTAAGCGTCCGACTTCGGCTCAGATCATGATCTCACAGCTCGTGAGTTCCAGCCCCGCGTCGGGCCCTGTGCTGACAGCTCAGAGCCCGGAGCCTGCTTCAGATCCTGTGTCTCCCTCTCTGCTCCTCCCTGCCCCCCCTCCCCCAACTTGCACTCTGTCTCTCAAGAATGAATAAACGTTAAAAAAAATCTTTAAAAGAAAAAAAGTGGGCAGTGTCAAAACACTAACTGTACAGAACTTAAGGAATTCAAACAACTTAAGGAATTCTCTAGGCAACTTTAATTCCAAATCACAATTCAGAGATCTCCCACACAGGACGTATGCACAGGTAAGAAAAATGCCACGAGCTCGTTTTCACCAGGGCTTTCAAGTCTCACCCACTCCATGCTGTGCAGTTAGCCTGCTACTCCTATAAGCATTCAAAATGTCAGTTCCATCCTAACTGACTAGTAGTCTTCCAGGCAAAGCCTTTTTTTTCCCCCTAAAAGTTTTTAACTTTTATTATGGAAAATTTTAAACATAAAAAAAAAAAAAAAAACCCAAAATGAACGTAATCACCTCCCATGTACCCATCACCCAGCTTCAATAATTATCCCTATTTTGACAATTTAGTTGTCTCCTCTATCCTCCTACCTTGTGTTTTTTAAAACAAATCTGAATCGTGTTGCCTCATTTGTAAATACATAATAACATAATTTTCCTCTCAACAGGGAGAAATTAATTCTATTTTCTTCATAATTTGAGAAATAACCCACTGGGGTCCCATCTGGCCCTGCTTATTAGGGTTACCTCGCCAATGTCTCCCTGCACCACACGAATAGGGTCGATCAGGATGTCTCTGGCCAGTTTTTCAATCTTTTTCCGAAAAGTTGCACTGAATAAGAGGGCTAAAAGGTAGAGTAAATTCTGTTACATAAACAGTATGACTTCTTTTTTGAATATCCACTAAGCCTCCTACTAACATTCAGAATTATTCAGCTTATAAAATAAACCCACCTGAACTTTAAACTTAGTTTCAAAACTGATTTACTAAGGAAAAAACATTTTCCTTTTTCTATTTTGATACATTTTCAGGTAAGACAGGGACTGTCTGCATGGTTCAAAGAGGCTCCTGACTTCAAATCAGCAGATCTGCACTGTGCTTTGCCTCTACATGCTGATAACATCGTGTAACTTGGGACAAGTCACTTAATCCTCAGCCTGGGGTTATCCTCCGCAAAAACAAGTGAGTTACATCTGATGATCTCTAAAGTCCTGTCAAGTTCAGACAGACTATTTTTATATCCTCCTCTATGGTTCTCACCAGGACACACGTGATCATTTTTGCTGCCATACTGTGAGTGCTTATAAAATACTTAATTGTTTATTCTGAATATAAATGTGACTTAATAAAACTGCTTCATACATACTCTGTCTGTCAGGACGGACATGACTTGCTATGGATCGCACCTGGTACTCTGGAAGCAGAATAAAATAACATTAGAAGTCTGTACTATAGTTTGGGATGCTTGGGAAAAAGTCATTTTAGTAAAAATCTTCCTGTGAGAAGTTATAACTATTAAGGAAAATTTGAAACTCCTAGACCTATCATTTAGTATGAAACCCAGAAACACTTTCCCTCCTCCCAGCTGGGCTGGGCCCAGCAGTGTTCCAATCAGTAAAGATGGGTTATTCAGAATTTCACACATCTGGCTTAGTCAGGGAGGACAGGAAAGCAAAGGGCCTTCAATGATACGACATCCACCTACCTAAGAACACAGAACTTGACCTCTATGATTAAAGGCATAGGAATAAAAATATAGAGAAAATATTCCTCCTATATACAAAGGCACTTCCAAATATCTGTAACCCAGCCAAGACTAATGTATACTTCCTGAGAGAACTCCTAAAAATAGCTCACGATCTAATCCTGTACAAGAGTATTTTTAGCTTCTCTCATACAGAAAGAAAAAAAGTTAAGTCTAGAAAGACAAGGAAAAAGCGAGTATCATGAGGATGGGAACAGAAGAAACTGGTATTAAAGGCATACCAAATCCCATGTCAAACATGCGATCTGCTTCATCAAACACAAGGTAAGAGACCCTTTGAAGATTGGTAGCTTTCTTCTTCACATGATCAATCAGTCGACCCTACAAGATTCACAAAATGCATAGTGAGTATAATTAAAGGCATTTACAAGAACTTTCTATAATTGTGTTCCTGGCAAAAGTGCTAATAATCCAGTTGTAGACTGTAAGACACTGGGTCTGACAGCCTTGGACTTCATGCACTACAGAGCACAAAAGAACAGAAAAATTAAAAACCTAATTAAACCTAATTGTGACAAAATGGCCAGAACTATTTTGTGAGGTATTTTAAAATGACCTAATTTAAAACCTTATTGATGGGGTTTAATGTTTAGACTATACTCTTCTAGGCAATTCTGACTATATTCCAAATATCTTTCTGATTCTTGATGCTCTCAGTAACCACAGACCCATTTTCCAAGAGAGCATTAAAAAAAAACAACACAAAAACCGATTTAAAACAAAGGAGAATTTGCACCTATTAATCTTAATAGACTGCTAATCTAGTCAACCAATCAAAATTAAACCAAAGTCACAGGGTGAGTATTCTTCACCCTGCTATATCACATTTTAGGGGGCATGCCATTCAATAACCAATCCTTTTTCCATACCATTCCGTAAGTGGCCGAGGAGCCATTTAAACCTAAGACATACTTACTGGGGTACACACAACAATCTCTGCCCCTTCCTGAAGAGCCTTGGCTTGCTCCCACATGCTCCCTCCTCCATACACGGCCACTGATCGAAGATTATACGCTTTCCCAAACCGCTTACATTCTGCATGGATCTGCAAAGTTGTGGACACAATGACATGAACAAACCATGACACTGACAAGTACCTGTTACTACGCAAAAGTGAGTTCTGAAAGTAAACAAACCATTATCACGCACATCCCAACAGACTGTCTACAATCTAGATTATTCATTTTTTTAACTTTTTGCCATTATAATTATAATCCATTCTACCCAAACAAAATGAATTAACCCAGGAGGAAAACACAAACAATTCCCATGTATTTTTTCTCTTAAAACAGTTTTTTTTTAGGAAAAAGTATGTACTTCATTATGTAGAAAATACATAACAGTATTTTCCAAAAGTTTCCTGGTAGCACAACAACATGAATGTACTTAATGCCACTGAACCATACACTTAAAAAATGATCAAAATTATAAAATGTTATGTTCATTTCACCATATTTTTGAAAAAAGTTTCCCGGGGCACCTGGGTGGCTCAGTCGGTTAAGTGTCTGACTTTGGCTCAGGTCATGATCTCATGGTTTGTGAGTTCAAGCCCCATGTCAGGCTATGTGCTAATAGCAGATCCTCTGTGCCCCACCCCCTCGCTCACTCCCTCTCTCTAAAATAGACATATTTTTGAAATAAATAAATAATTAAAAAATGAAAAAAGTTTCCCAGTTAATCCTATCCAACTGACTGGCTAGTCCCACATTAGTTCACATACGAAAGGGAGCATTCTACACCAAGTACATACCTGCTGGCAAAGCTCCCTAGTAGGACACACGATCACTGCAATCGGTCCATCACCTGGTTCCAGTTCCTTCTGGTCCATTATATGAATCAACATCGGCCAGATAAAGGCGGCCGTTTTTCCACTGCCTGTTTTGGCAATACCAATCATGTCTCTACCACTTAACGCCACAGGCACGCCCTAGAGAAAAAATAAAATATATCTACCCTAAACTTTAAAATTTTAAAGATGTACTGAAGGAAATCTTGGGGAAATCAATGACATTCATTTCCAAAGGAACAAGAAATAACCTGATGGGTTATGCACGCTGTCTATAAATTAACAAGAAATACCTAGCATTTCCATAAAATTCCTGATTTATAGGAAATAATATTATCATTCTCTTCATGTGGATCAGCCACCATTTACAAAATATGAATGACTATATTTAGCCTGAGATACAGAAATGAAAAATAGCAATTCATAGTGTAAGTGGATTGCTAAAATTAAAAAATAAAATTTCCCCATGAGAAGGTAGACTATCTCACTCATCCAGAAAATTCTCATATTCTGTATAGGAATGAATAAATCCAACATATAAATGGAAAACAAGTTATTACTTCCAGTTACAGAAGTGAGAATTTTCATATCAGAGACAAAGGATTCCTAGTCACTGACGTGCTATATTTGTCTACACACAAATCTTTTTTGTTACATTTAGGCCTAATGAATTGTTTTCTTCAGGTTGTATCTTTAAGACATTTATCAGATACAAAAGAATATTTCCCAGCCCTATTAACAACATCTTAGAATGGTAAATAATTCACTTCTGCTCTTTAATTTTTAAAGATTTCAAAAATATTCTTGGATTTCATGTATGTTCTCCCCCCCCCCACCTTAATTAAAGCAAAAGGACTAAGCCAAAGAGGAAATATTTAGACCGCTTCTTTCCACGTCAATATAATTCTGGACCAAATGCTGTTTTACTGTTTTGCATTGTTTGTAGAATAAGTATGGTCACTGGATATGATTCTACCTTGTTTTTCTTTCATTATGTTTTACTTACCTGGCACTGTATTGGAGTGGGCTGTGTGTACTCAGATTTCCGAATCTGGTGCATAAGTTGTTCATCAAACCCAAAATGAGCAAAACTACTTCCTGGTCTAGGAGGTGCAGCACCAGAGACCTAGAGATAAAGACAACTCCCAGGAATGACTCATACTTCAAAATAAGCAGCATCGGAAGTTCAATGGTGTTTACCTGTATCTTATACTTAGCTTGAGTATAAAAAAGGGAAAATACAAGTCTGTGGCCAAACACATACACTGTTTGAAAAGGTAGAACTCAAATAATAACGGATCTAAAACCTCACATAAAAAACTCCATGTTAAATATTCCTGAGATAATTGTCATATGATTTAAAATGATTAAGTGCCCCATTTGCAATGACATGGATGGAGCTAAAGCGTATTATGCTACACAAAATAAGTCAGAGAAAGACAAATACCATTATGATTTCACTCACAGGTGGAATTTAAGAAACAAAACAGATGAAAATAGGGGGAGGGAAGGAAGAGTAAGATAAACAGAGAAGGGAGACAAACCATAAGAGATTCTTCACTATGGAGAACAAACTGAGGATTGCTGGAGAAGAGGTGGGGGACAGGGAGGATGGGCTAAATGGGTGATGTGCATTAAGGCGGGCACTTGTTGGGATGAGCAGTGGGTGTGATATGTAAGTGATGAATCACTAAATTGTACTCCTGAAACCAATATTACACTACAGGTTAACTAACTTGAATCTACATAAAATCTTGGAAGGAAAAAAACAAAACAGATAAACTGGGAAAGATTTGAAAAAAATTTAAAAATGATTAAGAGCCTAGAAAGCTCTTAAATCAAGATTTCCTTTTAAGAAATAAAAAATATTGCTCAATGATTGGAAAAAGACATGAGTATTTTTTGCCATTTTGCAGTAACTATTAACCAGATGGTAGAAAAAAATTAAAATTTACTCTTCAAATAAAAAGGGCAAATGAGCTCCAAATAAGACATGTCTATACCCACTGGATACAATCTATTGTTTCCAGTTTTAGTTCTGCCTGAAGAATTAAGTATCCCACTTAATGATGGTCCACAGCCACAGTAAAACATTGTTCAAACTACTCAGGTGAAGAATGGGGTTTATAGCCTCCTTTTTGACTCTAACAGTAGTGGCCTTGCAATGCTTCTCATACTGATATATCTAATCAGTATTTCACTTAAAGGGCTTTTTTGAGGGGGAGGAGTGGGGGGCGGTTAGCCTTGGAAAATAGACAATACGTGCATATGCATGCATCCTCTCTGGGAAAACAGAAGTTCAAATGTCACATAGAAACTGGTAAGGCAGATACAGGCCAGAAAGCTGTCTGCACTAGAGTAGATATTACTGTACCATCTGTGTGTTTCACTTAACTAACATCCAGCAGTGCCTAAACAATGTGGTCAATGTGCAACCCAAAGCTTTTTGGCAATTTAAAACTATTATTCTGAAATGAGTGCATATTCTAAGGTGTTAATTTCTTCTTCTAATTATTTTAAACATATGCTACATATTAATTTGAGTATACCTTAATTTAAAAATATCCTAGGATTCCACATATTGTTTGCATCTATGAATCTTGTCTCCTTTTCCTGAAGTTGGGACTTATATTCTTCATTTCTAGCCCACCCAACACAGTTCCTAGCACACTGTACTCGTTGCAGAATGACTTACTGATTTTAAGGTCACAATGACTTATTATTTCAATACCGCATACAAAATTGAATACATATTCATGTGTGTTGCATTAAAGATATAACAATTCTATCCCAAAATAGGTGGAAGACTAAAACAATAAAATCAAGACACAGGAGCCTTGCTATCAAAGATAGTCCAAGGACCATTAGAAAAGAAGGTTATTTTAGTTTGGATAAGCAATAATAGTACCTGTCAACTAATTAATATAAGAATATTTAGCACCATGGCTGACTTACCCGAAGATTGAGCTTATGACGGAGATCTATTAGCTGCTGAGGGGTGAGGTTGGTTATCTCTTCATGCTCATTGTAAAAATTTTTTTCAAATGGTGGATAGTCAATCTGCAGGTCCAATTATTCAAAGTTAGTCTAGAATTCAAGAGTCAATCCTGTAAGTTTGATTTTAATGCAAAATAACCTTTTACACATATTACACAAGTAAAGCCTTAACCAGCTAGTGAGGACAAAAGAATTCACTTATTCATGACACACATCCCAAATGTACAGGCAGTATCTTTTCCTGTATTCATTTTCTATATAAACACCAACCTACTTTTTTTTTATTTTTTATTTTTTTTTTTTTTTAGCATTTATTTAATTTTGAGAGAGAGAGAGAGAGAGACAGAGCATGAATGGGGGAGGGTCAGAGAGAGGGAGACACAGAATCTGAAACAGGCTCCAGGCTCTGAGCTGTCAGCACAGAGCCCAACGTGGGACCGCGGACCGCGAGATCATGACCTGAGCCGAAGTTGGCCGCTTAACTGACTGAGCCACCCAGGTGCCCCACCAACCTACTTCCTAAAGACACTCTTAAAGGATACCTCAGATCTGAACAACCGTGATGCAGACTAAGGAATCTACAATGCCAAAGGCCTCAGAAGACAAGTATTTTAAAGACATTCCACCTTATAACATTTAAATACATGTTTTGGAATAAGCTGTTCACACAGCTCTGGCATTTTTAAAAAACTTTTTTTTAATGTTTATTTATTTTTGAGAGAGAGAGAGAACAGGGGAGGAGCAGAGAGATAGGGAGACAGAATCAGAAGTGAGCCCCAGGCTCCAAGCTGTTAGCACAGAGCCCAAGGCAGGCCTCGAACTCACAAGCTGGGAGATCATGACCTGAGCCAAAGTCGGATGCTTAACCAACTGAACCACCCAGGTGCCCCTCATAGCTCTAGCATTTAGAAACATTTCTAATATTTCCTCTGAGGAGAGCTCTGCCTTTAGAGGGAGTTCTACTCTTTTTAAAACCTGAAACGCTTTATGTAACTTTTAAAAACTGTATGGCTAAGTATTTCTTATTCTAAAGAGGGAAGAAGTTATTCCTGACACTCTTTTCATAACTTATTGTACCAGGACTATAAAAAGAGGCATATCAGGGGTGCCTGGGTGGCTCAGTCAGTTAAGCACCTGACTTCGGCTCAGGTCATGATCTCACAGTTAGTGGGTTCAAGCCCCGTGTCAGGCTCTGTGCTGACAGCTCGGAGCCTGGAGCCTGCTTCGGATTCTGTGTCACCCTCTCTCTTTCTGACCCTCCCCGCTCACACTCTGTTGCTCTCTCTCATAAATAATAAACATTAAAAAAAAAAAAAAAGGCATATCACCACTTACACATTTGGCTGATTCTCTTTAACCACATAAGAGATCTACAATAAAATGACATTAATTGTGGATGCAACCTAAAGTTTAATTATATATCTATGGTATGATCAACAAAAAAAGTAAGCATTGTTTTAAAGGTTCCCCTTTAGCACTACTAATAGAACCTTTTGGAATGCTCCCCACACTGTTGCACTAAGCTGTAACAGGATGTTCTTCAGTTCTCTTTATCAGAATGGAAGCTCCATAAGGGCAAGAATTCTTGTTCACAAATTTTAAATAGAAATATGTAATTTTTTGCATATGGGTATGAAATAGAGTCATAAAGTATTTACTTGTATAAATAAATACTTAATGTGAATGTGAACAAAGCTACTTATAGGCAGAAGGGTTATCCTTTTCCTTACTGCTGGTCTCTCTGGGCAGACTGCCCACACTACATGTGAACAACTGTGGGCCACCCTAGCATGATGATGAGATTTGAGAGCTTCACCAAGGATCTCAAATATTTTATGAGATGATTATTTCAAGTACTTATGTGGTTTTCCTTATTAGGCCGTCATCCTTTGTCATAGATGCTTCCTCTCACATCAGTCTCACATACTTAGTTTCATCTGCCACATGTAAAATACCAAGGCATTATTTGGTAGCATCTGTGCAAAAGGAAACATTTCAAAAACTGAATATAATCCATAGTCTAGACCAGTCGTTTTCAAACTTTTTTGTCTCAGATGCCCTAAAAAACACGAACTTTTGCTTGTGTGGGTTTCATGCATTGACATTTACCATATTAAAACTAAAACTGAGAAATGTCTTTAAGATTTACTCATTTAAAAATAATATACTCGTTATACTCTAACATAAAAGCTTTAATTTTTAAAAAGTCATAACCTTGTTTTACATTTTTACAAATCTTTTTTAAACTTTTACTTAAGTGATCTTAATCTCTTCACCCACTGTGGCGCTCAAACTCACAACCCCAAGATCAAGAGTTGGATGCTCTACCGACCAAGCCAGCAAGGTGCCCCTTTTTTACAAATCTTTTTACAAGTCTTTTACTTAAAAGAAATTGGTTCCTACTATATTTACATTGTTGCAACATATTGCTTTGATTGAAACCTATGAAGAAAATCTGGCCCCACAAACATGTAATTGGAAAGGGAAGAGAGTATTTAATAGTCTTTTCAAATTATTGTGGATTTTTACTCTTCTTTGATAGTATACTAAGACTTGATCAGTGGTCACTTTTTTTTTTTTTTTTTTACAATGTTTGTTTATTTTGAGAGAGAGAGAACAAGCAGGGGAGAGGCACAGAGAGAGGGAGAGAGAATCACAAGCAGGCTCCATGCTCAGCTTGAGGAGCCCGACGTGGGGCTTGATCTCACTACTGACAGATCACGACCTGAGCTGATACAAGAGTCAGATGCTTAAGTGAGCCACCCAGGCACCCCTGAAAATTCTTTTGGATTTTGTGGACTCCCTGAGAAGTTCCTTCTAGGAGTCCTTGAACCACAATGTGAGAACCACTGTCCTAGACCTAGACTCACTAAGGCATGCAAGGTCTAGTCTGATATTTAACCTGAATGAAACACAAATTTTTTTCAAGTGGATATACCAATATCCTCATTCTCTTTTCCTGACTTAAGGAAACTAAAATTCCTAGTTCCACTTTGAAGCAACAGTCTCTCATCTGCTCCAGATCTGAGAAACAAGATTTACGGCAATTAAAAAAACATCTGTGTTTTTTCACAGATGTTTCAACATCATCATTTTGAAAGGTAGATGATGGTCTGGAAAACAAGTACAAAAAACTGCTTTAAAAAATTCTTAGCCTAAAATCAAACGGGAGCAAGAGATTCAGCTAAACCCTGAACAACAACATAGGCTATAAAGCCTGAACCACTCAGTCACTTTCAGACTCAACTACACAGCAGACATGAGAAGATCCCAAAGAACACATATTTTCGTGACATAAGGAGTATGAATCAGGATTACTCAAATATTGCAAAAACCTAGTATTAAAGCTGAAGAGAACTATCAGCTTTTGAAATGAGAATCAAATTTAGCAGGAAACACCATACCTCTGAATGATCAATGGGAGGAAGAGGATCAATGATTTTCTTGGAAGGTGCAATTGGATTTCCATCACTATCATATTCCAAATTATCTTCTTCTTCCTCCTGAACCACACCAGCAGTTGGGTTCTCTGCCATGTACCGAAAATAAGCTTCCTGCAGGAAAGCACAAGAACATAATCATATTCAAATACAACTAAGAACATTTCTGCTCCTGTAATTGGTGCACACAGTGTACCAGATGACTGCACAGTTTAATACCTACCAAGTAAGGCAAGACTTTAACTAGCAATGATTCCTTTAACAACAGCAGTATTCATAGGGACAATCAGAAAAAACGAATGAGACAGTTAGTACTACACAATGATTTAACAAGAAGCTTTACAAATCTGTCTGTCCCACAGTCTTCCTGGGGTGGGGTGTCTACCTATCCTGTCCAGAGCTGTGGAACACATGCTATGGATTTACCATCCAAGTTTGGAAGTTGACACTGATTAGAAGGGTCACAAACCTGGAAAGGGCTACTGCTCATTCTGTTTCCCTTCTCACCATCCCACAACTGGACATTGGTGGAAAAATACTAAAGGCCAGTCATTAAATTAATGTTCCATCTTGAAATACAAAAATCACAAACAGACCCTTAGAAAGAGGTAGAAGTCAGATGTTGCTAGAGGCCATCAGTAGATCCCATATTACTTCTTGATTCAGCAGTATAAACATTAATTTTGAAAAAAAAAAATCAAGCTGAATAAAGCTCATGATTTGTTTTTGATGTCCTAGTTGATCAAAAGTTCCATCTTCAACATGGGGGAAAGCCATGTGAATTTTTCTATTACCAACTAGTCATACATGTAGAAAAGGAGCAAGGAATGGCCATTTCAGTGAAGGCAAGCTCTAGCTTGTCCCCAGTATAGACTTTGTGGGGTAAAAATAAAAGATAGAAATACTGCATAGGAACTCACTTGGTCATCTTCCTCTTCAATGTCATCTCGAATACCCCTGGAAAAACAAGCGGAGAAACAAACTTCCCTGCAAATGTTCCACATACCCAGCTCCATACTTATAGCAGATTAGTGTTGAATTCCATACAGTAGCACAGGAACACTCAACACTAACAATAACAAAGCAACAATAAGCACACTGTAAACTATCCATCCATCATACATGTGTGGCTTCACTCTAGAAGCTGCAGTTTGCATGGGATGATATGGTACTCCTAGAAACATCAATTACTAACGAGGATAAGGAGTAAAAACTTTTGAAGATAGATACCCAAGGATCCTAGCCTTGTCGACCCCATACGACAAACACAATACAGTTGTAAAACGCATTTTAAAAAGCAAACTGCATTTTATAAAAAGACAAAAAAAAATAACCCTCTCTATTTGGCATACACTAAAAAGAATATCACAATTTTAATGTTCCCCAGAGTTTCTAAGTCTGGAGTGACTGGATTCAGCCAAAGTCCTTGGGGACAAAGAAAAACTATCTTAACTCTTTTGTAACTTTGGTACTAAAACTCCTAAGCAGTTCCCATGGAGAAGGGGGGCCATCGCCACTTGCAGCGCCTGTCAGGAGCTACAGAAAGTACGGCTGCTAAGTTCCCACAACCATGTCTTTCTAATCAGACTTTCTGCCTGACCTAGAGCACTTGTTGTTCTCAAGGCAGGCAACATCACCAGTGCAGGGCAGCCGGAAGAGGGTACAACACACGGTAAGCACCAAAGAGAGGGCCGAACCTCCATATGGCACAGGAACCTTGCAGGGGGCCTGAGGCACTGACTGCCACACAGGAGGAAATCCAACCACGCCTACCTGTGCCTGGTAGCAAAAGCCTTAAGAGGGGTGTATTCAGAAAGGGAAAGAGGAGAATTCTCTTTCCCAGAAAATAAAGTATTTCAAGTTCTGATTAGATGCTAAAGCATGATATCACTCCTTAAGTAAACCAAGTTAATCATTTGTTAATAACACACTTTTTTATGATAATCACCATTACTCCTCATAAGCAATCATACAGACATTAACCTACTTTATATTAATTATGGGACAAAACTCAGAACAATGAGCCCAAACTTTAGTAATTGTACTTTCTTAATTCCTACTGTAACTCACTCTTGTATCTACTAAAAAACTATTTACAATTAAACACCAAATACTATTATACTAAAAAGAATGCTTATTATTGCAAATGCAAGACTTCTGTGATGTCTATTACCTACAAAAATAATATTCAATATACAGGAGTAACTTCAAGTCAAGACATTTGAGAATTTTAATGTTTCTCTATAAACTTTGGGGGAATAAGCTTTGCAATACTTTAGCATTTTTCATGTAACCTTTGTGAGGGAGAAGAAAACAACTTACTTTACGTTTTTTCTTTCCTTGTCCTTTTCTTCAAGCCTCTTCATGTCTCTAGCCGCCTGATCCTAATGAAACAAAAGCCTGTATGGAATCATATCCACTAAAAACATTACGAAGGGAATTTCTTTATAAAGAATTTTTAGATTTGAACTAGTGACATCACAGTTTTGGCTATGCATTTTGACAATTATATCTTGATGCAATCAAAGTGCACTTTTGACAATTTTTAAAATATTTATTTATTTTGAAAGACAGAAAGCAGGGGAGGGGCAGAGAGAGAGAGAGAGAGAGAGAGAAAGAGAGAGAGAGAATCCCAAGCAGGCTCTGCGCTGTCAGTGCAGAGCTCGATGTGGGGCTTAAACTCACAAACTCTGAGAGCTTGACTTGAGTTGAAATCAAAAGTCAGACTCTTAACCAACTGAGCCATCTAGGCGCCTAACAATTATTTTTTCAAAGAGAAATGTTCTAAAATCTTGGTTATATATGGACTGCATTGCATACATGGAAAAATTAGAAAAAAATTCCTTGATTAGTTACTCTTTAAAAAAATGAATTGTGGCTGTAAAACGCCTTAAATTCAGGCAAATTAGCCTTTCTCAAAGCATAGCTTAAGACCTTTTACATCAAACTACCAATGGAGTTAGTAAAAAAAAAAAAAAAAAAAGCAAATTTCTGGATCTGACTTTGGAAAAACTGTTCTCACCATTTGGCAATGTCTGGAGACATTTCTGGTTGCTTCTGGGTGGAGGGAGTGGGAAACAGGGGGGGTTGTTACCAGTATCTAGTGGGTAAAGGCCACAGATACTGATAAACATCCTACAATACACAGGACGGCCCCCATAACAAATTAGCAAACCCCAAATGCCAAAGTCCTGAGGTTGGGAAAACACTGCTCTGAACCTACCAAATCAGAATCCTTGGAGATGGAGTTAAATGCATGTACTTCACATTTTTCACAGGCAAGTCTTGTATACAGCAAAGTGATAATCACTGATCTAACTCCCTGTTTTATACATGTGAAAATCAAGGTCAGAAGAATTAAGTAATTTTCCCCAAGGTTAAACACATCCTTGCACTATTGTTTCTTGTTACAAAGCAAGTTTTTCTGATTTCTGTGATTTAAAAAACTGTCACTAACTATAACCTAGCATGGTCAGGTGTTCTATCTAATCAAATGTTCCCGATAAAGAGGAGTTATTCTAAAATGAAATACTACATACAAACAAATCTACTTTTTAAGGAACTGAGACAGACATACACTATACTTGAGACTGTAACTGAAGTGAAAATGACATAATGTAACATAAGGAAAGGGCCACAAACACAGGACATATTTTTTTAAGCCCACATGAATCTTTTTTTTTGAAACACTTGCGAAAAATACATCTTCATTGTGAGTTCAAACACTAGAAAAGTTTACACTTTCCAGAACAGAATATACCTGAGATCAAGGATTAATGCAATATTGTGGCAACAACACTCTCTCCAAGATCAGACAATATCCAGTCTCTCTATCCTAAAATCAGCAAAACCCTTTCCGACACTATCCCAAAAAACACCCAGGAGAATGATGCCATGTCAAAAAGATTTACCCTCCTACAGCTTCAACTACTTGAAATGCCAAACAGGAGAAACTGGGACATTCTTGGATACTTCCACTCAAAAAGGGTTACACCAACTTGCGTTACTAAAAATTTAAATCTGAATTAAAACTGAGAAAATCAAGAAATGATTTTACTTATTCACCATTAGGGATTGCAAGATATAATGAGAAACAGCCCTTTGGGAAATGTCCGAACGTCAAGAAGATAGAGGGGGGAGAAAGATACATATACATATAAGACACCCGGAACATGACAAACCATTTATTGCCTTTACTTGCAGAGAGAACAGCTTAACATACTTACTAAATTGTTACCATGTTGCAAAGCACGTGAAAGTTCTGAATAGTTCTGGTAAGTGTTATGGCAGAAATACAGTACTATAAGAACTCAGACACAGAATGACACAGCAGAAAAGAATATGAGATTTGGAACTGATTCCGGCTCAGCTACTTATAAAGTGCATATTCTTTAAGAGGCAAGTAATTGGGGTTATTCTAAATCAAAGATGGGAAACTGAGTAATGGGTACCAATCTGACAATCGGTAGGAAGTAAACCAGGATAAGAAAAGTTTTCTTTTTCTTTAGGTATAGACATGCTTTGTTTGCATTTTAACAAGCAGGAATATTCTAAAGAAGCAAGCTCTAATTTTTCCTGTATCAATCACATGGCCCTGAGTCTTTTATTTTCTGATATTTGACAAGAGACCTAAGCTCAGAAAAATATTTCTCCACCGTAAGAAAACTACAACACGAGTGTGATGATAAACAGTTCTAAGTGGCAGCCTCAAAGTCAGGAAGATAAAACAGACTGATAGAACTAAGGTGAACCAGAAAAAGTGAGCCCTATCTAAAGGAGGCAACCATTTGCTCAGCACAAGCCTATTTTTGCCATGCAAAATGCAGGCTTAATACTGCCAGTGTCCACTTTTCAAGAGTCTGCACTTTTAGACAAAATCTCCTGATCTTAAAAATTCTGGCCCACATGTTTAAAAAGCAGTATCTAGGCCAAACAAAAATATCTATATTGGATTCTCTCTTCCCTCTTTTCTTAGAGAGGAGATCTGGCTTAAAACTTAGGTTACAAGTAACTGAGAAACCTGGAAGGACTTTATTTCATAAGCAATGAAGTGACAGTTTTTAAGTAAGAGGAATAACACCATAAGCAACATGCTTTAGTCTAATTACTCTGTTTTTGTATACCACATAAATGGGAGAACAGAAAGCCTAAAACAGGGAGAAAATTTAGATCAGGCAAGAGGTAATGAAAGTGTAAAGCACACTGACTGTAGTGGAAGCAGAAAGGAACAGACACAAAAAATACTACAAAGATGAACAGAACTTGCCAAAGGAGGGGAAAGGTAGCATGATTTACTGGAAAGAGCTAGGTTCTCAGGACTACTAAGCAAGAAAAAATATGGTCCCAGCTCTACCACAAAGCACCAATGGGATTTAGGACAAGGGCTCTGAATTACCATAGGGTTCAATTTATAATCTTCTTAGTTAAAAAATTACATTTCTATGTATTCTTTTCTGCCAATCCCTATTGTTATTTTGAGTATTAAATGAAGTCATGAACATGTTTGATTATCTGGCATTAAGAGGAATATATAAGACAAAGATCTGGTTGAGGAAGAAAAAGATGCCAGGGGGACACCATCCATGTAAAAATGGCCAGTATGTTTTAGAAAAACAGAGCTGAAACCAAAGAGAGACTGTGGAACTAAAGGCATGAATTATTCACACAGAAGTTAAGTTTTAGAAGTGGATGAGGTCACTAGGAATGTATAAAGAGTGAAAATAGCAAATCGACATAGAGAACTGTAACAATAATCATATCTGAGAAACTGGAAGAGGATCTTAATAACAGTAACAGACAACAGAGAGATATGTAATGATTTTTCTTGGTATGATATGGTAGTTATGTTTTTTAAGTGTTATAGAGGTGCAGAAATACAAATGGATGAAATGGTACGTCTGAGATTTACTTTAAAATAATCTAGAAGAGAGGGCTAGATAACACAAGATGGGCCAAAAGTTGCTTACTGATAAAGCAGGGTGAAGGGTACGTGGGAGCTCATTATTCTTACATGCGTTTGAAATTTTTCATAATAAAAAGTAAATAAATACAAAAGTCAGAGAAATGGAGAAAAAGGACAAAATGCAAAATCACTAAAGCCTCGTGAGAAGAGTTTTAAGAAGGAAGTGGTTACAAATTTCAATTTCTACAGGGAGGTCATAGATGCTGATATTAAAAAATAAACATTAAAAGTACAGAATACAGGGGCGCCTGGGTGGCTCAGTCGGTTAAGCGGTCGACTTCGGCTCAGGTCATGATCTCACGGTTTGTGAGTTCGAGCCCCGCATCCAGCTCTGTGCTGACAGCTCAGAGCTTGAAGCCTGCTTCAGATTCTGTGTCTCCCTCTCTCTGACCCTCCCCCGTTCATGCTCTGTCTCAAAAATAAATAAACGTTAAAAAAAAAATTTTTTTTAATAAAAAAAAAGTACAGAATACAGAATTCATAACTTTAGTAAGTTCCTTAGAAGTTTAACTGCCTTACATAAATTGACACTGAATGAAATAATGTTCATTCCATTTAAGAATATACAAAGAAATATTAAAACTTACACACATACAAATCTTGAGCTACCCTTGTTCAAGGGTCACAGTTCAAATTTTTAGGCATTGATCATCTCTGAAAATGCTACAGGGCATGTGGATGTATGTTTAAGAAACTATAGAGTAGGAGAGCAAAATCCTCCCCAAAAAGGGTCAGAAAGCAAATTCTGAATGACTGAATAACTAGGTTAATTTGGTATCTTTCTAACTGCTGCAACTTCTAACAAAACAGCCTCGATACTTGCCTCCACTTCAGCCATGAATGCCTCCAAGGGATCATCATCGCTGTCAGAATCTGGTGGCTTGGAATGGAACTGCTGGCGGGTAGGTGAGTTTTCAGCAGGAATATAAGGCAAATCAACATTGCTAGAGTCTTCTTCCTCATCTTCAAAATATCTGAAAATTAAAATGCACAATTAATAAAGGGAGTGTTTACTTTGGGGTTGGTGGATCCTTTGTTCAACAGAAATTTTTACTATGGTATATGTAGGTTACTATTAAAAGATCTGAACTCTACATGTTAAATTAGAGATCTCCAGGCTTTAGCAAACAACCTAATTATTATTGTTTAATATATACAAAATTCTAATACTGAGAAAAAAAAAGGGGGGGAAAAACAGTCACACCAAATTCTCCCATTTCTAGCGTCTATTCAAATCACATTCTAGTTCTGTTAAAAGGGATGAGTTTTCAGTACAAATTTAGTATATCATTGTTGAATAGATATATCAAATATTAGAGTTTGTGCTATGGAAAAAATTACTTTTGTATGAAATATTAAAAATCTAGTGTTTTTTTTTAATATAATCCTTCAAAAACATTTTAGCAATATATTCACAAGGCTAGGTAGGGACTTCAGAAATGTTGGGCTACTTTCTGAGGACAGAACACTTACAGTTAAAAATATATGCTCAGGGACACCTGGGTGGCTCAGTCGGTTGAGTGTTGGATTCCTGATTCTGGCTCAGGTCATGACCTCACTGTTTTGTGAGTTTAAGTCCCATGTGGGCTCTGTGCTGACAACACGGAGCCTGGTTGAGATTCTCCCTTTTCCTGCCCTTCCCCTACTCATGCACGCATACGTGCACTCTCTCCCTCAAAATAAATAAATAATCTTTAAAATAAATAAATAAATAAATAAATGCTTAATCTAAAATCATTCCCCATACTTAAGTATTCAGAAAAACAACTTCAAGGTCTGGAAAAGTATCCTTCTCTGTAGCTCTTTATAAACTAAAACACAACAAAAACAATGTTTACATTTAACCTCAAAATTAAATAGTAATACAACCAAATATTAAATAAATAACAATTGCAGTTTAAAATTTTAAAGCATTTCAGGTTTTTGCAGGAATTATCTTAAAAGCTCTAACAACTGTTATGTGCTATACACACACACGCATATTCATTTATATAGGTTTCATTTAACTAATGAAAAAGTATCCTTGAACTGGTAAAATGCTCTTTAGAATAATGATCCTTGACTTTTCTAAGTCTTAAACATCTACTTCTGTATTCCTGCCACATACCAGTTTTTTTTACTTTTTTTTTTTTTAACGTTTATTCATATTTTGAGACAGAGTGTGAGTGGGGGAGGGGCAGAGAGAGAGGGAGACACAGAATCCGAAGAAGGCTCCAGGTTCTGAACTGACAGCACAGAGCCTGACGCGGGGCTCGAACTCACAGATTGTGAGATCATGACCTGGGCTGAAGTCGGACGCTTAACCGACTGAGCCACCCAGGCGCCCCGCAACAAACCAGTTTTTAAAGACACCGGTGTGTACTTGAAAAATTCCCATCTTGAGTTCTTAATTAGAAAAGGAAAAATCTCAAGCATGTCACAACCAGGTTGGAAATAATAGCAGTGAGAGATTTCTTCAGAGTCAGTAAAAAATTTATAATCTACAGGAATTAAAGAGTTCAAACCTTTAAACCCCAGCTTTTATTAACAACGACTTTACCAAGTTTAAAAAGATAATTGTTAAATATGTTTCCTGTGAACTGCTGGCAAAAATCTGAATAGATTTTTCTCCCACCATAAGATGTTGCAACCTGACAGTTTTCAGACTTGGGAGTTGAGACCAAATGTGTCTCTCTACCAGCTGTGACAACTGCCTGTGACAAAAACTTATATGGGGTCAATAAAAGACTTCAGTAAAGGTCATCAAAAACCACACGAATTATTTAAAACTCTTCAGTCATATTTAGGTTTCAATGGCCTCAAATCTTTTTCGGAGCAAGGAAAGATATAAGCAAGCACATAAGCATTAGGTTCCTTACAAATGAGTAAACTCAACAATTTAACTTATTAGGAACAATACAATTCAGTGGGAAAAGCAATTGAAGAGGTCTTATTATTATTTGGGAAACAAAGGGTTTCTTCATCTCACTTTCTGTTGATGGAATGAGTATCTCAAAGCCCAACCTTTGCTCAATTACCAGGATTACCACTTACGCATTTTCTTCATCAAAGTTGGCCCGTTTAGATCCAATTTTGTAGAAAGAAGGGAGCTGTGGTGGAGCTGACTTTCCAAATCCGGAAGAAGAGCTGGTTGCCCCAAAGGCACTGTGGGACTGTTGTGGGAGTTTGGGTTCCTCCTTCTTTCCAGCACTGATGGCAAAACCTCCAAAGCCAAATCCCCTCTTGGTGCCTGGACCACCTTTATTCCAATTCATGGTGTCAATGACTTATCTGTTAGGAACAAGATACATTAATAATAAATTCAACTTTTATCAATAGCTCACGGAGTTTTATGTCCCTTCCAACTTCTACCTACATCTTTAAACTTCTGCCTCTCGATGAAAACTCTAACTTTGTACTTCAGCTATGCAATATGCTAACCTCAACAAACTGTCATATTTTCTAAAACACTGAAAAAACTGTTGTTCATTTTTTGGAATCACAATCCAAACAGGAATGCAAGATTTAATATCATCCTCTTCAAAATGATTTGACCACTAATTTAACATCTTTAAGCTGCCAAAAATACTCACAAGGTAACAAATATTTTGGGGATCTGATAGGTACTTATGTTTGCCAACAAAAAGTACCAACAGAAAAAGACTTTAATCTCTTAATATTTATTCCCAGGAGTTTATATTATTGTCTACCAGGAAATAGATGATCCTCACCCCCCAAAAGACACTAAAACAACCTATAATTACAATATAATGTAATGCTTATTGTAACAAAATCAAAGATTGTTCTCCAGTAATGATACCAAGAAGAATGAAAGAATCGAAACTTAAAAAGATTAATTTAGTTATTTGTAGATACTATCTATGTAATTGTCTCTGAAGGATACTTATGAACCACACATTAATTGAGCAATGCCCACTAGAACACTAGCCAGGAAGAAACCATGATTCACTGATCTGTTGCTTGAAGTACTAGTTAGCCAATGGTTAAGGATTACAACGAAATTTCCTGAGCATCAATCAAATCAGTTTAAAAACAATACTGTATTTAAAAAAATGCTATATTATCTTATTAGTGTTGGCTCCAAAAAACCTTTTTTAACAACAGAAGCTACCTAAGTTTTATAGAAAAGCAGAAAACCCACAAAGCAAAAAGGAACAAAATTTTAAACTACTTGAAATTTCCTCTCCTAGATACATAATTTTAATATCTTTGCTATTTTTTCTGTACTATGTGTACACACATACACGAACACACAATTTAAAAACAAACCATACTATATTGTTTTAGTTACCAATTTCTTCACCTAAAGATACACTATGAAAATCTTTAAATGTCAATACATCTCTCCACTACTGTTTTATGATGTTGTGAAAACTATCACTTACCTTTGTGCATACCTATAATTATTTCTTCAGGATCAATTTTCAAAATGCAATTGCTTAGCCAAAGGGAATATGTACTTTAACTTTTTAAAATTTTAATTACTACTTACATTTATGGAAAAGTACCTGATACACACTGAGTAAAATAAGAGCATGAAACAAGGTGGGTGGTATGGTTCAATGTAACTCAATATAAAAGCATGTGTTACATATACAAATAGCTGGAGGGCTGTTTCTCAAAATTTTAATAGCAGTTATTCCATTTTTACTTATTTCTTTGTATTAAGGTTTACTATTAACAGGAAAAATTAAAATGTTTATAATGGACTCTGAAGCCAATGTGGAAAAAAGTTCCTAAAGCTGCTTTTTATGATGACATTGTTGAAAAGACCATTAACAATATGCTCTACTTTTCTGGTTCTATGCCCCTCCCCATATACACCTTGTAAGTTTTGTTTGAACTGTTATTATACAGCACATAGTTCAGTCTACTGAGTATTAAATCTGATTTATGCTGTGTCAATCTCCACCCTTAGTTTCAAATAAGGAATTTCCTTTTTTGGGGGGGGGGCAGGGGGGACTGTCTTTAATAATTTTAGACCTTTTGGGGTGCCTGGTTGGCTCAGTCAGTTAATCAGTTAAGTGTCTGACTTCAGCTCAGGTCACGATCTTACAATCTGTGACTTCGAGCCCAGCATCGGGCTCTATGCTGATAGCTCAGAGTCTGGAGCCTGCTTTGGATTCTATGTCTCATCTCTTCTGCTCCTCCCCTGCTGACACTCTCTCTGTCCTTAAAAAACAAACATTAGGGGCGCCTGAGTGGCTCTATCGGTTGGGCAACCAACTTCAGCTCAGGTCATGATCTCACGGTTTGTGGGTTCGAGCCCTGCGTCAGGCTCTGTGCTGACAGCTCGGAGCCTGGAGCCTCCTTCAGATTCTGTGTCTCCCTCTCTCTCTACCCCTCCCCTGCTCACATCCTGTGTCTATCGATAATGAATACACGTTAAAAAAATTAAAAAAAAAAACATTAAAAAAATAATTTTGGACCTTTTATTACAGTTACACATGGCTAAAATAAGTACTTAATAAGTACTAGTTCGCTTGAATTTAATTAAGACCATCTACTGCTTTCTTCTTGAATCCCTTAGGAAGAATCAACATAATTCTAATCAGATGGATGAAATTTAGTTACAATATTTATAAGCAAGAAAATTTTAGTATCTGATAATGTTGTTTAACCAATCTGTGAACCTGGCTTTACAAGAGCTATTCCCAAACAACAAAAATGATGGATCTGAATTTTAACCTCATTTTTCCTAATGTATATAAAATATTGCAATGGGCTAATAAATAAACAACAGAAATCAGAATGTAAGCAAAGGAAGGATGAAAAAAAACATTCTGTAGGTTTGGGTAGATTTTAGGAATCACATGGGGGCACCAGGGTGGCTCAGTTGTTTAAGCATCTGACTTTCAGCTCAGAGCATGATCTCATGGTTCACAAGTTTGAGCACCTGCATCGGGCTCTGTGCTGACAGCTCAGAGTGTGGATCCTGCTTCAGAATCCGTGTCTCCCTCTTTCTCTGCCCCTCCCCAACTTGCATGCTGTCTCTCTCTCTCTCTCAAAAATAAACATTAAAAAAAAAAAAAAAAAAAGAATCACATGAACAATCTCCTAGCAGGGAAACTTTCAATGGTTTACTGAAAGCTTGCTGAGAAATGTCAGGCAGTGTACCAGGTGCTGGGGATTTATTTTATTTATTTAAGTCTATTTATTTTGAGAGAGAGTACATATGAGGGAGGAACAGAGAGAGAGACAGAGAGAGAGAGAACCCCAAGCAGACTCCGCACTGTCAGTACAGAGCATGACGTGGGGCTCCATTTCACGAACCAGGAGATCATGACCTGATCCAAATCAAGTCAGACACTCAACCAAGTCACCCAGATGCCCCCAAGTTCTGGGCATTTACATATGAAAAATACAGTCCCATTTTCAAGGGGTTCATGGTGTGGTTGCTAATAAACCAACATGATGTGCTGTAGCACAGGTACTGCACAAAGTGCATTCACTCGTGGCCCAGGAAGGAGGTATTAAACCCAGGATGAATGGAGAAGACTCAGCTTTTCTGGAGATGATGCTGGTGTTCGGTTTTAAAATCTGAAGAGGCATTAGACCAGGGTAGAAGGGTGAGAGGAGGGCTTTTTTTTTTTTTTTAATTTTAGTTGGAACACATATAGTGCAATATTGGTTTCAGGAGAATTCAGTGGTTCATCAGTTACACACAACACCCAGTGCTTATCACAACAGGCCCCCGCCTTAGTACCCATCACCCATCTAGCCCATATCCCTCCGTCAACCCAGAATTTGTTTTTTATCATGAAGAGTCTCTTGTGGTTTGTTTCCCTCTCTTCTCCCCGCCCCCAACAAACGTTCATCTGTTTTGTTTCTTAAATTCACACGAGTGAAATCATATGGTATTTATCGTCCTCTGAATTATTTCACTTGGCATAGTACATTCTAGCTCCATCCATGTCATTACCAATGGCAAGAATTCATTGTTTCATGGCTGAGTAATATTCCATTGTATGTATACACATCACATCTTCTTTATCCATTCATCAGTTGATGGACATTTGGGCTCTCTCCATAGTTTGGCTATTGTTGATAATGCTGCTATATATGCATTGAGGTGCATGTACCCCTTCGAATCTGTATTTTGGTAACCTTTGGGTAAATACCTATAATAATGCAATTCTTGGCTTATAGAGTGGTTCTATTTTTGGTTCCCCCCACCCCCCTTTTTTTTTTAAACTTTATTTTGAGAGAGAGAGTGAGAGCACTCGGGGGAGGGGCAGAGAGAGAGGGAGAGGGAGAAAGAACCCCAAGCAGGCTCCATGCTGTCAGCAAGGAACCTGATGTGGAGCTCAATCTCATAAACCCGGAGTTGATGACCTGAGTTGAAGCCAAGTCAGATGCTTAACCGAGACACCCAGGCACCCCTGTTTTTAGTTTCTTAAGAGAGGAAGGCATTTTAGATTGAGGAAACTGTAAGTAGTACCACGGAGAACTGGAAATAGTGCCGTGCAGCTAGAGTTCAGTGAGACTTCTAGGAAAGTTGTAGGTCACATATTCAGAAAGACAGACAGGGCCCAGATGTTGCTATGCTAAAAATATACAAAACTGTACTTTACCAGCTATAAGAAATCATTACTTTTAAGCAAACAGGGGACATGTTTCAGATCAGTGTTGAAGAAAGATTAAATGGTAGACAATATGAAAAGTAGGAGGCAAGGAAAGTGGCTAAGAGGTTATCATAAAAATACAGATGTAAAGTAACATGGTACTGAACTAAGGAAGTGGCTACAAGGAAGGAGAAGGAGGGGGTGGATCTGAGTTATTAAGTGTCTATGAGAAAGTTCAATAGGGGCGGGTGAGTGACAAGTGGATGTGGAAGCTAAGGAGCAAGGAAAGGTCTAGAATAAGTTTGGAAGTGTCTGGCTTTTACAGATTGGGGGAATGGCGAGGCCATTTACAGAGATAGAAGCCTAGAAAAGCCACGCTTGGAGAAGCAGGCAGAACAGGAGATGGGAGAGCTAAGGAAAGATGCTAACTTCATCTTTCTATAACTTCAAAAAGGGTCTGTGATGGAGTAGAGATGTGATACAAGACACGTGCATTTGAGGTTACTGGTATAGATAAGCTAGCAGAGAGAGGGCACAGAGAGTGAGAAAAGGGACAAGACAAATGTTAGGGTTGATCAACAGTTAGGAAAGGGCAGGGGAAAAGAAACTCATGTGGCAACCTGAGAAGGAAAGGAGGAAGGGGGCACAGTAGAGAATAGTGGCATAGAAGAGGAGAGATATTTTACAGGCAGAAAGAAATGTTCAATGTTCCATTTTCAATG
Source organism: Lynx rufus (assembly GCF_022079265.1). Taxonomy (NCBI): domain Eukaryota; kingdom Metazoa; phylum Chordata; class Mammalia; order Carnivora; family Felidae; genus Lynx; species Lynx rufus. The sequence continues at coordinate 38,856,605 of NW_025814832.1, forward strand.
GAAATATGTTTGTTTGGTTTTTTTTTTAATGGAAATATGTTTGAAGGGGAGCCTGGGTGGCTCAGTCAGTTAAGTGTCCGACTTCAGTTCATGTCGTGATCTGGTGGTAGATCCTCGATTGGGCTCTTTGCTCACAACTCAGAGCCTGGAACCTATTTCAGATTCTTTTTCCTTCCTCTCTCTGCCCCTTCCCTGCCCTCTCTCTCTCTCTCTCTCTCAAAAACAAAATAAACATTAAAAACATTGTTTTTTGTTGGATGAATAAATATACATTCAGGCTCTTCAAAATTCACCCCAGTATTTGTGAACCATCATCTTCCATTATTACAAACCCTGCCATCCAACCTTCCTGATTAAATCTAAGCCAATCATCCTCAATGTACCATTAATTCCTTAGGGTTGACAATAATTCTTCCTGTTCGACTATGTAGGCTTTACTACCTAGGTATATGACTACAGATCCTTGACAATCAGAGGTTTGAGGGATAACTGATACAACAAGCAAAAGACAGCTAACCTAATCTCTATTTGGTTGCATGTTTAAAAAAAAGAAAAAGATGAACCCTCCTCTGTTTTAAAACTAATTTCCATTCTCTAAGCAAATACTGTTTGGAGAAGAGACATCTAGTGGAGAGTTAAGAAAGAAATAAACATAGTGAGATTTTAAAAATTAACTATAGTCCTGCTATTTGTGGGTCTTCTCAAAGCTCCCTTTATTTGGTCTTAACATACATGCACACATACACATGCTTCTAAGCCTCCTCTCAGATAATAATAACATAATAATATGCCTGGTACATCCTTCCTACCAAGCTGGTAAACTCCTATCAAACAGCTCTGAAACTTCACCTCTGCCTCCCTAAACACTTCTCACATTGACAAGATGAAAACACCTGCAAGCTTCAGTCCCTGTAAAATCACCACATGGCTTCCACACCCAGTTAAAGTTCAGACTTCCTTAAAAACAACAAACCACCAAAAAATCCTAAATAACCCAAGTTAAACATAGGCAAAGTACTTGAATAGACATTTCGCCAAAGAAGATATATAAATGGTCAATAAGCATATGAAAAGATGCTCATCCCTAGTGAAGGGAAATGTAAATGAAAACCACATCCCCGGGGCGCCTGGGTGGCTTGGTCGGTTAAGTGTCCGACTTCGGCTCAGGTCATGATCTCACGGGAGGGCCGTGAGTTCAAGCCCGGTGTTGGGCTCTGTGCTGACAGCTCAGAGCCTGGAGCCTGTTTCGGATTCTGTGTCTCCCTCTCTCTCTGCCCCTCCCCTGTTCATGCTCCCTGTCTCAAAAATAAATAAACGTTTAAAAAAAAAGAAAACCACATCCCCTCATACTCTTTAGGATGACTACTAAAAAACAAAACAAAAACAAACAACACAACAGAAAATAACAAGTGTTGGCAAGGATATAGAGAAACTGGAACCCTGTATAGTGCTGGTGGTAACATAAATGGTTCAGCCACTGTGGAAAACATTATGGTGGTTCTTCAAAAAACGAATCCTAGAACTACCATATAATCCAGCAATTCCACTTCTGGGTGGAATATCCCCCAAAGAACTGAAAGCAGGAACAGACATCTGACCTATGATTTTTTTTTTTTTTTTTTGACAGAGACAGAGAGAATGAGCATGGGAGAGTGCAAGGGGGGTAGGGGCAGAAGGAGAGGGAGAGAGAATCTCAAGCAAGCTCCACACCCAGCACAGACCCGACGTGGGGCTCAATCTCATGACTGTGAGGTCATGACCTGAGCTGAAATCAAGTCAGATGCTTAACCCACTGAGCCACTGAGGTGCCCTCTGAACCATGATCTTAGCAGTACAATTCACAACAGTCAAAAGATGGCAGGAACCTAAGTGTCCATTGATAGATGAGTAAACTAAATGGGATATGTATACACACACACACATATATATACACACACATACACTATGTAAACACGTACATATATCAACATTATTCAGCCTTAAAAAGGAAGGAAATTCTGACACGTGCTACAACAACATGAATGAAACTTGAGGACATCATGTTAAGGAAATAAGCCAGTCAAAAAGGACAAACAGTGTATGATTCCACTTGTATTAGGCAGAATATAGTCAAACTCAGAGACAGAAAATAGAACAGGTTGGGGCACCTGGGTGCTCAGTCTGTTAAGCGTCCAACTCTCGATTTCAGCTCGGGTCACGATTTCATGGTTTGTGAGACTGAGTCCCACATCAGGCTCTATGCTAACAGCATGAAGGCTGCTTGGGGTTCTCTCACTCCCTCTTTCTCTACCCCTCCCACACTTGTGCTGTCAAATAAACAAACCAATAATTAAAATTTATAAATAATTTAAAAAATTAAAAAATTATTAAAATAATTAAATATATAATTAAAATAATAAATTTAAAAAAATAATAAAGTAGAATTGGTTGCCAAAGCCCAGGAGCGCAGAGGAATGGGGAGTTATTGTTTAATGGGTATACAGTCTCAGTCTTACAAGATAAAAAGAGTTCTGTGAACACTATGGTGGTGATGGCAGCACAACAATGTGGATGTAATCAACGCCACCGAACTATACGCTCAAAATGGGTTAAGATTTTTCTATGCGTATTATAAAAACAAAAAAATCATGAAAATTAAAGGATTAGAATTCCATTTGCACAAGTGTTTTTAGGTTGCTATTTTATTAGTTTATAAGGAATAATGCTGTCTAGACCGCAGTCTCTACTCTGAAATGCAAACATATTTGTGAAAATTTGATTACATCTTTTTCTTAAAAAAAAAAAACAAAAAACACTTTTTAAAATTTCTAATTTGATGGGGTGCCTGGGTGGCTCAGTCGGTTAAGCAGCCGACTTTGGCTCAGGTCATGATCTCGCGGTCCGTGAGTTCGAGCCCTGCGTCGGGCTCTGTGCTGACCGCTCAGAGCCTGGAGCCTGTTTCAGATTCTGTGTCTCCCTCTCTCTCTGACCCTCCCCCATTCATGCTCTGTCTCTCTTGTCTCAAAAATAAATAAACATTAAAAAAAAATTTTTTTTAAATAAAATTTCTAATTTGAGGGGCACCTGGGTGGCTCAGTAGGTTAAGTGTCCGACTCTTGATTTCCACTCAGGTCCCAGATCTCTCAGTTGATGAGATGGAGCCCTGCCTCCATCTGTGCTGACAGGGTGGAGGCTGCTTGGGATTCTCTCTCTCCCTCTTTCTGCCCCTCCCCTGCTCTCACATACTCATGCCCCCCCCCGCCCCATGTTCTTTCTCTCTCTAAATAAATAAATAAACAAACATCTAAAAATAAAATTTCTAACTTAAAAATAATTAGCTCTGTAATAGAAGCATAAACAAAGTTTAGTGAGCACCTGCTTTAAAGAGAACCTAAGTCTGGTCTTAGTAATAACTTTATTTTATACTGACCACTAACTACTTTGTTATGTGTTGATGCTATGAGGGATACCTCTCCTTACCATTTCCATCTCCACTATAGCAAGAATTTCTTAACAAGTCCCTGTTATCCAGCCTCTACACCACTACCAGAGTGATCAATAATTCACAATGTACTGAGTACCTATTTTGCCAGACCCTTTTCTAGGTGCTTTGGATATAGTAACACAATCAGACACAGTCCCAGCCCTCAGGGAGTTCAGTCTAGTCCAGGAGAAAGAAAAACCAAATCATAATTTCAGGTAGTAAAAGTGCTATCAAACCAAACCAAGAAAAAAGCAAGCAAGAAGAGGTAAGCTATTACAAGAGAAAGAAATCAGGTAAGGCCTCTCTGAGATGACTGATAGTTGACAATTAACAAACAAGTGACCCTCCACCCCCTCAACTCTACTATTCTAAGAATGTCTGTTTTATTGGAAAATTCTTGGTGATGTACATCTAGAGAATGTATCTACAACCAGCAAATATTCCGTAAGCTATGAAAAATGTCTATGTGCTAAAGTATAAAAAAAATGAGAGATACATAGCAAAAGAGAAAATGAATTTTCACCTCCTTTGGTCTGTTAATAGTGTGGAACTAGGGAAAGTCATATGACTTTCGGTGGGCCAATGCTTAGAAAAAACCCTCTTCCAGGTTTTTCCAGATCCTGACCCCGAACCTTCCTGCCGCATTTCTCATTCTGTCATTCCCTTCAGTTCAGTAGCTCTCCACAGTTAGTCAATCAAGCTGGAATGAGACTCTCCATTGTGGCAACAAACTATATACTTCACCATTCATATCTCCCAGGGTTTTCATGCATGCATCAGTGTTCCCAGAAAACCAAGCACTTTGGTAAATGCCCTTCCCTTAACCTGGATTCCTTCCCCACCAAATCTCTCACTTACACCTACCTAAGTCTTCTCCTTCAAAGCCCATCTCACATACCAACTTCTAGAACCTATGACATGAATACAACTCCCCCAGAGAAGTGGTAGCTCATTGCTTAAACTCCTTTTCTAGTCTTAAAACACCCAATATTTAATCATAACTATTAGTGCTCTTTCTCTCACCAACTCCAAGTTACAAGTTTTATAGGTGAAGAAGCTGACTTACTCATTTTTTATCTCTTTTCTTTTCCACAGCATGTACTCATTATTCATGTTTATTCAATATGCAGGAGTCCCAAGGAGAAAAACTAAAGATAGCATAAAGTCTCACTTGGTATGGTTCTAGGTAATAAAATGCTGACTTAGTAGAAAATCGTAACAGCATCGTAAACTAGCACAGACTATGCAACCAGAATATGTTCACAAACTCTAGCTTTGCCACTAACTTGATGTGAACCTCAAAAAAGTCATTTGGCTTCTCTGGGCCTATAAGATAGTGAGAATATCACCTACTTGACAGGGTTGGTATGAAAAATTGAGTTCATACAGAAAAATACACTTACAAGAAAGCTTGGCACATAGTAGGTGCACAATATGTATTAGCCATCATGTTTATCATTATTATTATTATTTCTCCAGAAGTCAATTTCTCCACTGGTAAATGGAGAATATCAAGCCACAGTTCTCTAATCTCTTTCAACTCAGGGATCCCATACAAGTGCCACAAGACACTGAAGATGTCAGAGATCACGAAGAGCTGGCAAGTGGGGATGGCTTCATAAGACAGCTAGAACCCCAGGCACAGAAAGATGCAAGCTGATTAGAGAAGTGTGAAGAAAGAAAACATTTTAAGGAGGAAAGCTAGATATAGCCAAGGTTAGGAAGAATAAGCAAAGGCTGAATAAGCGTGGGACATAAGGAAGATAATTTGGCTAGGGTACATGTTTTGGGCAATGGTGAAAAATAAGATCTGATCTAAATGACTTTTAACAACAGTGGACTACAAAACAATTGATTATAAAACCATGTTACTTATCATCTGTTTCTGGAATTGGAGAAACCTCTAGTGACGATTTGCATCCACTCTAATAATCTGCCCTGAGAACATCTCACACACTATACACTGGGCACTATACATTCTTAAATTAGAATCTATACAAAACCCAAGAATTTCTTCATATTCTTCTAAAGCCAAATACGAGTAAATTCTGGTTACATTTATTCTGGAAGCCTTTTTTCCCTCTCTGTTAGCTTAAAAAAACTAAGATGATCATATGAATTTGATAAAATTAGAATATAAAGAAATTCATTTCTCTGTGAATTACAATAAATTGTAACAACGTAAGTCAGATCATACCACTCCTCTGCTCAAAAGCCTCAGATGATTCCCAACTCAGGCAGAGATAAAGTGAAATCCTCATAACAGCCTAAGAGCTCCTAGTTGTTCTGGCGCTCCTCCTCCAGATCCTCCCTGACCTTCTCTCCTACTACTCCTTTGCTCACAGTGGTCCAAAGCACAATGGTCTTCTAACTGTTCCTCTAACAGGCCAGCATTGTCCTCTTCAAGGTCTTTACACTTGCTGTTCCCTCTGCCTGGAACCCTCCTTTCCCCAGATACTACTGGGCTCACTCCCTCATCTACTTAAATATCAGCTTGTTTGTACTGATCTCCCTGACCGCCCTATTTCAAAATGCAATGCCTCCCCAACCTTCTTTCTAGCCCCCCCCTTTTTAAGCCTAAATCCATAATCATCTTCTAACATACAGTATAATTTACTTATTTATTTATTATCTCTCTTCCCCCCACTATAAAGTAAGACGCAGGACGGCAAGGGTCACAGACGTAGAACAGTGCTAGAAAACAGGCACGCAGCAAATGTCAATAAAAATATTCCTTGAATGAACTGCAGATTAGGCCATATAATTCCCCTTCTAGGTAAAGGAACATACAACATACTTTTCCCCTCCCACCGCTGAAAGTCTAAAATTTAATTTTTGTATGAAACACATATTGTTCACCTCCTATGTGCCAGAACTGAGCTTGGTTCTGGAAAGTTCAAGTGAATTAAGACATAATATCTGCCCTTTAGGAGCTCCAGGGCGTGCATATGGAGAATGGACATAAAGATATCATTTCCAAAAAAACCCAATATACAACTAGAGAAAATTAAATGACCACCTAAACAACTGAGGAGCAAAGGGGGAATCACCACTAAGGTAATAAGGAAAGCTAGGATTCCCCCAAATACTCGACTGGTAGGATAGTTCCTCCTTATAGTATTGGTGTGTATGCTTGCAACTCCACATAAATTATTTACTCGCATCAGATAAGCTCTTAAGTAGGCCGCAAAAAAGTTTGTGCGACGATAGTGATGTACTCAAGGCTGCACAAAGATCACTGTTTCTGTCTTCCTATTTGGCAACTTTTGCCTATCGGGTCTCCCCGATTTGGAGGCTTGCATCTGCCAAGTGCTGCCGACTTGGGTAAGAACCCTCCTTGTGGCTATCCCTGCCCAGAGACCGGCACCCTGCAAATCCCTTTCTTAGCAGGACGGGCGGGCGCCGCCTCCGGAAAGCCGCCAACTGGGCCAGAATGAGAGTTACGGGAGAAGCGGGAGCCGTGGGAGGGCAACGAGGTTGGGGAGGACCCCTAGAGGCCTCGGCCTCGCACTCCCACCCCTCCCGGCCCCCTGGGTCTCCGGTGCCCCAAAGCTCCGCAGACTCTTTGTTAAGCGAGGCCGCGGTTCCCTGCCCCTCGCTAGGCCCCGCAGTTGCCTCCAATGGCCCCGAGGGGTAGCGACCCTGAGTCCAGAACCTCCTCGCACAGACCTGCTGCTTTGGCTGCAGCGGCAGCTGATACTACCGCCGACGCGGAGAATCCCAAGGCCAGAGGACGCGCGGTCCAGGCCGCGTCCGCCGCGCTCCTTCCTCTCCGCCCCCTTCACCACCGCCGCCGCCGCCTCCGCCGCCGCCGCTTCTCGGCCCGTTGCTGACCGGGGGGAGGGGAATGCAAAGCTGACATGCGCAGTGCAGAGAGAGCGGGCCGGAAGGCGGAGCCTCGGGCTACGGTTCCCGGAAGGCGCCGCGGGCTCCGGACCTTAAAGCTCCAGAACGCCTCGCAGAATTTCACTCTCCGGACACTGATGCTTTGAGGGGGGCAGTGCTTGTAGCCCGAGAAGTGGGCCTACGGGTGAAGAAAGCGTAGCAGTGATAGCCGCCTAGAAATCTCAAGAAAAGGCCTTGGGCGGAAACTACTTATACATAAAATTGTGGACTCCCTAAACTCTGGTCCTTTTTAAATACGACCTAGGCAACATTTCTCTGCATGCCTCTAGCCACGTGGTCCCATAGAGCATGGCCACCTTTAGCTTCCGGAGCACCAGCTCAGAGTGATGACAATTTGAACCCTAGTGGAGAGGGTTGGGAACAGCGTGGGCGGTTCCGGCCAGGGGGCCGGGATTATGTAATTTTCCCAGCAGCCCCACCTTGTCTCAGCTGGGCGGGGGAGGAGGAGGTCTCGCGCGGTTCCCGAGGCTGCGTCCCGCCCCCGCTCCCCAACTGCGCGCAGGCGCGGACAGTCCGCACGCATTCTACGTAACGGATAGCGGAGGGTACGTGAAGAGTGGCTCAGCGTGACTGAGCTACCTGGTACGGCTGTGTCCTAGAGGGATCGGGAGTGGTGAAATCTCGGTGATCGCGCAGGTGGCGGCCGGGCGGAGAAACGACGGCTGTAGGAGCGCTTGGCTAGGTTCTAGCCGCCGGTACAGGTAGGAAACGGGCCATGACGCGTTAGTCGGTGGGGCCGGGCCGGACCGAGCGGTGACTTTTAAGTTGCGTGGCCTACTCCGGTCCTGATTCCCACCCAACCCCCCTGTCAGGCTCAGGGTGACATGGATCGCTCCTTCTCACCTCTGCTGACCTTAAAAACAAAAGACAAGCTTTGCCCACACCAAAGCCCATTTTCTTTTGGTCTTCGAGGTTGGAGTGATTTTAACGGTTTTTGAGAACTTACCCGCAGAGCTGTGGGCAGATGCCAACTAGAAGGGCAAAGTTACAGGAAGCTTAAAGTGTGCAGCAGGAAGAATGGAGTATGGCCGTTGGGATGAATTGACTCTCCATGGAAAAACCCTGGTGGTTTAACAGAAGCAACAATTTCTGTGGCCATTTCTAACATAAAAGTATTTTTATCCAACGGGTGTAAAGAGACACGGGAATGTCTGCATGTTTTCCAGAAGTCTCATAGTCTGGCAGTTGTCAGAAAGGCCTAATCTGAAACGACAACAAGGAGTGATTTCTCCACTTCTTCCTCTTTGGTTTTTAAGTCCAGATCCAGTTTTGGAGAGACTACCGGGTGAGCTAGCAGGAGATAATCAAATCAGACTTGTTAGTGCTTGTGTTCCCTGCCCCAGGACTCTCAGGACTGGGTGGCCTGGCAGGGAGTTGTGCTTTTGAGAAATGAAATGACAGGTGCAGCTGAGAAACTTCTCAGAGGGAAGGCCAAGGTATAAGTGACTTGGATAATTTTAACCTAAATAACCTTGAGGCGGCTTGTTACAGTGCTGAGTTTTCTTCAAATGTTTCTATGGTGTGAACATTCTAAGTGGAAGTTCAATTGGAAATGATCAGACTTTTTGGCAGTTAAGCAAGTTGACTATGCTAATGTTAATCTTTATTTGCTTCTATTTGAAAAAGTATAAAACTGGGATCTGAAAAGGGAAGCACTAAAAGTTAAGGTTTTTAAATCTTAAAGGGTGTTCCTAAGGCACAGGGGAAGGAAATAATGAGAACTCGTATTTAATGAATACTTTACATGTGCCAGGCACATATCTCCTGTAATAGCAACTACAGCCCTATGAGGCATGTAGTGAATGGATATCCCTTTTTTGTATGTGAGGAACAGGGAATTTTAAGTAATTAGTTTAAGATCATATGACTTGTAAATGGTAGGGCTGATGTTTTAAACTAAATGTAACTCCACCAAAGTACATACTCTTTTTCATATTTCTTCCAATTTTGACTATGATAAAGATAATTAAAGGAAGCTAACAATGTTTGGAGACACATCACAAACCTCTTTTTTTAAATTTTTTTTTTCAACGTTTTTTATTTATTTTTGGGACAGAGAGAGAGCATGAACGGGGGAGGGGCAGAGAGAGAGGGAGACACAGAATTGGAAACAGGCTCCAGGCTCCGAGCCATCAGCCCAGAGCCTGACGCGGGGCTCGAACTCACGGACCGCGAGATCGTGACCTGGCTGAAGTCGGACGCTTAACCGACTGCGCCACCCAGGCGCCCCCACAAACCTCTTTTGAGGTTGGTGTTGAGAAGGCAACTATGTTTTTCCATAAAATGTCCCCTGGTGCTAACTTTAAAGATCAGATATTGGAAAGGATTAGCCTGTCCTTTATGGCATTTCTCAAATCATTTGTGCCTTTCAAATTTTATGAACTTTGTTCAGTTCTGAGTATATTTCTTGAGCAGCCTTGCATTGCAAGGTATTAGGCAATAACCTTTGATTGAACTGATTCCTTTAATAATTTACAGTGTTGTTGGGGCACCTTGGTGGCTCAGTCACAAGAGCATGAGACTCTTAATCTCAGGGTCATGAGTTCAAGCCCCATGTTGGGCATGGAGCCTACTTAAAAAAAAAAAGAATTTACAGTGTTGTAAATATGAGATATAGAATATTCACTGTCCCAGAGCACCTTGAAAGAGTAGTGCATCGGGACACCTGGGTGGCTCAGTCGATAAAGCATCTAACTTTGGCTCAGGTCATAATCTCGCAGTGCATGGGTTCAAGCCCCGTGTCAGGCTCTGTCTGCAGCTCAGAGCCTGGAGCCTGCTTCAGATTCTGTGTCTCCCTCTCTCTCTCTGCCCCTCCCCTGCTCACACTCTCCTTTCAAAAATAAATAAACATTTAAAAAAAAAAAAAGAAGAGTTGTGCATACTCCCTTTTGCCACCACTCACCCTGTTAGTACTAAACTCCCTGCATTCTGATTTTCATCCTAACCACTTCCCTGCAGTTGCCAATAATGATTTCATTGTTAGCATTTGGAAATTTCTGGTCCATATCTTACTTGAACTTTCTGCAGCAATTGAAACTGAGCTCTGTTTCCTTCTTAGAAATATACTTCTCCTTTTGATTTCTATGTTACCTCTTTGACCAGAGTTTCTTCTTTTTCTCTAACCATTCCTTACTTTCCCATTCCAGTTCTTAGCTGTAATGATATGTTTCAAGAGTTTTTGGTGCTTTAAAAAAAATTTTTTTTAATGTTTATAAGTGGGGGAGGGGCAGAGAGACAGGGAGACAGAATCTGAATCAGGCGCCAGGCTCTGAGCTGTCAGCGGGGCTTGAACCCATGAACCATGAGATCATGACCTGAGCTGATATTGGATGCTTAACAACTGAGCCACCCAGGTGTCCTGGTGCTTTTTTTTTAAACCTAACTCTTAATACTCCCTGGTGATCTCATCCATTCCTGCACCGTCTCTGTTTGCATCTTAGACTTGTATGCTGAACTCCAGACTTATATTTCAAATATAAGTATTTGAAATACTTATATAAGTATTATATACAATACTTACACAATGTAAGTATTTCAAATACTTCCTTTTCTCCCTCTCTAAAATAAGTTATACTTTTTGTAGGGATTTTGTGAAAATCAAGAGATAAATGTTAATCATCTAACATACTGCCTGAACATACTCCAGACTTTTCAACAGGTAGTAAATTTAATTTATTGTCTTCCCCCTCCCGCTTTTTTCTTTATCTCAAGGATGACTTTGTCTGGCTAGGAATCAAGCCAAAATTTGGGATCACCCAGATTTTCCTTTCCCACATTCCCTACATCCCGTCACTGTATGCTGACATGTATAATTCTTAGTACCTGTCAAATCTGTTTTCCACTTCATTCCCAATACCACTGCCAGTTCAATCTTATCTGACTATCTCAACACTTCTACTTTTCCAATTCTTCCTGTATATGAGCTGTCAGGGTTAACTTGCAAATCTGATAGTGCCACTCCTACCTAAATCCTTTAGGTGATTCTAATTATCCAGACTTCTTAGTGTGGTATTTAAATAAGGACCATCATGATCTGGCTCCTGCTGTCCTTTCAGCCTAATTTCTCTGACTTGGGTCTACAAACCCAATGCTCTATCATACCAGACTTTAAAAGACATTATTTCAGGAGTCTGTGATATAGCTGTTCCATAGTCTGCAGCACCTTCTTTCATGCAGGAACCATGCTTTTAGTTTTTAAGAGAATTTTTTTTACAAAAACACATCATAGGAAAAAAAGAAAAAGTAAAGGCAAAATGCTCATTATTTTACCATACAAAATAATTACCTATATTTATGTCCTTCTGAACCTTTTTGGTTTTGTGTATGTGCTTCTAAAACAACAGGTTTCTCGCTTCATTTGTAACGATTTTTTGTTTATTTTTTTGAAAGAGAGTGTGTGAGCAGGGGAGGGGTAGGGAGAGAGGGAGAGAGAAGAATCCCAAGCAGGCTCTGCACCATCAGTACAGAGCCCAATGTGGGGCTCATGACCTGAGTGGAAATGGAGAGCCGGACACCTAACCGACTGAGCCACCCAGGTGCCCTATTTGTAATGATTTTTAACGGACAAAAAGTAAATTTATTTTTTGTATGTGTCCATAGTTTAACCTAAGAGTTGCAAATTTTTTACTATCATAATATTGTAACACATATCCTTGAAGCTAAAGTATCATGCAAATATATGATTATTCAGGAATCATGTTTTACTTCTCTTGCCATAGTTAATCTGATGTGGTGATATGTTCAATGAGGGTAATTTGATTAGATATGGTAGGATCATCTTCTGAAAAGCAGTAAAAGCCAGAGGAGTTTATAATATTCTGCAGGAATTTGTTAGCCTTTGGTGGTTATTGAATTCTTAGGTAACAAAAGTTGTATTTTAGGAAGATGATACAGTTTTTTTGGTAAGAGAAGTAGGGAGCGAGTTGAGATGGGGAGACCATTTAGGATAATACTTTGATTGTTCAGCAGGTGATGGTAACTTGGATTATCATGGTGACTTTGGGAACCAAAGAAGGAAACACAAGGATTAGATATGTCACTCTTTTCAACAAGTTAAGACTGGAAAAATGGGATTGATATTAATGGAGAAATTCAGGTAACTGTTGATTTTGAGATGATCGTCAGGCAGTAATCAGACTGCAGCCTGAGAGGCAGACTGTTTCTGTATAGCCCATTAAATAAGAATGGTTTTTTTTTTTTTTGGTTTTTTGGGTTTTTTTTTTTTTTTTTGCATTTTTAAAGGGTTGTTTTAAAAAAGAATATGCAATGGAGACCAATATGTTGTTCACAGAGCCTAAAATGTTTATTATTTGACCTTGTACAGAAAAAGTCTGTAGGACATGAAAATGGATGTGTCTGTTAGAAAATTGGTGCTATAGGGCTGGTGTTTAGATGAGAGATGAGGACTGAAAGTACAGCCTGAATAGATTTGATGGTTTAAATCTAACTACTTTTCAAACTCTAGATCAAATGTTCTCCTTTTTTTGGTAAAGCCTTACCTGTTTGATAAGATGATTTCATTGTCCTCTATGTTTTCATATCATTTGGCACATTTTTGTCACAGATCTGATTTCATTTTATTTGTTGGTTCAGAAACTTATTTGGGTGGTGGAACATCTAGTGTTCTTTTTAGAAAGCTGTGAAATACTGATGAATTTAATTCTATTTATTTAATTACTACTTTAAGTAAGTGATATAAAAATCATAGTCACTGGCCTACATTTGAGAAGCCACTTGAGAAGTGGTTCATATGGTAGGGATTCTGGAGACATAACTGGGATCAAATCATAGCTCTATGCCACTTGGTAGTTGTGTTACTTAGTGTAACTAGTTGTGTTACTCTGCCTCCTTTTACTTGTCTGTGAAATGGGGATGTTAATATGTTACTTTCCTCAAAGGGTTGTTATGAGGATTAAATTAGTTGCTTTTTGTAAAGCCTTTAGGACAGGGCCTAGAACTTTTGTATATTAAACATGTGCTTTGATTATTGATGTTCAGATATCTGGATACACACACAGTTGATCTAAGGATGAGTAGCTTTTCTATCCATGTATTACTGCTAATAGATCAATAGTTGGATCTCATTCTTATTTCATTATACCACTTCCCAGTTCCTATATAAAGCTTTATAGGCTCTCAAAAACAAAACAAAACAAAACAAAACAAAACAAAACTTAATACCCAGTGTTAATGGAAACCAACCTAAAGAAATTAAACGACTTGTCCAGGATTTAACAGATAAGTAGTGACACAGTCCAGACTAGTACCCAGATCTCTTGACCCTCACCATTGCTCTTTATATAACACTATTTGAAATGAATAGTATTAAATTTTTTTAAAGCAGGAGAGAATCATAGATGTATTTTTTATTACAAAATTTGGTATGTGCAGAATGGCTGTCCATTAAGGGTTTTTGTTTTTTGTTTTTTTTTAACTCATTTTTAAGGTGCAATGAAAGCCTTCCTTGCTTTCTGTGTCGTCCTTTTGGTGTTTGGGAGTGTCTCTGAAGCCAAATTTGATGATTTTGAGGATGAGGAAGACATAGTGGAATATGATGATAATGACTTTGCTGAATTTGAAGATGTCACAGAAGATTCTATTACTGAATCTCCTCAACGGGTGATAACTACTGAAGATGATGAAGATGAGACCACCGTGGAGTTGGAAGGGCAGGATGAAAACCAAGAAGGAGACTTTGAAGATGCAGATACCCAGGTGAAGTTCTTTTTCTTGATGTCTTAGGAAAGTGAAAGCATGGGAAAATTTGTAACTGACACTTCCCCTAGACATTAAAAGTAACACCCAGGGGTGCCTGGGTAGCTCAGTCAGTTAAGCGTCTGACTTCAGCTCAGGTCATGATCTCATGGTCTGTGAGTTCAAGCCCCGTGTCGGGCTCTGTGCTGACATCTCAGAGAATGGAGCCTGCTTCAGATTTTGTGTCTCCCTCTCTCTGCCCCTTTCCCGCTCTCACTCTGTAGAGACAGAGTGAGACACTCCCTCTCTCTCAAAAATAAATAAATGTTTAAAAAAAAAAAAAAGTAACACCACATCTAGGGAGTGATATCTTACCCTCTGGTATCTTTATTTTTGTTTGGTAGGTGGAACTCTTCTAAATGTTTTTGGTAGGTTCCCACCTTTTACATTGATGGAAGAATGGATTGTATTTTTCTCCTATGGAGAGCCTGGCTGGAAGGGGTAGTGAATACCATGTGTGGGTGGGAATTGTATCAGAGTTGAAATGCCCGGAGAGTTATCATTTGTTACAAACATGTGCTGCTGCTTACATGTTCTGTTTTCCTCTACAAATACTGCCTACAAAAATGAGATGCAATTGCTGGCCACATTTGTAGGGGGAAACAGATTGTGCCTCGTTTTTGTAGGAGGGAGATACGGAGAGTGAGCCATATGATGATGAAGAATTTGAAGGTTATGAAGACAAACCAGACACTTCTTCTAGCAAAAATAAAGACCCAATAACAATTGTTGATGTAGGTATACAGGATTCTGAATTCCAAACTAACCAACAAAATATCCCAGAAATATAACTAGTGACATGTAGCTGGTGTTGATGTAACGGTGGGAGCTGTGAAAGAGTTTGTCATCAATTCTTCTGATAAAACCACACCTAGAGAAGCAACCCCTATGTTCTTATTCTGGCCCTCCTAGTTTTATTTATCGAGGAATGGTAAGACTAGAAACTGGATTTTTTGGGGTGGGACTCAGAATCAAGTTTAATACAGAGGGCTTTCCAGCTTTTCATTCTGTTTGATTGTTCTCACATTTCCTTAAAGAATCTTTTTGAGGCTGACCTAGAAAACAAAATGGGCATATTTTTCAAAGTATAACCATGATCAATGACAGTTATCTAAATTATCCACTTCTCTTTATGGGTTTTTTTATTCTCCTTTATCCCATGAGTTGGATGGACTCCATCTCCTTCAGCCTCAGCCAACATTAAATGGAATGATTGTTCATCTTTAGGTTCCTGCACACCTCCAGAACAGTTGGGAGAGTTATTATCTAGAAATTTTGATGGTAACTGGTCTGCTCGCCTACATCATGAATTATATCATCGGGAAGAATAAAAACAGCCGCCTTGCCCAAGCCTGGTTTAACACTCATAGAGAGCTTCTGGAGAGCAACTTTACCTTAGTAGGTAAGTTGGGCCAATACAAATCCAGCTGCATGCTCGAACACCACCTGGTAAGAACTCTTTGTTGCCCTCAGTATAAGCCTCTAACTGCTTTCATGGACTGCTGAAGAGGATGCTTTTTTTTCCTCAAGGATCCCATTTTTATTAGGTTGCATGTACTGAATTAATTGCATTTATGAACTAATTTTCTAATTTTTCATTAGTCAGTAAGGAATTTTGACATTTTAGGTAGCTTGATAAATGCTTTCAGTTCATCTTTTAGAAATTAGAAATCCCTTAGAATTCCCTCAAGTTCTGGGAACTTTAGTTTTGGGTCCACTGAGAAGGTACGTACTAGAGTACCTTAGAGGAACCCCTGGACTTGTGTGGCCTAGAGAGTAAAGTGAACTCAACCCACCTTCACCTCAGTTTGACCTTTCAAACTTTGTTTCCTTTCAGTAAGCAAGTAAGTATCTATCTGCTCAGCTCTTTAGCAGATTGCCTTTTTGTTATATTAGGTCCTTTTGCATACATTGTTTCTTATTTAATCCTTGTAACAACACTTATTTGGAGTCCAAGAATGTTACAATTTGTCTAAGCTAGTACATTGCAACATGATACTAGAACATAGTCTACCTGCTTTCAAAGTCTGTGCTCTCTCCACTGTACCATAGTATTTCGGAGTACTTTTTGACTTGGAAATTAGGAAAAAAAATAAACAGCCTTTAATGCCTTCCACTTCCCCTCATGTGTTTTCATTTGGTGTGTCAGTCTTCTTTACCTTGTGAGGTCGAGCAATTTCTTTTGTACACTTAATGGATTAAATGAAGGGAGGAAATGATTGGAATTTGAGGTCTTTCTAGATCTAAAATACAACTCAATGCCAATGTTACCATGTTGCTGTTGGAAAAGCAAATTTGGTTAAAGTTAATCCATAGGATACACAAGAGGGAGTGGTGAATAGTTTGTATTAATGGTATTTTTTATTTACTGCATAGGAGTTTCTTTTTTGTTAGTTTTAACTTTTGACAGACATTTAAACTGACTTTGCTCCATTTTGTATCTAGTTCTGAGGCATTTATATTCCAATCAGATCATCATTAATAAGTCATCTTGAGTCCATAATTTAAAAAAAAATTTTTTTTTAAGTTTATTTATTTTGAAAGAGAGAGAGCAAGCAGGGGAGGGGCAGAAAGAGGAGGAGAGAGAATCCTAAGCAGGTTCCATGCTGTCCGTGCAGAGCCTGTGAGATCATGACCTGAGCTGAAACCAAGAGTCAGAGGCTTAACTGACTGAGCCACCCAGGTGCCCCTTTAAGATTATATTTTTAAGTAATCTCTACACCCAACATGGGGCTCGAACTCACAACCCCAAGATGAAGAGTTGCATGCTCTACCAACTGAGCCAGCCAGGCACCCTGGAGTCTAGTTTTTTTTGGTGGAGACAATAAAGAATATTAAAAGGAATGATGCCCATCTGTTGTAACATATGTCCAAAGAAGAGTTCTATAAGATAGCAAAGTATTGCTTCACTAAAGGTATGATCATTTGGGGGTCAGAATGGAGGAAGATGTGGTGATTAGGCCCCAACATTCTCAGTGAATCACATTAAGTGGGTTTACCCCTAGGGGATGATGGAACTAACAAAGAAGCCACAAGCACAGGAAAGCTGAACCAGGAGAATGAACATATCTACAACCTGTGGTGTTCTGGTCGAGTGTGCTGTGAAGGGATGCTTATCCAGCTGAGGGTAAGTACAGAATTTCTGGTACAATGTATATCTTTAATTTTTCTCCAGTATGATTCCAAGCCCAAATTCAGTGCCTTATCCTTTCTTTTTTGACTAAATTAGGTCTAAAAATCATCTTTCTACTAACTGGTAAATGTAGAGTATATTTGATAAAACATGTGATTCCCCTCTCAAGGTCTTTTCTTTATAGTAATAAAAGTTGCAACTATTCCCTTGTTTTCTCAGTTCCTCAAGAGACAAGACTTATTGAATGTCCTGGCCCGGATGATGAGACCAGTGAGTGATCAAGTGGTATGTATTTTTAATAGTTTTCTATGTATACATTGAATTCTTAACTTCTTAGAGTCTATTCCATTCCTTGCCTGGATTCTGTTTGAATTTCAGGCAACTTGTATCCCTTGCCAAAAATGGACCTTTTTCTATTTCAACAGATTACCTTCTACTTAGGGTGCCAACTGTGAGAAGTGGGAACATGTGCTTTTTGTAGGGAAGGAGATAATACTGTATCACTAGGTAGGTTTGCTGAGTCAGCCTGGATGATTGGGGGGGGGGGTATAGTTGTCACAGACAGTTTGCCCTCATGTCTTACTCTGTGTCTTGTGTATGCTTTTATCTTGACAGCAAGATGGGTTTCTTTTCAAATATTTTTTGCTTCAAATAATACGTCTTTGGCTGAATGACCTTAAATTGTGATCTGGGGACCTTATTGTTTGGTATACCTTCTTCCCTTTATTTAAATCAACATGTTGATCTGCAGATTGTGTCCTTTGTCAAAAATGCCACATTCCCCCCTCTCCATTCATTCAATAAGTAAGTGCTGCCTCCCAATGCTACAAGAATCCAAAATATAAAAAAATACAGTCTCTCATATATACTAGTAGAACAAGAAATGGCTGCATATATGTCAAAATACAAAGCAGTATTTGGTTAACAATTGCTGTATAAGTAATATAATTAGATACTTTGAAATGTCATTGGATTGGGGTACTTGGCTGGCTCAGTCTGGAGTGTATGACTCTTGATATTGGGGTTGTGAGTTCAAGTCCCACATTGGGCACAGAACTTGCTGGGGGGCCGGGGGGGGAGGTCATTGGCTTGAAACTCATTTTAAAGGTCTCATTTTTAGTTGCAAATCTATCTTTTATTCATTTAATTTTTCTAATATGGCCACTGATTGTTCAATCTACTAATTTTTAGAGACTCATCAGTTAAGAGTCCTGTCATTCTTTCTCCTACTAGTTACCATCTGATTAGGTAGAAAGGAGGAAATTTTGCTGCATCTTCAGCTATCTTTTTGTGGAAATTCTTCTTTAGAGTGTTGTTTTAATCCTTTTCAGTTCTTCCCTGAGGTAGATTTAATCTCTTTTCCCTCAGCCAGCAATCATTTTATCCCTTTTTTTCTGCAAAGATAAACAGCCTCACCAAACATGATTTTCTATATTTTTTAGTCTTTTTCCTGGGTTTGTTTGTTTTTTTTTAAGGTGTTGTTTTGTGTAATTTCTGCTCAACAATGGAAAAGCAGAAAATCTTTCCTTTTATAGCTGCCATCTTGCCAGGTCTTTGCTATATTTCTGTACTAACACTTCCCTTCGAAATACTGATCATTTTTGGCCCAGATGTTTTAAAATATGATTAACATGACAAATAGTGTCATGTTTTATCATACCAGACTCTTTAGGTTTTTTTAGTTTATCTCCCTGGTCCAATGCAGTTTATTAAAAACTATTTACCTATCTCTGTGGTATTTTCCAACATGAACAAGCAATTCTCTGATTGTCCAGATACCAGCTGTTTATGTCCAGCAATTCAGTTCTATTCACTTCTGATACTGTATACTTGGAGTTAGTGCCAGATTCCACAAGTTAAAAAATCTCAGTGCCATAAGACTGCTCGCACTTCAGATGCCAGTTGCAAGTCCCAGGCCATCGTACTTCTGATTACCTGGCTATAAATCAAGAGTTCCTTGGCTCAGTTGGTAGAGCATGGGACTCTTGATCTTGGGGTTGTGAGTTCAAGACCCATGGTTGGATATGGAGATTATTTAAAAATGAAATCTATTCAGGAATAGCCACACGGAAGAGAGGCATCAGGTAAGGTGTGGGGGTGGAGGTGGTGTGCAGAGCTTCCAGGCTCTCTTTGGATTGTACTGCCCTCCCAGAAAATCTAAATGTTCGGCAACTTGAAGTTCTAGAGCATGGGGTCCTCTTCTCAGGGTCATTTAGGTGGTTGGCATGGGGCGCCTGGGTGGCGCAGTCGGTTAAGCGTCCGACTTCAGCCCAGGTCATGATCTCACGGTCCGTGAGTTCAAGCCCCGCGTCAGGCTCTGTGCTGACTGCTCAGAGCCTGGAGCCTGTTTCCGATTCTGTGTCTCCCTCTCTCTCTGCCCCTCCCCCGTTCATGCTCTGTCTCTCTCTGTCCCAAATAAATAAATAAACATTGAAAAAAAAAAATAGGTGGTTGGCAGAAGTCATGTCCCCATGGTTGTTAAGTTCCCAGTTTCCTACTGTTGCCAACTGGAAACCATTCAGCTCCTAAAGGCCATTCTGCAGTCTTTGGCACATGGTTCCCCCCATAAGCCCTTTCCCACTTCAACTTTTTTCTTCAGCTAGGGCCCTGTCCCTTTTGAGTTGAGGGCTCACTTGGTTAGATCATTCCAGGATAAAGTCCCTTTTGACTAACTCGGTCATCTAATCAGCAACCTTCTGCCACACGACACAACATAATCATGGGAATGATATCCATCATTTTCACAGGTTCCTCCCATTCAAGGGGAGGATGTACACACCAAGGGGTGGGAATCTTGGGGGCTATCATAGGAAACTAACAGGTGAGTTTTGTAATTGTTTTTTTTAAAGCAAATAAAAGTAACCATGAACGATGAAGACATGGATACCTATGTATTTGCTGTTGGCACTCGGAAAGCCTTGGTGCGACTCCAGAAGGAGATGCAGGATCTGGTATGTTGTTCCAACTAAATACATGTAAAACTGTCCCTCTTTATTACATAGACATTCAACTTGAGGGCATAGGGTATTTAATCATATCACTTGAATCGTTAAGCACCACTTTGAAAGAGGTCAGAACATACTCTCTTGAGAAAGAAAGTTTGTTTATAATAAAATGTCATGTCTTATCTTCAATTACTTCTTTCTCTAGAGTGAGTTCTGTAGCGACAAACCTAAGTCTGGAGCAAAGTATGGACTGCCAGACTCCTTGGCCATCCTGTCAGAGATGGGAGAAGTCACGGAGGGAATGATGGATACAAAGGTAAATGCAATAGAAGACATAACATTTGCAGACCTCAGCATTTACAGGTCACAAGTCCTTCACTTTATGACAATGCTATTCCTTTCCCTCAAAAACATTAAAATACCTTCTTTAAGCAATAGATTAGTTTGTCAAAAAAGATAGCTTGATTAGTCAAGTAAATCTCTCTAAACCAAGAGCAAGTTATTCCTAGGATTGCTAGTGGCTTTCAAGTTTTTTGTAAAAGGACTACAATATTAATCCTTATCACCATGGCATTTAGTCCATTTTTTTTTTCTATTGATTGTGGAATGGTAGTAGCACATCTCAGTATCTTAAAAACACAGAGTAGCTTAAAGACAGTTCTCATGTAAGTTCAAGTTGATGTGCTTATGAAGACTCCCCTGAAACTATTTTAGATTTTATCTTCATGCTTTCATTCTTGTTTGGAACATTATTTTGAGATGTATTTTCAGCTGTTCAATAAGAAATTCAATCATTGGTATGACCAAAGAAAGATGCTATTTTCATCATAGACATCCCTTATCTTAAATTTCATTTTTTAAAAGCTTTAACCTTAATGCCATTTTGAAAAAGTAAGGATGATTAAAAAGTGAATATCTTTATGAAAAAAAGGGAAATGCATCAAACCCTACATAAAAAAAAATTTTTTTTCTTTATTTCAGATGGTTCACTTTCTTACTCACTATGCTGACAAGATTGAATCCGTTCATTTTTCAGACCAGTTCTCTGGTCCAAAAATTATGCAAGAGTACGTATGAGATAAAAATATTGAAATTAACTGTCCCCGCTAGCTTTCTGTGTTGAAACACCCACAAGGTGCTTCTGCAGTTTTTCTTGTCGAATGAGGGAAGTTGATGACAGGCATCCTAAGTTTTCCTTTGCTTGGACTGCATGTGTCATGAAGGTAACTGAAAACCTATGGGAGACAAGCCTCCCAGTTTGCTGTGTGTCACCGAATGTATGCACCAGCCGCTCAGTGAGGTGTATGATAATCTTACAGAATGGCAAATACTAAGAAAATGTAATTGCTAATCTCTTTGTCCTTTGTAGTCGAGATTTTTCTTTCCTTTTTTAATTTCTAATATGAATCTGTGATGTTTGACTTATGTTTGATTGCAAGTCTCTGCATTTTATAGTTCATGGCCCTTTCTGGCTTCCTTCTTTGAATAGTTCAGTGATTGTATTCTTTCGTGGTATATTATCAGATGCTGTCAATGTGATAAGAGTTTCTGGCTTTAGAGTAATACTGTTTGAATGTTCACATTCAGGACCCGAATTTGTTTGAAATCACATCCTGTCTCAGGAGCGCATACTCATTTAAGTTTACCCTTGGTGTAGAATTGGTTCTGACCTAAATTTTTGGTTAGGGGCTTCTCTCTCATAAACTATGGAGTTGGGTTAAAAGCCAATCCAGATTTTAGTTGCGTGTCAAAATTATTCAGGTCCTTATGCCTCTGGATAGTATTGCATCATCCTTGCTTTGCTCAACTTAGTAACAACACTGTGGGCAAAGTATCACATTGTGACATTCATGGAGCCTTTTATGTGTGGGGGAAGAGAGGAGGGTTGATAGTCAAAGATTACAAAGGAATCTTTGGTGAGTAGGAACTAAATTCTGTATGCTATAGTAGGTCATTTATAAATTTATTCTGAGCCCTGACTCAAAAATAAGATGTTTCATTATAGGAAGATAGAAGTTGGAAGTAAAACATAAAAATCCATCAAAATAAGTACACATATTCTTTAAAATGCGGGCCTCATACTTAAATACAAGCTCATTTCTGGCTCCCCAGGTAAGAGGAATATATCCCGCCTGGGGAGCATCACTGGAATTCCCAGGTGTACAATGAAGATGACTTGGGAATGCATCCATTAGATAGACGAGTGGACCAGGGGATCTGTAAAGCTCCTTCAGGCTTTGAGATTCTATTCAACTTTGGGATGCCAAGCCAAATACTGTGCTGATTATTTGCAGGTATCTGATCATCTAAGTGAATTGAGTGACTTATGTGAATGGAAAGTATCTTTCTTATGTTCTAAAATAGCCTTTCTTTTATGACAGGGAAGGTCAGCCTTTAAAGCTACCTGACACTAAAAGGACACTATTGTTTACATTTAATGGTAAGTGTTCTGTGCTTAGCCTGAGTTCTTCATTTTCTGTGAGACGATCTTAAGGAGAGTATTGTTCCCTCCTAAAAGCCACAAAAACTTACCTTAAAATTACCTCCATGCCTGCTTTTTGGTTTTTGGGTTTCTTCAATAAGAGATCCTTTTATTTATTTTAATTTGTTTTTTCCTGCTGCATTTTAGCTGCCTAAGACACTTAAGGAGAGAGGAGCCTATTTAAAACAAAACAAAACAAAAAAAACCACCAGAGTTGGGTGACCCAGAAGTATTAATGCTGCCATTAACTCAATAGGTAAATGGCTTTGTTTTCCAGTGCCTGGCTCAGGTAACACTTACCCAAAGGATATGGAGGCTTTGCTACCCTTGATGAACATGGTGATTTATTCTATCGATAAAGCCAAAAAGTTCCGACTCAACAGAGAGGTAAGACCCACAGCCTTTATTATAAGTTGGCACCTTTTATTGTTATTTTCCCCCCAGGGGAGTCAGTGAGCAATGATTTCAGTGATTATATCTTTGCTAGTTTGCTAGTTGACTTGAAAGTACTAAATGGGAATAGTTTTTAAAAAAATACTAACGGTCGTCTGGGTGGCTCAGTGGGTTGAGTGTCTGACTCTTGATCTCAGCTCAGGTCATGATCTTGTGGTTTGTGGGATTGAGCCTCACATTGGTCTCTGCGCTGACAGCTCCTTCTCTGCCTCTCTCTCTCAAAATAAACCAACTTAAGAAAAAGAAAAGTAAAAGAATACTAAAGGGGACTTGAAATGGATTGAAATGGATTTCTTATGAAACACTTTGTTTCTTGGGGAAAAGGGCAAACAAAAAGCAGATAAAAACAGAGCTCGAGTAGAAGAAAACTTCCTGAAGCTAACACATGTGCAAAGACAGGAAGCTGCACAGTCTCGGCGTGAGGAAAAGAAAAGAGCAGAGAAGGAGCGAATCATGAATGAGGAAGATCCTGAGAAACAGCGCAGGCTGGAGGTAAGACTTTTCTTCTCCCTGCTTAGTGGTAAAACTAGGATTTATTAGGATACCTATTGTGCCATATTGACTGTTAAGGTAATTCTGTGTAGGAATGTATACAGACTTAAAGGTTTAGCATTTTCTCAGTACTTGGGATATTATTAGTTACTTGATAGCACTATAAAGGAGAATAAATTATCCTTCCTTTTCAAACCATCTTAGATTGAGTCTGTGATCCTGGAGGATGATATAAATGATCCTTTCCCCAGCACAATCCCATTTTGAAAGTTCCACTATGATTTTTCAAGCCAAACACCTAACTTAAGTAGAAAGAAATTAGGAATTTTAATGGAAGCCAGCATGTGTCCAAATACATCTTGTTTTATGAGATTTTTAATTTGATTATAGAATTAGACAATTCTAATATTTTTGTTTGTATTTTTGTTTTCTATTTTGTATGTAACCAAAATCTCAAACTCAAGAGCTTTATAGGTTGTGGTATGTTTTAAACATCAGCACAGTCTCACATTTTTTTTGAAATAAGATGCCATAGTCCAGCTCTAAATTTTAAACCTTGTGAATGCTGGTCAAAAAAAAAGAGAGAGAATAAAGTTCTGGGAGATGTGAATTCTAATGAGTATAATCTCGAGAACTGAAGAAAATCCTTAGAAATGAAGGAGACCTGCTGCCAAGAAGCAGTGAGGCTGCTGAGGGGCACTGCAGTTGCAGTGGTGTCATTAATGCCGTTGAGTACAGTCTCCAGGATACCACAGGCCTCCTCCCATTTTATCCTTTCCACCATTTTTCATTTGATTTTGTTTTCCTATAAAAGCAGTGTTAACGGGACACTGGGTGGCTCAGTTGGTTAAGTGTCCGACTCCTGATACCAGCTCAAGTCGTTGCTTTTGCCGTCATGAGATTGAGCCACACATCAGGCTCTGCATTGACAGCACAGAGCCTGCTTGGGATTCTGTCACTCACTCTCTCAAAACAAATAAATGAACATTAAAAATAAAAGCAGTGTTAACAATGATGGTTCGGTTCTTTGGGGTACTTACACAATAGCACAGCTATGTTTGGATAAACATTCAAGCTTCCCACTGCTGCACTGGTAAATAGTTTTTCCTTATCTAATGTTGAAACCTAACATAGTCAAAAGTTCGCAAACCACCAATTTTACAAATCACCCTTTGAGATGTAATTTGTTATGCTGTCAATAACTGTCCATACTACGTGCTTCTGTTTTCCCTATTCCATATCTTCTCAATCCTCTACCAACAGGGGAGTATATTTCTCAGCACATTTCTACCCCAAACCTCTAAAAATATTAAGTTTGAGATTACATATGAAATAATCTTTAATCAGTTGTGACCCCTAGTAACCAACAGTGAAGTCATACTTTGGCTTGGCCTCTAAGGTTTCCCTCCGTACAGGTAATAATAACCAGTGACTTTTACCACCAAAATAAGGTGTTTGGAGCTTCTTTTTCTCTTTCTATCTAACCTCGTAATTCCTAAATAAAAATAGGATAAAAATTCCCAATTGAACATCACACATCGAAATATTGTGCTTAGGTTTAACATCTATGCTAATAAGAGATGCACAATTAACATCTCTTGTTAGCCTGAACAAACAAGATCTTAAGGTTTTCTGAACTGCAGTACAAATCCTTGGCAGATACACGTAAATGTGATGATAAAAGTTAAGTTGGTGTTTCCCGAGTATAGGAAAAGTCAGTATTCTGATTTACTGCTTAAACGCTGCTTAAGGCTGCTTAAACGTAGTGTTTAATTTCTTTCTAATTTGAGATTTGAGTTACCTTTACTTCATTTCAAGCTAATTTTCTTTAACCACCATAGATATAAGGAATTTTTATAACTATTTTTTCAAATGTTATTTATGGTACAAGCCTAGGTTTTTGAATAATAATATAGTCAGTATTCTAGTTTTGATTTTTTTGTGTGTGCTTAGAACTTTAGATTCCCTTTTTTTTTTTCTAGGAAGCTGCCTTGAGGCGTGAGCAAAAGAAATTAGAGAAGAAGCAAATGAAAATGAAACAAATCAAAGTGAAAGCCATGTAAAGTCATCCCAGAGATCTGAGTCCTGGTGCCACCTGGAAGCTCTGAATTCACAGAGAACAAAAAATACCAGTCCCTTTCTCATCTTAAAGTCCAAACACTCCCAAGTGACTAAGAAATCCTTATTTCATCATCTGTTCTGTTTTTGGAGTTTTACAGAGGTTATAGATGCAAGGGAAGGACTCTGTTTCTGTAATTCTCGTCCAAATAACCAAATTATTTTGATTATTTTATGAAAGGAATATATAAGATTTGTGTAGTGTTAAAATATTTTTAAAATTATAACACAAATCATCAGTGCTTTTAGTGCTTTGATGTTTGAAGAAATATCATGAAGTTTATAGATATATAATTAGATTGTTGCTTTTTGTTTAAACTGGGTAGTTGCAAAGGCTATGAAGACTGACTCTAAACCAAGATTCCACAAATAACTATTGGAATTGCACAATAAACATTGCTTGGTGTTTTCTTCTGTGTGTACATTAACCTTATAAAAAAGTAAAATTTAGAACACTATATGTGGTAGTGCAATTTCAGGGACTCAAAACATAATGTAGTTCAATGTATGTTTTGTAGGTGGGAGGTGCTGATGACAGTGTTATATCTATAGGGTTTAGGATACTTACATGTACATGGAAAATTCTAAGGATAGGTAGTACAGGAGCACAGTTTCTTCCTTACCTGATACCATGAGCTAATGATAATGTGAATGCTGTATTTAAGTGGGTGTATGTTTTCCTTGAGTAACAAATGCATGAAAAATTAACTGCTTCACCTAGATCAGATCAGTGGTCTATGTGAAGTCACACATGTTTTTCCTTCTTGGTTGTTGCAAACTATTGGATGTTCATAGAGAAGCTCTATTCTCTGTGTATGGCTGTGTCCCTTTGCTTCTCCTTCTGCTTTTATTTCTTCCACAGTTGAGGCTGGGTATGTTCTTTCAAAGAAATAGCCATGAATATGCATAAATATACTTTTAAAAATGAGCTTTCCTAAACTATTGAGAGTTCTTTCTGCCTCTTGAGGAAGGAACTCTTTGAGGAGAGGCCCATCTATCTGCACGAGCATTTAGCTTGTTCAGATTTCTGCATTTTATAAATGCTTCCTACTAAGAAAGCATTTTTTAAGTCACTGCTTGTACCAGGTAATTTTTGCTGGGGATGGGAAAAGGTTGGGTTTTTTTGGTGGGAGAGGGGTGGGTGGATATTTTTTTGTTGATGCTTTATGTACAGGTGTGTTCTTAGGCAATAACAAGTTGCTGTGAAAACAGTATGTGCTGCTGCCTTTGTAACTGCATGGAAACTTTCCACATGGGTTTTTCTCTAAGTTAATGCAGAAATGTGTAAACTGGGAGATGCAAATGTAATATTTTTTTTAACAGTTCATGAAATTAAGTTATTAAAATAACAAAAATAACATTTAATTACTTTAATGCTATAGAATTCTAGAATTAGCCTTGTTTTACAAAGTTTAAAATAGGTTTTAGAAATCAAAGTTGATATGCTTAGCTATCTTTTGATTAATAAAAGCTTTCTTAAAGTCCCACACATTTGGACCATGGCAGCTAATTTTGTAATTTAAGCATTCATATGAACTACCTATGGACATATATTAAACTAATTGACAAAAATCTCAGAGTGCCGCCTTTACTTTTCTGGGGTTGCCCTATTAAAAGTATAAGCCCATAGAAGTGTTCTTTCTGTTCCACAGAAGTCAGCACTGAAATGCTTTTCCTTCAAAAGAGTTGGCCTTGATATTAATCCCTTAGTTGTTACCAGTTATTTTTAGAATGTTTTCTATTTTTAGAGCCATATATATTATTAACGGGCTCCTCAAAGTCCCCCCTCTTTAGTTAAGGCACCATTATCTCTTTCTCCTATAAATGGGAGAATATTGTTGACTGTCACACACTGGAAAACCATTAAGCCCTCCTTTTCTGCATTGCCTGGGCGCTTAGCAATGACAAAACAGGCACTGGCCGGGAAGATAAAGACCTGGCTTTAGTGCCAGCAAAATCAATACTAAGCCCTTGACTTTGGGCAAGTCACTAGCCTCTTTGAGTCTCTGTTCTGTTCCTCTTCCTAGAAAGTAAGGATAGTAATTATTTTCTTTCCTACTCCATAGGTAGGTCAACACTAAGAGGTAATGTGTAAAATTCTCTTATAAACTATAGCACTTTAAAAATGTAAGGTATCATTGTGTCTCCCTCTCTCTGCCCCTCCCTGGCTCACACTCTCTCAAAAATAAACATTAAAAAGAAAAAAAAATTTTTTTAATTAAAAAAAAAAGGGAGCACCTGGGTGGCTCAGTCGGTTGGGCGTCTGACTTCAGCTCAGGTCATGATCTCACGGTCCAGGAGTTCAAACCCTGTGTTGGGCTCTGTGCTGACAGCTCAGAACCTAGAGCCTGTTTCAGATTCTGTATCATCTAGGACTATTCTCCAAATGGTGTATCTTTGCTTTACTCTCTTTTGCTTTCCTTTATCCCAATGGAAACCAAGCAGATCTTCTCAGAGTTCTCTAACTTTAGCTGCAAAATCTGACAGGGTATTTTGGAATGAGGCGTGGATGATATACATTTCTGTTTCCTTAGTAATAGAACCTTTCCCTGTCATGCACTGGCTGTGAAACTCGTTTCTTTAGATGGGAAGTAGACCAAAGGAAAACACTGATTGGTATTTCATTCCACCTGTCCAGTGGGAATAGTGAAAATTATTTAGAGCAGTGTTCTACAGTGGATTTATTGGTTTTCGTGGGACGAGTAAAATACTGTATTATCCCAGATTCTCTTTCCTTACTGTTCCTATTTCTACTTATCTTGAAGGATTTTAAAGGATGTCAAAGGGAGGAGGCAGTTCTACCCAATAGGAGTGGCTTCTAGTACAGACTGCTAAAACAATAGTGAAAAGTATTACTTTTCTCCGTTTCTGGAGTTTGGTGACCAGCAAAAGATTTATTTGCATTTGGAAGAAAGTGTAATGTTTTAATCTTTGGACAAGCTAAATGCCATCTTCTCAGCTCCATTAACTGAGAAGTAATACCGATTTCAGAAGAAAACTGACTTTTTTTTCCTAAAAGGCAGAAACTTCCATCTACCGTACCACTTTTAATGGCTATTGTGTTTTCATTTTCATCTTTTAAAATTAACTGCCTTCTTTAACTTCATCTATTTGGTCTTATCCAAATAGTATAACTTTTATTTACTTAAAAGACACCCAAGCCTTTTTAAGTGATTAGTTCTGTGGAAGTTACATTTGGAAATCAGATAGTTCATCTGCCTAGGTTATTGTATCAGTTTTGCTTGAGGGAGAACTCTTAACTGCTTTCCTATCACATTTTGAACTTAAGTGCTCAAATAGCTTTCTTCTGCATCTTTTTTTTTTGCATGTAACTGTATCACTTAGAAAATTTGTAGCCAAGCTGGAAGCTAGTTTTCCGCTTTAGGAAAGAGCCCTGGGTTTGTAGTCAGGGACCCTGGTGCGGTCTTAGTGTTTGAACAAGTCTGTTTCCTCCCCTATAAGTGGGCATTATCCACTCTTCCCCCTTCTGAAATGGCTCTTCAGAGGACCTAACAAACACCATGTATAATGTGTTTTGACGTATGAGGTGTTCTACAAGTTAAATAATCCCGCCCAATTTACTAAAACCAAGTATCATGAGCATTTCTCTCACTTGAGTATTCTAGGCAATTGGTTTTACCTTACCTTTCTTTCTAATCATTTATCTTGAAGAGGCCATTGCGCTTAGTTTAAACTGGATGCGCAGAGTTCAAAGCAAAACTTGCCCATAACAGGTCAAAAGCAAAGCAGGAAGACTTTGTAAACTCTGAAAGTTGACCTTCCATTAACACTGGTTTTCTAAGCTATCTGGATTTAGGAGATGCTTTCGCAAGGAAAACTAAAGTGAGTGGAAATTTGCTCCCTGAAACAGTCACAAAGTCTGGGCCAAAAGTTTCTCTAGCTAGCTTTTGTGGGCAATCATGAAGATGGTGAGACCTTGGAGCCTCCTTACCTGATTAACATCCAGTTAGAAAATGACAGCTGCCTGGCCACAGGTGGTGGGCGGAGCCTCTGTATTTAAATTCCTCATTGTGACGGCTGCATCACTTGGCATCTCTAAAGGCACTGACCTTTCTAGCACCCTCAGTTGCAAAGACCACATGTGAAGGTCTTTTCTGAAGAACTCGCCAAGAATTTGACTTCATTTTCTACCATCTTGCTTTGTCAGTTTAACATCTGCTGCAGAGAGCGCCATCCTAATTTGAAAATGATAGAATAGGGGCACCTGGGTGGCTCAGTTAAGCAGCTGTTGATCTCAGCTGGGGT
Source organism: Lynx rufus (assembly GCF_022079265.1). Classification (NCBI taxonomy): domain Eukaryota; kingdom Metazoa; phylum Chordata; class Mammalia; order Carnivora; family Felidae; genus Lynx; species Lynx rufus. The sequence goes on from NW_025814832.1 coordinate 38,886,616, forward strand.
CTTGATCTCTGGGTTGTGAATTCAAGTCCCGTGTTGGCCTCCACTGGGCCTGAAGCCTACTTAAGAGAGAGAAAAAGAGAGAGAGAGAGTAGTGAGGGCCGTGCTTTGGAATGTCAAAGGACTAGGTAACATCAAAGTGCTGTACGTAAAATTGAATGAGGCCCCGAGGCGCGTTATCAGTCACTAGGCAAAGTTCACATTGAGTTTCAGCGTCATTTATCCATCAGTTTGGATGCGGCAGAACTTCTCCCCCATCTTGGAAGTTAGACCAGTACAAATCTGTGTTGAGGGTCAGAGTTGCGAAGAGCCAGTGTTCAATACTTGATGGGCTACCTAATTGTGAGTACACGCCCCACCCCGAGGGTAAGTCACTGGAAAAAACCGCAGTCTCACAGATCTGTCTCACTTGGTTGTGTCCTCCTCTGTCAAGACCAACACAGCTCGGCTTAGGCTTGACGGGTTTCTACAGAACGCCTCTCAGAGTTGTGCACTGGGAAGGATCCAGGGACGTAAAGATCCAGAAGGGGAAAAAAAAGTTCGCGTTAGTTGAGCTATTTTTCCTCCTTTTACAAATAAGGAATCTGAGGCACAGAGAAGGAGTGGGTTTCCCCTTTGCAGCTCGTTTGGTGCTGGAAGGGCGTTTGAGAGGTCTTCAAAGAAGAGTGCGAAACAGCTTTTTCCATTGAAGTACTGCCACACAAAATGAGAAAAAAAAAAGTTTTTTTAAAGTAGCCAAGTCATCAGCTATTTGCCCTACTCTAGTCCCTCTGACTCTTCATTATTGAAATTATCCTACTTCCTGCTGCAGGGGCGCGGAGGCTCCCGGGAGCTCTTGTCGAACCCCACAGGCCCCACCGAGGACGAGCTAATGCCTTCGGCTTCCACACACATGGGGAAAAAGATCCCTTCTGTTAGAGACAGACTGCGTCTGATTCCGTCAAGGACCGAGCTAACTCTGAAGCGAAAAGCGCATTCTAAGCGGCCGCAAAGGAAGGCCCTCCGCTGGGGCTGGACGCCCCCGAGGCGACGAACCAACCGTTGGGGAGCTGCCCCACTGGCTCGCAGCTGCGGGGGTGGGGCGGAGCTTCCTCACACGCCTGGGCCGGGGAGGGCGGAGCTTCCGCGCGCGGGCTGAGCCGGGGCGGGGTGGAGCTCTCGGCCACCAGCCCTCCCCGGGTCCCGCTACTGCGCATGGCACGTTGCGTACCTTCTACCCCCCCCCCCCCCCCCCCCCCAGCAACCGGCCTGGCTGCGCGGCCCTAAACTCAGGAGGCGGAGCTGAGACGGGGTCGGGACTGCTTGCTAACTCCAGGACCAGGTACCGGGCTGGCGGGGCCGCCTGGTGCGCTCCAGGACCAGTTCTTTCTCGCCCTGACTCCGATTCCATCTCCTCAGGGGCGGGCCTTCGTCAGATCGGCCATCCCGGCCCCCCCTCACCCTCCACGGGCCCCTTTTTCACCCAGTTCCTCGATTCCCGCAATGAGGGACTGCAGCCTGAGAGCAGAATAGGCTTGGGCCTGCCCGGGAGACACCGGAGCGGAGTTGCCGGGAGAGGCGAGCGCCTGCTTTCCGTACCCATCTTACCCCCCACACTTCCAGGTGGGGAACCTGGGGCCCAGGTGTCAGTTTGTCCTGCTCAAAGAGGCGGCCGATCCTGTGTTGACCTCTTCCGCTCCCCCCCCCCGTCCCCCCCTCCCCGATCCCATAACCCCAATTTCCATCTATCCCAGGCTGGACAGGCAAACCCCCTTAGGAGAACGATTTAGGTGACTCCCTGAATCAGCAAAAACAAAGAGCTGCTAATTGTCCTGTTTTCCAAGAATGTTTCAGCGCCCACAGTGGATTTGGGGTGGAGATGGGCGGTGGGGGTAGGGAAGTGAGCTCGAGGGAAGGGGAGTGGTTAAATAAAATTGTTCAAGTTTCCAGGAAATGGGGAACTAATTTATCAGCCCAGCTCTCTGTTAAGATATCCTAGCATATTCTAATTTGATTCCCTCAAAGAGGAAAAGCCATTAGTATTGGTCCCTTTCTTATTGTATACTACCTGTTGAAGTAGAACCGTATTCCAATATGTATTTGAGGGATTAAGACAGTTCTTCACTGACTGATTGATACTGTCTAAAGACACCCAAGACTTTCTTGTCCCTGAGAATTGAAAGCAAGTCTCACCCGGTTACCTGCCTTAGGCCAGGATCCTATTCAGCCATTAGTTACAGTGCTGAACTGGTTAAGTCTGTTCCCCCAGCCTTTGATCAGGTTTCTTAGAATTTTGTGACTCAGATGCAGTGTTTATAGTTGTAACCCCAGACATTGAAGAAGTTTAGGAAAGCAGTGACAAAAATAGGGAAAAAAGAAAAATAAATCAAGGCAAATGAATTATTTCTATACTGTTTGGCATCTGGTCAGCAGCATTGTCAAATCAGGCGATGTCTTCTCAGTCATCTTTGTATCTTCGCACACACTTCGCACAAGTCTTGACACTTCTCCCTATGTTTCTGTGTTATCACTCTGGCTTCTAGAGCACGGGCTTTGGAAAAGATCTAACAAGTCCTCTACCACTTGCCTGTGGGGAATTTGGGGCACTTAACCTCTTTGAGCTTTAAGTTCCTGATCTGTAAAACGAGGATGATAGCACTTATTGTGAGCTGATCTCTGTGAAACGTTTGGCACAGATCCTTGCACATAGTAAGTTCACCATAAATGCTTACTTTTTTTTTTTTTAACTATTAATAATTTAACAGATAAGGGAGTGCCCATATTATGTGTTGGGCAGAGTAAAGCAATAGTGAACAAGACTCTTGGCAGTTAACATTGTGGTAGGTGTAAGGATTGAATACTGAGACTGAACACCTAACATAAGTGGGGGCGGGGGGAGCGGTGGTCAGGGAGAGCTTCTGTAGCACAGGACACCTGAGATGAGTAGTAAGCAGTGACAAGTCAAAGTTAACCAGGTTGGAGGAGCAAAAGTGGTCCAGTAAGGGAAGCAGAACCTTTAAAGTTTTTCCTTTGGGCTCCATTTCCTACCTGCCTTCAAGTGCCATGTCCTAAGTATGGACCTATCCCAAGGCTTGCTTCCCAGCCTGCTTTGCTCTCCCCATTTTCTCCTTTGGTGAGTTTGTCACTTGTAGAGCTTTAGCTGCTAACTCCCAAGTCCACATAGCCATCTCTAATGTGTCTCTTCTAACTGACTGCTACACCTTCCCATTTGGGATGCATAACTACTTTCTCAACCTCATTATGATTTAAAAACTCGAACTCATCATTCCACTTAAACCACTTCCACCTCTGAGTTTCCTGTTTTGTCGCTGACACGCTACTCTTTCCCAGTTCCTTGGGCACAAAAAAATCAGGAGTCATCTGAGTTGTCCACAAGTAGAATGGGTTCCCTGATAAGGTAGAGTCTCTAGTGGGGGAAGTTTTCAAGCAGAGGTTAAAAGTAACCTTACATTCAGGAGTTTGTAAAAGCTGTTCCTCTGAAGGGTGGAGGATGGGCTAGATGACTTATGGTGTCCTTGCTAATTAAATATAATTTCTTTATTTTTCCTTCTCCCCTGTCCATCTATTTCTTACCATTCCTTCTCCTACAGGCTCTTATCACCCCAAATATGGTCCACTGGCATTGTGTTCTAACTGGCATTCCTTTCTCTGGGTTTTTCACCTCCCCTTCTCCCATCCCTTTGCAGATTAATATTCCTTAGAATGTTCCTTCCAACAAGGCTTCTCAAACATTAGTCAGTACGATGGTGCACAGATCAGCAGCATTACCATCATCTGGAAGTTTTTTAGAACTACCAGGCCCCACTCCAGATCTCTAAATCAAAATCTGCAATTTTAGCAGTATCCTCAAATGATTTGAATGCGTAATAAAGTTTGAGAGACACTTAGACCGCTGTTCTGTGTTTGTCACCTTTCTGTTCAAAACCTAGTTACTTCCTACTGCCTGGTGAAGAAAGTCGATACTCTTAGCATTCACATAAGGCCTCTTCATTGTTCTCATATATGTGGACTTGTGCTCCTATTACTGGCCTCACATTAAGTGGAGAGTATGCAAGTGCCAACACATTTATCAGTATATTTGGTTGGTCATTTATCATTACTGAGTGCCTACCATGTGATAGGCACTATTCTAGAAACTGGGAGATACATGTGTGGACAAAACAAAGAATGTACTAAAAATCAGTAGTAATACTATTTCATGCTTGGAATTGCTGTTTTCTTTAAGTTGTATTTGACATTCAAGCCCCACCCCCCATCCCTTCCATAAAACTATTCAGGTCCCTTGTCTTTTCCCTTTGCTGAACACCATAATGAATTACCTGTTTCTACTTGTGCATTCCCCAGACTTGCTGGATTAAAATTTTTGAAGGGGGGAGTTTGAGCATCCAAAGGTTTTTATAACTAACAAGTTAATTTGAAACACATCCTGGTTTGGGAGCCAATGGTTCAGATAATAAATGAAGCTGTTGGTGTGGTGGTCTAGGACCAGTTTTTAGGTTTGTTATATTAGTTTATACAGTGTTTTGGGATTGACTTTATTTTCTATTGCTAGTATTTTTCCAGATCATAGGCAGTTCCTTCAGATAAAAATCATCTTTTTATCTACATTAATATTCTATTTTCTTTCTGTTGTAGACTACATATGGATGTGGACTTTGTTTCCTCTTAAATTTCTTTTGCATGATGCTTTGTGTTTAATGTTATTAAATAATGTGTATTCTAATAATCTTTTTTTTCTTCAAATTCAGTCAATATGTTTACTATTTAATGCCAGGATAAATGATTCTTAACATGATGATGATCTTCTGTAAGAAAATTATGATAGGGGTGAAGATAAATGCAATTTGATAAAAAAAAAAAAACAAAAAAAAAACTATAGATTATTTTGAAAGGCCCCCCCCTCCCCTGGATTGAAAACTATTTATTTGATTTCTCTGAAGCAGTTCTAAGGATTCCTAGAAAAAAAAAAAGGAGGAATTTGGCAGTGTTTTTTTTTTTTCTAGACTATTCGAAAGCATTTCTGATTATTTTAGTCATTTGACTTTTTTTTATAATTAAAAAAATTTTTTTTAATGTTTATTTATTTTTGAGAGACAGAGACAGAATGTGAGCAGGGTAGGGGCAGAGAGAGAGGGAGACACAGAATCCGAAGCACGCTCCAGGCTCCGAACTGTCAGCACAGAGCCCCACGCGGGGCTTGAACCCACGAACCATGAGATCATGACCTGAGCCGAAGTCAGACACTTAACCAACTGAACCTCCCAGGTGTCTCTCGTCATTTGATTTTTAAAATCATTTTTGTTGTGGGGTGCCTGGGTGGCTCAGTTGGTTAAGTGGCTGACTTCGGCTCAGGGCATGATCTCGTAGTTCGTGGGTTCAAGCCCCACGTTGGGCTCTGTGCTGACAGCTCGGAGCCTGGAGCCTGCTTTGGATTCTGTGTCTCCCTCTCTCTCTGCCCCTCCCCTGCTTGCACTCTGTCTGTCTCTCTCTCAAAAATAAACATGAAAAAAAATTTTTTTAAAAATCATTTTTGTTGAGATGTAATTTATCCTCAATAAAATACACCTACATTAAGTTAATGGTTTTGTTGAGTTTTTACAGATACACTTAGGTAACTACCATGTAATCAAAATACGGAACATTTTCATCACCCAAAAAGTTCTTGTTGTTGCTGAGTAGTATTCTGCTGGTATATATACTACATTTTGTTTTTTCATTTACCAGTTGATAGACGTTTGTTTCCAGTTTGGGGCCAATTGTGAATAATGCTGCTATGAACATTCATATACAAATCTATACGAACATATGTTTTCATTTCTTTTGAATAGACTACCTAGGAGCAGAATTATTTGGTCATAGGAAGCTACTAAATTATTTTCCAAAGTGGCTATACTACTTTGTATCCCTATCCCCATATATCCCCATTAATGTATGAAAGTTCCTTTTGGTAACTATCCTTGTCAAGCACTTGGTATTGTCAGTTTTTATTTTCAGCCATTTTGGTAGGTGTGTAGTAGTATCTCATTGTAGCTTTATATACATTTCCTTGATGACAAGTGATGTTGAGTACCATTTCATGTGCTTAGTGGCCATTCCTATATCTTCTGTACAAATCTTTTGCCCATTTTTTAAATTGAGTTTTATTGAATTGTAGAAGTTCTTTAAATATTCTGTATATAAAATGTTATGTACACACACACACACACACACACACACACACACACACTGTTTTCTCCCAACTTGTTCATTTTCTTAGTAGTATCTTTCAAAGACAGAATTTATTAATTTTCATAAATTTATCATATTTTTCTTTTTCCTTTCATGCTCTTGATATTCCTTTTTTTTTTTTAATTTTTACTTATCCTAACATCATGAAGATTTCCTCCTCTGTTTTATTTAGTAGTTTTAACTTTTTCTTTAGTTCTGTGATCCACGTCAAGTTAATTTTTGTGTATGGTGTAAGGTAAGGGTCAAAGTTCATTTTTTCTAAATAGATAGACATTTGTATTCGATTATTTTTCCCCATGGAATTACTTTGTCCTCTCTCTGGAAAGAGATCTATTTCTGGATTCTCTACTCTGCTTCATTGATCCATTTGTCTATCCTTAAACCAAAGTACACTGTCTTGATTACTATAGCATTAAAGTAAGTCTGATCAGGTATCATAAGTCTTCTAATTTTGTTCTTTTTTGAAATTATTTTGGCTATTTTAGGTCCCTTGTATTTCTGCATAAATTTTAGAATCAGCTTATCAATTTCTTTTAAAAAGTCTGCTGGGACTTTGATTGAGATTACACTGAATCTATAGATCAACTTGGAGGGAATTGACATCTTCACAATATTGAGTCTTCCAATCTATGAACATGGAATATCTCTTGTTTAGCTTATCTTTAATACCTCTTAGCAATGTTTTATAATTTTCAACATACATATCTTATTTATAATTTAAGAAAACGCTCCTAATTATTTTATGTTTTTGTTGATACTGTAAGCTTTCATTTTTTTAAATTCATTTTCTACTAATTCATTGTTAGTATATAGAAGTACAATTGTGTTTTGTAATTGACCTTCTTTCTAAATTCATTTTTTAGGTCTAATGTCTTTTTTGTAAAATATTTATAATTTTCTATGTATACAATCACGTTGTCTATGAATAAAGGGTTTTAAACCTTCTTTTCCAATTTGTATGCCTTTTGTTTCTTTTTCCCTTTTTGCATTGGCCAAGACCACCAGTACAATGATGAACAGAAATGATGATGAGATAACAAGAAAATTCTTGTTTCGCTTCTGTTCTTAGAGGGAACTCATTAATTCTTTTTAAGTATTAAAAGAATTCATATTAAGTATGATGTTAGTGATACATTTTTTATGCATATCTTTTACCAAGTTGACTTGGTAAATTCTATTTCTATCTTGTTCCTATTTGACTATTCCTAGTTGCATGAGAGTTTCTTTTAAATCATGAATGATGTTGAGTTTTTTCAGATGCTTTTTCTCCATCTATTGAGATGATTGTATTTTTTTCTTGTTTATTCAAGTAAAATTACATTGATTTTTTTTTTTTTTAAGTAAACTCTACACCCAGTGTGGAGCTTGAACTTGCGACCCCGAGATCAAGAGTCGCATGCTCTACCAACTGAGCCAGCAAGTGTGCTTCATTGATTCACTTTTTAAAATTCCTTAAAATTGGTTGTTTTTTATTTGCAAACAACTTCAGACAAAGACAGTTTGTATACATTGATTCATTTTTTAATGTTAAAACTGTCTTTCATTTCTGAGATAAACCCTATGTGGTCATGATGCATTAAGCTTTTAGCCATTCTAGATATAATTTTAACTATAAGCAAACATAAAAGAAGATCAGGATGACATGAAAAAAGATACATTTGAGAAATGGCAAAAGGTCTTGGAAATGTGTAACCAAAGATTTAAAAAGTAATAGAAGGGTTAGAAAATAAAATGGAAGGAATCTCTTGGAAAAGAGAGTTGTAAAATAGGAGTGAAACAAGCATAAATTAATTCTAGGTAATTCTAGAAGTAAGTCTTCAACTATTAGGAATTCTGTAACATGAAAACAGAGGAAGTGGAGACAAAATTATCAAAGAAATAATACAAGAATATTTCTCAGAATTGGAAGATCCAGATTTCCACCCTAAAAAGGTTGTTGCAGGGTTGCCTGGCTGACTCAGTCAGTAGAGCATGTGTCTCGATTTTGGGGTTGTGAGTTCAGCAACAGGGGGATGGAGGGCCTTGGAAAGGCAACCTCCAGGGAAAAATTGGAATGGATGAGTTTGAATGTATGAGAAAATATATTGATAAGATGAATAGCAGAGATATTGAAGTACTCAGAAAAAGTTAACTATAGCTGTATGGGAAACCAAGCAAGTGAAAAAGAAATGAATCCGTTATTAACTTTAGGAAAACAAATGGTGTATAAGAAGAAAGACATGGTCATCTCTAACTGTTTGCCTCAGCTCTAAACCATGTTTCCACAGTCATAGCAATGTAAATGCAGACTGTTGATTTAATAAAAAAATTATGCTCGAATTATGTTGGGAGAATGAAGGCAGGAAACTAGGGTGCAGGAAGGTGATATAAGAGAGCTTAGTCTTCATCTACCACAGTAGTGAAGTTAGTAGGTAACTGTCTCAAATGGATAAGTCATGGCCATGTAAACATTATTTAAGAATGATAGTAAAAAGGATAAACTTGAAACAGCCAAAAGAACTGAAGGTAACTGCTCTGGGAAAGAATCAGTGAGGAATTTGGTCAAGAGAAATTTGAAAATTAAAGAAGAAACCATATAATAATAAACCTGTCTTTTCTTATAGAGATTGCAGTATCTCACAATGTACTTGGCCAGTACATCCAGTTTTACTGTCACTGAAATGTTCTGTAAACAAATCATTAGAATCTAGAAATGTGTAGATCTGGTACAGTGCTTTGAATGGTAGACTCATAGTAAGTTTTTGTTAATCAAAAAGCATTTTTATAAAAGGAGATTTGACTAATTCAACCTGTTTATATTTCCCTTTTAGGTTTAAATTTTTGAAATTGAAGTAGGTCTACACATTAGGAACTCATGTCTTTTCTTGTAAGTAAACCAGAGCGAATTAGGGTGAGTGTTTCTATTCTTCTGGCTTTACTATTTTTATTTTCTGTAAAGCAGTGTAGGTGGTGTTTTTATATGATGCTCAGAATCCTACAAACATGAGGGATGTAGGAAGTAAAGCAGACATTGCGGCCTCCACTCCCGAGGAGAGAGCTTGCAAGCAGAGGGCTGACCAGAGACACTAGATATACCCACCAGCTTGTCCAATAGAGAAGAAACAAGGTGGCTTATTTTATGAATATCAGTCATACAAAATTAAATGAATCAGTGACACTTTTCACTGTAGATATGTAACTGTTAATAAGCTGCCCATTTCCTACGTATTTTCAATGAGTTTCTATGTTTTAAAAATCAGTATCAAATTGTAATTATTGGAACACATTTTCTAAGTATAATCATAGGTTTAATTGGAGCGTCTTTGAACATGAAAAATGTTACTAAACCTGAAAACCTCACCAGCTAAAATGACCCCAACAAACACTGGAGTTAGCTTCTTTATAATAGCTTCCATGATGTCATAAAAAAGAGTATTGTATTCTATTTATTATCTATTATCAAGTATTTGATTTCTAAATGCAGTAGTTATTATTTTAAAATTTTGTAACAAGATATAAGTGCTATGACGCATGAATATATCACTTTCTAAATATTAAAGTATACGTTATATTTTGTGATACAGTACATATGATTTTTTTATACCAAATTTTTTACTTTGGGTGTTCCTTTTTTTTTTTTTTAATTTAGAAAAAAATTGATATAGAGAAGGACAGAGAATGATGTTATAGTTCCAATTCATGAACCATATTATGCAGCTTGTTTTTTTGAATGTTAATCTTCTTTTTTCTTATGTTTGTATATATAAGAATAATTTATACTGGAAAGAGTAAACTTCACTGTTAATTAAGAGGAAAAAATAGAATCTCTCCTTAGTCTGAACTCTGCCAGGTGGAAAGAATGCCCCCAAGCCAAACTTTAACACCAGTCCTTAAGTGAAATGCAATCTTGATACTGTTACTTTTACATGTGAGCTTCTTTTCTATTTCAACCTTGCCTGGTTCAGGTGACACCAGACCATTGATCAGTAAGGAAATCCAATACTCATTGGAAATAGGACAGTAAAGTGAACCACAGATTGGTGTTGCTAATTTGGTCCTTGTAAACTTGATAGAAAATGTAAGTGTGGTGATGATGTTTTTAGAAATCCTAGTGGATGAAAGAACATGCAGCTTACTGTTTTCTTTTACAAACTAATAGAGGATTGTGAAAAACAGTTTCATCTCTGTTTTCTGTGTTATGAATTTCAGTAGTATTTTTCACATTGGCATTTATGATCCAAAGCATCTGTAATAGCCATTGAATGAGTAGGATGGAACCAGAAGGTAGCTGTATATATAGGAAGAACAAAAACATTGTTCTTGTTTAGGGCCAGTCCTACATGGTTCTCATCAGTCTGTGAGATTTAAGGATTATTTATCAAATTAGGCACAGAAGGATAGAGGAAGGAATTAACCTATTGTTTTCAGTTGATTTATATTAAAGATTCTTTTTAAAACTTTTCCAGAGAAATGCATCTTAACTATACTGCATGATTCTGGTTTTGTAGTTTATTTGTTTGTCTAATGGCTGATAGCTAATTTTTTGTGGCTTGGAAGAAATACTAATTCTCTTTGGGGTTTTCCTCTTTAGCGGTGGGTCTCGGAAAAGTTCATTGTTGAGGGCTTAAGAGATTTGGAACTATTTGGAGGTAAGTACAGTCTGGCATTTAGCCATCACTTCAGGATAAACATTACTACTCTTGTTGACTAAATCAATTTATAGAAATTAGCAATTCTAAGGGCAGGTGTAAATTACAGTTGTTATATTTGTTTGGCTCCATTTTGAATCTATGGTTTCCCAAAGATTTGAGGACTAATCTGGCAGTTGACCTTGATCTGTCTTGATTGTTAGAAAGTCAGTATTTACTTAAAGGCATATTTATTTCTTCTAAGTATTTGTCCAGTTAAAATACATATTCTTAAAGGAAAAAACCTAAGTGTTCAAAAGCTTCTAACCTTGAAGATTTTAAAAATAAAACTATAGTCAGGACAGTGGTAGCAATGATATAAAAGTTCTGGTTTTACTGATCAATCTAGTTGACTCATCTTTTCGTGGTAGAAATTATGAGACTTAGGAGAACTAAGGGAAAAAAATCTGTCAGGACAAAAATATTAACTTCCTGTTGTAAAATCCACATGTTGATTTCGGAAGTAGCCTTGCAACTTTGAGGTTTAACAGGGCCAGGCATTGTCTTTGGCTGTTTTCCAATTGAGTCTTTTTGAGAACTGCTATGTTAATTTAAGGCAAAGAAAATTCTTTTCTATACAAATGATCATATTAGAGCCCCATTCTTTGTGTCTGAATACCAAAGACACTCTCTTCAGCTCCTATAGTTAAAGAAACAGGTTATCAGATTGAGTGTGTTGGTTGACTGATCCAAACAAAATACCCTGGGGTAGGCTCAGGTCATTGAAAATTCAAACTTTTTAGTTACTAAATGGTACCTGTTAATTTATTTTCCCTAATGCATTCAAAAACTTCCAGAGGAGTATTATTTGTGAACTCTGTCAAAATGTTATGTTTTAGACAAATGAGAGTTTAGAAACATGATGAGTTGTTTTTGTTTTAGTTCTGAAGAATAAAAATTAGCCACACAGTAAAGGAAAAGCTAATGGAACAAAACTACAGCATTCTGGTCCTCTTCTCATTTTCTTCTCATCATTAACAGGAATACCATGTTTAAAAGTAAACATTGGCCCTGGTGAAAATTGAGTTGGAAGTCCAGTTTACAATTAGTTAAAAATATTACAGGATATGTGAACTGAATGAAGGGATTTTGGTTTCAGTGTCTTGAGTGTGGGATCTCTGGCGGTCTTTTGACAATTGCCTCATCACTGACTGATCTGAGGAGAGTGAAGAGGTTGTTCTGTATATTGCTTACAGCTTGATGAAGTATATATTATCAAATTTTATACAACCTGGAATTTGCCTTCTACTCTGTGAGACTGGGCTTGATTTCCTTTAATCTATTCACTTGGTTTTTTACCTTTAACAGACTGTCTTAAGCAACTGCACCTGCCATTTGTGTACCAGAAAACTGATGTCCAAGGCCAAAAAAAAAAAAAAAATCTTATTTTGACAAATTGAGGCTAATTCACTGTGCAGCCAATCTCCTTCAATAATACAGTTGGATGCTCTGATTTCTAATTTAAGATATTTGGAGATGTGTGATCATTCCAGTACTTTCCAGTTAAAAATCTACTTTGATGATTTTTTTCACTTTTATAGAATGGAGAAAATAAAAAGGACAGATACAGAATTTGTCTGATTTAAGAGCAGAATGTTATCTCCGTTGCCCTTTGCTTTATTTTCACCAAGGGTAGCAGAGGCCCAGAAAGCCCTTGCTTTATTTGTGTTCAGAATAGAATGTATGTGTCTGGTGAATCTAATTGGGTTATGGTCTCACATGTACATGTTGCTGCTAAAACCTTTTTTGCCTTTTTTTTTTTTTTAAAGCCTGTTTTCTAGCCTCTGCACTCTCTGGGAAATAGCCGGCCATCTCTATAACTTTATAATGAATTTTTTGTTCACAGTATAAGACTCTGAAACCAGCCTATTGAAACTAACATTGTGCTGATGGAAAGTAAATGTAAGACTGGGATTATAGCAGTTGAGTTATACTCAGAAGAATACCCATAGAATAGTAGCCTTGCCATGTTTTCAAGAGCCATAGATTCATGTTGAAAATCCCATCTATGTGTAGTGTTTTTACTCTGTGTGTGTGTGTGTGTGTGTGTGTGTGTGTGTACGTACATGTATGTGTTTATATATAGCACTGCGGACACTTTTTACTATAATGACTCTTAGGTGGTTTCTATTAATAAATGTAGTTCTAAGTGTAGTAATTGCTGTTCTGAATGTGGATGTGTCTTCTGCTAAAAAACAAAATGCCAACAATCAATTTCTCTACTCCAGAGCAGCCTCCGGGTGACACTCGTAGAAAAGTAAGTGACTTTCTAGGCTTGAGCTTTATGGCTGTTGCATGGGAATGACTTCTTGTGGAAATCTGTGTTTTTTGTTGGCTTATCATTTTGTGTTTTTGCTTATTTCATTGAGTTTTATTTGTAGTATAATTCTTTTACTTGTGGAAAGTCAGGTTTCACCCTGGAAAGATTTTGACCTGTACTTTAGAAGCTGAAAAAGTCTCAGGCACTTTTTGCTCTCTCTTGGGGATTAAGGTCTTCTCCCCTTCCCAACCTTACCAATTGCCCAGCGCCCCCTCCAAAAAAAAGAAGAAAGAAAGAAAGAAAGAGAGAAAGAAAGAAAGGAAAAGAAAAGAAAAAGAAAAAAGAAAAGAAAAGAAAAGAAAAGAAAAGAAAAGAAAAGAAAAGAAAATTTCAACAATCTAAGATATGGTTACTTTTAGTGGCTAGTGATACTAAATTTTTCCTCTGTGGTCTATTGCTGATAGATTTCAGTTCACAGAGATACTACAGAGCTTTCCCTAGATTATAGGCAGGATATCAAATCTCCTACCTTAAAATCAAAACCACACATTAAAAAGTACAAAACAGAAAGTGTACTTTTTTTTTTAATTGGCAAAGGTTGGAAGACTTGTTCTGTTTCCTACTCTTGTAGTTTATTTTACCAAAGTAAATAACATCACATGTGCACAGATGTGCACAGTGTACCAAGCTATTTTTGATAATGTGAATCAGTGTCTTCTAAAGAGAGAGGATAGGAACGCTTTTCTAAATAAACTTCTTCTTTTCAGATGACAGACATCTGCACCTTTGGCAGGCAGCCCCAACAGCAGAAGGGTGGTGACGTTGACTAGGAATTTCTCTTTGAGTGAAGCTTTGACTACGCTCTAGTAAGGAGCACCTCTCTATCAGATCCAAATATTTTCCAGTCAGGAGACTAAAAACATTCCCTATATGATCAGTTAAATATTTTTCCGGATGAGAATGCCCATTTTATATAATTTTTATATTTTCACAGCTGCCGGTGTTATGCCAAGACTTATCCTGTGTGAAACCTGTGGGGGGTTGGATGTAGCATTTCACAAATATAGTCTTTGTGTGCTCTCTTGTATTTTGTTTTAAACTCTTTAAACAATGTTATTTTATGGTGCTTTCTGGATATCAGTAGCTTATGTATTTTTCAAATGCTTCAAAATAAACAACAATGCTTTTCATGGTGGGAAAAAACTAAGAAGCAGCTTTGCTAGAATTAGTTTCTCTAGACAATTTGAGATTATATATCATACTAATAAAGCTATGCTGTGCTGTGTTTTTTAAAGAGACTGGACTAAACATTTCATCCTTTTCATCTGAATTTTGTCCTTTTCTAACTCTGAAACAGTCTACTGAGCTAACCCGCCTCTCTTGTGGCGATATCCCACCAGACCTCTTCCTTTCAAAACACTGTTTTTGTTTTCCTAAATAAAGATCGGTTTCTGAGTTCAGACTTGTAGAACATCCACAATGTAGAAATTGCCCATTTTAGGAGTGTTCCCAGTGAGACAAGGACAATAACCAAGAGACAAATTCATTTCTTGCAATTCCAGATTGCCAAGAATTCATATTCCCAATTAACTAAGGAATTGTATTTCCTAAAACTAACACTTTTGAGTATTATTCTGTAGTCAACAGAGATAGTAGAAATATTTGGTCAAGTTACTACCTAATCATATTAGTAGTTTAATCCATAATTTCCTACCTTGGCTCAGCAAGTGTATGTCTTCAGTGTATTGCCTAGTAGACAGCATGTCTTATATGCACTTCTAGCAAGGAAGAGGGTCATAGGTAATGAAAAAGTATCTATCAGTAGTTTTTCCCATGGGAGTTTTTTAAAATGCATTTAATAAGCACTTTAATCTCACAACTCCAGCTGTCCTTCATAGCCTCTTTTTCAAATTAGAGAAATATTTTGGAGTTTGCCTGGAGATCAGGGGGAAGACCTTCAAATATATAGTGGTTCTAGATTCTACCTGCTAAAAAATGCAGTACTTTCTCACATGCAGGTACCAGATTCTGATCTATAAAGTGCCCCTAGCAGCAGGGGATCCAGTGAGTGCGTTGCATGAGGGCTGGTTTTTCCAGTATAGGTCATTATGTTGAACTCTGTCTCCAGTGGAACTGGCTGGTACATGTAGCCTACTGTCCTCTTTAACTCATGGGAATGACAAGGTCATGGCCAGGAAACCTCAGCTCAAACTTGTTTAAATCATCTTTTTATGTGCCAGCATCACTGTAGGCATTGGGAATACCAAATTGACAAGACAGTCAGGATCTATACCCTCATGGAGCTTGCATTCTAATTGAGGAGGCAGGCAACAGATCAATGAACACAATAATAACTACTGTGAGGAAAGTAAAACAAGATGACATAATAAAGTGACCAAGAGCCTACTTTACTTTCTGCTCAGAGTCCTCAATGCATAGATGACATTTAAGTTGAAATCTCAATGGTAGGGAAGAAGCAGCTATGAGAAAATAGCAGGGGCAGGAAGGAGTAGGGCAGGAATGTTCCAAACCAAGGGACTGCTGGTGTGAGCTTCCTAAGATTGAAGTGCACCTGTTCGCATGGGTCAAGTGTAGCAAGTCACAGGGATGTGGTAAGGGATGAAGTCATTAGAAGTAGGCAGGGGCCGAATCATGTGGATACTCACAGATCAGAGTAGGGACTTTGGGTCTGAAAGCCACACCCTGGGTTTTGTGTTAACTGATGACGCCGATTTTATGAGGGGTAGATTGATAGTTGAGAAAACAGGATCTGTAGAACAAGATTACGCACAGGTGGTGAGAGGTATGAAGTTAAGGTGGGACTCAAGACTAACTTAGCTTGCAGCTTATAAATTCTAAACAAATGGTAGGTTGCCATTTCAGAGCTCCTGGTTTGGGCTTTTTGCTCAAATTACTACTCTGTTTTGTCCCATAGTTGTGTGTGTGTGTCTCAGCTGGCAGAGGCACTTGGGATTATTCTGAACACCACAGTGTCAAGAAGCCACAATGGCTATAAATGTTCCTAGAACGTATTTTCAGAGCATTTGAAAACAGATAACTGTAAAAGTGAAAATCAAACCAACCTTAACTATTGATCAAGCTCTACCCCGCATACTCTGGTTTCTCCATTTTCTCTGTTCCATCTTATTTGTTGAACAGGAGAGTGACCAAACAGTAGGCAGCAAAAGAGGGAGGAAAAGAATAGAATTCACATTTACTGAATACCTATGAAACACCAGGTAGCACTAAGATCTTTACATATTTTATCTCATTTGTCATAGCAACCCTATAAACTGGGAATTATTCCATTAATGAGACAACAGAGATCCCAAGAATTTCGCGTGATTTACCCACGGTCACAGAGCAAGTGATAGACCTGAGTTCAAGTTCTGCCTCTGTCTGGCCCCAGAGCCTATAGTCTTTGCATAATACCATATGTTTTACTTAAAATAGCCTTTCCCAAATTACCTTTCCCAAAATTTAACAGATATGAGATACAAAAGGTTCTCTGGACAAGTAGATTTGGGAAATGCTAGGTTAAACAAATTAAACAAGTTTCCTTACTACAAAACTTCTTGAAGCCATTTTATGCCAGCACACCTTGTGATTCTCCATGAGAGAGAATGCTTCATTTTCTCATTTAATTGGATGTGTAAACCATTTATATGTTAACTGCCAATGTCAGTGTTCCAGGCGGCCTACTTTGGGGAAATCCTACATTAAGACATTCCAGTAGAGAAATGGACAAGAGACACAAAGAGCCAATTTCACCTGAGAGAAAACCCACATGGCTAATAAATACATGAAAAGATGCTCAATTTCATTAGCAATCACGGAAATATAAATCACACTCACAATGAGATTGGCAAAAAATTAAGTCTGATTATACTAAGTGATGGGGGAAAATGGATCAATGAGAACATACATACAGTACTGGAGGGAGTGTAGATTGGTTTAACCATTTTGGTAAACAATTTTGCATTATTTTGTAAAGTCGATTGTTCATATACTCTGTAACCTAGCAATTCAGTTTCTGGGTATAAGCTTTAGAATATCTCTTGCATATACACATCAAGAGACACATTCAAATGGGTTTCTAATAGCACAGTTCATACGAGGAGAACCAGAAACAACCCCAAAAGCCTATCAACACTGGAATGGATAAACAGGTATATTCACAAGATGACTCTTACACAACATGGGTGTACATACAGCATGGCTAAATACAACAATATGGGATGAATCTTGGAAATATAAAAAATTGATTGAATTAGAAATTTGCTGACAGGGCTCACTTTTGGTTGACTAGATTCCTCTTACTGTCATACTTAAGTGGTGCAAGAGGAAGAACCCCACTTGGTTTCTTTCCCCTTGGCAGTTCCATCAACTCTTGAAACCGGATGCCCTTGAAACGTCAGGGATCCCCAGCAAGGAGGTACCACCATGTCAGAACATTCTTGACTCCCTGTCTTCTGGCTAGTGCTGAGTGAGGGGCCTTTCTTGTGTTCACAAAGATCTTTTCCTAACTAGAGGTCAGCTTTAGGAATACAGCATATGTGGGGCGCCTGGGTGGCGCAGTCGGTTAAGCGTCCGACTTCAGCCAGGTCACGATCTCACGGTCCGTGAGTTCGAGCCCCGCGTCGGGCTCTGGGCTGATGGCTCAGAGCCTGGAGCCTGTTTCCGATGCTGTGTCTCCCTCTGTCTCTGCCCCTCCCCCGTTCATGCTCTGTATCTCTCTGTCCCAAAAATAAATAAACGTTGAAAAAAAAATTTTTTTTAAATAAAAAAAAAAAAAAAAAAGGAATACAGCATATGAAATTTGAGCTGGCCTAAGGTACTCCACCTCAGTAGGAAAGAGGATCCAAAAGAAAGAAAAGTATGGCCCCTAAATCACACAAAGAAATTTAGGTCTGAGCCTTTTGAGCTGAAGGGAGAGTTGGTCTGCCATCAATTTTGCTGGGCACTTTTCCTTTAGGACCTCAAAGCCCAGAGGTGTGATGCCCACATCCTAACTGGTTGAGGTCCAGCTTCATTTACAGCAGGAACCAGGAAGCAGGTCACTTCCTCTGCCTGGGATGATGGCTGAGACGTGACAGCCCTGTGCCTTGCCTGCAGCCCTATGTGTTCTGTTTTCTTGCTTCACTTGAAAATGTCAGAGAATTGGGCGTCTGGGTGGCTCAGTCAAGTTGGGCGGCCAACTACAGTTCAGGTCATGATCTCGCGGTCTGTGAGTTCGAGCCCCGCGTTGGCTCTGTGCTGACAGCTCAGAGCCTGGAGCCTGCTTCCGATTCTATGTCTCTCTCTCTCTCTCTCTCTCTGCCCCTTCCTTGCTTGCTCTCTGTCTCTCTCAAAAATAATAAACATTAAAAAAAATTTTTTTTTTTTTTTAAAGAAAGAAAGAAAATGTCAGAGAATGATTGGTCTGGGCTCTTGGTTTGCCTAAGAGGGTACTTCTTATGGCCAAATTTCCCCTATAGCAAAATTCAGCATGTGACCTTTGGAGTCTTGTAGTCAGGGCCCTAAAATAGGACCCCAATACAGCAGGAAATTCAAGAGAACCCTTCACTTCTCCATCCCCCTTCTCTTTTCTAAACATGCCTTTCTCTAGACATCCTTTCCCCAAGTAAGAATTTCATAATTTTTAGCAAATGAGCCAATTGTTGGAAAGGACAAACAAATCAACAGTTGACTAGGAACCAGCCCTGTCCCCTACCCCCATTTGTAGATGGTGCTCACACTTACTGGCTCTGGTGTTAGTGCTAATGACTACACTGAACATCTGGTGTTCTACATTTCTCATCGAATAGTGTTGGACCTATTTCTTTGACCCCGAGTCAGAATTTGTATGTTTAGATGCCAGTCTCCTTGTGGGTCTGAATCACCCCCTCCCCACTCCCATCCCACACCCAGTTTTCTCTTATTAACCTATTTTTCTTTTTCTTTAGACCAATGAGGCGAGCTCAGAGTCGATAGCATCCCTGTCTAAACAGGAGATCATGAGTAGCTTCCTGCCGGAAGGAGGGCGCTATGAGCTACTCTCTGTCATAGGTAAGGTCCTAGCACTGCTATTTTACCTTCAGGCTCCTGGGCACTCCTGTGGCCTCCTCTGCATCCCCAGATCAGCGTGTGCCAGAGGCTGTCAGCTAGTTAGCAGGACTCAGGGTGACAAAACTGGCTTTTGTGACTCTCCTTTGCTTCTGTCTTCCAAATCTGGGAAAAGAGATCATGTTACCAGGAGAGAAGCTCTTTTTTTTTTTTTTAATTTTTTTTTTTCACATTTATTCATCTTTGAGAGACAGAGAGAGAGCGTGAGTGGGGGAGGAGCAGAGAGAGAGGGAGACACAGAGTCTGAAGCAGGCTCCAGGCTCGGAGCTGTCAGCATAGAGCCCGATGCGGGACCCGAACTCACTGGCTGTGACATCATGACCTGAGCCAAAGTCAGACACTTAACTGACTGAGCCACCCAGGCATCCCTAGGAGAGAAGCTCTTTTGCAATTTTTTCTTTTTGGCTTCTGATGTCCTGGACCATAGGCACTTCAAGTGGTTGGCTGAGAAGGAACTGATAGGAGAAAAATCAAGAAATGTCAGCCACAAGGGGAATTGTTAGTGAAAGTTTTGAGTTTTCTTTTTATTATTATTTTTTTTAGTGTTTATTTCTGAGACAGTGAGAGACAGAGCATGAGTGGGGGAGGGACAGAGAGAGAGGGAGACACAGAATCTGAAGCAGGCTCCAGCCTCTGAGCCGTCAGCACAGAGCCCGACGCGGGGCTCGAACTCACAAACTGTGAGATCATGACTTGAGCTGAGGCCGTTCGCTCAACCGACTGAGCCACCCAGGCGCCCCGAGTTCTCATTTTAAATCAAGTCTCTTTAAGGCTACCTCTGTTGCCATTGAACTTGTTCATGACATTCTCCTTTTCTTTTAGGCAAAGGATTTGAGGACCTGATGACAGTGAATCTAGCAAGGTACAGACCGACAGGAGAGTACGTGACGGTACGAAGGATTAACCTGGAAGCTTGTTCCAATGAGATGGTGACGTTCTTACAGGTAATAAAATGTGTTGGGACACTTCAAGGATGGGCTCTTAGTTCCAATCGCAATTACAAGGCAACTCTTACATCTGTCTTCTGAAAATAGCTGGCAGAAAATGAAGGCGGACCAAACCAGGAAGTTAACAGAAGCTCTTAACGAAGAATCGTGGGCATTTGGCACTAAGGATTCTGTAATTCTGCTCAGGCCAATTTATACTCCCTTTTTCCTCTCCAAAGATGCGTTTGTGGCTCATTTATTCATTTATTTACTATTCAGAGAGGCCGAGTAACTTGCCCACAGTCACACATACTAGTGAGTGGTAGAGACAGGATTCAAACCCAGGCAGTCTTGTTCCAGATTCGGGGCAGCCTGCTTTGCCGTGACAGCCACCTTCTGGCTCTCATTGTCTTGTTTCCTGAGGTTCCTTTCTGTTGGAGAAGGAGGTAGCTGCCCTCTAGTTACAGGGGACACCACAGATCTGAGAGCAGCTGGCAGGGGCCTGGGTTCCTCCCTGACTCAGGCTTGCACCGGGAGCTCTTTAGATTCAGGGCCTGGGTCAGTGTGTTTTCAGCAGTTTGACTGCAACCTATCCCTCTTCTTCATCACAGTGTTTCCCTGAATTCATGCTCTTCTGATGGTGCTCTAACACCCATTCGTGTTCAGAGTAGTTTTGTGGGTCTGAGGATGGGACCGAAAGTCAGTCCCAGCTTAGTTATTTGGGAAGAAAGATATCTGAGTTCATTCTAGAGCATGTTGGACTTTAGGATTCTTTTTTAAATTCTTTGGAGCAGTAGATAGGCAGAAAGTATTGCCTGTTTGGCCTTTAGCTCATGTCCCAGAGGCCAGGACCCCTGAGTTTCTGTAGTTCTTTTGTCCAAATTCATTCTAAAATCCCATAGGTCTGACACTTTCTGTAGCTGCTCTCTCGCTCCTAGGTTGCTGGAGAAGTACCTTCGGCTGTCTAGTAGTTCGTGTTTGCTCTCTGATAACTTTGTTTCCTTGTCCTATCGATTATAACATTTTCCTTTTAAGAGGAAAATGTTTTTTGTTTTCCTTTTTTTATTTATTTTATTTTTTTGATGTTTATTTTTGAGAGAGAGAGAGAGAGAGAGGGTGAGTGTGAGTGGGGGGAGGGGCAGAGAGAGAGGGAGACACAGAATTGGTTCCAGGCTCTGAGCTGTCAGCACAGAGCCCGATATGGGGCTCGAACCCACGAACTGTGATATCATGACCTGAGCCGAAGTCGGATGCTTAACCAACCGAGCCACGCAGGTGCCCCAGTGTTTTTTGTTTTCTTATCTTAAAGAGGAGTTCTGTGCCTTGGCCCTTGAAGTTGAACTAAGCTTATTACTTTATAAGTCTTCAGTCAACTGTTGGTTCTCATCATTTCTGACGTGGCGAGCTGTGACCCTCTACCGTGTTGTTAGCAGTTTCGCTGTTGGTGGGGAATTTTTCTTGAGGCTCCAAGATTGGCTAGTGGAGCCAAACGCAGGCAGAAGCTGGCAGAGCAGTGCTGGCTTCCCTGTGGAGACAGCAGAGCCTGGCTTCTCTCATGTGGGTGGCCACCTGCTTGGGCTGCTCCCAGGACTCTGAGAAGAGCTCCAGGAAAGACTGGGTCCCCATGTTATTCATGCCACCACCTTCATGTTGAGCGTCTTCTTCAGCACCCCTTGATTCTGACTTCTGCTTACCATTGTTTTCAGGGGGAGCTTCATGTCTCTAAACTCTTCAGCCATCCCAATATCCTGCCATATCGAGCCACCTTTATTGCAGACAATGAGCTGTGGGTTGTCACATCATTCATGGCGTATGGTGAGTGGAACAAGGGTCCTGGCAGAGAGGTGCTTTGAGAACGCTGTTGTCAGCAGGTTCATGTCTGTTTCCCTTCTTTGTTACCCTTCCCCGTGTCCCCACAATTCTTCAGGTTCTGCAAAGGATCTCATCTGCACACACTTCATGGACGGCATGAATGAACTGGCGATTGCTTACATCCTGCAGGGGGTGCTCAAGGCCCTGGACTACATCCACCACATGGGATACGTACACAGGTGCATTCTTAGGCATAATCGCCCTTGACAAGAGCAGGGATCTGTGCCCAGGAGCCCTCAAGTAAACAGGGGAAGGGAGGAGAAGGTTGACTGAAGTTAGTGAAGTCAGAGTTTAAATCAAAGCTTGGGATTTTGTCCTTGCCTCTGACTTGGTAGAGCATTTAGCCTATCGGTGCCAACTTTCTCTTTACTGAGCAGCTCGGTCCTGAGTGCTGTGTGAGAAGAACATCTGGCATGGGCCTCTGTGCCCCACCCCCCTCCTTCCTTGGAGCACCTAAACTTGCATGTGTGCCCCACAGTCAGCCCTGTGCTGAGAGGCTGGGGCGAGGGGCTGCTTAATAGATGGTATTAGGAGAAGACACTCACAGTAGGGAAGCTGGACCCTTACCTAATTCCACGTACAAAGGAGCACTTTTCAGATGGATTAAGGCCTAAATGTCTGATATAAAACTACAGACTTGGATAGAAGGAAATATTTTTGTGACCTGAGGCACAGAAGAATGTCTAGATATTTTAGAAGCACAAAACAACATATGATGGATTTGATTATATCAAGATTAAAGATATCTCCGAAAAAGAACACCATGGACAAAATTAAGAAATGGGTGACAGCATGCAAGATGTTAGCTGTGTCTAGAACACACAGGAGATTAGTAACAAGGAAATTATGTGAATCAATAAGAAAAGGATAAGCAAAGCAACAAAAATGAGCAAAGGGTTTGAAGTTTATAGAAGAGGAAACCCAAAGGACTCTCAGTATGACCAGACACTCAAATCTAATAAGAATCAGAAAAGCAAATTAAACAGGAGGATGTCACCTTACACACCTGAGACCAGTGTCATTTGGAGGCTGGCTGAAGCCCAGTGTGGTGAGGTGGGGTCTCCTGGCCACACAGTGGAAGATGGCCCAATGCAAGCAGTCAGGGTCACTCGGCACTGGGGCCGTCAATGCTGCTCTGGGGGTACGCCCCAAAGAAACCCTCACACAGGCCTCTCAGGGGACATATGTAGATGCCATCATTCATATCCATGGTGGTTAGAGGCAGCATCAATGTTCCTTCCTGGAAGAAGGGGTCAGTAGAAGTGTTCGATCCCACCCCAGAGTGCAGGTGGCAGTTAGAAGCAAAGGTTGGTTGTATGCAGGTGGCCACACGGATGGATCTTACAAACAGCACTGAGGAGTGAAGGAAGGATGGGATGCATAACACAGTACCTTTAGGTAAATTGAAAATATATGGGTATCACACCATGATCCGCTTTGTAAGAATACCCACAGATTCAAAGCAGTGGTCTGTGAGCCTAAAAGAACTTTATCAAAATATAAAGATTTAAAATCTGGTGGTATGTAAATTGGGTCATGCTATTTTCTCTTTTTTTATGCATGTATTATATTAAAATGTGTTTATGTGTATATAATATTTACCTAGTATGTGAAGATCAGAGGTCTGTGACGTGAAGGGCTCCTGTGGCCCCGTGACACCCTCTCTCTGCTCCCCACCCCACCCCACCCCAGGAGCGTCAAAGCCAGCCACATTCTGATTTCCTCGGAGGGAAAGGTCTACCTGTCTGGTTTACGCAGCAACCTCAGCATGATCAGCCATGGGCAGCGGCAGCGTGTGGTCCATGACTTTCCCAAGTACAGTGTCAAGGTTCTGCCTTGGCTCAGCCCAGAGGTCCTCCAGCAGGTCTGTGGACTGAGTCCTGAGAAGCCCCTATCCCTCACCAATTCACAGTTTCCCTAGGGAGCCCTCAGGAATTTCCCCAGATGGGAGTGCTCTGCTTCTGAGTGGAGTAAGGGGTTCCAGAGGGAGGGGTTCCCTGCTGGTAGCTGGACCCGGGAGGCCTCTCAGCCCATTGCACATGGTGGTGTTTCCCCTCTGTGGGGTCCCAAACTGGACCTAATGCTATTTCAGTTCCCTTCAAAGACCTTCCTTATAGGAAGAGTGAGCATTCCTAAAATACTCAGTGCTCTCCACATCCTTCCACTAAGCAGGAGTATGGGGACCCACACTTCTCCCTGCTTGTTACACAGCATCATCCATTCCTTTACAATATCAGCTACTCTTCAGTAGTACAGGCAAGGAAAGTGGGCTGCATTTGAGACAGATACTGTCTTCCTCCCCTCGGATGTTGCCCCATGCTGGTCTCTGCTGAGAACAACCGTGGCTACAAATGGAGTGATCTATGGCTTTTTTCTCCTGACTTAGAATCTGCAGGGTTACGATGCCAAGTCTGACATCTACAGTGTGGGAATCACAGCCTGTGAGCTGGCCAATGGCCATGTCCCCTTTAAGGATATGCCTGCCACCCAGGTGAGCCCTCAGCCTGTTTTCCTTCTTACCTGCCCACCACTGCCTTCCCCTGCTGTGGGAGGGGACCCTGGAGAAGGAGAGCCCAGGAGCAGGCCCGCCACTGACTGTTGCAGGGCCTGGAGCAGGTGTGCAAATGGAGGCCCACATACCATGTTGTCTATTTAGATGAATTTCATAAATTTACAAAATATGTTCTGTCCTGCCTTGATAAATATACCTGGAAGGCCAGTTTCTAATTTAGAGTTCTCAGGCTTCTCGGGTTCTGTGCTACCATATTCTGGCCAATACCTTTGGAACCTCCAGCCTACAAGTTCAACATCTGTTCATGCCCCTTACAATGACTGTCCTTTGGCCACTCCTTGGCACACACAGCCAGTGGCATAGTCTACCTTTGGGAGACAGACCGGGGAAGAGGCTTATCAGGCTTTATCAAGTCTAGGAAGCAGACTCGGGTCATTTCGGCAAGAATTACCTGAATCCTAAGTATCTGGAGCATGATCTAGAACTGGGAGGGGGTGGAGGGGTGGAGGCTCTGAGTGAGCCTCTCCCTTGAACCCACAGACTGCCCTGTGGGAATAGGGGCAGCTAGAGAGTGGCCAGAGGGGAGCTCTGTAGAGCAGGGGACCCAGGGAGGCTTCTGGGAGGAGGTGACATTTGAGTCTTGAAGGCAAATAGTAATTGTTTGCTGTGTGAGGAATGGGAACCAGAAGGAAACTTAGGCAGAGAGAACAGCATGTGCAAAGACCCAGAGTCAAACAGGGATAGGATCTGGGGAATAGCAATGGTTACAAATAGCTGAAGTACAGGTGCTTCTGGGGGGGCTGCTGGGTGATGTTGCTGGAGCAAGAAGCCAGGGCAGAGCATGAAGGACTTTGTGTGCCACACCAGGGCATTTGGTTCCGGTCCCAAACCACATGGAGAATTGCTGAAGGCTTTTAAGCCCAGGAGTGATAGCATCAGATACATAGTTCAGAAAGATCACAATAGCAGGTAGATTAGATCTAGCAGACTCATTAGGAGGGTATGGAAACCTCAGTAAGAAGTCTAGAAAATCTAAGTAAGAGAGTCACAGAAAGTGCTCAGGAAAGGTAGGCGGCTATTTAAGGTGAATGAGAGGTACAGGAGCTGCACTATCCAATAGCATCTTCTGAGGCAGTGGCAGCGTTCTCTTATCTATGCTGCCCAGTACAGTGGCCACTAGCCACCTGTGGCTGTTGAGCATTTACAGTGTGGCCAGTGAGGTTGAGAAACTGAATTTTAAACCAAATTTCATGTAAGTATAAATAGCTACATGTGGCTGGTGGCTGCCACATTAGACAGCACAGCTCTAGAGAGACTTCTGGGTTCTGGCCTGGAAGTTCAGGAGGACAACCCCAAGGGCAGCAATCCCCAAGCTGGGGCTGTTTTGCATGTGTGGCATCAGAGGACTTTGTGGCACAGCTGCCCAAGCTTAGTCGGCCCTTGGGCACCCTGCTCCGGTGCAGCGACAACCCAGGGCGTGCCTGACAGGCGCTGTGTAACACACCCCTCCCGAACCACCTGGGCACAAGAGACTGGGGCTGGGCTCCAAAGACAATGACCTGACAGCCGCCTTCACCCTAGGGTGAGTGCTCTACAGTTAAAAGGACGTGAAGAAGTCTTATAAACGGGAGAGAAGACGGGGACCTTCCTTGCAGCCATGGCGGAAGGGTGCATTCTTGCAGGCCCTCTCCTCCTCTTCCCTTTGGCTGAGCTGGGGTATGGCTGCGGAGCCAGTGGCCAGCATACCTTTGAGAAAACTAGACTTACTCCACTTTTCTTTTCTCTGCTCCCCTAAACCACACTTGTATACTGGGAAAAGTGTATTTGTGAAGAAACTCCATAGATCTTCCAGGGCCCCCCCCTCCAGCCCGCGTCCTGGCTCTGTCCTCCCCAGATGCTGCTGGAGAAGCTGAATGGCACCGTGCCCTGCCTGCTGGACACCAGCACCATCCCTGCCGAGGAGCTGACCATGAGCACCTCACGCTCAGCAGCCAACTCTGGCCTGAGTGACAGCCTGGCCACCAGCACCCCCAGGACCTCCAATGGCGACTCACCCTCCCACCCCTATCACCGCACCTTTTCCCCCCACTTCCATCACTTTGTGGAGCAGTGCCTTCAGCGTAGTCCAGACGTAAGGTATTTCCTGTGGGCTGGGAGCCGGGCTTTGTGGGGGGCAGAGGTTGTGGGGGGCCTGGGGGGTCGAAGGCAGGGTTTGAGAGGATTCATCTGTTCTGTGGAGGGCTGGGTTCCTGGAGGAGTCCCGAGCTCCTGCGGCCAGAGGGATCAACACAACGGTTTGCTAAGAAGCGACCTGGGTAGCTCGGGCTGTTGTTTCTTCTAGAGCTGAGGGAAGAAGCAGAGGGAGCCTGGGGATAAGGTGTGAGCAGCAGGATTTGGGAATCCTGGGGCACAGGGGTAATGCTGGGCTCTCTTCCCCTTTCTCCACAGACCAAGTGCCAGTACCCTCCTGAACCACTCTTTCTTCAAGCAGGTATGGTAGCACTCTCCTGAGGCTCCCTGGGATTTTCTTCTTGCCTGTGCTTCTAACGACCCTCAACCCCCTTAGCTTCGGGGTCCTTAGGTGTTCTCTCCTCCTCCCTTTGAATCAAAGAGAAATGCCCAGTTTTCTGAAGCCCCTTAAAGGCGCTGTGCCTTCCTCTCATAGAGATTCTTGGCTCTAACAGTCCAACTGTCATGGGGCCATAGTTCTTGCCTGATGGTGTCCTGGGACCCAGAGCAACAGGATCCACCCCTAACTGCCTCTCCTCCCTCAGATCAAGCGGCGCGCCTCAGAGGCCTTGCCTGAGTTACTTCGGCCTGTCGCCCCCATCACCAGTTTTGAGGGCAGTCAGCCTCAGGATCACAGCGGGATCTTTGGCCTGGTAACAAACCTGGAAGAGCTGGAGGTGGACGACTGGGAGTTCTGAGCCTCCGAAGAAGGTGCACGTTCTCAGTCCTGGAACATGTGAGCCTCAGAGGCCCTTTCTGAGGGCCGGCCACACTCCCACCCTCCCGGGTGCAGGTTGGGTAGAAAAGACATTTCTGCCAGGAGAGTTGGCCGCTTACTCACTGGGAAAGAAATTCTTGGAGAGAAACCTTTTTTACTGCTCCAGGACTTCTGAGACACCAGGGAATCCCAGCAACCGGTGATCAGAGGCCAGAAATCTGACATTCCATCCTGGGAGTTCAGGCAACCTCTTCAGAAGAAAGAGATGCTGTTCTGGCCCTGGAAGGCTAAAGGCCAAGCCCAGGGTTTGACTCCTTGACCTGGGGACTGTGTGACTTCCTCTTCTCACTGTAGCTGTCCTACCAGCCTATTGCATTCTCTCCCTCTGCTCTCAGATCTTAGAGGTCCGTGGAGGGGTAAGCAATAAGCCACCTGCCCCCCCTCTCCAGCCCCCAGGCCTCTCCCTGGTAATTGAAGGGAAGGGCATTTTTTTTTCTTGTTAAGCACCAGGTCAAGGCTGGGGCAGTCCATCCTCACCCCTTTCATCACTTGTGCCCCAACACCTAAAGCCTTCCCATAGTTCATCTGTGCAGCTCATCCCTTTCACACCATCTTACTGCCTCCTGCCAGCCTCCTTGAGGCTTTCTCCAAGGCCACAGTGTCTTGCCTAGCCTGAGGACTTAAGTCCTTATGCCACGTTAGTTTCATTGCCAGAACAAATTAAACATTTCAGAGAACCCATTGGAGAGTGGCATTGCTGTGTGCTGGCCTTACAGGCTCAGATGGGAGTCCTTCAGTGCCACATTCTGCCATCCAAGAGTGGTCCCACGGGTGCACGTGGAAGCCCGACCATGACCGCTTTCATTAGATAGCCTCACAACATGCCAGTTTCTTTTAAAACCCGTAATAGATGTATCACCTGACTATTCATTTTAGCCTGTGGCCATCAAACCACTTCGGGGCTGGGAAGGTCTAGGTGCTAAAGACCAGCCCTTCTACGTGTGGGACCACTTCTGGGCCGCTAGGAGTCCAGGCAGAAGAGGCTTACCTTTGGCAGGAAACGAGGTAGAGGGTTTTGTTTTGTAACATGACTTTGCAGTGTCTCCTTACCGCTGGAACTAATACCCAAAGAGCAGGTAACCTAAGAGCCAGACCTGTCCCCTCTCTGTCATCCTGGCCGCTGGCCGGCAAGGGTGGGGGGACTCTGACCTGGGTCTCCATGGTGCTGCCTGCAGCACGGGCCTGGCGAGCCCCCCCCCCCCCCCAGCCCAGGCACTTCAAACTTCAGGTGAAGGAAGTGCCCCTCCCTCTTCCCTGCTTGAAGCTGCTTTGAACCATCAAATGCTCTCACTTTCCCTTCCCTCAGAAATTGTAACTCCAGTTTAAAAGAAAAATACCACCCCCCTCCTTTGGGCAGTTACAGCAGTTGAGGTGAAGGGAACGATCCCATCCCCACTATGAGGTGGAGGCCAGGTCACATTTATTTCCAGCCTTCCTCCTTCCTCTTGCCCAGCTCATTTTTTTTTTTTCTTGAAACCTCAAGTTCCCTTTTCTCAACACCAGCCTGTTTTTCTTTCCTTCTGAACTGCTTTCTTCACCTTGCTCTCCACTCATCCTTAGTGCCCAGGCTGCCTGCTGCTTCTGTGGTAGCTGTCTGCAGACCCTACCACCTCCGGGCCCAGGCTGCTGCTGGGTGTCTGCTGTCCTTGGTGCAGCAGGGCGGCCGCCTTTGAGAATTTGATGACCTCTGTGCCATCTGCCGGGAAAGATGCACACAATTTTTGAAGTTACACACACACACACACACACACACACACACACACAAACCATCATGGGAGTCCTGGGCCTACAGCTCCACCCAAACATATATCTCCTCTAGGGAGAAGTGGGAAGCTGGGGAGGAAAGCCAGTTGCAGTGTGGGGGCCCTGAGGGAGCCAAGGGAACAGCTAGTGGGGGGCTGGGGAAGCCTGCTGCCTCCCTCCCTCCCCTGCCAGGCACAGAGGCGCTGAGTTGTTCTGTTCCCTAACGCTTGTGTGGGCTGCGCTCTGGAGCCACCAGTTCTATTCCTGCCACAGTGTGGGAACAAGCTATGTTTAGGGCTGTGTGGTGAAACAGTTTCCAGCCAGACATCAGGCAAAGCCCAGCAGTCCCTGGGGCCGTTTAGACCCCGATCTCCCAGCAGAGGTCGTCCAAGAAGCCGGGGGCCCCACGTGTGGGGCACAGCTGAGGCTCCACCCCGACCAGGTGCCAGCCACTTGCCTCCTGGGTGCCTTGGACCTGTGTTGTGTGCTAGAGGCACTGCAGCCGGCTGGGCCAGAGGGGCTGGAGGGCCTGGCTTCTGGCACCGGCCCTGCTGCTCTTCACATCTTCAGGCCTCGCTCCCTTGTGTTAAATGGGGTCAGGGGACACCGAGATTTGCTTGTTTGACGGATGTAAATTTCCTTCCCTGAAGGGGGGAGCCCCTGATTTCTCGCAGGCAATAGTGCCCGCCCGCAGGAACCTGGGGTGACTAATGCCACAAAAACCGGCCACAAACGTTTTAGGACGGGGGGCCTTGGAGGGCTGCTGCCTTTGGTGATCCCGGGTACCTTGTCTATGGGGTCGCCCGAGAAGGCGCTGGGGAGTGGGGGTGGTCCGCTGGACCTCTCGTGTAGACTGGCACTCGGTGAGCCCGCGGCCCAAGGTGACAGGACACAGGGGCGCCGGCCTC
The DNA here is from genome assembly GCF_022079265.1 of Lynx rufus. NCBI lineage: Eukaryota > Metazoa > Chordata > Mammalia > Carnivora > Felidae > Lynx > Lynx rufus. The sequence goes on from NW_025814832.1 coordinate 38,916,841, forward strand.
GCAGCCTGGCGTGCCTGGACCGCGTGCCAGCAGCCGCGGCCACCTTCCTCGGGCGGCCGTATGGGGGCGGCCCCTGGCGGCGGGAGGACTCCGCGGCCGGCGGGGGCGTGGGAGCCGGGACCGGGCCGCCCCCGCGGGGTCTGTCAAACCTCAGCGCCCACGGAGATCCGGGCGGGCCCGAGGGCCAACCGGGGGAAACTGAGGCACCTAAAGGCCCAAGGGCACTCCGGTTATCCTTTTTCGCCCAAGGGGCGTCGCCGGGAGCGCCATTTGTCCCGGGACCCCCGGCGTCTCAACCTGAACTCGTCCGCGCCCGGAGGCGTGCGGTACCCTCCGGCTCCAGTCCCGGCCTCGGTCGGGAGCGGACCTACCGACGGGGCGGCGGGCAAAGCGCGGGGCCCGCGGGGATGGTGCGAGTGCCGGGAGCGCGGGGTCGGGGCGGGGGGCAGACAAAGGCAGGGGACGGCGAGCGAGGGAAAGACAAAGCGCAGAGGGGGTCGGCGGCGGCGCGGGGGCCCCGGAGGCGGCTCCGGGCGCGGCGGAGCCAATGGGCGGGCGCGGGGCGGGGGCCGGCGGGGGCGGTGCCGCGATAAGGCGGTGGCGGCGGCGGCCGCACGGGGACCACTGGCAGCGGCGGCAGCTCGCGCCCGCGCCCTCCTCGCACCCGAGGCGCCCCCCGGAGACCGACCCCCGCCCCGCAGCCCAGGCCGGGGCCCCGGTGAGACCCGCGGACGGGCCGGGGAGGGGGCCTGCATCCGCCTCACGAACCCGGGCGCCGAGGTGGGGGTGCAGGCGCGAGGGCCGCCGCCCGCGGGGGTCCCGACGCCCAGCGCCTGCGCCCGTCGCTCTCGGCCGGGGCTCCGGGACCAGCGGCCGTCCTCCCGGGCGGGCTTCCAAGCGGGGACGGGGCCGAAGCCCCCTGGCGGGGCCCGCGGTACGGGTACCGGGTCTAGGGTCCCGTCCTCGCGGGCCCCGGAGCCGAGAAGCGGGGCGCGCGGGCGGCGGCTCGGGCGGGGCGGGCGGCACGGCCGGGGAGCGCTGTCCAGGGGCTGGGCCGGCCGAGTGGTGGGCGCCTTCGGCCTCAGCAGCGTCGGGCCGGGGTCAGGCGGGGCCAGCGGGCTCTCACCGAGGCCCCGCCTGGCCCGCCTGCCCCTGACCTCCCCTCATCCAGGCGGGGTCCCGGGCGGCTCACGGCGGCTGCGCGGTGCCCCCTCCCCGGGCCGCTCCGGCTCTCGCCGTTCTTCCCCCACACCTGGTTAAGCTCAGGGACCCCCCTGCCCCTCCGGGAGCAGCGTGGGGGGCGGGCGGGCGAAGGGGGAGGTGGGTGGGGGGCGGAAGTGGCAAGACCCAGAGCAACAGGAAATGACTTAGGGAAAGTCCCAACCGCAGCCCCCCAGCCCCCTGCCTGTAAACACTCCCACCCCACCCTGCAGGCTGGGGAAGGGCTTGTGGGGCCCGACTCACCGACTTCCCCTTGCAGAACCCAGCGGGTGCCGCGTCTCTACCTGGGGCCTCCATCACCTCCACCGAGCCATGTACCAGGCTGCAGGAGCTGCCCAGGCCACCCCCTCTCATGTAGGTGATCAGCGGGGTGGGAGACCCCCGCCGCCGCAGGCGTCTGGCCTGGGGGTGAAGGGGTGAGGGGCGGCGGGTTTGCCTGCCACCCTTTGCCCCGCCCCCATGCCCCTGGGATCTGGGCCGGTGACCCCAGCAATGATCTGGGGCATCCCTCCGCTGACCTGGCCCTGACTGGCCCTCTCCCATAGGAAGCCAAAGGCAGCGGTGGCAGCAGCACTGTCCAGCGCTCCAAGGTAGGGCCCTGAGACCCGGGTGTTGGGGGAGAAGGGGATGGGCATGCGTCAGGCCCCCAGCTGACTCTCTCCCCGGGACAGTCCTTCAGCCTTCGGGCCCAGGTGAAGGAGAGCTGTGCCGCCTGCCAGAAGACCGTGTACCCTATGGAGCGCCTGGTGGCGGACAAGCTCATTTTCCACAACTCTTGCTTCTGTTGCAAGCACTGTCACACCAAGCTGAGGTGCGCCCTTGCCCTGCCCCTGCCCTCGCCCGCCAGCCCTCACCTGACCTGACCACAGTTGTTCTGCTTCTGCAGCCTGGGCAGCTACGCGGCACTGCACGGGGAATTTTACTGCAAGCCCCACTTTCAGCAGCTGTTTAAGAGCAAAGGCAACTATGATGAGGGCTTTGGCCGGAAGCAGCACAAGGAGCTCTGGGCCCACAAGGAGGTGGACGCCGGCACCAAGACGGCCTGAGGCCCCTCTGCTGTCCACCCCCTCCGTAGAAGAGGGCCTGGAGTGGGGCAGTGGGAAGGGTGGGAAAGAGATTGGACCTGGGCTCCGGTTGGGGGGCAGGGTGGGAGGGGGATAAGGTCATCTTGCTCAGAGGGTTTGGGGGGCAGAGCTCCAGGATTCTTTCATTCTCCCTGGGGGTGGGTGGTGGTGGTTTGGGAATCAGGATTGGGGGTTTCTCACCACCCTGCTTCCTACTTCTTTCAGCCTACCCCACTTCACCCTATGGCCCCCTGGGAGGTCCCCAAGCCCAGCTTCCCTATCTAGGTGCCTTTTCTCCAGCAAGGAGTCAGCATGCCCCCCCTCAGGGCCCCAAGCTCCCTCACTGCCACCTGGGGCCCTCTGTGGCCCCCACATCTCCCCATCTACCTCTGCCCTTAGCCTGGTCCTGAGCCATGGAGACTGGAGGAAGGAGAGCCAGTGTGCCCTCGCTGGGCCTCACAGAATGCCCACCAAGGCCCTGTGGGGGAGTGGAGGGGGAAGTTGATTAGCCCTGCCCTCCACCCCCCCACCCCGGCCCCATAGGCGAGGCAGGGCATGCCCACTGGGGCTGGGGACCCATCTTGCACCACCGGAGTCAAGAAGCGGAAGCTAAAGCACCGCCAGGCTGAGAGCCACAGAGACTGGCTGGGTGGGGGCTGGCATTGGCCATGCTCCCCTCCTCTTGTCCCCTATTGCTGCCGGTTCTGACTGTTGCGATCAACCCTGTTTTAAACATGTTTTAACAGATCCTGACTCTGTATTATGTGGCCTGATGGGGGGCTTTGTGGCAGGAAAGAGGCAGACTAGTCATGTAGAGGTGACAGGGGACATGGTCAGCCTAGAGCACTCCTGGACTTGATTGGGGTGGGATGGGGGCTGAGAAATGGGTGTCAGGGAAATACCAGCCAGCCTGAGAAAAAGGGGGTGCTCCTTTTTCAACAGCCAGGTCTCCATGCTGTCGTACCCAGAGTGGTTTTAAAACTGAAACTCCACGTCGGTTGAAAAATTGAGGTCAGGCTGGGGTGCCTAGCTTGCTCGGTTGGTAGAGCATGTGGCTCTTGATCTCAGGGTTGTGAGTTCAAACCCCACACTGGGTGTGGAGCCTATTAAAAAAGAAGAAGAAGGAGGTCAGGCCATCAGCAGGTGATGTGGAGCCGGCCTCACTGCACTTAAGTATATTATTGCAAGGCAGAACCCTTCTTGTCCTTGCCTAGACCCCCTTTGCCCTAGAAATCAACAAAGGCTGGTGGAAACCAGCAGATTCAGCAAGTGCTGTTAAAGGGTTTCTGGTTCTCTGTGCCCTTCCCCATCTGTTATCTTCCCCTTGCTTTTTCAAGCTCTGGGGAGTGGGGCAGCCATAGTCACTCCCATGTAGTTCAAGGAGAAACAGCTCCTGTGCTTCTCTGAGGGACAACAGTTTACAGCAGGGCGAATACTGCAAGCTTGGAGGAACTGAGACCCACCCCACCCCCAGCGGATTACAGGCAGGAAATCTGGGTTGTCCTCAGACCCAACTGTCCTGATTTCCCCCAAACTGCCTGTGGGCTACCTGAACTGATGGAACAAGAGGGCTGACTCCTGGGGGATTTGCTGCCACCGCCCCATACAACTCAAGTTCCTAAATGATCTCATGGCCATAGGACAGGATAGGAAGCTGGGACTCAAATTCCAGTGGCAGATGGGCCACTGTGGTGTGTTGAGGTGGACCCTGCCCCTCGAAGCAGTAGAGCTACCACTCAGCAGAGGTGGCACTGGGTCCTCAGCATGAGAGCTGATAGCCTCATGCAAAGCAGGCCCAAATTCTGCACTGGAGGTCTCAGGTGGGGACAAGGACAGTCTCTCCTGGCTCTGAGCTAAGTAAGCACCAGCAGCAGGCAGACCAGGGGGAGATGCCAGAGAGGTGCCTCCTGGAGGTACCTGAACTCTGCCCTGCAAGGATATGGCTCTGGGGAGTACGTACCTGCAGCGGGATGACTACTAGATGGCCACAAAAGTCCTGGGAACCCAGCACTGGTGACACTTGGGTCAGGTGGGGCTGACAGTAGTATACCACCTTGATAATCAGCTGCGATAGAAGCACCCTCAGCAGAGCTCCTGGGAGTGGGGGGAAGAGGGGAGCCACCTCTGAGCTAACAGTGGTACCAGTCAAGTCATCCCCTCCTAGGACCCCTCTTGGAGTCAAATTTCCTGCTGAGGGACCCAAGCTGGTTGTCGGGCACCATAGCTGGCTCCTCCCAGGCAAACACCTACTCCACACCTCAACCAAAAGCATTTCCACAGGACCCCTTGGGTATAAATGATCCCTTTTATTGTAAATAATGCGCGACACTGGCCTGGCTTTGCACTGCAAGCCCTCGGTCGAGATATAGTCAAATAACTATGGCTGCAGGTTCTTCTGCACGATCCACAATTCAGACACAGACACAGAGTGAGGGGGACGGGAGGGGCATGGGAGGGGCAGGAGGGTGGCAGGGTGTGGACCGTCCCCAGCCTTGACCTCTCCGTGAAGGTTTGGCCAAGGCCGGCATAGCCCATGGAATGATGAGCAAATGGCAGCATGGCCCTTCCCACAGCAAGCCTGGGGCTGCTAGGGGGCTGCCTTTCAGAATCTTTGGGCCCAGGCTGTCCTAGGCCCACAGCTTGTCATCTGGGTTAATTAATATAAAGACAATAAATTAAAATTAAGCAACAGCTCGGTCCTGAGGATGCTGAGCCAGCATGTCCACAGTTTTTGGCACAAAAAAGTCAGGGTCTTTTGTTTTTTTGGAGTGCAGCGTTTGTTGGCTTGTTTGTAAATTCACTTTTAAAACCCATTCCCTGTGAGGTAAGACCCCGGGGCGTGGGGCTCTGTGAGAGCCTGAAGCTGGGACACACAGAGTCGTCTTGCGGCAAGGGCACTGTGCTCTGTTTCCTCTTGGGGCACAGGGACTGGGCACAGGGATGTGGGCCCAAGAAGAGTGCTGCAGCCGTCAGGACAGGGTCGTGGAGAGGCCGAGCTGCCATCTGGCAGCTTTGGTCAAGATGAGGGGCCAGTCCCCACCCTGGGCAAGGGCCGAGGTGGCGACAGGAGCACATTGCTCACTGTCTTCACAGGGCTGGGCTGGAGGTGCCTGACAGGCCCCTGACGGACAAGGATGGAAACAGAGGGGCCTCGGCCCAACTGGCACCGTGCAGCACACATTCCCGCAAAACCAGCTGCTTTCATTTTCTCTTCTCTCTCTCGAGGCGTCCATCACCTGTAACAATCTAGAATTGATATATATAAAAACCATCAAATATGATCTGAGATATAAATTAACAAGTACAAGGCCTCACATTACATGATGTGAAAAGGCTAAAAACAGCGATAGAAACTACATTCATAAAAGTGCATCGTCAACATACAACGAAGGCTTTGGCTTGTTCTGGTGCCCGTGGGGAAGTGGGCATGGCTGGCAATGAGCTGCCTGGCACTAATCCCCAGCTCCCTGGAGAGACCCATCCCTGGGCACTGGCTTTGTTGTTGTTGTTGTTGTTGTTCCTTTAATGACAACTCCCAAGGAACTGGGTTTTGGGAGGGAGGAGCTCTAGCAATAGGCACATTTTGGAGGGGAGGGGCCGGAAGAAAGGACCAGCGCCCAGGCTGAGGTAAATAAGGCCAACTCTAAGCTGCTTGGAGATACTGGCTCCCTGACCCCTGCTACCATTCCTCCTCCAAGAAGGGAAAGGGGCTGAGACCTCATGGGGGAGGGCAAGGCTGGCCAAGGAGGAACAGAGATGGTAGTCTGGGACACGGTGACATCATATGGGCTCTCCCTTCTACCAGGGAGGGCTCTGGCCTAGCAGGGTCACAACTCACAGACAACCCGATACAACTTCCCTGGCTATCCAGAAGAGCCTGCCCAGGGCTCAGGGCGGCTAGTGGGGTCAGGTGCCCTCACCATGCTGTCCATCTTCCTTTCTGCTCCAGTGGGGAGACAGGTGCCAGGTCAGGAACACAAAGGCCATTACCTTCAGCTCTTTCCAATCCAGCCCAAAGGCCCAAGCCCACAACAGGGATACTCAGAGCCCAAGGGCACACAAAGTCTCCAGTTTAGAAACTGGGTACAGCATAAGAGTGACTCCAACTTGTAAAAACAGAGACAATTGCATTGACAAGACTGGGTCTCCCCACCTCGAGTGGGGGAGTTCCACATCTCAGGCCCCTGCTGGGGGTGGGGGAGGGGTGCAGGGTCATGGGAGCAGGCAGGATGGGCTCCTCCTTCCCTGAATAAGGCAGCAAAACATTTGCTTCATTCATCTTTGGTAAAGGACAGGGACTGGCAAAGCTGGCCTGGGGGCTCTGGGGAGAGCACAGCCCAGGCCTCTGCCTTCCATTGGCTGTGGGATGCTGGGCTTGACCTCAGGCTTGGGTGGGCTCATCCAGCCCAGAGACGCCCTGGTGGTCTCCAGACATGGGGAGGAGAAACAAAATAACACTCTGCATGAAAGTTAACACTATTCAGACCCTTGTGTCTGTCCTGTGCCCCAAGACCCTTGGGGCTCTGGTGCCGACTGCAGTGTCAGGACACAGCCCTGAAGGTAAGGCCCTCAGTGCTTTGCACACTGTTCCTAGCCCCTTCCCCTCCACACTGAGCTTAGGATGCTGGAGCTCTCGGGTCTGGCAGGCTGGGGGCTCCCAGTCCTTGAGGCCGCAGCCACCCCACCCTGGCTCTGAGCCCCAGCAGTGGAAGGGGCATAGACAAACGCTGGTTGGACTGGAGCTCCATGGTCCACAGCCTTGCCTGGGAGAAGCAGCAGCTTTGCTGAGCCCCACAGCAGCCCCATGCCTGTGCAGCAGGGGCGGCGGGCAGCAGCGTGCCTTAAGAGCTCAGTACACGAGCTGTGCAAAGTGGTGTGTGAGCAGCTCCTCGGCCGAAGGTCTCTGGCGAGCCTCCACAAAAATACGCCTCAGGAAGTCCCGGCCGTGCTCAGAGATGTGGGAGGGCAGCTGAGGATTTGTGGGCTGGGTGGCAATCTTGAAAATGGCGGCCATGGCTTCATACTCTGCCCAAGGTGGTTTCTCTGTCAGCATCTCTACCACAGTGCAGCCCAAGCTCCTGGAGAGAGAATCCCATGTCACCCCTTGGCCAGCCCCAGGCTCCCTAACCTACCCACCGCCGTGGAAGGAGGTGCCTTTCTCAGAAAACCCTGAGGCAGGATGGGCCAAGCTGAGGGTTGACATCTCTGTAGAGAGTCCTCAAAGCCAGAAGAGGCCTCAAAGCACTGTTGGCCTCATCTACATGGGCTTCATCAACCAATACCCACGCAGGGGGGTCTTGAGATTGGGGAAGAGATCCCTTAGGCATGGACAGAAAGAGCTCTGAGATAACTGTATTAGTCTCCTACTGCTGCTGTAACAAATTACTATGAGTCCGGTGGCATAAGAACACAAATTTATTCTGGAGACCAGAAGTCTAGTAGAACTAGTCTCCATGGGCTAAGGTGAACATGTCAGCAGGGATGGCTCCTTTCGGAGGCTCTGCCTGGAGAGGCTGCCAGCACTCTTTGGTTCATGTCCCCTTCCAGCTTCTTGCTTCCACTGTCACATCACTTGCTACCCACTCTGGCCTGCTGCCTCTCTTTTGTAAGGACCTTTGCAATTATTCTGAGCCCACCTGGATAATCCAGGATAATCTCTCCATCACAAAAGTCTTAAATTAATCCTATCTGCAAAGGCCCTCTGCCACGTAAGGAGACATTTACAGGTTATGGGGTCAGTACGTGGGCACCTTCAGGGAACCATACTCAGCCTACCACAATGACATTGTGAGGGGAAGAGATGCTCTCACGACCTCCAGGCCCTTTCAGAGGATGGACATAAAGTTAGGGCGAGCAAATGCAAGCCATCTGAATGCTAGGAAAGGAAGAAGCTTGCTAATATTTAGAGACTGACCCAGGCCTTCAGAATGGGTGCTACTTCCTTTAGGGATGTTTTCTGTGGCCTAAGTTCCCAGCAATAACAAACCGGTGCTATCTGGGGTTAAAACGCAACGCATTTGCCCTATGGGCTGCTGCAGGCACCCACTTCCCTGCATATGACCCAGCTGCCAGGAGGGGAGCCTCCTCTTCCTCCCACCACACTGAAACATTTCAAATGAGCTCATTTCTAGGTTGGAGTCACTACAGACCAGACACAGATATGCCATCCCAGCACGTCCCCGGCACTCACCACACGTCTGCCTTTCTTCCGTAGCCCTCACCGCTGATCACCTCAGGGCTCATCCAGTAGGGTGTGCCCGTGACCGAGCGCATGCCTGTGCCCGACATGCAGATGGTCTGCAGGCGCTTGCTGGCCCCAAAGTCCCCCAGCTTCACGTTCCCAGCAGAGTCTCGAAGGATGTTGGCTCCTAAGGCATGAAAGAACAGAGGCTGCAACCCTCTGGGCATTTTCTACCATCCACCCTTTCCCCCCACCTTCCCAGGTCACAGGGCTGCTGAAGAGGATGGACTCTACCATGAATTGGACATGAATAGAAACACGCTATTGGCTCAGCCCTACAGCATGAAATGATCATCACCAGGGCCAACAACTGCACAACACCCAACAAGTATTTTCCCAAAGTGCTCAACCAATCTGCACCAATCCCCCAAAGAAGCAATTAAGGTCCCACTTTTCAGAAAATCCAGAATTCTTAAGTGGTCATGTCTTGGGGACCCCACAGCTTGTGCCTGCTCACCCTTGATGTCTCGGTGAACGATCATGTTGCTATGCAGGTAGGACATGCCCTCCAGGATCTGCCGGGTATACTTGCGAGTCACACTCTCTGTCAGAGCTCCGTAGGCCTTCAATTGGTCTTTCACTGAGCCCTACAGCCACAGGAGTCAGAGGGAGTCAGCTCAGGAAGGGGTAGGAAGGGGCAAGGCTATTTCCAGCCCCCAGCATTGTAGCAGGAGCGATTTAGCCACCCACCATGAGCAACGCACCAGGCTTTGCTTGGAGAACAATATGAGGCAGCCCTTCCGTCAAGCAACGTGTGACCCGCATCCAGAAGGGAAGGCCCTCTGCACCAGCTACAGGCAGTACTTACTGGACGGTGCAATCACCCTGTAAGCTTCGGGTCAGGGTGACCTGGGACACTTCACATCTCACACCGTCATTGTGGCCAGATGGAGGACCCCCCCTGACTTTTGAGTATCACCTCACCTTCTTCCCTGAGCCTCCGGTATCTCAAGTGATCAGAAGCATGTCCAAGGGGCCCCTCCCCCGGAGCCCACGGCCCAAGTCTGGCCCTCCTTTGTGTGTGTCCCACATGCACCAAGGAGCACATACCCCTGGCATGTACTCCATGAAGATGGTCAGAGTCTTCTCGGCGCGGTCCCGCAGGCAGCCATAGTACTGAACTATGCGCTCGTGCTGCAGGTTCTTCAGCAGCTGGATCTCACACTCCAGGGCACTCACCTCCTGTGGGAGGGGCTCAGTGGTCACCTTGGCTTCCAGGGTCCTGGCTCTGCCCATGTGGGATCAGCTCAACTTCCCTAGTAAGTGACTTTAGAGGGGTCTGTCTGCCTCGGGAACTTCAGCTGGAGCAAGGGAGTCTCTCCCAACTGTTTGGCCCTTGGATACAACGCTGGGTAGCCCATGGGACGGTAGCATTCCCATGCTGGAAGAGGGCAGGCAGTGGGGTGGGAGAATGGGCTGTGGTGCTTAGTTACGGTAAATGCTCTATTTGTCCACTCAGACTGGAGTACAGGCCACAATCACAGTTGAACTCCAAAGATAAGCTCCTTCCTGGACTGAGGGCTGAGAGAGACTGTGCATCTGGTGAGGGTGGCCAGGACTGGCCACTGCCTCTCGGTTTGGGTGGTTTGGTACTTTGGTATCAAATTAGTTCCTCATACCTAATCCCTCCCCTGTAGGGTTTGATGCTCTTTGGACCACAGTCCCTTTGCCCCATAGCCATGGCCAGAGTGGAGAGCAAGGGAACTTGGGAAGAAGAATAATGGGGGAAAGATCCTGCAGCATCTCGAGCAATTAGCTTATGCAACAAGACAGGCATTTTTATTGGGGAGGGGGTGGGGGACTGTAAGCCAGACCATGCGGAAGGCAGTACCTTGCTTGTCTCAGGGCTGTCTGGGTCAAATTGGACCTGTTTGGAAGCAAGTTCACGTCCTGTGTCCACGTCATAGCACAAATAGACCCTGCCGAAGGCACCCTGGCCCAGGAGCTTCCCACGGCGCCAATTGATGGGGGCACTAGGAGCTACAGGAGAATGGAAGGAAAGAGCATTAGCTTGGGCACATTGTTTACTGAGATGTTGCCTTGGTTTCCAGAGGCTTTGTGATGGCACCTCTGGCTCAAGACCCCCTCTAGTTCTCAGCCCAGCATCCCCACCCACCTGGAGCAGGCCCAGTGCCCCAATCAGTTGGACCATTAGGCCCAAGTCCTGAGAAGCAGATGATTAGCTAACGTCATGGTTAAATGCTCCTCTGCATTGATCAAATATCTTCATTTCCTAAGTCCCTAAATATTTTTTTAAGTTTATTTATTTTATTTAGGGGGGCAGAGAGAGAGGGAAAGAGAGAATCAATCCCAAGCAGGCTCCGCACCATCAGCACAGAGCCTGATACAGGGCTCGAACTCATGAACTGTGAGATAATGACCTGAGCTGAAACCAAGAGTCAGACGCTTAACTGACTGAGCTACCCAGGCGTCCCCCTAAATATCTTAATACGGCAAGGACCGAGAACACTGCTCTTCTGGTTAAACATGGTCAGACTAGAGACCAGAGAGGGGAAGTGGCTTGTTGCACAGCAGTGGACTGAGGGATCTGCTGCCGACCCACAGGCTCTTTCAGTGTGGTGAGGATGGGCCAGAGCAGCTTGCTGCTTGAGCTGAACGAGCCCGGTGGACCACCGGTCTCCTGCCCTGCCGCTTGTCCGAGCACCCCCTGGGCAGTCTCCTCCTAGCCAGGGCCCACTCCTCACACTTGGTAGGCACGTTCCTCTCCTGCACAGAGAGGGCATTCTCGCTGTCCGCGCTCCGCAGGCGCCCTCTGGGGTCCAGGTACTGCACTGCCAAACCCATGTTCTCGCCATTTGTGCTCAGGGAACGGCTGGATGGCACCAGTGTAAAGAGGTTGCCTTGATGACGCCGTATTCGGGGAAATGTTCTTCTGCCTGAAGGAGTGCAGGGGCCAGAGAAGAGCAAGTCAGATCCCTGCCCACCAGGCTAATTGTGTGTCACATCATTCACCCTCACCATTTGCCCTTTCACCTAACTCAAGCCAGAATGGTTCATGTCACAAGCACCCTGAGAATCAGGACAAAAGCAGGAATTAGAAGGCAGCCACAGATGGCTCAGGAAGCCCTGGCCAAAGGGAAGGCACGGGGCTGGCCCTCGGGTGCCACATCACTCACAAGGCCAATCCACTGCTGAAGTCTGTCTTCCCTGGCATGGTAATCCCAAATCAAACCTTTGTGGAAGCTCCATTCTGTCTGCTGCCATGGGGCAGAAGAGGGCGCTGGAGAGCTGGTGTCATGGAGCACGCTCAGACAAAGGACAGTGTTCCCAGTGCCAGCATCTTGGTTTCCAAATGCCGTCCTTTCCCCCATCTCCCCTCAGTCTCTAGTGCCTCAAGTCTGGGCACACTTTCTCAGGAATAAAGGAAAGAAACATGGGGTCTGGGGTGCCTAGGCCCAGCCCCTGGCAGTGCTTTTGTGTGGCAAAGCTCTACCTGAGTCCGTTCTGAGAGAGCCAGCAGGGGGCAGGGTGGAGGTGCACTCACCCTCATTGTAGTCCTTGTGGTGCACAGATACGTGGTAGCGCCGGGGGTAGGTTCCACCTTTGACCCCTTTGTCATACAGCTGAGTTTCCCGCTCTGAATAAGATAGAGGAATCGCTGGTTTCTGGGTAGATCAATGTGAGTAAGCCATTTAAGCCCCTATGTCACCTGAGACCTCAGGACAGCAGGCCCGAGGAGAACTAAAGTACAGTCCTGGCTTCCCAACTCAGCTAGCAAGAGTAGAATGCCTGCAGCCCCACCCGGAAGCCCTGTAGTACTCATCCAGACTCTGGGGAACTCACCAGAGAACTCCTGTCTGTTGTCGGGGAAGCTCTGGGCTCGGGACATCCTCGATTTCCGGAAGGATGGGCTGGAAAAAACAAAACGAAATCACGACGTGGACATCGGCTCAGTGTACTTCAAAAGGCTGCCCACTAGGGCAGAAGGCAGGATATCCAGATGGACTCCCTTTTCTAACTCCCTCCCGCATCATTACATGGGATAGAAAACCCAGAAAACAAGATATCCAAACTGCTTAGCTGTTTGGTGTGGAGTCTTGTTCTCACAGTTTGGGAAGGAAGCAGAGTTTGAGAGAAACGGCCCTCTTCCGAGTTCAGCCTTCTACTACTTTCTCTTCACTAGTCTGAGGCCCAAATCTGACAGAACCTTGAATAATAAACCCCTCCAGGCCTCCCAAATTCCACCTTGGCAGCACAACACTTTCCCTTCTTGCCCATTCCTCCCACCTTGGTAACAGGGGAAGAGTTGAAAAAACTCCCTTGTCCAGGGCAATAATAAAAATAGCAACAATACCAAGCATCTTCCTTTCAGACTAATCACCACCATCCCATTTTAGAGATGGAGAAACTGAGGAATAGAGAGGTTAAGGGACTTGTCCCAAGCTATTGGACTTCTACTTGGTGGAGCTGGGCTCTATATGGCTCCAGATCCCATAAAGAGGAGGAGAGGAAAGCCCTATGCTTTAGGCTGGGCCTCAAGGGAGTAAGTCCAGGTCACTGGGTTTCACTCCCAAGCAAAAGAAAACAAAGTATTGAAGGGGCAGAGGAAAAACCCAAGAACCAAGTGGGTACATTTAGCTATCTTTCCTAGCATTCACCTGAAGGGTCTTCTCCCTTACGTGTAAGTGCCTTTTGAGAGAGCCACAGGTCAGAAACGGTCAAGGCAATGACACAGGGGCCGCCCCCTACTTCACAACTACTAGATTTTCTGTAGTCTTGTCCCACTGCCCACCCCACTCCCCACCCCTGCTCAGCCACAAAGCTTAGGAGATAACCCAAAGCCAGAGTTGGTCCCTGTCCTGGCAGAGCTTACGGTTTGTGGAAGTAACTCCTGGCACTTTTGCCTGGGCCTTCTTGCTACTCTGGCTGAAGAGCAAGCCCCTGACAAGGCTATGAGCTGGATACTAGCAAGTAACTATGACTGAATTCTATGACACTGCTCATCAGTTTTCAGATCTGTTAGGAAAGACATAATACAGATCTGGCCATAGTCACAAGGTCAGTACCCATATGAACAATTAATCAGTTACACACAGGGAAAAAAAAAAAAAAAAAACAACAACAAAACATCTCAAACCTGCTCCAAAGCCTCTGACCACAGCCCTAAGCCCAGCCAGACATGATCAAATGTGCTATTGGAAATAACAAGGTCAAGGTGAGAGGCTGGCTGGATAAGTGCTAAAGCCAACTCTAAACATACCCCTGCCGATGGGTGAATCAGCTCCACAGAACCATTTGGTATGTAAAAGATAGCACTTGTTCCCTCTCCAAGTGTGTGAACAAAATTCCACACCAAGCAGCATGGTAAGCTAGGCAGTCTGGATATTTTGTTTTCTGGTTTTTATAGCCCAGTGTCTTATTCCGCCAGAAACACTTGGAGGAAAAAAAATAAGGTAAACCCACAGGTAACAATTCAATTTTGTCCCCAAAACATTGAACTTCACTGCTTGTCAGGCCAGATCACAGCAATGAGGCCAAGAGCACAAGAGCAGCGTGTATATTATACAGAACCTCAGAACATGTCAAGCACTCAGAATAACAGAGCAAGCATTTAATACATGTGAATTGCTATCATGAGCTTCTATTACATTCATCAAACTATACAAACATAACATTCTTCACGGTATTTGAAAAATTAAGGAGATGGCTAGGAATCCCAGAAAGAGATTTCTTTCCCAGAAGCATGATGCTTTAACCATGGGTCTGCAGACCAGTGTCTAGATCAGAGACATACTAGCTAACTCTATTTCCTCAGCCCACCAGTCCCAAAAATGCCTACGCACTAACCCCCAGAGCAGCCACAGTCCCGTACCTGTCGGCTGACCTGTCCAAGGATTGGCAGCTTCCTGACAAGGAATTTTCAGCACTGCTCAGAGGATCCAACATCTGCAAGGCAAGTCATACAATAAAACCCAATCCCAGCCAGGTGACTCAGGGCTTTACGGCCCAGCCAAGTCCAGCAAATGGTGCTTTTTGTCAAAATATGAAAGTGCCCTTTCTCTGCCTGTGCAGTGGGAAGAGTAATTAGGAAGGTACCATTCTCCCCCATAGTTTGAAAGGCAAGTTTCCAGGAGTGAGAAAAGTGCCTGGCCAGCATCCCAAGGAGCTCTGCCAGGAGAGCAAAGCAGAGATGCTACTTCTCCTGTTGGCATTTTGTTGGCTCGTGAACATTGGGAGCCTGGCGATGGAGCTGGTACTACCCTGCAGAGGCTTCCAGTGCATCTGGGTGGGACTGTAATGCTTCTGTTTACACTCCATAATTTAAAATTTATAAAGACAAGTATTGTCCTCATTTCACAGACAAATCACTGCAGGTCTAGAAGGTTAGGAGAATTGTTTAAAGTCATGAAACTAGTTATTGTACAGCTGATACAGATGAAAAATTTCCTAGTTCCTGGTTCTCATATACAAGCAATAAGTACCTACTATGTAAGTTAAAGTGTTTCTCTGGCCCTTGGTCGAATGCAGTAATAAAAAGCCTTCAGATTAGTTTTTTCTCCAACTAAACTCCCTTCATTTAGCCTAAGGGGGTATTCACTATCAGTGTATTCATTATCTGAGAGACAAAGTTAAAAATTACATAGAGAAGCAGAAATGAGACTTATGAAAATTCACTAACAACTTTCATAAAATTAGTTTCCAACTCAAATTATCTCTTCCTATTTAATGCTAGGGTCCATCTTGCCCATAATTTCAAAGAGAGACCAGTTAACAGAAGAAGAATGTGCAAGTACAATAACATGGCAGGTATGATGAAGCAGGAATACCAAAGGTTCAAAAGGGGCCTTTGGAAAATTCACTGAATCCTGTGAAGTCTTCTGTAAAAAAGGATAATTTTTTTTAATGTTTACTTATTTTTGAGGGGCGCCTGGGTGGCTCAGTTGGTTGAGTGTCCAGCTTCAGCTCAGGTCATGATCTCACGGTTCGTGGGTTCGAGTCCCGCATTGGGCTCTGTGCTGACACCTCAGAGCCTGCAGCCTGCTTCGGATTCTGTGTCTCCTTCACTCTCTGCCCCTGCCTCACTCACTCTGTCTCTCTCTTTCTCAAAAATAAACATTAAAAAAAATGTTTATTTATTTTTGAGAGAGAGAGCAAGGAGGGGAGGGACACAGAGGATCTGAGGTGGGCTCTGTACTGACAGCAAAGAGCTCAATGCAGGGCTCCAACTCACAAACCGTGAGATCATGACCTGAGCCAAAGTTGGACGTTTAACCTACTGAGATGCCCTGGGGCCCCCAAAAAGGACAATCTTTATGACAATGCTGAAGAAATCAAAGAGGAAGTCAAGGAAGTTACATTGTGTTAGCAAAATTTTTGATATAAAAATTAAGCCAAAAAATTTTACCTGAATCATGCTTTTGTTCATTCTAAAAATTAGCAAATAGATGCAACTATCTCCTTAATCTGATTAAAGAAACAACAAAATAAACTTATCTTAGTTTCACTTTTCCAGAAAGGCCCAATTGAATATTCTTTCACTACATACATGTTTTGGTCTCCGTTAAGTGGATTTATCTTGAATGGTCCGTTACCAGGAACAATTCACTTTAGCTAAAGAGGCCGGGGCACCAGGGAAGGACCTATGCATTCCTTCTTTGGCCTCTTTCTAAAAGTCTGTCCTCTCTAGGAGTCTAATACTCCCACACCTTCTAGGGCTAGCCAGGTAAAACAAAGAAGTAAAAGGACCAGAATATAGGGCCACGGGGAGGGATCAAGACCAAAGGCAATAAACTCATTTGCAATCTGAGATTTTACACCCAAGTCACCTCTAACACAGCCAATGTCCAGAAGTGCTCTGGTTAAAGAAAACAGAAAGAATAGTCAGTAAAATACCTAAGAAGGGAATCCTTATCTAAAAGCACTCCATAAACATAATTTTATCTGGAAAGCAAGAGTTAACAGAAGAGAGAAGAAGCAGTGTAAAGGGCTTCTCACAGCCTGTATAGTTTGGATAACGCTTTCAGAGATTAGCTATCATGGGGAAAGAAAAGTTGTAAGAATCAGTTTTAGGAGAAAGAAAAGTCACAAAGATCAGTTTTTTTGTAAAATCCCTCATGTGATGGTGCTGGTCCTTCTACTGGACACTTTACTCTTAAGAAATCCCCCTTTCCCAGACCAACTCCTAAACATTTATAAGTGCAGATCCTTCTCTTACGCAATCAAAGCAAAGCTCTGTGACAAGACTTCAGAACGAAGCCAGAGATCTCGCTCTCGCTGAATTCACCAAGCTAAAATGTCATTTTCATCAAGCGAGCCACTAGTTAAAAAGTTAGCCATTGAAATGGGTAAGCTGTTCTGGAGGACGTACCCTAGAGTGACCCCCACAATGAGTCACAGCCTTGTATAAACCCCTTCCCTTAAATAAGGGGAGAACTTGTAACTTGCTTCTAGTCAACAGACTATGGCAAAGAGGGTGGCATGTTCATTCCTGTGATTATGTTACATTTGATGACTCCATCTTCATGTTACATTTTATGATCCACAAACTGGAGCAAGAGATTCTCCTTCTGGCCCTGAAGAAGCTGCCATATTGTGAGAGAGCCAAATGGCAAGGAACCGAAGGTGATTTCTAAGAGCTCAGAGTGCTCTTAGTCGCTCTTAGCGACCACTGAGAAGCCCCTTTATAGCCTTGGTCTGACACACTCCAAGGCATATCCCGGACCCCATACTCACACACTGCTCACTGGTCTCTGGGATGAACTCCCCCTCGCTGTTGATGCTGGTATAGGACCCCTGCCGGGCAATGCGCTGCTGCCGCTCAGGCACATAGCCAGGGGGAGGTGAGCTTCGTCCGGGGTTCTGGGAGCCTAGAGCACAGAAACAAGATCTTTTACAACAGAGGCCAGGATGTGCCCTTGAGAGGAGCAGACACAGGACCAGGTCGGACCAAATGTCTGTTGCAGAGGCTGGTACAAGGTAGGAGCTCAGCAGAATTCCATTCGTTTCCTTCACTGTATGTGGCCGATAAAATGGGTTAGACTCAAGATCCATTCCATGCTTCAGGTATGCCTTCCTGCACTTTCGAAGTTAATCAGCTAAAAGCTATTACATCTAAGACCCCCTGGGGTCCAGCCAATCAGATGCACTTGTGTGAGATTGAGATGGCTTCCTGCTATTCCTACCGCTCCTGGACACAGTCATGGGAGCTGCGGTTTTCCTGCTGCAGTGTTACCAGAGGCCCCACACCTGGTCTCCAGTTTTTCCGATGTCAAGACACAGACGCAGGCATCCTCTATGTATGTGGGGTGAAGCAGAGCAGAGGGGCACTGTGCTTCTGAATCTGGTAGCTTCCAGATTACAGAAAAGGGAGTAGCTCTGTGGTGTCTGTTTCTCTCTCTCTCTCCACCCTGTAAGCCAAGATGTGCACTGAATCTATTCTTCCTGAAACTAGTTAGAGTGGATTCTACTCTGTGCACCTGAACCCTGAGTAATACGTGCTGGGGTAAAAAGGTATTACACATCTGACCTAGAATGAACAAAAAATGTCTCTTGTAAGGGACTGATGAGAGAAAAAGAAAAACCCACTTATTGATGAAATCCCCAGACAGGGATCTAAACTATCCCCAGACAGGATGAACTGCCCCAGTCTGTTACATGGAGTGTCTAGGTGAAGCCTCCCTGGGATAGAATATCCAAGAATGCAACATCCATTCTCTTCTTCACCAGCTGCCACTGAACTCTCCCCTGGTTTTCCAGGTAGGATGGGACTGGCTCACAAGGCCAGCACTACAGACCCAGGAGGGGCTGGGGGAAAATAGCAAAGGTTTTCTGAGCTTTTATTTCCAGCCAGAGACTTTCACTTTTTCCAATACACATTGCTGCCTGCAGAGAGCCAGCCTTATTATCTGATGGGCAATGGGCCAGGGGCTATTGTGCACAGGCCCACAGCTTGGGGCAGGAAAGGGAAGTCTCCCCAAACCAATGGCTATCAGAGGAAGCAAATGGAAAAACCAGGAGTTGGCAGAACTGCTCCAGAGCATTTTCAGTTTTGTTTTTATCTTCAATTCAGAAATTGGGGGCTACAACAGCAGTCGAGACCAAGACAGGGAACTGAACAGGACAGGACACTGGACTGCAAGACTCACTGATGCGCCCACATTTACCAGCAGAGACAGCAGTGAGCTAGACAGCACAAATCATAGCACTATGCAAGCAAGACCACTCAACTCAGGCCTTGGAAAGCAGGCATGGCAGGGACAGCAGGCTCTCTGGGATGCCCTTCCCTGGCATTCCAGCCCAATCTTGTTCTATTCTCATGAGGCCATTTGTGCCAAGGGGCCCCAGCAGCAACAGCTGAAGCAACAAAGCAGAGTAGTAGGCCTGTGTCCAGAGTGGCCCACTGCTTTGCATGATGGTGCTCTACACATAAGGAGAAAGCCAGGGCTTTAAGCTGCTGGCCGTCTGTGCTCCTCCCGGGCCATGCCAGCTCTCTGCTAGGTCCTTAACCCATAGTGCAGAGTCCGAGCAAAACTCTCACCCAAAGCTGAAAGACTGGCTCTCAGATTCTACCCGTTCTCATAGGAGATTCCTGTCAGGAAGCTGATGCAGTCAGGAAGTTGCCTCTGCAGGGAGTTCTAGGGTTTGGGGTCAGTGTTAATGTGCAGGTCATTCCAAGTACAAAGAGATAGCTGTTTTGGACATCAACTATTTTCTCTAAACTCTGCTGTCTCTTGCTGGGCAGATGAGATTGGGGAGGAATTGAATCTTTTTTTCTTCTTCAGTGGGAAATCTTAACCAGTATTTCTTAGTGTGCTCACACTGGACCAGGCTGTGCAGAACATTTCATCCCATGAGACCCGGAGGACATCCTAATGTGTTTCAACTTTCAAAATTCCCGTTTTATTCTGAAGTTGCCACCACTACTAAACAGTTTCTGGTCTCATCTAGCATCACAGAAGAATTTCTGGCAAGGAGAAGAGCCCTGTGGAAGTGAAGGGAGCTGACTTGTGTGATCCCAGGCCCCGCCCTTCCAACTGCACCAGGACAGGGGGGACCGGAGGTCTGCACTGTGCACAGCTCTCTACCCCACTGCTGCCATGGCTCCCTCCAGTCACCTCATCCTTTCAACACTTCTCTCCTCCTCTGCCTGAACTTTTCCTTCTCTCCTTCCCCTGGCCAAAGCATTCTGCACCCTCTACCTGCACTCCTCGCTTCATCTGCCACAGGAGTCGGCTTCCCCACGGTTCCTTTGGCACCACCCTCAGCACTCTTTTCACCTGACTTTGCGCCTCCCTTCCTGGTGAGCATGCTCAGATCTCTAGCTTACAGTCTACCTCTCCTATAAACCACTAACCCATCTCTGATTTTCTTTCACCACCAAGCTCCTTGAAAGAACTGATTGCCTTTGCTCCCCCACTACCCATTCCTTAGGGGTTGCAATCTGGTTTGCCTAACTGTAGGATTGCAGTAGCAAGACAAGGAATAAGATGGAGCGGGAACAGAGGCAAAGGCACTTAACAAGACACACTAGACGGAACATGAGTCAGAAGGTGGCAGGGCTTGGCTACATGGCTTAAGGGCACCACCCAATGTATATGGGAAAAAATGGTGCTCGAGCTTGGCTTCAAAGGTGGGTAAAATTTCTAAAGGCAAGATAGGAGGAAGGGCATCGTCACATAGGGAAACTCCATCTGCCTTGTCTGAAGATCTCCCCACAGGGATCTTTCTTTTGGGTTAACTCATCAGCTAGTTGTTTTTGTTTGTTTGTTGCTTGTTTTTAGTTTTTAGCATGAACTAGTTTAATAGACTAATTGGCTTGAAAAAATTAAAATTCAAGGTATGTATATTACAATGGAAAGAACAAAAAGTAAACATGATAAATGGTTTCAAATAGTTGAAAAATTGTCAGATGAAAGATGTTATCTGTACATCTGTGTTGCTCAAGAGAGCAGTACCAGAGTCACTGGGTAATGTGAGAGAAGGCAGATTTTCAATTCAATATAAGGAAAAACTTCAAACAAATAGTGTGATCTAAAATTGGACTTGCACTTCCCCATCACTGAACACGGCGCGGTGGGGGCTGAATGACGTGCATGTTACTGTCTCTCACTAAATACAGGTTCCTTCATATTGGTGGAGGGAGGAGGCAAACCCCACTTGCTCCTGCTGGTTGGGGGCTGAATGGCTATGGCTTCTTGACCCCATTTCTACTCCAAGCACTTCTTCTACTGCCCAGTGCTTAAACCCTGACTCTTTCCTCTTCCTGTTTCCTTCCACTTCCAAACAGCCTTACGCTGCACCAACACACCAAGCACTCAGACATTTGTGGACCAAACGACAAGTTGCCCTTGGTCTGCCCTTTCCAACCTGGCTGGTACCATGTAAGGCCTCCCTCTACCCCCTCCTGTTTCTCTGGTCACTCCTTTGCTGTGTCCTTTGCAGGTTCATCTTCCCCTAATTGGCCATGAAGTGTCTGGATTCCTAAGGCTCAGTCCTAGGCTTCTTCTTACTCTGCAGTCTCTCCTTAGGGCCCCTCACCTGGGCACATGGCTTCAGCTGGACAATTTCTAATTTTTTTTTTCTAGTCCTGCTTTTCTCCTCTAGAGACCTGTATATCTAACTGTTCATTTGCTATCTCCTCTTAGCTCTCTCAAAGGCACCTCTAATTCAACCTCTAAAACATCAGGTCTGCCTCTTCTCAGCATGCGAAACCAGGCTCTCGTCGACCGTTTCTGTTTTGGTGAAAGGCAGTGCCATTCATCCAGATCCATAAGCCAGTAACTCATCTCCTGCTCATTCAACCCCTGCAAAATCAATATAGTATCACGGTAGTTCTGAAATCTTTGGTCTTAGAACCCTTTTACACTTTAAAAACCAAGGACATCAAATAGCTTTTATTAAGAGGGTTTTATCAATTGGTATTCACTGTATTAGATATTAAAGCTCAAAAATTTTGCAAACACACAGGGCGCCTGGGTGGCTCAGTAGTTGAGCATCTGGCTCTTGATTTCAGCTCAGGTCATGATCTCACAGTTCGTGAGAGATCAGGCCCCAAGCTGGGCTCTGTGCTGACAATATACAGCTTGTTTGGGATTCTCTCTTTCTCTCCTCTTTCTCTGCTCCTCCCCCACTCGTGCTTTCTCTCTCAAAATAAATAAATAAATAAGTAAATAAATAAATAAACTTTAAAAAACAACTTTTTTTGAAAACACATTAATACACAAGCACACATTCTATTAGCCATCAGAGCAATGACATCAACTCACGCATGTAACCTCTGGAAAACTCCAATGTATATTCATGAGAGAATCAGTAAAAAGGCAAACCGCAGACCCCCTGAAGGGATCTCAGGGACCCCCTGCACTGAGTCCCCACCCTAGACCACACTTTGAGAACCACCACAATGCTGTGTTCTGTTGTTTTTACTTTCTAAATGTCTCAAATACACCTGTGCCTTCTCTCCAATACTGTCACCAGCCTAATCCAAGCTTCTGTCTTCTTCCTCTGGACCAAACTGCTTTAGCCTAACATGGTTTCTCTTCTTTCTTCCCTCCCTCCCTCCTTCCATCCATTCATTCTAATTTACATCCAAGTTAGTTGGCATATAGTACAATGATTTCAGTAGATTCCTTAATGCCTCTTACCCATTTAGCCCATCCCCCCCCACAATCCCTCCAGCAACCCTCTGCTTGTTCTCTATATTTAAGAGTCTCTTATGTTTTGTCTCCCTCCCTGTTTTTATATTATTTTTGCTTCCCTTCCCTTATGTTCATCTGTTTTGTCTCTTAAATTCCTCATACGAGTGAAGTCATATGATATTTGTCTTTCTCTAATTTCACTGAGCATGATACCCTCAAGTTCCATCCACATAGTTGCAAATGGCAAGATTTCATTCTTTTTGATTGTCGAGTAATACTCCATTGCATATATATACCACATCTTCTTTATCCATTCATCTGTCAATGGACATCTGGGCTCTTTCCATACTTTGGCTATTGTCGATAGCACTGCTATAAACATTGGGGTGCATGTGCCCCTTCGAAACAGCACAACATGGTTTCTCTTTGATCTGTTCTTGCTCCCCTGCGATCTGTTCTCCACAATGTAGCTAGAGCAATCTTTTCAAAACACGAATTGGAATATGTCACATTACCCATTTCTATTCACTTTAAAAACAAGAAAGTGGATTTTCACTGCTTTCAACATTAAAGATCAAAATCTTTAATCATAGGACCATGGACCATAAGGCTCTGCCTCCCTCCCTGGCCTTCGATGGTTCCTCCCCATTGTTCTCAGCTCTCCAGCCTCAGGGCTTCTTTCCGTTTCTCAGTCACACCATATTCCCCCAGCCAGCAGGCCTCCACACGTATAGCTCCCCCTGCCTCAGACTTTCTTCCCTGTTTCCCTTTGCAAAATTCCCACATTCATGCTCCGGATCATAGGCTACGGCTTTTCTGGCCCCCCAAGTCAGGGCACATCCCTCTGTTATACATGCTCATAGCACCACACACCTTTCAGCCACAGCCTGTAAGTCATACATTAATCTCATCATGATAAGTAAGTATTTGTCTTCCCAAAGACAAATTGTCTTATGCATCTACAAGAGACATAAGGGGCAGAAGCCAGGTCATTTTGCCTTCCCATGTTTCTGGCACATAGCTGATATTTTGACAATTAAACCTGAAGTGAATAAATGAATGAATAAAAATGTCATTTGATACGGAGATAATGTGACAAACACTGTAACAGAGATGGGCATAAGGGAGCAACATTTTCAGTGGCTTCCCACTGCCTACCAATAAGCCCAAGGGCATTAAAGGCTCCTTAGGAAGTGGCCCGGGCATCCTTTCTCACCTTCCTTTATTCTCCTCCAAATACATCAGCCAGTCTGAAGCACAAGTGAGATTTCCACAGGCTAACAGTCAAAAGGCCCTCTCCCCTCATCCTTGCCTATAGAAGTCCCCCATGATCTCTGAGCCACACTCCACACCATCTGGGGTTCTTGGAACCCAACACCTTCTTTTTCAATTATGTCTGGCAGGTACCCCTTCCTGTGCCTTGAATATCTCTATGCTAAACAAATCTTCATGTGTCAGCTCTGGTGTTTCCTCTTCTGTGGAAGACCTTCTCCAAAGCCTGGGCAGAGTCAGTTATTGCTTGCTCTGTGCTCCCACCCCACCCTGCCCTCCACTGCAGCCTCATTGTACATGTGTCCACTGTAGCCCTCATCTCAGCCCAACGGCTGGTATATCATGCTTGCTGAACGAAGGAACCCAGGATCCATACATGCTGGGAGGCTGTACTGCCCCATCTCTAGATACAAAGGAACTACTTCATAAAAATCCTATTCCTCAGCATTCTCAGATAAGGATATTCTATACATGGCTCTTCACAACAATGCCTAGCATTTAGGCCCTGCCTCTACACACAAATCATGGGCTCTTGCTTAGGACCAGGAGGCCCAATGGTCCAATCACTGCCCCATGTCGATCCTCACTGCTTACTGTACAAATGAACAATACTGCCCTCCTCCAGACCCTCAGTCTCTCTGAGGGTTCTGGAACAGAAGCCATTCTGGCAGAGTCAGGGCACCTGGATACCAGGACTAGAGATGTTCTGGACAGTGTCTCCTTGCTGGGGTTCTGGCTCTTTCTCCTCAACCAGCTTATTAAAAACATAGCCACCAGTTATTTACAATGTTAGAGAAATATGGAACTCATATGTGGACCTTCAGCTGGGCAACACTTACTACCAGTGTTTGCTCAGGTTCCTGAAATTACTCAGTAAGGCAAAGTCAGTGCCTTAGTAACACATTCTTCCTGCTTATCACTCACAGACAGGCTCAGCAGCAGGAATGATGTTCAGAACTCCCCAAGCTCAGCTCAAGATCTTCAGAGAGCAGTTTAATTTGATGGAATTCTACCTTATAAAGAGAACTTGCCTTCCTAGCAGCAGCAGTAACCTCACCACAAATGTTTGAAGGCCTGGTTTCCCTCTTGATACAGATGCCACAATTCAGGATGTGGCCTTCTCCTCAGACTTGGGAAATGGGATCCAGTACAATATTGGATTATCTGGCATAAGGCACAGACCTGACTTAGATTTCCTTCCTGGGGAGGCCTGGGAGCAGCTACATAGCTTTCTTCCTAGTTAGCCAATCATATATACTCTGTCAACAGTCTGCTGTCCTTTCCAGACAACTTAGTTTGATTTTCTAAGAGTTTCATTGGTCAACATCTTCCTCAGAGCATAAGGACTCTTCAGGAATCATAAGCAAGAGGTCTAAGGTCAAAACTCAAACTTGGACCTGACTCCTAACCTCACAAGTCCCCAGTTCTTTGGCAAAATGATGGTCAAAAATGAGAGTGGACTGGGAGCCTGGGTGGCTCAGTCAGTTAAGCATCTGACTTCAGCTCAGGTCATGATCTCATGGTTCGTGGGTTTCAGCCCCGCGTAGCACTCTCTGTTGGCAGCTCACAGCCAACAATCTTTGGATTCTGTGTTTCCCTCTCTCTCTGCCCCTCCCCCATTCATGCTCTGTCTCTCAAAAGTAATATAAATAAACGTTACAAAAAATGAGAGTAGACTGTCGTTGGAGGTCTTCAAGCAGATGTTTGAGGAGATCACTTTTTCAGACATATTCAAAAGGAACTTGGTCATGCCATCATGTTGTTACACTATAAGCTCCTTGAGGGTTGGGACACTATTCCAGTCATTTCTCTACCCATTCCCCCCAAATAAAGGCACAGAGGATTATTTTGCACAGGGTAGTAATCTACAAATGATGGTTTTTTAATTAATAAATATTTGATTTTTAAAAAGCATGGGCAGATAAATTAGATGACAGGGAAAAAAGGGGTGAAATACTCACTGACAGAGAGGTGCCTGCTTCTGGGCTCGGGGGGCTGGTAGATGGTATTTATATCTCCTGCAGACTGGGAAGCTTTGATCCGCACCTGCCTGGACACCCCAGAATGGGGAGAGGGACTGGTCTGCAAGATAAGAGGAAAAAAGCTGAGCTATCTTTAGGCAGGCAGGCCAAGAAAGGCCTCCTCCCCTTCCCTAAGAGTCATGTTCTTAGCTGCCTTCATGCTTTCAATACACGAGCTACCCAGTCTTCCCCCAAATCTCATTCCTCAATATGTCTTGGCAAATCACTATTTCCTCACAGTAGTTTTACAGCTTCAGTGTTATCTGAGCACTGAGACCCACTGCCCCAGTTTAAAGAGTGATGACCTAGGCATGGAGGAATAACAAGTTTTCCTATAATAATATGCCAAACAGAAAAGACAGTTGTAAACACTCCCTCATAAAATTCTCCAGAGAGCTTGGGAAAAATAGCAGGAAATTATTTCGGCAGCGAGATCACCTGCTGAGTGGGGGGTCAGAATAGAGAATGATGGCAACCTCCCTGCACAACAGAAATCTGGGTGATAAACATGTATTTCTCAAAGTAGCTTGATGTGCTGCTTCTGCCCCAATCATAATCACTCCCTCAAAATTAAGGCAAAGTCTCAGTTGATTAACATAACCAGGCTTTCCATGAAAACCATCTCAGGATTGTGTTCATCTGGGAAAGGCTATCAAAGGTACCATTCTGCCAGAGGTCAAGGATCTCAGAACAGAATGGGATCATCAACATTACCACATGCACCCTTGCTCTGGCACTGTCCCAGTCAAGCCACCAGTGAGCCCTAGAAAAAAAATCAAAGCAACAAAGGGGGCCCTTGCACTGAGAAAGCTAAAAACTGAAGCTCAGTGGTGAGCAAGTGGCGTTAGGATGCAGTCACAAACATGCAGAGCACTCCAGAGAGTGGGGATGGGAGGTCAGGACTCTAAAGAACTTGGGTCAAATTTCTAGTTGCTTCTTGAGCTCTTCTACCTCACGTAAGAAAAAAAAGTCTGACCTAAACAAACTATATCCTGTCCTCCAGGAAAAAGGCTTCCCGCTTTCAGGGGTAATTCAGCTGCCAAGCAGCCTCCTCTGGTCTCCCCACACCAGACTTTATCACATGCAGGGCTGTCTTCACAAACTGTCTTGCTCTAACGGGAAGTCAGAACCAAGGGGAAGTGAATGTTCTTGCAGAAGCCTCCGATGTGCAATAGCTCTCTGCTGAGAGTCAGAAAGGAAAAAACAGTCAAAGCCACATACTGGGGAAGCAGGCCAGTGAAGGGCAAGGGAAGGCCACAGCCCTGCAGTCAGAAAGAGAAGAGCCACGTGATGAGCCCCCCCCCACCCCCCCCCGCCAGAGGACACCTACTTACACACAGGGCCTATTCCAGAAATCTTGGTGGCGTGAATTTGAAATGTATCAAAGAACATATACTCTAAACTCTCAATTCTAAATTCTAAAAGCTGAGATGAGAAAGTAGGTTCCACGGCCAGCAAAAGCACAGACCTACAGAAGGAAAGGCTGCAGTTGTGGCAACAGGTTGGAAAACATATGAAGGTTTCAAAGCAGGCTTTTCACACCTTAATGTGCACAAATCCAACTGGAACCTTGTTAAAACAGAGATTCTGACTCGGTAGGTCTGGGATGGAGTAGAGAATCTGCATTTCTTTTTCTTTTTTTTTTAAAGATTTTATTTTTAAGTAATCTCTACACCCAATATGGGGCTTGGGATGAAGAGTCACACACTCCACCGACTGAGCCAGCCAGGTGCCCCGAGAATCTGCATTTCTAACAAGCTTCCAGGCATGCTAATGCTGCTGATCCATGGGTCACACTTTGAGCAGGAGGTCTTAGGAGGAGAGTGACACTTCAATTTAAGGTCACGGTTCCCAATCCTAGCCACCCACTTAAAGAGCTGCCTGTGGGGTCACACACACCTCACACCAACTACAACAGGATCTCTGGGGCTGGGGCCAAAGGGTTGGTATTTTTTAAATCTCCCCAAGTGTGTGTAATATTCAGTCAATTTTGAAAACCCTGATTTAAGGGGATAAAAGGCAATGGCATTGTAAACAAAAATGAGGTTCATGCAAGGATTCAGGGAACCTTGAACAAGACAGAGAAGTGGGAAAGAGGGGAAGGAGGAAGGTGGGACTAGGAAGACCAAAAGGGGACAGCAGTGGAGTGAAAGCAGAGCCCATGGGTATAGAGTGGGTGGCCAGCAGAACGTTCTAAAGACAGCAAACAGAAGGTGGCATTTGCCTACCCTGTGCCTCACTGAAGGACTCTGCAGGTAGCAATGTGTCTGGCTGATACAAATGACATGAAAAATTACCAGGGAACCAATTTCATAAAGATTGCAGTGACTGGAAGCTAGAAAATCAGCAGAAAAGAAGGTCACAAAAGTGGATTCACAAATTACCTTGCTAAAAGATCTGGTGGTATGAGACAAAGTGAACATACTTGCTCAACTATGCAGGGGGAAGGGGTGTGTGTGTGTGGTTGCGTCAGTTTGGTTCGCAGGAGCATCAAGTGAGAAACGGCACCTGGATCTCACCAGGCCTCTGCCTCAAGGGCGGCAACAAGAGACTTTGCACCAAATATTCCCCCCAATATTTAAGGGGTTCATCCAAACCAGGAGAAGGTGACTAAATCTGTGTTTTCATTATCCCTACTCCTCAGTGCTTCGTAGATTCTGATTACGTATATGCTTAGGCT
This sequence comes from Lynx rufus, assembly GCF_022079265.1. Classification (NCBI taxonomy): domain Eukaryota; kingdom Metazoa; phylum Chordata; class Mammalia; order Carnivora; family Felidae; genus Lynx; species Lynx rufus. Next base: position 38,944,938 of record NW_025814832.1, read on the forward strand.
GCCTTTCCAGACTAAAGAGTTCCAGGCTTTTTTTTTTTTTTTTTTTTAATTTTTTTTTTTCAACGTTTATTTATTTTTGGGACAGAGAGAGACAGAGCATGAACGGGGGAGGGGCAGAGAGAGAGGGAGACACAGAATCGGAAACAGGCTCCAGGCTCTGAGCCATCAGCCCAGAGCCTGACGCGGGGCTCGAACTCCGGGACCGCGAGATCGTGACCTGGCTGAAGTCGGACGCTTAACCGACTGCGCCACCCAGGCGCCCCAAGAGTTCCAGGCTTTTTAAGCTATTCATATATAAAAGTGAATTTTCAACCCCTTGAAAATTTCATCTTCCCTTAGACCTATTCTAGTTCGGTTGCCCTCTGAGCTGTGGGGAAGAGAGTGACATAACATCTCACAACTTCTCCCCATGGGCAATGTTATATTTTCTGTCTGTTTCTAACAAACTGTGGAGGAACCTGGAGGAGGTTTCCCAAGGACTACAATAATTCTAAGATCCCCATCCTGGATGGCAACTGACAGGTACTGAACTACACAGAACATCTGGATTCTAGACCAGTTCTGTCACCATTTACTGCTTCACCTCAGGCAAGTTACTCTGTCTCAGTCTCCCCAGGTTTAGACTGGCAAGAACAGATACCTGCCCTGGACCCCTCAAAGTTGCAAGAATCAATGAGAGACAAAAGCACTTACACATGTAAGGTCTTTCCATGTTTAAACAGGGACCAGACTGAAGCTATGCCACTCAACAACTTTGATCCTGTCTTCTTGCACTTGCCCCATTATTTTAGTAAGACAAAAAAGAATGGATTACTCTTTACATTGTCCTTGATATTTTGAACTTAAATAGCAGACAAGATAGCATCAAACTCATTGATGGGATATTTGGGAACTGGGCAACATTTGGAAGAGAAGATTAGAAGTTTACTTTTGTCAGGGAGAATCTGAGGTAATAAAATAAAATGCCATACTCAGTTTAAGGTGGCTGGGTATTTAGTTTTTATCATATTCGGATATAAGTGACAAAAGAACATTAAGCTTGAAGTGGCTTAGTTGGTTAAGTGTCCGACTCTTGATATCAGCTCAGGTCATGATCTCATGTTCGTGAGATTGATCCCTGTGTTGGGCTCTGTGCTGGGCGTGGAACCTGCTTAGGATTCTCCCTCTCTCCCTCTCTTCCCCCCGCCCCCCCCGCCCCATGCTTACTTGCTTGCTCTCTTTCTCTCTCAAAAAAATAAAAATTATAAAAAACCTTCTTATAAAAAAAAAAAAAGAATGTTAAGCTTGAGATTACTTTAAGAGAGTAGAAAAGCTGGGTCTAGGAAGTTATAAGATCAAGAGAGGAAAGATAAACTAACAGATGCACACATGTTTAGAGAAGTCTGTAATAGCAATAATCTAAGAGGTGATGGTTCCAGGCACAGGCTTAATGTGGCAAGAACTACTGAAGGAGATGATGAAGTTTCTTAAAAGGGCAGGAGAAAGTAAGGCTAGAGAGAGGCTCTTCAGACTCTGTGATGACCAAAATCCAGGAGTTCTCAGGTAAGAACAATATTGAAGCCTAAGACATGGCCTTGGACAGGTGAGGTGGGAGGGGTATGATATACACCTTGGTGAGGGGTAAAGGCAGAGGAAAGATTAGAAGTTGTCATAGAAGGATCAGCAGAAAAGGAATTCAGAGAGAAGAGACCACATATTTATTTATTTATTTATTTATTTATTTATTTATTTATTTTTTGAGACCACACATTTATTTTTTTTTTTTTTTTAAATTTTTTTTTTTTTTTAACGTTTTTATTTATTTTTGAGACAGAGAGAGACAGAGCATGAACAGGGGAGGGGCAGAGAGAGAGGGAGACACAGAATCTGAAACAGGCTCCAGGCTCTGAGCTGTCAGCACAGAGCCCGACGCGGGGCTTGAACTCACGGACCGTGAGATCATGACCTGAGCCGAAGTCGGACGCTTAACCGACCAAGCCACCCAGGCGCCCCGAGACCACACATTTAGAAACAGGAATAAGAAGGGAAGTAAAGGTATAAGTGATAACAATAGGTGGATGAGGCAATCACTTGCTAAAAAGAAAATAAACTCAGTAGAGAAACGAAGTGGCTGAGAGTTGCCAGCAAGAGATGAGGCAGGCAGGGTGCTATGGTATCCTGGAGCAGCATACCAAAGTATGATCTGTAGGCTGGCACCAGGCCACAAGCCGTGGTATAACAGTCCTCAACGAGGTAAATACAGAAATGGAGAATAACTCTGTACAGACTTTTACAGCAATTTGGCAGACTGACTTTCTGTCTATTGAATCTAATAATAAAAACTGTGGTCTTGTATTTTGTATGTCACTGGTTTCCTTTTCCATTTCATTTTTCAGTTTTTGTGTTTTAAAAGGAACTGACGCATGACAGACTAGAAATCAGAACAAAACTGACATTGCATCATAGATGCTTAGAGAAGCACTGTTCTGGAGGTGGGATTCCTGAGCACATAGCAAATCTGGATCATGATACTTGTGTTTATTAAGAAGTCTGAGGTCTAGCTGAGGAAGTTCCCAAAGAAAGGTTTTATCACCACCATTACCACTGCTAGTCTTAAATGTAAATCTTTATAAATGCAAAAAAAAAAAAAAAAAAAAAAGCTTAAATGACTTGACAGTAACAAAAATGGTTATTATAGTATATCCACTCAAGGGAATTATGAACCCTTATAAATTATAATTATGAAGATTGCATATTAACATAGAAAAATGTGCGTGACAATATTAAGTGAAAAAATAATTGAGAAAATTATATGACTACCATGACAACATTTGAAGTATGTACACATATGCTCAAAAACTACAGGGGCACATGTAAATATCAATCAATGTGTCATACTGATAGGATTACATAGGATAGTTCTCTCTTTTTTAAACTTTATAAAAAAGTTGTACTGACTTTATAGTAATTTTTTAAAATATAGGTCCTTAGAAGGGGAGGCATCAGTGCTTGCTCTGGCAGCACAAATACTAAAATTGGAATAATACAAAAATTAGCATGTATAAGGATGACATGCAAATTCATGAAGTGTTCCATAAAAAGAAGGAAGGAAGGAAGGAAGGAAGGAAGGAAGGAAGGAAGGAAGGAAGGAAAGAAAGAAAGAAAGAAAGAAAGAAAGAAAGAAAGAGAAAGAAAGAAAGAAGAAAGAAAGAGAGGCATCAGTGTGGCATTTATTTTATTCAACATCTAATGCAATGCAATGCCTGGGTATCAGAGCTCAGATGGTCGTCTTTCAGGCAGCTCACAGTGTTGTGTCAGTCTCTGCAGCCATGTACACCCCTTAATGGATGGGAAAGTAGATGTAAGGATCGAGTTGTCTATACCTTCTCATCATGGGAATGGAGGGATCATGATCAAGTGTGCTAGCTCCCAGTCAAGCAATCACATTATTAAACCAAACCCCGATTCTAGCTTCTTCCATATAGAAGATTTGCTGCATATGATTTCTGCTTGACTTCTGCTAATAATCAAGAAGCATTCACTGTGTTTTCTTAAGAGGATGGGTGGGGAAGGGTTCCAAAACAGTAAGTCACAGCTCCTGTTCTCAAGGACCTTAATAATCTTTTGGGATAACATGTACAAATATGCAACAACTAGAGGGGAATTAGTAAGCAACTTAGAAACAAGTATACAAATTATATCCAATGACTAAAAGAACAGAAAGTAATCAAGATGGCTCAGGCAAAAACACTGACCAAACTGTAGCAGGTAAATCAAGCCAGATACTAAAAATAGCCACGGTCTGGGAAAGAGCAAAAAGTAAGAACTGTAGAAAGGGGAGAGTATGCTGAAGAATGTGGGAAGATGAGACTGGGGAGTTGAAAGCAAGGGTAGATAGTGATAAGCCCTGGGTGCTAGGCTAAATTTAGATCCTATGATAGGATCCTATGAAAGAAATAAAGCCTATAAAGAGGAGGTGAGTAACTTGAACAGAAAAATAAAATAATAAAGGATATATTTCATTTCAGAATACTTTCCAACACAAAGCCAGAAAAAAGACAGAGAAGACCATCCTCAATCACAAGGACACTTCGGTAATATTAGAAAATGTCTTCTTGGGGCACCTGGGTGGCTCATTTGGCTAAGCGTCCAACTCTCGATTTTGACTCAGGTCATGATCTCAGTTGTGAGACTGAGCCCCATGTTGGGCTCTTTGCTGAGCAAGGAACTGGCTTGGGATTCTCTCTTTCCCTCTCTCTCTGCCCTTCCCCCTCCTAAGGCCTCCTAACTGCATTCTCTTGTGCTCCCCCCTAATCAGTAGGACAGCCCAATATCAATACATCTTTTTAAAAATAAATGGTCAGCATGAGCACCATTCCACCTAAACTCCGTCCTGGTATGGTGTGTTTATGAAGGTATGTCACAGCTGGCTGTCTTCGAGCAAAGGGAAGGGAAAGAGTGCCAAGAAACCTTTAGGAACATGCATCTCAAGAAAACTGGCACAGGAATCAGTGATTAGAAGACACACAGATTGCAATCATTCTTGTGAAATGTAGGCCCCCAGGGACCTTTTACAGAAGTTAACAAGGGATAATCCTTCACTTCTGACGGCCTCTGCAGATCGCCTGCCATTTGGTAAGGTAGTGGCTGGTAAGTTACAAGAGGCCCTCCACTCCATGGCCTTTCTGCCATTGAAAAGAAGGAAAAGCTTGTTTCCTACATGTATCTCAAGAGACAGGCACGGTTGCTGAGGGGTTGTAAGAGTAGGTCTACAGGATAGTCTCAAATCCCTAGCAGCCTTCGCTAAACACCTTCACCCTCATCAAATCTCTCGTTAGGGTCCAAATCAAATGGAAATAACATAAATATAGAGAAAAAGAATTTTCTCTTTAACCATAAATGTTTTCCTTCCTCCCATGCCACAAGCCAAGTAACCTTTAGCTGCAACTTTAACACAGGTGACTTGACTTCACAGTGAAATCACATGCAAACTGCTATCTGGCCACTGGCACAGTGGGCTGTGCTGGGCTCCATGTATGTGCTTGCTTGCTTTAGCAGCAGCTGAGGAATACAAAATTCTGTCAAGGAAACCAGGTGAACTCTTAAAGAACAGCAAGTTTTGCCCTCTGTCCAGCCGCCAGGTCATCAGAGGGGCTACTTACATGGTTTCTGTCTTGGGACAGCAGCAATATCCTAAGGCTTTTCATGCTTGAGCTTCTGTCTAATATGTCAATTGCTTTATCAAGATCATCTTGGTTCTTCAGCAGGATGGAAAGCTGGGACACAGACACAGAAAAAGGGAATCATATAAAATATGTCTTTAGTTTAGAAACAGGCTAAATTAAAAAAAATACCTGAATGAAAACAATCTAATTGGATAGTATGGGGTCGTAAAATTAATTCAAACCATCTAGGTATTTTTTCTTTTCCTTAGTGTACAATTCAATAATTTTTAGTGAAGTTACAAAGTTATGCAACCATCATCATAATTCAATTTTAAAACATTTCCATTGTTTCAAAAAGATCTTGTGCCCATTTACAGTCACTCCCTCTTCCCACCTGTAGCCCCAGGCAACTATGAATCTACTCTGTCTCTGTAGATTTACCTCTTTTGGATATTTCACATAAATGGAATCCTATTAATTCATACATGTTCAATTCAGTTCATAGTCTTTTGTATCTACTTCTTTTGCTTAATGTTTCTGAGTTTATCCATGCTGTGCAACACATCAGTAGTTTGTTTCAAGATACTTTCTGAGAAGAGCTTCCTCTCTAAAAATACTCTTTTCTCCAAAGCATCAAATCCTAAACAGTTAAAGCCCCATATTTCTTCCCAAATTAATTAAATATCTCACCTTAGCCTGTGCTGCAATTAACACAACAAGCAGAGAAGGCATAGGAGGAGGAGGGGGATAGGCAGAGGATGAAAACTGTTACTCAAATAAGAACACGAATTTAGGCCACATAACAGAGTTTAATATCTTAACGTTTAAAGATAAAAATCAGTGACTAGAATTCAGAAACAATCTCCTCTGTTTTCATTCCCCTGAAGTATTAAAGAGATCACCCTTGAGGGTATGGATAAGTCTCACTTGCTGTTAAATGCAGAGGACACTATGAGTACTTAGTATTAAAAAATGCAAAAGTACACTTTGCCTAGGACCCAGCAAATGTCAGATCTTACACGTTTGTGGCAAACACAAAATCAAGCAAAAGTCCAATTCATTTCTTCAGTTCCCATTTTATAATAAAAGGAGATGGCAACACTAAATTCTAGGCCAGGAGAAAACAAAGAGCAAGAACAGTATTTAAAATAAAATTTCAAGGGGCACCTGGCTGGCTCAGTCAAAAGAGCATGCAACTCATGATCTTGGGGTTGTGAGTTTGAGCCCCATGTGGGGAGCAGAGATTGCTTAAAATAAATAAATAAATAATAAAATAAAATAGAATTTCAAGACAACTCATGGAATGGGAGAAAATTTTGCAAATCTTATCACATCGTAAAAGAATTCCTTCCTGTAACATTCAAAGTATGAATAAACAAGAACTGTTGTGGGAGGTGGAGAGAGATAAAGAAATAACTGGAGTAGGCTTTAACTTAAACAAACAAACAAACTACAATTGTGCAAAAGTATGATATAGGTCTAGTATCCAGAATATATATAGAACTCTTACAACTCAACAGTAAGAGGACAAAGAATCCAATTCTTCCAATGGACAAAAGATTTGAATAGACATCGCCCAAAGAAGACAGACAAATGGCCAATAAGCACCAAAAAGACACTCCATGTCATTAGTCATTAGGGAAATGCAAATCAAAACCACAATGAGATACCACTTCGTACCTACTAGGATGGCTATAATTTAAAAAACAGATATGCAAAAACCCAAAAAGTAACAAGTCTTGATGAGGACATAGGGAAATTATAACTTTCCTATGCTGCTGGTAGGAATGTAAAATGGTACAGTGGATATGGGAAGGATGGACAGTTTCTCAAAACGATAACATAGAGTTACCGTAAGACAACAGTTCTACTCCTTGGTATATACTCCAGAGAACTGAAAAAAATACGTGCATATGAAAATGTGTACACAGATGTTTATGCAAGCATTACTCATAATGGTCAAAAAAGTGAAAACAATTCCAGTATCCAGATGGATACACAAAATGTGGTTTATCCATACAATGGAATACTATTATCTTGAAAACATTATGCTAAGTGCAAGAAGCCAAACACAAAAGGCCACATATTATGTGATTCCATGTACATGAAATGTTCAGGACAGGCAAATCCAAAGAGACAGAAAGTAGGTTTGTGTTTGCCTGCCAGGTGCTAGGGAGAGGAGGGGATAGGAAGTGACTGTTAATGGATACAGGCCTTTTCTTTGGGGTATCTGGAGTTAGACAGTAGTGTTGGTTATACAACTCTGTACATATATTAAAAACCACTGAATTGTACAGCTTAAAAGGGTAAATGTTATGGTGGGTAAATTGTACCTCAATAAAGCTATTAAAAACATAAGTAAACATAAAATAAAATACCAACCGATTTCTCACATGTGGTTCTCAAATCCTGATGTGGCAAGGTTTAGAGGGCAAAGAAAAGAAAAAGGTTGAGGGATTTTTAAATTAATAAAATGTAAACTAGTCAATTCTCGGTCATTCACATTAGCAGAGCATGGAAAGACATGCATCATCTAAAATAATTACTAACTACTAATTATGTTTGGCTTTAGAATTAACATCTGCATAAATATTTAAATAAAGGAACGACTAACATTCTGGGAAGCCACTTTATTGCCCAAAGAATTTGAAAATGGATTTTGGGACATGTGGAATTCTTAATGGAAAGAGAAATGAGCACTAAATCATTCAGAAAAGTCTTTCCTCACTAAAGAATACCTTCTTTAATGCTGATTAGCTGGCAGACTCCAGCCTTGCTTTCTATGCAGTGACTGAAGCTTGAGCTGCAATTTTTAAAAGTTCATCTGCATTACTTATTAACTATAAAGCTAGTGGTTTATTTTCCAAATCTGCTGTATTTCTAAAATTTGTCACAAAAAAACAAAAGATCAGACAGTCTTATTTTTGTTAGCTATTGGGCAACATATCCAATTGTAGTTGTATATTTTGTATAAAAGGGGATTGGGGGGTTTTAGCCAACAAATCTCAGCCCCTATAGATGTCAGCCCCAAATTATGGAAGAAATTCCTTTTTTCTCCAGCTGAAGGTTTTTTGCTTTTATTTTTTAAAGTATAGTTGACACATAATGTCACGTTAGTTTCAGGTGTACAACACACTGATTTAACAAGTCTATATGTTATACTGTGCTCACCACAAATGTAGCTACCATCTGTTGCCATATAACGCTACTGCAATACCATTATATCCCCTCTGCTGTACCTTTTATCCCCATGACTTCTCATTCCATAACTGGAAGCTTGTATCTCTCACCCCCTTTACACATTTTGCCTACCTCTCCCCTCTGATAACTATCAGTTTGTTCTCTGTATTTACGGGTCTGTTTCTGTTTTTCATTTATTTATTCATTTGTTTTGTGTTTTAGATTCTATCTATAAGTGAAATCATATGGTTTTTGTCTTTCTCTGTCTCACTTATTTCACTTAGCATAACACCCTCTAGGTCCCTCCATGTTGTTGCAAATGGTAAGATCTCATCTTTTTTATGGCTGAGTAATATTTCACTCTCTATATATACCATATCTTCTTCATCCATTCATCTATTGATGGATGGATGGACACTTGGGTTGCTTTATGGAGGAGATTCTTAACTCTTTAACCAATAAAACAAAACTACACAGTAAGGACCCAATTCTCAAAGAGCCAGGATGTTGCCCAGCTTTCTTGTCTTGTCCCCCAATTCAATTCCCTCAAGATGCACACTTTTTACTAGGCACCAACACACTGCCTCTCAGACTGATGCAAAGCATCAGCCCAAGCAGACTGTAGCCTCTAGTACCTTTCTTGGAGCTGGAAAAGCAGCCAAGTAACTGACACTCAAAAGAATCCCTTCCTGGGTGACACTCAAAGTATGAAAAAATAAGAACTGGAAGGAAGGGCAGGGGACAGGAGGAAGAAGAGTTAAAGAAATCACTTGAGTAGGTGCTAACTTTGGAAACAAACTACACTTGGGAGTTAAACTTTGAGAGAAGAGTCCAGTATTTATGACTGTCAATAGAGGAACTACCCACCAGTTTTCCACACCTCTCCAGCCCCTCCTAAACCTCTGCTTCTTGTTAAGGTTGTGCTGGAAAGAAAAAGATAAGCTACAAAACATAACAGAGACAATATACATCCTGGCCCCAGTACCATACCTGTTCCCACCATGGAGTATTAGAGCTACCACCACTGACTGAGCAGGCAGAATGGAAGTAGCTATGGAATCCCCCATGTAGCAAAAACCAGAAATCCCAGAATTAGTGAAATTAAGGAAAGAGACTCCAGAAAAGGAAAACCTGCAGATGATATTAGAGGAACAAACTAAAATATCCTCAGTTAAGGAGAAAGAAAAAGGTAGTCAGCTGTCACCCCATCTTGTCTCCATACCATCCATCTACTTTCTTACCTCATTATTCATGTAATGAAGATCAAGAGGCTGCCCAAACACTGTTGTCACCTTGTGTTCCACATCTTCATATCTAACAGGCCGGCTGAATGCTATAATTCTGAAAAGGAATAGGAAGCATCGTTAATTGTATATTTTAAAAGTCAGATTTGGAAAGCTAGGACTTCTGAATATCTTCCTGTTCTTTTAAACATAGGATTCTCTTTTTCTCCTTCATACAGTTTGACTTTCTATTTTTTCTTTTCTTCTCTTACCTACTTTATTTATTTTTTTTTACCTTTCTCCTGAGCATCACAAACATTGCTCAGTCCCAATAATTGTTCTACCATTTCAGCTCAGATCTTTCTATCAATGACAGTTCAGTATCCAAGCAGGACACCTGGGGTGCTTGGGTGGCTCAGTCAGTTACACATCCGAATTTGGCTCAGGTCATGATCTCACGGTTCGTGAGTTCGAGCCCCGCATTAGGCTCTCTGCTGTCAGTATGGAGCCTGCTTAGGATCCTCTGTCCCTCTCTCTCTGCCCCTCCTCTGCTTATGCTCTCTGTCTCTCTCAAAAATAAATAAATAAACTTAAAAAAAGAAAAAAGCAGGACATCTGGATTTAAACATTAGGTTCTAAACACTCTTGTTAGGAAGAAAACCTGGAGACTGAAGTAGTGGTCCTGAAAACATGGTCTTAACTCCTAAATGACTCAACTCCAGGACCTGAAAGGTCTTATCCAAGGCTGATGCCAGAGGAATCTCAATGCTGATTATCTTCAGAATTGAGATTTCCTACCTAAGAGTCAAAAGAATTCCCCTTGAGTTGGTTACATGCCTAAGTTTTTTTTAACAAGTGACACATATGATCATATAAGTAGTGTTGATATTGACACTTTTCTAGACAAACTCATTAGATCAGTTCAAAAAACAACTTTTTAAAAACCGTTTTATTTATTTTTGAGAGAGAAACAGAGTGCGAGCAGGGCAGGGGCAGAGAGAGAGGGAGTCACAGAATCTGAAGCAGGCTCCAGGCTCCAAGCTGTCAGCACAGAGCCCGATGCAAGGCTCGAACTCACGAACCGTGAGATCATGACCTGAGCCGAAGTCGGACGCTTAACCAACAGAGCCACCCAGGTGCCCCCAAAAAACAATGTCTATAAATACAGAGTAGAGTAAGAACTTGTTCAAAGATGTGTTAAAAGAATCTGTCAATTAAACATCACAGCAAAATTTAAAACTGGGGACAGATTAAACATACAAAATGAATGAAACAGAAGAATGAAATATACAAAAAATTGACAAAATATTGGGTTACAGGTTCAGAAGGGTTCAGTATAACATTCTCTCTACCTTTGTATGCTGCTGGTAGTCAACAATTTTTGATGTACAAAAGCGGCCATATGGGTCCAACCCAATACATTACAACTTAAATACTTAAGATAAAAATAAACAATGAGATAAGTGAAAACAAGAGAATATCAGAAAGTAACTCATATATTCTCTCTCTCCCTCTCTCTCTCTCTACGTGTGTGTGTGTGTGTGTGTGTGTGCGTGTGTGTATATATACACACACACACAGAAGAATGCATAGGATTAAAAAATATTGGAGTGGAGAAGGTCTTCCTAAGCATTATATAAAATACAGAAGACAAGGAGGAAGAAGGCAGATTTAACAACAAAAATTTAAACTTCTGATAGCAAAATGATCAGCCCTCAACAAAGTTAAGAAATATCAAACGTGGAAAAATAATCCATGCAAAATCAGTAAGACAAACAACCCAACAGAAACATAGACAAGGATATTATGACAATTCAAAGAGTTATGAATGACTAATAAACACATGAATTTATGCTTAATGTGATGGGGGAAAATATATATCAAAACCACCTTCATCTCTTAGTAGCCTAGACTGGACGAAATATGACTAGTGCCTGGTAGAGTAGCAGTATTCAGCCATGGAGCCTCTACAGTTCTTGCCCTCCTCATGCTGAGAAGTGTGTGGTTTTTTTACATCTTCTCTGCTCCTCCAGAGTGGGAAGTGGTATAACCAGAGTAAGAAGCAATAAACCACAGGACAGAGGGATCTAAGCTACTGGATTTTAATGGAATCTGACCAGATAATTTCTTTAATGTTCTTCTGTGCCAGGCTGGCACAAATAAGTAGGCAGCATAAAAGCTTCCATCATTCTAGAACTGTACTATTCAATGTGGTAGCCACTAGCCACATGCAGCTGGTTAAATTCAAATTGATTAAAATTAAATTTTATACTGGTTCCTCAGTCTCACTAGCCACAAGGCAATGTGACCAGTGGTTACTATACTGGACAACAAAGGTACATAACATTTACATTATAGCAGAAAGTTCTTTTGGACAACCTTAATAGCATACTTCTATCAACCAGTCTATACTTCACACAAAGCCTAACATCCCAGGAAGATAATTTCTCCATAACTTTTCCTTTATCCATCACCACCTTTCATTTTTGGAAATTATATTGAATATATTAGTTCATATCCCACCTGGGAATCCATTCATACTGTAATCCTTGTATTTTTTTTCCCTCAAACCAACTGTGCCAAGGAATGATACTGTGTAATGCTATCTAGATATGGGTTATCTAGATATGGACATTTTCTGGAGACTTTTGAGAGAATGGCTTTCCATTAATTCCTAATAGCAAATCATACCTCCCTCGTCAGCATCTCAGCAACAGGGGCCAGTCTTCCTGAATAAAATACCAGGAGACCATTCGTATGTCCCTAGCACACCATTAGAAAAGGATCAGGCTCAGATAAATTCTCCTGCATCTTGCCTGGCAACAAGCCATTCAAAACCTCAAAAGCAGCCCCAAAGTCAAGATCAGAAACCAGGACTATCAGCGTTGGTAAGATCGAAGCTGCCGCCATCACCCTGAGTGGTAGGCATTTTTAGCCAATGCTTCAAAGAGGGGACTAACACCTGTGACAACCACTCTCACCAGTGTCCAGACAGGGAAGCTTTCCAAGGGAAGGAGTTTGAATCTACAGTCCTCTTCTGCCCTCCTGGGGCTAAAAGGTAAAAGCGTTAGGAGCCGGATCCCTACCCTTCCAAAGCAAAGGGAAACAGAATGGATACTTAGCATAGGTGAATGGAAAAAGACTATTTCTTCCCTCTTTTCTGTACATTCTAATTCTCTAACGGCCTACAACATTTAGATATATACTATCCATATTCCCTGCAAAAAGTAAAGAAAGCCCACAATCATATTCTCTATAAAATCCTAAGACATAAAACACATGAAACCAGAGCTGTCTGGCATAGTGCAGCTGCAACTTGGCTTCCCCGCACCAACTTAAAAGTCCTCAATTCCACACATAGTACACAAACAGTGAAATGCAATGGCTCCTGAAAACAGCTCCATAAAAAGAGAATGCACAGTTTTCGAAATCTTGATACCAACACTCTGCTGTTCAGGCTTTGAAAGGCCATTCCTACCTGACCACCTTAAATATTTGTGGTTTCGATCTGGCAGCTTCTCTGAAACTAAACACATACACTTTCTCAGTGTAAGTCTGCTCACTGTAACTACATACCACTTTGGGAACAAGAATTCAGGAGAGCGTAACCACATAATTAGGCTCCAACACAATTGAGCTTTTGATTTTGTATCTACTTCTGAAAACTCTCTGCCAGTCTGAGTTTGGCAATCCTTCCAAAACCCAGTCAAGTCAAAGTGTGAAAAGCAGCAACAATCAAGTGACAATTCAACTTCTCTGCTACTGGCAGGACACAGGATGAGCCGCTGGGGACAGAAATCAGAAGACTTTCCTCCCTCCAGGCCTGAAACAGCCCTAGAACACACACCGCAGTAGCAGGGCTCTGGCTCCGCAGACCACAGTGTTTTCACCAGGCAACCTCTGACAACCTTGCAGGCTTGTTAACATATCTTTTTAAGGGAGAACAGCAGCCACATATCTGGACTTGTGCTAACAATGTTTGGAGGCACTAATGTCCTCTGGTGGAACTAATCTAATAGGAAGAGCTTATTCTCATGGGTTTGCTCTTCACATTTCTAAATGCTCAAAGCAAAGGCAAAAGTGGGGTATCAATGAGAGAGACTGGAATAGCAGGAAACATATTGAAAAGCACACTCAGGCACATATGCGCCACATGCGTGCACACACAGGGTCCCAATTATCCCATTACCAGAGTTCTGTATGCTTTTCAAAAGTTATTCCTTAAGCGGCGTCTGGGTGGCTCAGTCTGTTAGCATCCAACTCTTGATTTCAGCTCATGTCATGATCTCATGGTTGTGAGATCAAGCCCCACACTGGGCTCAGCATTGATAGTGTGGAGCCTGCTTGGGATGCTCTGTCTCTCTCTCAAAATAAAGTTTATTTAAAAGTTCTTCCTTAAGGAGCATCTGGCTGGCTCAGTCAGAACATGCGATTCTTGATGTTGGGGTTGTGAGTTCAAGCCCCGTGTTGAGTTTAAAAAAAGTAAGTTTTTCCTTAAATAACTTTAGAAATTAAGTGGAGTCCTATTTTTCTCCACTGAAAACTTCTATCTTGGTTTCCTACAAAAAACTAAATACTAACAATGGAGGAAAGGACAAAAGGGTTTCATAACATTACTTTCACTTCCCTAACAAGGTAAGATACTGATTATAGACTGAAAAACTCCCTCTTTCTATGTCCTCAAATGATCTGAAATCTTTCACAACTGACAGACTTGATGCAGCTTCCCATGACCCTGACACATTATAAAGAAACTTCCAAGTCACTAACCTGGCCCTGATGTGGACAAAGCCAGGGGCCAGGGCCACTCTACTGGGCTGGAAATAGCACCACATCACAGGAGAATCTTGATCCTCTTTTAACTAATTTTTTATTTTTATTTTTTGAGAGAGAGAGAGATAAGAAGAGAGGGGCAGAGGGAAGAGAGAGAGAGAGAGAGAGAAGAGGAGAGGGCAGAGGGAGGACAGAGAGAGGAGAGGGGCAGAGGGAGAGAGAGAGAATCTTAAACAGGCTCCACACTTAGCATGGAGCCTGACATGGGGCTCAATCCCATAACCCTGGGATCATGACCTGAGTGGAAATCAAGAGTTGGACACTCAACCGACTGAGCCACCCAGACGCCTCCTGATCTCCTTCTGATGCTATCAGGTGGCACAGTGTCAGTGTATCTGGAAGTCATAACTGAGTAGGGCTGGAGTCCTGACTTCCTCCCCTAGCAAAATGGTGGACCCCACAGGAGCAGAATAATAGCAGAAGAATAAAAACAGTAAAAGCAGTTGAAATGGCCTCCATTCCTAAGACCAAAAATAAATAATTGGTAAGCCAAGCCAAAAGTAAAAATTGCCCTTTTATGCCAAATCAACCCCATCATCTAGCCAGGGAGCCCACAGGGATCACTCCAGGGAAACAGCTTCCATAAGCTTGATGCTTTCTGAGAACTGCAGCACACGTGAACACAACCACTGATCAGAAGGCAGACTTACCGCCTTTCCCCGTTGTGCTCAAACTTGATTCTGACGTCACTCTGTCAAAGGAATGATAGACAGGTTAGCGGGTTCTCTGGCATGTGTTATCCTGCCATTCCCAGGTAAGCTTCAGGTAGTCCTTTAGCAACCTTAGGCAAACATCCCTGATGGCTCCCGTTTACAGCGTCTCTACCTCATACGCATTCCTTTCCAGTGACTTGTAGCCTTTGAGTTCTAACTTCAGGGGCAACAAAGCTCTTAGGACAAGATCTCTAAGTGGCTGCCCAGCTCAGCTGCTATGCTGACATGTCATTTCTAAGTTCCTACACTCTATTTCTACAACTGGCTCTGGAGTTTCTCCTACCATATCACCTCCTGGCCAGGACACCTTTCCTTCTTGGCTGATATGACTGAAGAGAAAGAGAAATCTTGGGATGGATACTTCCTAGCTATAAGTCCACAAGCAAGTTACTTATGCTCTATGAATCTTAGTTTTCCATGTGTACAGTGAGGCTAAACATAGCTGATTTGAAGAGCTACGAGAACTAAACAACATACACTTCCAGTTTGCTTCCAGTGACAAGCAAAGGAAATGGTATCTAATATTTGTGGCTAATATTTATTAAATGGATTGAACGAGAACAGAATTGAGTGTAAACGTCAGAAATAGGAGGAAGTATGAAAAAAAAAATTAAAAAAAAAAAAAACAAAAAAACAAAAGGGGCGCCTGGGTGGCGCAGTTGGTTAAGCGTCCGACTTCAGCCAGGTCACGATCTCGCGGTCCGGGAGTTCGAGCCCCGCGTCAGGCTCTGGGCTGATGGCTCAGAGCCTGGAGCCTGTTTCTGATTCTGTGTCTCCCTCTCTCTCTGCCCCTCGCCCGTTCATGCTCTGTCTCTCTCTGTCCCAAAAATAAATAAACGTTGAAAAAAAAAAAAATTTAAATAAAAAAAAAAAAGAAATAGGAGGAAGTAGAAGCATTAGAATATTAAGAAACAAATCAAGGAGGAAGAAATACTGTAAAGAGCAAGCGAGTTTAAAATGGCAGGAAAAGGGAAGAGATATTACAGAAGAAAAGAACACGTATAGTGAAAAAATAAAACTAAGCCTGTCAGGATACCAACAAATAACAGAGATGGAGGAAAGGAAGAGTGGACAGTGAGTGAAAAGTATACTGAGAAAGAGAAATTAATACGCTGTGGCTTGGAAGAAAGAAGAAAGTTTCAGAGTATCTTTAGATGAGAAACACAGAGCAGACAGAGAAGTCGACAGAAACAGGACAGAATGCAAAAGGTGGGGTGGGTACATAAAGAACTTCTTTTTCCCAAGAGATGAGAAAGCTAGAATTCTCTTATAAGTCCACTGAACTGGACGAATGGTTCTAATTTACATCCTAAAAATGACTGAGGATAGGGTACCTGGGTGGCTCAGTTGGTTAAGCCTCTGACTCCTGGTTTCGGTTCAGGTCATCATCTTGCAGTTTGAGACTGAGCCCTGCGTCAGACTCTGCACTGACAGTGTGGAGCCTGCTTGGGATTCTCTCTCCCCTGCTCTCTGCCCCTCCCCCACTCATGTCTTTTTCTTGTCCTCAAAAATAAACTTTTTTTTTTTTTTTTTTTTAAGGCTGAGGTGGTTCAGTCGGATGAATATCTGACTTCGGCTCAGGTCACGATCTTGTATCTGTGGGTTCAAGCCCCACCTCTGGTTCTGTGCTGACAGCTCAGACAGAGCCTGGAGCCTGCTTCGGATTCAGTGTTTCCTTTCTCTCTGCCCACCCCCCCCCCCAAAACGCCGCTTGCACTCTGTCTCTCTCTTTCAAAAAATAAAGTAAAACATTAAAAAAATTAAAAGAAAAAAAGGCTGAGGACCTCAAAGACCTTTTGTTTGCATAGATTGTATCCACTGATATTTGCCACATTAGAAATTAAAACAAAATTTATATTTATTTTGTTCATTTTAAAACAATTTAAAAAATATTACATGCTAACATAAACACACTGTTATAAAAAAGAATTATATTTTTAGAGTTTAGTGACAGAATACAAATCTCCTTAATGCATGGCTTAATAGGAGACAGCTGGATTCTCATGTCAACTTCTGCTTTTAATCTGTTGTGATAATACGTATCATGCAGCCGCTGGAAAACTCTACTGTACATTCTTAAGAGAATGAGGGTAAAAAGGGCAAGTAACATTTTAGTATTAATATGAACATAGTTTTGACCTCACGGACCCCCTGAAAAGTTCTTGGGAACTTCCCAGGGATCCCTAGACCACAGCTTGAGAATCACTGAATCAAAATATAATAATGCCATCCTCTATCCCATTATTTTAAAGACAAGGTGGAATTGGGGCTCAAAGAGCTTCATGTCCCTGAAAAGTTCATATAGTAAACAGTGGATGGCAAAGCTCCTGCTCTGCTGACCTGCAATGTGACAACTCTTCAAAACACAGCTCTGATCTTGCCCTCTCACTCTTTAATGTAACATGTAGACCACTTCATCCATTAATAGTATATGACAATAGCTAACATTTACTGAACATTTACTATGTATTAAGCCTTGTTCTAAGCCTGTTACATGTATCAATTAAGCAAATCCTCACAACAAATACTATTATTGTCCCTATTTTACAGGAGAAACTGAGTGACAATAAAGTTAAATAAGTTCCTTCAAGGTCACCATGCTTTAAAGAAAGAGCCAGGATCCAAACCCTGGAAGCCCAGCTCTTAACCATCATGCTTTGCCACAACTTAAGTGTCACACAGGCAAAGGAGGTTTATTTTGGGGCGCCTGGGTGGCTCAGTTGGTTAAGCGTCCGGCTTCGGCTCAGGTCATGATCTCACGGTTCATGAGTTTGAGCCCCGCATCGGGCTCTGTGCCGACAGCCCAGAGCCTGGAGCCTGCTTCGGATTCTGTTTCTCCCTCTCTCTCTGCTCCTCCCCTGCTATCGCTCTGTCTCTCTCTCTTTCTCAAACATAAATAAACATTAAAAAATAAAAATAAAAAAGGAGGTTTATTTTACTCACAGACGCAGAGCTTCAATGGGACCTTACTTCTTGGAACTCATGGAGGAGATGGGAGTAATAATGAAGTCAGAACCAGGACACTGAGGTGCCAATCATGCAGCAAGCTATGGGGCCTGGGGAGCCAGTAGGGGATGCTTTGGCTGAGGTTGTGAGTAGATGGGGATGGAGGAAGTAGAATGGAAAAGCACCGTGCCCCATCTGGTCTGCACTCTAGGTGAGTGTGAGCGTGTGTGTGTGTGTGTGTGTGTGTGTGTGTGTGTGTGTGTGTGTGCGCACGTGCAGGCATGTGCAAGCAGAAAGGTGGGGCAGTGCTGCAGAGAAAGTTACTGTGTGGATTTGAGGTTTACACAGGTGACAGCAGTTGTCTGTCCTCTTTTTCTCCTTCCCTGGAATGCTGAGCAGTTAGCATGGCAAGGGCCCTCCACAGCACAGTGCCCCGACATGCCGCTGCACACGGACGTGCCACCTCCAGCTGCCTACACTCTCTGGTCCCACAGCTGGCGCGGGAGTACCCGAGTGCTCACCGAAGTCTGAAAACCTGTTTGCCCCCGCAGGGGGGCTACCAGAGCCTTTCACCTGCTGCTGCTCACAGTCCAGCACACTGTGGTGTAGCTTGCACTGTTAGTATTTTCTATTAACAGATTCTGTTTCTAGAACAGCTTTAGAGTTTCAGAAAAATTGAGCAAACAGATCCCACATACCTTTCCTCCCACCAAACAGTTTCATTTATTATTAACATCATACATTACTATAGTACATTTGTTTTTATTACAATTAATTAACCAATATTGATGTATTAACTAAAGCCCCTTAGGATTTATTTCTCTCTGTTGATTTAAAATAAAATTGTATTCTTTTGTTGCTTTTCATCTCATTTTTTATAGCAATAAAAAACATAGAGCAATAGCTCTTACTCATAAACTGGGACATTATACTTCGATGTACTTACAAAGGAATCCCCTCTGTCCCTTTGTGGGACTGAAGGAATGAATTTATTTAATGACGACCATAATCCAAGCACTATTCCGTGTGAATTCAGTTAGAAAGGGAATTTAAACTTTTGCCTTAAACCACAAATCACTCCTACTCAAGACCAACCAAGCCTGTGATTAGTAAGCAGTGTAAACAAAGATGCTTAGGGCTCTGAATCCCTTCTTTGATGTGGTGACAGCCTTTCTAGGGCAGGATGCTGGCATGTACCACATGGTGTGCCCACATCTGCCAAGTTCCTAAATCCAAGTTCCCCCTGTCAGGCTGACCAGAATAAGCCATGGATAAGAAAAGTTCAGATAAAGATAAATATATTCAATTCCTCCTGCCAACCATTCTCCTTGCTTCTCTGAGACATTTCACACTGGTGGCCAAGTTCTCTTTCATGAGGTTCTCTCCTCCCCTGCTTTCTGTGACTCTATCCCAGCCCAGGGAACCTGCCACCACTCTAACCACTTCTGCTTCTTTGCTGGTTCCTCTTCCTCATGCCTTCTCCCACCCCTCCCCCCACATGTTGATGTTCGGACTTTTGGCCTCTGGATTTCTCCCGCTTTCCTCACATCCTCTCTTCAGTAAGAATAAAAAATGGGCAACTTGAGGGGCACCTGGGTGGCTCAGTCGGTTAAGTGTCCAACTCTTGATCTTGCGAGGCTCAGGTCATGATCTCATGATTTGTTGAGATCAAGCCCTGCTTCAAGCTCTGTGCCAACAACGTGGAGCCTGCTTGGGATTCTGTCTCCTGTCTCTCTGCCCCTCTCCTGCTCATGCTGGCACACACATGCTCCCTCCCTCCCCCACCCTCTCTCAAAATAAATAAATAAACTTAAAAATTTTTAATAATAAAAAAATAGGCAACTTGTAAATAGAAAATTTCCAAATCTCTATGACCAGCCCCAATCTCTCAAGCAAAACTTCCTCTGTCTGCCATGTATTTGAGGCAGATATGTTGTTCTTAAAAATGTGACAGCAGAGTCAAACCATCTGGCTTCAAACCCTGGCTCTACAACCTCCTAGCTCTATGACCTTGAATTTGACTAACCTATCTGTAACTCAGTTTCCTCATCTGTCAAGTGCGAATAGTAATGATATTTATCTCATGGAGTTATCAGAAGAATTAAATGAAATAATTAGGTAAAGACATAAGAATGGTACCTGGCACATAGTAAGTGCTCAATAAATGAAAACACAGGTCCCATTAGCCTTTAGCCAAAATTCTTGGGGCGAAAAGGGTTTCAGAATGCGTTTTTTAGCTTAGAGAGGAAGTATGGTACCTGTCATATATATTATGTGACGCCTCCCCCCAGGGAGGGTCTCTGGGGCAGCGCTTCCACGGCACAGGCAGAACATGAACAGGTATTCCCCCACGCACCTCTGTCCTGCTTAGCCTCTCCTGAAGTTAGTTTGGGACTTTATCACTAGTTCTGACCAAGAGCTGGGAACATAACTGAGTTCTACACTCTCTTCTTTGGTGGCCACATGTTCCAGGTCAGTGGGGCCACCCTCGATCAGGGTTCTGACTGTGGGGAACACTGTCCTTCCCTTACCCACACTGGGCATATTGTGTTAAGTCACCTAAGACTTAGGGTTTTTCTGTTAACACAGTACAAGCTAGTTTTTGTAGTGAAAAGTGTGAATACTCACAATAAGTGGAATAAAGAAAGACTATAAACAGCCCTATGTCCACTCAAACCAGATTTTGCTGCCAAATGAGTCTGCCACAAATTTACCAAAAAAAAAAAAAAAAAAAAAGTCTTTCAGTTTCCAGTACCCTTTGGATTTCAGAAATGCAGATAAAGGATTGTGGACCTGCAAAAACACACATACACACATGCATACAATCTGAATTTTTTTTTTTACTATGATCTCAAACTCAACCTCACTACATGTATGTTTGCACCAACCATCCTCCTAAACTAGTCTCCTTTCTCATCAATGCCATTTCTAACATTGGTACCACTGCTCTCTTGGCTGAAGACAAACCTCTGAGTTCCACTTGATTCTTTCCTTCCTCTCCCCTCCAATTCTCCCTTCAAAGGCCTCTGGGACAGAACCCCACTTCCCATTCTCTCTGTCATCACTCTCACTGAGACCCTTTCCCCTTACTCCTGGATTCCTAAAGCGGCCTCTGCACTTCTGAGCTCCCTCCGCCAACACAGTCTACATTCCTCTACGGTTTCAGTCATCTTAACCACCACTTTCACCATGTCCCTTCCTTGTTCAAAAAGTAATCAGTGACACCCCTGATCTATACAATAAAGTCTAAATCCTCAGCTGTCATTCAAAGTCCTCTGGAATTTAAGCTCACTCACTTTACCTAGCCATCTTACACTGTCCTCAGCAGGACTGCTCTCTCCGGCCCAAACAATGCCCACTCTATTTCCTGAAATAAGCCAGGTTCGTTCTTTGCCCTAAGCCTTTAGCCTTTCAGTTGCCTGACTTGGAGTGCCACCCTTCCTCCTGTCCACCTAGCTAAACATTCACACATTCCTTCACAGCCTAGTTATGTGCTACCCCCTCCAGAAATGACTCTGTAACTCCTTCGGCTCAAGCTCACCTTACACTTTCGTGGCACTCACTATCTGTATCATATATTTAGGCATAGTTGCATCCTACCTCAGTTTCTTTTTTTTAATGTAGTTTTCATTTCCCAATAAGACTGTATGGCTCCCAGGGTACAGGGAACATAACACATTTCTTTGTATATCTAAGAGGCTTGACTACAGGCACATGTTGAACTGAAGGGAGAGGTGCCATCCCTGCTAAGAAAAGAAGTTCCAGTATAAAAATTCAGGTCTAGGCAAGTTCAAGTCGCCTGCCCACCACAGCCAATCTCAGGAAGATAGTGTAGGCCTCCTGGCTGAACTACAGATTTGGGAACTCAGCAGGGACAATAGGAGTAATCAACAATGATGCCAAACTGAAGTAGAAATAACCTTCTCAAAGTCTAAACTCAACAACTGAACATGCAACCCAAGAAAGCTCCCAGGAATCCCTGTACAAATCTGGGTTTATTAAACAAATGTTTGTGAACTAACGGGACTTGACAAAGGTTTCAGCTAGCCATTGTTCAGAGTGCACTCTGATTCTGTAGCTCTCCTTTTCCCTGTATTTGCTATGTATCTTTAATGGCTCCCATATTTTTGGCACTAGAGTCTTATTTTGCCAAAGATAAAAAATGAAAAGAAAAAAAAAAGGACAACAAAAATAATTTTGTGTGGGTCTGGAAAGTCCTAAGGGCAATGGAAGAGATGACTGTAAAGCAACCTTCTCTGCCCTAGTTCTTTCTATATGCCCAGTCCTTGCACTGTGTCTGGCATGCAGGAGCAGCTCAGTGAGCATCTGAATGAATCAATGATTGAATGGTATATTGCTTAGCTATTGCTGCCTAATAAACCACTGCTACACACACACGCACACACACACATGCACAAATATAAATATATATATATGTATAAAATATAAATAAAGCAGCCTTCTTACAAAATAAAGTATCAGGCTTATATATTGCTTTATGTTTCATTTTCAAACTAGCCACACATCTTATCAACAACCCCTGAAAGAGAATGGAAGTCCTGAAGAGCCAGGTCTGTCACAGTAAAAGCAAAAGACAGGCTGCTCAATCACTGGCCATACTGGAGGAACAGCCCCCAGAATTTTCCTCCTTTAGAACTGATAGCCAAGAGTCCTGTCCTGCTAGTGCCTGAAATAAGGAAAGCAACTTTTCCATTCTGAAGCACCCACTAGTGAACACCTGCAAAGTCAGACCCAGAGCCTGGATGCTATACAAGCCTCTACTTACCAGTTATTGGTAAGACTTGAGAGAAACGGGAATTAAGGATTCTATTTCTTCCTCCCCTGGGATTTTAAGAAATTAGGCTAGCTTCAGAAATTTGCAAAGAACTATCTGATAGACAGGAATAACAATCCAATAAAGGTAGAAAACCTTAACCTTTTCAGTTCCATGACAGTATGCAGAATTCTGATTAGACGCTTTCACTAGAACTCATACCTGCAGTGCCAGAACATAACAGAGTGATGTAATCACTACCACTTTACATCTGTACATCTGTTTTACGATGTACAAAATGCTTTACATTCTGCCTGTGACCTTACAACAACTTTAAGAGGTAGACACAACGGGTATTATTTCAGATGGAAAAACTGAGGTTTAGAAAGATGATTAGACTTATATACAGTAAAATTACTGTGACCAGGAGTCAGAAGATCTGGGTTTGCTTCCTGGCTCTACCAAATACCTTTGCGTAAGCACTCTGCAAACTTTTAAGCATCATACACATGCTTACAGTTGTTAGTGCTATCAACTGTTGTTGTTGAAAGCACTAGGTAAACTGTAAAATCCTAGGTTAATGGATTATTAACAACTCCAAGACTTCTAGGCCAGTACTCTTTTCAGTACACTGTGAAGCTGTCAGCTTCACAGAGAAATTGCACCTATTGATAAAGCACTGTGAGCTGATGACTGCTAAAGGGGTGTTGCTCATCACTGCCTGCAAAACTGTCCGTAGGCCCCAACCACACACTGGGATGGGCCACACATCTAAGATTGTTCGGCCAGCTCTAACAAGGCTGTAGGCTTCCAGGGATCTAACGTACAAGAGGAAGAATGCAGAGAACCCAGATCCTACCTCCTAGCAAAGAGTTCATAGTTGAGCACCTCATTGCCCATGTACATCCAAAGCTGCTCAGAACGCTTAGTTGTTGCCAAACGCATTCTCTTTTTCAATTAGTTACCTAGCTTGCTCACTTAGGCAAGAGGATGCCTGAAGTCCTGCTAAGCAGAGATATTAAATTAGGTTTTCCAATTCTTCCAGGCCTCAGCTCCACAGCAATTGTCAATCCATAGCTCCTCTGGCTTTCCTTTGCTGTGTCCAGCTTGAGCCCCGTAAGGCTCTGCTAATCTTAGCGCTGCCCTGTGGCCAGCACTGCGCTTCTCATGCTGCAGTAAGTGCCCTTTGCCTCTGTCAGCGCCATCCCCTGCCTGAAAAAGCAACCTTTCTAACCAAACACTTGGTTACTTTCAACTGGTACTCTGCAATTTGAATCTTTAGCCCTATTTGACATTTCCTAGCTCAATTTGGCATCTCTTAGCCATTTAAATTAGGTTTTGATCTTTCATTCTTCTCTGCTAAGTATGGACTTTCTGGGGGAGGAACTGGTAATGGAGAATACAGTTTAATCCTATCCCAAGCCTAAGCAAACAACAACAATAATAACAAATAGGGATTCAGTCTGTAAAGTCCTACATTAACAGATTATTAACACTGGCAGACTCCTAGGCCAGGTTCTTTTCATTACACTAAGCTATAAACACATCTCCCTCCAAAGGTTTCCTCCACTTTCATCTCACCCCATCCTTCCTAGAAATATATTCACTGAGACTTTCTCCCCCTTTCTCCTTTTGGATTTTGCTGAAGAATACCTCCCCTGGTCAGAAGCTGAACATCTGCTACAATTCCCAGGAGAGGCCATTCTACAACCTTGACTTTATTAAGGGGGAAAAATGATCTTGACATTTTCATTGCCCTTCTGTCTGATATTAGCATACAACTTTGAGCTTCCATTTCTAAACAGTCATGTCAGTTCCACAGCTTCACTACCCCCCAGCCCCCATGCCTCTGGAATAGAATCTTAGATAGGATTCTCATGAATGAGCTTATCACAATGTATAGAAACACATGACCTGTGTGGAAAATGAATGTACACCAATGAATTGCTAAACACCTCCAAGCATGCACTTAATTTCTTGCCCAGCAAACCAACAGTCTCTTATAGTATATAAAGTTGTGCTGTCCAAGACAGTAGCCACTAGCCACATATGGCTATTTAAATTTAAATTAATTAAAATTAAATAAAATCTGGGGTGCCTTGGTGGCTAAGTCGGTTAAGCGTCCGACTTCGGGTCAGGTCATGATCTCACAGTTCGTGGGTTCGAGCCCCATGTCAGGCTCTGTGCTGACAGCTCAGAGCCTGGAGCCTGCTTTGGATTCTGTGTCTCCCTCTCTCTCTGCCCCTCCCCTGTTCATGCTCTGTCTCTTTCTCTCTCAAAAATAAATAAACATTAAAAAAAATTTTTTTTTAATTAAATAAAACCTAAAATTGACTTCCTCAGTTGATCAATAGCTATGTGTGGCTAGTGGCTATCACATTGGACAGCACAGATAAAGAACACTTCTATCATCACACGAAGTATACTGGACAGCACTGACAGACACTGCTTATGAATAATACTATTCTGCAAATTGGTGGCTAAAAGCACAGAATACAGGTTATAAGTAACCAGTGCTCCCTACAAATCCACTAAAATGACTTGTCTGGGAAATGAACTCCACACTCTTCCAGCACTTGGATCAGATTTGAAAGCACATTTTAGCTTTAATGAGTAATGTGGTTCCTTCCCCAAAATTTCTTTTTCTTACAGCCCCTGCACATGAGCTTGTTGTTACTGTGGGGCTGTTCAGAAGGGCTGAGCTCCTACTGCTGCTGTGTTTTTTCTTTAAAAACAAAAAAACTGAGGTTAATAATGTGTATCCTCCATGCAACAGAAAAAGTATGATGATATTCAAGTAAATTGTGGGTCCTTAGAGCCACTACCTCTTGTTAAGGTTACTTCTTAACCAGCAGTCAATCCTTTTCACAGCCTTCTCCCTTCCTAACCACTAACTTTATTCCAATAACACAGCAGTAGGCACAGTAAAGATCAGGACTTTTCTTATAATAGTTTTTAGGCTCTAAGCAGAGGATCTCTAGGGGCACCTGGGTGGCTTAGTCGGTTGAGTGTCCGACTTCAGCTCAGGTCATGATCTCACGGTTCCTGGTTTGAGCCCAAAAACAGGCTCTGCACTGACAGCTCAGAGCCTGGAGCCTACTTTGGATTCTGTGTCTCCCCCTCTCTCTCTCTGCCCCTCCCCCGCTTGTGTGCACTCATGCATTCTCTCCCCAGAATAAATAAATAAACATAAAAAAAAAAAGAAGAAGAAGAAAAAGAAGGATCTCTAAAAGGTAACTCCCTTCAAGGAATGATCAGAGGCCATGCCACCCTCCTTTTCCCGGCCTGGTCCATTTGGGCCTTCCAACTCAAGAAAGCTTCCCCTTTTCACCTAACTGATATCCACACTATCAGCCCCATTTGGAGAAAGATCAGCTGACTGGAGCAGCACACTCCACATAGGAAGACAGGAAGGAAAGTGAGGTCATTAGGCTCAAGCCTGGGGGAGGGGACTCACTTCTGGTAAAATGCTCCTTCCAAAAGCAGCTTTGAATAGCAAAGAGTTACCACAAGGCAGAACCCACACAATTAGACAGAATAATGTATGAAAATAGTAAAAGAATGGGCCCTATTCCCCCAGTTCTGTAAGGTAGCCATAAAAACAAACCAGCCTTCTAAGCTAATCCTTCTGTTATATCATGAAACAAAAGGATGCAGGGTCCCCAGTTTTCCTAAAGGCAGGAAATACTCTGGGAGACTGTATCTAGCAAGACCTTAGACAGAAAAAGTTCTAGGGCCTTACTTTTTCTCTAGGAACCAAGGATTCTTCTGAAGAATTGGTAAACGAGGTACAAATGAGGAAAGAGAAGGAAGGTTAGCTGATAAGGAAGTGAACCACAAAGGAGAATGGCATGTACAAATTTTCACCAAATACACTAAATATGCCATATGATATAGCACTAGATAACCCACTAGGGAGGAAAGCTCCCCATCATTCACTCCTCTCTGAAGGCCAAAGTACCCAGGAAACAGGGAGTTTGTAAATGACACTAGAGATGGGAAAAGGATTCTCAACAGTGCACAGGTTTAAATGTTAATAAAAATAGTAACTATTTTCCTAAAGAAGCACACAACTTTCAGTAGAGTAGACACTCTCAACTACCTAAGTTACTATAAGGGGAAACAAGTGTAAACAAAAATAATAAAATCACTCATTGTTACCTTTAGAATATATTATGTGACATCTTATTAAGTAAATTTCCCTTCCTGATTATATTTTACATATGCTAAAACTAAAATTAACTAATTTTTCCTGAGTATACGCTGTAAGGTAGCTAAAAAACCTCCTGAGAGATTATGAATCTGGATTAAACATCTGCCAATAATCAGTAAAGGAAGAGTTACATGAATACTGTCCCCATAATACATGAAGGAATTATTCTTATTCTCCACAGATACAACACTATACACAAGGTCAGATGCACAAGGCTTTGGGGATCCAGATCAGGACCCACACCTGGCTGGTATATACCACTCACCATTTACTAAACTCTGAAAGAAAGGGGCCAAAAGCATTCTAACCTGGTATTAGAGTATCCTTGGCTTCTTAAATATTGCCCATTTGCAAACCCCTTCCCAGCAACTGTAGGTGGGTCTGCCATGGCCACACACACCTGCCTATTTGGGTGACCCGTGTCTTTGCTCTTCATGGTCTCATATCCAGGCACCCGGTGACGTCGGCTCATCTGGAGGGCCACCAGATCCTTCATGATTGAGTTCAATGCCTCCTGTTCGTCTGCAATGAAAGAGAGCACATGGGCTAAGATACTTTAAAATGGACCACAGGTAAGTGCTGAATCACCAAATTGTACACCTGAAAGTAGTATTACACTGTATGGTAACTAATTGGAATTTAAATAAAAACTTAAAAATAAAATACAGACCAGCAAATTAGTACTAAAAATTGTAAGTTCTGCCCAGGTAAAACGACAGATCCTATAACTATAATCACATGCATTTGATGTCTCTGAAAAGTAGATAACTGAGGTCAGACTCTGGCAATTTGAATTTTAATGGATTCTTAACATATCTCCAATCAGATTTCTGGCAGCAATATTTACCAATTCACTGGCGGCAAGGGAGTTGCTCAGACAGGGCAATTCTTCCAGTGCCAGAGAAACTCAATCAGGAAAAACAAATGAAAAGTTGGAGTGAACAACAACCAGCACAGTGTAGTAGGGTACTGAGTGAAAAGATGAAGTCATGGAGAGCTGATTATGGGACAGAGTCACACACAGACTTATTCTTAAAGCATCCCAGGTAGAAAAGCACATTAAAAAAAATTTTTTTTAAGTTTATTTATTTTGAGAGAGAGAGAGAGAGAGAGAGCGAGCGAGCGAGCAGGGGAGGGGAGAGGGGGGAGAGAGAATCCTAAATAGGCTCTGCACTGTTTGCACAGAGCCAGATGTGGGGCTCAAACTCATGAACTGTGAGATCTTGACCTGAGCTGAAACTAAGAGTCTGAGGCACCCAGTTGCCCCTAGAATAACACACTTTATGTATGTATGTATGTATGTATGTATTTATGTATTTATTATTATTTTAAGATTTATTTATTTTGGCGGGGGGGAGGGGGGGAGAGTGCATGAGCAAGCAGGGGAGGGCAGAAAGAGGAGACACAGAATCCAAAGCAGGCTCCAGGCTCTGAGCTGTCAGCACAGAGCCTGATGTGGCGCTTGAACTCACAAACCATGAGATCAAAACCTGAGCTGAAGTCTCAGATGCTTAACCTACTGAGCCACCCAGGTGCCCCTAGAAAAGCACATTTTATTTTATTTTATTTTATTTTATTTTCAACGTTTATTTATTTTTGGGACAGAGAGAGACAGAGCATGAACGGGGGAGGGGCAGAGAGAGAGGGAGACACAGAATCGGAAACAGGCTCCAGGCTCCGAGCCATCAGCCCAGAGCCCGACGCGGGGCTCGAACTCACGGACCGCGAGATCGTGACCTGGCTGAAGTCGGACGCTCAACCGACTGCGCCACCCAGGCGCCCCGAAAAGCACATTTTAAAAGGTACCAAACAAGGACCTCAAGGTAGCTGCTTTGAACAGAAGCTGTTTTACATGCCTATGCCTAGCCTTTGAGCAGCCCCCCTCCCAACTCTTTACAAGTTTATAGGCCTTCTGCTTCCCACAGGGAAGTGAAAAGGCAGTTCTATTGTTTTTCTTCTCTAACTGGCCAAGCAATGCATTGTCTCTGCCTTACTGGCATTACTTTTAATCCCCTTTTCTTGAAATAGCAGAGTACTGGAATTCTCATGCATTGAAGACAAGTGGCCAAAACCCAGAACTCAAACCAGCCCAATTCCATGTTTTGCAAAATTCTCCCAGGTCTTTCAAGACATCCTTGTCTACTCAAATAGCATTTGGGAGTTGAAAATAAATCTGTTGATCTGGAAAGGAACATGACAGATGAGTTGTTACACTTGTTTTGGTGACGACTGAGTCACTTGAGGACCAGAAGCACAGCTTAAAAGAAGCAAGTACAAAAGACTCCACCCATAGAGCACCTATCTTTTGTCTTTCATCATCATGCCTTGGAAATATTCTAATACCTTGTGGAAAGGAAAGAACAGCCTGAAGTATAAGAAGTAAATCTGTGCTTTTTGCCTCTCTTCTTTCTAGATCAAATCTGCTCAGGTACCCTACATGCCCTCTGAGAAGGTGCAGGAAAGGAAGGAGAAAGGTGCCCATTGTAGAGGTTTCTGACTGCTCATAAAAGTAAAATTAGACTTAAAAATGTGCAGGAAAAACATGAGTAGAGTAGCTTCCTATCTAATTCCATTTCAAAATATATACCAAAGTATGTTTGAGAGGTGATGTAGAACCAAAAGGATAAATAAATGGGATAATGAGTAAAAAGAAAGTGGGTACCTACGAAAAGACATTTGTCAAAATTAAAACACATACATCCCATCAATTATTTTATATTTCCTAGTGATTTTCCTATAGGCTCCTTAAAGAAAGAGACTTACATATTTTGTTTTTTTAACTTCCCAACAAAAGTTTAAAAATTAGAGCATAACATCTAAGCTAGGAAGATTGGCTTATATATACAATATACATAAGCTTATATATTATGTATATTTAATATGTGTATACGATGTTTGGACCAACTGTAACAGTAAATTGGGATCACTATAAGGCGGATCATGACTAGGTATGTGTTTTCTGAGGCACATCCAGTGAGTGATATTCCTAACAGCAGAATACGTGGAGTTTTCATTATCAAGATAACCACTCTGAGAACTGGTAATTTCTGTTGTTGTCTAAACTCAGATACTGAACTGAGATGGATGTGAGTACACACAGGGACGCATGCTTTTTAAGTCAAATCCACGACAAGCAGGACTACAGAAAGCGTTTCTAATTCTGTGTAAGATGATGCTATTATAAGAGCTGGTTTATCAGGTTGACAAATTCTGTTTCCAGGAAGCTAACCAGTTCCTGGCATTACTTCATGGATAAACTTGTTTGGTAGTTCCAGCACTGAGAACACATTTGAGGAATGGTTTGGCACTATCTCCTGAAACCCGGGATAACTGACACAAATGACACAGGGTAACAGAATTCTGATTTTGTGTCAAAGTCGAAAACATTGTTAGAGGTAGACAGGTTCTTAAACTGATACTTCAAACTGAGGACGTGGATAAAGACAGGAAGTAAATCAAGTGGCTCTTTTAGGCATTTCTTCCTGGATTGAGATTTTAACTTAATTATTAACCCTCCAGTATGGTATTTCTTAAAAATAAAAACAATCAAACAAAAATTTTAAAAACAAATAGCAGCTTTCTTAGCGTTCAGCAGTCATTTGTACGTAGTCAGAAAGACCTGGATTTAAGGAGGCTTTGAACAAATCACTATTCTCCCTAAACCTCAATTTCTTCATCTATAAAATGGAGATAAATAAATATATCATATCACAGAGCTGCTGTGAGAGTTAAAAGAAAAACGAACTTACAAATTATTCCCTCGTGGTACCTAACACTTAGTAATGCTAAAAAAATGTTGGCTATTATTTTCAATGGAGAAAGGTCAGTGGGAAAAGACTGGACACTACTTAATCTATCCCAATGCTTAATTTTATTCCTGAATTTTTATTAGTCATTACCAATAACCATTTACTGAGTACTAATATGTGTTATACATTAGATAGTTTTGAAAGATACTTCAAGCTGTTCAAACTCTAGGAGTAAATGGATGAATGACACCGAAATACAAGGTTATACAAGTAAAGCAATTGATTTAGACAATATACAAACTAGAGCACATAAATACATCCGTGTAAAAAAATTTTTTACAGTGTGATTAGCAAGAGGTTTTATAGACGATTTTACATAACTATTAATAGAATAAGGATTCTTTCAGAAAAGCAAGCTTTTCCAGCTATGTAGGAGAGATTAGAAAAATAAACTTAAGAAAGGACCTAAAAGCAAGTGAGGGGCTGAGGGGAAGAAAACTGGGTCAGGGATTGAAGCTCAATGAATATTAATCCTTATTGAGTAGAGTAGGAAGAAGGTATGCTGGCAAAGATTTTAAGAGGTCTGGAAAAATACAAGAGTGACACCACAGCAAGTCAGGACCAAAGAAAGACAGTAGCAGGGATAGACCAGGCAGGTCCAATACAGTGATAGAGGCAGAAACAAAATTTTAAAGGGAATCAAGAAGTTGGAGATTAAAAGGAAGTTGGAAGTAGTGGAAATCAACAATTCATTTGTGAACTTTACACATGAACAACTTGAGGCTGGGGTAATAGTGTGCTATCACCTTGAAAAGATTTCCTGAGGATGGAGGTGGTTTGACACACTTAAAAGCTACCAGGAAGAAGCACAGAGGAAGAAGTTAATTCTAGAGATTAAGAGGTTATGACTATGGAGGCAAGTATTCATAGAAAATAGAAAAGAAGGGATCTATGAAACTAGGATTAGAGTTCAGGCTTGAAAAGTGGAAGTCTTAAGCAGTGGAAGCAGTCTTAAGCGGACGGCTATCCATAATTATCCAGCAGCATGTACTTCTTCTCTGGATACCCCGACCTATGGTATGGGGGCTGCCAGGCAGCATATTCCTCCTTCCTTAGCTCCAGCAGGAAGTCAATCTTCCAGAATGAACTATTACTTCTTTCTAAAAGCAGGGTCTTGGGGCGTCTGGGTGGCTCAGTCGGTTAAGCATCCGACTTTTGATTTCGACTCAGGTCATGATGTCACAGTTTGTGAGTTTGAGCCCATCGGGCTCTGTGCTAACAGTGTAAAGTCTGTTTGGGGTTCTCTCTCTCTCTCTCTCTCTCTCTCTCTCTCTCTCATTCTCTCCCTCCACCCCCCGCCAGTCCCCTGCTTGCACGCTCTCTCATCTCAAAATAAATAAACAAACATTATTTTAAAATAAAACATAAAATAAATAAATAGAAGCAGGGTCTTGGGCACCTGGGTGGCTCAGTTAGTTGAGCATCTGACTCTTGATTTCGGTTCAGGTCATGATCCCACAGTTCATGGGATGAAGCTCCGCATCGGGCTCTGCGCTGACAGTGCAGAGATTGCTTGGGATTCTCTCATTCAAAATAAATACATAAACATTTAAGTAAATAAAATAAAAGCAGGGTCTTAAGACACTCCTGTTTATGAATCTCCTTGGCTAAAACCCCAGAAAAGTTTCCAGTAGCACCATGTCCTTCAGTAAACATTGTTGTCCTGTGTAACATCTGTTTACTATGTCAGACACCCCTTTCCACACATACAAATCCCTACAGTAATGTTTTAATTGTTGTGTTCACTTAACTAACAATGTTATTTCTTCATGTGGCCAACTCTTTACCCAGTTCTCCCAGATCATCTGTGTATACTGCTCACCCAGGAGATGCTGTCTTCAGAATGTCTTTATGTCAGACTTTACTATCTTACTCTTCGTGACATTTCTCACACTCCCACTGCCTCCACCCTGTCAATACCTGGGCAAACATCATTTTATAGAAGTATAAGCAAAAAGGTCTGAGCCTCAATTCATAAGAAACTTTTTTCCTTCATGGATATGGTTGAACCTTTGCTAGATCTCAAAGTCAAATCCTGGTGTTTATTTTTCTGTTTCTGGGATATCCCATAACAGCCCTTCAAAAATAACTAATGGGGAGGGGGGGGGGGCACATGGGTGGCTCAATTGGTTTTGTCCAACTCTCGATTTCAGCTCAGGTTTTGATCTCAGGGTCGTGAGTTCAAGCCCTGTGTTGGGCTCCACACTGGACACGGAGCCCACTTTAAAAAACAAAATTTTTTTTTAAAGTAACTGATGATCCAAAATTTAAAAATACATATTACAAAGTAAGCCATTGCTTCCTCATAAGAATCAACATATCACCACTATATTTTATTTTAATGTTTAATGAAATTAACCCAAAGGTCTGGAGACTATAGGATTATGTATGTTTATCCCAAAACTACAGAATTGATGTCTCCTTCCTATGCATCTTTACACAGTTTTGACAAAGTACCTACAACAACTCCTTGCACTTATTTGTTTACATGTTTCTGGTTCACCTTACCTAACTGTAACTTCTTAAGGACAGGATAAATGCAGATACAGGGCCTAATACTGCACCTGACACATAAGAGACATTCAAATGGGCAAAGAATAAAGGAATAGCTTACATAGACAGGACCAAGAAAACGGTTTCTTATCTTTTGTGTATTCCCCTAAGTAACACTCAGTTGGATAGATATTTACTTTTTATAAATGCCTAAAATTCAGTTTTAAAGTCCAACTGTCATTTAAAAAATATCAGAAACCTAGTCAACACATGGCCAGCTTGACTCATTAAATTGTGACCCAAATTTCAATCAAAACAGTTGTTGACCAGAGTCTATATAGAGACTGGTCTAACTGGGAGCTCCCAGTTAGCCTTGGAAGGAGCCTCGGAAGGTTGTTGGAACTTTAGAGATGCAAGGTGTCTGTAAATCACAATGATTCTGACTTCTAACCAAGCTATCAAACCAGAACCACACCATCCTTAATCCTGTACTCAGTTTACTACAGTTTCCTGTAACATTTCCAAATTGTTACATGTTTTTCAAAAACACTTCCCACTAAGTTTCAGAATGCACATATAAAAAGTCCAAATAAACACCTGTGAATTAGTCTCAAGTGTTACTAACAGCATTTGCCACATAATTACTAAAACTGCGATAGGGGCACCTGGGTGGCTCAGCTCGCTAAGTGTCCAACTCTTGATTTCGGCTCAGGTCATGATCTCACAGTTTCTGAGTTTGAGCCCTACATTGGGCTCTGTGCTGACAGTGCAGAGCCTGCCTGGGATTCTCTCTCTCTCTGCCCCTCCCCTGCTCTTGCTCTCTCTCTCTCTCTCAAAATAAATAAATAAATACAGTAAACTTTAAAAAAATAAATAATAAATAAAACTGGGAGAGAATTCTAGCGTGACCAACAAAAATGACCAGTTAGTCTGAATTTTTTTAATAGCCATAGTATCAAAGCCAAAAAAAAAATTTTAAAAAGGTGAATTATTTCCATATTTCCTATTATTTACAGGGATAAGTGTAGTTCCCACTAGAAATTTACTGAGGCTAACAGCCAATATAAAATTTAACCTGTTTTTATTACCAACCCAAGTTGCCAAACAAGCTTGAGTGCGGGGCTTTGAACAGCTCAGGGAAACATGACTGTTAACCAAAGAACCTACAGGGCAGGGAGTCAAATTAGTTTTGATCCTTTCCTCACTGGGCTGAAGTTTAACAGGTATAATGAATATACTAATAATTCTGTACGTCTCTCTTATCAACCTCTTGTTGATCGCAATTTATTTAGAACTACAGCAACTAAAGGAAACTAACCTGGGAATTTGAATTTTCATCACATACATCACCAAAGTGGAAACCAGTATTTAAGAAACAGACTCTGTGAGTGTGTGTGTGCGCGCGTGCATGTACACATATCCTTGCTGAACCTTATATAAAGTAAATTAAAGTTCTAGGTAGGTTCTGGAAGATTCAGTACTAGCTCTAATTGCATATCAAGGTCATCCACAAAAAACAGAGAATTGTATGAGAGGAAACTGCTGAAGAAAGGTAGGCAGTGGTTCTTAAACCAACTTGCCTAATATACTGCAGCCACCATGCAAGTTACTTCCCTTCTCAATGCCTCAGTTTCTTTACGTAAAACTGACATGCAGACAAATGATAGGGCCCTTTTTTTTCTCTGGGGTTCTGGCCCCTACCTATACAGTTCCTTTCCTCCCCATCACTGTCCCTCTATATACT
Organism: Lynx rufus; assembly: GCF_022079265.1. NCBI lineage: Eukaryota > Metazoa > Chordata > Mammalia > Carnivora > Felidae > Lynx > Lynx rufus. Next base: position 38,980,010 of record NW_025814832.1, read on the forward strand.
CATACACTTAAAGTATATTTTTTAAACGTCTTGAAATGTGAAAACAGGGTGACGTCTATTTTCATGTTAGATACTAAAATGTAATCAACACATCTGTGCACTCTTACTGATTTAGCAGTCCAGAAAGTGGGGAATGGGAGTCAGCCCACCCTCAAGTAATACACACTCCCTTTTGGGACTTAAGACTGCCCTCACAAGACAAAGAGGAAAGACTATCACAAACCAATTCAAGGATTGAGTTCGATCATCAAATTCCAAAACACAAGATAAATGTTGAAGGGGAGGACAAGAAGAATTATGTGCCCCATTTATAGTAATAAATGTCTGATAAGTATTTGTTGAATTCTAGATTTAAATCACAGGCCTTACTGGGTTCCTTTTCTGCTTACTGTCACAGGAGACCTACCCCAGAAGAGCAAGCACTTTCGAAGCAAAGCATGGGAAGGAAGCAGTAAACCCAGCAAATGAACAAACCAAACCCATCCATTTCTGTACACGGGCAGCATGGAACAGAACAAGGCAATTCATTCAAAGCCATAGTGCAGAGACGGGCAGCAAAACAATATCTGCCCAATGTGACACAGCATACACTTAACCTTCTACAAAAATGACCTGACCTTGCTATAAGGCAAAGCAAATATTAACATTCCCTCTTCACGTGGGCACTTCACAGATGCAATGAATGCCTTTGCAAAGGATCCTTTCACTGAAATTTACTCCTTGATTTTTTAGGACAATACCAAACACTTTGCAAAACTTGTGATTGTGGACAACAGTATCACAGTAACTGATCCAACAAAAGCAGCAAAGAGCATCTAAAATGTTACTTGCTTCATAACCTAGTCCAATAATCATTTGCTAAATTACCAAAAAGGACATGAAAATGTCAAATGCCGCGTGTGGAAGACATTAAAAGCGATTCTTAGATTACATCTTCACAAAAGAAATCGCAAGTATTGATAAAAAAAAAAAAAAGACTGAACAGATTCTTTTACATAGCGAATGCTCCTTTAAAAAGTTACATAATTTCAGGGATGCCGCTAACTAAACATAATAAATGTAAAACACTGCAGCCGTATTTTTCAAAAAGTAGGACTAACTGGCAGTCCCCGACCAATTCCTAACCTCCGGCAATCCGCGTGCGTCTCGCATTTCTCAACCGCGCTGCTGATAACAGAGATTGTCGTTTTAAAATCACCTCCCAGCCTATCTCCCCGCACGCCCTCCCCCCTGAGCTGGGGCGCGCACAGGGCTGGAGAGCAAGCCCCGGGAACTCTCGCTGGCCGGCCTGTGTGAGCAAAGGGAAGGAAATGACACAGGCAGGAAAAAAAAGCAAATCAAGGAAAAGACACAACAGCAGCTGGGCCTGCACCAGCCTCCAGCCCGGGCCCCACACTGAGCTCCCGCTCCCCCGCCCTCGGGCTCGCGGTCCGGCTCGCTCGGGCCGGAGCGGGCTGCCCTGCTGAGCACGGGCCCTCGATTCCGCCGCCTCCTCCTCGGGATGCGCCTGCCGCGCGGCCCGGAAGGAGGCTGCCCAGTGGGCACCGCCGGCCCGGACCGCCCCGGCGGGCCAAGAAAAACCGAACCCCCGCCCGGGCCGCCGAGCCGCGAGCGGGGCGGGCGGACGCCGGCGGTCCGCAGCCCGGGCCGGGCGGGCTGTCCATGCCTGTCAGGCGGCGGCCCAGGGTCCTCCTCCCCTCAGCCCGGGGCGGGGCGACGCGAAGCAGCGCGGGCAGAGGCCGGGGCGGTGGCGACACTCACCCATGGTGGCGATGGCGGCGGCGGCGGCTCGGACCCGAGTGTCACCTCCGCAGCCGGAGCTGCATGCCGGGGGCCCGGGCGGCGGGGACGGCAGCGGGCCTGGCTCCGCGCGGGGGGCGCGGGCTGCGCTCGGGGCCCCCGCCGCCTCCCCAGGCTCCGGCTCCGGCTCCGCCCGCGGCCGGGCGCTGTGGCATGGGCAGGGTGGCCCGCTACATCCCCGGCGCTCCTCGGCTCGGCCCAGCCCGGCCTCGGCGGCGCCGCTCGGCCCGCCCGCCCGCCCGTCTCTCAGTCCCGCAGTCGCTCCGTCCGGCCACCGTTCTCCACCTCAGGAACGCTCCGAAAAACAAACCGCTGGTCGCGCAGCTCGCCCCCTTGTCTGTCACTCACTGCAGCGCCCGCCAATCCCAGGCAGTCGCTGGACCTTCGTACCACCCCCGCTCACTTCGCTAGCCAATAAGAGGGAAGAAGTCGCTGCCCCAGTAGCCCCCCAACCCCACTCTGTCCCCAACACCCTAACTCTCAGCCGCCAGCTAATCATCAGCACCACACCATGAACCAATCCCGCCCACTCTCTCAGTATGCCAATGGGCGAAGCCAAGGCCGTTTCCGAAGGCTGTCTACCGCCTGCCAATCATCGAAACAGCACCCGGTTCCCTCTCTTCTAGCCAATCACGTAGAGGGCTCTGAGCACCCGCCTCTGCGCATCCTTGCCGTCTCAGCCTCCCTCTCTCCCCGGGAGGTGTTTGTTGCTCCAATCACAGCTCGCGCGTGAGGCTCCGCCCACATTCCCACCTCCCGTCAGTCACTGAAGGCTCGGCTGGCGCGCGGGCTGGCGGTGTTCCCCTCCGGCTACTTTGGGGCTGGAGTTTGGGAAAACGGCTGGAGAGGCCCCCGGCCTCCCGCCCTCTCAGCTCTCGGCAGTCCAGGCGGGCCCTGAGACCAGCGTCCTGCCCCTCCCAGTGCCCACACCGGGCGCGTAATAAGCGGGGAGAGTTCTGGCTCTGAGCGCTTCCCGGCGTGTGGCCACCTTTGCTGCCCGACCCCCTGACAACTCTGGTCCAGACGTTGCGCTTGCCCGGAGGCGGGGGCGGCCTCACCGGTGCCCGCCTTTTCCCGGGTCTCCTACCTCCGGGGCCACACCCTCCGAGGGGCTGGGATAGTACTGGAATGTGGGTCCTCGGGAGCCTGGGAGTTCCGCTGCTGGCCAGGGTAGAAAGCAGTAAGTGGCAAAGTCAGAGAGGTTCTTTCGGATAAGAGTTTTTTCTTTGGTTATGAAAGCAATACAAGCTCTTTGAATTAAAATTGAAAGAAAAAATTGCACCCCAGAGATAGTTTGATCTCTTTCCTACCAAGGTAAACAACGTTTGACAAAAATGGCTTCATACTGTTTTGTAGTATGCTTACATTTTATTAAAAGTGTTTTCCCGTGCCACTGAAATATTGTTCCAAAACAATTGTACTGGCTGCATGATATTTCAAAATAGAGAATGACCGTAATTAATTTCCCCAACCCCCATTGTTCAACATTTTCTACACCCACATCTTTAGATGCCAAGTCCATCACAATTAATATGCGCTCCCTTCCTCTAGTCCCTGTTCCAGTGGAATATAAATCAGACGCCAGAATAATCTTCCCCTGATGCCATTTTCAACCGTCAGCTAAGAACCTTTGGTGGTGGCTTTGCTTTGGGTGTCAAATCGCTCAAGAACTACCTTAGACTCCTCTCTTTACACTGCCTCCTCCCCACAATATTTAATCAGGCCCCTTGTCCAAGCTGTTTCTTTTTCTCCAACGAGTTTTTAAGTCTGTCATTCTTCTTGATTAGATCCCTATTCAGTTTACTGTACTTCCTTAACTATAATAATCTCTTTCCTAGGGAGGGGAGAAAGAGCAAAGGGGAAAGAAAATTTATAATTATGTCATCTATTACATGCCAGGCACGTCGTCTCATTTTATCTTTCCAATAACTCTGAGGTAAACAATACTATTGGCATTTAAATGATGAAAGTGAAGCTCAGAGAAGTTTAAGTACCATGTCTGGGTAGGAGAGCCAGAATTCATACCCAGTCTGTCTGCCACCCAGAGGTCATGTTCTTCTACTAAGCCAGGCCAGTGTTTCTCAACTGCTTTTTCATGATCACCTCACAAGGAGAAAATTTTGAATTAATTAAATGCAATTTTTTTTAACGTTTATTTATTTTTGAGACAGAGACAGGAGTGTGAGCAGGGGAGGGGCAGAGAGAGAAGGAGACACAGAATCCAAAGCAGGCTCCAGGTTCCGAGCTGTCAGCACAGAGCCTGACACAGGGCTCCAACTCCCAAACCATGAGATCATGACCTGAGCCAAAGTCGAACACCCAACTGACTGAACCACCCAGGCAACCCTAATTAAATGTAAATTCTAATGGGAGAAATTAAATACTAAGGAATAAGATTTTGTCAAGTAGGGTTGAGCTTTGAAGGCCACATACCATTGTATTATCTAAGGTTTTTCTCATCCCTTACGAATCATTTTTTACCTCACTGGAGTATCACCCTGTTGAGAATGTGTGTAATAAGCCAGTGCTAGAGGTCCCAATATACCGGTCTGAGGCTCATATCTGACCCTTAATTGTACTGACCCGTGAGATTAAAAAAAAAAAAAAAAAAAAAAGACAACCATGCGAGTGGAAATCTGGTTAGTACTCTATTGCCTGTGTTGGAAGGTTTATTCAGCAGCTTCTCTTGGAAAGTCTAAAACACATCTCCAATTTCACAAGTTTCACACCAAACTCTTTATCCTTTCCCCCTCCCCACCAAACACCCTCTCTCCTCTGTTTTCCCAATTGTGAAAATACAAACCTAGGAGGAGTCTTCCTTGGTTTTACTCTTTCCCTACCCCTACATCTAATCCTTCAGCAAGTTTCTCACGTATTGTTTCAAAATGTATCTGAGTCCAATCCACTTCTCACCACTACAGCCTTGGTCCAAGCCGCCACCCTCTGTTGGATGACTGCCTTAGCCTCCTAACCCTTGGATGACTGCCTTAACCTCCTAACCCATCACCTGTTTCCTCTGTGGCCACCCAAAAAATGATTCTCCACACAGCAGTCAGAGCAATACTTGTAAAATGTAATTCAGATCATGTCATTGCCCTGCTGTTAACCCTCCAATGGTTTTCCATCACACTTGTAATAAAACCCAAACTCTTTGCCATGGCCTTTCAGGCTTAGTAGGAGCTGGCCCTGCCATCCTCTCTTGCCTCATCTCTACTTCTCTCCCATGACCTCTCTCCTAGCCACACTGGCCTTCTTACCCTATTTTGAACCTGTCAAGTTCAGGAACTTTGCACTTGCCATTTCTACCTGGAATGCTCTCCGCCATCCCCCCTCCCTCACAAGGTGTTCCCATGGCTAATTCCTACATTTTATTCAGGTCTTCACTCAAACTGTCAACTCTTCTGAGTTTCTAACCACCCCATTCAAAAAGAGCCTCTCTCCTCTCCATCATTCTTTATCCCCATATTTTGCCTTATTTTTCTTCAGTGTCTATGTCTAAAAGTACGTATTTACAGGGTGCCTGGGTGGCTCAGTGAGTTAAGCGTTGGGCTCTCAGTTTCAGCTCAGGTTGCAATCTCACGGTTCATGGGATCGAGCCCCGTGTCAAGCTCTGTGCCAACAGAGCTCTCTCTCTCTCCCTCTCTCTGCCCCTCCCCAACTTGCGTGTGCAAGCACACTCTCTCTCAAAATAAATAAGCACCTTTTTAAAAATTACATTTACTTGTCTTTCCTTTAATTACAATGAACATAAGCTACGTAGGAGCACAGATTTTGTCCTGTTCACTGCCCCATCACCAGCTCTTAGAATACTGCCTTGCACATGGTAGAGAACTATAGTACAACCACATAAGTACTTGGCTGAAAAAAAGAGCCTTCTGATTGTCTTTCTTTCTAGCAAGAGCTTTCTTTGAGGGCTTATTTTCCATTGTCTGTACCTTAACCAGCCATCTCAAACATTCCCACGCTGAAGTTACCATATCAGACTTTCTTCTGAGCTCCCAAACATCATCCATTAGCCTCTCAAAGGCACCTCAAATTCTACAGGTTCAAACTGAGTTCATTATTTTCCTCCATAGTTCTATATTTCTTCTGCCATCTTCAGTTTCCCAAGTTGGGTTCTCAACTCCGAGTTGAGTTCTCTACCTTGGAGAACTCTTCCTCACCATTTCCTTCCCCCCTTCAGCTAATCTTGACCATGTTACCAATCTGTCCACTCCTCTCCCATCCTCAGCTCCACCATCCCAATTGAAACCTAATGTAACAGTATCTACTTATGTCAAAGGGTGACCTTTTTAAAAATGGACACCTGATCTTGTCACGCTCTGCTTAAAAATTTTAAGTTTTTTCCCATTGCCCTTAGGATAAGTCGAATATATGAATGTAGTTAAGAAGGCCCTTCAGGACCCAGGCTATGCCTCTCCAGCCACAAGTTTTCCTATTTCCTACCTCTGCCAACCTCATCATATGTTCTGGCCACACTGACCACTGGCAGTTTGTTTTGCCTCTTTTCCTCTGCATGTGCTATTTTGTTTTGAACACTCTTCTCCTCCACTTTTGCCTCCATCCTCATTCTTCCAGGAAAGAACTAAGCCTGAACATCACTCCCTCCAGAAAGCCCTTCCAGACAAATACAATTCTGGGTACCAGAGCAACTAGTACTTTCTTCATCAAAGCACCTGTCCCACTCTGTTGTAATTGGCTTTAAAGGAAGTAGGCACAGAGACAGAAGCTGTCATTCAAATTGGTATGCCTAGCATCTTTCATAGTGCATTAAAAAAAACATATTTTTTTGAATGAGTAAGTGAACCTCAAATGGGGAGGTCAGTAGTTGTAGCCTCCACAAGTATGTTATGTATCTTTTCTTTCTATATTCTCTCCTCACTCATTTTCCCCACGTGAAGCCTCCCATCTGTGTCATATCTTCTCAAGTCTGTTACCCTGGTTTTACACTGAGTAGATGCCCCTGATTAAATACCTGAACCATACCTGACTTCAAGGATCACGACCTGCCCCTAGAGCTCAGGGCCTCAGGCAGCCCTGTCATATACAAGCTGCATTACTACTTTCCTTTTTTTTCTTTCAAGAGCAGAGGGACACTTGAACACAAGATAGTGAACAATAAACACAAATGAATGCTCTTTGGGATAGTTTGATGAATTTGGTATAAAAAAAAAGAAAACAAAACTACCACCTGATTTTCTGAAAATTCTTTTAATTCAGAGGTAAAGTAGAATATATTCAGGTTACCAGTTCAAACACTTTATCTGCATTGTTAAGGATTGATGTATACCTCATAGAAGATTTTTACAACATGATATTTTATTTATTATTGACATTAACTTATAGAGAAAAACTGCTTTTCCATTTTGAAATTCCATTTCTATAAGTTTATCCAAAGGAACACTTTGCAAATGAGCAAAAGTAAGTAATGTTGATTGCAACATCCAGGATATATTGTGAAGTGAAAAACAAAAACAAAAACAAAAATAGTTTATAAGGCTGAAATGTAGAGGGCAATCACATTTCAGTTTTAAAAAAATGTTCATTCATATTTAGTGGGGGGGGCAACATTTATTGAGCACTGTCTTAAGTGCTTAACATATATTAACTTACTTAATTCTCAAAATAGCCCTAAGAGATAGATACTATTACCCATATTTTATACATGAAGAAACAGGTACAAAGAGGTGAAGTTCTTGTCCAAGGTTGCTGGCAAATGGAAGAGTTAAAATTTATTCCCCAGCAGATCAGTTCCAATGAGTAGAATAATAAAGAGTAGATTGTTAATGTTGGTTGTATCTTACAAGTAAGGGGGTAGGGAAGTCCCCCATTTGAGGTTCACTTACTCATTCAAAAAAACCCAATGTTACCTTTTTGGCACAGTCAAAAGAAAGATAAAAAGAGGAAAAAGTAGAAACTACTATCCTGTTCAGTGTCCGGGGGTAGCATCAGGAGAGAAAGCCATTTCAGTCAAGACTAATATAGCATCTATCATAACATTCTCTTTTGTCAGACCTACTGGCTCATTTATTTCCTCCTCAGAACGTCTCCAGAGGAGTCCAGGGGACTTGTAAAAGTCTACAAGTTGCGATTTCTTCCAGTGTGAAGTTATACTGACTGTTGTACTATAAGTTTCAGAGAATAAAAAAAAGACAAAAAAATAACTCAGTAACTCATGGTTTTTCTATTGTTGGCTGGAGGCAAAGCCTTCATGGTTCCTATTTGATTCAGCTGCGGCCTCTGGCAGAGTAAAGGCAGCTACAAAGCACATGAACACTTCTTTTTTTTTTTTTTTTTTTTTTTATTTTTTTATTTTTGGGACAGAGAGAGACAGAGCATGAACGGGGGAGGGGCAGAGAGAGAGGGAGACACAGAATCGGAAACAGGCTCCAGGCTCCGAGCCATCAGCCCAGAGCCTGACGCGGGGCTCGAACTCACGGACCGCGAGATCGTGACCTGGCTGAAGTCGGACGCTTAACCGACTGCGCCACCCAGGCGCCCCATGAACACTTCTTTTAAGAGTCAAGGCTATGGACAGAACTGGTCACCAATACTCCCATCCCACTAAAAGGTCACTTGAAAGTGAGCCCAAGCCAGCGGCAAGGTATTGAATGATTTTGTGTTGCTAAGACAATGACCAAAGACAAGGTAAAGGCAAGCCAGGACCAGACCTCATTCTTCTGACTTTAAGGTATGCCTGACTCCTGGCCTCTCACATGTGGTCTCCCTAGTTGGACAATAATGTGACGAGTTTTCTTTTGAAAAAATGTTTCCCCTGGTAAAATATATGATTATAGAAAATAAAACTCAGTGATAACATCACCATTCAGAGATAACCAGTTTTGAGATTTTGATACACTTCCTTCTGTTTTTTTTTTTTAAGTTCATACATAGATATGACTAGATTTTAAAATTTGGACCATACTATACAGTTTTTCACATCTTTGTTTTCCACTTAACATTATATTGTAAACATTTTCTGACCTAAAATATTCTTTGAAAAATAAGTTTTAGTAGAAGAATAACTCCTACCTCTCTAATTAACTATTCAGTTAAATAGTTATTTAACTACTTAACCTATGTAGCTAAAGGGCTCTAGCAGACTTAGAAGCAGAACAGGTCCAAATAAGGTTTCATTTCTGCCTCTTCCATATTAACCTCAGGAAAGACTGTGGGGCACCACCAGGGGGCAGTGCAGAGCCATCTAGTATGCCTTGCTGGAAGAAAATTGGTTACACAAAAATTAACAAATCCTACCTATTAGATTAGAGGAATGTTCACATGAGTAGCCAAGTTCCCTTCCAGAGATGGCTTTCCTGGTGCAGATGTCTCACATCAGAAATTATCACATTCCTCCAAATTATAATTATATTCAAAGTTTACAAAACAGAGCTATTTTACAAACCAAGGTCTATCAATAGAAAATGTAGTATTAGACCTATTCTCACCTGCTTGGTATGAGACCATTTGTTCATAAAATACTTGGCCTCATTATTTTATAGGTTTGCTGTGAAAATCAAATAAATAACATATGAAAGAATCATCTTATAAATTACAAAGCAGTGCAACTTTAAGTTGCACTATTTTAATGATGTGTTCATCAGATATTTGGATGAGTTATCTCCTATACAAACAAAATTCCAGGTAGTATCATGATTATGAAATGAGGTATAAGAGCATATGCTTTGGCATTTTCATGGTTTATTCATTGGTTTTCCTCCCCCTTGCCTTTGCTCTCCAACTGCTGAAGTCATGATGGAATTAGGAATCTTTTCCTAGAAGGAGGAAGTTATTATTTATAGCCAAATTGGTTTTTCTTCTTTTCCTCATTTACCTGAGGCTCCTTCAGAAAAATTACTGAGTTCAGAACTGGCTTAAAAAACTTGAGTAGGTGAATAATAGGGATCAAAAAGCTACTCCAGGCCTGACATGCTTGACGGGCTCCAGCACAGGTGATTGGCACTCTTGGTCTCTCTAAACCCAAAAGTGACTCTGAAGAGCATAATGTACAAAGGGTCCTATTCCCCAGCTGTCAGGCTCTGACTCAGTCCTTCACCTTCCTTCTATTCTCATTTCCTCTCCAGTTCCCAGTGCCCCCTCATTTAGCAGCAGGGATGAAAAGGAGACAGGGTGGGTGTTCTGGGGATCAAGCAAGTTTCAAAACCAGCATGGCATAGCCTTTCCTGAGAGCAGTCCAATCTGCTCACAGGTCCACTCTGACCAATCTCAGAACACATGGAAGGCTGGGCAAAGCAGGGCCTGGGAGTCCCTTATTATTGGCACTTGGGTTTCCTACTGGGTTAGAACCTTAAGCTCTCTGGCAGAAGCAGGGCACAGAGGCCACCTGAAGAGAACAAGGATGCAGGCACAGCAGCTCACACTGCCCTAGGATAGCTCCAGCAGACAGAAGTCCTGTGTCTGACCTCTGAGGTCTTATGCCTTAGGGCAGGATCTAACTCAGGGCACCAAATAAATAGCCTGTACTCCTGGTAAGTACAGGTCTTGGTACACAGGTGTTTGACAAATACTATTTGCATGATCAGTGACAGGTTTAGGCCATTAAACCAGCATTAGAGCACAGAGTAGTACCCAAAGAGAGCTACATTTTTTTGGTCAATTAAAAAAAAAAAAGTTCTGGAGTAGTGGAACTAAACCCATAGATGTCAAAGGAAGTCAAGAGGGTTCCAACAGCTGGACAAAAACCCAGGAAAACAGAAGACCCACACAATAGCAGTGCAGCAACCCACATCAATCACCTTATTATTTTTTTTTTTCAATCACCTTATTTAAGAGTAGCTTCCGAGGTGCCTGGGTGGCTCAGTTGATTATCTGGCTCTTGATTTCGGCTCAGGTCATTTGTGGGACTGAGCCCTGTGTCAGGCTCCATGCTGAGCGTGGAGCCTGCTTGATATTCTCTCTCCCTCTGCCCCTCTACCTTGCTCAGGCATTCTCCCTCTCTCTCTTAAAAAAAAAAAAAAAAAGTAGTTTATAGTACCTGGGTCCTCAGGGCACCTATCCTTCCCTGAGATCAGAGTCTGATTAGCTGGCTGTTTCCACCCTGCATCCAGGAGGGCTATAAGACATCAGCAGAACTGACAAAGTGGCCCCACAGAGATGTAGTGATTCCCTTGGCCTCAAAGGGCTGCAGGTCTTGGTTTTGTGTCTCCTAAGCTGCTAGGTCTCCAATCTGCTTCAGTCTCAGAGTAGGCTGCAAAAGCCTGTGCTCCAGAAAGGGCTGCCAGTTGCCTAGGAAGGACCTCATGGGCACATACAGCCTGGTTACTCAATGTTGTCATAGACCTGGATCACATCCTCGTGGTTGCCAAGAGCCTGGATGAGAAGGGCAGCCTGCTCCAGGTCGGGGTCAGCGAGCCGCACCTTTGTGTTGGGGATGAATTCTAGCGAACAGGACACAGAACACAAGCCCAGAGAGTCCAGCTTCTTCCTCACTTGATGCAGTGAAGAGGCATCACAAATAAACTAGGGACAAAGGAAAGTCAGGTGAGGAGTCAGGAGGTAACAGGGTAAGGCCAGTCAGAACTCTGCAAAACCTGAATGCAATTACTATTATGAATCACCAGATTTAAGTTCTTTACGAGCAGAGATATAGTTTTCAGAGTTCTGAATCCTTCTCAAAGTCCTCAGTAAGCCCTTTCCAGTATTCACTTAATAAATGTTTGTGCAACGTGTGAACTCTTTATGTCACCTGTACCCCAAGGCACAAAAGAAGAAACCGAGAGAGGCATGCCTTAACGCATCTATTAGGACCCTCTCTAAGTCTTCATACTCACTTTAAAAATGTTCTTTTCCTCTTCGTCTTCAGTTTCCTTGACATCTTCAGCTCCTGCTTCAATTGCCATCTCCAGGGCACGCTCTAGGTTCACGGCTTTCTTCTCTCGGTCCTCCACTCCAACCACAATCACCCCCTTTTTGTCAAAGGAGTGGCGGGCTCCATCAGCCATCACTCCCCTAAAAGGAAAGGAAATGCGCCAGACCAAATGCCTTTAGACTCAGCCTCCACATAGCACTGCATTCTAATACTCTTATTTCCCACCCAGCCTTCGGAGTATAGACATACATACTTCTGAAGGAGAAGATGCAGCTACGACCTGGCAAGGGAATAATCCAAACATATCTCCATCCCCTACTTTCTGCCCTGATTGGAGTTTAGTGGATGCAAAAACTTTGCTCATCTTTTAAGATTCCGGTCTCGGTAGTACATTTTAAGACCTGGACATTATATGGCTACACATGAGGAAAATAGGCCAAAGAGCCCCTTCTACATCTAACGAACAAGTCTTCTGGATCCTGCCTAGTACAGAACGAAACAAGGGAGAAGAAATGATCCCACTTGGATTCTGCTAAGGACGAAGTGTGCTTAAAACTTGAAACACCGCCAAGAACAACAGTATTTTCCTTGCAAAGAATTGGAACTTTAAGGCTTCATAGCCTTCCACTTTCCCTACACATATACCTACCCGTTCTTGTTCAGGATATGTCTGATGTCTGAATGGCACTTGGAGCCACTGTTGGATAATGCCTCAATGAGCAGGGAAGAGCCACCAGGGCCTCGGCCCTCATACAGCAAATAAACATCCTTGGTTTTCTGCAATAAACAACATGAGCACATTTTCCTGTTTCCCAGTTCCCTCCTGCATCCCAGCCCAGAACACAGATAACAACTCCATGGGAGGGGCTCTCTGGAGTAGAGCTTAGACTCTCAAGTCTTTATTGTTGTCCCCCACCTCTGAGAGGTGGCCCTTGGGACCAACTTTTGAGGTAACTGAAAGCATAACCCCTTACTGGGAAGGGAGTCTGTTTCTCTGGTCCCTGAACAATCAGTCAGCCATCTCCCAGTTTCATTTCCTCCCTGTCCCAGCTGAATCTCAAATCTAACACACACACCCCCCCCCCCAACTCCCACCAAGACTCCTCCTCCTATGCCCACCCTGCATGAAACCCATTGGTGAAGTCTCCCCTGGGGTGCTGAGTACTGCTTCAGGAAATAGCACACCTGGGCCCTATCATAAGAACCACTGAAAATATCAGGGCCACAAAATTCAAACAATTCATCAAAAGTCTAATGACCAATCAATCTCATCTGGACCTTCCATGCCACCTCCATTTATCCCTTGCCTGCACAACTTTCACGACTCTCTCCAAGCACCCTGCCCTGCTGCCTTTCCAGGAACTCCCAAATGACAATTTCTTCCTTCCACAGCCCACATGAAGGCAGTATTTATAAATGGTTAAAGAACAGGCTCTAGAGTCTGTCTGGTTTCAAGTCTGTCATTTTCTCTGTGACTTGGTCACCTAATCTTTCTGTTTCCCGGTTTCCACTTAAGGTTGTTTTGCGGATTCAGTGAGATAACGCATACAAAGTTCTTATCAAAGTGTTTGGCCTAGAGTAAGCACTCAATAATTATTGGCTATTAAGATGATTATCATTCCTCAAATCCTTCCTACTTGTCCCAGAGGAAGAGGTGTCCTCTCACCTGGGCTCAAAGACAATTCACATAACTGGGCTCTACATCCTTGCCCCTCCCACCATCACTATTGCCCCTGTCTCTCTTTCTACTGGCTCTTCTCCTTTAGGGCATAAATATCTGAAAAACAAACCTTTTCTCAATCTAATATTCCCCACACTGTGTCCCTTCTTTCTCTCTCATCTCCTCACACACTTGGCTAAGCAGTCCTAGGTCCCTAGGCCATATGCTTCTGTACATTGTCTATTCATCCTGTTCCTGATTATGCTCCCACAACCAATGTCCAAGGACACAGAGCCACCAGAAGGCTCTGTATTGAGGGTATCGACCACAATGCTACTCTTCTCTCTGATAATTTCAGAGTGTTTAGTGGCCTTCCAGACATGGGCCCCGGAGGGGCTGTGATCAATAAGAAAATGTCAAAGTGAGGACACACCCCCATTTTCAGTGACGCCTCAATCGTTGACTTGGGCATGTGCTTGCTGCGACACACCTCTAAGATGTTGGCCAGACTGCTGTTGAGTTCAGGGTTGGGGCCTCCTTCTGAGATAGAGAGAAAAGAGTGAGTGAAAACACTGCATTACAGCCAGGGGGAAAGAAGGGATTTCTGCCACTCTACCCACCTCCAGCCAGAAGAGCAGCAGGTCGCCACTTAGCTCTCAGTTCATTTAGAATATTAATTCAGCGTTTGAATACAGAGAAGTATTTTGGAAAAGAAGGTTCTAATTCACTCTTTAAGGGCGGATATCTTCCTGCTAGGTTTCAGTGAACACCACTTTGAATCGGATAAGAAATGAAAATGGTACCAACATTTCCTGGACTTATTAATACCCCTTGCTCTGACACCACTATTTTGTAATTATTGAAACATTCACATGACAGCATGTAATCACGCTGTCTCTAAGAGTAGGGGCTATATCTCATTGTCTTGTATTACCAGTGCACATAACAAACATTCAATACTGTTATCTAACTCAGTATCAAGATTTTAGAAGAAAAGGAAGCAAAGAGAAATATCAGGCATGAGTTCTAGGGGTAAACTTATATTTACTGAGTGCCTATTATGCACCAGAAATGACCTCAAGGTAGGCACTATCCCTGTTTTAGATTAGAAAACTGAAACTCGGGGAACCTGGGTGGCTCAGTTGGTTAAGTGTCTGACTCCAGCTCAGGTCATGATCTCATCATTTATGAGTTCGAGCCCTGCGTCAGGCTCTGTGCTGACAGCTCAGAGCCTGGAGCCTGCTTCAGATTCAGTGTCTCCTTCTCTCTGTCCCTTCTCTGCTTGCACTCTCTCTCTCTCTCAAAAATAAATAAACATTTAAAAAAAGAAAGAAAGAAAACTGAAACTTATCAAGCTTAAGCCATTTGCTCAAAGTCATACAGTTAGTAAGTGACAGAAATCAAGTCTTCTTGACTCTGAAGTCCATAATTTTTACAGGACTTGTTCTCCACTCCTACAGGTATCTGACACTAAATACAAAAACAAACAAACAAAAAAAGCCTTTCTACAGTGGCTACACAGTTGAAAAAACCATGCTTGCAAACTTACCTTCCAAGAAAATGTGTCTTAGGAAACCCTAACAAAGCAAACTGAGTCTGGGCAACTAACAGCTTTACTCAACGCCCCTGCCACACAACCTATGTGCTACCAGAGGCGACTAGAGGGTTTGATTTGTCTCTACTGAAAAGACACACGAGTGACCTTACCCTTAGGGTCTGTTTCTAAGAAGTACCCAGCTACACTCTAGAATGAAGTCACTTTCACCATTATCATCCTAAGAGCAACTCTGTGACAAGCAGGCATACGCTCAGCATCTGGAAAGGTGAGTGGAGACCTACAGTGTAGGGAGGTGTTTTGAACGTTTATAAAGTGTGCAACGGTGAGTATTAGGAAAAGAAAAGAATATGAAGGACCAAGGATCGGGGTTGGCTCTGGTTTAGCTCTGAGAGGCAAGCGAGGCTTTGGGCGCGGAGAGGACAGCAGCGGACGACCGTCAGGTTCTTACCTTTAACCGCCAGGCGGATGCTCAAACAGAGCTTGGAGAAGATGCGACTCCTTTCGGCGTCCTTGGGACCCTTGATATGCCGGACTTTGGACCACTTGTTGTGCCCTGCGGGGACCGCCGCGCTGAGGTGCAGCGTCCTGCCCGGAGCGGGGTTGCAGCCTGTGGGCTCAGGCTGGGAGGCCGCGAGGGTGGACGGAAGAGCCGCCCGGACACCGGGGCCTTGCGCCCACAAGCACCGGGCAGGAACTCTGCTTAGGCTGACAGCGGCCCAAGACGCCATCGGCTCCGACCCTGGGCCAAGGTCAGCAAGAGCAGCCAAAGAGCAGCGACCACGGTCAGCCCGTGGTGTCCGCCAGAGAAACAAGCAGGTCCCGAGCTTGCGGCTACCTCCGCCCTTCACCGGAGACCCAAGTGCTCAGGCCAGGCCGGGGAAGCAGTGACACGAAGCACCCTGCACCATCCCCGCGGAAGCCGGGAGTGGGTGCCCTCGATAAAGTAACACACTTCCTTTCCCCGGTCCGTTCCGGAAACGTGCCCCCATCGCCCGCAAAATCCGTTCCGCCTCGCGGTACTCGCTTGTTTGTCGTACCTGTGCAGAGCTGGGGCGAAGCGGGGCGACCTTTTTTTTTTTTTTTTTTTTTTTTTAAGGTGTAACTAATAGTTCACTTAGGAATTTATTATTGTTATTATCCAAGCTTCTTTGCGATGGGCTCGGCACTCTCCTTGTACTTTGCCGTATTAGAAACATCAGATTACTCCTAGTACTTCTCCCAGTTCTTTGTTCAACACAAACCTGTCTTTGCTGGTCTTTGTTCCACTTGACTTCACCTGGCTAACTTTTGTTTTCCTTCAAGATTCAGCTCAGGCATCATTTTCCACCAAATGGAAACATCTCCAGATTCTCCAGTCGGGTTCAGATGCCCTACTTTGTGCTCACATAACTCTTCATACACGTCTGTACCTTAGCACATAACTTTTTAATATAAACATGTTTATGGCTCTGCCACAGTATTAAATTCTTTGAGAGCAGGTTGGTACCCTTGTGTCTGGCACAGTTCTTCGGGTTTTTTGTTTTGTTTTGTTTTAAACAGCTTTATTGACATGATTTACATGTCATACAAGTCACCAATTTAAAGTGTATAATGGCTTTTAGTGTATGTATTCACAGATTTGTGTTGCCATCATAACAATCAATTTTACACTTTAGTCACCCCAGAAAGAAACCTTTTACCCATTAGTCATTGCCCATTTCCCCCCAATTCCCTCAGTCCTAGGAAACCACCAATTTACTTCTGCCTCTATGGGTTTGCCTATTCTGAACATCTCATGTGAACAGAATCATACAATATGTGGTCCTCTGTGACTGCCTTCTTTCACTTAGCATATAGTGTTTTTAGGCTTCATCCATGTAGCATATGTCAGTATTTCATTCCTTTTAATTGCCAAAAAATATTCCATTGTATGGATATACCAATTTTATTTACCCATTCATCAGTTGATGGACATTTGGGTTGCTTCCACCTTTTGACTATTATGAATAATATTGTCATGAACATTTATGTTCAAGTTTTTGTACAGACATGTTTTTGTTTCTCTTGGGTATACAACAAGGAGTGGAACTGGTGGGTTGTATAGTAACTCCATCAACCTTTTGAGGAACTGCCACAGTTTTCTAAAACAGTTGCATTATTTTACATTCCCAACAGCAACATATGAGGTTTCCACTTTTCTGTACATCCTTGCCAACACTTAGATCTCTTTTTGACTATAGCTGTTGACATCCTAGTGGGTATGAAGTGGTTTCTTTCTTTTTTTTTTTTTATTTTTTATTTTTTATTTTTTTTTAATTTTTTTTTTTCAACGTTTATTTATTTTTGGGACAGAGAGAGACAGAGCATGAACGGGGGAGGGGCAAAGAGAGAGGGAGACACAGAATCGGAAGCAGGCTCCAGGCTCTGGGCCATCATCAGCCCAGAGCCCCACGCGGGGCTCGAACTCCCGGACCGCGAGATCGTGACCTGGCTGAAGTCGGACGCTTAACCGACTGCGCCACCCAGGCGCCCCCTTTTTTTTTTTTTTTTTAATGTTTACTCATGTTGAGACAGAGAGACATAGCACGAGGGGGGGAAGGGCTGAGAGAGAGGCAGACAACAGTATCCGACGCAGGCTCCAGGCTCTGAGCTGTCAGCACAGAGCCTGATGCGGGGCTCGAAGTCACGCGCTCTGAGATCATGACCTGAGCTGAAGTAGGACGCTTAACCCACTGAGCCACCCAGGTGCCCCATGAAGTGGTTTCTCATTGTGGTTTTGATTTGTATTTCCCTAATGACGAATGATGTCAAACATCTTTTCATGTGCTTATGAAAATACTATTCATAGATAGTATTACTTTTTGTAATTTAAAAATATAGTTTAATATAAATGTTACTTTGAATAGCAAAAAGCAAATTAAGAGAGTTTATAATTGCAAATAAACATAAAGGCCAAAGTGAAGTTTGAGGTTGCCCTTGTCCAATCAGCCTAAGTCTACCAAGGCAAATCTGTAGTTCAACAAAGTCAGACTATAGACTCACTGCCACAAGGAAAACTGCGCACTATAGGGATGGTGGGGTGTCTCACCAAACAAAGGAAAAGATTTGTATATGTACTAATATAGTATATGTACTAATAGACATATAGTATGGACAAAGGTGGAGGTTAGGCGAAATTTCAATGAAATAGAGTTTGATAGGCTCAAAGGAACACAGAGCTGTATGAAAAGTGGGTGAACATCAGTTCTGGACTGCAAAGCAGACAGAGTTTAGTTTCTGTGGAAACTACAAAGCTAAGTGGGGAATGCTATATCCAAAAACCCCTGCTCTGAGGTTCTATACCTGGCTGGAAATCAAGGCTGCTTCTCTGCCAGTGATTTGGATTCTCCAAGCAAGACTGTAGGTCTTCATTCTCACAGATATCATTGCAAACAGCAAACTTTCTGACAGTCTATGATTTTAGAGAACAAAGTTTTTCAGTGAATTAAAAAAAGAAAAGAAAGTAGTCACTGTTATGACACAGATATGCTTGGGAGAAATATTGTTTCTTGTTAACTTTGCAGCTGCTTTTATCTGTGTCTCTATCTGTGATGAACAGCAGGGCGGAGTTTTACTTTCTCAGTCTGAGCTAATACTTAACTGTTCTCAAGATAAATTCACATATGACTGAACCATTCTAGAGCCTGGTTTTCAGGATCATTGAAGTCATGGTATGACAGAGATGTAACTATTTATCTGCCACTTTTATTTCCTCTTCCGAGGCACACAGGAAGATGATCCTTCTTGACCTTCCTTGGAATCATGTGACTAAATCTGGCAGATACGGGCAGAAGTGAGTAAGCCACTTCCAGACCCTATCTTGAAAAACGTATCTCTCCCTCCCACATGTTCTGGATGATCTAGCTGACCAACCTCCAAAGAACTTCATGTAAGCAAAAAGTAAAATTTTGTTGTGTTCAGTCTGAGGCTTGGGGGTTTGTTCCTGCAGCTTAGCCCAGGCTATCAAGGTGAATAATGCCAGTATTGACTCTCCCAGTTCTCCCCTTAAAAAACAAAGAGCAGGAATCTCATATTTCCCATAAAATACATGTTGTCAGACCATACAGCACAATTCTAACAGAGCCAGAAGGTGCTTATTTTGCCACACAGTTTAAACTCTTAGAGTGCACACTTCTTTCCCAGACTCACTGCCATCCCCAGATCAACGCTTCCAACACAATGGCAACTACTTGCCAAATACTGCCTCATGGCATCAATCACAATTTGCCCTTCTTCTCTTCCCTTGAAATGGTTAAACATGAGCACAGAATGAAAATAAAAATAAGCGGAGGGAGTGTTCGTCTAGGAACCGAAGCATTTGAATAGCAGTGGGGATAAGCACTCCTCCCTCCTACCAAATTGGGGCGTAGGCCGAGCAAACTGGCCTGGTCGCGGAAACCCTAGTTATCCATCAGAACCTGGTGTCCAAACCCCGAGGGTCTGGGAGTTATCATTTGTCATCTTTCACAGCCAATAGTTCACTGAATCTTATTACCCCATCTCTTAAGTCTCTTCAGTTATGCCCTGTCCTCTCCTTCCTGCTGTTCCTGCTTTAGGTCAGGCTTTTACTTTTTCTCATCTTGATTATTATAATAGGTGAACTGACTCCATTTCACCTCCTACTCAGGCATTTTTTTCATGGCCTCCTAAAGTGCAATTCTGAGCATGACTTCCCTCTATGTAAATTTTCCAAAGTCTCATATAGGAGTTAAGGCCCGAACTTTCTGCAAAGCACAAAAGATTCTGCTTCATCTGGCTCCTGCTTACCTCTCTAGCTTCATTTCCTGCCATTCCCCATACAAAACCCCGTATCAACTTCTATTTCTCTGAATATGGCCATATTATTTCTTGCCTCTAGAGTTGTATGTGGATATTCTCTCTGCCTTAAATGTCTTTCCCTATTCCCGGAGAGCTCCTACTCAGCCTTCAAAACCCAGTTCAAACATCCTTCATCTTGTGAAGTTTCCCCTGACCTCCTCTGGCTCCTACTCAGATCACCCAGGTGATCACCTCCTCTGGGCGATCACCTCCTCCTCAGGAGGCAGCCTGTAAGCCTAAACATACCCATTACTGCATAACACTGCCAGTAACTGTTTATGTGGATGTCTCCTCTGGGAGACTGCAAGTAATTTGAAGGCCATGGCCCCTTGCATAGGGTAGATGCTCTGTGTTTGGTTAAAGGTGATGAGTCAGGCTGTCAGATAGTGTGATGGGCTGGGGCAGACTCTAATCCCCCAGCCAGAGTCTCTGGAATGTGCCCACAGTGGCAGAATGGGAAGAACTGAATTCATTACAAGAAGAAATTCAGTCTATACATGTTCAAGTTTTATTACAAAGTATGATGGGCAGAAAATACGGTACTTCTTATACAGGAGGCTGAAACAGAATGAAAGGGTGAAAATTAGGTTTAATATACTCAGGAAGCAAGAAATAAAGTCATAGATGTAACACTCCACTTTCAGGTGTCTTTGAAGTAGCCTTCAATGGAGATTTACCATTGTGGTTTCACAGCACAGTGTTAACATTTTATTACAAGCCCTGTGTACAATCAATCCTGTGATAATAATATTTTAAAAAGAAAAATGGTGATAGTACAGTTCTGCAAGGGGGCAGCTTCCTCTCCACCTGACCATGGGATGTCACAAAACCTACAGTATAGAGGAAAAGCTTAAATATATAACAAGAAATTAAGTTCAGACATACTAGGCTAAAGGGGGCAGAAACTGATTGGCTAGAGCTTAACATTTCAGAGAATAAGAAATCTCCATTTTCTACATAGAGGTTTGTACAATCATGCTACAAGTTCACACTCGGGGCGGGGGGGGGGGGGGGGGGAGTCACTGACAGGGTCATAATATACACAGAAACCCAAGCAAGTGATTCATTCTCAACTCAAGCAAGTCAAAGCTTTAGGTCACCAAGTTTTGTCACACACTGTATTACCACAGCCAACCCCAGGTGAGAACATTTCTCTTAAACAGCAGACACCACAAGTCCATATTCACTGGGTTGTCCTCAAGGTGGGTCCTTGTGAGTTTTCCAGCTGTTACACAGACTGCCAACATCTTTCTTCTTGAGTTCATACTTTCACTAGCTTAGCTGTTTCTGGTTTGATACACCAGTCTAAGCCTCTCTGGGAAGGCACCTGCATGTTTCCATACTTAAAAAAAATAATATCCACAAAGTAGCCTGAGAGGACCGGGCCCATACTGTGTAGCCACACCTTTGACTTTGAGTGCCAGCGGCAATGACAATGGTGGGAGAAAAGGGTGCAGGTGGGAGAGGTGGGCAAGGCTCTGCAACATGAGACACTCTGGACAGCTGGCCCAGCCAGTACAGAGAGCCTTGTCCAGGGTTCACAGTGACTACTCAGCTTAGCTCTCCTCCCTGGGAAATCACAACCTAAGTGCCAGGCATGACCCTCCTTCCTCATCCTGGAGTGCAGAGAGTAAAGGGAAGTGTCTGCTTTGAGAGAGGCGTCTACTTGAATGGTCTCCCTTACTCCAAGCCAGGAGGCAAAGGAGCTGCCATATTCTCAAACTGGGGAAGGTGGCAGGACCACACGGAGCTGCCCCTCCCATGTGTGGTAAACCCTGCAGCTCCCACTGTTCTTACAGCCTCAGAATTCGAGGCCCAGGCTGCAGCAGGGAGAAAGTTCCATGGTGGCAAGGCCAGAGGAAGAGAAAAGAAAAAGGAGGGGGAGAAAAGTAGGCATGACTGGTTATAACCTCTGCTTCCTCTGCTCTGTACAAATCTACAACCAAGAAAAGCCATGGTTTGGAATGGTCACGGGACTCCCAACACCTACAGATTTCTGCCACCAAACATCACCTATGGCTGCACTACTGCAGGAAGAGGCTCCTGTCCCCAGTTACCCAGGTCATACCCGATGAATGGCCCAGAAAGGCTGACACAAGCCGAGGGCACAGTCTCATTCCATGGCCACCTCAGACCTTTCCTGCCCTTTAATATTTTCTCCCTAGATCTAAAGAAACACTTACCATTGACTTTCTCCCAAATCCTAAATCTCCTCTGAAAATTTCAGCCAAAACTATCATCAAAACCTCGTAGGAGTCTCAATTTTTTCTGTTTCTTTCCAAATCTTAACCAGTTCTTTGAGAGCTGATCCTCGTTCTGTTAAGAAATTCTCACCCAGTTATCAAGTATCTCCCCTCTTCAAGTCCTCAACTTGCTGTCTCATTCCTCCCTGGAAGGAGAAAGTTCCAACTCTTCTGGGTGTAAACACTCAAGTCCTTGAAGGACTTGTACTCATTCACCAACTCTCTGATGTGGTACCTTAGGCCGAATTTATTCAGCACCTCTCCCTCCCCTCAGACAAGGAAAACAGAAGCAGCCTCGGCCCAGGGTGCAGGAGCACATCAAAGGGCCACCACCAGGAGAGCAGAGCCCAGACACGCCGCTGCTGCCTGGCCTTCCCAGGGAAGTCCTGGCCGCTGCTCCTCTCACACCAGAGGAAAACAGATGCAGAGCCTCCCACCCATTCCCTCCTGGTGTCAATTTGAAAATCTAAACCAATTAAATAGACACTCGCTTTTGAGACTACAACAGATCTCCATTTCCTGGAGCATGCCTGACTAAGAGGCTTTCTAAATCTTGAGACTACAGAAATCCCCCCCTCAGCCATGGGGCCATCTGGCCTCTGGTAAAAACGGAGGGCAAGAGAGCTGATCAAAATACCAGCATCTCAGCAACTGTGACTGTGTGTGTGTGTTTGCTCAGGGAGACTGGGGAGTCTCACCTGGGCCCCAGGTGGGATGTCAGGAGGAGGACTGCATTGCAGGGCCTAGGGAGGGGTGAGAGGGCAGGGAGTCCACAGGGCAAGGGAAAACCACCACCAAAAGTTGTTGGTTTCCAGAGTGAATAACAAAATTATGCAAACATATTCTAATTACTATTGGCTAATATCTTTCCCTTGTTTTTGAGTTCCGGTCGACAAATCGTCTCACCATTCAGACCACGTTTAAGTGCAGATCAGGAATCTTAACTTAGAACTCAGTGCCCCAGCAGGCCCAGCCCCTCCTATCACCTCTGACCTCCACTTCAGGCCCTTTTCCATGGTAAGGACATGATGGCCTCCTAAAGCAAGCAACCATCAACTCAGACTTGCTACCCTTAAGAAGGACCCTGGAACCAGCAAATACAATTGCAAACAGAGGAGGGTTCTGACCAAGAACTGCTCGCTTCACGCTGCCAAATGACACAGAGCAAATCTGGTAGCAACTGCAGAAAAGTCAACCTCAAATGGATGGCAAGCTAACGAGCCCCAAATCCAGAATAATAAAGTGAAAAAGGAGGGGAAATACACTAAGAAAAGAGCCCCCTTTTTTGAACGAGCCCCCGTGTAGTAAAGCAAAGAGCCGTGACTTTAGGGATACAAATACATCTGCTCTGGAAAAGAAGGCTCGACCAAAAGAGTTTAAGGGCCCAGGAGAACAAAACTGTTTTGTTTCTCAAGCGCAGGTGAGAGCCCAAGCAGACAAAACCACCAGCCTTGAGGTCTGCGACTCTGCTACTGAACAGATGGGCAACTTAGAGGGGCTCAAAAACCTGTGGCAGAACACGACAGACCGAAGTCCCCTCGGGCTCTGAGCATGTCCCAAACTCCACCTGCCCAAAGACTCATCTTCCACTGGAATCACACACAAGCCCCCTCCATGGAGCTCACCCACATAACGGAAACAGACACTGCGGCCTGCAAGTCCAATACTGCTCAGAACCTGAATGGGGTGGGAAGGTAACAGGTGTGCACAAACTGGCTGGCCTGCAGCTATCTATTCACTTGACGGCCAGGGATTATCACAGCCTATTAGTCCACTCCTTCCAGGGGCTGACGGTCTCCCACACTGGACAGGAGACCTTGTTCAGGATCAGATGCACTGATGATGTGCCTCTCAAGCAGGACTCTCTCACCCCACGGCGCTCCAAGAGTGGCCAACCACCAGTCACAGCAAACTAACCCAACAGAGATCATAAAGATCAGCTTACAGACTGTGCTTGTCTATCATTCAAGCCATGGAAGAAAATGGTCTGACACTCACATCTGGAGAGAAGAACAGACTAGGAAACTGTGTGCTGGAAATGCACTCTAAGCTCAGCTTTCCTGAAACCATTCCCTTCAAGTCAGGCATGACGTCTCTCTCAGCTCTAACACGTTCCCAGTAGGTCCCACCGGGGTTGGACAGAGGTACTTGAGGAAGTAACAGAAGGCTTCCCATGTCTGTTTTGGAGCCCAGAATGCCCTTGCGAAGAGGCAGGCTGAGAAAAGGTGAGAGAGCTGGCCGACTTCAGAGCACCGGGGCGGTTTGGGACTCCTGGTCAGGTATGCTGCACTCAGTGATTGAAGAAGGCAAACTGCTCATGGGGTCAAGGGCCCAGTGCCAGATCCAGGCACTGAGGGGAGAGAGGAAGTGCTACGAGGGTGGACTAGGAAACAAAGGCAGAAACCAGGAAGAGTAAAATTCTTTTCATAAAAAAATTAGCCTGATAGGTAAAAAATATACAAAGTTGAAATTTGTTAAAGACATTGATAATAAGAGGAAAAAACTCCAAATTGGTATTGTTCCCACTTAAGTGCTAACATGACATGGACACGGATTGCTGCCTTAGGCAGCAGACAGAGAAGAGACATCTGGGACAGATGAATACAAACACAGCCAGTGCCTGTAATGCTCATTAACACAACAGCTGACAAACAAATAGATAGAAAAGTTTAATGGAGGAACCAAAGGAGAAGAGGAAAGGAGAGAACATCTTAAAACTCAGCCCTGGGCTGAGGAGGCGCCGACAGCACTGAGTCTGGCACAGACAGCGATGGGATGACTGGCCAGGAACTCCTACAGCAGCTTCTGGTAACAGTGGTGCAAAGCAATGAAAGACATACTGGCCACCAGAAACACGTTGCTTCTTACTTTGGGGACGGGGCAGAGGCAGGAAACACACAAGCCCCTGCCACGTGGGCAAGGCGCCGCCAGTGCTACACTCTGAGTATCTCCAGGCAGTTGTTGTAGCAGATGGCAATCCAGTCAGGCTGAGTCGATGCCCACTGCACGTTGTTGATCTCTCCTTCGGCTGTGTAGGCCAGGATAGGGTCCTCGATGGCCCGGGGCATTTGCTGGATGTCCCAGATGAGAGCCTGGTGATCATCCGCTAGTGACAGAGAAAGCCAGCAAGCAAGGTCACAAGTCAGGAGGACAATGATCCCAGCATCTGGGGTAGGTGGAGGTATCACAGTTCACAAAGCATTTGCTCACCAAGACCCCAGCAAGGGAGGTTTTATTTTAAGCCCCCTTTTTATAGATGAAGAAACTGAGATTCAGAAATGTTAAGGAACTCGCCCCAAACCACGGAGCTATGCAGCCAGGGAATGGCAAAGCCAGGACTCGGAGCAAGGCCTCTGATGTGTCCCAGGGCCCCATTCGCTGCAGCAGAGCTGAGATGGTAGAATGGGACTTAAATGGGCACCTCTCACCTGGGGCAACATCAAGAAAGGATGATGGGATAAAAAATGATCCCCAAACACGTCATTTTCAGCCACTTAAAGTATTTCAGCGATTAAAGATACCTCTCTAATGATTCAACTTAATGGGATTTTACTCCATTTTATGGACTTTTATAGTTCCATGAGGTGTTGTTATCAGATGAGATAAAGTGCTGAGTGGACACATGTTATTAAAAACAATTTTCCCTAGAAAAGTGCCCTGGGAAATACCAGAAAGAAGGTAATCACCTTAACAAAAATAAATAAGCACATGAAAAATGACTGGAAGAAAATATATAAAAATGAAAACAGCGGTATTATGAGGATGGCAAAGTAATGAATTAGGTTTACTTTTTTCTATTTGATAAGTGATCTGTAATGTGGTTATTTACTTTTATAATCAAACTAATAAGTTCTTAATTTCAGAGACGAAAAATAAAGAGGCAATGACCTTCAATACCACGGTGTCCCCTGATCCCATCAGCCCATCCTGATGTGAAAACCTGTCTCTGATACACAGTAGATCTGAATAAACTAAGTCCTAACAGGCCAGGCTCATGTGGGCAACACTAGCCTTCTACCAAGGCCGTACAACCTGGGCCCTTCCCAGGGACAACCTCTGTCAGGAACCCTGGGGGTTTATTTGCAACATTCAGGACCTCTAAAGGACTAAGTTCCTTTTCCTCAGTGCTGCTCTCAACCAAGCACATTCTTCAGCCACAGCTCCTTCACCTGAAGGGACTCAAAACAGGTGCAACATACATAGCAGCGAGCCAGACAAAGGCAGCTGCCAGGAGCAGAAGATGGGTTTCTACTGGGGGGCACTGGTACTGTTCGCCACAAACAATGGGCAACATCTTTCTTTTCTCCTTGTCTCACCCTTCCCTATCCACAGCCCTGGGGGAAAAAGAAGGCAACAATGAAGGAGTCAGACCGCAACCCGAGGTGCACAGGCCATAGGCCCCCAACTGCTCCTCAATGACATACAGGCATGAGCAGAGGGCCAAAAACAGGAAAAGTTTCATGCCTTCCAAATTAATACTAAAATAGCAGAAAACCACCAAACGACATTGCTCCTTTGGCTCCATAATGAACAAGAAAATGAGGATGCTACTGATTAGCGAGGAGAGGGAAAAGTATGTTAGAAGGAAACCTGAGGCACTGAAAATGAAAAAGATAAGGAGCAGAACACGACGGGGTGACCGGAATCCTGTCTTTATAAAATAAAGGGACAGACATTCATACTAGGGGATGTGTGTATGCATGCACCCACATAAAAAGGTCTCAAAGAGACACGCTGTTGTTAGAGGTCACCTCTACAGAGAATGGGACTGAGGCGGAAATAGGGCAGGAAGGAGAAAAGATAACTTTCACCTTCCTATTTTATATACCTCGGTATTGTTTTAATTTTTAATAACAGACTCATATTATTTCCAGAATAAAAGCACACTGACTACCAGCATATTTTTAAGGGGTACAGTTTTTGGTCTGGCAAATGGTGAGATGGGGACTACAAGTCACACACTACTGATCAGGCCATGCAGTGCTTTCAACACACCCAGAGCCCACTGCAAGTTCGTTCTGTATCCCCAGGGAGTATCAGTGTGAGGCACAGCCTACAACTGATACATGATGTGAAAGGTATACAGAAGAAGCTCCACTATCACGGAGATACAAGGTCATCTGGAAATCTGGAATGCTTCCATTTCACAAGTGGAGGGAAGCTCCAAATTGAGTTCCTTTGTTAAAGTTCTCAAACCATCCTTAGAAAATAGTTAAGGATTACACTTCTACGGAGACAAGAAGAAGATCTCCTGACCTCTCCCTCCCCATTGCTCCTCCCCACCCCCTGCCACCATGATTACCTGCAGTGCAGATGTGGCAGGATGAATGCGGGGCCCAAGCAATGCCATTGACACACGCTCGGTGGTTGTTTAACCTGGCAACAGGTGTGCAGGGAACTCGGACATCCAGAATCACTACCTGCAGAAATAACAAGTAAAAGGCCCCGGAACTTCAGGGTGTAACAGGAAAATAAGACACTACACAAGAAAAAAAAAATTCGAAAGCATAACTTGTCCATTTGTGGATTAAAGACCATTAGAGACAAGAGGGTCTTGGTCCCAAAAGCAGCGATAGGATTGAGAAAGGAAGAAAAAGACCCAGGTAGTTTATAGTCTGTATCTCAAACAACATAGGGCCTTTGAACTAAAGGTGAGAAGCAGGAGAGGTGACATGAATTTGGATAATCCACCAAGTCCTATTAGATACATGTGCTAAGAATTCTGTGCATGTTCAGCCGACAGAATGAGAGCCCTCTTCCCACAACCCCCAAAGCAGAAAGTGAAATGTAAGAAGTCTGAGGTACTGGCTTCACCAAAAGTTCATCACTGTATCATCTCCACCCACACTTCACTGCTTTTATCAAGCAACAGGCCACAGAGAGTTGCCATTGCCATGTGTGTTTGCTAAAGCTGGAAGAATCTGTCCAGACTCGAGAAGGGGTAACTGCCTGTTTCTCTACTCAGCACCATAAGCACATATGATTTGGTTTACTTTTTAGACACTGCTTTTCTTGGCTCCAACTCCAGTGCTCCAAACAGTAAAAGTTCTTAACATGCGGTCCTTGTTCTAGATCAGGCTTTCTCAATCTTACCACTCTTGACATTTGGGGTAAGATAATTCGTTACTGGGGGCTCTTGTGTGCATTGCAGGATGTTTAGCAGTAGCCCTGGCATCTGCCTACTAGATACTGGTAGCACCGTCCCCTGCCCCCAAGTTGGGACAACCCACAATGTCTCCAGACATTTCCAAAAATCCACTGGAGAGAAAACTGCCACGAGCTGAGAGCCACTCTTCTAGATACACTAGGCAGTCCCACCGTTAGGTGGCCAGGCCTATGTCAGCCTGAAGCAGGGCACTCACCTCCATTCCATCCATGGCCATGGTGGCCAGGTAATTCGGGTCCTGCTTGTTCCAGCAGAGCCGAAGTAGTGGGTGATGCTGTGGGTCTTCATAAATGATGGTGCTGTGTTCTAGATGGCGGAGGTCAAACATCCTCACGGAGCCATCAGCGCCCACAGAGGCAAACATGTCCCTGCCACCCCCAGCCCGACTAAATGCAATATCATAGACCTGTTGGTGAATAAGAAGTTTCAGTCAGATTCAGATCCGTCACCTTCTTTTCCGGTAGCAGGGAACTCGGCTATCCCTAGCTCACCTAACCCCCCCACCTCAAGACACAGGAGGAGGTAACTAAAGCCAAACAATATCTGTGAATACTGGCAGCTGAGAGCTCTAACATCAGTGACGTTCCAAAGAATGAAGATCATTCTGCTACACAAATTGGCTGGCTTCTTCCTGCATTCCTGCCCTTCCAAGTCTTTTTCCTCCCACCCTGGTGATAAAGCAAAGACCACATACCCTGCTGAGCAGCAGGGCACAAGTCTGAGCAAGTATTCTGTATGCTGCAAGCCAGTAGCTGTCTTCTGCCACACTATAAAATTGAAACATTTATTTCCTGGGCTTTGGTGGCTTTTGTCTGTGCGTGATCAGAGACAGATCCATGACCACCACATTAAGGCCATCAATTTGAGAGGTGGAAGCAGCCCTCCTGTGGCCACTTAATAGCAGCCAGGCTGGTTCTGCTGTGAAACCTGGACCTGAGACTCATTTTCAAGAAACAAGTAATAGCAGTTTTGAATTATGGGAGACTCAGGTGTTCCTATATTCACAAAGAGGTTTAGTGTCACTCACTTATCCTAGGACATGCTCGGCTTCTTCTCCTAGTTGGTCTGAGTTGAGAAGTGAATCAATTTAGGTTTTGAATAATTATTTTCTGCATTTATTACTTGCTGCAAACATTGCACACCTCTAATATCTATGAAGTATCAGAGGCAGAGAGCAACAGAGAGCTTCAGAGAAAGAAAGGGATGAGAAGAGACAGACAAAGCCAGAGCCAGAGCAGAGAGAGGAAAAAACTGAAAAACAAATGCCAAGGACCTTCTGGGGTCAAGGATAGTAACAGTTGACTTCTGGGAGACATAAGTGGCATCTCCACTACTGTCACTCCAGCCTTCTTGAGGTTCTGCCTAAGGGACAGTGCCAAAGGAGCATCTATTTCTATTCAACCTCATAAACTCCTTTTTCTCTGGCTGACGACGAAGAAATTGAGCTTCTCTTTCTACAGTAGGAATTAGGAGTGGTTCAAATGCAAACCGGGCCGGTCATCACAATGAGGCCTGGCAGGTCTAGGCTCTGTCTAGCACTGTCCAGCTACATTAGGGCAAGGGCTGTTTACAGGATGCGTACCCCACGGGCTGGCTCCAGGTAACTCCTGGGGACAAGGACACCACAGCTGCATCGCTGCAGGCAATGTGGCCGAATGTGTAAAGCTCTCCCAGCTCTGAGTGACTGCTCTTTCAGCCGTGTTCCACCGGGAATTTCATCATAAAACAAGGGAAGGTGAAAGTCCCCGCTACCCTCCTCCACACTCTGCGGCAGGCAGCAACTAGAACCTCCTCACAAGTCTCCACTTTGACAGAGAGAGGTAGAGTGAGAAAAGCAAAGGCCTAGGAGGTGTCACTGCTTCTCTGAGAGCCAGGGTGCTGTCCCAGGGTCGGTTTGCTGTTAAGACCCATTCCTGGTCCTTGCTCCTGGTAGGGAGAAGCTAAGGTATTCTCATTCCCTCTCTCTGTTCCTCAAGTGTCTCTGGCAGTGGCTGTATTCTCTCCATGGTTTTAGCTTCTGCCAGGGAGACACAGCCCCTGGTTCCCAGCCCCTCTAGTCGACAGACAGTAGCAGCTCCCCACTGCTCCCATTCTCCCCATTACCTCACTGCTGCCAGTGTGGCTTTCCAGCTTCACCAGGGTCTCTACGGGCAATGCCCTAGGTTAAAGCCCGAGTTTAAATATGTAGAGTAGTTCTAGTTGTCTGGGTTGGATCCTGACAGAGAAGAGCAGGCTAAGTTGTCACGTAACTAAAATACAGCAAACTGTTCCACTTGATGCCAAGAGGGCTTCCAGAAGTTCCTTACTGGTCCTCTCTGTAGGACAAATTGTTCCTTTGCCCTTTGGCTTAGCAGCAACCAAGTCCGGCAGTCTTGTAACAGATCTTACCCTTAGGGGTGCAGAAAGCCAAAGACCAAGCCCTTGCTAAGAGTGATAACCTGGTCACCATCTTCCCATTCTGAGGACAACCTCAAGTGTCTGACCTGAGGTCAAGGCTTTTTTTTTTTTTTTTTTTTTTTTTTAAATCTGTACTAATACTCCTTGCTGGGCAGGGTAAGGGAGAAAAGAAAAGGAAACACTACCCACAGGAAATCAGAGTACAAGGAGCATGCAGCAGCTCTGGGAGGAAAAGATTTATGACCCATTTCCAAAAGCACTCCTCAGAAAAATGCTTTGATCCAAACACAATCACAAAAGCTCCCCCCAGCTTTCCCAATAAACATTAGGAGAAACATCACCATGAAAATAAGCCATATTCTTTTCCAAACTGTATTAAAATTATTAAGGAACATACTAGAATTTCATAAGCCAAGTTGAGAGAAAAAATGATTTAGGTTTGTCTGCCAAGAAATTTTCCCTCTACCTGGTTTCCCCCCACTGCCTTCCAAAAATTAATATATTTCAAAATAAGTGTTATTTCTGAATCACATCAGGTCCAAGTTTGTCTATAAGAGAGCTCATCATTACAGAACAGCAATCTCTGGCACAAAAAACTACACATGGCAGATTAAGTTGTTTATATCAGTCAAAAAAACCCCACACAAACATTAGTTTACAAGGGTCGCTCACTGCTATTTTTGAAACATTACTGTTTTTAATTTCAACAGGAAGACATTGGCATTCTATTATGATTTTCCACATACTATGCAGAATAGTAAGAGAACGGTCTGACCTTGAACTGAAGGCAGCTCACAAGAGAGTGGGTGAGGAAAGCAGAAGAGGAATGGGATCATTACCTCCTTGTCATGCGCGATCAGCTGGGTCTTCACATGACCAGACACAAGATTCACTCGGCCCAACACCTGCCCTGTCTCCAGCCCCCAGATGGTACAAGTCGTATCAATGCTGGAGGTACCTAGAAACAGCCAGTGCAAGTCAACGGCTGACAAGAGTGAGGCCTCCCTCCTTGCACCTACTCCTCTGTTTAGCCCAGGAGAGGACATGCCATGGATACTTGCTAGCATGAGAAGGGTGCCAGCAGAGCCAACAAGAATCAAGTATTTAATCCTTATCCCAGGACCTTAGACTCTGCTGACTAGATATACACACATGGGAAGCTCGCTCCACATGAAGAATTCATGACCCGTTCCATATTTTGCCTCTTTCCGTCTTGGCCCCATCTAGGATACGTGCATGTACCTCAGGCTTAGTATTATATCTGAGGAAATGTATCTTTGCTTCTTCAAACTGGAATATGCACTCCCTTGTTCCCTTACCTAACAGATAAGGATCCACCTCATTCCAGTCAAAGGAGGTCAGAGGAGCACAGAAATCGGAGTTCTTGTTATTGTTTAGCAAACATTCCAGCCGGGTTTCTGTTTCACCAACCTGAAGGAACAATAATTTTTAAAAATCAGCTAGTCTTATCTTCACAGAAAACCTTTAAAAGCTCTGTTTAGACAATACCTTACCAAACAGAAGACACAGGGGAAGAACATACAGAGTAATAAATTCCAGAGGAACTCCCTGAACACTAATTCTTTCCAAGCTTTTTCCTCTGCCCAGCTTTGTTCTCCAAATTTTCACCCCCCGATTTTCCTAGAGGACAGGTCTTCTCACCTTGTCCAACCCAGAATCTCTGTACCCTGCCTGGCTGGCACTATACCTCCAGGCTAGAAGAGATGCCGCTGATGACCAGCTTGGCTGAGAGAGGTGAGGCTCCACAATCCAACCATATACTTTACTAGCATCAATGGCCCACCTTTGTTTCTAATTTACTCAAAAATATCTTGGCTATAGACAGAATAAGAAGGCTCAGATAGCCCCGCCCATCCCACCCCACCCCCAGAAGTTTACCTTCATTTCCTCAGGTTAACTGAGCCTCAAGTTTCCAGGGCTGACTGGAGCCTGACTGCAGCAGGACTTCAAAGAATCTTGGCTAGATTTATTAAGAAATCTGCTGAGCCAAACAAGGTCATTCCAGATCCACTACCTTTGGTTTCTGCCGGGCTACAATGACACTCGCTGCCTCCAACCCCAGTCTGTTCTCTGTGACTCCGTGGGGCTTAGTAACAGCTGACATGGAGAAAGCCCATTGGTCGGGCTGCTAACTGAGCACCTGCTTACCCTCCACACACGGAGATAGTCGCCACTTGTTGCCAGTAGGTCTGGATAGACACCTTTTGTGTCTGGGATCCACATGAGCTTTGTGGTGGGGTAGGGATGGTCGAAAGTGTTTCGACAAATAAACTCTGAACTCTCTTCATCTAAGCCAACAAGCTGAACCTGTAAAACAACCAAATTGAGCCATGTTAACATTTGTTTTTCTGGTGCAGTATCAAATACATCAAATCCTTCCCCCCATCTCCCAACACCCTGGCTAGAAATGTGCTTATGCACAAACGTGTGTGAAACAAGCATTCAAGAACCCAAACGGCTGTAACTGGCATAAAATGGTTGCAGGGGTACCTGGGTGGCTCAGATGGTTGAACATCTGACTTTGGCTCAGGTCATGATCTCACAGTTTGTGAGTTCAAGCCCCACACTGGGCTTGCTGCTGTCAGCACAGAGCATGCTTAGGAAATCTGTCGCTCTGTCTCAAAAATAAATAAATCTTAAAAAAAAAAAAAAAAAAAAGGTCGTCATTGATGGTCAAGTTCCCTGATTTCTGGGCTACTTTTTCTTAGAGTGGATATGGACCAGTATTAATCTCCATTCTTTGCTGTCAAACTCAATCTTGCTCCATGAGAAATGCCACTCATTATACATTTGTTTATGAACTCCCACCAACTGGAAGATGGAATGGGGAATTTTTGGTAAAGATCCATAATAAGTGGATAAACACCAACCACACAGCAGAAAAACAGAATTCCTTCTAATGTTGCCTGACTTCAGTCTTAGATACCAGTGTCTTTCTGCCCATTTCTTGTTTAAAAAAGAATTTTATTTAGGTTCAGTTGCATACAATAAAATTCACTTTAAGTGTACAGTTCAATGATTTTGAATGTATACATTTGCAAAGGTATACAGCTGGATAACCCCTCACAGCAATTAAGATCTAGAACATTTCTATCTCCCCAAAAAGTTTTCTCGGGCTCCTCTGCAGTTAATCCCTTACTCTTAAGCCCCAGGCAACCACTAATCTCTAGTTTTGCCCTTTCTATAATACTGCACAAATGGAATCATACAGTACTGAGTCTCGTGACTAGCTACTTTTGGCATGATGCCCCTGAGATTCATCCATGTTGCTGTGTGTTATCAGTAGTGTCTTCTCTTTTATTGCTGAAAACCTTGCATCATGTGGAAGCACTCTATTTATCCATTTACCAGATGATGAACTTTCAGGTTATTTCTAGTTTGGGACCATTATAAATACTGCTATGAATATTTATGTATAAGTTTTTCTTAGACAAGCTTTCATTTTTCCTGAGTAGACAACTAAGAGTAGATTTGCTGGGTTGTGTTGTAAATGTAGTTTTAACTTTATTAAAAAAACAAACTACCTGGGTGGCTCAGTCAGTTAAGCATCCAACTTCGGCTCAGGTCATGATCTCACAGCTCATGAGTTCAAGCCCTGCATCCAGCTCTCTGCTGTCAACAGAGCCTGCTTCAGATCCTCTGTCCCCATCTCTCTCTGCCCCTCCCCCACTTGCTCGCACGTTCTCTCTCTCTCAAAAAAGAAATAAAAACATTTAAAAAAATCAATTATTGCTATTAAAAACAAAACTAACCTGTTTTCTAGAGTGGCCGTGTCGTTCTGCATTCCCACTAGCAATATAGGAGAGTTCTAAACACTCCACATCCCTGTCAGCACTTGGTATTACCAGCTTTAAAAAAAAAATCATTGATAGGTGTGCAGCAGTATTTCAATTTGCATTGAACCCTAGTAACTAATGACAGTATCTTTTCATTTGCTTATTTGCTATCCCTGTTTATTTTGTTGAAGCCTGCTCAGATATTTTGTCTTTTTTAAAAAAGACTTAAAAAAAATAAAAAAGACTTGATTTTTTAGACTCAGAAAAATTGGGCAGAAAGAACAGCGTTCCCATATACCACCTGCCCCCACACATGTACACAACCTCCACTATCAAAGTACCTGCACCAAAGTGGTCCATTTCTTCAACGGATAAACTTACACCAACACATCACCACCACCCGAAGTCCACAGTTCACCCTTTGTGTTGTACAATCCATAGATTTTGACAAAGGTATAATGACATGTGTCCACCATTACTGGATCATACAGAGTAGGTCCACTTCATTATTCACCGGTTGTTTTCTTCTGTACTGAGTTTTGAGAGTTCTTTGCATATTCTGGATGCAAGCCCTCGCTCATGTTTCCACAAGCATCTTCTCATAGTCTGTGGCTGTCCTGTCATTTTCTTTCAGTGTTCTTTAGAGAACAGAAATTTTAAATTTTGATGATGTCAGTTTATCATTTCTTTTCTTACTCATGGTTTTGTGTCCTTGCTAGGAAATCCTTGCCCCACCTCAGGTCACAGGTTTTTCCTGCTTTCTTCTAACAGTTTTATAGTTTTAGGCTTTACATTTAGGCCTGTAACCCATTTCAAGTTAATTGCTTTTTAGGGTGCCAAGTATGAATCAAGGCTCACCTTCTTTTACATATAAATGCCTAATTGCCCCAACATCATGTGATGAAAACTACCTTTTCTCCTTTTGAGTTACTTTGGTCTCTTTGTTGAAAATCCACTGACTGTGTACTTGCGCGTCTATTTGTGGAGTCTCTATTCTGTCCTATTGATCGATATGCCTATCCATTTACCAGTACCACATCGTCTTGACTGTAGTAGCTTTCCAGTGAAGTCTTGAAATTAGATGGTATGAGTTTTCCAACTCTGTTATTCTTTTTCAGAATCGTTTTGCTATTCCATGTATTTGCTCTTCTGTGTAAATTTTAGAACAAGCTTGTCAAACTCTACAAAAAGCCTGCTGAGATTCAGCTGGGGATCATGCTGTATCTTTAAATCAATTTGGAAAACCTGCTCTTTTAACAATAGTGAGTTATCTGGCCCGTGAAACAGCATATTTCTCCATTTATTCAGGCTTTCTTTCATTTCTCCCAGAAGTGTTTTGAAGTTTTCGGTGTACTGGTCTTGCATTTTTTTTCATTAACTTTATCCCTTAGT
This sequence comes from Lynx rufus, assembly GCF_022079265.1. Taxonomy (NCBI): domain Eukaryota; kingdom Metazoa; phylum Chordata; class Mammalia; order Carnivora; family Felidae; genus Lynx; species Lynx rufus. Next base: position 39,015,688 of record NW_025814832.1, read on the forward strand.
GTTTTTATCCTATTATAAATGAAATTGTTTTAGAAATTCCATTTCCATTTTTTTTGCTACTGTACAGAAATACAACTGACTTTTGCACATTAATTTTGAATTCTGTAACTTTGCTAAATTAGTTATTAGTTTTAGTAGCTTTTTTTGTAGATTCCTAAGGAATCTATTTATAGATCTTGCTACTCATGTCTGACTTTTAAAAACCTAGATGAGTAAACCTATTCATTTTTATGGAACATCTATAGGCTTTCAAAAATCATATAATGCTCATACATATATAGATAATGTATGAAAGATGTAAAAGGAGAAAAAACCCAGTGCCCTAAAACACAGTAACACTGCCTTAAGATAGCAATAAAAGTGATGTCACAGGTAATACATGATAAGCTGCTTGTTTGTGACAGTTAATTGGTAACAGTTTAGAGGAAAGAGCAATAATTCAAAGGGGGCAAGTGAGGAAAGTAGAGATAGGATCTGAGCAGTCTTCGTGGGAGGGTTCTGAGGAGGCCAAGAAGGAAAGGCACCCAGGCAGATGAGCGTACTAAGGTGGCAAACTAAATGATCTAGCTGGTGGCAGCAAGGAAACCTGTCTGAGGAACCATCTGAGAGAGCAGTGCAGATGGGGCTGGGAAGGTGTGCCTGGGGCAGGCCACAGAGCCCTGAAAGGAAACCGAGGACCTAGATGGGCTTTCCCCTGTGAAGGTGTCTAAGAAGGCAGAAGACTATAAGGCCTTGGAGGTAAGAGTATGAGGCCTGGTTATGCCGGGGAAGGTTATCTGCCAGGCAGGGGGCTCAGCCCAGAGTTCCACAGGAAAACTGAGGAAGGTTAGGGGCCCTATGGTGGCAGGTAGTGAGAAGGGCAAGGGGCAACCAGAGATAGCCACAAGAGGGATTTTGACCAAATGAACAGTTCCTTGAGAATTTAAAATTCTGACCTTTGCAGAGAATAATAAAGAAGGAAGATCCTAGATGGAATGGGGAAAACTGGCATCAGCCTTGGTGGGGGAGGGAGGCGAAAACAGATGAAAAGTTAAATTTGGGGGTTCACTAGGCAGAATAAATAATAAGTCTCTCCTACAGATTCTGAGCCAAATGTTTCATTCATGTATTTATTCAACAAATTGTAAAGAATGGCTACTTGGTGCCAGGAGCTATCTAAGTGCTGGGGATATGGCAGCAAGCACAAGAGACACAATTTCTCTAACCATACAGATATTTACCATGCGGCAAAATGGAGAAAACATTACACTCCCTTCTAGAAGCTACCTTTCAAGTCATCAGAGATTTCTCGCCAGCTTCGAAATATCAGATCCTGTGAGCATTTGCCACATAGGATCCTCTTAACCAGACATTTAAGGCTTTCTACCACCTGGCCCTAGCCTATCACACTTGCTCTCCTATTTACCTAGTTACTGCTTCTCATCTTTTCCAGGTTCCTTTCCTTACACCGTCCTCTATGCTTGTAAAACCCTCCTACCTCCTTTCCATCAACTCAAATCCCACCCAATTTTTTTTTTTTTTTTACTTATTTTTTATTTTTTTTTTAAATTTTTTTCAACGTTTTTTATTTATTTTTTTTGGGACAGAGAGAAACAGAGCATGAACGGGGGAGGGGCAGAGAGAGAGGGAGACACAGAACCGGAAGTAGGCTCCAGGCTCCGAGCCATCAGCCCAGAGCCTGACGCGGGGCTCGAACTCACAGACCGCAAGATCGTGACCTGGCTGAAGTCGGACGCTTAACCGACTGCGCCACCCAGGCGCCCCCCCACCCAATTTTAATATAGCACAGTGGCATCAGGCATCCAGGGCCCCTTACCTACCGCTTGCTAGCTGTAGGAACTATGTTCCTTAACCATGTTAAGTAACATGTTACTTAACTTTGTTAAACTGGTTTTCCAATCTGTAAAGTGAAGACATTCACAGCACCCACCTCATAGAGTTCTTTGTAACACTCTGTATATAAACAACCTTCGTAAGTAAATTACTTAGGCTAGTGCCATACTTGGTGTGTGAGCTTTTAATAATACTACTGCGTCCCACCTCCTTCATAAGCCATCTGAGTCTCCCCGGTATGGTGATCTTTCAGTGTTGATCTAGACCATCCATTTGGTGACTTACCCCATACTGCCTCATGAAAGCACTTACATTACTGTCTTCTGCTATTTCACTTAGTAAAGGCCTTAGAAACAGGGCCTGTCCTACTTCTGCTTGTACTGCAGACAGCAATGGTCTCCAAATCTGGCCAAATCCAGATTTACCTGGAGTGCTTTACACATCCCTGGAGCCCCCAACTCTAGCCCAAGATTCTGATTCAACAAGTGTCAAGTAGGGCCTGGGAATCTATATTCTTAACAAACTCCCTGGGGGGACTAATTCGGCAAGCTTTGACAACCTCTGCACAACAGTACCTCCTAACCCAGGGAAGAAGTAGGTAATGGCTGGGATTTAAGCTTTCCTGATCTCCCCAAAGACTTCAAGTGTTGCACAGACCTGTGTTTTATCCTTAACCTGACTTTAGCTCTTCTGCTCTGAGTCCCCAACCAAGTATTGACAGGAGTAACACCTGGCTCTCACTGTTACTCATGAGTCATTTTTGTTCAGATGCTCATATGTTTACAATGTGGTGATGAAAGAGAATGGAAGTCCTCTGTGAATATTCACATAATACAGAGGGAAGTGGTAAAGTCCCCTGTTAGCTCCATCCCCAATTCGACTTATTCTCAAACCAGTTTGGTAGGTATCTTTCCAAATGGTTCTCTGCGCATTTGTATTCATAAGTATCTGTGGGGTGTTTGAAGAAACATAAACAGGCTTGGACCAGAAAATGTATTCTGCAACCTGCTCTTATCTTGAAAGGTCTTCTCATGTCAGCATAACAGCTCTAGCTCATTCTTCTACAGCAGGCTGTGTTAGGCACACCATAATTAACCATACACAGTCATTGTGGTTATATCCCATTGTTTGGCTATTATAAACAATACTTTGTACACATGTGCAAATGCTTTATTGGATAGATTGCTAGCAGTGTAATTGTTGCATCACATTTTAAATGTTAACACCACAGAAACTATGAGACAATGTGTGTTAAGCTTAAAAACACAGTTAAGAGATTTGATCCAACAGCTTTCGAAAAGTCTGCTTCCATTTACACTTTCATGAACAGTATATGAGAGTGCCAATTTCTCCACAAGTTTTAAAACACTGAAAATAATCTTTTACATTTTTTCTAATCCGATGGATAAAAATGGTATTTTGCCATTTTACTCCTGAGGCTGAGCATGTTTACTATTTATACTTCTGATTAACAGTAACCACTGTTAATTATCTATGTGCTTCCAATGGATCAAGTATAAGAACCATGCTTAATGCTTTACATGCACTACCTCATTTAATCCTTTCAACATCTTCATGAGGTAGGTACTATTCTTCTTCCCACTTTCCTAGTTGCTTGAGTAAAAGAGATGGTAAGTATCCTGTCCACAATCATGAAGCTGCCTTGTAAATATAGGTAGTACTATCCTACAACCCAAGCTCTTTACCATTATGCTAGAAAAACACCAACTTAAAACATCTGCCCAGTATATTTTATGGAACTGTGTCTTTTTTCTTTTTGATTTATAGGAACTCTTATGGATGGGTTACTGTGCCTTTGTTATATATTTCCTTTGGTAAATTTGCCCATAAAACTCTGAGGGTGGTGTCTTTTAGGGGATAGATCTTTGACTACATTTTCAATTCTTCAAAAAATCCTTAGGAATTATTCAGATTTTCCACTGAAGTTTTGCACTTTGTTTGCCCTTAAAACTATGCTTCAGAGGCGCATGGGTGGCTCAGGTCATGATCTCACAGGTCTGTGAGTTCAAGCCCCACATGGGCTTGCTGCTGTCAGTGCAGAGCACACTCAGGGTCCTCGGTCTCCCTCTCTCTCTGCCCCTCCCTGGCGTGCATGCTCTCTCTCTCAAAAAGAAATTAAAACATTTGAAAAAACCACTGTGCTTCATCTAGGTTTTTGGCATAGTCTTAAAAAACTGTTAATAGCACTCTCCATCTTTACACCCCCCTCCTCCTACTCCATATGTCCACCTATGCCCATAGGAAAAGGAATTCCTGTCCCTGTCCCCCACAGGAAGAAATACTGAAGGTGAGTTCTTTTTCTCCATCCCCACCCTTAACTAGTTCCAATTGTTAAGCTGGCCAAAGCCTGAGCCTGAACCAGGGGCCTGACCGCTCTGTTAAGGCAGGCACGACAGCTCTCTCTTGCCCCTCCTGCTCCCACATGGAGAGACAAATAAGCCTACCCACTATGGGTCTGGCCATCCTTTCTCCAGCTTCTCTCCACCTTCAGCTGAGTAGGTGAGGTCAGGTTGGGTCTGCCCATAAATTACACATGGAAAAGCAGAAAGTCTCACTTGGGTTTTAAGGCCAATCTGCATTTCTCCAACTTAGTTTACCAGGCAATAGCACCATATTGGAGGTGCTTGTTCAGCCATTACTAGGTTGAGGCTAGATTTCTCCTTTGGCTCTTATTATTGGTATATAACTTCCTTGATAAGAAGCTCCCGAGGGGAAAGGGGGTGACTGATAGAATTTAGACACCAACATTCTACCCTAAACCCCTTACCATTATATCTTCTACCATTTTCTTGCTCAGACTTACAAGTTCTAACTGAATGATCTTGCAATTGGGTTTATTTCACTCTTTAATAACTTTTATAGATTGTAAGAATTACAAAATGTATGACCATTACATAAAACCAAAGTATAGGTATACAAAAGAAGTGAATAACTTCCCCCATCCCATCCCCATTATATCACAATTATTTAGTGTATGTTGCTTCTCTATGCTCAAACATATATACACACTAAGTGCAGGGTTTTCCTTCAACTTTTAGAAAAATGAAATACTATATCCAATGCTATAAATTTTTTCATTAATTTAACAAAATAATGGACACCCCTCAGGTCAATATGTAGATTCAACTCATTCTTTAATCAATACACAGTACTTCACAGAATAAATGTACCATACTATGTGGGTTAACAACTCCCCTAATGATGTACATAGTCTCCCTTTTTTTGCCACTACTACTTCTTACATGACTTGTAATACGTGCACATGTACTGCTTGCTATCTATTTCTGGAGGTGAATCCCAAGAATGAGACTGCTATATTAGAGGGTATGCACATTTTATTACTTTTTATTTTTTTAATGCAGCAATACTTGCTTTATTTTACTTATTTATTTTTAAGTAGTCTCCATGCCCAACGTGGGGCTTGAACTCGTGACCCTAAGATCAAGAGTCGCCTGCTCTAGCTCTACCAACTAAACCAGGTGGGCGCCCCGAGGTATGCACATTTTTAATTTTAAAGGATGCTGATTTACTTTGCAAATAGGCTGTAGCAATTCACACTCCTATCTTCATATGTAAAAGTGTTCATTTCCTCATACCATCAACTACACTAGAAGCAGTTAATTTTTATAAATTTGAGAGGAAAAAAATTACGAAGTCAATTCTCATTTGCCTTAACTGTGAGGTTGAGCATTTTTTCCTATTTATTGAGCGCCTGCATTCCCTCCCCTATGAACTGGCTATTTATACTTTGTCTGTGTTTCTATCACACCAAGTAAATTAACCTGTCGTGTTCTGAAAATATTTCCCCTGGGCTATCATGTATCTTCTGACTTTGTCCACCACATATCTTTTCACATAGAAATGCTTTATTTGTATGTGCCACAATCTGTCAATCTTTTCCTTACTTGACTCTGAGTTTAATGATTTAAGACTGCCTTCTTCTCTGCTTACCCCCACTGCCTCAGTACATACTTCCTGGTCAGTTTTCTTCTATTATTGCTTGTGCGACTTTTCCTAACATTTAAGCATTTGATCTAGAATTGATTGTCATATACAACGTGAATTAGAGGGCTCTAAATATTTCTGCCAGATGAACAGCCAATTATGCCATACAACTTATTAATGTTTTTCCTAGTGAATTAAGGTTCTATCTTACCACATACTACATTTCTATATATACTTAGATCCGCTTTGGAACACGGGGTTCCACCAATCTCTCTGGCTATAACTACACCAATTCCAGTATATTTATTCTAATCTGGCAGAGCAACTGTTTCCATTTTTCAACACATTCTTTTTCCTCTTTTTTTTTTTTTTGACATTTGTATATATTTAAGACTCTGGTGACAAATAGTATTCCAATTCTGGCCTTGTTTTTACCATCTATGTCACTTTGGGCAAGTCATTTATAATATCTGGGCTTAAGTTTCTTCATCTTCCCTTAAGTTTTGAGATGCAGTATTTAAAAAATTTTTTTTTAATGTTTATTTTTGAGAGAGAGTGCAAGCAGGGGAGAGGCAGAGAGAGCAGGAGACACAAAATCCAAAGCAGGCTTCAGGTTCTCAGCTGTCAGCACAGAGCCCGATGCGGGGCACGAACTCACAAAATGCAAGATCATGACCTGAGCCAACAATGTTGGTCACTGAACTGACTGACTGAGCCACCCATGTGCCCCTTATATGTAGTATCTTTAATCAGTTGACTTCCCTTAACTTAAAAAAAGTTTTTTAATATGTGGTCAATTTTTGTAAATTGAGTTATCTTTAAAAAAAAATTTTTTTTTAACGTTTATTTATTTTTGAGACAGGGAGAGACAGAGCATGAATGGGGGAGGGTCAGAGAGAGAGGGAGACACAGAATCTGAAACAGGCTCCAGGCTCTGAGCTGTCAGCACAGAGCCCAACGCGGGGCTCGAACTCATGGACCGCGAGATCATGACCTGAGCTGAAGTCGGATGCCTAACCGACTGAGCCACCCAGGCACCCCTTGAGTTATCTTTTTAAAAAGTGCGTTGTTTTTACAGTATAAGTCTTACATATTATTAAGCATATTCTCAGGTATTTATTTATAGTGGCACAATCTATAATAATTGCAGATTTGTAGATATTACTCCATTACCTTCTATTCTCAAATATGGTAAGCCTTATTTAATTTCTCTTTTTCTTCAAGAGGACTCAACTGTTTTGCCTGGATGCCCAAAAGATTCTTTCTTCACCCTTAAAATTAAGAAACTTTCCTAGGAAAGTTTTCAGTGCCAATTGTTTTGTGTCCATTTTTCTTGATTTTTTTGTTTAAGGTTTTTATTTTGAGAGTGTGCATGCACACACATGCTCATATGGGAGACGGGCGGAGAAACAGAAAGCATCTTAAACAGGCTCCACACTCAGTACGGAGCCTGACATGGGGCTCGCAAGATCCTGACCTGAGCCAAAATCAAGTCAGACGTTTAACCAACTAAGCCAGCCAGGTGCCCCTTGAGATAAGGTTTAAGCTCATTACTTCAAACATTTTTTTCCATAAAGTCTTTAATTACATACTTGAGGTTTTTTTTTTTTTAACTTTTATTTATTTTTGAGAGATAGAGAGAGGCAGAGAATGAATGAGGGAGAAGCAGAGAGAGGGAGACACAGAATCCAAGGCAGGCTCTAGGCTCTGAACTGTCAGCACAGACACCAACATGGCGCTCAAACCCACAAACTATGAGATCATGACCTGGGCCGAAGTCGGACGCTTAACCGACTGAGCCACCCAGGTACCCTGAGTTTTTGTGTTTCATTTCTTTGTGATCTTTTTCTTTGGGGACACCAATTATACCTAAGTCAGATCTTCTTTATTTTCTGTATCTACTACATTCTTTCTAATTGTTTATTTCCATTTCATTTTTGTAATCTGTCTTCCCTATCATTCACTAATTTTTCAGCAGTTTATATTCATTTTTATTCTCTTTCCAATGTGGCTTTTAATTCTGTGATAACTTTTATTTTCTCTTCACTATTTTCCTGGGCTCTACCTGCTGATGTTCCATTTCCTCCTGTCACCATGCCTTATTTTACCTGATCTCCTGTATCTCTGCTTGGAGTTCCTTCCTTTCCTAAGTTCTCTGAATTCATGGTGGCAGGAATGGCCATTAATTTTCATCTGAGGTAAAAAAACATCTTTGTAGTGAGGCTATTTTACCTGCCACTTGTTTCCCATATTTTCCTTTTGTCTTATAGTATCTATCTTTCTAGATCTTGTGCTGATGTCTTTTGACTGAGACAAGTTCTTCCTATAAGATCTGAAGGAGGTTCCTATGGGAACCTGAGAGAAGCCAGGACCATGTTCCAAGTTAGCAGAAACACATGAAACTGTAGCATCTCCCCAGCCAACAGGGATGAGAAACGGTCCAGCTGCTCACAATTCGGTATCTCTTCCAACCTGCCTTATCTAATGCTTCTAAAGAAGACGGCATGTCTATGTGTCTCCTTGTGTAGCTTAGCTCCCCTCTTACCCAAGGGGTCAAATGGGGTCTGGAGAAGTGCCTGCTGCCAGCCTGTGCACCTTCTTCTCACTGTTCCAAATAAAGGAATGTTGATCTTGCCTGTCAAAATCCTGTTCTGGAGAACTGTATGAGTTTGAAATCTGCAACCAAAGATATCCTTTCTCAGCATCTTCCCATACCCATGGGATCTTCATTATACTGCTGTCCTTCTGCATTTACTGTTGGGGGCATAAGGAAAAATTATCCGACTTTAAACATCTTATTGTCAGGGCACCTGGCTGACTCAGTAGGAAGACCATGAGACTCTTGATCTCAGGATCGTGAGTTCGGGTCCCACATAGGTTGTAGAGATTACTTAAATAAATAAAAAACTTTAATAAAAAAAACACATAAACATCTTGTTGTTCACACTTAGGTTACCCTTGTGCCTTTTTCTCCAGAGTCTTCCTGTCCTATTAAACTTTTATCTCCCACCCCGTCCTTCTGCAACTATTGCTTCACAATACTTTACCCCAAGCATGAAAAAAAAAATGCCTCTATAAAGGAAGGGCTATAAAGATCATTTTTACTTATTTTAAAACTGTGGGCATTACTATGTCAGATGTCTCCTAAGAAGCATATATGCAACATAAAATATTTACCCCTTGAAGACATGACCACATCTTCACTTTCAAATGCTTTCATGAATAGCAACATAAATTACTATTCACATTACATGTATCTTACATTTAAAAAATTTTTAAAAGATGTCATGTTTGTCTTGTTATTATATGCTCCTTGAGGGAGGAAATTGTGCATTCCACTTTATTATACACAATGCTAGTACCAGAACATGAGGGTGAAGGTGTGTGTATGTATGTAATTTTTTTAAAGACCCCAAGTTATGCAAATCAATATGCCACTCCAGTGAATGGAACATTTTCTGTGATTAATATAACCAAAATCAGCTAAGCAAAATTCTGAGAGAATATGCCCGTTTTTCTTGTTCTTTTCCATCTGTCCTCCCTTCAAGCCTGTTCCTGACTGATTATTATTGATCAATGTTTGCAGAGAAGTCCTGCCTTGTTAAACTTTAAGATGAATTCTGGCATAGTGCCCCTTTGGCTCCTGTCTCAGAGGCTAACCAGTCAGCTCTGGCATCCTGGCCTCAGGCAAGCCATACTACCTATAGAACACAGATTCATTCCTTGTTCAAATCACAGCATCTCCAGTAGGCCTGTGTGAACCAGGTTAGGGCAAAAAGCAATATAGCAGCAGCACTTTTATCCCGTCGTCCCATGGAGGAATTAGTCCTCTCACTGTCTAGAAAAAAGAAAGGAGGAAGTTAAAACCAGAAGAGTTTTATAGTGTAAATTTCCCTGTTGACAGTCTTGCCAGGGACTGATGGAGCACTGCAAAATTCTAAGTATCTATCCAAAATACTTCCGTGTACTAAAACACTTTCTCTTCTTTGTTGCCAATCTCACATCTGCTAACAAAGTCTACAGAAGGTTACTAAGTATCATCATTGTGCCCAAAACACACTGCTTGTGTGTTCAATACATATTTGTTGAATTATTATTTTTTTAAATTTTTAATGTTTATTTATTATTGAGAGACAGAGCATGAGCATGGGAGAGGCAGAGACAGGAGGAGACGCAGAACCTGAAGCAGGCTCCAGGCTCCGAGCTGTCAGCACAGAGCCCGATGCGGGGCTCGAACTCACAAACGGGGAGATCGTGACCTGAGCTGAAGTCGGACGCTCAACCGACTGAGCCACCCAGGCGCCCCACATATTTGTTGAATTAAATGAAGATATTCCTGAAGGGCCGCAATGAATACTAAGAAATGAACATTTATATGCCAGAGTTAAAATCATTATGTGCCAAACAGATAAAGCAACTACTTAAAGTCTCAGAGGCATCAACACAGGATGAAAAGGCAAGCATTCATCCCATGTGTATTTCAAGTACAAGGTAGTCTTACCCAGATTCACTATCAGTATTCTTCAAAAAGCATCATGTTTACCTACAGTTTCTCTCCTCAGAACCTCAAAAATGCTTTCTAGATGCTAAATCTTAAAGCACGATGGTCAGCTAATTAAATATTAGGGTAAAATAAATCCATATCACTCTGCCAACTCTATTCAAAACCAACCCTAAAACATGCAACTAAGTGAAACAGAAACCCAGGAACTGCTACCCATCTTTCCCCATAATACAGGGGAAATACCACCTGTCTACAGACCACAGATATGTTCAAAACTCAGGAGAAATACATGAGTTCTTTTATCAACTACCATGTCTAACCCAGGTAGAACAAGAGAAAATGGGCTTAAACTAGACCATTACAATATTTGGAGTCTGACTACAAGAAGCTTCTAGACCACAAAAATGGATTTAGTTGAAAGGAATCAAGAAAATTTTTTCCTCTGGGTCTTTAAAAGGCAGAGGAATGAACATAATGACATTTTGAGGTACCTTTTCTCTGGAAAATACATCACATTTACCTAACACCCATATAATTCTCCTTGATTCTCTTTCTTTTTTTATTAAAAAAATTTTTTTAATGTTTATTTCTCTTTGAGAGAGAGAGAGAGAGTGAGCACAGGAGAGGGACAGAGAGAGAGGGAGACACAGAATCTGAAGCAGGTTCCAGGCTCTGAGTTGTCAGCACAGAGCTCAATGCGGGGCTTGAACTCACAAACCACGAGATCATGACCTGAACAAAGTCAGATGCTTAACCAACTGAGCACCCAGGCACCCCTTCTTGATTATATTTCAATTACAGATACAGTAATATCTAATAATAGCCAACATTTCTCTTTTTTAATGTTTATTTACTTTTTGAGAGAGCACATGCGCACTTCTGCGCATGAGCAGGGGAGGGGCAGAGAGAGAAGGAGAGAAAGATGGGGAGAGAGGGAGAATGCCAAGCAGGCTCTGCTCTGCCAGCGTAGAGCCTGACCTGGGGCTCAAACCCACGAACTGGAAGATCATAACCTGAGCCAAAATCAAGAGTCAGACGTTCAACCACTTGAGCCACCCCCAACAGCAAACATTTCTACATTGCTTAACTATGTCTGTCTCAGGCGGAGTTCCTAAACCCATTACATATATTAACTCATTTAATTTTATTACCTTTATTTTATAGATGAGGAAACTGAGGCACAGAGGTTAATTTGCTCAAACCACACAAAACTAGGAAGAGGCAGGACTGATAACCTAGCCACAGAGTACCGCAAAGGGGCTATCTGGTGCATAAAGACTGAGCCACCCAGGCGTCCCAGGGGCTATTCAGTAACAGAACTTTTTGCATGGGATGGAAGAGCAGAATCAATGTTTAGGCGAACATAGATGCAAAAAGATAGGATTCCTACTTCTGGTCAGCAGATGCCTAGGTAATCCCAGGGTAATGTTCTTAGAGACCCATCTGGACCACCTGTTTCTTAATCACGTAAGTGTCTGTTAACTTCAGGGATGGAACCCTGGAACGTGCCAAGTCCCTCAGGGGATTCTTACACACACACTAAAATTTAGAGAACCACCACTCCAACACCAATGCTGCTGTATCCTCCAGCAGAGACCACAAGGAGGGAACATGAAACACAACTACTGATGATGGGACTTCTTATTCCAGGTACAGTTGATAGGATCAACTGAATTGTTTACTCTAAAACAATTCTCAAATTTATTCAGATGATGGAACACCTGAAAGTCAAGTTGTTCCTGAAATGCTAATAAATTTAATTCTGTTGAAATACAAATAATTTTACTATAGGAAAACGTGATTGCATTAATTCAAAAATTTTAGAAATTATAATAATGTGTATTCTTATGTCAATGTCTCCACAGTAAAAAAAAAAAGAGGGCCGTTTCTGGGCTTTTTCACCAATGCTAATTTGCTGTGTCCATTTGTTTTGCCCTCTGCTGGCAATCGGTATTGACAGCAAGCAGGAAACAAAGATCTGAAAATTCCAACCAATAACTTATAAATTCCTCTAAATTGTCAAGTGTGGCACCTCTGTGATAAAAGTTTTCTCTAAAACTGAGCCTAAGAGTCACTGTGTTCAAGGGGTATTTACTGCTCATCAGCCCCTAGGCACAGATCCTCTACAGCAGGGTTTCTTAACTTGAAGTCCATGAGCTTGAATCACTCACATTCATATTTTCACTAACCTCTGGCTGAAATTTAGCATTTCCTTCCATTACGAAGGGAGGTGGCTATGCACAGCCACATCAATATCTGACTTTGTTACTGACAGAAATCAGATTTTTATCATATCACATCACTTTAATTAAACATTCTGAAATGTTATTTACCCTCATTACTACTTTAAAATTATAATAATTACACTGGATGGTGTAATTTAACAAATTAATTTACAACTACATATTACTATAGCTCCACTTTTTAAAAAATGTTTTTGAGGGGCACCTGGGTGGCTTACTTGGTTAGGTGTCCGACTTTTGGTTTCAGCTCGGGTCGTGATCTCACGGTTCATGAGTTCAAGCTGTGTGTGGGGCTCTGCACTGGCAGTATGCAATCGCTTGGGATTCTATTCTCTCTCCTCCCTCTCTTTGCCCCTTCCCACACATGGGTGCTTTCTCTCTCCCAAAAATAAACACTAAAAAAAAAAAAAAGTTTTTGATAACTGTAGTTTGATATAATTGATTTCCTTCCTAATCCTATGTATTTTGTGTCTTTGAAAACATAATTATGAAAGGAGGTCTATCAGCTTCAGATTGTCATAGGTGTCCATGGCGCACACACACACAAAGTTAAGAACCCGGACCTAGATAGGCTGGGGCACAACAACAGTTTTAAGATACTGCGTTGCCAGTAACATGCAAGGGAGTTAAGACAGAAGTAACTGCTTATCCTGTGATTATTAGGATTAGTTTGCATTTTACTACTAAGACCCACACTGCCTGCGTAGCCTGGCACAGACGAGTTCCAGTAAGTTGCTAAATGAAAGGACACACTTTGGGGCAGAGTTTCCGCAACTAACGTTTGACCCGTTACTTCACTGATTCTACCAGCAGCCTAACTGTGGCTCAGCTCCTCCTCTCAGAAATGGGGCTACTACTGTTTATCCAAATTGACTCTGGAAGATATTGCAAGAAAAAAGGGGACATCAATTTGCGTTAAAAAACTCAAGCCTTGGGGCGCCTGGGTGGCGCAGTCGGTTAAGCGTCCGACTTCAGCCAGGTCACGATCTCGCGGTCCGTGAGTTTGAGCCCCGCGTCGGGCTCTGGGCTGATGGCTCAGAGCCTGGAGCCTGTTTCCGATTCTGTGTCTCCCTCTCTCTCTGCCCCTCCCCCGTTCATGCTCTGTCTCTCTCTGTCCCAAAAATAAATAAACGTTGAAAAAAAAAAATTTAAAAAACAAACAAACAAAAAAAAAAACTCAAGCCTTTTGACAGATTTTACTTTTTTTTCTTTTAAACATATGTTCTTAAATAATAAGGGTCTCAATTTTACTACCACAGTTTCCACATCAGGATCTCGAATTCCGTTCCATTCTGCTATCCACTATGGGCCATAAGGAAGGGCCAGCCATTACAGAAAATAAAACTATGTTTTGCTCAGGACTCTCTGCTTTCTGTGGACAATGGGTAGACTTCACTATGAGTGTGTAGTCCCTGGGATTTGTGTGTAAACTGTGCATGTTATGTCTGAGCAATGAGAGTCCAGCGCTTTCATCCATTTCTCAAAGGGGATTCTAGGAAAGCTGAGCCCTGGACTCTAGAGAAATGCTCCTGGGAAACTGTAAGCAAACTTACAATGTACAAACGCTTTTTGTTTATGTGTAAAAAAGAACTCTTTGCCTCCAACAAACTGTGGGTCAGAAAGAATAAGATTAACCTGTGCAACACCCCACAGCTAGTCAGTGGACCAGACAGAACCAAACTCGACTGGGCTCTTTTCCCTGAACCATGCCTATCACCGTCCACACAGTTTCATTCTTCTTAAGTCATGGTGTTCATGGTGTCCAGCAAGAGTATAAATATAAGACTTTAAACACCACTAGCCAAGGCTTTCTGTTGCTCTGATCCCCATCACAGTGTTTAATACAATAAGGAAGAGATTAAGGGATAAAGGGAAGAAAACTCTGCCCACTGATGTATTCAACAACTTTCAAAAATAAATCTATGCTGCAATGTCAGCTTAAAAAGCTTCCACCTGCTGCCTGTGCTTCTATGAAAGAGCCTCAAATTTCAAATTGTTGATGTCCTGGAAGACTTACTACTACTCAAGGTTACACTTCTGTATGGGCATGAAAGCCAAGAAAAGATAAGGAAAAGGTCACCCTTCTCCTTTCAGAAAACAGTGACAGGATCATGGTCACGGGCCAAAATTTCCAAAAAGAGATCATTTTGAAGAGGACAGATATCAGGCAGCAATAGCAGTGACCCACTCCTGGCAGAAGAGGCGGGCGGGGTGGCGTGGTGGGGGTGGTCCCTGAATAGTACCTGGGGGTGGGAGTAGGAGGCGGGGAAGCCTGCACAGTAAACAGCCCTAACAGAAACTTAGCGTAGCCAAGAGTGTGAGACCACCAACTGATGCGCCAGTAGTTTTCTTCACAGCCATCTCTCTCTCTTCCCCCGTCCGCCCCCAACTGAAGCAATGCGGCGGGAAGGGGGAAGACTGGAGTGATAAATGGCGTAGCTTTTGGGTGTAAAGTCGAGTTTGAGTGCCGTTTCCCCCACGAATCAGCTAGCTTCTGACTCGAGCAACTCACAACACGGTGCCTCAGTTTCCCCATGAGTAAAATGGGGGTAATTACGCTCCTGACTACACAGGAATGCTGCCAGGATTAAATGAGACAACGAGCGTGAAAGCTTCTGCACAGGGCCAGACACAGAGGAACCGCTCCGGGGCGCTAAGGCAAGTCCGCAGGAGGGTCCTGAGGTCGGGGCTCCGGCCCGGAAAGAGTGCTCCAGGGGCCCGCTCCCCGCCAGCTGGGTTCCGAGCCCCTGCCCGGCCCACCTTGTTGTTGTACTCCTCCACGAAGCTGCCCAGCGCCAGGCGAAAGCGCTTGTCGGGCCGCACGCTCCAGTTCATGGCGTAGACGGTCCAAGGCGCTTCATACTTGTAGATCTCCTTCCGTTTGCCGTGCAGGGACATGGTGGCGGCGGCGGGGCCGCAGTGCGGGCCGGGACGACAGCGAGCTGCTGCGGGCCGGGCGCGAGTCAGACCGGGAGCCGGGCCGGAGACTGAGGGGTCCGAAAGGAGGCGGGGCGGGGGCGGGCAGAGACGGCCTAGCCCGGAAGCGGGGCCGCGGCGACGGACAACGACTGCCGGGCCCGACCCCCAGTTTCAAACCTGCTTCGGCTCGGACCACAGCCACCTTCCGTTTGAAGCCCCGCCCCGCCCTCTCGGAACGGAAGCCACGCGACCCCCGTAGTGGCGCCGGCCGTTGGCTGCCTGATACGTCCTTTCCAGTGGTTCCTACTCTTCATTGGCTAGTGCACCAGTAGCTTCTGAAACTCTTCACTATTGGCGCAAATGTCTGTCATTCCAATGACTTGCCCCGCCCAATATGGGGGGGCAGGCACTTTCTCACCTCTAAAGGTGACTGGTTGACAAAAATGTCAGTCAGAGAGATAACGGCGCAGTGCGGGTGAATGGGGGCGTGGGTGGCGTACAGGCTAGCAGCTTAGCAGCAGGCCTCCAAGTTCTAGGCCAAATCTTTGAGAGTGAAACCTCTTGTGTGACCTCCTCTGATTTCTTCTCTGTAGCTGCCATTCCTAGAGGCCTCACGTCCAGTAGAAAATGTAAATTCTGCTTTACCTGAGTGCCTGCGGCCTGGCAGCTCAGCCCGTGCCAAATGGGAATCACCTTAATTTCCTCCTGGTGCCCATAGCCTTGAACACGGGAGGGTTGTTCTCCCTGTCCCCCAAGGGCCTTCCCGCGCTTTCCTGGCCATTCTATAAATGCTCGGGATTTTCGGGTTGATTTTTAGTAGTCAGCCACCCCTACTTGCTTGGCCGTAAGTTTTTGTCGGTTCCCATTCATTCCATCCTTTCTCTGCAGCAAGGCCTAAGGGAAAAGCTAATCAAGCTCTAGACCTATATGTCCTTAGTTTGAAATGGAGAAGGGCCTGAATCTAGGTAACCTCTCTTTGTAATTTAAATGGTTTCCATTGCTTTGCTTTCAACACAATGAAAGGAAAATTGTATGGAATTGTTAGATGATATCATTAATATCGTTTTAAATATCGTGGATTGTTGGACAACTCAGAATCGAAAGAGTTGAGTGACTGCTGTGTATAACCCCTTAGTGTTCAATCTACTTATTTCTTGGAACAAGTTTTCTCTGCTTAAGTTTATGAAAAAGTCAAGAAAAATAGGTATAAAAGTGTTGCTGACCCAGGGCACCTGCGTGGCTCAGTCAGTTAAGCAACTGACTCTCGATTTCGGCTCAGGTTATGATCTCGCCTTTGGTTGGATACAGCCCTACCACCGGCTCCCGGCTGGCAGCGAGGAGACTACTTGGGATTCTCATTCTCTCTCTCTTTCTCTGCCCCTCCCCCTCACAAGATAAATAAATAAACATTTTTTAAAAAGTGTTGCTAAACTTTGTCTTATTCTAATAAAAAGTGATATTCATCCACACTCATGAGCTAATGAGAAGAAAATACCCTTTTATAGATGCATTCCCAATAAAATTTTAGTTTCTATAAAAATTTGAAATATAATTATGTTCTTTTGAATAACTCTGTACTAAGTGTAACCCTTAAAGTCTTGATAAGTTTACAAAAATGTAGTTTTAAAATTTTGAGATATGTGTGTGTGTGTGTGTGTGTGTATGCATTTGTTGCAAACAGTTATGATCAGGTTATCAATAATAGGTCTTAAATCTGGAAATAAATTACATGTAGCATAAACTGTGGGAATAGAATGGAATTATAAGAAGAGAAAAAAGAATAAAGAAGAGCTTATTCTTGTGTTTTTTTTTTAATGTTTATTTTTGAGAGAGAGTGTGGCTGAGGGAGGGGCAGAGAGAGGGGGGACAGAGGATCCAAAAGGGGCTCTGTACTGACAGCCACGAGTCCAATGTGGGGCTCCAACTTTCTAACTGTGAGCCCCATGTGGCGCTTGAACTCACAAACCATGAAATCACCACCTGAACTGAAGTCAGACACCCAACCAACTGAGCCACCCAGGCAACTGGTTCTTGTGTTTTTATTTATTTTGTAATGTTTATTTAATATTTATTTTTAATGTTTAATTTTGAGAGAGAGACAGACAGAGTGTGAACAGGGGAGGGGCAGAGAGAGGGAGACACAATCTGAAGCAGGCTTCAGGCTCTGAGCCCTCAGCACAGAGCCCCAGGCAGGGCTCGAACTTGTGAACCGTGAGATCATAGGATCTGAGTTGAAGTCAGTCGCTCAACAGATTGAGCCACCCAGGCGCCCATTCATTCTTGTGTTTTTAAAATGAATGATGTTGGCTCAGGGCACCTAGGTGGCTCAGTCCATTAAGCGTCTGGCTTCAGCTCAGGTCATGGTCTTGTGGTTCTTGAGTTCTAGCCCCGCATAGGGAGGGCTCTGTGCTGACAGCTCAGAGCCTGAAGACTGCTTCAGATTCTGTGTCTCCCTCTCTCTGCCCCTGCCCTGCTCTCTCTCTCTTTCAAAAATAAACACTAAAAAATTTCTAAAAAAATAAATAAAATGAATGATGTTGGCTCTCAAATCACTATGCTATTTGTGTCTAAATATATTGGTATAAATAAAGCAATTTATACAGTATCAATAGTCACAATGCACTGGAAATAACATGTTTGCAACTATTTAAACTTATCAATGAGATACTTAAAATGTTAGCTTAAAATGTGGTGGGCAGGGGATTCATTTTCAAAATTCTTTCAAGGAGTACCAAAAAAGGACGGAAGGCCAGTGGCCAGGTACTTTTTGGACAACAGCCCATCTCATTGGAGTAGTTAACTGCAGAGTTCTCAAGCCAGACCATCTGGGTAGAAATTGCTTCCTTTGTTAGGTAAGATTCTTTTTTCTTTTTAATCAGAGTATAACTTACACATAGAAATGCACCTGTTTTCACAATCTGATATACACGTATGTAAACAGCTCCTAGATCAGGAAGCAAAACAGTACTAGCACCCCAGAAGTCCCCCGCATGCTTGGGTGAATTTCTTAGCCTCTCTCTGCTTCTGATTTCTCATCTCTAAAATGGGGCTAATAATACCAACCCCACAGGGTTGTTGTGAGGCTTCGATGAAGTAATGTCTGCAGAGCAGTCGGCAGGGACTTGGCACAGAGGGAGCACTATGGACATGTCATGGTTCTTGATGGTGACCAAGTCAGAGACTCTCTGTTTCCCTTTACCCCAGCCTGGCAAAAAGCCCCATGCTCCTGGGGCTACTGAACCCAGCAGAGCACTTTCCGGTCCCCCACACACAAATCCTTGTGAGAGGGACTTGGAGAAGACCACAGCTGTTGGAGTCACAGCACAGTCAAGGACCTGATGACCCTCAGGTAAGCAACACACCCAGCCTAACATGAAATGTGCAGACTTTATTAGCTGTGAGACATTCCGCTGCCGCTAGAGTCCCAAAGGTCATCATAGAACCATGAGGGGCAGAGTGGCTGGGGGCTGGAACTCTGTGCTCTGATGTGTCCACTACAGAGGACACTTTCATCTCCAGTCAGTTTACAGGCTCTTGGCAGGAGGTCTCACTAACCTTGGGTCCTGGTCCGTGAAGCGGTGTATAGTTCTGAGCCGTAAGGAGTAAGTTTCTCACACAGATCAGAAACTTCTCCTTTTTTCACCGACCTCTCTGTCCTGTAAGCTACCCCCACCCCTGAGCCTCCCCACCCTCCACGAGGCCTACTGTCTAAATAGGGCCCTGGAGGAGTCTGGGAAGGTCCTGACCATCTTCACCCATGCCATCGTGGGTCACCTGGGTTGGCAGTTTGTAGCTATACTAGAAGAATGAATGGTTTTCAGAGGCCAATTTGGCAGCTGTCTGCCTCCCCTAAATCCTTAACTTTCACCCACCTTCAATCCCCTCATATTATCTCTATCTTGGGGTTCAGTGGCTCTAACTCCTGGCCAACCCAGGATCTGAGCCATGTCTCTGAAACTCCAGCTGCTTAGGGACGGGGCCAAGGCGTTCGGGAAGGGAGGGAAAACGGGGACCACAGATGAGTCCCTGTACCTCCAGGGGATGCAGAGGTGAGGCTAGGGGTGACAGAAGCCCCTCAGGCTGCTCCTGTTCCAGGGACAGTGTGAGAATTTTGTCTGTTGCCATGACCAGGGGAGGCACCTCGGAGGAGGAGTTCTTTCGCTTCAGCCTACACTTGTTCAAGTCACCACAGCCTGGGACCTGGGAAGGGCAAGAGAGGGGGAGGACACCAGCTTCAGGGATGGGAACCGGCAGAAGCTGGGTCCCATTGCCCTTGCCCCAGCTGTGGGGTCTATAGTCACAATCTGGGCTTTTCCACCACCTGTCCAGGCTCCTTGACTGTGACTCAAAACATAAAAGAGGACAGCAGAACCCATGGCTGCTCTCAGAGCACAGAGGCCGTGGGCCTGATGTCACAGTGAGAAGAAGATGTGTAGTTGTCTCCAGGAAAGGCCCTGGGGAATCCCTTCACTTGCTCACCTGTGCAGGGGGCAGACCACCCTGGGGCAGCCTAGTTCCCGGACTCTGAGTGGTTGAGGCCACGGGAAACAAGGCCAAGTCATTGGAGGCTCCTAGAATGTAGCCAGTGTGGCCCTGGGGCAGGGGCTGCTGAAGGAGCTGTAGGATGCGGCTGAGGTCTGAGGACATGCGGGACTCCAACCTGCCAGACAGAACCCCACAGTCAGGGTCAGGGTCAGGGTCAGGGTCAGGGTCAAGACAAGGGAGAGCTGTTCAGGTCCCGAGAGCAGCTCTGGATTTTGTAGCCTGCATGCCATTCCTGCTGGATGGAATGGCACCCTGGGACCTACCTGAAACTATTTCCCTGGTACACTCCACAGGCCCTGCTGAAATTTCCCTTAGCACGTCCCTGACTTCAATAATGACAGTGACCAGGCACTGTGCACACATCATTTTGTCCTCATAAGGAAGCTTTGATATGGGTATTTTGACTATCCCCATTTCATGAAAAGGCAGATGGAGGCTCAGAGTGCTTAAGTAACTTGTCCACACTCTTGCTGGTAAGTTGCAGAGCCAGGTTTGGAGTTCAGGACCATACTGCCCAAGCCCTCACTCTACCACCACGGTCCTGCCATCCGCAGGCCACGTGCCCTCTCCAAGGGACTATGGAATTTGTTTCTGTACCAGGTTATTCCCCTATTCTAAGAAGGCTTCCTTGCCTGTTCTGCGGTTTGCTAGGACAAGCCATCCAAGGAACCAGGCTTAGTGACTTAGGGATGGGGAGGCCTGCAACTAAACAGGGCTAGCCATTCTAAAACCCGCAGGGCACTCAGTGTGATGTCCCTGAGCCACCAAGAGGGGGCACTCGTGCCTAGCCCACTGCTGGCTGTGTTCTCTGCAGCCACCCCCATCCTGGTCCCAAAGGGCACTCACCTGTTCATCTGGGCCTGAAGCTGCTCCAGCCTGGAGCCTAGCTCCCGAGGCCAGCAGTCTGGGTCTCCCTGAGGGTTTGGGGGGCTGTCCCTTGGCCTTGGGGGCATTTGATGCAGCAATTCAGGCCAGAGGCCAGATGCATCTGAGATGCTCAGAGAAGGGGCTGCAGCTACAGGAGGGAAAGGGAAGAGTGAGCTTCCGTCTAACTGATTCCGCAGACCTGACCAGAGCCCATCTTCTTCCCCTACCTGTCCTGGGAACACAGGTTAGGAGAAGTGGATCTCTTTACCTGAGTGCCCTGGAGTACAAGGTCCTGTCCCCACAGAGGTCGGACTTCCAGGTTCCAGGAGGCTGTAGCCCTGGGAAGGGGGCTGGAACCCCAGCTTGGGGGAGGGGGGGCTGGCTGGGTGGGGACATTCTAGCCCTGGCCTCACTGTCCAAGGAGCTGCAGTCCAGCGAGTCCCCTGGAGCTTCTATGTGAAACCTCATTGGGCTGGCCTGTATCCACCCTGGGGGACAGCCCCCATTCAGGCTCTGAGGACCCAGGGGGAGGAAGGAGACAAGGGCCTCTATCACTGAGCCTAGAGAGGGAGCCCCTCTCCTCTCATCAAGGGGCTGGGGAGACCTCTCCCAAGATGAGGCAAATTGGGAAGGACATGAAAAGGGGAAGGAGGCTGGGCAGGGGCTTCAGGCTGGGGCGAGGCAGACACTGGTGGCAGATGGCTTTGCTCACCTGACTGGTTGTCACTGAGGAAGAAGCCTTGGTGGTCCTGGCTGCCTGGAGCTGGTTGGGGTGATGACTGGAGACCCCCGCCTGCCTTGTGGGGAACAAGAGCATCAAGTAACAGGTACCAAAGCTGGGACAAGGCCTCTTTGTTCTCCCCTGCACCCCCTCCTGAGGCCCTTGCGACAACTAGGTGAGAAAGCGGTGACAGGTGGCCGGGTTCCCCCTGAGGCTCCAGGCAGCTTCCTACAGGTTCTCTCCTGCGTGGGTGGGCAGGAGACAAACAGAGGCTTGGAGATGAGCAGATGCCCCTACAGAGTCTTGGAAGAGGCTGCCTTGAGCAGCAAGATTTGGGGGTGGGGGCATACAGAGGAGGTGTTCTTGCAGTCCTTCCTTTCCTGAATGCCCTGATGCTGCTGTCCTCAGCTTGGGCTACTGGGGAGTTCCCTCCAAGGAGACTGGGTCTGGAATCCCCAATCCATCCAGGAGGTACCCTCAACAGCACGCTTGGCAGACCACCCTCTTGGCACCATGAGACTTAGGGGTGGGATGCCCAGGGGCAACAGATGTCCCAGGCCATGGAGACCACATCCCTCTTGCCCGGTGTCCGGCCACTGAGCACTCGGGCCACCTGATGGCTCCGAGTGGCTAGGGCCCCCAAGGCAGCATCCTTACAAGATGTCCCCTAGACCAGATCAGGTGGGAAGAAGAGAGGCTGGGGGAGGGGAGACTAGCAGAAGGGACAGGGTGAGGAAGGCTGTCCATGGCAAGAAAACCTGCCTCGGCATCATCCTCCAGATGCTGTGCATGGGGCCTGAGCCAGCAGAGCCCCTCCTCCTGAGGCTGGGGGTGGGAGGCGCAGCTCCAGGGGGCCTCCGCCACTGTTGCCCCCGCCAGGCACAACAGCCCCCTCCTTCCCACTAGCTGACTCCAAACCCCCTCCTCCATACAGTCACGTCCGGGCACTCCAGTTTACCGGCTGTCCCACTCCTTGGTAACCCTGAGCTCCACAGACATTTGGTCTCCCCACACACCCTCGTGACTTCCTTGGTATTTACGCAACTCTTTATTTTCTCTGAGTTGTTATAATCTTCTCCACTGAGTGATAAGCTTAGGAGGAGAGGCTCTACCACTTGTTTACACGCCTGGGACCTAGGGATGGCAGACACCCCTTCCTCCAGCTTGGTGCCATGGGGTGCCTGGGTTGTGGAGTCGCACAAACTTGAGTCTACATTTTGGCTCTGCCATTGACTATGTGGTGGTATGGCTTTGGTCAATTTGTCATCCTCTCTGACCCTTAGTTTTCTCATCTGGAAAGTGGGGAAAATAACACTAAGTGCAAGGTGAAGACTAAAAGAGATCATGTACAAGAAGCCCAGTGCTTAGCATGGGGTTGGCGCTTGATAATTGGTAGCTATCATCATAATTAGCATTATGTTGGCCGTGGCAGGCACAGAAGAAATTGCGGTGAAGGACGCAGGATGGGGTTGAAAGGAAGGGAGGTGGTCAGATGGGTTCCCTCCGGCCAGGCAGGCCAAGTGCTCAGCAGCCTCCACTCCCCATTACCAGCTGGCCGAGGACCCCTACCCACCCTGGCCCACCCAGCCCAGACTCACGTCCCGCAGGTTGAAGGTGACTTCCAGCTTACTCCAGAAGCTGTCTGCAAACGCAGGGTACATGTCCAGCACCTCCAGCAGGTCTGCCCGCTGGATCTTGTGCAGGTCACAGTAGGTCAGGGCCCGCACATCTGCACTGGACTTGCCAGGCCGGGCATGAAGGCTAATGGGCTCCCCAAAGATGTCGTTCTTTCCTGCCAGCCAGAGGGGCAGGGGGTCTCTCCAGGGTCTGGCTCCAAGCTCTCTTCTGAAGAGCCTCCCTGAGGGCCCCTTGGCCGTGAACTCCTCCCCACCCCACCCCACCCCACCCCACCCCCAACCTCAGGGATCCTGCCAGGCTTTGGCTTGGTGCTCAGGGATCAAGCTCTAGGGACAAGGTTGGATGTGCTGGCCGGGGGTCAGGGGGTGGGAGTTGGATGCAAAAGCTGCCTTTCCTTTGTTCTCTGAGCTCTGCAGAGGCCACATACCCTCCCAACATGTGGGTCCCTTGCCTCAATCTTCTGACCTCTCAGGACCACCCTCTGTCAGAGTCCCCCTCCTATTTTCCATGGTTTGTGGCACTGCCCCTATCCACCCCCCTGCTCCCCAACTCCAGGAGACAGTGGGCAGAAAGAGACACTAAAGGTCCCTGCTCAAACTTTTCCTCTCTCCTCAGCCTGGTGGTACTGCAAGAGGGCAGGGAACCCAGGGCCAGGGGCACCCAGCTCCCCCAGGGCAAGGCCTGAGGCCTCTGTCTCTTTGTGTTCCCACTCCCTACTGTGGGGCCACATAACCAGCATGGCCCTGGCAGAGCACACCTGAGAAAGTCACTTCCCCTTTCTGGACCCCAGTGTTCTTATCTCTAAAATAAGTATAACTGTATCTGTCTTGCCCCACTGGACTGTCCAGAGGCACAGACGTGATGCTTGAGAAAATGCCTCAAATAGCAAGAGGCACCAGGCAGATTGATACAACGCATTGGGACAGACGGATGTCCCAGGGTAGACATAGGCTGGTGATACTTGGGGCATGTGGCAAAGATATTGGGCCCTCCTGGTGTCAGGGCCACTGTGCTGGCCACAGTGAATGGGCATGAATAAGATGCTGTCCCACCCACAAGGAGCCCCAAATCCCTACAAGGCAGGCACATAAGCAACCAATTAGCTTACAGATGATCTATAGAGACTTAGAACAGGGAGAACCAAGAAGTAAGGGGCTGAGGAGGGGGGAGGGGCTACCAGGAGTGGTAGGGGCAAGGAGGAGGGGCGTACAGAGGAAGTGAAGTGGGGGCTGGGTCGTGACGATGAGGCTGGCTGGGCCCCCAGCAGGAAGGCCATCAGAGCAGAAGAAACAGCTGTGTGGTCAGAGCTGGCTGGCAGAGAGCCTAGGGCCGGGGTACCAGGGACCATGATTGCTTTGACGTCCACTCCCCCACAGGAAAGTCCAGCCCCTCAGCCTGGCGATACCAACCAGAAGCGCTAATGGTTTGCATGGACAATGATGGATGGAAACCAAGACCTGTTGCCCACGAGAACAGGATCAAAGGTCATTCACAGAGGAGGGGGACTGAGGCCCAGAGAGGGAAGGGACTCACCAGAGTCACATATGAAACCCATGAGCACAAAATCTGGGCAACATTATAAAATGATGGTTATCCAGTAGATGAAGGATTATGATCTAATGTTCATTTCCACTCAGGACAAAATAAGAGGATTTCAGGTCTCTAACTGAAACTTAAAATGGACTGGCTTCTTAATTATTAAATAGAATTATTGTCCTTCTCATGTGGATGAAACTTCTAAGGTAGGCTGGAAGTGAGGGAAGGTCTCACAGAGGAACCCCTGTCTTGAGCCCAGCCTTGAAGGATGACTGGGGTCTTCCAGGCAGGTGTTCCAGGCAGAGTGGCAGCACGTGCAAAGGCAGGGAGGTGTGACAGGGACGGCAGTAGAGAACTAGAAGTAGTTTGTATGGCTGGAGCGTGAAGTACCGGGGGAGGGTGGCAGGATTTAGGGTGGCCAGACTGGGGAGGACTATGCATGCTGTCATCAGGGGTTTATATGGGTCTTAGGGGTCACGGGGAGCCATGGAAGATTTTGAGCAGGGGAGGAGTATGCGCAGATGTGAATTTCAGGTCACTGGCAGAAGATTGAAGATGAGCTATGGGTGTAGTCCAGATTCAGGGACACAGGAAAAGGAAGGACATGGTGAGGGCTGGAGCCAGGCAGGGACAAGGAGACAGGTGTGGTGTGGGAGACAGGTGTAGGACACAGAGGTATTAATGAGGGGAACAAACAGGAGTCTGTGGCTGCCTGCATGGTGGGGGTGGGGCAGGAAAGGAGAAGAGTGCTCCCTTGGTTGACTCCCAGGTCTCTAGCCCCAGCAATGGATGGTTCAACAGTGATGGAGATTCTGCAGGAGCAGCTTCTGGGGAAAGATAATGATTTCAGACTGAGACATGTTGTTTGGTCTGTCTATGGAATATAGGGTGGCTTTACCCAGGAAGGAATGGAATATTCTGTTCTAAGGAGAGATTGGGGTCAGAACAGAGCTCTGGGGGCCTATGGCATATATGAGGCTGAGAGCATGGGAGCAAAGAGGTAGTTCAGGAGAGGGTGGAGGGTGAAGAAAAGAAAGCAGAGCCCGCACTTGGTGAACACTAGTCGAGGGCAGGCCAAAGGGAGAGGACTAAACAGAGGAACTGGGCGGGGAGGGGGGGTGCTGTCCAGTGGGGTTGGAGGAGAGCCCAGCCACAGAGACCAAAGGAGGGAGAGGCTGACATCCTGATCAGGGTCTTGGGGTGGGCTAACATCAGGGAGAAGGCAAGGAAGATGAGAATCATCTCAGAGAGGTGAAGTAACCTGCCCAAGGTCACATGGTTGGTAAGTGGCAGAGGCCGTGTGGGCCCCAAATCTGTCCCCTGTCCAATGCTCATCTCATTCCTGCAAAGTGTCCAGCTGTCCCTGTAGCTGCAGTGAATGAGCTTGGGGTCCTCCCTCCACCCAAGCCAAACCTTTGCCCTCTCACACTGAGCTCCCCAAAAGTGGAAGAAGGTAAGAGCCTTCCTGGACTTCGGAGTTAGACGCATAGCCCTTGAATCCCTGTTTGGCCACTTGCCAATATGACCTCTCTGAGCCTCTGCTCCCCTATCAGGAAAATGGAACTTATGGTAGGGGTTTGTTTTAAGGATCCGGTGAGCTGGGCGTAAAGCTCTCTGTTGCTCATGCTTACATGGCAGGCCGGCAAAAGGTGCCACCATCATCATTAGGAACGGAGTAGTCCAGGCAGGAGACGGCTAGTTCCCCTACACCCACCCTACCGGTCTGGCCCTTCCTGCCTGACCCACCTAGGATGGCCACGACCACGTCGTCACGCAAGATCTCGATGGAACCTCGGGAGATGAAGTAGAGCGTGGAGAGCACATCGCCGAGGTGCACCAGCGTGTCCCCAGGCGGTGCGTGCGTGGTCTTGAACTTGACCGCCAGCGCGCGCAGGCAGCCCTTGCTGGCGCCGCGGAAGGCTGGGCAGTGCTGCAGCAGCGCGCGGTGCAGGTGCAGGCAGATGTCGGCCTGCAGGCACTCAGGGAAGCCCTTCAGCACCTGCGAGGGGGGCGGCCGCGTCCAGGGTAGTGCAGCTGGGCTTGGGGCTGGGGGAACGGGGTGGGGAGGGGTCTGGGGACGCCCTGTGCCCGCGGGCCCTTGGCCTCCCGTGGGACACTTAGCCAGAGCTGGGACTGGAGCTGGATCGCCTGCCCCACCCGAGGCAGGGCGGCGGGCTCTCACCGCGTTCATGTCAATGCCGTTGGTGTAGGACCAGGCGTGCTGGAAGTACTCTTCCAGGCGCTGCCGCAGCGGGTTGGGGATCTGGTGGAAGCGGATGAACTCCTTGACTCGCAGCATCTGCGTGTGGTAGCGGGCAGTGCCGGAGTACAGACGCTGGATGATGGCAGACACGTTGCCAAAGATGCTGGCGTACATGAGGGCTGGAGTGAGGCAGCGGGGGGTGCAGGGAATGAGCTCCTCCACACCCCCACCAGGCCATCGCACCCCGGGGCATGCTCCACACCTCCTTCTCCCTAGGAGTCCTCTGATCAGGGGCCCCTCTGTCTAGGGCCAAGTCAGAAGTGCCCAAAACAGCGCCAGGGCACATGAGGGACAAAGGCCCCGGGCTTCCTGCCGTCCTCCCTCTGTCCTGTGTCTCTTGGCATCTTGCTGGGCCCAGAGGCCAAACTCCTGAGAACTAGGGCAATGATTTTTTTTTTTTTTTTTTTTTTAGTGCAGATTTGTTTTCTCCTTCAGGTTGTAGAAAAGCATAATAAAGGGAAAACTCTTGGTCTCTGTTTTCACCCATTTTTTTTTCTCGTTGTTTTTGTTTCTCTGGGCTTTCACATCTCTAAATACTCTGAACATGACAACTTAATCTACGTGTAAACTTCCACACTGCCTCTTGTGTTCCTAGACCCAGTGTCTTAGGAAGCAGGCAACACAGTGCAGAGCCTGGGAACATACACAGCCAGAGGAGCTGGCCCCCTGGGATGAAATTGGGTCTCTGTGTAACCCCTGGAAAGTTAGGACCTTCAGGTTCTTGGTCTGTAAACTGGGCCTGTAATATAGCCCCCATAGGCTAGTGATGAAAACAAAATGTGCACCTTTGATAGGCACTTAGAAAAGTGCCTGACAGGGCAGCTGGCTTCCCGGTGTGTGACCTGTGCTAAGAAGGGCCCTGCTCGGTTCCATGCTCTGCTGTCACCATTCTTGAAGTCTTTAAGACTTTTTAAATAAACGGCCCTACATTTTCATTTTGTTCTGGGCCCTGCAAATCATGTAAGCTGGTCCTGGTCCCTGGCACATAGCAAGGCCTTGTAAGGGTGTTAAGTTTCATGCATGGTAGGGGCACCTATGCAAAATTTCACTGTGCTCTGTGCTTAGTATTTGCCCATTGCACCCAATGTTACTGTATTATGGCTCATTACAAAACTGAAACTTGAATGCCATGGGTCAGGCCCAGGCATGAGGGGCCACTCACAGCCGATGAGCATGACGCAGATAGAGAAGACCTTCTCAGAGTTGGTGTTGGGGGAGACATTGCCGAAGCCCACGCTGGTAAGGCTGCTGAAGGTGAAGTACAGGGCCGTGACATACTTGTCCTGCACTGAGGGGCCAGAGGCCGGGTCGCTGCCGTTGTAGCGCTTGCCAAGCTGGGCGCCCAGGCTGTCCAGCCAGCCGATCTTGGGCTCCAGGTAGGGCCGCTCCACGTTGCCGATGGCATACCAGATGCAGGCGAGCCAGTGTGCAATGAGTGCGAAGGTGCACATGAGCAGGAAAAGCACGGCCGCTCCATACTCAGAGTAGCGGTCCAGCTTCCGTGCCACACGCACCAGCCGCAGCAACCTCGCCGTTTTCAGCAGCCCGATCAGGGTTGTGGTCTGGAGGGACAGGAAGGGGGTCATGGGGCCAAGAGTCAGCCCTTGAAAGGCTGCACTTAGGGCCACGCTTGTTTACTTGGGCATATGGTCACACAGTCATTCAACAAACACTTATGGAGAACCTGCTCTGGGCTCTTGGCCGGTGAATCACAGTGCAGGACCTTAGGGAGCATTCAGCCTAAAGCTCAAAACAGTGTTATAGTTGCTAGGACAGAAGTCCAGGGGAGTGCAGAGAAAAGGGAGATCAATTCTGCAGGTGCAGGGCAGGGGAGGCTTCATAGAGGAGGTGACACATGAGCTAAATCTTGAGTGATGAGGCTGAGTCTGCAGGCGGACAGGAGGGAGAGTGAAAGGCATTCTAGGCACAGGGAACAGAATGAGCCAAGCAAGGCATGGGGGTGTGAAATGGCACAGCCCACATGGAAAACCAAGTGCAGTGCTGGTGCCTGGAGTGCATAGCAGAAGATGGTGGAGTGATGAGGAATGAGCCTGGAAGGTGTGCACGGGCTGCTCCCACGGGCCTCAAGGTCCCAAATGAGCTTAGTTTTATTCCAAGCCATTGGGGAGCCACGGAATGTTCTGCAGACAGTGTCAGATGAGTGATCTTGAACTGGTCCTGGCTTCTGTGTGGAAGGGTGAGACTGGCAGGTGAGGCTGGTAAAGGGTGGGTGTGGGAGCAGGGAGTCATGATGGATACCTCTACTCCAGCTGGACAGGCTGTTGGTGGGGGGTGACTGGAACAGAATGGGAAGTTCATTCCAAGGAGGTGGGGCAAAAGGGGGGACTAGGAGCTATGAGAAGAGCTTGCAAATAAGAGCCTGCAAATACCTTCATGTCAGCTATGGGGAGCCAGTGGGCATAGTGGAGGGTCAGGGGGTGAGAGGGGGGTCAGGCTGCCTTGTGCGAGCAGCCCACAGCTTCCCTTTCCAACTCCAGGGTGAGTAGAAGCCAGCATGAGGGCATGCGGGGTGGCTGCCCATCCCAGAAGGGGCAGAATTCTGGAGCATAGGGAGGGCATCCAGGCCTAGGGCACAGCATTGGTTGGTCGTTCTCCAGGGCTGGGAGATGACACATGTCCCAGGCCGCCTTCCCACCTCCACCTGCTTTGGCGAAGGCACCCCATACCAGATACTCTCATGCCAGGGCTGTGGGGCTGGGAGGCCCGAGGGCTGGGGCACAGGGGATGGCCACAGCAGATGGCCTGAATGGGGTTTGCTCACCTCATCAGAGCCGGTGCGGAAGATGAGAAGGTCAAATGGGATGGCAGCCACCATGTCAATGAGGAACCAGCCCTTGAAGTAGTGGATGGCAATGCGGCGAGGGTGGCTGACCACCTCGTCATTGGTGTTGACGTAGGTGGTGCGGAAGTTGATGACAATGTCCACAACGAACATGATGTCTACGATGAGGTCCACCACTGTGAGTGGACTGCAGGTGTAGCCACAGTCCATGCGTTGAGATTCATCCTGGTCGCTGAGCAGGAAAGCGGCCGAGTAGGGCGTGAAGATGGCTGTGTAGATGACCAGCAGCAGGATGAGCCAGTCCCACACGGCCTTGAAGGGGCTATAGTGCAGGAGGGTCCCGCGGTGGATGCGTGGCGCCTGCAGCTTGTACTCCGGCAGCACGTCCGCGCCCAGGGACAGAACCTGGGGGTGGGGGCCATAGGGCAGTCAGCAGGGTGTCCACTGCTAGTGAGACAGGCCTGGGAGGGATGAAGACTTAGGGGTGAGGCCTGGGAAGGAGGCTGTAGGAGAGGGTAGGTGAAGAGGGCTGTGGAGGACAGAGGGGATGAAGCAAAGATGGGATAGAGTGTGTATGAGGCAAACTCATAAGGGGACAGGTGTATTGGGAGGAAGTGGGCTACAAGAGGAGGGGTGCAGCTCTGTTGCATAGTGACCCCAGGTTCAAAGCTCACCAATTCCCTCACAAACAGCCATCCTCGAGTGGAGACAGGGCTAGGGGAGGGGTGAGGGGAGGGAGGGGGATTTAGGCTCAGGGTCATTTGTGGTCATGTTCCAGAGAAGAGCCTAAATTGAGGGGGTAGCTGGGGGTCCGATCCTCTTTGGTGGGTTTGGGAGGTTCCCAGTGGCCAAGATTCCTGATGGGAACAAGTCACTCCCAGAATAGCCTCTTCATTCCTGAAGACCTTGTGGAGCCTAGACCAGCGAGGGCCCTCCTTGGGGCCCACTTGCAAAGCCTTCATGGAAAGAGTCAAACTTGGGGGCGTGTAGCTAATCTGAGCCTTTGACAGTTCCTGGGCACCAGGGAGGTCCGACTATTTTGCGCATGTCCAAGGGGGGTTTGTATGAGAGAGAGAGAGAGAGTGAGAGAGAGAGAGAGAGAGAGAGAGCATGAGCAGAGGAGAAGGGCAAAGAGAGAGAGAATCCCAAGCAAACTCCATGCTCAACGCAGGGCTTGACCCCACAACCCTGGGACCATGACCCGAGCAGAAATCAAGAGTTGGACACTCAAGCAACAGAGCCACCCAGCCTCCCCCAAGAGGGTTTTGATCATTACTTTCAGCTGATCCCCCTCTGCTCTGCCCCTCCCAACCCTGCCTCGAGCTTACGGTCAACGTAGGGTCACCAGGCCCAGCCCAACAGACCCAAGCTCTACCCAGCTACCCATCACAAGAAACAGCTGGGGCATCAAGAAGGGCATGCGTTTTGAAGCCAGGCCTCCCAGGTTGATCTCAGGTCTGACATTGCTCTAAGTCTCAGGGCAAATTTTATGGCCTCTATGTGCCTTAGTTCCCTCATCAGCAAAATGGATAGCAAAGGACAACCAACTCCTTAGTATCGTGATTAAATGAGATGGCACATCTCCAAGGCACGTGCTGATCTATGAGGATTCTTCCTCCCTGCTCCTCCTGTGTCAGGCACTGCCCCAACAAGGATGGAACCTGAGGGGTGTCCCACTGACCCCTCCACCACCGCTGGATAGGCACTGGCAGATGGCTCTGGTTTGAGAAAATCTGCAATATAAGGTTCTGACCTTGCAAACGAGCCCAATTAACAGATGATGTCACCATAAGGAAGATCCATCAAAGGGCTGTTTTCACCCTGTGGGTTCCTGATTAGCCATCTAAATCCCTAGAAGGGGTCTCACAGTGTCCCCACCCTACAGTGACCCTCTGCTCCGCCTTCAGGCCTGAGCTCCTATTCTGCCTCTCAGGAAGCCTCCTCTCACCTTCTTTCTTGATTTTTCCCTTTGTCCCCTGTAAACACCCCTGAACACACAGCTATTCTCCACTGAACAATAGGCCATCTTATATGCTCTCTTAGTCCACATGGAGGCTCAGCTGAAGGGAATGACCTCAGTCAACTGAGCTGAATGAGCATTGAGAGCTTGGGTCGTTAAGCCACTCCTCTCCTTCCCTGGGTCTTGAGCAGAAGACCACACCAAGACGGAACAGCAAAGCATAGGGCTTGTCCCAAGGCAGCACAGATTCAGAAGGTCGGGGGTGGGTGACAAGAGTATGTCCACTTCCTTAGGCCCCCAGACAGAGGGGTCATCCCCCCATCACACAGACTCCATACTTCCCCACTGCCTCTGAAGCCAGCATGAGGACAGTTCCCAGTGTTGCCCAGAGCTGCAGGGTCCTCAGGATGTAGGAACTCAGGTATGAGGTCCCAGCCCTCTGAGCCCTGGTTGAGGCCAGAGTGACTCTTCTGCTCTGGGTCCCTGCCAGCTCCCTCCCCTGAGCTCTGTCAGACGCCTCTCCCACCTTAGGGCCCATATAGGGGAGTGAGTAAAGCCAAGACTAGTTGGGGCGGGGTGGGGGGGGGCAGGATGGGAGCAGTGGGTTGGGTGGGGCAGGGACCACAGTCCCCAGCCAGGCCTGTCAGTCTTCATGGGCGGCTCTCCAGTCTACCAGCCCCCATAACCCCTGTGCCAACTTGAGAGCCCTGAGGTGAGTGGCCAGGTGGAGTCCCTCATGGTTGGGCCACTGGGCCACCCTGCCTGACCTCTGCGGGCCTGGCCCTGCAGCTGTGGTACTTCCTTCTCCAGGGTTCTGAGTGTGGGGAGGGGCTGGGTCACAGGGAGTTTCCATCCCACCTGCTCCCTCACAGGCTGTGATTCAGGCAAAAGGGGGCAGGGAGGAAAAAGAACTGCTCCCATCCCTCGTGAAGCCAAAGCCTCCCAGAAATTTGGGTGCAGGCCCTCCCTGCCCCCCATGACCTACACTTCCTTGCTCAGCCCTGGCCTAGCCCCTCTTGATGCCTCCTGGGGACTGTACTACTCAATGTCAAAAGAATGTCAAAAGGTCCAATTCTCTGCACATGAGAGCTCTGGGACCCAGACAGGGCACAAGGTCCCTTGTCCAAGGTCACACAGCAAGTCAGTGTCAGGACTCTGGTCATCTGAACCTCAGGCAGGGCTTTTGCATTTCCCTCTAGGATGGTTAGGTGGGGATTGGAGCCTCAGGCCCCATGCAAAGGGACATGGGGGTCAGCTGAAACAGAGAACCCAGGGAGGTTTGCCTTGGGCTGGCCAAGGAGGGGTCGAAGGGGAGGGAGGCATTCAGGGCCTGATCTCCAGGAAGCTGCTCAAAGAGAGCTAAAGATTCCAGGGCCATCTCCCCTCTGCTTGGATTGTAGGAGGCTCCTGCTGTGTGTTGGGAGGTGGGGGAACAGGGGCAGGAGCAGGGCTGGGGCCTCCCTCCATCCTTCCTCCTCTTTCCCTCTCAGAGTGGCGCTGACACTTCTCTCCGCTTCTCCTTCTCTGTGACTGGCAGAGCCTTGGGCAGGCCCCCATGGCGGCCTGTGTATTCCCCCATCCCAGGCTCCTCCAGACCTAAGATGTGGCACTATTCACAGGCCCTGCTGACTCTGACCTCCTCATGCTCCACCACCTGGATGGTGGCCTCAGGGTAGGCCTTTAGGTCTAAGAAATCAGACCCCAGCAGGACAGGAGGCCTGGGGCTCAGACCAGACCCCTGGGGACTGGCCAAGCTGACTGCCTCTGCCACTCCCAGCCCCAGAGGAGCCCAGACCCCAAGCCTGAGAAGGGACCTTCAAGGCCAAACACAGCCCCGCCCACCCTGCCCTGTGGCCCGCACCTGGGTGACCTTCTCGGTGACGTTCTGGGTCCGCTCCACCACCTTGTGTGGTGCGATGATCTCAATCTCCGTCGTGGAGCCCGAGCGGTGCTTCTCCAGGTTGAACTCCACAAAGTTGAGCGTGAACTGCGGGATCTGGCTGATGGTCCTGTACTTGACCCTGCCTGTGCCAGGACCCTGTGCACCTGGCCTGCCATGAGAGCCCTCTGAAACCAGGCCCAGGGTCAGAGCAGCCCAGGCCAGGGGACCAGCTGCCCCACTGGGGGCCCCCATTCACCCCTCCCACCACTACCTGCACCCCACCTTACCGGAGCCCAGGAAGCTCTGGGACAGCAGGCACTGGGACAGGCTGCGGCGCTCACTCTTGGCCAGGAGCTGGGCCAGATCCTCGAAGTTGAGGATGAACATGATAACGGCTCCATCCTCGTTCTTCACAGGTACCACATCCACCAGGCATCGGAAGCTGGAGGCTGCAAACACCATTGGGAGGGGTCACAGAAAGGATCTTCTCCGGCAGTAACCTGGCCAGGGGAAGCCAGGGAGGGGGCTGGGTTGAGGTCAAGGCAGCCACGGGGTGAGGAGGCCTGGACTATTGGGCAGAGGGTTGGTGATGCTGTCTAGCAGGTGTCCTACCCACAGGCCAGAGGTGGGGAGAGCAGCTTAGCTGCTCATTAGGAGATAATGTAGCATCGGGCCCAAGTCCACACTCAGCCCTCAGCTCAGGGCTTAACCTTGAGGTTTGCTTCTGTTGTAATTAAAGCTGAGCAGATGGGGTGGATTAAGTGGGGAGGTGAGGTCGGGCATTCTACCCCCATGTAGCTCTGGCCGACCCTGGGTTCAGCTCCCATACTCCTGTCCCACAAAGATGCCGCCCACGCCCCTTGCTGGAAGGAACTCACTGTTGAGAACACACTAAGTGCTGTGTCCTGAGTCAGTTGGCACTTTAGGCCTCAAGATCCATAGTGGTGGCTAGTGGGTCCTCAGGGGGCAGATATAGACCCCCATTCTGCAGAGCCTGGGGTTCTGAGAAACTGACTGGCTGGTGCTGGAAGGGGACATGGAGTGGGGTTCCAAGCACACAACAGCTCTCAGCACACAACGGCTGGGGCAAGGGAAGGGACTGGTCCAGGATGAGGACACTGGAGTGAAGGCCAGGCTGCTGCCCCAGGACCCAAAGGCACTCGGGGTCCCTAGGCAGAGATGCTGGGACTGGGGAGCAGGCAGGGCAGTGACCTGGGGTCTGGAGAGGGAGAGAGATGGCAGGGTGGGGGCAGACCAGGACCCACTCTCCCGCCCTCTTGGGCAGCTTAGACCTAGCCATTGACCACTGTTCCTCTTTCTTAGCTTCGGGGTCTCCCATCCACATAGGTGGGTGGGACAAATCAAAGCTAAGTCAGCCACACACCCCCAGAGCCCAGCCTATGGGCTGAGTGGGTAGGTGGATGTCCCATAAGCCCCCTCTCCATGGTACCCAGTGGTCCCATGTCCCTGAGCTCAAACTGTTGGTGGGTATCAGGCCCAAAGGGCAAGATACTAAGGGGCAGGGGCCTCAAGTAAATATGCAAATCAGAAGGCGGAGCTGCCATCCCTTCAAGGGCAGGTTTGCATCTGTCTCATTTTTGAGGGGTCAGCACCTGTCCCAGGTATTGTTTGTTGAGTGAGTGAATAAAAGAATGTGTAAATGTGAGTGGGTGGGAGGCCGGTTGGCAGGAACATTGCTACTTTGGGGTCCGTTAGAATCGCTCATCCCCCAAAGCGCCTCCTCTACTATCAGTGCAGCCGAGCCGCCCTCATCCTCCCTCCCACCTTCCTCTCCGGGAGCAGGAATCTCCTGGATCAGATTCCCGGACTCCCAGGCACCAAGCAGCCATCTGCCAGCTGCTGCACTGGGCCCCGGGGGAGACATCCACACCGAGGAGAGGCCACCCACCTGCCTCTGTGACCACTCCTGGGCTCACAGTGCTCTAGGCTCTGCGGCCCAGACCAGAACTGGGTACTCTTGTCAGCCGGGGACATGGAGGGGCTTGGACACAGGGACCTAGCCAGGAAGTCTCCTTGGCCGGTGGTCTGAGACACTCCCCCCAAGGCCAGATTGTCTCTTTGCTCTCTGGCACTACAGAGATTTTGCCTGGCAGAGGGCAGAGAGAAGGCAGCACTGGGCAGAGGATCAAGGCCTCCAGGCTCTCTATGCTGCTGGGGGCTGTCAAGGCCCCATCTTCAAGTGGCTGGACTGACCCATTGATGCTATCTTTGGAAAACTGAGGCTGGGAACAGACCAAAGACCCATCATAGCAGTGAGGGCTACATGGGAGCTGTGCGTGGCACCCCATGCCCAGCCTTCAATCTTGCTGCCTGTAGGGTGGGCAGAGACAGGAGGCTGTGAGGATTTGGCAAGTTCAGAGCATCCGTTCCCCCCATCCCTAGGCTGTCCTTGCTCACAAGTAACTGTGTCTGGGCGACCAGAAGTGGGTGAGTGTGTCACCCCAGTTGTGCCCAGGAATGGCAGTGTCCCTGTGCTCTTGTCCCATTGCTGGAGGAGGAGCCACAGTCTCTGCCTTGTTGTCCCTTCCGAGGGCTCCTCCCAGTGCCCACCTGTTCTCTGACCAAGTGCAGCAGATTTGTCTGCCCCCTGGTTCATAGTCCTTCTCTCTGCTCTTCTCTGCCTTTTGGATTGCTCCTTCCTTCAGTTTCTCATTGTCCCAACCCCTCCCCCTCCCAGCCCTTGCCCCTGTTCTGCACAGTCTCCTTGCTGTCTATCACCCCCATCTCTTTATGCCCACACCACCCAGGGTTGCAGTGAGCCTTCAGGGAGGAGCTGGTGCTACAGAATGCTGCCACTAAGAGGGTGGCTGGTGAGGGCAGCCTCCTGCTTGGTGCTTCTGGTATTCATGGGTAAGTATGTGGAAAACATTGGAGGCCTCTAACCTAAGCCCTTGCCCTCTCCTCCTCCTTGAGAGCTGAGGACTGGAGGAGCCCCAGGCATCCTCTAGTGTGGCTTGGAGATTAGGAAACCCTCTGGTGTGGGG
Organism: Lynx rufus; assembly: GCF_022079265.1. Lineage (NCBI taxonomy): Eukaryota > Metazoa > Chordata > Mammalia > Carnivora > Felidae > Lynx > Lynx rufus. The sequence goes on from NW_025814832.1 coordinate 39,052,373, forward strand.
AAGAGGACCTGACAAAGCAGGCAGGGCTGGGCTCCTCTGGTAAGTGCCCAGTGGGGGCAGGGGTAGAGGTGGGAGAGATGTAGTGCTCTCCATCCCTCCCTCCAGACTCTCATTAGTTCCAGTCTTGTGACCATCCCCATTCCTCCTTATCTGTTAGGCTCTTACTTTTCCTAGTAAAGGCAGATGGAGGAAGATCCAGGTTCTCAGGGGTCTCTGAGCCCTATCTCATGCGATAATTTTGCCAAGTGCCCTGGCTTCTTTGAGTCCAATTTTGTGCAGCTGTATAATGTGGAGATAAATGGACACAGACCTTTCATTTTGACTTGGAGAACTGTCAGTGGATTACCCTTTTAGAGGAAAAGAGGATTATAAATAAACCAGCTAGAGTTCTGTACAGGACCCTTTTCCACCTCGCTGGAGTCAGGGGGAGGGAGTAGGAAGAGATATTGACTTGAGTAGGGAAGAAATCACCATTAGGATGCCAGTCAGCAGGACTAAAGGATATATGTGAATATGATAAAAAAGAATCATGTGGTCAGATTGGACCATAAGGTGAACATAAGTTATCTGGGTACCACATCGTTTCCTTAGGGTAATGCAGGCCAAGAAGCTCTTTTTTTCTGGGTTTCAGGCCAATCTCGGGCAAGTCCACGTAGTCAAAGGCTTGGGTAACAGGACAGAGAAGGGCTTAGGGTTGGGTGGGGTAGACTGGGGGCATCAGGTATGTGGTAATGTTCCATTTTCACTGAGGGCCAGCCTCCAAGACTGGGTCCTGGGGTCTCTTCTGATAGCTGGAGGATGCCAGCAGTGTTCTGAAAACCTGAGTCCTGATCTCAGAGGGCTGATACTTGGTCTTGATCTTTGCCCCCTGCCCAGGAACATGCAGTGTGCTGTAGAGACCCTAAGAGACCTGATCTGATGTCCCCGGGAATCTGAGAAGAGCCTATATACCACTCTAGGGCCCAGGTAAAGCTCTGGGGTCAAAGACAAGGAACTGTTGTCTCTCCCCCTCCCCCCATTTCCTGCGGTCCCATCCTGTTCCCTGAGGACCCTTCTCACTCCCCTGACTGTCACCTCCTCCCTGAAATGATGTGAGGAGGTGAGGTCACAGCTTTTAAAAATATTCTGACTTCATTAACCCTGTGAGTGCTACCAAAGTTAGCCAGATTCTTCCTAGTCCCCTAATCACTATCCCTGCATCTGTTTGGTTGGTAGCAGCAGTAGACAGCTAGGGGGACAGCCAGGATCTGCCCATGAAGCACTCTGGAAGCCCTTAAACGCACACACACACACACACACACACTCGCATGCACACTCATGTTCACACTTACATTCATGCTCCATACACACCCCAGGCCCTTGGAACCCAGGCTCTCAGTACCCTTCAGTCCCAATCCAAAGGAACATGCCCTTTGTCTATACTCAGATGGCCCTCATGCCTGCCTTTTCCAGATGTTCTGCGGTTGGAGTAGAGGCAGTTGGGGTCCTTTTTCCCCTCTCGGTATTACAGAGAACAAATATCTCGAGTAAAAAAAAATCCAGACTTTGGTTCTGGCCCCAGGTTGGATCCCAGCAGTAGGATCTTGGGCAACTCCCTCCTTTTTTCTTGGGCCTTGGTTTCTTCATCCATGAAATGAAGGGATTTATCTAAGCCAGTGGTTCCTAAATTTGGCAGAACATCAGAACCGCCCAGGAGATTTTTCCAAATGCACCTGCTTTGGCCTCAACTCACACCTCTGAGTCAGCCTCTCTCTAGGGAAGGTGTGTTTTGGAAAACATGCCCCAGGTAATTCTAATGCAGAACCAGGTTGAGGGGGGCATTAATCCAAATGATTTCCAAGGGAATTTCAGGATCCTAGTTTCCACTCGTCTCTCCCTTCCTTCCTGCCCACTGTCTCTGAGGTCCTAGGGGGAAGGTCTTAAAGGGCTGCAGAGCTCTGTTCTCAGCCCCTGCCCCATGGTTCTGTTCTGCTTGCGGTAAGCATGGGCTGGCAGTGACATCCCAAACTGGATGAACCTCTGGGTCAGGACAAACTGCAGGACCTATCTCTCTAAGGATCTGGGGCTGAGTGAGCCGGGTCTACTGTTTCCCAGTCAGCAGCACCCAAGCCTTGACTGCCCACAGAGGCCTTGAGGGGGTGACTCCTCCCCTAATCCCCAGAGCAGACGGAGATGAGGAAAGGTTAATTTTCGTTCCAGCTGCCTGACAGCTGGGGCTGACAGTGACAGAGTGGGCGGCCAGGAGACTGGGGACATGGGGGAGGGATGGTGGAGCGGGAGGCCCTGCCTGGGGTGAGGACCAGTCAGTGAGTCAGCCTGGTCTCCAGCTTCTGAAAAGGACCTCAGAAGGCACTGAAATCAATGCCCATTGCTTTCTCCTGCAGATGAGGAAACTGAGGAACAGAGAGGAGACAGGATTTGTCCCAGCCCTTTGGTCCCTGGGTCAGTGGCCTCCCAGTTGGCCACTCTGGCTGAACAAGAGAAGGACAGAGTCTGCCTTGCAGAACCCATGGCCCAAGGGAGCCTCACCATCTTTGCGGTAGTAGAGGATGTCCACCTTGCACTCCTCTGTCCCCAGTAGGGCCTGCGCTAGACGGGACATGGCACTGCGTGGGGTATTGGGGCCTGTGAGGAAGTCACAGGTGCACGGTCGCTGCATCACCTCCACTCGGGAGTAGCCAAAGAGTTCACAGAAGCCGTCGTTGCAGTAAATGATGGCACAGTTCTCCATCTGAGCATTGGCGATCAGGAACTTCCGACCTGGGGTGGGATGTGGGAAGCCCATGGCAACCAAGATTGGGCAGCAGGGAGGGAAAGATCATAGGGATTCTTGACAGCGGTGAGGGGGTGTCTAGATGGGGGAGCAGAGGAGTGACCAGAATGAGGTAGAGGAGAAGTGAGGTCTGGTGGGGGTGGGAAGACCTAGGTGGCTAGAGTCAAGGGGGGAAGGTCATGGGACTTTGAAAGTAATGAGGGGGGGGGGTGGTTCGGATAGGGGATCAGAACAGTGACCAGAGAAGTTGGGGAGGGGGAGTCAGGCCTGGGGATGGTGGGGAGACCAGGGCAGTAATGGGGTCAGTGAAGGAGGAAAGAGGTCCAAGGCTTCCTGGAGTCAGCGCAGGGAGTCAGGAAGAAGGAGTAGGGATGTGACCAGATAGGCCCCAGGCCTGAAGAGAGCTCTTAGAAAGATTAGAGTGGTTACACCCAAGAGGCAAAAAGGAGGGAGTCAAGGAAACTTCTGGAGGAAGTGTGTGGGGGTGGGGGAGGGTGGGGGGTGTCAGGAGGAGGAAGAAGGACAGTGATAGAAGGGGAAGTCAGCGCTTGGGGTACCAAGAAATCAACTCAGGGGAGGAGGGTGGGGCTGCAGTCTGCCCCTCCTGCTTCAAAAGAGAGAGTGGTATTGAGGCAAGTGGAAATCGCTGGAACAGAAGGTGTCCGGGGACATTAGAGCATTCAGCATCAGTACCCCGCTCCCCCCCACCCGCCCCGCTCCATTTGAAGTAAGTAAAGGGGTCCCGCCACTCCTGCCACAGAACCAGGACTTCAGATCGTTCCCCCCACCTCAACGCACAGACTCACTCTGGCCCTCGAACTTGCGGATGATGGTGTCCAGGTACGTGTTTTGGGGCGCGACGTGGCCCCTGCGGACAGGCATCTTTTGGCCACGGCCTCTCCCCGGAGCCACCAGTGCCCCGGCTCCCTGCGTCTCCGTCTGTCTTCAGGCTCAGCGGCGTCCGGTTCCGGGTGGGTGCCTCCTCCGGGGAGGGTCGCGGGGCTCAGTGCCCTGCCTGCCCGCCTGCGTCTACCCTCCCCTGCCCTGCACAGCCCTCCCTGACCGGCCGCGGCCGTACCTCACTCCCTCTGCTCCCGCCCCGGAGCTGTCCGCGCCGCGGTGCTGAAAGAAGTAGCGCGGCGGCGGGGCGGAGTTCGCGGGGCGGGGGCAACCTCTCCCGGACCCGACGGGGCAGGGGCGGGGCCTTGACTCCTAAGGGGTGGAGCTGGGCAGAAGTGCCGAGCCAGGAATGCGGTCAGGGCTCCTCTCAGGAGCTTCTTTTGCTCCTGTCCCACTGGCCAATGGCCTCAACCCCGCTCCGACCCTCTCCCAATACCGATACCGAAGGGCAGTCAGGACGTTGCTGGGCCAAGTCTTTCAGGTAGAAGGTGGGGAGTGGGGGAGCAGAAGGAGCTATTATAGCCCTCTTAACACGACCTTGCTAAGTGCCCAATCCCAGTGTCCATGCAGAGCTCCTAAGTGGCAAGCTTAACGTGGCCCTGGCCCTGGGATAATGAGGTTGGAGTGCATATGAAGGTGTACAAAATAATAATAATAATAATAACACAATAAGGTACCTTCTTCAGGGACCTGAGAGCTCTTAGCATACAGGCACTGCTTGGGAGGAGAATAGATTTAAAACCACCTATTAGCAAGTGACCACTGATAAAAGTGTCTGAGTACTGATTGAAAATGAATACACTAGAAGAGCAGATGGGGATGGGGTGAGGTTTATTGAAAGAGGTTTCTTGGAGAGGAGAGAGAGAGAAAGGGATCACTGTTCACTGAGCATCTCAGTGGTCTTGGAACTTTGCAGAGTATCCAATGACCAGTTTTGAGTCAGGCCTTCAAAGGCAAACATTCAAATGGGGAATACACCTTAGGCAAAGGCCCATGGTGGAATCAATGCAAAGGGACTGAGCTGGGGCATAGGAGGGGTGAAGTTTGGACAAAAGGTGAATTGATAAAGACCCTCAGATGCCATTTTGAACATCTAGATTTAATTGATGGACAACCAAGTTCTTGAGCAGTTAGACACAAAGGAAGTATTTCAGTGAAAGAAACTTTACAATGGCGGGTGGGGGAGAGAGGATGGACAAGGAGGCTCAGTGAGGTTTTCGCTGGAATCCAGATGAGAGGCTTGGAGTTCTAGGCTGGGTGTGCCTTTGCCACGCAGAGCCACAATGCCTGATGGGGGCCTTGTTGGCCACTGTGGCTGGGGAATGGGAGGGCTGCAAGCGTGGCCTCCTAGTGAGGCAGAGTTGTCCTGGCTGCCCCTTGTGTGGGGGTGCAGGCTGACTGTGTAGGAAAGGTGGGGCTGTTTCTCATGAACTCAGAGCAGGATGCTGAGCTCTGAGGAGGGACTTAGAGCTTTCTCATTCATACAGTTTCCAAGTCTTCTATGTTCTACGGCCTGTGCCACCTAAAGATGTTATGCAGGGGCACACTCCTGATGGGTGTCCTGCCATTACGGTGCTAACAGCTAATAATGGGAACAAATAAGGACATCATAGCACAGCAAAGTAAGAGCAGTGACAGAGGCATCAAACAAGAGTGCTATGGAGCCTGGATTTGGAGCAGTACTTTGTTGGGCTCAGCCAGAACTCAAGAAGACTTCTTGTAACCTGGGCAGAGATTGGGCCCATGGAGATCTCAGCCCAGCCCCTCTTTTCCCCTGAACCTTGACTTCTGGGCTCAGATCCTTAATCTAGAGAGAGCCAGTCTCATCTTTTGGCCACCCTTTCACCAACTCAACTGTAGTTGAGTTGCCTCAACTACTAGTGTCACTTCTCTTTGGTTACTGGCTATGCTACTACCTGCCTCAAGGCTCCCCTAATCACTGACAGGCACTGATTTTTAGCCACTCCAAGAGCTCCTTGGGGCCTCTGTCCAATGCAGTTGGACTGTTATTTTGGATGTGGCATATATTGGATGTGGCATCCCCATGGTGGGTAGACCCAGAATGGAAAGAAGGGCTAGAAGGGGAAGGAGCAGAGGCCTTCTCTCTCTTTTCTCAAGTTTGTCCTAAACTTGTCCCTAGAGTACGCATTTCCCAAATGTCTTCCTATAGCCCTCTCCATCCCATTTCCTCCTCCCCCACTGAGCCTGGAAAGGTGTTGTTTGCCCTATGATCGGTCCCCAGGGCAACAGGCCAGGCAGCAGGTGTGTGTGTTGAACAAGGCCATCTCTGGAGCAGAGTGGCTGGAGATGAGCTTTGTTTAAATATTAAAGAAGTCAATCATTAATCAAGCCTGGCTTGGTGCCCAGCTACCCACTGTCTCCATTTGGGAAGGTCTGGACTGGGGCAGGGAGGGCTGTGGGGCAGTTTGCATCTCAGGCAGCCGACAAGCAGCTTTTGGGGCTGGATTATGCAGCCCAACACAGGGTAGGCCAGAGGATCAGCAGAAAGATATGCTGGATATAGCATACAGAGCACAGTGCTCAAGAACCGGGCACCAGTGATTTGTACAGAATGTCCAGTTTTACTTGAATACATTTTATAAGGTGACTGGAGCAGTGTCCTGTTTCTAGCCAGAGAGGACATTCCTTGGACACTGCAGTCCTGGCCCAGCCCCACAGTTGGGCTCTTGAAGAAAACAAGGCTGTGCGAATAACAGTTTGGGGCATGAATTGGGGTGGTGGCTGAATTGGAGGGACAGAGTCACTGGGCTCACTGAAACCATGGTTCCTGAGCCCCTAGGGGAAGGAAGTTGGTCTGGAATCCAGGACATACATGGAATCACACAGAGTCAGTAGCCTGTACACATGGCTTCACATACATGAATTCCATACACACAATTACAAACCTCCATGTACCCAGATCTGCCACAGCTGCACCCAATTGCAGTTGGACACTATGCATGCAAGCTGTCTCCTCCCTAACCCGCCCAGTGCTCTCTGCCTTGGCCACCTTCCTCCTGCCCTCCAGCCTTACCAGTTGTACTGGTGTCTAGTCCCAGCTCTACCATTCAGCTCTCATCCACAGAGGCTTCCTGTTGTGCTGTGTGAGAATTTGAATGATCAGGCTGATTGAGCACAGTGTCAGGATGAGGCAGAGGCCCAGCAGGATCCACTGTCTTTTGGCAACCAGGCAGGGCTCCATGGCTATCCCCAGGAAGTAGGCCTTGGGCTGTGTCTTGAGTGCACTGGAGTCCTGTGAACCGGTGTTCTGTGCCTTGGTGTTCTGGGACAATGACCTTTTTTCCAGGGAGTACAGCCTGCAGGCCAGCAGTAGGGCCACCAGGAACATGACAAAGCTGAGGGCCAGCAGCACCCACTGCCCAAATTTGGCCTGGTCAGCGTCCAGCTCCAGACTCAGAAATGTCACCTTGTCTGTGTCTTTTTCTGTGGAAGACACAGGAGTCTTGTGGAGCAGGTAGAATGAGGGAGGGAGCCCTGGGGTGCCCTGTGGAAATCAGAGCACCTGACTGCCACTGGCCTCCTCCCTCAGCCTCAGGCACCTACCTTCCAAGCCATAGGTGAAGGCATTGCCCTGGAAGGAGGGTGAGGAGGAGTAGAAGGGAAAGGAGGAGATGGGTACAGATAGGGCTATGCCCCCATGGTGCCCAGTGATGGCTCTGTGCAAGGGTCGGGAGGAAAGAAGTCCACCTTGTGCTCAGATGCCTACCTGGCAGTCTAGCTGAACAGTATGCAAAGAAGCAACTGAGCCAGTGGCTGGGCCATGGGGCTGTGGTCTTGGCCAAAGCTGCATCAGATGCAGACAGGGTCACGCAGCAACAATGCTGTGCTTGTTCAAGCCAGGTCATAGATAGGCTAGGGGTTAAGGCTGGATTGGGGTAGGGACTGGCCCAGGGCAGGCTAGGGTAGGGCTTGGGGCTGGACCAGAGCTGGCACCAGGGTCAGATTATCAAACCTTCAAAGGTACAGCTGAAGTCTGGCCAGCCCAGGATCTCCCCCTGCCGCACATTCTCGGTGACCAGCCAGTTCAAGAGGGGCTTGAAGTAAGTCATGAGGGCCTTTGCAGACACTTTGGTCTGCCCGGTTATTTTCTGCAGGACTTCTGGCCAGGGCTTGCTTGAGCCCAGCTTTAGGACATCTCTGGGAGAGTAGATACAGCTGTGAGGCTGTGTGGGGGCATCAGCTGGTGCTGCTGAGACCCCTCAGTGTGCCCAACCCCGGCCATATGGCTTTGCTAGCCAGACTCTTCCCATAGAGCTCAGAGCAGTGGATAAAATAAGTTCTGAAATAAGAACAATCTGAGTTTGAATCCTGTGGGACTTTGGACAAGTAACATAACCTTTCAGAGTCAGTTTCCATACTCATAAAATGGAGGTAATAACAGTATGTACCTCCTAGGGTTGGTATGCTGATTAAATAAACACAATTCTGGGAGCATAGTAGGCAGGCAATACATGTTAGCTGATTATTATTATTATTATTATTACCACTACTGTGGTGATTATTATTCTGGACTCAAACAGGCATAAAGTCTTGAGACACTGTTTCCCATGAGGTGCTCAGTATCAGTAGGGAGGGGCAGCTCTTCAGCCCTTTCTAGTCTCACAGGGAGTGTTTGGGAGGATTAGGGAGATCAAAATAAAACAAAACAAAATCCCACAACTAACTTTAGGTAAGATTATATCAGATGCTGGGTCCTGGGAAAAAAGAAGGGACCTGATGGGGAGAAAGTTTGGACCATTGAAAATCTACCTATTTAGAAATAGTCCTTCAGGCTCAGTGGGGCAAGAGGTTTGACCAAAGCCCGGCTCACGGCCAATGTGGCCAGCACATGAGACCTGCAAAAATGGCAGCTGAGCACTTCCTGACGCTCAAATCCAAGTGTCCTGCCTGCAGCGCCGCACTAATGTCAGCTGTGTCTCAAAGCACATGCAGAGTTTGGTGGCAGGGGGACCAGCCTTAGGCTTGGCCCCACACTCATGGTGGAGGTACAGAGTGTGCTGAAGCCAAAGCTCTGGGCTTCTCCACCCCAGAGCCCCTGTGGAGGCAGTGATAGGCATACATTGATCCTTCTTAACCTGTGTCCCCAGCTGGCCACGAGAGAGATGGGGTCTAGAAGCCCGTAAGTCAGACTGTGGAGTCTAGACTAACAGGACCCAGGTTCAAGACTCAGCAGTGTTACTTATGGGCCACATGACCTTAGGCAATTGACTCAACTGCTCTTAGCCTCAGTTTCTTCATCAGCAAAATGTGCCCTTTTAATATCTACCCTTCACTGTGGTGAGGATTAAGTCACATAATGGCAGTGAAAGAGGGCTTTGTAGCATGCAAAGACTTATACACATCACTTAATAAACAACTGAGAAAGAATGAGGGGAAACTAAAGTTTAGTGGATCCTTGACAGAAACCCGTGGGGGAAAATGTAGTTAAGATCCTAGAGAAATGCAGGAGGAAAGTCATCAAGATGAAAAGAAAAACAAAATAAAACAAAACAAAATCCCACAACTAACTTTAGGTAAGATTATATCAGATGCTGGGTCCTGGGAAAAAAGAAGGGACCTGATGGGGAGAAAGTTTGGACCATTGAAAATCTACCTATTTAGAAATAGTCCTTCAGGCTCAGTGGGGCAAGAGGTTTGACCAAAGCCCGGCTCACGGCCAATGTGGCCAGCACATGAGACCTGCAAAAATGGCAGCTGAGCACTTCCTGACGCTCAAATCCAAGGTCGCAGCAATGAGTCCATTGGACAAGGTCAGGCCTATCATGGTTGGCCGGATGAGGCAAGGGCTTTGGGAACTTGGACCAAGTCCACTTCAACTCTCCATTCCCAGCAGATCCAACCCAGAGCAATCACATATAGGAAGATGAGTCAAGTTCTAAGATATATTAGGTAAAAGAGCAGCCAAGAATCTTGCCCTCCCCCTTCTCCTCTGCAAGCACTCACCACCCCCCCCCCACAACCTATATTCACTCTGCTGCTCTCTCAAGTCCCCAGAGCTCATGACATCCCACTTTCTCAGAGTCCTCTCCTCCACCCTCTCCCCAGATGATAGCATTCAAAGTCCTAAACCTGGAACTTAGGGTCTTCCCTGGCCAGGGAGGGGTCTGGATGGCAATGTGTGAGGACGGGTGAGCAATGACCAGTGATGACTGGCAGGGCCTCTACATGTTTTGGTGCCAAGTCAGATCCTGGGAGCTTTGTGTGCCCTGGGTGGGGAGGAGGTGGTGGTGAGAATGAGGTCAAATTTCCCACCAATTAAGTGGAATGAAAGCTCAGAGTTAAAAGTGAGTTGATGTGTAGAAAACAATGTCTGTTATTTCTTGCACTCCTGCTTTTGGGGACAGAGATCCATCCTTGGTCCCTGGGCATGACCTCCTCACCTTCTTTGCATGTTCACTAAAGCCCTTTCCTACTGCACCATCTCCTTTCTTGTGTTATGGTTATTGGTTTATCCTGTGGCCCATTGCCCAAGCTGGTTGGCATGCGCACAAGTAAATACTTGCTGAGTGAATAAGTGTTGAGCAGCCAGAGACATGAATGCAGAGAGCAGAGAGGGCCCTTATGTTCCACACATTCAGAAAAGCTCAAACATGGGCAGTTGGCTACCATAAACCCCTGTAGTGTGAAAAGATAGAAAAGCAAACAGACTAGGTTGATAATCGGCATGGAAGGTGCAGCACTCCCTGGGAGCCAAGCCAGGAGATCAGTCCTGCAACTCCATCTGGCCTAGTGGTTACTGACAAACTGCACAGTGGAATCACAAATATGCTCATTAAATTTGCAAAGGAGACTAAATTATGTGGCTATGTTAATCCTCTGGGAGACAGGAATAAAATTCAAGGTGACCTTGACCAATCGGGGAAATGGACCCACTAAACTGGGTAGAAAAATTGGTGGGGAAGAGACCATATCAGTGTGTGGGCTCTGCACCTAAGTGGTTGAAGCCCTGATCGTGGAACCAGCAGACCTAGGTCTAACCTCACCAGACCTGTATCCCTTGATTCTTAGAGGCAACAGTGTGAATGATGACGTGTTCTAGAATCAGTTCAGCACTCAAAGCAGGATTTTGCCACTTGCTAGATGAATGATGTGCAATCACAATATCTCTCTTAGTTTGAGTTACATTATTTGTGAAATGTGGCTAATCATGCCCACTTTGCAAGTTATGAACTGCTAATGTGAAACCTTGTAAGAGTACTCCTCAGAGAGCCCAGCTGGTACTAGTCAAGGCTTCCCACCATCAGGTCAGCGTCCCATTCTTCCAGGTTTGTTTCAGCACCAAAACCAACTCCACAGAGGCAGGAATGGAAACCATGGGCTCGATACTAAGTGCAGGAAAAAAGATTGGGGCTAGGGAGTCAAAATGGACCACAAGCTGACCAGAGCATCACAAAGGTTGGCGTGAAAGCAACCTGGATCAGCCTGGGAGCCGGATCCAAGCACCTCCAAGAAGAGATGGGAAAAGCAGAGTACACCGAAGAGTGCATCAAATGCTGCTGAAGATCGGTGAGCACCTTGTGCAGAAAAGATAAGGGCATTTGGATGGAGGACTGAAGGTTGAGGCAGGACTCCAGTACTGGCTTCCCATCTGAGACAGTTTGATTTATTGGCATATGTGAGTGTGCGCATGTGTGCGTGCGTGCTCAGGTGCACACATGGGTGAAGGAATGTATGGTAGTGAGTGTGTGTAAGTGTGTGTGTGTGTGTGTGTGTGTGAGAGAGAGAGAGAGAGAGAGAGAGAGCGCAGGAGGGGCCAAATAATCTCTCTGACCAGGAGAGGCTACACAAAAGGAAATGGGCTTCGATTTCTAGAGGAGAGACTGGAGTCTGACACGAGGAAGAACTTCCACTAAACTAAAAGGTCAATGAGGCTCTGCTCAGGGTGCCCACGGTGGTCTATTGAGGAGAGGGAGCCATGGGCAGGATTCCAGCAAGGGGCAGGCAGCTGAGAACAAATCAGGGAGCTTTGTGAGGGAGGAGAGCACTCACTCCAGGAGCTTCTCAGCTATCTTGGAGTTATAGCTGTCACATCGGTGCAATGGGCCCACATGGCCTGAGGCCAGAGCATCGTGGAACTGGAACTGGAGTACTAGGCTGATGAAGTACCTGGGGAGAGGGACGAAAGGGCAGGCTTGGGAGCTGGTGTCAGGGATGGGAAGCCCAGAGCCATTTGGAGCCTAGCAGCTCTGACGTGCAGTGGTCTGAGGGCCCGGCCAGCGCCCAACCTTGCTGGGTGGAGGCTCCTTTGCCAAGGTCCCACCTCAGATTGGCCTTGGAATATACCCTTCTTAGCCTCCTGAACAAATCCTTACCTCCTTCTTTCCTGCCTTCCTCTTGGGGACAGTAGAGATGCTTTAGAATATTCCCATCAGCGCTGCCTCCACACAGGATCCGCTCTGAAAGCCCAAGAGTCCAGGGTGTGGCCCCCAAGACGCTGCACAACTCATTGGAAGAGGTGGGCAGGGGAACAGGGGAACATTTGGATCTAGGGCCTTCCTGGAAATCCTCAGCCTAGTTCCCATGCCCCCAGTCCCCAAGTCCTAGAGCTGGTTCTGCTGGCAGGGCCCAGACCGTTACCGTATGTAGGGCACGCTGGCAGAAATGTGGAACTTGGCACCAGGATCAAAGTAATCCTCTGTCCGAGGGATGGGGGGGGCACAGGCCCTGGTACTTCAACCTGTCGGGGAGGACAGGGGGCTGGTACCACGCAGTTGGGTTCTCAGAGCCTTTTCCTTTGGAAGCACGTGCACCTCTATCAAAACTGGTGGGCACAGGACACTTACTGCATCTTTATAGATTAAATAAATGAGTTGAAAACACATGGGATTGGGAATTGGGAATCAGGATCAAGTAATAACAGTAGTTAACATTGACTTCCTCTGTGCTAGGAACCATGCTAAGCTCTTCACACAGATTCACTCAACACTGTCCCGATTCTAGGGACATGGGAGGGAACGGGCTACTCAAGGTCTTTCTTGCATCCTAATGATGGGGATGGTTATAGACCCACAAGGTCACTTCATCTGGTAAGAAGTGCCAAGAAGAAAACAGAATAGCATCTCTGCAATATAGTGCTGCTGTTATTCCCATTGTAGATGAGAAGACCAAAGTTTAGAGGTCAGGGAACTCGTGGGAGGTCACAGAACTAGTCCCTGGCAGATCCCATTAACTTTCAAATTCAGATCTGACCTTGCCCCTCTGAGCTGTGCGACTGTGGGAAAGTTACTGATTGTCACTGCGTCTTGTTGTCTGCAAGATGGGGATAAAATGATCCATCTGTGGGATGAGACAAAGCCTATGAAAAGTTCTGGTTGTTTCATTGTTGGCTCACTGGTTGCCCTGAGCCATCCTCTGGGGCCAACATAGAGCCAGGAGGCTCCCTTCCCAGTTGATAGAGGCTTCCTTATTCAGGGCCAGGAAGTTGTCACCTCTCTCCCTTTACCCTTGGTTTCCATCATAGGTGGTGGTGGTTATAGTTGGCCAAGGGAGGAAAAGGACCCCTGCAGGCACCTCAGATGGCTTGTGGGGGTTGCCCTTGGAGAAGTACAAGGTCAAGACTCTGCCAACCCCACCAGTGAGACCTGGGCCTGAATTTGGGATGGCAGTGGGAGGGTGAGTGGACAAAGAGAGGAGCACCCAACTTTCCTACCCCTGAGTTGCTGTGTGACCACGGGCTGGTCACAGATTCTTCTCCAGTGAAGGATCATGGGATGCTGTACAAGTTCAAAGAAACATAAGGGGCCTGGTTCAGAGCTGGCAGCTGCTTCCTGGTAGCCCCAAACCATGCTGTGGCCAGCAGACTCAAGCAGGTCAGTCTGAGGCCTGGTGGAGATGGAGAAGCTGGGCCATGGGCATTCCTTATCCAGTCAGCCAGTGGTCAGTGATAGGATGCGACATGGATGCCCCTCCCTCAAGAGTGGTGCTGCCTGACTGCTGGTGAGCTCTTTTGGCAGCCAGTTCTGACCTTGGACATGCCTGAGGATGCTAAACCAGAGGCGGTTGTGAGAGTGTGTTAGAGCAGCAGGAAAGGGGGCTGTGGGCTTGCCTCTCTCCCATGGGGACTTTTTCCGTGGGGGAGAAAGAGCTCAGGTCACCAAACACTCTTCTGCCAGTGCTACTGGTGAGAATAGGAAGGGAGAGGAGAAGCAGGTGGGCTTGCCTGGTGGTCAATGTTTTGTTCTTGGAGGAGCCCGGGTGCACCCCTGTGTGAGCTTCCCAGCTACCCAGGAGCAGGCAGGGCCACTGCGAGGGTCCCTAGAGAGGTTAAGAGGTGTGCTCAGTGCCAGTGCCAGATTCAATGTAAGGTCCCATAATTTCAGGTGCTGGCCCTATCCACTTCAGTAGGGGTATTTTTATCAGGTGATAGCAAACAGCCAATACCACCCCAGGGCCTCCCCAGGGGCCCCCCGGTCACCAGCGTGGCACACCCTAGCTCTGCCCTCTGAAGAGAGGCAGCAGCATCCTCTGGCAATGGGCAGTGCCCTTAAGGCTGACCGGAAAGCCCCACCCACAGCAGGGGTGGGAGGGGGCAGAGAGCCCAGGGCAGCTGTCCTCCCCACTTCAAGTTCCACCACTCCTGGTTGTAGACGTCCTTCCGGATGGTGCCATCAAAGACCTTCCAGCGAAACAGGTCCATCAGGTAGGCGAAGGGGATAAAGGCGATCTTCTCCAGGGCGATGCCCATCAGGAAATTGACCTCCTCCTCTGGGGAAGGTGAGGCAGTCAGCTGGTGGCTCCTGGTTCTCCCTCCCTTCAGCCTTGCCCAGAGAGCCTTGGCTGCAGCCTCAGGCTCAGATGCCCTGCTATGGTCTTCTTGGCCCCCATCACCTGAGTCCTGGTGCTGGTGGCTGAGCAGGCCTCTGTTGAGCAGGTATTTGTGGGAGGAGGCCGAGAGGGTGACCATTGACCCCACGGCCTCTTCAAAGGCTGGGTTGTCTCCTGCACGGAAGATCACAGAGAGGTTCTTGTACTGCAAGAAGTACTGGATATGGTCCATCTGGTGGAATATGGAGAGCAGGTCTTCTATGGTCACCTCAGTGCACTTCTTTACCCTAGGGTTAAAGGGCAGGGGTCAAGGAGCATAGGGAGGCCCTGGGAGAAGGGGAGATTTCTCCATTCAGACTCCCTTAAGGGACTGGGGCAGATGGGCTAGAGACCAGCAGGGTCTTGGGTACTGTCCTTTCTCACTCCAGGTCCCCCTCGCTCATGTTGCCAGCTCACATCCCCCTCTGCTGCCTGGCTCCGGCCCTGCCCACCCTTGCCCACCTCCTAAGACAGGCGGGCAGGTGGAGAGTGGAACCAGTGGAGGAAGAGAGAGGGAGGGAGAGGAGGGTGGTGCTGGTGCCCCGTGAGACCTGACGTCCTTGCCGTTGTAGAAGTCCCAGGCAGAGGCGTGGCACTCCACCTCTTGCCCATCGGTTGGCCTTTCCATCATTGAAGTTTTCCAGAAGTTGGGAGGGGTGGAAAGCAGCCCCAGGGAGGTGAAGAATTTTTCAGCCCCTTCGAACATTTTTTTTTCCAATGTTTTTTTATTTATTTTTGGGACAGAGAGAGACAGAGCATGAACGGGGGAGGGGCAGAGAGAGAGGGAGACACAGAATCGGAATCAGGCTCCAGGCTTTGAGTCATCAGCCCAGAGCCTGACGCGGGGCTCGAACTCAGGGACCGCGAGATCGTGACCTGGCTGAAGTCGGATGCTTAACCACCCAGGCGCCCCTCCTTCGAACATTTTTGAGGGCTTCCAGTGCTGTGTGGAAGAGGGGATACATAGGGCCCAGCCCGAGGGTGTGGAGCTGGCAGGGTCAGATGGACACTGAGCACTGACCTGGCTTTTCATGATTTTTGTGATGTCCTCAAAAGGCTTCTTTGGGAAGGGTAGGACCAGGTCCAAGATGTTGACCCAGAACTGAGCCCACATGTTCCCTGGAAGGAGAGGAGGGGCTCAGAGCAGTCAGGACACTGTCTCTCCCTTTACTGAGTGCCAGCTTGGAGGCCTACTCTGCTCACCCCACTCTGCTACCAGCTAGGGCGTTACTCAGGAGGTGGGCAGGGATGGGTCCCAGCGGGTTGATAAGCTCTGACCCGTAGTGGCGGTGCAGGGCCCGGCACATGTAGGTGTGCAGGTTTAGGTAGAGTGGCTGCAGCTCCTGGTAAAGCTGCTCCAGGTCGTGTTCCAGGGTGTCAGACTCTTGGACCGCCACAAGGCCCCCATGTCTTTGTAACCTAGGACAGGAGAGGGGGCTCAGAAGCACTCACCGCCCGCCCTTCCTTCAGCCCTGGCCTGGCAGGCAGGAGACCCAGGCACTTTCTGGGGAAGCCACTTGGCCTCCCTGGTCCTCAGGGTCTTCATCTGCCAAATGGGAAATGTGCCCCCCAAGGTCACTATTCTGATTGGATAAGATCAGGGGTGGAAAAACATTTAACAAAATACACACTCCATGCTTCTCACCATGCCTGGTTGGAGAGGACCTGGAAAAGGCACTGGTCTTGGCACCCACCTTGAGCCCCACATGTCCAAGCCCTCAGGCCACCCTGGCTCCTTCCAGATCCTCCCAAACACTGGTTTGTCCCATCGTGGGGCCTGGGGGGTCTCTTTCACCTCTTGCTTGCCTTCTTTCAGGCCTTGGGGAAGTGTCTCCAGGCCTCCTCTTCTCTCTCTTAGCACTCGTCCTGAGATGTGCGTTTGCACAAATCTTGCCTGTCTCTCAGACTGTAAGCCCTACCTAGGAGGGCAGGTTCCTCTCTGTCTTTTCATCTACACATTCTTAGAACCTCTCCAGGACCTGGCACACAGTATGTGCTCAAGTGATGTTTGTGGACCAACGGTGAATGAACCACCTTTGCTTCCCCCAGCTGTGGAGCGGGGTTCAGGTTCTCCATCTCAAGGTCCTACTACTGCCTTTACCCCCAGCAGACTCTGCTTTGCCCTTCCCAGGAACTGCCCTGGGACCTGTGCAGTGTGCCATCTGCATGGGCTGGGCTGGCCAGGTGGGGGGCTGGGGGCCTCACCGTTGAGCTTTGCAGTCCTGTTGCTGAGCTGCACATAGCACTTGAAGGTGATGCAGAGCTGATGACCCACGGCATCCTGCCAGCCCTGCCAGGCCCACAGCAGCTCCTTCTCATCCCGGGAGGTGGCCATGACTTCTTCAAGGTCTATGCCCAGAAAAGGAGCCAAGGTGGGACAGCCCACCCCCCACTCCTGCCTGCCCTCTGCCCTTACCTGCCTTAGGCAGACCCTCCACTCCTCAAAAGTGAGTACACCTGAGGCATGGAAGACAACGGGGGGTCAGGGTAGGCTTGTGGAAGGGACTGATACTAGAGACTCTGGGGATGGACAGGGCAGTGTTTGGGTGCTCACCAGGCTCCAGGGGTAGGCAGGGTCCCTCATTCAGGCACACCTGGGCCATGCTGTATGTCGTCTCCATGTAGGCCAGAAGCATGTTGTACTGGGGGGCAGGTGTCACCTAGGGCAGGCCTGTGCCCCTGGGCCCACCCCCAGCGCTAACCCCTCCAGCTGGGAGGGGCAGGCCTATCTGAGGCATCTTCCCTTCACCCTCTGCTTCCCTCCCCCAAAGGAAGCTCATGGTCCTTCCTGACAACCTCCCCCCTTCCCGGACTCTCTGGCTTCCCACCTGGCCAGCCCACCCACCCCTGGGGTGGGGAGCATATGCCTGGAGACATGGGGGCTCCATCCATCACCTCCCGAGCTCGTCCTGGGGCAGGGCCGCCTTGTCTATGTTCTGCAGCTTACTCAGCATGCGCTTCATGGCCGGGTCCTGGAACCTGGAGATCTTAAACTGGCGGGCCCAAGTGCCAAAGTACGGCATGTGCTGGGACCTCTCTGAGTCTTTGTGCAGCTGGAATGAGGGTCACCATATTTGTCTTGGGAAAGTTGGAGAGAGCAAGGACCCCAGCCCCCCAACCTCCTCCCGAAACCCACTTTAACGGTTCAGAATCACTAAAGAATTGCTAAAAAGGGAGAAAGGAAGGAGCCTGAGTCCCTAAAAGCAAGGAGGTGATATGTACAAGGGGAAAGAAACAAGAGATTCTTGCCCAGAGAGCTTTTTGGGGCTACCATGAGGCCCAGAGCTTGCAGCCTGCTTTGACGTGTACTTTAGGGATTCCCTCTTTTCTCTAGCTCTGGACAGGGGGCAGAAGGTGTGGTTTTCCCATCCCCCCGAGATCCCTGAGAAGAGCAAGGGAAGGAGGGGCTGCAGTTGAGGCGGTACCACACCATCTCCTCCTGGTTTTTCTTGGTGATGTTGGTGACATAGTTCCAGGTGGCCTCCATGAACTGGTTCCATACAACCTGGGCGGTATGCTCATAAAACTGCAGGAACATCTTTGCCATGGTCTCATTGTAGAACTTGTCTGTGGAGAAGGAGGTGGGCATCATGCTGTCCTGGGAGGGGCCTGCCCCGACTGGTCCCCTTGTCTGCTCCCATGCTCCTTCAGGTCCCAGCCCCACCTAAGTTCTGATCACCCTCGGTCCTGAGCCATGGCAAGAGCTGCCCATAACAGAAGAGCACAAATAGGGAAGGTCCATGACAAGTCCATCTTGTGCCCATGACCAAGAGAAAGGCAGAGCTGGTTGAGGCTATGGGCCAATCACGGTCCAGCTCCATATTGTGACATCAGGGGCTGAAGGGTCAGCCATGGAATATTAGAACTGGAAAGCCCCCACCCACCTTCTGATCCAACTGTTCCCGTTTTACAGGTGAGGAGACTGAGGTCAAGTCAAGAAGAGAGCAGGGCTAGAGCTTGTTCCAGTCTAGTTGGTAACTTTTCCTTGGCATTAGAACAACCTTCCAACCTTGGCCAGGGATTGATGAGACCCTTTCCCTCCAAAGACTGGGATCACTTCTGAGAAGGTGGGAGGGATGATGGATGGACAGATGTATGAAAGTGACATCTCTGGGCCTCTGGACTCTGGAAGCACAGTTGTCTCTCCTTGTTCTTCTGACTTGACTTCCTATGTTCTCATTTTTGGCCTCTCTCTCTCTCTCTCTTTTTAAGTCTTATTTTATTTTATTTTATTTTATTTAGTTTGAGAGAGACAGAGACAGAATGAGCAGGGGAGGGGTAGAGAGAGGGAGAGAGAGAATCCCAGTCATTGCAGAGCCTGATGTGGGGCTCAAACTCACAAACTGTGAGATCATGACCTGAGCCGAAACCAAGAGTCGGATGCTTAACTGACTGAGCCACCCAGGCCCCCCTAGCCTTTTTCTCTCTTATAGGATGTGTAATCATACCTAGGGGTATGTAGGACCCTTCTTCCATTCCCCTTGTCCTTATAGCTGTTTTTCCAGGGATAGCCTGATGCTATGAGTTTGTAATCAGGAAGAAGCATGGAAGGTAGAGGGCTGTGAGGGCTGTGGGAATGTGTGGCTGGTACCTTCCACTCAGGGTTCATGTCCCTGAGTACCTGAGCCTGGTTAGAGTACCAGCTACCAGGACTCCAGCTCTCTGCTAGCTTTTGATGACTCCCCAGTAACCTGACACATTTAGTCTGGGGGAAACTAGACCACTTGCCTCACTTTGGGACTTCTTTCTCAGACTCACTTCCGTCCACACTCATACTGCCTCCACCCTGTGTTCCTTTCACTTACTCTGCTCAGCCCAGGTGCACCCAAAGCCTCACTGATGCTTCACCCCTTCACAGGAGCTGACACCATTACCAGAGAAACTGGCCAAATAACCCTCCAAAGATGATGTTATGATCAAAATTACTTAAAACACAAAGAAAGAAAAAGATCAATGACACTTCTGGTTAAGCTGGCCAAGTGAGTTCTCCTGCTTCAAGCATATGGATATACTTGATAAGATATAGTATTTTGTCATTAACTACAGTTATCATGCTGTACATCACATCCCCAGGACTTACTTTTTTTTTTTTTTTAGAGAGAGAGAAAGAGAGAGAAGGAGTATACACAATCAGGGAAGGGCAGACTAGGACTTTTTTTCTGAGAGAGAGAGAGAGAGAGAGAGCAAGCACATGTGTGCAAGTGGGTAGAGGGAGAGGGACAGAGGGAATCTTAAGCAGCTCCCATGACCAGGGTGGAACCAACTCTGAGCTTGATCTCATGACTGACCAATGGACCATGAGATCATGACCTGAGCTGAAATCAAGAGTCGAACGCTTAAACGACTGAGCCACCCAGGCATAAACCAGAAATTTATGCCTTTTGCCACCTTCATCTTTTTGCCCACCATCCCACCTCCTGCTTCTGGCAACCACCAATCTGTTCCCTGTATCTATAAGCTCAGTTTTCTGGTGTGTATATATATACCACCTTTTCATTATCCATTCACCTGTCATTGGACACATAGATTGTTTCCATGTCTTGGCTAGTGTAAATCACGTTGCAATGGACACGAAGGTGCAGATAACTTTTCAAGACTGATTTCATTTTCTTTGTGAATACCCAGGAGTGAAATTGCTGGATCATATGGTAGTTCTACTTTTAACTTAAGATTTTTTTTTACTGTTTATTTATTTTTGAGAGACAGAGACAGAGCACGAGCAGGGGAGGGGTAGAGAGAGAGAGGGAGACACAGAATCTAAAGCAGGCTCCAGGTTCTGAGCTGTCAGCACAGAGCCTGATGTGGGGCTTGAACTCATGATCTGTGAGATCACAACCTGAGTGAAGTCAGACGCCCAACCGACTGAGCCACCCAGGTGCCCCTATTTTTAACCTTTTGAGGAACCTCCATACTGTTTTCTGTAGCGGCCTCCAATTTACATTCCCACCAACAGTGCACGAGGGTTCTCTTTCTCCATATCCTTGCCAACACTTGATATTTCTTATCTTTTTGATAATGGCCATTCTACTAGGCATGAGGTGATATCTAATTGTGGTTTTTATTTGTATTTCCCTGATGATTAGAGATGTTGAGAACCATTTCATGTGACTGCTGGCCATCTGTATGTCTTCTTTGGAAAAATGTCTATCCAGTTCCTCTGCTCATTTTTTAGTTGGTTTGTTTGGAGTTGTATGAGCTCTTTATATATTTTGTATGTTAATTTCTTACCAAATATGTAATTTACAAATACTTTCTCCCATTCTTTAGGTCGCCTTTTCATTTTGTTGATGATTGCCTTTGCTGTGTAAGGGCTTTTTAGTTTGATGTAGTTAGTGTCAAATCCAAAATATCATTGCCAACACCAATGTCTAGGAGCTCACTATCTAAGTTTTCTTCTAGGAGTTCTATGCTTTCTGGCCTTATATTGAAGTCTTTAATCCACTTTCAGTTAATTTTTTGTATGGTGTAAGGTAGGGGTCCAGTTTCATTCTTTTGCATGCACCTGCCCAGCTTCCCCAACACCATTTATTGAAGAAAACTATCATTTCCCCATCTTATATTCTTGGTTTGTCTTAAGTATACTGACCATATATGGGCAGGCTTATTTCTGTACTCTCTATACTGTTCCATTGATCTGTGTGTCCATTTTTATGCTGATACCATTCTGTTTTGATTGCTATGGCTTTGTAAGATAGTTTCAAAACAGGAAGTGTGATGCTTCCAGCTTTATTCTTCTTTCTCAAAATTGCTTTGGCTATTTGGGGTTAAAAAAATCATGCTTTTTAAAATGTAAAATACAGAGCTGAGATGGAGTGCAAGAAACGGAACTCTTCAGATGCTGAGGAGACAAAGAGGGCTCATGCAGCAGTGAGTGGGGGCCCGTGTGGGAAATCAGAGGGCACCCATGCCCAGAGGGCTGCAGCATTGCTGTCTGCATGGACATAGCTGATCACAGTGGAAGTTGTGCCTCCATGAAGATGGGAGCTAGCAGATGGCTTCCTTTTTAAGGGGGCTCTGCAAGAAGCATCCATGAAACTGACTTTAGGGACATCTTCAGAACACATGCACATGGTGTGTGCATTGGACCCTGCAGAAGAATGTTCCCACTGAAAATGGCTCATAGGTCAGGATTACCAAGTGCCAAAGAGAGTGCAGTGCCATGAAGATCAATAATGATCACCAGTCCCCTCTGAGCACTTTCCAGGTGCGAGGGACCCACTGAGAGCTTTGAGTATATGAATCGTCACCAAAAAACGCATGCGGTAAGTACTGTGATCAATACACCCACTTTATAGATTAGGAAACAGAGGCACAGAGAGGTTGAGGAACTTACAGTCACATAGCTAGCAAATAGTGGAGGTGGGACTCACACCCCCATGCTCTGGCTCCAGAGCCTGTGCTAAATGACAGACACACCTGGGAAGGACAGGTCTAACTGCAGTCTGAAAGGGACTTAAAATATAGATCTTTACACCATACGGGAAGATTAAATCAAACCAGATTAAAGACCTAAATATAAGAGCTAAGATCAGAAAACCCTTTGAAGAAATCATATGGGAAAAGCTTCACAACATTAGATTTGACAATGATATTTTGGATATGACACCAAAAGCACAGGCAATAACAAAAACCCCAGACAAATTGGATTTCATCAAAGTTAAAAACTTTTGTGCATCAAAGAACACGAGAAACAGAGTAAAAAGGCAACCCACAGAATGGGAGAAAAGATTTGTAAATTATATATCTGGTAAGGGTTAATATTTAGAATACATGAAAACTCTCAAACTCAACAATGAGAAAACCACCCAAATCAGTGATAGGCAAAGGATCTGAGTAGATATCTCTCAAAAGATTATACACAAATGGGTAATAAGCACTTGAAAAGATGTTCCATATCATTAATTATTAGGGAAATGCAAATCAAAACCATGAGATACCGCTAGAATGGCTATTACCAAACATCAACTGTTGGCCAAGACATGGAGAAACTGGACCTGTGTAGAGTGCTACTGGGAATATAAAATGGTGCAGCCACTGTGAAAAAGAGTATGATGGTTCCTCAAAAAATCAAAGGATTCCCATATAATCCAGCAATTCCAATTTAGGGTACATATTCAAAAGAATTGAAAGTAGGGACTTGGAGAGATACAGTGGTGCTGGTTGCCAGGACAATATGAATACATTCAATGCCACTGGGCTGCATGCTTAAAAATGGTTAAAATGGCACATTGTATGGAGGTACATTATGCCAAAACTTAAAAAAATACTGATCTTAGAGTGGTAAAAAAGAGAAAAAATAGAATCCATGAAGAATAGGCTTTTGTGAAAACAGGGGATTTGAGAGAGAGATGTGAAAATGAAAAACAGTTATTAAGTTGGAACAACGAAAATCGCTCTGGCCAGGTTAAGCAGCAGGCTGGGATGCAGAACTGGGGAATCTCCTGGAACACAGGACAGAGGAAGAGATGAGAAATATGAGCAAGGATTAGGAGACAGAGGACAAAATGGCCCCAGGCAGCATCGGGGAAGAGTCCCCAAAGAGATGACTGGAAAGGAGGAGGGTGACGTTCAAAGAGATGATGCCTGTGTTTCCAGAACTGAGGAAAGCTGAGTCCCTCAGGTGAGCAAACTCATTGCGCTCCAGGGAAGTCGATGGTGCAGAAACCATGAGAAAGTTCCTGGAAGACACGGGAGATGTGAGTGTTCAACTGTCACCAGTGAGCTGCTCTGGACCTTTTCCTCTATCTGTCTAGTGAGGGGCTGATCTCTGCTTGGCTTTCCTGTTGTCATGGTCTGTGACTTGGGGAGGTGATGCATTTTTTATAAAGAGAGGAAACTATATACTATAAGTTCTATATTATCTCACTTAATCTTTGCAGAAATTTAAGATGGTTTGTAAGAACCATTTCGTAGGTGTCAAAATGGAGGCTCAGAAAATTGAATTCTCCAGGCCACTAAGGTACTACGTGCAGAGGCAGGATTTGACTCAGGCCTAGTCCAAAGCCACTGGATTCACTCACGTTAGAGCCAGGGTAGGCTGGAATGGGGGTGGGCAATTGGAAGAAGAGGGTGTTTGAGAGATCAGAGAAACTGTCCAGCAACCATGCCTACCTTGGGCCCTCATAGTTAAGAGCTGCTGAGGAGTGATCAGCTGTCAGACATCAGCAGGTGCAGCACAGGGAAGGGCTCAGACTTCAGGGTCACTGGTAGAAAATGCCAGAATGGCCTCTCTTTCTGCTGTCACCCCTCCACTTCCTCTGCCTTCTTCTAGTTAGACCTAGCTGTACCCCCCTCACCCTAGGAGACAGTAACAGGAGTCCAAACAATTTTAATATTTCAAAAAGCCTAGGGGATAAGGCTGGTTAGGCTGACCCCCATGTTAAGTCTCGTTGCCCTCAGTCACACCTTTGGATGTTGACTGCTTGGTGCCCTCATGCTCTTCCATAAGCTGTTTCAGGCAGCATGAACCCCTGTGTTCACAAAGATAGGAAATGGTATTGTGACAATGACCTTTGTCTGGCAGGCAAAGAGCTTTTGAAACGTCAGGCTGGGGACGGGGGGTAATTAAAAGTCTTTGGTGGTAGAACTTTAGAACTATTTAGAGGATATGTTTATAAATTCCATTGTCCTAACTAATCATAAACTCCTACCCTCTTGCATATCCAAAATACTTCAACCCCACATCCTGTTCCATGGAACAGGCCTGTACAACCTAGTCTATGTGCAACATGCACACTGACACATGCACACACAGATACACACCCAGACACAGACACACATGGCAGCTGGAGATTGGGAGGGCAAAAAAGCTGGACCAATGGATATTGGAGACAGATGTTGGGGGCTGGGCCTGGCTGAAGTCAAGGCATCAGCAAAGCCGGGAATAGGCTCTGATGAGGGGTCCTCACAGAGGGGCCAGGCTGGCAGTGGAAGCCTCTGGCTTTGGGCAACTGATCAACTTCCATTTCGCCAGGTTCTAGATTTGGCATTTGACTATCTGAAAAATAGATTGTTGTGTTAATTGGAAAGGATACACAAGCATAGATACACTGTGATCTCATTTAAAATATGTACTGAAGGGGCGCCTGATTGGCTCGGTCAGTTAAGTGTCAGGCTTCAGCTCAGGTCATGATCTCACAGTTCGTGAGTTCGAGCCCCCACATCGGGCTCTCTTCTGTCAGCGCAGAGCCTGCTTCAGATCCTCTGTCCCCCTTTCTCTCTGCCCCTCCCCCACTCGTTCTCTCTCTCTCTCTCTCTCTCTCTCTCTTAAAAATTAACATTAAAAATTTTTTAAATTAAAAATAAAATATGTACTGAGAAAAAAAAGTGGAAAGATATACAGTAAAACCTGGGGTGGTAGGTCACTCGTTCTGCGAGTGTTCTGCAAGACAAGCAAACATTTGTAATAAATTTTAACTTGATAAATGAGAGATGTCTTGCAATACGAGTAGTACATGATGCTGAATGTCACACAATCACAACAGAGCCAATGGTTCTTGAACTTCACTTTGATATATGAGTGCTTTGGATTACCAGCATGTTTCTGGAAAGAATTATGCTCGCAAACCAAGGTTTTACTGTATACCAAAATGTCAGTGGTGCTTTTCTCTTGGTGTTGATATAAAGGGCTTTTATTGTCTTTATAGTTTTCTGTATTTTCCAAATTTTCTATACTAAACATGTAGATAAAAGTTATAAAAATGTCCCTCAAAATGCTACTTCCTCAAGCCCACATTGACTTTTTGAGGGAAGGCTCAGGGTGAGAGAATGAGCTTGGGGGAATGGGAAGGGGTGGCCTCCGGAAGTTAATCCCTGTGTGACTGCTAGCTCTTGCCAAGCTCCAGCATTTAGGGCCCTTCTCCATCTGGGGTGAAAAGGGTCTAGCCTTGGACCCCATGGGCAATACTCAAATAGCTCTGTCCAGTCATACAAGTAGACACGGAGCTGGTGCAGGCAGCCTGAGGTGACCAATGCGGTCAGTTCTGCACCCTCACTGAGTCAGACACGGGCAAGGCGCTCTCCCCCTGGGACCCGGAGGAGAGCCAGAAGTCTTCCATCTAAAGGACCTGCCATTTATGGGAAAGCTGGGGCAGGGCTCCCGAAGCATGTGGAAATGGAAGGCCGGAAGCCCAGAATGTCTGCTCCCTCCCCCGTCTTCTTGGGTTGGTGCCGAGGCTGGGCAGGGGCTGCTGGCCACGACGGGACATTGGCTGACTGCCTGGGCTAGGGGCGGGTGCTGGGGCCAGAGCTCCAGGGCATTTTCCCAGGCTCTTCTTGGAGGAGGATGAAGATGTCCAATGAAGTGACCCACTTGACTGCCAGGAGGTGGGAGAGCGTCCCAGTCCCTGTCCCTGGCTTCCCTATGAGGGACACAGACTCAGATGGGGGAGGCAGGTCCTTTAATTGTATTCACAGAGAGACTGGGAGGGGGCTCCATGTTAGGCGGCCTGCTGCCCAGGGACTCGGGGGCAGGGTCCGTGGGGGTTTGCGGTCTGGAGGGCAGATGGTCAGTACGGGACTCTAGACATGGTAGTGGGGGAACAGGGTGGGAGGAGGGGGGCTGGCTGAGGTGAGCCTTGAGAGGAGCGGTGGGTCCTCTGCCCACGCCCCCACGCCCCCAGTCTGGTCTCTTGGTGGCAGAAGCTCCCCGGCAGGCCCAGCCCAGCCCGGTCATCTCAGGAGTGCCTCAGCTCCACCTCGGAACCAAACTGGGGCCCATGGTGGGGCTGGTGGAGGCTGTGACGGCGGATGCTGAAGAGCCGCTGGGTGAGGACCAAGGTGGCCACCAGCAGGGTTATGCCCAGGAAGAGCAGCACCCACTGGCCCACACGGGCCTGCTGCTCCTCCAGGTCCAGGCCCAGGAAGTTGACACGGCCGTTGCCCGGGACGGGGCCTTCTGAGAGAGCTGGGCAGGGGAAGCAAGGAGAGCAGGCGATGGGCAGGCTGTGGGCGGGCAGTGGGCAGGCCGACGGGCAGGGCTGGGACTTGGTTAGGCTCGCTTCCCTGTTCTTGCTCTGAGGTCAGACTGCAGTCTGCCTGAACTGGGGAGGGGGCTGGCCTGGGGCTGAGGGGGATGGGGTGTGGTACCAGAGTTTGGTGTCCAGTTGTACTGAGGCCAGCCCAGCTTCTCCCCGTGCCGCCCATTTTCAGTGAGAAGCCAGTCCAGCAGCGGCTTGAAGTAGTTCATCATGGCGGACGCAGACATGTTGGTCTGGCCTGTGATCAGCTTCATGGCTTCTGGCCATGGCTTACTGAAGCCCAGTTTCATGGCATCCCTGGGGGAGTACCAGAGAAGGGACACAGAGTCAGTCAGAAGGACAGGTAGGGAGGCTTGCTGCTCCTGCCCCAGCCTAATTCCCACCTTCCATGTCCCCTCTTCTGGCCTAAACCTCCTTTGGGATTGGGAGGGCTTGAGCAGGTCTGGGGGTAGGGGATGGGAATGGGGGAGGGATGGTTGGGGCCCAGAGGGCTCTAGTTCCCCACTGGGGTGGCACATTAAGGTCTGGCACAGGCTCCACCTGGGATCCCCAACCCAGACGCCAATGGCAGGTTTTCCCAGAAAAGCCCCACTGGGGTCAGAACATGGGAAACGGTCAAAAGAAAGCCAGAAAAGACTCACGCCAGGCGCTTTCCTGCCTCCTTAGACTGGTAGATGTCACATGTGTGCAAGGGGCCCTTGTGGCCAGCTGCCTGACACAGAGCCTCGTGGAACTGGAACTGAATGACGAAGCCGACAAAGTACCTGGAGTGGAGGGAAGCATGGTGTGGGGTGAGGTGGCTGAGCACCTGTGCCACCAAGCCCCAGTTGCCCGTCACCTTCCACTGCAGCCCAGGTGTTGCAGGGAGCTCACCCTCTGGTCTTTAGGGTCTTCAAGGCTCCCTGTTCCCATGCCTCCCACCCGAGAGGCTCCTTCCACGTCTCAGGAGGACCTGCTTTGAGGAGCTCTGGGGATCACTCATGGGTGAGGAGGGTCAGGGCAGAGCCCTTCAAAGATTTGGACAGTTGCTTCTGAAGCAGTAAGGTCTCCATCCCTGGGGCGTATGCAAGTAGAGGCCAGGTGTTGCCTCAAGAGTCCCACGCTTCTGGCAGGGTGGTTTGGGCAGGGAAGCCAGCCCAAATGATCCCCTTTATTCCAAACAGCAGGGATTCCCTGGTATAAATCTGCAGGTCAAAGCCAGAGCCACCTCTGCACTTGGTTCAGAATGTCCCAAACCAGCAGCGCTGGCCTCCCACTTTGAATGCTGGGTGTAAGCCATGTGCCACTAACTTTCCTGGCATTTCTTAAAAGTGCTTTGCCAAGTTTGCTGGTCAGAATTTGGAATGTGTCTCCTTTGCCCACCCCTGCCCTGGAGAATTATCTACTCTAAGCTCAGAAGCTAACCATTCACTTGGGCCTGGCTTTCACATGAAAGTGAGTGCCAGCTTGGAAGCTGGGAAACCAGTGGAGAAGGCAGGTGGTAGCCCTCCTCACAGGTCACCCTGGTACCTTGTCCAGGTTGGGCCTGTTCTAAGGGCCCTTGGATCCCCCTTGATCCCCTGCCCACAGCTGCTCTCTGGAACATCTGAGAAGGCTTTCTCTCCTTTCCTACACAGTGGGAACACAATTCACCCGCCCTACACTTCTTTATTAGGTCCTGACTATATGCTGACATCATGCCAGGTGCTAGGTTGGAAAGGTGGGCACCATGAGCACAAGCCCTCCCCCACTGGGCTTCCAGGAACCATAGGTGGCAAGGGCTGGAAGTGACCAGAGCCCTCCTGGGACAGCCCTCCTTGCCCTCTGACTTGCCTCACATGTGGCCTGGGCTATCTGCAGCTCAGGGACACACAGACCCTCCCCTCAGATGTCCCCAGACCCTTCTCTACCAGGAGGGTCCCAGACCCTACAATTACCCTTCCTAGCCCTCAGTAAGTGCTCTCCTGCAGCAGGCAGAAGGGAAGGGCTGGACATGTCTACACTCTGGCTATGTGACTCACAGCACTGGTGTGTTTACACGTCCCAGTTAAGAGTGTAACTTCAGGGGTGCCTGGGTGGTTCAGTCGGTTAAGCGTCCAACTCTTGGTTTTGGCTCAGGTCATGATCCCACGGTTTTGGGAGTTCAAGCCCCACATCGGGCTCTGTGCTGGCAGCACAGAGCCTACTTGGGATTCTCTCTCTCTCCCTCTCTCTCTCCCCTGCCCCCTGCTAACGCTGTCTCTGTCTCTCTCAAAATAAATAAATAAAAACTTTTTAAAAAGAATATAAATTCATACTAGTGCATTATGGCCACCATTTCCTGATCATGCTCTGTATTGGACAGTATGTTAAGAAGTTAAGTTCTGCTACGATTTCACAGGTGCAGAAACTGATGCTCACAGACACTGAAAAATTTGCTTAAGGAAACAAAGAAGTGGAAACAAGATTTGAACCCAGTTCTTCCTGACCCCAGAACCCAGTTCTGCCTGACTCCATGCCCCTGAGAGCATAGCCTCCCAATCCAATTGGGTCTCTAACCCTAGTTTTAGTGTGTAGAAGGTCTTCCAGGTATAATTCCAATTATATCACAGGCAACATGTTGAATATATATTAAAGAAATCACAATCTTGTTTAAAAACAAAACAAAACAAAACAAAACAAAACAGTGCTTAGCTCTAGCCATGGGTCATGGGTCATGGTTAATAATGTTAACTATCCAACCAAGGTCTTGTAACCATTAGCCAATAATAGTAGAGTTTCTGTTTTCAAACGCCTGGAGGGTAGAGGCTCTCATCACATCAAAAGTGTGAAACAACAATGAGCCTTGGTGGCAGGTAAGTGGCCTAGGCACAATGTGCCATGCAGCCAGGCCTCCCAGGTCACCGAGACAGGTAGCTCCCCACAGGGCAGTAACGGCACTTTGAACATTGAATAGCCTCTTCCCTTCCCCTTTACCTGATATAAGGCACACTTGAAGGAACGTGGAACTTGGCCCCTGGGTCAAAGTCCCCTTGAGCCCGGGCCACTGGGGGGCAGAGGCCCTGGTACTTTAGCCTGTCAAGGGGAAAGATGTTGGAGGGAGGGTTTGGGGAGAATAAAGTCAGGAAGAGTTGGTAGTTTTGAGCTGAAGGGTGAACCTTGCCCCGGGGGTTCCACTGGACAGTCCAGATTCTGGTGTGCTGTGCCTCTGTGCACAATCACCCCCTGTGCACCTCGTCACTTACACACTCACATATACAGATACCCATGGAGACACCCCCCCTCCTGAACCCACACCCCCACAGGATCATTCTAGAACCTGAGGTTCCACCACTCTTGGTTGTAGTTCTCCTTGGTGATGCTTCCATCAAATACCCTCCAGCGCCACTGGTCGACGAGGTAGCTGAAGGGGACAAAGGCGATCTTGTCGAGTGCCATCTTCATCAGAAAATTGATGTCTTGCTCTGCCAAGGGAAGGGAGCCTGGTCACCAGATGTCTGCCTGCCTCCTGCCACATCCCAGTGGCTCAGCCATGATGGGTGTGCGGTGGGTGGAGAGGGGAGGAGTGGGCTCTGTGCCTTTCTGGGTCTAGCGACCTGCCTCTTGGGCTGGTATGGGAGTTCCATCCTCCCGGCTCACCCTGCTGGTGGCCTTATTCCCCACTGTTCTGTCCCAACCTCTGCCTATGAGCCATCAAGTCCCCTCTCCCAGCCTCCCAACCTCACTGCCCCTTCTTAGTCCCTCTGCCCACCAGGACTTCCCATTCCTCTCTCACCATAGCCGCCACCCTCGCTACTCAGCAGGTTGATACTGTGGAGGTGCTTGGGGGTAGACACTGAGAGGGCCAGCACATCTCCAATGGCCTCGTGAAAGCCAGGGTTGGCACCCTCCCGGAAGGTCACAGGCAAGTCCTTGTACTGCATGAAATACTGTATGTGGCCCATTTCATGATGGGCCACCACCAGGTCCTCCATGTTCACAGTGGTGCACTGCTTGATCCTGGAACACGGGGGATGGGGCAAAGGGACCCGCTGTCCTTACTGCATACAAAGCAGACCCCCATCAATGCTATATGCAGGGAACATAGCTTTATGGGAAGGAAAACCAAAGGAGGTATGGAATGAGCCCGAGAAAGAAGGAATCTGAGGGTCAGAAGCCCCTACAGCATGGTCATCCAGGCCATTCTTCTGCTTCCAACTTCTCTGAATCACTCCAGCCCTCACTGCCATGCTGTTTTCTGACTGTGCAAAGTACTTGCTCAAAAGGCATAACTGAGGCTTTGCACTCAATTGTGATTAGTGCAGAACTTTCTAGAATGTGGGTTCTGTGTTTTTCATGCACACATTTTGTCTCTTCCAAGACTTAGGTTTCCTGAAGGGAACAACAGTTATTCTGGGCTTTTCTACATCCCATGTGCCCAACACCAGCAAACACATTCACCCAGGACTTTCATGGTTAGGGCTGAAATGACATCTACAGAGCTGTCCACATCAGAGGCCCGACCTCGCCCTTCATCTTTCCTCATTCTCTTTTGTGAGCCGATCAAATTCTCCCTTGGATATAACCAAAGCCCTTCAGTTCAGTTGACCACATTTTTCTGCCGTTGTATTGGGATGGGAAGAACTTCCTGGCATCCTGGTAACACCGAGGTTGGGGTCTGCCCACCTTCTCCTATGACTCCCCATACAAGGAAAACTCCCAAAAGAGTTCTCAACCCTCTGATTCTGTACATCCATCCCTACAGCTGCAGTCCTCATGCCTTTGAAGGAAGGGCCCAAGGATAGGCAATCCCATGAACTCTGGCTGTTTTGTTCTAGTCTCTCTGTGTCCACTGTTACTAGAAGAAACTTCATCAATAGTGGCAGATCATCTTTGCCACTTCTCCCAAGAGGTGGGGTCTTCTTTTCCTTCTTTGCATCTGTGACTTGCTTCAGCCAAGAAAATGTGGCAGAAGTGACTCTGTGCCAGTTTTGGATTTAGCCTTTAAGAAACCAGGCTGTTCTTGCTTTCTTTCTGTGGGATGCCGACTGCCAGTAAGAAATCTGACTGCCTGACTGTCATACTGGGAGGAAGCCCAAGCTAGCCTGGAGAAAGATGTTCTCACCAATCCCCAGCTTCTCCAGTCATCCCAGTCCGAGGACCCAACATGTGAGTATAGAAGCCAAATGAAGCTTCCTGTCCCAGCACGTGCCACATGGAGAAAAACTGAGGTACCCAACCAAGAGCTCGAACCAAGGCTCCAGACACATGGCCCCACTGAGCTACACCAGCATCTCCAGCCATCAGAGCTACCCCAGCTGAGGTCTCCATTATTGCACAGCAGGGACAAGCCATTTCCACTGCATGTTGCCTGCGCTGCTGACTGATAAAACCACAAACATAAACAAATGGTTTTTCTATGGCAGTAAGTTTTGGGGTGGTTTGTGCATCTGTCTATGCAGCAATAGACAACTGTCCTCCAATGAAGACAGCTTCTGAGTCTCTGCCAATGGTGAATATGGATCTGTGCAAAGCCCCCCATGTTCTCATGTACCTGTCTGTGTCAAGACACATGCACCCAGGAAGATGGCTGCTGTAGGCAGAGGTCACTCCAGAATGAGGGAAGGCTGGGAAGCTCTCACAGTGCTCACCTAGCACTGGGACCTTGGGCACTAACCAAGCTAGTGAAGCTGGTCAGTGCTTGAGAAGACCCTCACCTCGTAGACAAGGCTCCCCCGCCAGAAGCCAATGGCCAACCCGAGGCCAGGCCCAATGCTCTTGACCTTTCATGCTAAGCTCTGGCCCCTGTACTTGTTTCTGCTCACTCTGGCTTGAGGGGACAATAGTGGAAGCTGTACTTGGTTCATCTCCTTGCCCACTGATAAGGTCCCCTGGCTGCAACCTGGACACACCTGAAGTCCTTGCCATTGTAGAAGTCCCAGGCAGAGGCGTGGCACACTACTTCCCGCCCGTCAGTCGGCTTTTCTAGCATTGACTTGTTCCAGAACTCAAAGGGCACAGGCAACAGCCCCAGGGAGGTGAAGAAATTGTCCGCTTCCTCAAACATCCTTCTGGGTGTCCAGCCCTACAAGCAGAGGGAGCCCTGCCAAACCTGGGGCCTCTGGGGACAGACTGTGTACTGCGTCAGGGTGGGGGTTAGGAGAGGGCTCAGCCAGAGGGAATTCCTGAAGCAGAGGCCTTCTCCCACCAAGGCAGAGGTCTCCCCTCCCTTGTGCCTTGGGGTTGCCCTGGAGGAGCAGAAATGTGATGAGGGGCCCAGTGCGCACCTGCTTTATCATGGCCTCTGTGGCATCTATCTTGGGGGCTGAAGGGAAAGGCACCACCAAGTCATAGATGTTGGACCAGGTCTGAGCCCACATGTTCCCTGGAGGCAGGGAGGGGAAGAGAAGGCAGACAGAGGAGAGAGAGAGATGTTATTTCTTACACTCAACACCATCACCCATGGAGAAGGAACCAGATCCCAAGCCTTATGATCACAAATGTATCCCGAGCACCTGCTATTTGCAAACCTTGCTGGGATTTGACATACATTGTTTTTAGCCTGCACATCCAGCCCTGCTTTGAGTGCCAAGGGCTGAGTTGTAAACCCCAGCTCTGCCCCCACTCTGGGGGCCACTTGGGCGTAATGCCTCCTTTTCCTGGGGTCTGTGTCTCTCAGTCATCGAGCTGATATCCGCTCCCACATCCTTGATCAAGGATGGCTGGTGTCTTGGGCTACAAGGACCCTAGAGACTGAGCAGGAACTAGATCCAAAGCTGGATGAGTTTCTGGAGTCTCCCTCATGGTTGGCAACTGGTCTGTGGCCCCGTCTGGCCTCTCTGCTCACAGTAACAAACCCCCCAGGGATGTGTTCTCTGTGGCTCGACAGGGACAAGAACCTGGTGGCCTCCGCTTTGCTCTAGTCCCTGCCAGCCCTCACTGTCTTCCACTGCCTACTTCATTCATTCAGGGCATTTGAGTTTACAACCCCTGAAAAAATGAGGGTCCAAAAGTTGGGATGGATCTACACTCTCAATATTCTCTGTTCTCTTAATTCCTCTTCGCCTGAGTGTTGTCCTTCTAACTCCCTACTGCTACTTTTTCCATCTGTCAGAATCTCTCATCTTTTAAAAAAATTTTTTAATTTTTGAGGGAAAGAGTGAGAGCACACATTCGAGCAGGGAAGGGCAGAGAGGGGGACACAGGATCTGAAGCAGGATCTGTGCTGACAGCAGCGAGCCCGATGCAGGGCTCAAACCGTGAGATCGTGACCTGAGCTGAAGTTGGATGCTTAACCGACTGAGCCACCCAGCCTTCCCAGAACCTCTCATCTTTCAAGGCTCTGCTCGTGTGCCACTTCCTGCGGGGGGAGGGGGGGGTGTGCTCACTTCTCATTCCCGGCCCCTTCCTCACCACCCCTGCCCAAGCATCATGGGTCATATGGTCTCCTGCGATGATATTATGAATTCTGTCACTGCTCCACCCGTGGCGACCTGCACCGAGTGGCTCTGTAGCAAACATGCTAAATGCAAGCAAGGGGCTCGTCTCCCCGAACCCAGCTGCCACCCCACCCCGGCCCCGGCAACATTCCCTCCAGCCTCACACCCTCACTCCCTCCACCTGATACAGCATCCTAAGATCCTGCCCAGCCTGCCCTCTGCCATGTGGAGAGCACCGGCCCCACCTTTCCTCATCTGTGTCTGTCCCCCACCCCGCACCCCCACCCCAGGCCCAGTCCTTGCGCTCACCCAGCAGGTGAGCTGGAATGGGGCCCTCCAGGTTGATGTGTTGGGGCCCGTAGTGGCGGTGCAGGGCCCGGCGCACGTAGGCGTGCAAGTTCAGGTAGAGCGGCTGCAGCTCCTGGTAGAGCTGCTCCAGGTCGCGTTCCAGGGTTGGCATCTCGTACATGGCTCTCCAGGAGTCACCTGCATCTTCGTAGCCTGCAGAGGGGGCACAGGCTCTCTCAACACCTGACCATTCCCTGAGCACCCTCTGCCCCGCCCCCTCTAGGACCTCCCTCTCACCAAGGTTAGGGGCTCAGAGGACCCCTCTGAGGGCCCCAGAGAGCCAGAGATCTCGGCCAGAGGGACTCACCATTGAGCTTGGCGGCCTTGTTGGCAAGTTCCACATATTTGGGGAAAAAGGGGAGGATTGCTCTCCCCACCTTGTCTCGCCAGCTCTTCCAGGCCCACAACAGATCTTCATATTTCCGGGACGTGGCCATCAGATTCGTCAGATCTGGGGGGAGTGGGGGGTAGTGACTTGAGCCTCCAGCCCTGGGCTCACCTCCCACCTCCTATAAGGTGATCTTAGTCATAGGAGTTTGGAACTCGGATAAAATTGGTGAACTCACGTCAAAAGGCCTGTACAGGCAGTGAGTCTAGTGAAATGGGAGAAAGGGCGGTGCCAATTCTACAAAGACTTACAGGGCGGGTGGCCCCAGGGCCACGCTGCAGGCACACCACCTCAGGGCTGCAGCAGCCTTGTGAAGGGTGCGCGGGTTTGCACATCAGCGTTTTGGTGACATGGCGGGTCCCCCCAGCCAGGAAGTGGCCCAGCCAGGCACAAACCCAGACTCCAGGGCTGCTGCTCCCCACTGATTCCCTGCAAACCCCTCTGTGGGAGGGACAAATGGCTTGGCCGTCACAAGACCTGAGTTCCTATCTAGTCATCCACTGACCCAAAAATTACCTTGCAAGTCACAGGACCCCCCCGCCTCCTTTCCCTACCTTTAAACATTTTTTATTTATTTTTGAGAGACAGAGAGAGACGGAGTGTGAGTGGGGGAGGGGCAGAAGGAGAGGAAGACACAGAATCCGAAGCAGGCTCCAGGCTCTGAGCTGTCGGCACAGAGCCCGACGTGGGGATCGAACTCACAAACCGTGAGATCATGACCTGAGTCAAAGTCGGGCGCTTAACCGACTGAGCCCCCCAGGTGTCCCTCCCTATCTTTAAAATGGGGATAATCCAGCACTCATGGGGTGTAAAAATCAAAAGGGAGCACGAGGCCCCTGAGCAGGGAGTGAGCCTTGCTGGTCGCTGAGTCCTCACAGGGCCCCGGGCACCTTTCGCTAATGGTTAGTGAACCGGACTGAATAAAGGGATTGCTGTGAAGACAGTACAGAGAGCCATCCCAACATCATCAGGGAGCCCGAAGTCCTGGGTCTGTGCCCTGTCAAAGCCACGGGACTGTGCGTGTAGCCTCCTCAACATAGATTAAGTGGAGCTGACACGCACCTCTCGGAGCTGGGGTGAGGACGGTCTGAGCTCATGTGTCGTTTCGGAAGCCTCACACAGACTGATGGTGGCTTCTCTTTCTGCCTGAGGACAGCATTTGGGGTCCCCCACACCTCACTGACTCGTGTTCTCTCCCTGTTTCAGAACGTGCTTCATGATATCTACTTCTCACAGAGAATAAAGTACATTCAAATTAGTTCTGTTTAGGGAAAAAAATGTATTTTGAGAATTTCACCTCTGCCCTCTGCCGATGCGAGCATTCTGTTCTGTGGGTGCTTCTTAGTTTCACTAATGGCAGTGCTCTGACGGCCCAGGCCTGGGTTAGGAGGCTAATTGATGGGGGGAGGGAGGCTGAAGGCTGCGCTCCCTTTAATGCTCTTCTCCGTAAACATGCACATACACATGCAGGCACACATATGTCTCTGCTGTGCTTTGCGTGCATACCCATGTATACAAACCGTAGGCCAAACCCTGTCTCAGGAAAGCCGTCTCTTTTTTTCCTGTTTATTTTCCATTTCCCCTTCTATTTGTCATTGTTCTAATGTGGGAGTTGGCAGGAGGGCCAGGAAGAGATGGTTTCTGGGTAGCGATTCCTCAGGAGAAGAATGTTTAAGCCTCTGGCTCCCCAACCCTTGGGAGGGTGAGTCAGGAGGGAGGAAAGCACGTATCTGTGTGCAGGTACTTGGGTGTCCAGGGTGAGGCTTCCAAAAGGGAGAAGGTAAGAAGCACCAGCCAGTGTGGAGAGAGAAAGGGGACAAGCGAGAGCTGGTCCACTCCTTCAGGCAGGAAGTGGCTTCTCTGAGCTGTGGCTTTGGTTTTAGGGGGGAGGTGGAGGGTGGGGGCCAGAGAAGGTGGGGAAGATGTGGACAGGGTGGAGGAAGGAAGGTGCTTAGAATTACTATCCCTAGTCGGGCATCTAAGCACTTGGCACACAAATCTGAGGTACCTCCTACTCTGAAGGGGAGAGCGCACAGAGGAATCTAGGGGGTCCCTAGAGGGAGCAGATGGGCAGATGGTCCAAGGGAGGGCTGTGCCCCATCTAAGTGGTGGCAGAGAACCCCCTGGGGGAAAACAGAGGAGTGAATCTCCTGGGCGCACCGACCCCATGAGTTAGGAGACCCTGACCCCCCTTCCATGGGCCAGCACCCCTAACACGGTCAAGCCCAGCATCCCCACCCTCCCTCTCACTCCCCACATGCCCTCACCAGGCTCCAGCTGCAGACAAGTGCCATTGGCGTGGCACACAGAGGCCACGCTGTAAGTGGTTTCCATGTCCAGCAGGATCTGGTTGTACTGCAGGAGGAAGAAGAGAGGCTGTACCCCTTTGCTACCCGTTCTGCCCCAGGCGCCATCATGGGCAGGGGGCACTATGGAGCTGGGGGAGCAGGTAGGTGTACGTCAATGTGGCAGATGTCATGACACAGAGGAAGAGGAAGCAGCTTGAAGGCCAGACCCCGAGCTAGGACCTGGTCCTGACCTTGGATCTTCCCCTCCCTGCTCCGCCACAAGCCACATACCTCCTCCAGCTCCTTGGCAGGCAGTGCTGCCCGCTCTAGGTCCTGAATCTTCTTCATCATCCGCTTAATGCTGTCATTCTGGAAGCTGGTCATATCAAACTGCCTGGCCCAGGTGCCGAACTTCAAGGTGTGGTTTGCCATCTGTATGTTCTTCTGTAGCTGAAGGCACAGGGGAAGAGTGGACTGTGGCATGAGGCTCAGGAGCTTTGGAGTGGCCTCTGAGAAGGAGGTGCCATAGGGGGAGCAGAAGGGACTGAGGGGTGCAGTGAGGGGGCAGTTTTATCAAGTCCGTTGCCTTTGCCGCAAAGACCCTCTTCAACCTGGACTGTCTATAATGTCCTGGATGCTGTCCGTGCCCCTCAACAGATAGCCATGATCACGCAAGACCTATCCTGGCAGGGGAAAAGCAGGGGAAGCCCACCCTGTGTCTCGTTAGCAGACAGACAGGTTGGCATTAGTTCTGTGGCCTCTCTGAGCTTTAGGGTCCCATGTGTAAAATGGGAATAAGATCACTGGTTTTGCAAGGCTACCGAGGAATAAATGAGGCAGCAGATGTAAAGCGCCAAGGAACTGTGGACAGCACACACAATGGTCTTCAAGAAATGCTAGTTCTCGGGGCCCCTGGGTGGCTCAGTCGTTGAGCATCCAACTTCGGCTCGGGTCATGATCTCGCGGTCTGTGAGTTCGAGCCCCGTGTCAGGCTCTGTGCTGAAAGCTCGGAGCCTGGAGCCTGCTTCACATTCTGTGTCTCCCCATCTCTCGGCCCCTCCCCTGCTCGCACTCTGTTCCTCTCTCTCTCTCTCTCAAAGATAAACAAACGTTTTAAAAAAGAAAAAAAGAAATGCTAGTTCTCGGTGGCTCACCTCGGTATAATCTGCACTCACCACACAGGTGGAGAGTGGAGTGAAGGGAAGCTAGTCCTTGCTGTGATGGCAAACAGGGACTTTCAATCTACAAATCCACCTTTATTGTTACTTATTTGTGTACAAATCATTTTTAATTTTTTTTTAGCATTTATTTATTTTTGAGAGAGAGAGAAAAAGAGGGGGGGGCAGAGAGAGAGGGAGACAGAATCCAAAGCAGGCTTCAGGCTCTGAGCTGTCAGCACAGAGCCCGATGCGGGGCTCAAACTCACAAACTGTGAGATCATGACCTGAGCCGAAGTTGGCCACTTAACCAACTGAGCCACCCAGGCGCCCTTATGTACAAATCATTCTATTGCTAACAACAGACTGCTTGTTAATCAGAGACAACTTCTTTAGGCATTGAGCATTTACCCACCCAAATCTGAAGTTGAGTATTATTTTAAATATTTCCTCTGGATTTTTCACAAATCCTGACAGCCTCCCTCCACACACACACACACACACACACACACACACACACACTGAGTGTGTGGGGGGGGGAAGGGGCAGCTGGCTCTGTCTTCGGTTTTAAGGATTGGTCCCTGGGAGGAGGAGCAGGCACATGCGGTGTGTCTGTGTGCGTGTGTGTGTGTTGTGTGTGTATGGGGGGGAGGGGGGACGTGGAGAGGGTCCTTACCAGGATCTTGCTGGCCTCTGTGGTGATGTTGGTGTTATAGTTCCAGTTAGCCTCAGCATACTCGTTCCATATCACCTGGGATCTTCGGTCATATTCCTCCACAAACTTTCTAGCCTCCACCTCATCGGTCACCAGGCCTGTGGGACAGAGTAGAGGCAAACAGACAGGCCTCCCCTTGCCCTCTGCTGCGGGTGGGCCCAAGCCTGCCACTGTCCCTGCCTCTCCCTCCTCACCGGCCCCCCCAGGCCCCGCCCCGCCCCCCAGCCGGTCCCACTTGGGCTCTGGGTTGTCTGGCTGCTGGTTGTTGTCTGGCGAGTTGTTGTCTGGCTGCTGGTTGTTCCCTGGTTGGTTGTCACCTGGTGGGTGGCCTCCTGGCTGGGGACCAGCATGGGGTGCCCACAGCAGAGCAGGACAAGGAAGAGGCTAGGCAGTCCTGGAGCAGCCCAACCTTGGCCCATGGCCGCAGGAGAGCAGAGCCCTGTAGCCACAGCCCCCCTGGCCAATAAGAATGGAGCCTGCAATGTGACCTCATAGAGCAGTGTGCCTGCCAGCCTGCCCCCAGGGAGGGGCCTCAGATCTGGGCACACCCTCTCTAGAATGATGGGGAAGAAACATACCTGTCCGCCACCCCCCCTCCCCCGCCCAAACCAAGCTGTGATGAGCAAAGGCCCTTTAGGGCAGGGCGCCGGGGCCCAGCTGGGAGCAGCTCACCAGGAACCAGGAACCAGGGGCCTGTGTCCAGAGCCCAGAATCGGAGAGTTGCTTTAGCACCCCACCCCACCCTCCATCAGGGCTTTACCAATGTCCTGTGGGTAATTGTGGGGTACTGGTGGCCGCCACTGGTATTCCGGCCACCCCAGCACTTCGCCGTTGCGCTGATTCTGCTCCTGCAGCCACCGGCTGACCGGCTGGAAGTAGTTGAGCAGAGGTTGAGCATCCAGTGTATCTGAGCCAATCGCCTCCTTTAGCACCTCCTGCCAGGGCCGTGAGGAGCCTGACCGCAGCGCCTCCCTGTCAGGCAGAATGGGCACGGTGGGCACAGGGGGCACAGGCCAGCATCCAGTACTGGTCCCTGGCCCACCTCTGTCCCCCACTGGCCTGCAAGAACAGCAACATTAAGATTCTGGGGAACCAGGAGCTCTGGGAAGGGGACAGGGACGTTGTCTTGTCCCGTGCTAGCCAGAAGGCCCACTCTGTAAATACTTGCGAGGAAGGAGGGGGTGGGAGGGAAGAAAGTCTCCCTCTGCCAGCAGGGCCTGTGACTTTCCCATGAGCAGCCAGTTGCCTTTTAGACACATCTTCCTTCCCCCTCTCCCCTCACCTCCCCCTTGCCCTCTTGATCCCCCCACACACCTGAGCTTGGCCCCCGCCTGGGTGGACTGGTAGATGTCGCACTTGTGCAGTGGGCCTTGGTGACCCGCCTCCTTGCACAGGGCTTGATGGAACTGGAATTGCAGCACAAAACTCACAAAGTACCTGCAGGTACGGGCTGGGTGTTAGGGGGGATGCTGGGGGGGACCCTTGCCTGGGCACCATTCAGCTCCCCACAGGGCAGAGGCCAGACGGGGGAGAAGGGAAAACCAAGCCTGGCCCCAGGGAGAGGCCCACTTAAAATTCCAGGCTCATGGGGGGCCCAGAAGAGCGTGGGGACAAGCCCTGAAAACTGGTAGGGGTTGGGGGGGGCAGTAGTACCTGATGTACGGTGTTACATTTGGGACATGAAACTTAGCTCCGGCATCAAAGTGTGTTTCATTTCGGGCAATTGGAGCACAGATTCCCTGATACTTGGTTCTAGAAGAGGATTGATAAATTGTCTTAGGATGTAAGGATTGCGTGAAGGCTATTTTAGCCTTTGCAAAAAATGCTGTTAAGCAGGCATTCCCACCTTTCCCACGGGGGCCATCCCTTCCCCTCCTGGTGAATTGGGGAAGACTTCTTGGAGGAGGGAGTTTCAGGCAGGACAG
The DNA here is from genome assembly GCF_022079265.1 of Lynx rufus. NCBI lineage: Eukaryota > Metazoa > Chordata > Mammalia > Carnivora > Felidae > Lynx > Lynx rufus. The sequence goes on from NW_025814832.1 coordinate 39,093,045, forward strand.
AATGTATGGGGAAAGGGTGGGGGGGGGCGGACTGATGGAGGCAGGAGGCTCCTGGTTATCCAGGAGAGTGGGGAGGGCCGCTTGGGATTAGGCCTTTCCTGATTCCCCTTTGCTCACCGAAGATACCACCAGTCAAAGTTGTAGCGGGAAGGGGGGGTTCGCCCACTAAAGACCCCCCAGCGCCACTGGTCCACCAAGTAGCCAAAGGGCAGGAAGGCAATTTTTTCCAGTGCCATCTTTAACAAGTAATTGATGTCACTTTCTGTCGGAAGATGAGATGAGAAGAGAGGTCAGAGGGAGATGGGGGTCCAGCTAGGGCAGGGTGGGCCTGGGCAGGAGCCGGCGGGAGCCAGCAGGTGGAGGGGCTGGCAGATGCAGAGAAAGGAAGGCTGGCCTTCAGGACCATGGAGCCCTGCTTGGAAGAGGGCCCTTGGGCAGTGTCCAGGTGGGACTCGGGGTGGGCTGTGAGGCTCCGGGTGGATCCCCAAACCTGCCTGACCTGGGGCAGAGCGGCAGAAACAGGAAGGGCAGGTGGGAACACGGGCAAGCTGAGTCCTGCCGTGGGATGGAGTGGGGTCTGGGTAGGGCCGGGCCGGGTCCTCTCCACCCCCCATACCCATGTCATTGCTGACATTGTCCAGCAGGCCAATTTTGTACAGATGTTCAGGAGTGGAGACGGAGAGCGCCAGCACATCCCCGATGGCCTCGTGGAAGCCAGGGTTGGCCCCTTGGCGCAGGGAGACAGGCTGGTCCTTGTACTGCAGATAGTACTGCACGTGGCCCATCTCGTGGTGCACCGTGGACAGCTGGTCCATAGTGACCCGCGTGCACTGCTTGATCCTGGGGCAGGGAGATGGCGAGGGTGAGGGTGAAGGACAGGGCAGGGACCAGAGCATGGGGAGGCTGGCACCTGAGGGAAAGGGACCAGGCGGGCGCTGCCCAGGGCCTTGAAGGAGCTGGTGGAAACATACGCATCCTTTGCCCTGCCCCAGCCCACACTCAGGCCTTTGTCCTCCATTACAATGTACAGAGTTGCTAAGGGAAGGTGGCCTAGACGGTCTCATATGCCCAGGGGCCTTGGAACAGACCCAGTCCACCAAACAGTGTTGGGGCTGGGGTAGAGGTTGGCCTGGGAAATGGCTTTCCTGTGCCCAGGCTGCCCACCCTTCCTGAAGCTCCAGAAACCCCCATTTTCCCTCCCATGTCTAGACCTGAAGTCTTTCCTGTTGTAGAAGTCCCAGGCAGAGGCGTGGCACACCACCTGACGCCCGTCGGTAGGTTTCTCCAGCATGGACCTTGTCCAAAACTCAGGAGGCATGGGCAAGAGCCCCAGGGAGGTGAAGAATTCCTCTGCCACTCGGAACATGTGCGTAATGTTCCAGCCCTGGTTTGGGGGGTGGTGGTGCAGGTCCAGGTCAGGGACCAGCAGAGGGAGCTCACTGTGGCTGCCCCAGGGGCGGGTCTAAGGGTCTCCCACCTAGATTTGTTCCTTGCTCGTGAAGGGCATCTCTGCTCTGTGGCCTCCCTTCCCAGAGGCAGGGCCCCTACTAACCATAGTGGATAAACAAAAGTAGACGGCTGCTCTCACCCCACCTGTGGGATCCTGGAAGGAGGGGCTGGCACCTCACCCAGGACACAGACCCCAGATCACTGCTTGTACACACACTCAAGGCTGCTGCTATGTAGAAAGGGCAGGACTGAGGTCCCTGCCTTACCCGTCTCTCTCACATGACTTCTTCCTGCCCTTCTCCCCGTGTCTGACTACTTCTTGCTGCCTCCACCCTGGCCTGACTCGAAACTTACCTTCTTCACCATAGTGCTGGTCACGTCGAGACTGGGCTTGTTAGGGAAAGGCACCACCATATCATAGAGGTTGTCCCAGCTCTGGGCCCACATGTCCCCTAGACAGAGGAGGGGAGCCAGATAGCTTAGTTCCCTGCCTGCTTCCCCATATGTGCTGCTGGGCAGCTATCTGGGTCCCTGGCACCTGGGCCCTGGGAACTCAAGGGTAGCCTGCTCGGCCGGCTGAACCAAGCATTTTCTACATCAGCCCCACTCAGACTTCTGAATGCTCCAGGATCCCTGGGGTCGGCGGTGTGAGCCCACATGATGCTGCTGGGGTCCTTCCTGGTGGTGCCGGGGTCCCTGCCTCCCAACCCTGAGGCAAGGCCACTGGGCTTGCATCCTGGGGCATAATCTTATCCCTTCCCCACTGGATGCAGTCAAAGTCTTCAGTGTGATTCCTAGCTCTGCCTTTTGCTAGTTCTCTGCCCTCTGCCAAGTCATTTATGCACCTCAAACTTCAGAGTCGCTGTCTGAAAAGTAGGAACAGTAATGGTGATGAGAAGGGCCGCCTGCTATATGGGGCCATGGGGTGAGCTACATGGGCTCCTGTGTGAGAGTGGACAGGATGATGCTCTAAAATGTGAGGCATGAGGAGGACAATCCATGGGACATGCATAGAGGCAAGGCAATATCCTTACCCAGCAGGTGAGCAGGGATGGGTCCCCTGAGGTTGATGTATCTGTCCCCATATCGGCGGTGCAGCGCACGGCGGACATAGGCATGGAGGTTCAGGTAGAGGGGCTCTACTTGATGGTAGAGGTGTTCCAGATCCTCCACGAAGGTGGGTGAGTCATACCAGGAGCGCCAGTAGGCCCCCGTGTCTGAGAAGCCTGGTGGAGGGGGCAGGGGTGGTATTGGGGTGCAGCTCAGGTCCCAGGCTCTGGCACTTCCATGCCCAGCTACTTCTTTGCCATTCTCCTGGCCTGCGGCCCGTGTATCCTCCAGCTACTTAGAAAAGATGGCCTGGGGACCACTGCTCTGTGATTTTCCAACTGGGGGTCATTCCAATTCTAGCTAAATAGATCCCGGAGAGGCAAAGATGAGTGCTGGGGCTCTGAGGTGTGACAGGAGAGGCAGGCAAGAGGGCCAGTGTGAGAGCCAGGCAGCAGCCCAGAGGAAGGCAGATGGGGCTCGAGCTGGTTCTGTGTGACCTTGGGTCAGTGTACAGAGTCACTGCAACACTTACTCTTTCTGGGGTTGGGCTCAGTGGGGACAGTAGATGATGGGAGAGCACGTTGCCGTCTGGGAAGGGCAGTGCTCACACAACGGATGGGGTGGGTAAACTCACCATCCTGCTTGTAGGCCTCATTGCTGAGGGCAGTGAAGTTCTGGTACAGGGGTTTCAGCGGGATGCCCACAGCATTGTGCCAGCCCTCCCAGGCATAGAGCAGCACGGAGTAGCTTCTTGATATAGCCATGATGTGGGTGAGCTCTGAGACACAGGTGAGTGGGGTCAGGTGCTTCCTTTGAAGGCAGCGACGGTCTTCAATAAAGCACCCATGCTGGTCTTCACCATCTCTACCTGCTTCCTCAACATCATGATGCCCCCAAAGCCAAGGGTTGCCTATAGGCTGGGTGGGATGGGACTGGGAGCTATACAAAGAGAGCACCCAAGAGGGGCCCCTGTCCCTAGGAAAGGGAGGTGGACAAAAGGAGGACATCCAGAGGCCAGTTCCAGACAGACTCTTCATGGCTCATTGGTTACAGTGGCTAACCTCAGGCTGCCTTGTGGATGGAGTAGGGTGTGGGGGGAGAATAGGAAGGTATAAGCAGAAGTCACAAGGGTCTAAGTCCTGTGGAGGGCTCTTGGGAGACTGAGAGGATCCATAAAAGGGAAAACCAGGCAGCCAAGAGGAAGGCTAGTAGGGATGGGAGAGGCCAAAGAACGCATGGGGGTGGGGGTTGGGGGGGGGGATGGGAGCTGGAGGCTGGAGGTTTCAGAAATCAGATTGCCCAGAGAAGCAAGGGTGCGGGGGCATCTGACAGTCCAGCCTCAACTGGAGGTCAGTGCCTTTGGGTTTGGATTTACCCACTCCCTCCATGGCCCCTCCCATTAAACATACCCTCTTTATGGGTACAGCAGGGCTGCAGGGGTGGGGTGGGGTGGGGTGCGGTGGGGTGGGGTGGGGTGGGGAAGGGCCGGGAAGCCCCAGCAGAGAGAGATAGTAGGGACAGAGCCATACCTGGGTCCAGGGACCAGCAGATGGCAGTCTTGTTGGGATAGTAGCAGACCTTGGCCGTGGAATAGATCCTGTTCATGTTGCTTAGCAGAGAGTTGTACTGGGGAGTTAGAGTTGAGAAAATGTTAGTAGTGAACAGCCCCCAGAGGTAATGTGGCTGCCCCCTCCTCTTTCTGCTAGGATGAAAAGGAGGCCCAGAGAGGGGATGTGGCTTGGACAAGGCCACTCAGTGGCACTCAGGGCACTTCTGATCACTAATACACTGATTCCCCTTCCAGTGGAGGCAGCCTGTGGAGGTGGAAACAAGTGTCCTTAGAATTTGGGATGGGGTTCAAGTCCAAGTTCAGCCACTGCCTTGCAGTGAGGGCAAATCCCTCTCACTCTCTGGCCTGATGCCTTCTCAGTCCTCCTCAGTCTTTCTAAGGAAGCCCATTAATCCAACCAGCTATGGAGAAATTTTGAAAAACCCCTTTTCATCTGTTTACTTGAATTTCGCTTTCTATACCCCATCTCTAAGGAAAATCAATGTTTCAGGAAGCCATTCTGTGCTTACAGAGGCTTCCCCTACAATCAGGGTGCATACAGATCCCAGGGTCCCTCCCTGCCAGGCTCTTCCCCACCACCACCACCACAGTGCAGCACTGGAAGGCACACTGGCCATTTCTGCCTCCACCCCTCAGGTCCACCAGGCCCACCTGCTGCCGCTTTGCCACAGGCAGGTTGGCAGGGCCCAGGGTGCGCACACCACTGATGACCCTTCGCAGGATCGGGTCACTGAAGTTCTGCCAGATTGGGTCATACAGGTCCTTAGCCTTCTGGCCCCAGATCTCAGCAAACTCCTGGTTGAGCAGGGCTGCTTCCTCCTATGGGCACCAGAGGGGATACAGGGGAGGCCATGGCACTGGAGAAGGGGAGGAAGACCAAGGGCGCCTGGAGACTGGGGCTTGCGGGAGCACTGCTCCCTCCTCTGGGGCCTTCGGGGTCAGGAACTGGGGGAATCTGCCTAAGGTGGGCAGTGGAGCAGAAATTGGGGCTAGAAGAGAGGCAGGTGGAGGAGAGGGTAAATAGACAGTGATGAGCAGTGACAGGAACAGGAGACAGGGGTAGGTTTCGGCTACAGAGGATGAGGACCCAGAGCAGAGTGGGCACCCTCAGCGCAGACTGCCGCTGACCCAGCCCGAGGTCATCCCAGGGAGCTGCCACCTGGGGGGGGTAGGGGGGTGGGTCGAGGTCGGAGGAGCCAGCTTTATCCATTTGGTTCTTGTACTGGGGACCCACCGCGCGTCTGATGGGGCGGAGCGGGGCTGGGGGCGCGGGCGGGTTCTCACCTGGTCCCCGCGGCTCAGGGGTCGGGGGCGCGCGTCCAGCTGTGACTTCCCGCCCCCCAGCGCCCGGTCGCAGGCCTGTGATTGGGCGTCCGGGCCCCGCCCCCGCCCCCGCCCCGGGCCCGCGCGCCCACCTGGAGCCGCGCGTTCTCCTCGGTGATGTTGGTGTCGTACTCCCAGCTGGCGACCGTGCTCTGGTACATCACCAGCTCGGCGCTCGAGTTGAAGCTCTTCACGAAGAGCTGCGCCCCGGCCTCGTCGGCGGAAAAGTTTCCGGGATGCAGCTCAGGGTCGAGCGCCAGGGCGGCGGGCGGCGGCGGCAGCAGCAGCGGCAGCGGCGGCAGCAGCAGCAGCAGCAGCGGCAGCGGCGGCAGCGGCGGCAGCGGCCCCCGCCGGGGACGGCCCGACGCGGCCCCCATGGCGCGGTACGCGGTGTACGGCGCGGCGCAGCCCCTTCTCCCGCGCCGCGCCCGCCCTGCGGATTATAAAACCCCGCCGCCGCCTTCCGACACACCCCCACCTCCCCGCCCCGCCGCGCTTCCTCCTCGGCTCCAAAGTCCCCCAGCCGCGGGCCTAACCGAGCGGGGCGGGGACCGACGCTTCCTGGCCCGCCCGGGCAGGGGCGACTGGCCGGGGAGGGGCCAAGGCGACCCCCTGCGAACTGCAGCCGGGGGCGGGGGGGGGTGGCGGCGGCGGAGGGGGCTCAGGTCAGGCTCTCACAGAGGAAGCTTGAAAGGGGGACCCCTCCACACACACACACCTCTGAAGCTGAGGGAGCCAGCAGTTTGCTGGAACACCCAAGTCTGCACACGGTGCCCTCTCCCTGCCATCACCCAGCCTCGGCGCAGGCCCCCGGGAGCCCGGCGGTCTGCGATGCTCAATCTTCCGGCCTCACCGCCCCAGGCCTCTCTGGGTTCCCAAGTGACAAAGTGGGGGAGCTGTCCGCAGCGCCGCTGGTGCAGCAGAGATGGGGTTAATGATCAGTCACCGGGTCCAGCTTCTCCGCCAGGCCTTGGGGGGAGGGGGTGTGGCCTGCACCCGCGCGGGGAAAGTTTCAGCTTTGGAGGCTGGAGGCGCCCCGGGGGAGGTGCCGCAGAGATGCTCAGAGCCCCCGGCGCACCTGCACACTGGGTGGGGGACTACCGGGAAAGGGGGGAAGAATGGAGGGGGCTGTTGTGACAGGGTTTGCATAGAGGGACGGGAGGGCTGGCACACATGCCCTCTTCCCACTGGGGACACAAGCTGTCAGTCGCTTACACAGAAACAACCACACAGACTTGCAGCCTCTGAGAGCTAGAGATGAGCCTCCTGATGGGAAGTACCCCTTCACTGACAGATGAAGAGATCAAGACTTAGGTTGAGTGGCTGGCTCCAAGTCACCTCAGGCCTCCACACTCCTCATTCTTTCCCTGTCTCATCCACGTGTCCCTCCAAGTGACAAGCACAGGGAAGGGAGAGAATGGCATCTCCCCAGGTTGTGGAAGCTGAGGGTCCTCCCCTAACTCCTCCTGGGGACATCTGTCCCCAGAGGTGGGAGGACCCTATATGCTATAGTAGAATGTGGAGAAGGGCGTGGGAGGGGAGGCTGGAAGAAGCAGAGGCAGGGCAGAAGCAGCAGGAAAAGAAGCAGTCGAGAGCTGCGCGGGCGCCCACAAGGCGTTCAGCTGCTTGGGGCAGTTGGGGATCCTGGGTACCCGCGTGTGGATGGAGCCTGAAGCTCTGAGGGACACATGGGCTCACCTCGTCATGGAGCATGTGCAGGAGGCCGTGACCTGAGGAACCCCGAGATGGTGCCGTCTTGTCAGACGACACGGTGCCAGGAAGACAGGTGTGGAGGAGGATGGGGGTGGAGGTGGGTTGAAGAGGAAGGTGCTCGCAGGGGGTCCTCATAGCTTGGTTTTCCATGCTATGAGGGCAATGAGCCATGGGGCACACAAGTGAGCTGCTGTTTTCTGGGAAGGAAGAGTCTCCACCGGAGGCTTGGGTGGGGTGGGGGTGGGGTGGGGTGGTGAGAGCGACACCCTTTCAGCCCCTGGAGGAGGGGGGAGGAGAGGAGGATGGGTGCAGTGCAAAAAGAGCGTGAGGCTTAGCTTGTAACCAGGGAGCCTTTTTCTGTCCTCAGGAAAGAAACCCCAGGAAAGCAGGATGGAGGCAGGTTTCAGCCAGGGCTGCCCTCTGAAGAGCTCCTGAGAACCACATCTAGGACCATGGTAGAGCAGGCTGGTCCCCGCTCAGGTCTGTGTGGCATTGTGATGATGTCTACAGAACATCTGGGTTCGGCATGGAGCAGCCTCTGCTTTGCCGAAAAATCACAGAAGAAAGGTAAACAGGTGGGAAGACAGTCTAATCCCTGTGGTTTGCGTGGAGCAAACTGATACCAGGGCTGGTTGGAGGCGGCACTGCGCCTCTCTAACGGTCACATTTACTATAATAGCTTGTTGAGGGGTGCTGCTTCCCTACTACGCCATCAACTCCAGGAGACAGAGACTCTGTCTGCCTTATTCTCGGGTTTTCCTAGAGCTTAGCACAGTGCCTGGCACAAAGTAGGCCCTCATTCAAGGAAGGGGGGACGTGGATAAAAGGAATAAACACCAATCATATTCACTTTCCAGGTGGGAGGCTCACAGCCTACAAGAACAACAGGAAGAGCCAGACCTCACTAATCGGGAATTTGCAAGAACATTGACACTGCCTTGATCCCAATGAGTAAAAGTTAAAAACTTCTCACTCTCTTTTTAGGTTCTTATTCATGAGGGAGAGCTATAGTAAGAATACCCCTTATATCTGGATAGCACTTTAGACCTCCTAAATTCTTTTGTGGAAATTATCTAATTTGATGTTTGCAATAACCTTGAGAGGTAGGAAAGAGATAAGGTCCTTTGGTCAGTCAGCTGCTTCCTGGCTGCCATCAAAACAATGGAGGGGTTTCTGATTCCTATAGGAGGAGGTCACTGTGATTAGGCCAGTGCACAGCGCTGTGGATGCCTGATCCAACAAAGGAAATGCAGTCTGCTTGGGAGATCACTCAGTATCTCCACCTCTCTTCCAGGGGAGGAGAAATCACCGGCTACCACAGATCGAGGAAAAAAAAATCCCTTAGAAAAATATGCTCCCAAATGGAATAAGATTGAGAGTCTAGAAATAAACCCTTACATTTACATTCACTTGACTTTTTGATAAGGGTGCCCAGACAAATGGGGTGGAGGGAAAGGGAAGAAAGTCTTCTTAACAAATGGTTCTGGGACAAACTGGATTTCCACATGCCAAAAGATGAAGTTGGATTCCTATCTCATATCATTTACAAAAATTGACCCAAAATGGATCACAGACAATGTAAGAGCTAAAATCATAAACATATTAGAAGAAATATAGATATAGGGGTCCCTGGGTGGCTCAGTTGGTTAAGCGTTCAACTTTGGGTCAGGTCATGATCTCATGGTTCATGGGCTCGAGCCCCACGTTGGGCTGTGTGCTGACAGCTCAGAGCCTGGAGCCTGCTTCTGATTCTATGTCTCTCTCTCTCTCTCTCTGCCCCTCTCCCGCTCAATCCCTGTCTCTCCCTCTCAAAAATGAATAAATGTTAAAAAAAACAACAACAACATAGATATAAATCTTTGTGACCTTGGATTAGGCAGTAGTTTCTTAAATATGACACTAAAAGCACAAGTGATAAAAGAAAAATTAGGTAAATTAGACTTCATCAAAATTAAAGACTTCTGTGCTTCAAAGGATACCATCAAAAAAAAAAAAATGAAAAAGACAACCCACGAAATGGGAGAAAATATTTGTAAAGCATGCATATAATAAGGGACTTGTGTCCCTCTTGAGTTGTAAGAACTCTTACAACTCAACAAAAAGACAAATAACTCAGTTTAAAAATGGACAGAAGAGGGGCACCTGGGGGCTCAGTCGCTTAAGTGTCTGACTTTGGCTCAGGTTCTGATCTCTTGGTTTGTGAATTCAAGCCCCACGTTGGGCTCTGTGCTGATGGTGAGGAGCCTGCTTGGGATTCTCTCTTTCTCATCTCTCTCTCTGCCTCTTCCCCACTTGTGTGCTCTCTCTCCCTCAAAATAAATAACCTTCAAAAAAAATGGGCATAAAGGGGCGCCTGAGGGGCTCAGTCAGCTAAACGTCCGACTCTTGGTTTTGGCTCAGGTCATGATCTCACAGTTTCGTGAGTTTGAGCCCCACATTGAGCTGCCAGAGCACAGCCTGCTTGGGGTTCTCTCTCTCCCCTTTCTCTCTGCCCCTACCCCTCTCTCTCTCACTCTCTCTCAAAACAAATAAATAAGTAAGTAAATAACCGAAAAAAAATGGGCAGAGGATTTGAATAGACATTCACCAGAGACAACCAAATAACCAATAAGCACATGAAAAGATGATGCTCAACTTCATTAGTCATCAGGAAAATGTAAATCAAACCTCAAACTGAGTTACCAGTTAACACCCACCAAGACACCTAAAATTAAAAAGATAGACAATAACAAATGTTGTTGAGGATGTGGGGAAATTGGAACCCTTACATATTGCTGGTGGGATTATACAATGGTGGCAGCCACTTTGGAAAACAGGTTGGCAGTTCCTCAAACGTTGAACATAGAGTTACCGTTGTGACCCTGCAACTCCATTCTGGGGTATATACCCAAGAGAATTGAAAACGCAGCCACACAACAACTTTCACACAAATGCCCAAGAAGCCTATTATTATTCATAATAGCCCCAAACTGGAAACAACCCAAATGTCCATCAACTGATGGATGGATAAACAAAAAGTGGTATATTCATACAATGGAGTATTATTCAACCATAAAAAGAAATGAGGTATTGATTATATGCTACAAGTATTGACGCTATTATATGCTGTAACATGGATGAACCTTGAAAACATTATGCTAAGCAAAAGAAGTCGGTCACAAAAGGCCACATATCTTATAAATCCATTTATATGAAACTTCTAGACTAGGCAAATCTGCAGAGACCAAAAGTAGATTAGTGGGTGTTAGGGACTGGGGGGAGGGGAAATGGAGGTGACCGCCAATGGTATGGAGTTTCTTTTGGAATGATGAAAATGTTCTGGACTTAGCAGTGAGGGTTGGGTAACTCTGTGAATATACTGAAAACCACTGAATTGTATACTTGGAAAGGGGGAATTTTATAGTATATGAATTACATCTCAATAAAGCCGTTATTAAAAAATGTGCCCGAATGTTTACTTCTATTATTCTATGATCATCAAGCAATCTCCTGATTATTGATTGGTTTTCAGAGAAGCTGTGGTTCTCTTACTGAATACCCACCTACTCCTGTTTGCTTGGCCAAAACCTACCCATCTCTCAAAGCCCAGCCCATGAAAAGGTTTAGTTTCCTAAATCCATGCTAATCTCTCTTTTCTATATTTATTCAGCATTAAGTCACATAGGCACCAAAAGCAAAGTATAGGGGAAATAGCACTGGATTAGGAGCCAGAAAAAGCTGGGCCACACTTATAGGTCTTACGACCTGAGCAAAATAATCTCTCTGAGCCTCAGTGTCCTCATGTGTGAAATGGCTGTAAACACTTTTACCCATCCCCCCATCTAAGCATTGTGAGAAAATGAAGACCGATCCCTTGTCAGTCATCATACACAAACAATATGTTATTAATATCATAAAAATCATCAGCATTCTTTATATGCAAGACACTGAGAAATACAAGATTACCTTTAATATAAAGATTGAGATGAAGAGAAAATTAGGTCTCTGAGGCCACGTGCCTAAGGCTGGTGTAAGTTGTAGGTGCTAAGGAGTCCAGAGGAAGAAGGTTCAAGTAGGCTGGAGGGGACAGGCAAGAGAGCTTCCTTTGGAGAAAGGCAGACTCTGAGAGAGGTAGGCACCCCTCCACCCCACCACCCCCCTGGCAGAAAGCAGGAGCCCAGTGTGGGAGGGGACTAACAAGGATGCTTGGAGGCCAAGGTGAATCTGGTTTGTTTAGACTCAACCAGCACTGTCCAGTGGAACTTTCTTGTGATAATGGAAATGTCTGTCCAACAGAAATATAATGAGAGCCACATATATATAATTTAAAAATTTCTGGTAACCACATTTAAAAAAATTAAAAAAGAGGTAACATTCATTTTATTAACATTTTAATAACATTGAGTTAATAATTAATATTTTATTTAAACCGATATATCCAAAATGTTATCGCTTCAACATGTGATTAATACAAAAATTAGTAATGAGATATTTTACCTTTTTTTTGCAGCCTAAGTCTTAAAACCCTGGTGTGCATTGGAGTGCCTGGGTGGTTCAGTCGGTTAAGTGTCTGACTCTTGATTTTGGCTCAGGTCATGATCTCATGGTTCTTGAGTTCGAGCCCCATGTGGGGCTCCCAGCTGAGCGTGCAGAGCCTGCTTGGGATTCTCTCTCTCTGCCCCTCCCCTGCTCTTGCACACGTGCTCTCTCTCTTTCAAAATCAATAAATAAAAACTTAAAAAAAAATCTGGTGTGCATTTTACACATCACAATTCGGATGCTAAATTTTCACCAGAGTGGAATGTAGTCCTACTAAAGCAATAAAGTTGTGTTTAATGGGAAGATATTTTATACTGCTTCTGTTTTTAAATTAAAATTAACTAGGGGGCACCTGGCTGGCGCAGTCAGTAGAGCATATGATTCTTGATCTTGGGGCTGTGAGTTTAACACCATGTTAGGTGTAGAGATTACATTTATTTAAGAATAAATAAACAAATAGGTAAATAAATAAATAATACAAACCTAAAAAAAAAGATTATGAGGGTAGATCATGAGATTGAAGCTGGAGATAGCTTCCAAATCCACATCTCCAGCCCAGACCTCCCTGGGCCCTAGGCGCATGCTCAGCTGCCTTCTGGAATTATCTGTCTGAGGTCTGGATTAGGATGGTGAGGACCGTAGGACTGCTTTCCTCCAGAGGCCACCCCGCCCTGGAAACATGGAATCCTAGCTTTGCAGAGTACTTTCAGTCTCGCCTGGCCCAGTTGCCTCCAGATGGGATCCTGGATGCCTAGCGTTCTTGAAGGTGCTCATGAGGGTCAGACAACCATTTTCAACACCTGCAGCTTTCTAACTGAAATCATACATCTCCCCCAGATGCGTCTACGGCATGGGTTACCTAAAGCGTGCCATTCGTGCTTTTGGTGGACACGAGAAGAGCTCTGTTGGATAACACCAGTAATCTCCATCTGATCACAAGCTTGGCTGCTTTAATTCAGTCTAAAAGTATTTACTGAGACCATGTTATAGCCAGGCACTTCTGCATGCTGGGGTCTCGGCAGAGAGCTAAACAGCCCAGCTGGATGTGTGTCTGTGCTGGGGAGATGACAATGTCATGTTGCAAAATAAACGAGGCTGCGGTTGGAGCACACAGAGGAGGACGTGCAGATGTGCTGTTCCACCTGGGGCATCAGGGAAGAGGGGCCCTGGAGGAAGCCAGCCAGCAGCCTTGTTTTGTGGACATCTGGGGAGGGGCTCTTCAGGGACCCGGCAGGAGCTAGTCCCCACCTTTGAGGAACAGCCAGGGGGGTGGGCCTCGGTGGCTGAAGCAGAGGGAGCCATGAGCAGGCTAAGGGCAGACAGGTGGCCAGAGCGTGTTTAATCTTGTCGGCTGGAGTAGGGACCTGGTTATCCTGGGATGAATGGAATTTGGGTATTGGAGGTAGCCTTTCATTTTTAAAAATGTCTTTTTATGTAACATATGTACATTATAAATAGTATAAACATGTATACATACTTGATATAGAATGTAATGTACTTTTTGAAGCATAATAAAATGAATACCATAAACTCACTTTCCAATATTATTCTTGTCTAGCTGAGACTAGTCCTTCCCTTTTCTCCACATGCACCCCCAACTGACTCCCCTGAATGCTGTGTTTATTACTCTCTTCATTTTTAATTTTTTATTTGTAAACATTTTTAAAAAATGTTTATTTATTTTTGAGAGACCGAGAGAGCACAAGCAGGGGAGGGGCAGAGAAAGAGGACGGACGATCCAAAGGGGGCTCCATACTGACAGCAGCAAGCCTGATGCGGGGCTGCAACTCACGAACCGTGAGATCCTGACCTGAGCCAAAGTAGGACGCTCAACCCAGGCGTCCCAGCTCTCCTCACTTTTAAAGAATAGTTTCAGTACTGTGTATTTCACACTGTTTAGTTTTGTTTGTTTTGGAGTTTTATAAAAACAGTGTCACCTAGGAATGTACCTAAGAGACATGAAAACACGTATCTGTTCAAAGACTTGCATGCCAAGCAGTGTTATTCAAAATAGCTGACAAGTGGAAACCACCACTTGTGATGTCCACCAACTTGTGAATGAGTAAACGAAATGTGGTGTATCTGCATAAAGGAACTGACGAAGAAATGAAGTTCTGATGCGAGCTATAACACGGACGGACTCCAAAAACATGATGCTAAATGAAAGAAACAAGACATGAAAGACTACATGTTGTATGATTTCATTTATATACAATGTTCAGAAAAGGCAGGTCTAGAGAGACAGAACATAGGTCAGGGGTTGTCTGGGGCAGGGCGTGAGTATGGCTGGAGTGACTAAAAATAAGCATGAGGGTTGTTTTTGAAGTGGTGGAAGTATACTGAAATTAGATAGTGTGATGGTTGCACAATTCTCTAAATAATCTAATAATTGTACACTTAAGCTGGGTGAATCATGCTGCAACATGGAAATGTAAATTAAATTGTACTTTGATAAAGCTTTTCCCAAAAAGGTATCATATTAGAGTCTTCTGAGGCTTTTTTCTCTCACAATTATGTTTATGAGACTTTGTTGGTGTTATTGCATAGAGCTATAGTTCATTTATATTTACATCTGTAGAGTAGTCCATAACCCATCATGATGACAATTTATTTCCCCAATCTCTAATCCTGTCACTGGGCATGTGAGTTACCTCTTGTTTTTTTGCTGTTACAAAACAATTTGCCAGTAGCACTCTTGTGTATATCTCCTTGGTATATGTAAGTAACTTTATGCATGTTGAATTGAATAAAATATCAGGGCTTGTATATTATAGGTCTTTTTTTCGCTTCATTTTTTAGAAATTCATTCTCATTATAATTTACGAAAGTATTGTTCCCCCAGCAGATTGAAAATTAAAACAAAAACGAAACTGGTCCTCATTGAGCAATATTGCTCTAGGGAATATACTGGGAGTAAAATTGCTGAGTCAAGGGTATGCAGATGTTCACATGCAAAAGTTCAAGGGAGTCCCAATGTCAAACTGCTTTCCAAAATACTTGCACTGATTTGCACTCTCACCAGCATTGGATGAGCGCTCCCACGTTGCTCTGTATATTCACCAACACTTACTATTGTCCAATTTTTACATGTGCTCCAGTTCTCTGGGTAGGACATATTTTCATTCCCTTGTTGCTGATGAGGTTGAACACCTCTTCCTGTGTTTAGGGGACATTTGTGCTCCCCCTTCTGTGCTATTCCTGTTTGTTTCCTTTGCCCATTTAGTTTTTTCCTTTTTCTTCTTGATTGATACAGTTGGTCAAATACACTGGCTAGTAGTCCTTTGTCATTTAAGTGTGCTGCAGGTATAATTCCCAGTTTGTGACTTGTTTGCATTTCCTTGGGGTGTCTCTTGATCACAGAAGGTCTTACTTCTAAAGTAGTTGGATTTTGTCTATTTTCTCCCTTTTTGGCTAGCACCTCTTCACTCCTTGTAGATCATGCCCCATTCCTGGTCGAAGCCCCAGCCTGGCCCCTACTGAACTGACAAGCTCCAGAGCAGAGCACGGACATCCCTTTTAGTTGCATCCTCCTGCCCCAGCCTCATGGCAGCCCCACTTTGTAGTCAGTGATGTATTCTGGAGCTTTTTCTGTACCTGAGTCTTTCCCTGCCCCACAGACCATCCCTCTGTTGGCTCACAGAACCCCAAGTTATTCTGCAAATCCCAGCTGTGGCATGACCTCCCTTTTTTTAAACCAGTCCAGAGGTCTTTTATTTATTGACTTACTTTTTACACCTATTAAACCATGAATTCTTATGGAACAGGTTCTGGTGCCTCAGGGTCTTTTCCACCCGTTCTCCCGTAGAATGTGTCTTTGGGTGGAGCAGGTTGGCGCTTCTGTTGAACCCAGGTACCTTTCTCTTCGGCTTCTTTCTTTTTTTCACTTTCCTTCCCACATTTCGGCAAGCTATCTTGGCTCTCGGAGCGCTTAATATGCACGGTACGTACGTTAATTCTCTTGGCCAGAATCTTGCCCTTAACTTGTTTGTTGACAACAATGCCAACAGCATGCTGGGAAACACGACAGGCTCTTCCAGTTTTGCCATGGTAACATTTGTGGGGCATTCCTTTTTGAACAGTGCCCATTCCCTTGATGTCTACAATTTTACCTTTCTTAAAGACTTGCATGTAGGTGGCCAAAGGACCAACTCCATGCTTTCTAGAAGGCCTAGAGAACATCTACCTGTGCCTCTCCTCCTTCCCTTTGTGGTCATTTTGGCACCTTGCTGGAAGAGGGAGTTCTGGCTGAAAGGCACACCTCCTCTTCTTAGAAGCATTTCCAGCCCCCCAAAGCTGAGCGCTTCTTCCTCTATTCAGTGGGCTTCACCTGCCTAAGCATCAGATGATTGACAGTATAGAGGTTTTCGACTATTAAAATGGGATAACTTTTACTTTAAAGCAGTATAGTTTATTAAATAGATACAATATTTCAAAACATGGGATTCCTTAACAGTGGGATGCTTGGGAGGGGAAAAATGGTTGGGAACCACTGCTCTCTTGCCAGCGAGGCCTACCGTAGCCCTGACATCACCCTGCCCCCACTTAAACATTTCCAGGGCCAGGAAGCTCACTACCTTGGTGGGCTGGACTGTTCTAGTTGTTAGAAACTGTTTCTTATGCTAACTGTGTCTCCCGCCTCATCATTTATACTTGCTGTTCCTCACTGCTCTCTAGAGAAACACTTAGTGAGGCTTTTCTGTCTTTGACATGACCACTCTTTAACATGAGAAGTAGCATCCAGGTCTATCCGTGTCTCCTTTTCTCCAGAAGAAATACAGCACCTTCACTGATTCCTGGGAAGAGATGGTTTCCAGATTCCTCTGCACTTGGTCACCCTCTTGTGAACAGACTGCAGATTTTCCGCATCCTTTGTGAACAGCATGCCCTTGTTTGAGGAAAGCTTCAGGGCTGGTCTAACTGGTGCAGAGGGGGGCCTGATCCAGTTAACTTGAGTCTATTGGTGCAGCTGCAGAGTGTCTTGACAGTTCTGGAAGCCCTGTCAGCTCTGTGGCTCACACCGACCCTGAGAGCTGGTGAAAACCCTCAGATCTTTTTCATGTGAAAAATTACTTTGTTTATGTGCATTTTCACCTTCTAAAATGCAGAGTATCTGTAGAATTCACTCCTCTGCACTTGGGCTCAGCACTCCTCCCTTTGGAGAAAGTTGTCTTAGCGTTCATGTCTCCCTGTAGCTTCATGTCAAGCACAAATTTAATAAACAAGCTATCGTTTTTTGTTTTTGTTTTCAAAGTTGACATTCCAAGGACAATGCGCTGTGGCAAGTAAGCATCCTTGGACCCTGTCTCTATTACACTCTGCCTTTGGGGTGTCAGGGCCCTGACTCCCAGGAAGCAGGGCCAAGGGGAAGGGGCGTTTCTTCACTCGGGGCCCCGGGTGAAGTTCGGCTCCATAGCTGTGGACAGTGATGACCTGTCTCCACCCCCCAGGCTAGGAACATCTGAGTAATCTTTGACTCATATCTGTCCTGTCTCCTATTGCCTAATCTTGCCTGGTCTTCATTAAAAATGTCTCTTTACTTTTCTTTCTCTCACTTGTTCCTCTGCACATTTCTCCTGAGACCACTGTGCTTGTGCTAGAGATGGTCTCATCAACACAGGCTACCTGGATGATCTTGGATGATCCAAGACGTGACGGGTCCTGAGCCCCGGCTAGGGGTGTCGCTTGGGCTGAGCCCTGAAAGGAGGGGTAGGGGTTGGTCAGACCAGCTGTTGGAAGGCTCACATTTGAAGTGGAGGGAACAAACTTATGCTGGTCAGCACTACGAGGTGAGCAGAGGCTGGAAAAGCAGGCTGAGGCTGCCAAAGCTGAGGCGGGCAGTCAGACGTCCTCCTCAGGAAGGCTTTGGGTTGGGCAGTGCCCTGACCACAAACCTATTTCAGAGCCACCAGTGAAGATGTGGCTAGCAAACGTGCAGAGGTGACAGGAGAAGACAGTGGCTTAGGGCCCCCCAGAGACTGAGGGAACTGGTAGATTCAGTGTGCGCCAAGGGAGGTGGGGATGAAAGGAGGCAGGAACTGACTGGTTGAGGGGAGGTGGAGGAGGTGAGGGGGGTGACGTGTTCCTAGGAGGGGAACATTCCAGAAGCAGGTCTGGATGGTGGGAGGGAAAAGAGGTGAAGACCTGGTTTTGGAGGGTGCCGGTCCTTTGGTGTGAGGAGGTGGGCGACTGGAGGGGCCAGCTCTTCTCACTCCCACAGCTGCTGTGGGTCCACTCACCCTCCATGGGATCCTTCGCCCCTTTTCTCTGCCTGCCTTCTGGGTGTCGAGATGCTGCTGCGCCCCAGAGGACATCCACCCAAGAGAACTTCAGGAGGTGTTGAGTCCCTCCCCCTCCCCAAGCCCACCAAATTTTCTATCTCAATCACTGTTTGGTGAATGGGGGAGAGGCAAGTGAGGGCTGCCTGGAGAGGACTCAGGAACACTCAAAGTACTGTCCCAGACCCTTGTCCTTCTGCGAAGCTCGGCCTGGCATTTGCCCCAATCATGCCTCCTTCCTCCCTTTCACCAACATTAATGGCCCTTCTATGCTGTGGGTGCTATGTGGGTGCTAGAGATACGACAGTGTACAAAATCAGGCCACGTCCATTGAGCCAGGCATCTAAGTGCTTTACATATCTTAATTCATTCAAACCTCCTAGCAATCCTATGGCTTAGCTACATTTGATTCCCATTTTACAGGAGAGGAAATGAAGGGTTTTTACTTTTTACTAACAAAAAGGTTAGTAAGTTGACTAAGGTCACACAAGTGATGGAGGCCAAATGCAAAGTCGGATAAGTGCCACCATGAGCCACTCCACTGTCCCCTCCTTCTCTCCGCTCCACAATGCTGTCTCCGTCCACTTTTGTGGGACGTGTCAAGTGCCATATCCTTTAGACGTTCTTATTTTTAACCCCAAATCTTAAACCCACTTCTCCTGGTTTTGCTCCTGGTGAGGTGACCTCTGCTGCCGTCCCGGCATGAACATACACAGGCACGACACCTGCCTCTTCCTGGCTTTGTGCATTCCTCTTGCCCTACCTGTTCACTGCAGTGCCCAGCCCTCTCTAAGACCCACTGCCACTGTCCCACCTACGGACCCTCAGCATCTCTCGCAGGCCCTCCCTTCTGCTCTCATCCTCAGTCTCTCTCTCTGTAGCCCATTCTCACACACAGCCTGGGAATGGATACTTGTCCTAAAGCACAAACCTGAAAACAGCATCCGTTTGCAAAACCCTTCCCCACGCTTCAGCTGAGTGATAAAATCCACACTCCTTGGAGTGAAGTCCAAGGTCCTTCCTCCCCCTGCCTCCTCCACATCCTCATTTCTGGCCCTACCTCCACAGGTATCAATGCTCCCAGAGGCTCACTGGTGGCAGCTCTGGCCTTGATAAAGTGTTTAACAGTCAGCAAGAAAGGGGGTGAGACAAGAACAGTCAGATATAGAAAGCCAATCGGCATATATTAGCCAAGTCACCAGCTGTCCTGTTTTGGTCCTATTGGTCACAATATCTTTTAATCCAAATATCCTTTCTGTTTTTGTTTTTTTGGTAGTTAAAATATTACTTCTTTCATAAGATGGTGTATGTGAGGAAATGGCATATTTGAAAAAAAAGTCTTTACTGGGTGGACTAAAGTGTTTGCAACTCCAGTCAGATTCCATCTTTCTCCTGACTCAGCGGTCTACGCAAGCTGTCCACTGGCACATCAAGCAGACCCTGAGCTCTCAGGTCCCGGGGTCTTTCCTGCTTCTCACTCCTGCCTGCAATGTCCCCCTCCTCCTATCACCTGCTCATCAGCCATCGTCCCTCCAGGCCCGACCTGCCCTTCTGTTCCTAAAGCAAGGCCTTGGCACTCAGCACAGTATTCGGTGAGTAGGACTGTGGCCATTCACATGTCTCCCCACGGAGCTCTGGGCGGTAGAAACTGGGCATCCTCATACATTTCTAGAGCCTGGTGCAGCTGCGGCCTCCCGTGTACACAGCAGGTTTGCTGAGATCCTGACTAGAACGAATCGATTCCAACCTCCCTTGCAGCAGGCATGGCTGTGGTGGCAGTGAGGGGCTGTGGGGGCGCCCAGGGCTCGCTGGCTGCAGCGGTCAGCCTGTACGCCTGCCTGGACTTCGGCACTGCCATCCCTCTCCTGCCCTGAGGGCCTGACTGGGTGACAGTGACTCCTCCCCAGCCCCCTCTGTGTGGAGCTCAGGTGCTTGGGGGCTGTGGCATCTAACTGTCCCTAAAGCAGTAAGGGCCCCGTGTGTGCCTTCCTGCAGCTGTGTGTATCTCAAGCGTTGTTCCCAGAGAGGGGCCAGGAAACTGCCCACACTCTGAAGTGCTGGAGATTATCATCTGCCTCCCAGCAGCCCAGGGAACCTCAGGTCAGACAGGAAGACAGAGAGGGAAGGGGGAGAGAGAGAGAAAGAGAGAGAGAGAGAGAGAGAGAGAGAGGCAGAGAGAAGTGAAACAAGGTCTGTTTCAGTAGAGACAAACATGGGGCACGCACAGAGAAGGGGGGCAGTTGCCACCAGAGTGGCGGCAGTGGGAGGCTGGAGCTGGGGGTCCGGCGAGCCTGCCACTGGGCTGGGGGAGAGGCACCTGCCTGCTGGCCCTGACACAGTCCTCACTGTGGGACCCAGAGCACAGGAGGCAAATTCACTTCAGGGTCCACCCCTCGCCTCTAGTAAGTCCAGGGCCCTGACAAAGTCCTCTGAATGCTCAGGACTCCTGAGGGGCCTCCAGCCCTGCTGTCAGCCCAGGCAGCACCCTGGTCCCTGACAGCCCTTCAATAAACAACTCCCTTAAGGCACCAAAGATGGGTCAGAGGAGGGACCCCTAGGGAAGAAGATGCCATTTCGTTTTTAGTTCAGTTACTTTGTAGTAGTTTGTTTTAGGAAGGACCTCTTGAGAGGCCTTTTATGCAGATGTCAGACAGAAAGTCTCATGTTGAGGGGTAGGTGGCAGTGGACTTCTGTGGCCAGGCAGAGGCCACCTTGTAACCCCCCCACCTTGAGAGGGAGGGGGCTTGACTAACATGAACAGGAGGAAGAAAGAATGTGAGCTGAGACCCTTCTATCTTAGCAGACCTCCTTTGATGGGCAGCTTTGCAAGAAGGGTGAAGGGCTTCCGGGGAGAAGCCTCTCCATGGAGGAACCTGCCTGGGGCCAGGCTCTGCAGTGGGCCTGGTCATCTAGGGGGCGTGGCAAAGCCCAGGAGCTGAGCTCATTCATATGGGGCCACCACATCTGCTTGTGTACAGCTGTCTAGGCAAGCAGGTGCAGCTGGGTCTTGACTCTCTACAGGGAAGTGAAGCCAGGACTGAGCCCTCCATCTAAAAAGCCCTGATAGTGCTTGGACTTACCAGATGAGGAGAGGCCCTTGGATGAGGAGAAAAACTCAGAATACATGAGAGTTCTCAAAGTCCCATCAATGTCAGGACCTGACACTGCCCTTGAAGCTGTGAAGGGCTATCACTTCATAGTAATGATACGTTGGGATGGATGACTTATTAAAGACTCCAAGTAGTATCTATACCTTCTAAAGATACAGCCTTAGGTTCTGGAACCTGTGAGCCAGCCCTTGGGCAACATTCTTGGGCCCTGAACTTTAGGGTGACACTTTGAAGGAAGCTTACCCAGAGCCACCTGCTGCAGTAAGAGCAGGAGAGGCGTTCTGGCCCCTTGGGTCCCCTTGGGAAAGGGGCCCTTGCATCCCTGCTAGAGCAAGAGGTATGACTGCCCCACAGCAGGGGATGAGGCAAGAGACAAGGATCAATCCAAACTGGGGGACCAGCTGGGGGGTATGATTCTCCCTGGTAGCAGCCCACTTGTTAGGGTCTCCCACTGGGTGGGAGGAATCAAAGGAACATGGCTTCTTGGGTAAGGGAGGTTCTGAGCCAAGGTCGAGGTGCCTTCGAATCTAATCTGCTCTTGACAAGGACCAGTTGGCCTGATAGGAGCACTCCAGGTAGGAGGTGATGGCCAAGGCCAAGAGGAGTGTACAGGACAGAGGTGGGAGGGGTGGAGCCAGGGTTAAGTGAAGCCTTTGACTTAGGACAGGTGCGCTGCTAACTTGTTATAACCTTGGAAGAGTCACCAGCCTTTGTGCACTCATCAGAGACAGTGCCTTATATGAGTGCCCCCCTTTTTGGCTCTTCTGTGTTCAGCTGACGTCTGACTTGGAGAGGGCGGCCATAAAGCCACCACTGGGGAACACTGCCTGAGCCTCCGCCCAGGTCACACTGGGGCATCTTCTGGGCCATGGCTTGGTCATCCTGCACTTTGAGCTCAGAGCGGCCCCCACTCCCTTGCTGCTCTCCTGTCATGAGAGGCTTGGCCGAGAACCAGGGGGGATGGATCCAGAGTCAGCATGGCTTTCAGAGTCAAGATGAGAACTCAGAGCTTTCGAGGGCTTGGAACAAAGTGCAAGAGTCCTGGGTCTGCAGTTTATGGCTGGTTTGTGGAGTTGATGAGGTGGCTATCATTATCAGCCTCATATCCCCTCCCTCCCCACGCCTCTGCTGGCAACACCCAAGGCTCCGGCCACCCTTCACCCCCAGGCTCACACACTTGCTCCTTGGGGTCTTTCTCGCTCTCCACAACGAACGCCCCTAGCACTCACATAGCAGGTCTTCAGTGTTTGTTGATTGACTGACAGACTGGCCTACTCACAGAGATCAGCAGGGAGGTGGGGACTGAAGACACCACTGGGACACGCACCTCTTCATGTGTTCTTCCTGAAGGGGAGGGCTGGCCCAGGGGAGTGAGGTCTTGGGGCTGGGCTCCCATGCCTCCTGCTCAGGCCAGCCTGGACAAGGGGGGCTTGGTGGTGCCTCACTGACTGTGACCCTATGTCCAGATTCTCCATTGAGTGAAGGACATGACCAGTAATCAGATACAACTACAACTATGAGCCTATGGACACTTCTTAGACACCCCGGGAATTGCTGCGGGGTCCCCGCTACACACCTTACACCTTCACCCTCTGCTCTCCCTGAGAACCTGTTTACGTTGCTGTTTTCTACTCTGTATACAGTTTCTCCTCTGTTGGGGAAGATAGTGTTAGAGGGTAGGGCAGGATGGAGATGACCATGCACATTCTTGCCTCAGGGCCTTTGCCCTTCCTCCCTCTTCCATCTGTTGGACTTACCTTCCCTTACATCTTCACAGGGCCTGCACCTCTACCCCTCTCTCCTCAGAGTCTTTGTCCTGTGACACTCCAGCCCTTCCCCTGCTTTATTTTCTTCATAACACTTGTTGCTACACACAATTAGGTCTGTGTGTCGGTGTACATTTACATGTACGTGTGTATATGTGTTGTTAGTTTCCTTTTCAATTATCTGATGCCCCCACTTCATATAAGTCACATAAAAGCAGGACCTTCTGTTTTATCGATTACTATTTCTCCAGGGCCCGGAACAGTGCCTGACACAAGTTGGTGCCCAATAAACCTTTGCTGAAAGAAAGGAAAAGAAGGAGTAGAAGGGAAAGAAGGAAGGGAGGAAGGGAGGGAGGAAGAGAAGAGAGGGAAAGAAGGGAGGGAAGAAGAGTAGGAAGGGAGGGAGGAAGGAAAAATGAAGGGAGAGAGGGAGGGAAGAAGGGAGAGCAGGCGAAGGGGAAACACGTCCTGCTGATCCCTCCCTCCCCCAGGGGGCTGCACACAAACACAAAGAGAGGTTGGAAAGCCCACCCCTTCCATCGCCTCCCACCTCGGGCACCCGGTGCCATCATGCCACCTCTTGCACCAGGCTGGTCCCCACTGCCTATCCAACCCACGTCCTGTCCCTCAGAGCCCGGCATAGGTGAAAGCTGGCCTGACTCTCCTGACCGTCACCGCTTCTCTGTCCATCCTGCAGGGTTACATTGGTTTGTGAGCAGGTTTTGTTCTTGTCTGTCTTGAATCCCGCTCTCCCAGACTGGACCACCTTGGGGGTCCGCCTGGGCCCCCCAGCCTGTGCCGTCCCTCAGCCCAATCCCCTGGAATTCTGGAGGTCCCAGGTGGCTCACTCTCTTCATCAGTGGCCAGTCCCCCGCCTCGCTGCCACTCCTTCCCCATCGCTGCTGCTCCGCTGGACGCTCTGGCTGCTCCTGCTGGGGCTGCCGCCCCGAAGCTGCAAGATAGGTTTTTCTCCAAGTGATTATAGTTCCGTTTTAAGCTCATCAAAGTAGCCATGTGCTTTCAGACTCAGACTAGTCTTCTTTTCAAGGAACTTGGAGCAAGCTCCTCAGGGCGTGGGCCTGAAGGTGCCACCCCCGGCAGCAGGCTGCTCCCACCTCTGTATACTGGCCAGGGTATGTGTCTTTCAGTTATTTGCCATCCTAAGGCAAGGCTTACCTCCAGAGCTGGTGCAGGCTTTGGTTCAGGCATGTTGATCCTGGCAGTGGCCCAGGAGCCCTGAGGGGGAACTAGTTAGGCCACCTCCTCTTTCCTGCAGAACGCTCTAGTCCCTCTAGCTGCGTCTCTGGCCAGGACCTTCTTGCCCTCTCCCTGCTGTCCCTTTGCCACGTTAACCCCTGCTTGTCCTGTAGCTCTCTGAGTTGATGTCCCAGGCCCCAGAAGCCTTCCTTGACCCTCATATCTGGGGTAAGCACCTTTTCTACGCACTAAGGTCTGAGAGAAAGGGCTGTGCCTGTCATGTTCACGGATACATTCCCAGCATCGCCCAGCACCTGGCAAACTGAAGGGACTTGATAAAAATTCTTGTAAAGAGCGAATGAATTCTGGGTGCATTTTGCAGAACCTTAGGCCTGGGGAACCCGGTCTCCTATGCCTTTTGTACTCTCTGCAGCCCAAGGTTAAGGCCTCTGTTTGTAGCATGTGCTGAGGAGTTAACTAGCTGTTTCAGCCTGTTGGGGATGGGGAAGCTTTGCTGGGAGGGGCCGGAATGGCCAGGAGGCCCCTCTCCTGTCTTTCCCAAACAGGAGCAAGGTAGGCTTGCCAGGTAAATACAGGATACCCAGCTACATTTGAATTTCAAATAAATGATGAACACATTTTTAGTATGTTACATGAAGTGAGGCATGCTTATGCCAAAAAAAAAAAAATTAAATTCAAATTTAACTGGGAATCCATCTTTCTCAATCTGGAAGCCCTAGTAAGGGCAGCCCCGATCAGCCAGGTGCCGGTGGGACTCTGAGGTCCTATTCATGAGGTATTCTCACTGTCTTGGTTCTTCCTGCTCTTTAAATGCTTTTGGCCAAAGAACAAGGTGAACGCCAGGTGTGGTTTCCCAGAGCTGTCACGGACACACTTAACACAAAGTCTCTCCCTACATCACAACCTCAACTCCAGCTGCTGGATCAGATGGTTAGGGAAGGCCTGTCTTAGGAGTTGAGATTTGAAAGAATGAGCCAAGTGATGATTGGGGCACTCCAAAGTTGAGGTGGGAGTGAATCTGGTGAGTCTGGTGGTGGCTTTGTGAATGCCGGCAGGGACGGGATTGCATGCATGATGCCCTGGACTGCATCCTCAGTCCTCAAGAAGGGGCCTTTGTGCCGCTCTGCCAGCCTGCTCTTACCCAGCTGTGCCCCCAGCTGTAGGGTGGAAGCTTCTCTAGCTTCTGTGGCGGCAGTCTCAGCAGCAGGGGGTATGGGGACAGCAGGGAGTGGGGGGATGTCTGCCATCCTGGGTTGGGGATTCTGGTGCTTGACAGCAGTTTGGTGGGATCATCTGCTCTTTAAAAGGGTTGAGAGGAGCCATGAGCCCCTAGAGCTAAGTCCCTGTGTGGTTGCTCCCCATGGAGGCACCTTATGTCACTCAGAGCACCACCTCCACCCCTTCCCCACTTTAAGCAGACCTCTGAGAACACTGCTGGCAGGGTATGCTCTCCCTTCTGAGAGGGAAATGCCGCAGCCCAGGGCCATGGACCATGGGGGCAGGGGGAAGAAGGACCCAAGGGGCCCCTTCCTGCCTCAGCAGGCATCTCTCCCAGCTTTGGAAGGGGCTGAAAGCCTTATACTGGGAAGCTCAGCACTCAAATCACAGAGTTCCCAGCAGGCTCTGCTCCTCTGTGCCACCCTGCCCACTCCAGTTCTCCTCCTCTAAGCCCAGATATACAGGCTAAACAATGGGAAATGGCTCAGTTCCACATTTAACACACAGAGCATTTGTTGCCTGCTGTTTGCCTGTTGGCACGCTAAGGAAGCTGTTTCTTAATTTAAAATGTCCATTAACTCCCTCCAACTGGAAAGTTACTCGAAACAAATTTATGCTGTAGCAGGTTTAAGCTTGGTCACTCTGAGGGGTGGGACCTGCTGTGTTTGCCCCATTAGGTGTGCCCAGGGCAGTGGGCACCCTTGGGTGTTCTGCTATGTGCCTGAGAGTATGTTGTCTCTGTAAGGGGGTATTAGATCTCCAAGGCCCTGCTTGGCCAGGGTCCTCCAGGAGCCTCTGGACACTGCCCATGGGAAGCCCACAGTGTGGGAGGTAGAGGGAGGGAGAGGGGGAGCCACGATGTGGGGGAGGGGTATCTCTTTTACATCTCCAGGGGAGGAAACCCCATTTCCCTCCTACCCCCAGGCTCTTGGTAAGTCTTGCCAGGCATCTGACAGGAAAGAACCTTTTGTTCTGAGCTTGTAAGAAGTCTGAGCTGGACTTGTTATCTACCCACAGCATTTCCTGAACAGGGGCTGCGGTAGGGGCTGGCCCCTAGCCTTGGCCTTGGCATCCTCCTCTCTTAGCTGTTGGGACAGGCGAGGCTGCCGCTGGCAAGGTCTAGGCCTTCGGCTGGTGAGAACTGGTATTTATCCTTAGGCTGGTTTGCCTGGGGGTGGGTAGTCAGTCTCAGACAAAGCCCCCTGAGAAAGGGGGGGGGCAGGAAAAGTCACCGTGTGTGTGTGTGTGTGTGTGTGTGTGTGTGTGTGTGTGTGTGTCTCAGGAGGGTGGTACTGGGGAAGTGGTGAGTCCAGTCTTCCAGTACGGTGACATCTCCCTCGGGGCAGGGAGGAAGAAGGTGTGTTCCCCCAGAGCTGCAGAAGCTGCAGCGTGGGCCCAGGCCCGGGCCGTGTCTGACACCTAGTGGCCACCTGAGCCCGGGGCGGGGCGAGGGGGAGGGGAAGGTGGTGGGAGTGAAGAGGGGGGAGGGAGGGAATCTGGAAGCGCGAACCCCAGGCCGAGGCCCGGCCGCTGCTCTCCCGGCCTGCAGCCCCTTCCGTCGTCTCCCGGGCTCAGTCCCCCTCCCAGGTCCCGGTCCCCACTCCGCAGCGCCCACCCCCCCACCCCCCCCCCACCCCCCCCCCGCCGCGCCCGCGGCCTCCGCGTCAGGCCTGGGCAGGAGGCCGCCACACCCACGGGGTCGCAGACCCCCTTCCGTCCCTGAACGCGGGGTTCCCGTAGGCCGGGTCGCGAGGCCCGGATTTCGGAGGTTACCCGAGCTCGGGTCCAGAAGGCCGGGGTCACGGTGGCCGCGGCTGTCACCCCTCATCGCCCTGCGCCGCAGTCCCTGTCACGCGGCGTCAAGGTCGGGGCCCGGGACCTGGCGGGGCCGCGTCCATTCACCTGGGCATCAGTGGCGGCCGGGCCCTGCAGTAAGCGCGAGGACGTGAGGGAAGCACTTCCGGCGCCCCCTGCCCTCAGCGTGACCCCCGCCGCGCCGCCCGCCTTGCGCCCCACCCGCAGCCCTGTCGCCATGGAGACGCCGTAGCTCCGCGGCGGGCGCGGCCGCCGGAACCGGCTGAGCGGCCGGGGCGCGGCGTGGGGAGCTCGCCTGTGGGTCCGCGGTGGGGCGCTGCGCGGCGGGGACGAGCTCCGGGCCCGGCGCCCGGCCAGGTAGGCGGCCCGGGCGGGTGGGTGCGAGCCGAGCCCCCGCGCGGAGTCGGGGAGGGGGCCCGGGTGCGCCCGCAGCGGGATGGGCCCGCCCCCCGCGCCGAGCCGCCGTGAGTCCCTCCTCCGCCACCGCACCCGCCGCTCACCTCACCTCAGCTGCTGCCGAGCCCCACGCGGCTGGGCCGGAGGTGAAAGAGCTGGCCGTGCTCCTTGCTGGAGCTGCCGGCCCCTGGCCCTGGTTCAGCCTCCGTGCCAGTCTGCGGAAGTCAGAACCGAGCGGCAGGTGACCCCACGCTTGTCAGTGGGCTCACGGCTGATATTTTGCCACGTTCTAGAAACGAGCTGGGGTAGATGTGGATCAACCACCATTTGCCACGACTGTTCTTCTGAAACCTGAAACGGGCCCAACTGCTTTGCTGGTGGGGGGCCCTCCCTCAGCTTCGCCTCTCTCCTCTTGGGGGTGAAATGGCTAGCTAGGAGATCCCTTCCTTGTTCTGGAACATCCGCAGCTTAGTGGTGTGAGGGTAGGAGTTCCTCGTTTGGGAAATCCTGGCTCGTTGGATTGGGCCTGGTAGGCCCCTGAGCTGTGGGGACAGGGGGTGCAGAACTGAGCGGAGGAAGGGGTCCCCTGCTGCCTTTGACACCTAGGTGATGGCAGGGCCACCTCCACTCTCTGCCTGCTCTTTCCCCCAGGGCTCCACAGAGAAGGAGACCCTGTCCCCAGCTTTTCTCCTCCAGGTGGCCTCTCTTCGTCATACCCCGGAACTTGGCAGTCTTTGGGGATTTTCTGAATCTCATTAAATGAAGCTCGTCTCAGGATGTCTGGATTCTATTCCTTTGTTTTCACAGCAAATGAAGAAATCCCAAAGCTTTGCCACCTTCTCTTAGATACCTTGATTTCTCTTCTGAAATTGGGTTTGAGGCAGAAAATACCGAGAGAAAACTCGTAAGTGCCAAAGTGAGACCCACACAGAGAGAGGGCTGCTGCCACCCCACCCCCACGCAGGAGGAGCCTCCCGGACTTGGAGGTGGAGCCTGCCTGCCCCACCGCTGCCGCCCTGGCCGCCTTCCCTGGGCCCGCAGAGCTGGGCTTCTGCTAAGGCGGTGTGCTTCAGCAGCACCAGAAGGTACTGGTGGAGAAAGCTGCCCCAGATCCAGGGTTTTCTGCCCAGTGGGGGACGGAGAGTGGACAGAGGGGAGTGTGGATTTATGAGAGGGGGTAGTGCTGCCATCTGGCTCTCTGTGGCCCCAAACCTCTTGTGTCAACAACTTCTGATGTGTGTGACTCTTCACCTTACTCTTCCCAAGGTGCTATGAGGACCAGATTTAGTTTTTGTTAGACTTTTATCTGATTGAGTATCTACCATATGGCAGGCACTTTGCTAACCGCTATTACATATTTATCCCACTTATTTTTTGCCAGGCCAGTGAGTAATGAGGTGGGACTATCGATAGGGGACTATCGACATCCCCTATCTTGTGGATGAGGAAGCAGGCTCGGAGAGGGGACTTGGCTTGACCAGGACCACAGAGTCAGATGCAGAGGGGCTGGCTGTAAAAATACATCCGTTTGACCAGAGCTGCATTCATGGGTCATAGGCACTTTTGCCTTGCTGGGACCCTTCTTCCACTAAAAATAATACCAATTTTTAAAAAACCCTATATTTTACAACAATTAAAAAAAAACCCTATATTTTACAATTGTGTTGGTATAAAGACAAGTATAATCCAGGCCAGATTAAAAATTAAAACATTTTCTTCAGCACTAAGTTTGTTTCTCCTTCTGATTTTAGCAGAAATCATAACATTTTTTGTGGGTCCCTACAAGTATTGGAAACCCTGGCACCAAGCCCACTGTACCTAATGGAGAACCAGGCTTTGCTTTCTTCCTGCGGGCTACTTGGGGCCCTGCCTGACAGCTCAACCTTCACTTTGCTTTCTCTTCCATCACATTCTAGGGCATTCTAGGGCAATTGAGTCATCCCTTCGATGAGGGGGAGGGAGGGTTGGTTAGATCTTAGAAAAGATGTAACCTCTGTCCCCAATATAATCTTGCCTAACCCAATTAAAACCCTGCTGTGGCCAAGGAGGGCTGCAGCCAGGCCAGGCTGCCTGCCTCCGGGCTCTAGGACATGGGCACTGTCTGGTCCTCATAATGAGATTAGGCCTGGTGGCCTTTTAACAAAACTGTGGGCATGAGGAGAGTGATTCTCAGCACGTTCAACCCCTGCGGGTATCTCCTGTCCCTTTTTGATGACATTAAGTGGAGTCTGACTGCAAGTTGGTGTGGGAGGGGAGGGGTGACTGTCTCAGCCCAAAGTTCCAGAAGCTGCCAGAGCTGTCACCCCCGTCTTGTGCTCTGACAGGAAGGAGGGTGGCTGTGTAAGGGGCTCTGAGGGCTATCAGAGCCTCCTCTGCTTCCGTAACTCTGGTCTGCCCGGCAGAGGGGAACTTTGGGGTGGAGAGTGGCAGCTTCAAGGCCCGTGATGCTGCCCCCCACACTTCTGCTCTGGGAACAAAGGAGGCCCGGGGTTCTGGGGGCCAACCCAGCTGGCAGGGAAGAGAGTGTTCTCACTGTCTGGTTTGGGAAATGAAGGGGCCTGATTCAAAGGCATTTGCTTGCTAGGGAGTGAATCTCAACTGCTTTCAAAGTTTGCACATGCAAAATGTGTTTGTGGATGGGTCGGATTCCAGCCAGAGTCAGTAGGATGCGGTCTCTCTTCAGCAATTGGAAGCAGCCCCTCCTTGCACAAAGATAGGTTGCCAGTGACTTGAACCGAATAGGCAACAGGTGAATGCCATTGCTGAAGGAATCTGGATCTTTCACACTCGGAACTTTTGGACTGCGGGGTCACCTGTAGGCAAGGCACAGACAGGCCCGCCCGAGGCGGGATGGTCTTGCTTGGTGTGAGCTTTCCTGCATCCCTCATACTTGGGCTGAAATCACCATCAAATTGGAAGGGAGGGTGGGGGAGATGGATTGGTCCTCCATAGTTCCAAAGGTCATCCTTTATCTGTGGCTTCCTCCTGGTTGCCTCATTACCCGGATGCTTAGTTCCCTAGGACAGGCGGGGCAGGTGAGCTGCCTTTGGAGCAGTTGACAGGAAGACCTCATGGAGCAGCTGGCTCATCCTCCTGCCACCCCGTCTCTCTTAACTACCTGTTCCCGTCCTGCTTCCTTCGCTCCCAGGAGAGCTCCCAGGGAACACTGGTGCTTGTTGCTGTGGTGGGCTTAAACCGCCTTAGGAGCATGGTTTCCTGAGGGGTGAGGGGTACAGGAGGACTGGCCTGGGACAGGGAGAAACCTCCTTGGAGCTCTGTTTCAAAGCGACTTCTTTGGCAAATGCCCATTTGGATCCTTGATTGGCTTCAGTATTTGGAAAGCATGAGAGCTCCACCCTAGATTCTCGGCAAAGCCACACTGCCACCAGACAGCCAGCTGTTCAGGGAGTGCCACCTCAAGGTATTAAGGTGGGGAAAACTGTCTTCCGTGCGTATAGTGGAAAGTGCTCTTGGCGGCCTGAGTTGAACTTGTGGCTTGAATTCTTACTACCCTTTACTAAGAAAATCTGCATCTGCTGTGTAACTTGTCTGCAAGCTCCTTGAAGGCAGGGATCAAGTCTGATCTGTATAGCTCCGGTGTCCAGCAGTATTTGCCAGCACACGGCAGGGGCTCGATGAACAAATGAGCAGCTATTTGCTGCTGGTAATTTGGGGCATGTCCTTTATCCTCTTTGAGCCCCAGTGTCCTCACGCATTGATTTGGGACAGCACTCCTCTCACCATAGTTGTATGGCGAAGCTTCCGTGAAAGAATGCTGACGATCATGAGGGAAGGGAAACAAAAATAATGTAAGAACAGGGAGGGGGACAGAACGTAAGAGACTCATAGATATGGAGAACAAACAGTCTGCCGTGAGGCCCCTGGCACCCCCCCAGCACGAGCGGGCACCCCCGCTCTTTGCCGCGGTGGGTGCAGACGGCATCAGCAGTCTGCCTTCCTGGGGAGTTCAGGGTGGAAGTGTACAATGCAGAGCGGCAGAGCCCCCCGTGTGGTCACCTCACTGCTCCAAAGTGTGATTTCTTTTCAGTGCCACCAGCTACTTCCCTAGTTCACAGCAGACACTGACTGAGGTCCTACAATTTAACTCCATCCTGACACTGTCTACCTGGAGATGGCAGGTTAAGGGCTCAGGCCCACGAGACTGCCCCCACTTCAGAGGCCAGTCGCAAACCCAGGTTGGCACCTGTGCTTCCGACCCACCTGCTGTAGATAAGAGGTTCCCATGGCCTTCTCCTCAGGTTCAGTTAATTTGCTAGAGCAGCTCACAGAGCTCAGAGAGTTATTTTACTTATTAGGTTTATGACAAAAGGATGTGACTCAGGAACAGCCAGATTGAAGAGGTAGGTAGGGCGAGGTCCGGAAGGGTCCAGAGCACAGGAGCCTCTATCCCCAGGGAACTAGGGTAGCCGTCCTCCCCGCTGGAAGCTCCTTTTGAATTTTAATGGAGGCTTCAGCACAGAGACAGGGGTGATTAGATCATTGGCCATTGGTGATTGAACAAATCTGCTGTCTTCTCCCTCCCTAGAGGTTGAGGGGTGGAACTCAAAGGTACAGCCTTCAGTCACATCGTTCCCCTGGCACCCACCCCCCCCCATCTACAGGTTATCTAGGGGGCTCAGTAACATAACAGAAGACAGCATTAGGGCTTTCTTGGGAAATTTTAGGAGCTTTAGAAGTTTTAGGAGCTCCATCATATATATATATTTAATTTAATATAAATTAATATATATTAATATATATATTTAATTTAATAAATATATATATATTTAAGTTTTTAAATGTTTATTTTTTGAGAGAGAGAGCACAAGGAGCACAGAGGGGGGAGGGGCAGAGGGAGAGGGAGACGCAGAATCCGAAGCAGGCTCCAGGCTCTCAGCTGTCAGCACAGAGCCCGACACGGGGCTCGAACCCACAGACTGTGAGATCAGGACCTGAGCTGAAATCAGAAGGTTAACCGACTAAGCCACCTGGGTGCCCCCATCCTATATATTTCTTATAAGTCATAACGTCACAGCCCTGAAGAGAACCTTGCTCTGGTTTCCGTCTGCCTCCTTAGGAGACTGGCCGGGAGGGAAACATGCTGGCTCTGGCTTGCCCGGCCACAGAGCAGCTCCGAGGTACAGGGGCGACGATCCCCTTTGCGACCCTGAGCTCCCTCTGCTGTCATTGGTTATTCTGCTGGGCAGGGAGAAGCTGTGGCAGGTCTGCCAGCAGCAGAGCACGTTCGTTCTGTTCTTCCTGATTCAGAGCTAATCAGATTCTGACTGTGCCCCGGGCTCTCTGGGGATAAATCTAATAAAGGCGGGGAGGACGGAGAACAAGTGACCCGAGGACAGCCTCTCTCCGGTCGATTTTTCCTGTTAGAGTTAGGGCAGAGGAATAGATCCCCAGGAGACCCAAGGAAGAGTAGGACGCGTTCCTCGGAGGAGGCACGACAGCAGACAGGCACAGGCGAGCTTCGTGGCAGGCAGGCAGACTGCCGACGGGGTAAGTGGGCTCCAGGCCAGCGCTGGGGATGCAGAGGTGGGGACAGAGAAGAAAGAAATGTCCCTTTTAGGTTGTGGGGCAGGTGGATGGAGGGGAGGGTGAGTGGCAGGGAGCCAGAAGAGAGGCGCAGGGAGTGAGGCAGAGTGTTGTGAGAGCCAGGGAAGCTGAGTGGACTTGGTGAGAAGATGCGGGGCTGCAGATGGAAACTGAGTTAGGATCGCGTTACAAGTGTTGCCATTTCACTGGCAGGCGCCCCCGTTTGCACAAGGTGGGACAACATGAGTTGGGGAACTGGCCTCGTCCTCGTCCTTGTCCCTGGCAGGTCTGGCGGGTTAGAAGGGGTACAGAGATTGGGGTGGAAGCTCCATGCTCTGGCTGGGGTGGTGGCAATGAAGATGGCCAGGAGGCAAGTGATGGTGGGGACCCTGGGGGAGAACCCCGAGGATTCGGTGGCCTGTCTGTAGAGGTGTCAGCGTCGGGACCAGGAGGACAGCCGCAGTGGCCACCTGCACGAGGTCAGGATTGGATTCGGTTATGACGATGATGGGCAGATGACTTGACTAGGGATGTGCGGAGGAGTTTGAAGTGTTTGCTGATGTCGGTAGAGATGTGTGGTGGGTAGCTAGAAATGGGGTTTGTATTTGGGGGAGAGGACAGAACTGGCCCTAGATGTAGGAGTTGCCTTGGGTAAAGGTGACAGATATGGACGGTGGCAAGAGTCTCAGAAATAGGGGTTCATTGTCTGCCAGGGCTTCTGGAAACAGGTGTTCCCACCTGCTATGGGAGTGTGTTTGGAAGATCATTTGATAAAATGTCAAAAACCTAAACGAGAACATAGCCTTGCTGCAGGATTCCATTTCTTCATTTAGGAATTAATGAGACACATGTGCAAAGGTGATCGCATGGTGTGGTTTATTTAGTGAAAAACTGGAAGCTAGCTAAATGTTGAACAGTTGGGATTGGGGTTTGGTTAAAGTGTGGAACAGCTGTATGGTGCAGTCTTGTGTTGTCATTGAGACAATGATGTGAATGTATATTCATGGACAGGAAAAGATACACAGGATCTACTGTTAAGGTAGAAAAGCAGGTTAGAAATCGGTATGTCTCTGTTTTTATAAAAGAACGTATATGTTTGTAGAAAAAAAGGATGTAAGGACACACATGAAAATGCTGATTACTTGTAATTTTTTCCCTTTTTCTGTTAATCTGTATTTTACTGTAGCGAGTATGTATTAGTAACACTCGCCACTGCCCCCAACTTTTTTTAATGGTGAAGTTGCCAAAATTTGTCAGATGTGGCGGAGAGAATCGGGGGGTAAAAAGAGACCTCCCCAATTACTAGTAGAAGACCGGGCTGACTGGACACTCGTTCTTGAGCGGTACAGGGTGGAGAGAGACAGCAAGCGCTGGGTGTTAGAGGGAGACCCAGAACCCATTAGGCCATGTCTCTGCACCGCTGTCATTCTCTGGAATGTTTCCACTGCTGCTTGGAAAGCCCAGGACACTGCGGGCAGAGAACCTCTTTCTGTGGGCTCGGGACCCTGCAGCACCGAGGCAGACAGATGGAGGAGGCCATCCTTGTTCATCACCGGCCTCGTGCCCTGGCTGCCTCTCCTGACTGGGCGTGTGGGCCAGGCCTGGGCTCCGGGTCTGGAGAACTATCCGATTCAGGGTGAAGAGCTTGCGCGAAGGCCATCCTGACCCTGGGGGAGGCTAACCTGGGGGTGCACTGGGCAGAGGAGCCAGGAAATGCGCTTACCACACACACAAACACATGCACACACGTACACATGCATGCAGGTGCACACACACAGGCACACATGCACAGACCCCTGAGCAAGACTTTCGCAAGCCTCCTGGAACTGCCACTTTCTTATCTGTGGCATAGGGACAGTAACTACCTGCTTTACTGTCCCATACAGGATGGCTGTGAATTAAGTGATGTGTATGAAACACCCCATGGGCTCTGAATGCCAAGGTGCTACTCCCTGTCCTGAGTAGGGGTGCAGACCCGGCGGGCCCTGAGCGTGGGGGGAGGAAGTTGTGGCAGGGGGAGCAGGCTGTGGGGCTGCTCCTGTTCCCCACGTCGTCTTCAGGCAAAGCAGGGTCAGAGCACGGGGGCAGCTGTGGGGGCTGCACCCAGGCTCCTGGGGAGGGCAGGATTTCTCCTTCTGTCGGCCACACGGCCACACGCTGGGTGCATGGGTGCAGGGATGTCAGCTTTCTCGTTCTCTCTGGACGTGCTTGTGACCCATCTGGAGGACAAACCGTGACTAACTCTGTACCTTCAAGGGATTTTCTCACTTCTCTGAACCTCCTCTGTGAGCCCCACCTGAGAAAAGCCAGGGCCTTGGGAAACAGAATGCAAGGCACAGGCACGTCCCCCCACCTCTGAATCTGGAGGACCTTCACTTGCACCCTCACTGCATCTCATAGCCAGGTGCTGGCCTGTCTGTCTCTGGGGGAAGCGGGGCACCTCTGCTGAGCTGTCCTTGAATCTCGGGAAGGGACGGAAGCACTGCTGTAGCACAGGGGCCGGGAGAGGTGGGTGGAAGGGGGCAGCGGGCAGCGGGAGGCCGGGACGTGGCCTCTGGAAGCTGTGGGCCACTCTGAGCTTTGCTGTTTTCCCTCCAGCAGCTGCCTCAGCATGGAGAGCCACGCAGGCCTGGCGGCCACCCCCAGGGCGCTGCCTTACTATGTAGCTTTCTCCCAGCTGCTGGGCCTGATCGCCGTGGCCACGACCGGTGCCTGGCTCGGTCTGTACAGGGGCGGCATCGCCTGGCAGGGCGTCCTGCAGTTCAACGTGCATCCCCTCTGCATGGTCATAGGCCTGATCTTCCTGCAGGGAGATGGTGAGTCCCACCCTTGCTCCTGAGAGCGGCGGTTTGCAGGAACCCTATCATCCCTGGGGTCTCCTGCACTTAGACACATCTAAGATTCTAGAAAAGACAGGAAGGAAGCTGGCTTGGGGCCTGGGAACACCAGGCATCCAAATCTAGGGGCCTGAGGTTTGTGGAGCATCCAAGGGTGTGCGTGTAGAGCAAGCAGCCCAGGGGCTGGGCTGTGAGCTGAGGCTGGCTTCTGCAGGGGTGGTTTGAAGTTGGAAGAAAAACGGTGAGTGTGCGTGTGTGTGCGCGCGTGTGTGCGTGTGCATGGGTGTATGCGTTGGGGGAATGGTGGACTTGGCAGAGCTGCAGCTCCTCTCTGGGGCAGGAGTGAGGCTGTGCCTGGCCCCCACCCTGCCTTCTGTGCGGCCTGCTCTGGTAACAGGAAAGCTGGATCTGGATCTGTTTGACCCATTCTTCCTAGGGGCGGTCCTGGTGACAGCCATTCCCCAGCAGCAGATTCCTAAGAGGCATTCCCCGTGCCACCTGGCCCTGTCCGGCTCAGCCCTGTGAGGGGGATTAGCTTGGGAATCGGGTTCCCCACCTAGGGAACCTGGTTGCGGAAGGTAGTGAGTATCTGCTCAGCTTCAATACTGGGCTATTTGAGGACCATCAGAGCTAAGAGGTGAACTCAGAAGCTTGGTGACACCTCAGCGTGACTGCATGACGAACCGAGGACACAGCCCAGAATACACGGGACACTTGATAAGAAAGTGTTGGCGGCCGGGGCGCTAGGGCACACCTACCCGAGGGCCCCCGCGAGGCCCCACGGAGTCTGTTTCCTGTCCTACTGCCTGTGGCTGGGGTGCCTTGCCAAGCCCTTGGTGCAGATCACCTCTGCCAGCCAAGCTGCGTCTCCTCGCTGCCTGTGGCAGGCGGGCCTGACCTTCCCTTTCTCACTCCCTGAAAGCCCTGCTGGTTTACCGTGTCTTCAGGAACGAGACCAAACGCACAACCAAAGTCCTGCACGGGCTGCTACACGTCTTCGCGTTCATCATCGCCCTGGTGGGTGAGTTCCTGGGCACGGCTTTCCCTTTCCCCCACCTCTGCTTCCAACTTGGTGGGGGGGTCGCCGCTTGACACGTCTGGTCTCCACGCCGGTTCTGTTGTGGTCCCGTCCCCATCCCTCCCGCGATCCCCCACCCCCCAGGCATCCCCGGCTGGGACGCTGGGTGCTGGCAGCCCTCAAGCCGGGACCAGATCCCAGAAGTCCCGGCTGGTTGGGTTTCCCTTGGGTCACCTCACCCGCTCCCCTCCCCACCAGCCCTGTCCTCACACGGCCCCTCTCTCCGGTCCAGGCCTGGTGGCGGTGTTCGACTACCACAGGAAGAAGGGCTACGCTGACCTGTACAGCCTGCACAGCTGGTGTGGCATCCTCGCGTTTGTTCTCTACCTCGTGCAGGTGGGCGGTTCCGCGCCACGGCGGTGGGGCGGGGGCGGGGGTGCACGAGGCCACGACGGGGCCGCCTGTGCCACAGAAGGGCCCGCTTTCCCGGGCGTGTGCCTGAGAGTGAAGGAGGTGCTTCAGCACAGTTGGACGCTGCTTTCGGATCCCCAAGTGGGTACGAAAGCCAGGATCTCCCGGGCGAGGGTGCCTCAGACCCAGGCCGCCTTCCAGCTGACGCGGCACATGTGTCTGGCCACGGGCCCGGGCTTCCAAGCGTTCGAGCGCTATGAACCGAGATAGGCCTCGAGTGCCGGGGCCAGGACCTTTCCCAAAAGCGCTTACTGCTCCCCCCACCCCTGCTCTTGAGATGAAGAAAGCCAAGCGGTGGATGGAGGGGTTCCCAGACTGCGTGTGGACACGGCCTACGTGGGGTGACCTCGGGTGGGTCAGACGGCGGCCGGCTCAGTCTCCGGCACCACCCCGCCTTTCCTTGTAGTGGCTCGTGGGCTTTGGCTTCTTCCTGTTCCCTGGAGCTTCGTTTTCTCTGCGGAGCCGCTACCGCCCGCAGCACATCTTCTTTGGCGCCACCATCTTCCTGCTCGCTGTGGGCACAGCCCTGCTGGGCCTGAAGGAGGCGCTGCTGTTTAAACTTGGGTGAGTGTCCTGTGCCACCACGGGCCTCGGGAGACGGAGCCCTGCCCTCTGCTTCCCTGGGCCTCTGCCTTCTGAGGCAGCTTCTTGTGGAGTTAGCGAAGCAGCGGTTTTCCTCTCCGGGGGGGGGACGGGTGGGGCTGGGATTGGAATACCACGCCAGCTTTCTGGCCTTGGTGTGAATGGCATTTGGGCCTGACCGTGACCCCTCGGGTGGCTTCTCCCTTCCACCCAAACCCTGCAGGGCCAAGTATAGCACGTTTGAGCCTGAGGGCGTCCTGGCCAACATGCTGGGCTTGCTGCTGGTCGGCTTTGGCGTGACTGTGCTCTACATTTTGACTCGCGCTGACTGGAAACGGCCACCCCAGGCGGAGGAACAAGCTCTCTCCATGGACTTCAAGACGCTGACCGAGGGCGACAGCCCCAGCTCCCAGTGACGGCCTGCCCTTGTCCCACAGGGAGGGTCTGGCTGCGGCTGGCCTCCTCAGTTCCGGGAGGTTCTGATAGGCGTCTTTGCCGTGCCCTGTCGAGGCCGTCTTTAGGCCGGGTGGCTCTCGGGGAGGGCTCGGCAGTGTCGGTAGGGACCGTGGGGGCAGCGTTCCCCCTCGAGCGCTGATTTCTGGGGTTTAGGGCTTGACCTCCTCTACTTTCTTCTCCTTGCTGCTGCTTTAGAGTCCTGTTAGTCATGCACAGATCCCTGCCCCTGTTGTCGCTGTCACCCCCTCAAATCAAGAAGCTTTGGGTAGAGTTTTGGGTGGTCGGCCCTGGTCACAAAGGCATAGATCCCTGAAGGAGATGCAGGGTGGCTCTCCCCTTGAGGCAGCGGATGCTGGGCCGCGTCCAGTGGCTGCAGAGAGCACAAAGCTGTGGGATAAACTGGGGCTCAGCGACAGGCCTGGCAAGGCCAAGACTTGCTTTACGTAACACTGAATTCAAACCAGGAGTCTCGCTAGTCTGAATAACACGGTGGTGTGAATGGGCCCAGTCTTTGGCAGTAGAGCAAGTGATATTATGTGTAAAATATGTTGGTATTCGGAGCGAGGTTCCCCAGGAGAGGGGAGGGACTGGCCCCTGGGAAGCTCTGGAGATGTGGCTTCGGCCCAGCTGTGCTCTTGGCCTCCCCTTTCTTCAGTCCTCAGCCCCAAGATGCTGTGCTGGGAGAGGGACAGGGCACAGGACTGAGACAAACTGTACTTGGCGGCTGAGAGAAGGGGAAGGAGGTGGCCCCTCGCACTGGCGGGCTGGGTGGTGGGCTGGCCACTCCCTGCAGGGGCCCGGGCCACCAGTGCCCCCGGTGTCCCTGCCCTCACAGGCTGGCTCTGACTCGAGGCCGAGGGCATACGTCTTGTTTTTGTTTTTAAACAAAAAACTGCCCTGTTGCCCCCTTTCCCTTTCAGTGGGGAAGGCAGGGCCGCCTGCTTCTGTCCAGGAGGAAAGCCTCATCCCCTTACCTGGGCCCATCTTTGCAGGAGGTTGGGACGGAGTTGGAATTGGGTTAATTCCCCCCAGCTGTGTAAGTGTGTTATGCTGCCGCCTGAGTCACTCTTTGGATTCAGTCTGGAAGTAACGTGATCAGAGCATTGACCTTGTGCTTCTTGGACTTGGGGAATGCTCTCTTCTTGTTTTCCTCATTTTCTGGGCTTTGAGGAACATGACAGTTTGAGACAGACACAGCTTACTTAAGTGAAGAAATGAATGAGGTTTCTAAGCCCGGCTACTGTTCTGTAGATGGGTTGCCTTTTTCTCACCTAACCGCTGCCTTAGAGAAAGGGGCTGGCCGCTTCTGATGCTCAGATTTCTAACCCTCCGCTTTGCCACAGGCCCTGCCTTAGGCAACAACGCCAGTTCTCCCAGCAGGTGCCTGCAGGTCCGGAGCCCTCCCCAGCAGGGCTGCCCAGGCCTCTCGGAGCCTCTCCCGGCCTCCCTGTCCCAGCCTCCCTGCCTCCGCCGCAGCTTGTCTGGAGGCTACACCGCGTGCTCCGCCAGGAAGGGGCTCCGTCAATTCTTTCACCACCTGGCTCACGCTGAATAGCCAGGTATTTTACAGGTGGAGAGACTCCTGCTTGGACAAACTACCAAAGTACAACTGTGTATCTACCTGCTCCCCCTCCCCCCCCCCCGCCTCAGAATGCCACTTAGAGAAACGGAACCTTAAATTTGCAGTAAAAATCTGTAAACTGGTCTGTTTGCCAACGTGTATGTTGGATGATTAAGGAGGCCCCCTGGAAGCTGATCCATTGTGGTTTATTTTACTTTGCCTGTGGCCAGTTGTCTGTGAAGTACAATGTAGCGTCGGTGCAACAGATGATTCAATAAATGTCTACGGCTGATCTCTGGCCTGTTCTCTTCATTCACCCTGGCAAAAAAGGGGCCAGTGCTTTTAGCGGCATCAGACATGTGAAGTTAGTTCTACCAGGCTCGACAGAAACTGAACCTCCCCTCCCCCCACTCTGGGCACAGAAGGTAAAGCGATTCATGATCTCTGTCATGGCCCAGGGGCTGTTCAGTCTCTGGAGCCAGAGCAGGAGGCTCTTCCTCATGGTTAGAGAAACCCTTTTCCCAACCCAGAGACAGTGGCCTGGAGGGTGGAGCGTGGTAAGGGCCTCGGCAAGAAGTTTTCCCTAGTAGTCGCTCAACTTTTTACCTTTTAAAAGAGATGTCTCTTTATTCCTTAAGGAGAGGAGCAAAGCTTTGAGAACGAGGCGGGATTCCACTTGAGAGCAGTTCCTAAGACCCAGGCAGGAGATGTGTTTATATGAAGTTGGGCTGGATCTCACGCTGGGATACACTGCGCTCCCGTCACCTAAAACAAAACACTAGTTAAAGGGACCCCTGCAGCAAATCCGCTGAGGAGTAATCCTTGGGGAACAGGAGTCCTTCCTAACATTTACTTTATTTTCTGTGTTCTCCAGAGGTCTTTGCTTTCTGCATGTGTAGAATCTTTCTCCTGAATCAAGGCTTCTGTGCGAAACTTCATTTGCTTAAAAGCATGCAAAGCACGTGGCATGATACATGTCCCAAGCTGATCGCTCAGTCAAGATCACAGCTGGCTCTCAGTGTGCGGGGAGAAGCAGCTGGCCCGTCTGCAGGCTGTCTCACTTCCGGCTCTTGTGCTCACTTCTGGATCAAGGGTCTTTGTGTTTGTGAATATTCAAATGATCCCAGACACGAAGGTCACGCCTCTCCCTCTAGACACGCATCTCCTCTCCTTCACCTCCTCAGGAGTCCCTCACCTTACTGGATTTGGAACCCCCCGAGTCCCAAAGTTTTCAGACCAAGCAGGTGGTTGCTTCCGGAGTCCTCTCCTCTCCTCTCTGAAGGCCACTCTGGCATCTAGGGTGCGTGACTGCGTGCCCGGAGTTTTCCTGCTTCCCCGGCTCTGTTTGGGGGAAATGGATGTGGTTATGCAACTGGGATGTTTGTTCAGCACAACGTGGTGTCTAGAGGAAGCAGTCTCTTCCCTTGCTTGTCCCTGCAGTAGACAGAGAGGTACCAGCCAGGCAGGAAACCCGCAGCCTCTCCATTTACGATGCAGCCGTCTAGCTCTCTAGACGGTGAGGATGGCAAATTCTGGCCAGATTTCTGAAGAGAAGATGAAGCCACTGGAAGAAACTTTGACGGAGTTAGCCTCAAGGACTCTAGCTGGGGCTATCCCCTCACCTCGGGCTCCCACTGCAGCCCGCTTCGGGCAGCAAGACAGGGGTGCGGGCCTCAGCTACTACAATGAAACAAGAAGAGCTCGGTGCTCCCTTGGTTTGGCTGGAGAGAAACGCACCAAAGAAAAAGCCTCTCTTTCTCAGCGGGCGCTGCAAGCCTTCACTGAAAGGCCCTTAGAACCGTCTTTTCTTAGCCACAGATCTCTCGAGCACCTACAGCGCTGTCCCAACTCTGAGGAGGTGCTCAGTCACTTCGCTGAGTGAATACGAGCCCAAAGGGGTGACTTTGCTTGTTCCGCAAGAGACCAACCAAATCATCAGGAATGTGGCCTCTGTCTCAACCTGCCAAAGTCGTGTCCCTGGGGGAGGGCTCTTCGGCACGGCAGGCCTCAGTGAGGGGGAGCCTGAGTCAGCCCCCCGGGGCAGGTATCGTAACGTAAGGAGAAAGCACCACAACACCGTGTTTTTCCAAGTGTTACCCTTTATAAATAAGTACATTTGCTTTCATACATACAGTTCATTGTACGGATGGCGATCTGTACACATGGGCAGGAGAATGCATTCATTTACCTTTTCACATCTACCTCACACAGCTCACATGTACAGACAATACAACTGCTCAAGCAAGTACAGCAAAGGAAAATGTCTTTCCTTATACACAGGGGGCTAGATGCCTCTGTGGGGTGCGGGACATCCCCACTGCACGAGTTCACAACTGTGTGGTGTTCAATATATCGGGAGAGAGAACAAACATGCATTGGATAATATACTGTACAGAGAAAGTCCTTTACATCTGAGTCATAGAAAACCTAAAGGAAAACTAAGTGCATTAAAGCTTTTTCCAGCAAGTGTCTTGAAAGGACAGCAAAGAGGAGGAAGAATCAAAATCATATTAGTACAAATCACTCTTTAATTGTAGACTGTACATGTCTGTACTAATTAAAATCATCTTGGATTTGGAGGAGACAGAACAGAGACGGAGATGCTGCGCTGGATGGAAAGGAGGCCATGCCTGAGAATGGCACCTGCCCTGAGCCTGAGGAGGAACTGGCCCCACTCAGCAGGAATCAGCCAAAGGAAAAAACAAAAACAAAAATAAACTAGAACAGGAAGTGTAACTTACAGGATTTCCAAAATAACCTGTGAATGGAGGAGAGATCTGGAGCCGGCTTTTCTATCTTTTTTTCCAGTAAGCTGGTACACAATAAGGCAGGTACATTCAAGTACTAAATTTTCCAGAATTAACTCTCTGTCTGGTCCTGGGGACCGAAGGGATCGAGTGGAGTCCCCCTAACCAGGTGTTCTGGTTGGCGATTAGGCAAAAGAAAACTCCAGCCAGTAAGTGCTACAAAAACAAAGCAGCTAGGCTCCTTCCTGTCCACAGAGTAGGTCTGTCTGAAAAACAAGAGTGATGCTGGCCTGCATCTATATGCATTCAGCTAAAAACCCGACAGGTCAGCTTAGTGGAGATTATCAGAGTCAGCAGGAAGAAGTGAGATGGTATGGGTGAGGAAACATGAAAGTAACACTTGATTTTTGGTGTCCAATTGCGCATTCATTTGGTACTGACTTTCAAAGCTCTGACTGTGGCCATCACGTGGCCACAAGCATCTCAGGGTGGTTCAGCAGCTGTGAGGCATTGGACACCGAAATGCAGGTTACCAACACTTCAGCCCTTGAGTGGTCTGTGTTATAAAAGGAGTTGATGAAGACCCAGTGATTATTCAAGTAGCTCTGCACAGTGGCTCCACCATTCCCATTGTGCTTGTGTCCAGGCCCCCAGCCAGCCACCTTTTCTCGGGAGCAGCCAGAGCTGAGTTCAAGGCATTGCATGGTGAAGGTTTCCATGACACGTCTTTGTAGGTAGCTCTTACCCCTAAGCCCTTTTTGTTCACTGTTGTTAGTCATGGTAGATGGTCAGTCTGGAATTCCTAGAGGAAAAGGAGAAAAAGCCACACCTCCCAACGTGCGCGCAACGGGGCGGCACAGGCCTTGGTGTGGAAGCAGCAGCAGGCTGCCTTTGCAAGTTGGCTTCGTGAGAAGTGGGCAGCCCAAGGACGGACAGACAGGGTGGGAGAGGCTGGGACGGGGAGGGGACACCCTGCCCCCTGGGGAGCCTGTTCCATTTTGTGGCAAAGGTTCAGTGAGCAACTGGTTTTGTCCAAGGCATTTCTGCAGTAGAAAAATAACTATTTTTGAACCAAACCACCCACCTGTGACATCTCTGGAGTTGTACAAGTTGGAGGCCAAGAGGAACTGAGAGGGGAGCTCATGGGGAGTAAAGGAGACTTCCTCATACCCACCCGGCCATCAGAGGAAGGGAGTTCTAGTCAACATTCTCCGGGCCTCTGCCTGGCTGAGGGTCCAAAGCAGGTAGCGGTCAAAGAGCTTATCTTGCCACGACTGGCACGGATGCGTGAAGACCCCTTTCCAGGTCTTTGTCCCCTCCTTCCTGAACCCTCTGGGCCTGCCTGCTGCCCTGGAAGCAGCCCCTCCAGAGGACGCGCTGCCGGTCTTTGCCACCAGATGAGCCTGGTGCAGAGCCACAGTGACACCTAGTGGTAGAATATGGTTGAAGCAAGGTGACGTCTACATAACCCACTGTATATGACTAAAATCTAAGGAAAATACTTATGGATATTAAATTAGATACTGGTTAATTTTTCTATTGGGTACATCTCTGGGATATAAAAA
Source organism: Lynx rufus (assembly GCF_022079265.1). Classification (NCBI taxonomy): domain Eukaryota; kingdom Metazoa; phylum Chordata; class Mammalia; order Carnivora; family Felidae; genus Lynx; species Lynx rufus. The sequence goes on from NW_025814832.1 coordinate 39,137,247, forward strand.
TACCAATATTTAGAGAGGGGTTCATAAACTACTATACAATATAAGGACTGAGAATACCTTTCTCTAGGCTGTTCTGTTTACAATAATTTAGGAAAAGTGTTTAATAATCCAGGCTTAACTAAATTAGCAAACTTGTATCTCTGGACAACGACCTGGGGTACTGTACATGATTCTAATTAGTGGAATTTTCCTGAGCCTTCGAGTTTAAGTTAAACACATCTAGAAAGAGGGGCACGTGGGAGAGGAACAAGAAGGGTTTGTGCTCTATTAATTTGGGGCTTTAATAGTGCACGTCTGCAACCCGGACAAGATACAACAGCAGATACAAAATGGTCTCCATTTTGTCCATGCCAAATTCTCATGTTACACAGGTTTTCCCTTTACTTTGTAAATAAACATTAATTTTTAATTGTTAATTGTGTGCCTTACTGATCCAGTAAATAAAGTAACCATGTCTCAGGAGTCCCTAAGAAAATTGCTGGAAAAGCACTTTAAAATCACTGCAAATATTTTTTGTATTTAAAAATTCTTAATCCTTTTGATGCTTATATACAACAGTTATTTCTTGTGCTATAAATGTTGTGATCCACTGCTTGATTTCTTTCCTTTTTTTCCTTTTTTTTTTCCCTTGAAAGATACACTAAAAGACAAGAGCGGTTCTGCTATTTTCTAATGAAGACATTACGCACACTTAAATATCCAGTATTTATCAGAGTTACAAATTCAAACAGTAAAGTGCACCCATTTATAGACATGATGTGATGGAAACCCATTAGTGCAAGAATTCTGGGTGAACACAAACGTACAATTTGGTGAGAAACCTAGAGGCTAAAGTTTGTTACCACTGTCTCCATTTCAGGGTGTGTGAATTGGGTGACTGGAACTTAACCAGTTTCATCTGAAAAACTTCCCCCACCAGAAGCCAGACACGGACTCAGTGAGTGCTGCTGGGGGAGAGGGCGTCTCCGGGATACAGTACTAAGATCATCCCATGGCAGTGAAGTAGCACAACAGGGCATGGGCAGTCAGCTGAGCAAGGAAAAATGGTCTCCTGCCCCCAATCAGGTCCAGTCGGCATTTTCTAGTCAAACTCAACTGGCGCCCAGTAGTGACATTCACTCCCTCTTATAATGGCTAAAAAAGAATGGCATTTTGACTGTTTTAAGTGTTTTGCCCAATAAGGCATAGACCCTAAATCTCCGGTTTGTCCAGGAAAGCCGAGAGAGACCCTGGGGACAAGTGGCATCAGTGGCATGTCTGGGAGGTGCAGAAGCTGCTCGCTCACCTAGACAGCTGAGTGCAGGTGGTGTGTGTGGCATTCCAGACACACAGGGGCACTTTCCTCACAGACACGGACATCTTTCAGAATGCAGCAGCAGCTCCTCAGTGAGAGGTGGGCAGGGAGGGGTGAGATGCAAAGGGCCCTGTAGGGCTGAGACCTGGACAAAGCGGGAGCTGGGCTCCCGGCTGCAGGCTGATGCTACAGCTCTACGCTTCCCCTTCTAGATGGAAGCAAGAGAGGGGGAAGGGAAGGGAAGGGACAAGACACTGGCGCCCACCCTGGTCTGAGTAGGAGACAGTCCCTGGGCATCTGAGAGTGGGAAGATTCTGGGTCTTGAGCTGGCCCCGAGACAAGTCCTGGCCTGTGTCGGGCTTGGGGGCTGAGGGGTCCGTCTATTTGGCAGAATCTAAATTGGTAGAGAAATGTTTCTGATCTCAGCTGCATGCTCCCCAGGTCTTAGTGATACTTTCAGAGGACACTTACTATGACAAACAGGTCTGGTCACATCTGGATTTTTATTCAGGAAACTGCCCTTCCTATAGCCCTTTCTTTACTCACAAGAGCAGAATGATTCGTAGTAACAGAGAACTGATTCTCTGTTGTTCAGCTTCTTAAGTTCTAAGAGCTGATGCGCAGTCAGTACCAGGCCTGTGCTAAGGCTTTGGTTTCAGTGTTCTTGCTGTCCATCTTGTGCTGGCCTCAGTCACGCAAAGGACAGGTCAGCAAACGACCTCAAGACACAGAAGTGTGGAGGGTAACTGCACCAGAGGACCTGCTATCTATCTCATGTTCCCCCACCCAGGGCTGAAAGGGGTCTGTCTGCTCCCTGAAACACTTCACTGTGCCTGGTTTTCAAAGATCACTCCCCAAACCCTCCTACCTAGAGAAAGAAACGAAGAAACAATCCCTAGAGTAAACAGATAATGAAACTATAGATCTTGAAACGGAATCAGACGACACCTGGCATGGGGTGCAACAGTCCTGGGTGCAAACTCCAGGAATAAAGTCTTACAGCCCCAAGAGAATTCAATTTGCTTCTCAAAGAACCAATTTCTTCACGGTACCATGTGGGTTTAAAAGAAAGAGGGCCAGTAGAACACAATGTGGCTCCAGGTGAAGACCCGACAGGACTACTGTACCAAACTTTGGCGAAGAGTTTGCTTTTATGAGATGTGATGCTCAGTGATGTACCAGGACTTAAAAAGTAGACTTCGCCAAGACAAGAGACTTTCTATAGCCTTTTTCTGAGAATCCAGAACAGTCTTTCTTCCTCTCTCTTTCTATGTATTTATGTATCCCCCCCCCCCCATGGAAAATCAATAGCTTTTAATAGTTAATTGTTGGCTAAAAACCTAAAGGATAACTCTCAGTGGATTATTTAAAAATATCCATGATTCTCATCCAATTTCCTTGGCTGGGTGAACTATTTAAAGGGCTAGTTGTTCTTTAAATATTCATAAAATGCTTCTTGAAAAATCAACATAGTGACATTTCAAATAATTATATATATATATATTTTTTTTTCTTCTAATTTAATCGACCTGTTTCTTCTCTTTCTCCTTGATCCTTTTGCCCCCGTAGGAAGACCAGCGATAATCTAAATGAACATTCTAGACCTGATGACTGCAGGGAGCTGGCAGTCCAGGGGAGGACACCATGGCACAAGAATGCACTGGGGTTGGCTATTTGGATAACACTGGATAAGAATGCAAAGGCAAAGGGGCGTCATACTCTTTCTAAAGTTCCTAGAAGAAAACGAACAAGAACATCTTATTTTTGTAAAAAAGGAGAAAGACATTTACACAACAAGAACATCAGTGAAAGCGATTGTCTCCTGGAAAAAGCTGACCAGTGTGTCTGATCTCCCTGGGTTAAAGCACACGGCACAACAATCTCCTCGCTGGCATCGGAAGAGAGGGAGAGAGCATGTGGCTGGGGCACAGACGAGAGAAACTGAAGTCCTGGCTCACGGGAGGCCAGCTTCCCAGTCGGCTGCATGCAAAGAACTCCAGCACGGGGCTGCCACCTCTAAACACCACACAGAAACTGCATGAGAAATTAAGCCAGAGAACTACCTCAGATGTGGAAACCAAGCCTGAAGATGTGCAGTGAAAACATATGGGTCTCACTCCAACGAACGTCTTTTAAACATTAGACTCCACAAATGGTCTCTTTGGTTTGATAGGGGATGTCTGCCCTTGTCGAGAGTCCCGGGACAGCTGCCGGTACAGGTTGTCCTGATATGCCTGAGCCACAGGGAGGGTCCGCGCCACCTTCACATCGGGGTATGAGGAGGCCTGGCCGACTCTCTCCAGGAGGTCTCCGCGGGACCCATTAGCCAGCATCCCATGGGGGCTGTAATAATCGTCCTCCAGCAAATGGCCATTCTGTGCATTGTTGGTTTTGTTATAAAAGGCAATGTTGCTGATGGATGATGGTGGACTGAAGGACTCAGGCTGAGGCAGGTTGCCTGGAGACGTGGGGCTGAGAACGGTATCCACGGATGACACGGCCCAGGTCCGATTCTGCTGGTGAAGGTGGGGGTACTGTTGAGTCCGGGCTGTTTTATCTATGATCCCCATGAATGGTGTGGTCCTGGATCGGGTGGGCTCACTGGGGTAACCTCCCTGAGTGGGAGACACCGGTGACAGCTCGTCACATGACCTATCATACGCCGGTTTTAGTGGGATCTCCATTTGTTGAATCGAGGAAGATGGCCGGAAGGTAGGAGTGAGGTTGGAGGCTGATGAGATACTATTGCTAGATGGAGAGAAGCGCAGGCCTACGCTTTGGGAGTGTAGCAATGGCCTGGGAGTTGGTGGGTGGGGCTTGATTTCATTAGGGTTGACACTAATAGGTCTTCTGATTAAATGTGACACATCAGGGGAACCTAGTTGGCTGGAGGAGCGCTCCAGATCTAGTTTTGAGTGACAGACTGGGTAATAGGATGCAGACTGGCTACGGCCAATCTGTGGTGTCTGGCTGTATCTCATACCACCTCGATATGCTGAGGAAGGTCGCTGTGGAAGGTCTTCTTTGGTCAACCCTCCATGCTGACAGATGGCACCTGCACTCAGGCTGGCCTGGACGTGCTGCACGGGCCTCCCATCCCCTACAATCCCCCCAATTGACCCTTGATAAACCAACCGGCTCTGACTTACTCCCATGTCTCCTTGCGAAGACTGGTATTTACTAGCCATTGAGTGGGCTACTTGGCCATAGGCCCCTGTGGAGAGGACGGTGCTTGAATGAACCGCTGAGCTGGGCTGGTTGCTTCTCACAATCTGGGCCTTGGCAGGCTGTAGCCTGAGCCCTTGCTGGGGAACTGCCACAGGAAGCTGAGGCATCTGATAGGGCCGCTGGGCCATTTTGGATAATGGAGATTTTGGTCTGCCAGGAAGCTGACTAACATTTGTTTCTTGCTGATAGCGCACGGGTGAGCCCGACTGGGATCTGTAGACACTCATGCTTTCAGCTGGAGGGCTGGCCCGGTACTGAGGGCCTCTACGGAGGGGGGACGGAGGAGGGCTTGGATAGTCCTTGCCTGGGCCTCCCACGGGAGGGGGGCTAAAGCGGTAAGACCCGCTCTGGTGGGCTGGGGACGTATGTGGTGGGCTGGGCCTGTAATGAGAGTTCTGGTGAGTTGGAGAAAGAGCGGGTGAGGTGGACTGATAGCTCTGTCTGGTGGGAGAGCCTACAGAACTACTGGAACGGAAGTCAAAGACCTGATGCGAGCCGAGCGGTGAGCTAGAGATGTAGGCTGAGTCCCGATGGGCTGGGGAGGAGGGCGGGCTCTGGATTATCGGGAGCCCCTGACTGGGCCGAGCTTCGGTCTGGAGGCCAATGGAGACATTTTCAACATCCTGTTCCAGGTACTCCTCCTCGAACATATCCTGTACAGAGTATACATCTTCGTGCTGTGCTTCGGGTTCCGTTTCTTCTGGTAGCGGCGGCTGAGGCGGCTGCTGAGGCGGCGGCGGCGGCGGCTGCATCTGTCGGCACTCTTCCTCCACGCGCAGCAGGAGCCTCTGGATCTCACGGTTGTTTGGGCAGAGCTTGATGGCCTCGTTCAGATCCTCTAAGGCTGCTGCAAACTGTCTGCTTGACAAAATGTAAACACAGGAACTGGGGTTATTCTGAATCAACGGGAATCACCAAGAGCTGAGGACCACGGTCGCTATTTTAGAGAACTGGGGTGGCATCTGTGGGGGTCTGGGGGGTGGTTTTGTTCGATTTGTAAGGAAGGAAACAGGTAGGCTGTCATTCTGGAAGAGTCCAGAATGCTTCCTTAGCCCGTTTACCCTCCATCTTCCTTCTGGCCTCTCTGGGATTAGTAGAGAAATGGCCCCATTTCATCAGTCCAGCCAGGCCCTTCAGGAAGATTCTCTTAGTGCCCAAATGCACACCAGGCAGTATCAGAGTTGGGTGGGGTTGTCATTTACAGGGTCACTGTCAATTAGCTTAGCAACAAAACAGTTAACTACAATATTTAAGAATCTTGCTGATCCAGCATAATTTTTTCTTTATATTCTCGATATTTTGGCTCCGAATTTCAGGCCTGTTCCGTCCTAGGCCAGAAGACTGTCCTCCGCCCTTTTCTTCCCCTTGCACCCCAGCACTGTTGCTCCTCTGTTCTGCTACATCAGAGCTGGGCAGGTATGACGCTTGCTGACTAGGCAACTCGGATTCTAATTTACAGATGAGGACAAGAACTCTCAGAGATATTCCCATCCTCTCTATTAAGATTGCCCAGGAAAGGGGCAACTGGCCTTGTGGGGAAGGAATTATCTGGGGAAAAAGAGAATTTGATAGTCAAGCTTCTGTAAGGACTCTGTTACCCCAGCTAGTTAAGACTAATATTTCTGCCACCATCATTGCTGAGACTTAACCTGGATTTGGTTTTTCAGGACCATATCGCCCCTGGCCACAACACTGACCCTGAAGCAGTTCTTTCCCAGGCCATGTTAAGGAGAAGGGGAGGGCACTGGGCAGGAAGCATCGAGGACAGTGACAAGTTATCCAAAGATCAGTGATGGCTGGTTCTAGGTCTTTCTGGAGCCTTTCCTTCCCATTGGCCAAGCCACAGCAGATGGACACGAGGGATGGAGTTTCTCTTGGGCCCCCTCAATCCTGGCAGCAAGGACCTCCTGTCTCCATGAGTGTGTGGTGTGGTGGTGGTGGGGATTTAGGTGAGGAGGAGGTTTGATGCCACCAGACTTGAGGAGAGCCCCAGAAGGAAGACTGAATACCACAGGGACTCCTCAAATGCCTCTAGGAAAAGAAAGAGGAGCCTGTGGTGTAAGTGACCCATCCTATTTCTCTAAAAGGGCCAGGAAGATGTTTTGCTTATGTGACCTCTTCTTAAGTCACCAGTGTCTCTTTATGCTATCTGCTTTAGGGGTTAAAAAGTGACTGAGATACGGCAGAGGCTTCTTGGAAGAAGGTGCCATTCTCCAACAACGCAAAGGCATTTTTCTCCCAAAGTGAAATGTTTTAGAGCTCCACAGCCCTGAAGACACGCCAGTCTTAAGCGGAACTCTGCGCTATGGGAGCCATCCCCAAAGCTTGGCCCTAAAAGTCCTCAGGGATAGACACATTTGGGTACATAGGTCCCAGGACGGCCTACATGGCTTTGGCCGGATTTTCGGAACAGAGATCTCTTGCTTTTCACCCTCTCTCTCTCTCTCCTCACCTGCTGCTGCGTTTGGCCCTTGCTCTCGCATAGTAAGCTTCATAAGATTTCGGTTTCAGCTCCAAGGCCTTAGTAGCAAATTCCTCCGCCATTCCAAAATCCTGTCATTACAATAGGTGTGCAAATGAGTCATTGAAGAGATATGAAAAATAGACAATTTGGGAATAAAACAGATTACAGGTACATTTGTTTGACATTTATGGATGGAACACCTGGGATTCTCGACATGCCTGGCACGGCTCTAGCCACGTGGCCCAGACTGGGAGTTCCTTCACCTTTGCCCTGTGTGGCCCTGCAACAGCTCCCGGGGAATTTATCTGCCTGGAAGCATGAAGATACTTTTAATTTGCCTTCTTTCTGCTGTTCTAATGAAGTTCTTTCTAGCCCAGAAGCCAGATGTTAACCCAGTGAAGCTCCTGAAGTTGGAAACCGGGACTCTTGTTACACGGTGTGTGTGAGGCAAACACATCCATGTACCTCACGCAGGCGCTCATCCTACCCCCGGCTTCCTGTCACACCCACTATTCCTCGGCTTCCTGACAGGTGAGTGAGCTCCAGCAGGATGAGGTCTGCGTAAAGGAGAACCGCACTGACCATGGAGACCAGATAGGGTAGGCACCCCAGACAGACTTGGGTTCAGACCTCTGGTCCCCCCTGGAGCCCCTGAGAGGGTGTGCCGTGTGTTCTCACCCATGTCTACTCTGCAAGTGCAAGTAAGTGGGATGACGCATTGGAAAGCCCCCGATGCGGTTTCCGGCACATGGCGGAGGCTCGGTAACTGGTAGTTTCCTTTCTATTTCACAGGGGCTTCTCTGGCCTCTCCTTCTCTGAACTGGTTCCCTACTTAGATGCATTTAAAACAAAAAAATTAAAATAAGAGAGGGCCATGGCTATGACTGGGGTCTGTGTTGTCCCCTCATCTCTTGATCCTGAGGTCCCTGAGGGTGTGATCTGAGGAGTGGGGTCCCTGAGGAGTGTGGTCTCATGTGTCCTCCTAGGAGAACCCTGGGAACAGGCACATGGGTAACAGAGCCGTACGTTTAAAGGCAGCCTTCCATACTAAGCTAAAGACAGAGTGCTTTCTCTTCTTTCAATGTCAGAGCCTTAGTACAGTAACCTCTGGTGACATGCGTGTTCCTGAGGCGGAACAAGGGCCTGGGGCATGGGTAGAAATTAACCAGAAAAAGTGATGGGCCATCTCTGACTGAGACGCAGACCTCAGGTGTTTGGTTCAGTGTTGGTCATGGGAGGTGGCTGTCACCTGTTTCTGAGCAAGTGTGGAGCTCTATAGAGGGGAAGTATTCCATCTTATGGGAGTCACCTATTGCTACTCTGTTTCCAACCTTACCCTTCTTTTCTTTTGGACAATCACCATTTCTGGCAAGATTTGGAATGCTTCTAAGGAGCAGATTATTTGTTCAGGCAAAAGAGAAGGCAGCAGGCTGACGGCAGCTCCTAGATTCATCTCATTCTCATGGGATGCTGCCACGGGGGACCCTGGGTACTGCTGATCTGGTTATGTTTCACAGAAGGGCCTCACTGCCTTCCCCTGGGGCGTCCTCTTCCCACAGGAACTGCTACTGCGTTCCCCCTCTCCTCAGCACCTGGGGCAACTCTGCCTCCTTGGGCCATAACTGTGTCCTGTGAGACACGTGCGTCTACAAGGCTCTTCTCGTTGCCAGGGTTTAGACGGAGGATGTGAAGGTCATGTACACAACTGCTAGCAGACCCCCTCTCTGGAAATGCCAGCAGACCCCCTGCCCCTGCAGCTGAAATCTCACTTCTGCACAGCTGAGCTCTCTAAGTATCAGCATTCCTGTTTGGCGTGGATTGTTTTTAGCTCCTGAAGTAACTGTGAGACCTCAGGCGGGGGGTTGTCAGAGATTCCTGACACGATCTCAGCTACTCCCAGTCTCTGAGAGAGGGTTCTTGGCCTGGGAGCATCTGTGTGTCACAGGAGCAGTGGCTGAGGGCATCAGAGACGGTATGTGCGTGGCAGGTGAGAAGGACCAAGTACTACGTGGGAGATAACAGAGGACCAGGAAGAGTTCTAAGATTCCCTCTTTGACAAGAATGGACATGGCATGCTGGAGTAAAAAGATGAGGAGAGGAGGGAAAAGTTCAAGACTAGCCTTTGAAATAAACCTTGAAGTCCATGGTCCTGAGCCTTCTTTCCAGTCCTGCCTTAAGTGACTAGGGGTCTATGAGAAAGGAAGGGAGTGACTAAAATTCGTATCTAATTGCAGCTGGAATTCTAGTGACCACTGCTCTCACATTTTCCCAAAGACCAGAAAACTGACTTGGGGGTAGGAGGTAATGATGATGGTATTCCAATCACTTTCAGTGGGAACTAAAAATTCAGAAAGCTACCAAAGTGCCCACAGCATTAACTTTTTTATAGTTTCAGATACGGATTGTACTTAGACTTGATTTCTTTCAAATTGCAAATGTCAGTGCTCTGTGAAGGACAACCAAGTTCCAAATGGGGCAGAGAACGATTTCAGGGGCCTGGTAAGAGCCAGTGAGTGACACGGGCTGTCAACTTCCAGGGCTGTAGAAAGCAGCTGGGAGGAGAGGGACTTACGTTCATTTTCCTGCGACATCGAGAGAGGTTGAGGAGGAGAGACACCTTTAGTTCCCGGAAGGTTTTCAAGTCCTCACCAAACCCTTCTCTAGGGAATTTCTTCAGAGCGTACTGGTAGCGCTGGGCAGCTTCCTTTACTTTACCTTTCTAACGGGAGTACAAGACGGCAAAACACACAGTTGGTCTGCTGAGCAGCTGAGGAGGTGTGGCCCCACTCCCTTCCTCCTCTCCGCAGCCAAGTACTAAGTTAGCCCTCCCAACCACCAGCCTAGGGAGTAGGTCTGGCCCTGGTGGTGAGAGCAGAGGGCCCAGTCTTTTCAACAGGAAACTCGCCTGGCAGAAAGGGCAAGGTTGAAGGGGATACCCAAGACCTAAGCCAGAGAACCAACACCTGGAACCTCCAGCTTCCCAACTGGATTCCCAAGAGACGGACCTTGCTCATTTCAAAGGAGCTTTTTCTTGACCTGATCTCCCTGGGACACACATCATTTCCTAGTCTCAACCACTCCAGAGTTATTACTACTTCTTTACTTTTGGCCTGCCTGGAAAGTTCTTTTCCTGTTTGATGTCCCACCTTGCCAGTCCCCTAGGAGAGGTCATTCTCTTCCTTACAAGGAGGTGGGAGCTAAAACAGTCTAGCTGTTGCTTCCCTAATCTCAGTGAATAAATAGTATCAGTCAGTTTCCCCCTGTTTTTAAAAAAGGCTTGGGGTAAGGTGGTAGTAGAGAAGAGAAGTTTAGAATGTGTGATCCATCTGTGCAGGAGGGATTTTCCACCATGAAGTAAATCCCAGCCTAGGGATCTGGTCACAGGGACCTTGCACTTTTCTTACATTTTGTATCTGAAAATCTATCAGCTGAGCTCAGAATGATGCACGAGGCATCTCCCATTCATTTAGCTGATCTTAATCTACTCCATTCCTTCTGTACAGCTGCAACTCCACCAGGGATCCTGACCTTTTGATTTTCTCTGCAGCACCATTCATTAAGGACAGATCTAGAGTTGGCCAAGGTAGAATTCTGGGTGGGAACAGCAGTAGCTTGCCTAACCTCATTAGGAGGTAGGACTCCTTGTCTCAGAATATCAGAAATTATATTCTAACCAGGGCTTAGATTCTTGACAGCAGTGCTATCCCAAAGTCCTAGAGTAATGAGACCCTTCTTGGAAGTCATGTGAAATCCTGGTTGGGTCAGGACTCAAGTTTCATAGAAGCCTGAGAGTCCTAGATTATCATGACTTTCACACAAAGGGTCCTCAGGAAATACAACCCTGCTCCCAGGAACTCTGTACGCTTCTTACACAGGGATGGGTGGGACATGGAAATAACGTGCTACATAATCATTCCCCATCTTCAGGCCCAGGGATATCTCAGTCAGGTTGGATTTGTATTTACCTTTAGAAGAAGATGCCGCTAATCTTAACATAACCAGAGAACTATGACACGTAATTTTTTTTTTCTTAAGTTTTATATACTTGAGTAATCTCTACCCACAGCGTGGGGCTCAAACTTAACAATCCCGAGATAAAGAGTCATGTGCTCTTCTGACTGAGCCAGCCAGGCAGCCCCTGACATGTAATGTCCTTATGGGACTTCCTAGAGGCCACAGGAGTGGGTCTCTGTTAGGGCTATGGAGACTTCAGCTTCAATTATGAGTACAAAAAGACTCCATACTTTTTTTGTTGTCATTGTGAGTGACTTTAAGCAAATCTTATAATTGCTATTTGTCTCGATTTCCTTATCTTATTCAGGGATGCTGACCAGTTTTATCACTACAGACTTTTAAAAACCAATGTATGTGTTAAATATGAAAGCAAAGATCAATGCCTCTTTCCAGTACTATGTATCTGTACTACATAATTTGACTTGTCCCATGAGTTTCCAGCAGATTCCATACAGAATCTATGTAACTGCCTATTAGTAACTAGGTAAAATTTGGTGTTTAAATTGATCAGCTGCAGGCTTATGTAGGCTACTTTTGCTCTCTTGTTGGGAAATTTAAAACTCAGGATCCTCAACTTATGAGCCCATCACTGAGGGATGGCATTCTCCGTCTGCCTCTAGAGACAAGGATGAGAGTGTCAAGACTTTAGTAGATTCTACATATAGAAAACAGTCAGTGGCTGCTTTGAGGAAACTTTGTTCCTTCCTCCTCTCACCTTATAAAACATGTCCCCCTCTTCCATCAGCTTGCTCAACAGGATGATCATGATGTCTGGTTTGGAGGTGGCCATCGCCCATGTGGCTGGACCTGTAGTGTACAGGATGCATGATGGGTAAAAAACTCAGACAATGTAAGGGTGGTAGGAAGCTAGGTGAAAAAAACATCCTGGGGGAATTTCTGCTGAGAGAACAACTTGCTCCACAACAATTTCCTCATCTTTCAGACCTGGGAGTATCTTAGGGACTCCCACTGCCAAGAAGCTGCGTTGGATTTGTATTCACCTTAAAATAAGAATATCTGAACTGTCTGAGCCTGCACCACAGGAGGGCAGCAAAGCCTGTGTGTTGTATTTGGGCAGGCCATGGCTAAGTCTGGAGTTATTTTAAATAAGGTAATTGGGAGAAAGAGTTTGCATTAAATGTCACCACAAGATTTAAAAAATCCAAAAAGGGCAACTTATTTTAGAACCTGGGACTCAAAATCCCTAGCTGTTTAGTCTCTTAATTTAAAAATCTGTACTTTGCAGAAGGGGAACCATTAAAGATTCTAAAGGCTCCCTTAATTTGTAAGTATCAAATAGGCCTCCCTGGGATTTACTCTGAAGCAGGAGTACAATTTGAATGTCAAAAGATGTGAAACAAGCCAACATTACTGAGGACGACTTTACCCACAAAGAGAAAGAAGAGGTTAAATTGATTAGTTTATAGACACCTGAATTATTTACCAACTAAGCTTTTCAGGGTTAGTTATCAAAAGTTCAAGTTATTCTCTACAACAGTCATTAAAAAAAATCTTCTTTTAAGGTGAAGTAAATTAAAAGATTAGAGGTGTAGGGAACTCATGCAGGCTAAATCAAAGAGGAGAAGGCAAAGCTGACCAAGCCATCAGACCACGCCTGATGCTGACAGCGGTGAAATATACCTCGTGGGCGACTCGGTAACGTCTGACAACCTTCAAAGAAAGGAGAAAACAAAAAGTTGTAGGAGAGGAAAAAAAAATGGATGAAGGTGAAAAAAAAAAAAAAAAGAAGGAAAAAGCAGCAGTGAGAGGCAGGCAGCAAAAAAGCCAGCATATCAGCCAACCCTTGCCTACAGGTCTGTGGGATGGGGGAGCAGGTGGGACAGCAGCAGCAGGGACTGCAGAGTCGGAAGCACATACAGAGCAAGGGAAAGCAGAGGCTCAGGGCAGCGCAGGGATCAAGGATGCTCACAGGGCGGGGCTGGCACAGAGGCATTAGCACTAAGATGTGCTTAAGGTTAGAGTAGCCTCCCGGTCAAGGCTACGTGGGGCATGGCAGATAACCATGTGATTCTGGACACAGAGTAGTGTAGACCATGGCTCAGATGGTGCTTGCTCTGGGCCAAGAGCCTTTCTGTTCACTTGGACAATAACTGGGCCAGGGCAGAGGGGAAACTACACACACTCACACCAAACACCCAGGGCGGCCAGACCACTGGACCAGTCTGGCCCCTGGGCACAGATGGTCAGCACCTTATTCCTTTCTCCTACCTATCTTGGCTCCTTTCTTCAGAAGAGTGACAACAACAGAAGTGTTCCGGCACCCCACAGCCCTATCCAAAGGGCGCATTCCGCTATAGTCAACATGCTCGATCATGGCCCCGTGATCCACCAGGAACTGGACCTAGGACATGGATCAAGGAGAACAGTTAACACAAGTGCAAGGGCTCAGCGCTGCCCCACTGAGTCTGGCTGCTGCCTGGACTTTATTCAACCACAGGTCTAAACCAGGCTGGGACCATGGTATTTACAGGCCATTCCTGTATTCTTCGTCTTTAGTGGTGTTTTGAATATTCCTGTCCTCTAGCAAGTAGGGATTTGAGAACCTTCTATCAGGAACCATCTACATGTTATTCTACCCTTAACCCTAGATAACATTATGGACGGAGAACCTTCCCTAAGATCCCTATGACCCAGAGGCTTGTTTAAAGGCACTCACCACCTCGGCATCACCATAGAAAGCTGCCAGATCCAATGGGGTGCGGCCATTCTTGTCAGCATGGTCCGTAGCGGCTCCATTATCCACCAGAGAACGTACTACTGAGAGATGACCCTTCAAACAAGCCCAGCTGAGGGCTGTCAGCCCTTCTTTGTCCATGAGAGCAATGGAGGCACCTACAAGAGTAAGTATTAACACAAGCCTGAGGAAACCCAAAAAACATGAAAATTCAGAGCAGGAGGGAAAGCTGGTACTTAAGGTGTATGCTCTGCCAGCGCACAGCTTTGTTTCTGGTATGTGAGTGGTCTTTCAATAAAACTGTTAAAAAAAAAAAAATGATCCTACAAGCTTTCAGTAGAAGAGAGCCCAGTTGTTTTTACTGGGTATTCCAGGTCTTCCACAATCTACCCCCAAACTTCCTCTCTATGCTTAAGTTTCGTTACATTACACCCCTGGGAGAATCCTCTACTTGGGCCGAATGGATGTGCTCACTGCCTCTAGACTCTCCCATAATATTCTGTATCCTCACTTTTGGTCATGTTTGCTTTCTCATGGGGAATCTTTTCCTTCCCCATGACCTGCCTCACTTCTACCCATTCTCTAGCAACCACTTCAAAATCCCCCTATTTCCAGGAAGCTTCTGATCACTGTTACCTCATCTTGAATCTGCATAACATATGTCACCTTATTCCGTTATTAATCTTTTTTACGTATCCTACTTGCATGTAATAAATTCTCGATGAATGTTTTCAGAACTCAGCAAAAGTCTTCCATTTGTAGTAGTATAAACTCCTAGAGAGAATCTTGTAAAACAGGAGGAGCTCAGTACATGTTTATTATTGGTGATAGTACCAGGCCACTTTCTCCCTCCCTAGAATGTGGGGAAAATGAACTCACGGGAAGAGCCTGAGCCCAGACCACAAGGAAATTCAGAGTTTAATTAAACTTGTCAGCCTGCAGTGATCCCATCCCCACTCTCTTAGCCTCTTTGGTATTCTACATCTGTTTCTCTTCAACATTTGTATTTTCATCTCTAAGGATCAAGCACACTTGATACACTGTTTTGTAATTAGTCTAAAATTCAATATACATTTGATTCTTAGACTAGACTGTAAACTCTTGGATGGCAAAGAGCCTGTCATTTCCTGGCTAGTTGTGAAGAGTACCTAAGACAATTCTTTTCACACAGTTGCCATGTTATACTAACTAAATTAGGATCAGCTTACTGCATACAGAATACTTTCCAGGCTGCCTCCTCAGCTGGACAGGATTCAGATGTGAGATGCGCCACAGCTGGGCTCAGGGTCTACTTGGCAGTTACCCGCCCTATCACCTTTGTATCCCTAGAGGTCAGGCAACCAGACTCTGTGGCTTTCCACAGCAGGATGAAGGGCTAGAAGGTACCATACCTGTAGCCCTTATGACAGCCCTTTATGTATAGGGTTATCTTGTCATATATTGCAATTAAAACATTGACTCTAACACAGAATGGATTTGAATGTGGGACAGAACCTAAGGAGTTTTCTCAGATGCAACATCTATAAATTCCCTGGACAGAGCCTCCATTGGTGGAAGAAGCAGGATAAGAACGTTCTAGATGTATGTTACAGATAAGCTGACCTTCCATAGAAGAGGAAAGCTGGAATTTAAGAAATTGGAGATATACATGAAATAAACCCCTATATTCAATTTACATCCAAAATTCAATATGTAATCTTCCTCTTCTTTCTTTTCTTTCGTTTGCAGTTCATGGAATCACACCTCTTCCAAACATCCATTTTAACATTCTGGAGTTAGCTTCAACTCAACTATCCTTCCTACATGTAATTGCTCTTTATATCCCAAATCATTTTTTGCATTTGGCCTTTCTGTTCTATTCTCACAGCTACTGCACCTGGATTAGCGCCTCATTACTTCTCATCTATTCTATTACAATGCTTCCTAATTGATCCCCTGGTCCACTCTAATTTCTCCATCAAATCTACTATTCACACTACTGCCAGAGTGATTTTTTTTAAAGCACAACTCTGGCATCAATTCTCTTTTAAAAAACCTTGAAAGGCTCCCCATTGCCTTCAGAATTAAGCCAAAACCTCTTTTAATCTGTTCCTTTTCAGTTTCTTTCCACATACGTTTCCAATTTTACTTCCCAAGAGCCGTCATGAGTTCACTGGACAACTCGCATATTTCTTTAAACCTGTTGTGTGTTGGTTCTCCTCCCTAACTTTTCATTTACGATCCCCTCCCTAAAACAAAACATTTTTCCTAGTCACCTTTCAAGGTCTGCCCTTTCCTAACTGAAATACCTTTATGAGAGCTCTTAGGATTCTTGGCTTTTCAGGTATTTTTGTTCCATTCCTTCCTTCCCAGATTACAGACTCTTAGAGGGCACAGACTATAGTGTGTTAAAAGAAAATCACTCACTGGCATATCACTAGAATAGTGTTCTGCGAATAATGTGGGCTACACACCTGTTTGTAGGGTTTGTTGCTTTAGTGGAAGTCTCTGAATTAAGTGTGAAAAAATGAAATACTGTGGATCCCTGACTTATGATGGTTTGACTTACAATTTTTCAACTTTACGATGGTGTGAAAGTGATTCGCATTTAGTAGAAGCCATCCTGCGAATTTTGAATTTGGACCTTTTCCCAGGCTAGTGATGTGTGGGGACGGTGCTCTCTTGTGATGCTGGCTAATATCCGTGAGCCGCGGCTCGCCAGCAGCTGCACTAGCATGAGGGTCAACGGCGGATACACTTCTAACCATTCTGAGCCCACACAGCCATTGTTTTTCGCGTTCAGTACAGTATTCAATAAGCTATACAAGATATTCAACACTATTATACAGTAGGCTTTGTGTTAGATGATTTTGCTCAACTGAAGGCTGATATAAGTGTTCTGAACACGTTTTAGGTTGGCAAGGCTATGCTATTATGTTCTGTAGGTTAGATGTATTAAATGCATTCTGGACTTAAGATATTTTCAACAAGATATTTTAAACTTGAGTTTATCAGGACGTAACCCCATCATAAGTTGAGGAAGGTCAGTAGTACAAAGACCAGCATGTCTGCAATGGTAAGGGAGAACAAATCTCTGGAATCTGTGTCTGATAAGCTTCTATTGGCATGTGACAGACACTGTGCAGTGATCTGAAGGTTATCAGTGGCTGAAGAGGTCCTGCCTTTTCCAGCAGACTTGGGTTGTTCTGGGACATTTACTCATGCCACATCTTATCCTGAGAATCTAGGTACGCCCCTTTTTCTCCCCCAACCCCCTCTTGGCAGAAGTGAGGATAGATATCATGAAACCAGACTTGTTTGTTGGCTTGTATTGGGGAAGCAAGAACCACTTTGCACACTGGAAGAGCAGTTCTCTGGTTCAGACCCAGTGTTATGACTCTGAGGCTGTGGAAACAAACAAATCTTTGGAGGATATAGCTAAAGACCCAATAAATCTTTGGCTGAGTTTTAGTTTGAAATCTTAGAAGAAACCTTGTTTTCTTCCTAACTCAACTACCTGCTGTTGTGCTGGCCTGGGTGTGATTCTTCAGGGGGCTGGTTTCCCTGAAGTGTGCATGCCCAGAGATGTAATTATCGATGTTTAGGTCCAGTTTGCTTAGAGGGAAGGCTATCTGGAATGGAATCATTAGGCTCCTCACAGTCTACTACCTTCTGCTTCATGTAAATGCTCAAACTCCACTAGATGGTACTGTAGAGTCACGTGCAACTTTCCCACGATACAAGTCCACCATCACGCACCTCTGTTTTGTACAGGTGATTGAGGTCAGAGCAATCAAAAGGAGCCTGAAACGTTTTTGAAGGTGGTGTGACTACAATCTGCTTTATTATTTCCCATTCACCAGGAGTATATGAATGTTGGTTAATGTCAAAGGAGTTTATTACAACAGGAAAATAATAATATCCGGATTTCTCATATAGGGTCCCACTGTCAGCAACCGTCTTAATCTCTGTCTGCCTCCTCTGGATACAAGAAAAGTATTAGTTGTGCAGGCCTACAAGATAACTGATAAAGAAAAACTGCAGTCTTTGGAAGATGAACATTTGCTGAGTGTATATTAAAAAAATCAAAGTTTGAAGATTACAGATTTGAGTTAAAGAATTTAGAATATGTTAGTTTGATTAGAATACCAAAAATCCCTCAAGCTATAAAGAAACAAAGACTATCAGAGTGAAAGGGTCCCACTGTATCCAAGAGGAAAGGAGACAGACCTTCATATTTTAACCAACTAGATGAATAGTATCTATCCTTAACATCTCTTAGACTCCATCACTGGAAATCATGAATTCCTTGGGTTACTATAGGCACTGACCATCCCCAGCTCTGGGATCCCAGGACTGACCTTGTGCAAGTAGAAAGTCCACAGTTCCTAGATGGCCTTCAGAGGCAGCCATCATCAGCGGGGTACGACCCTGCTTGTCTGCCATGTTGACATCAGCTCCGTGGGTGAGTAAAAGATCAACAATCTGCAAATGCAGAGAAACAGGGACAAATTATCCAGGAAGAGCTGCTGGGCAGACACATGCATGTTGTTGCCTACACTGTGGAATCTCGTCCTGCTGTACAGGTGAGTCACCTCTGCTGTAACTTTCTGCTGCAAGAACTCCCTCTAGTGTCTGCACAGTGCTAGTACCACGTGATTTGATGTCTGACTCTTTAAAGGATAGCCACATGAAAATTCAACTGTGTATTTCTGACTCAGCCCCTGAGTAAAAGAGAATTTAAGATAAAAAAGGCCAACACGTAGACAAAGATGCTCTCATAATGGGAGCTCCAACATAAGTCACTACTTATGCCAGTGCCATTTTATTGATCCGTAGGGGTTGTAAGCCTACCTGCAGTGAATACTTACGACTGAAGGGAATAGAATAAAGTGTCCTTGATAACTCTTTAATACTGTTTGGCTTCTAGAGCCTTTTTTTCTACACAAATACTTCCAAAGATTAATACCAATATGGTTTCTTTTCCATCCTAAGTGTATAAATTAGCATTTATCTGGAATTCAAACATCTGGAAAGACTGCATAGCTAGAACTTACATACACCACATTTTCTTTTGGCAAGCCTGAGATACCTGCAAGCAAGCTAGCAGGGGTCTGTTGGGGTATAAACCTTCCAGAGAACCTGTGGATACTGTGAGGTATGAGAAGGAGTCACTCCGTGACCAGGCCAAAAGTAGCTAGTCCTTCTATACACTATAGATCATGGTGTCTAAAAAAATTTTTTTAAACATTTATTTATTTTTGAGAGAAAGAAAGCACAAGCCGGGAAGGGGCAGAGAGATTGAGAGACACAGAACTGGAAGCAGGCTCCAGGCTCTGAGCTGTCAGCATAGCGCCTGATGCGGGGCTCAAACCCACCAACTGTGAAATCATGAGCCGAAGTTGGATGCTTAACCGATTGAGCCACCTAGGTGCCCCCCGCCCCCTGCTTTCTTAAAATTTTTTTGATGATTTTTTTTTTTTAATGATGATGATTCTGAATGTTAACTTTCTGACATATTCTCAGTTAACCAGAATATTAATAACAAAGGCCCAAGTCGTCAAACCTGATGATGGCTGAGTAACCCAAACTTTGTGATTTTTTTGCTCTCTGCCTCAGAAGGCCCTGTCTAGAACTCACCCCTACGTGAGGGATTGGAAGTAGCTGCCCTGCTTACCTGCCAATGGCCTTGGCGGACAGTGCTGAATAGGGGCACTGCCCCTCGGCGGTTTGGCTGGGCCACTGCTGCCCCCTGTTCCAAGAGCAGACGACATACCTCCAGTTTTCCCCTTCCAGCTGCAGCTGTCAGTGCTAAGGGCAGAGAACACAGACTGAGAACAGGTGGGGCTTGTCCTCTCTAGCCCTCTATGTTAAGCACAGAAGTATATCTGTGTTTGATTAATGTAACTGCTACTTTACCTCCAAGAATAATGATATTAGCCACTTTTACCATGAAGGAAAAATTTTTAACATTTATTTGTTTTTGAGAGGCAGAGAGAGACAGAGTGCAAGTAGGGAAAGGGCAGAGAAAGAAGGAGACACAGAATCTGAAGCAGGCTCCAGGCTCTGAGCTGTCAGCACAGAGCCCAACGTGGGGCTCAAACCCAGGAACCCTGAAATCATGTCCTGAGCCAAAGTTGGATGCTTAACCAACTGAGCCACCCAGGCACCCTTCCACGAAAGAAACTCTTAAAGAAAAATCATCAATAAAATCACATTTAAATGGGCTCACAATATATGGAGACAACTGTAATAATAAACTTATGATTAAACTTACTTGGTTTCATTTTTCCTACCTAGCCTGTCATCCCTGCTTTCGACCTCCCTCTTTTTTGGTACCTCTTCACTACAAACCTTTCACGGGTCTATCTATGCCTGGGTGGGATGCAGACAGAAGGGCCTTTGCAGAGTAAGGTCTATTTTAGAATTAGTCAGGAACCACTTCTGGCCAACCTCTACTCCTGGACCCTTAAACCTAAAGAACTAAAGTCAGGATCTGCACGTCACAGGGGCTTGGGCCAGTTTTCATTTTCTTTTTTCTTCATTAGCTGAGACAGAAGTTTCTAGTACATTTGCAACTATTTTCATATGAGGGTCAGAACTGTTCAAGGTAATAGTCTTAAAGATGAGAGAAGAGGTATAACAAAGGTTCTTCTGAAGACAAAATAATGGAATCACAGATCAAAAAAAAATAGCTACAGCAACTATAAGGGACACAGAAAGAAACTTAACATTCTTATTTCTGGGCTGCTGTCCATCGTTCATGATCTTTGACAGAGTAGAGAGTCCATGGGTGCCGATTTCATTCTCTGAGTACGGTTTCAATAGTTGCAAGAAGGATTTGAAGATATACTTTCTACTAAGTCCATAATTTTTTTAATATATATTTTTTTAACGTTTATTTTTTTTAGAAAGAGAGAGAGCACAAGACAGAGAGAAGGGGACAGAGGATCCAAAGAGGGCTGTGCACTGACAGCAGAGCCTGATATGGGGCTCAAGCTTGTGAACTGCAAGATCATGACCTGAGTCAAAGTCGGACATTCAACCGACTGAGCCACCCAGGTGCCCTACTAAATCCATCCTTGAACAAATATAAATTTTTCATTTCACCATGGGGTCTCAAATGCATAGGTTCAGTGTTTTAAAAAGAATGCGGATAGAGAAATTTTTCCCAAATTGACTTGGAAAACTGATGTGGTGATCAGCAAGTCCTTCCTTTATTATGGCTACCTAACTCCAAAGACAAGTCAGAAAGAGACAATATTTGGTAAGTGCAGATAATATTTCAGTTTGCAAATGTTGGTATCTAATCAGGGAAGCAACAGAAATTCAAATCAAATGGTCACTTGAAATTTTTTTCATTGAAGGCAATCTGTGGCATTTTTGTCTTTGGGCTTGGTCAAATTCATCCACAGTTAACTCATCTGCGAAGCCAAACTAACTACCTGTAGTTTCCACTAAGATTAACTTCAAGTAATCTTTTCTTCCCTCAAGGATAAGAAGGGCTTATGAAGAAAAATGTGACAGTTTTAGAAGATGTATTCAGTCAAACTAGATGTATCTATGCCTTGTCTTATGTGTGTTTTCAGTTTTATTTTTGAACTGTTAACACTGTCATTTCTGTCCTATTCCTCACAGGAGGGTAGTGGCTTATCTGAGATGAGGGTCATTTCCAAGCCCTGAATGAGTGAATATAGGTATCAATGGGTATGATTATTTACTTGAAGTTTTGTCTCTTGTTCCTTACATCAAGGTGATCTTCCCTCTTTGCCAAGTTCATATATCTAACAGTTCAGGAAAAACAACAACAACAACAACAACAACAACACTGTAATTCTTGGGTGAGAAAATAAGAGTGGTTTAAGAACTTGACTGGAAATCATGTTGTACACCTTTAAGTTTACACATGTTATGTGAAAATTATATCTCCATAAAGCTGGAAAAAAAAGAACTTGACTGGGGTAGACACTTGTTAGGAATCTTAAGAATCATCTTGTTGGTACATAAAATAAATGATTGGGAAATTTTCTAACTCTTACTTTCTGATTCCATTTAAAGTAGCTATGAGGTGATAGGGCTGCAGCAAACCTCCCTTTTAATTCCCTGGGTATGGTGGGGGAGGGTAAATACATTCTTTTTCACGGAAGAATTTATAGCCTGCTGGAGAAAATATAGACAGTATTTCAGAATCAAGCCTTTCACCCATGATGCCAGTTTATAGAACACTGTTGAGAATGTACAACCAGTGCCCATCTTGAAAGCTAAAATTTATATTGTTCACTCTAACCTGGAGTTAGACTGCTCTGGCTGGCCCATTTCAACTCATTGGATAACACATTTATATGAGAAGGAATGTTCCATTTGGCTTTTTTCTTTGTTGTATCATCTCTGTTGCTTAGGTTATGATGTAATTTGGCAGGAATCTCCAGCTGATAGCTGGACATGGCCATTAACACAGCTGGCCAATTTCATCTCAGAACAACACAACTATGTAAAATGGGATCTGTATTTTTCAAAATCCAAGAGCAAAAAACTGCTCTGGCTGGATTTTATAGAAGTCTTATCAGAAACTGTTAAAACTTTTTGAAAGAAAGAAGATTAAGGTAAAGCCAGTTCTATAAAACAACAAACTGATTCTTAGAGCAAACAGCAGTTTGGAGCCAAATCTCTTCCTAAAAGACCAGTAACAGAATTCGTTCCGTAGCCTGTCAGCATCTGATGAGATTATCTGACATAAATGGTCTTTTTTTCAAAGTGAAACATCTAAGGAGTCTAACGAGGCAGACAGGATGCAACTCAGAGTTGGGAAAATAGCCAAAGTCTGCTTGGATGGGATGGTGACACTAAGCAGAATGCAGCAAAGCAAATGGCTCTTCTGTTTATCTATTTTCAACCATGAAAGAACATAACACAGACGGGTCGTGCACGGCCAATGAGAGGGAGGTGGTTGGGGAGACATAAACTGATCACTGGTATCCAAAACAACATTAATTAAACATTTATTGAGCTATTTGTCAGACACTGACTGTCTCTGCTCTCAAGGAACTCAAGGTTGAGTAAGGATAACAGACAGATAAAAAATACACTACTATCCAGTGTATACGTTTTTGGAGGTAATGCAGAGAAAGAAGTGTCTGTGATCTTTAGGAAGAGATGTTAATCTGAGCTAAATGCTGAAAGAGAAATAGAAGACTTACAGGCATGCAAAGACAAGGCGAGGCATGCTAGGCACAGGGAGAGCACATAGGAAGTTCGCACTGATGTGGGAAACAACATGTTTATTGTTACTGGAGTTACTAGAGAAGCCAGGCAATAGATGAGGCTAGAGATCATGACTGGTCTTCTTAAGAATATGCTAAATCACTTCATTAATGGTTCAGGTGGTCAGTAAAGGGTGGTAAGCAAGAAAGTGACATAAACAGATTGTGGCCCACAAAGATCACTTTGGCTGAAGTCACAAGGGAGATGAATCAGGAAAGGGTGACAAGATCAGCTAGGAGGCAGTTGCAATAAGGCAGGCGAGGATGATAAGGGCATGAGTTATGGGCATCTTGTTTATTTTGTGAACCCTTGCTTCTTTTGGGTCATAGGATGGTTCAGGCCCTCCAGAGTTGCTAGAAGCTTTTAATGCTGGTCTTGGTCTATGCTCGTAAGACAAGGGAGAAGAGGGAGTGGTGAACAATATTGTCACCTTAACTGCTTTTCTTCTGTACTGTTCCATAAGAAGTCTATGGAAACCCTGTGGGATGGGAGGAGACCAGCCAGATGGTGAAGGGTGGATGTAGGCAGATACTATTTGGAAGGATAAAGAGGCTGCAAAAGGAGGACAAAGGCAACTAGGATATTCTATTGACCTGCTTTTAGAAAACCCACTATATAAAAATTATATCTCAGTTAATATTTCACTATATGCCAAGATAAATTTCACTGATTCTAAGATGCGCTTTTTTTCCCTTCACGTTTTAACAACTCTAAAATTGGGGTGAATTTCGCAAGTGATGTGATAATAAAGAATGGTGGCATTTGATAGGCTGAGGGTTTCTTTTTTTGTAGTAGCACAAAAAATAATGGCTATATAGTTTCTTGCAGTTAGCGGTGCCTTAGAATTGATATAGTAAATCATACAGATTGTTGGGAACATCACAACCACTGTATTTTCCTGAGGTAAAAATTGTGTTGTTCAGACCAGGGATGTAGGTACAAGACCCAACCAGCTGGCTGCAGGTCACAGACCTTCATTCTCTATATAAAGGGGACATATATAAGATTTTGCCATTGGAGAAATAAAACATCACAGTTCGATGGGTCATTATAAACTGTAAATGACTATGTGCTACAAGGTAGAAAGGAACATGTATGTATATTTAGTAAATCCATCACTATAGACCGAAAAGCAACTCGTAGTCTCTTCAATATTAGTAGTGAAGGTGTAGGGACATTTTTACATAGTGCGAACATAATTTCCTAGAAAATTTTCTGGAGCCAAATAACTGTTTATAGATCTGTAAGTTATATTACAAATGCATTTTATTCTAGCTCTATTTAAAAAGCATTTTATGTTTATAATGCTTAAATTATCTCAATAAATATCAAGTTAAACACAACATAATTCCGATTACAAGCAAATTGACATGAAGCTTGGATTTTTTTTTTTTTTTTTTACAATCTTGAGATATGGTCCATATTTAAATAAATTAATGTAGCAGACTTTGTTGCACACCTTAAAATGATGAGATATTTAAAAAGACCTGAGGGCACACAGTTTTATTCTAATAAGAAACTCCTATCAATAAAAGTCTTTCACTTGGTTCACTCCCTTCTTGAACATTTTTAAGAAATTCTTTCAAGTACAGCACTAAAATATGCTTGATATTCATCACTATGATTACTAGTCTTACAATTCCTATCCCCTATCACCATCAGGCCATATTTATTTATTTATTTTTTTGCCCTCCCCTGGGGTTCCACGTGGCTGGCCTGGCAACACAGTGCTGGGAAAGGTCGAACTACCGGGAAGTCCCAACATGTCCGTCCCTTCTGCAGCTCTGTTGCAACATACATACTCCAGAACTGCCGACATCCTGGTCAGTTCCTTCTCC
This sequence comes from Lynx rufus, assembly GCF_022079265.1. Taxonomy (NCBI): domain Eukaryota; kingdom Metazoa; phylum Chordata; class Mammalia; order Carnivora; family Felidae; genus Lynx; species Lynx rufus. Next base: position 39,162,020 of record NW_025814832.1, read on the forward strand.
TCAGTTTGTCCTCTAGCTTTCCGTAGGGTAGAGTCCCGGAGACAGCAGCTGTTTCCAGCTGCACAGTTTCCTTTAATCTGTCACGGGCTCTTAAGCTGCAGCTGCCTGGCATCTGTTCCCTTTGGCTCTTACAGAGGGAGGGATTGTTTGAGAAACAAATTCCTGAGCTCTGGACCATTCTACATGATGTTAAAGAAGCCATGAAACCTACCTATGATTTTTGCCATCAATGGAAATAAGACAATTTGATAGATAGCTCATTGTAAATTTTAAATGAATTCAAGTGCCTTCTTTATTTTTAGTAACATTCTGACTCTAACCAAAACACATACCCTTCTTGTTTAATAAAATATTCCCCCTAAATTGGCCATCTCAATATTGGTCTACCTCTGGCAAATATGATACGTATCTGTGGTGACTCTACAGCTTTCATTGCCCTGGTCTCATAAAAACACATAAAAGGTTACTAATGTTTCTCCAGATGTTCCAGTTTAGACTTGGGGGAAAGACAATAATCATTTCCTGCAAAGGCCACAAAGAAGAAACTTCTGTTTATGTGGTAAGTACCAAGCAATATAGAAATCTCTTGGCTACAGATCAGAAGGGACTGCCATGGGCTGTGCCTGAGAGGGTGGTCCCTTCATTTCGCATCCAGAGAGCAACTGTACTTGTAATGTAGCAGTGTAACCATGTCAGATACCACTCCGCCTGATAACACTTGGTTAAGCCGGAGGTATGGATACAGATTGAATCTCCCGGTTTACAACTGCAGGTGGAGCCATTTTGATGGGAGAAACATTTACACGTAACTACTGCAAGGATCACATAAAAGAGAGGCCACAACTATTTTCTGCTCCGGTTTGGCACACTGGAAGGAAATTTTTAGTCTTTTAAAAATATTTGGCAACAGGAACACGGTAAAGTTTTGGTTGAAAGAAGACTCCGGTGCTAATGATATAGAGAATCCAAAGGAAAGAGGAAGAAGGCCATTGCTTGACTTTTCACTTTGGCTGAATCAATCTCCAGTACAAAAGCCATCGAGATGGAGACTATCAAAGGTATACCAGAGGAAAAATCAGGGTGTGAGATGCAGCGTGTCCCCACACAAATACAACACATTTATGAGAAAAGACAGTAATGTCCATGAGAAGTACCTGTCTCTCCCCAGAGACTGTCAAAGCTGTTGATCTGCGCTCGCTCTACTTCTTCTTCATCTTTTTCTGGAAGATCAAGTAGGTAGGAGACAATCTGAAACAAGAAGTTGTGTCAGCTCACACTTCAGGTGGGAAACTATGCTACCAGCTCTAGCCTGTGAGGTCTGAAAGATACCTGGATGACCCAAGGGTGACAAGATCTCTTGCACACGAAAGAAATCAGAACTGACTATCCCAGCCAAGAAACCCAAAGCTTCCATGATGAGCATCTGTTTTATTGGGTACGGTTTTTTTTTCCAAAAAAATTGTTAATGTTTATTTATTTTTGAGAGAGAGAGACAGAGCATGAGAGGGGAAGGGACAGAGAGAGAGAGAGAGAGAGAGAGAGAGAGAGAGAGAGAAAGGGAGACAGAAAATCCAAAGCAGGCTCTATGCTCTGAGTTGTCAGCACAGAGCCCAACGCGGGGCTCGAACTCACGAGTTGTGAATCATGACCTGAGCCGAAGTCAGACGCCCAACTGACTGAGCCACCCAGGTGCCCCTATTGGGTACGGTTTCTATGTTTCTCTTCAACACCATTCACTTACATAGCATGTGGCTTTTAAAACATTTTTTATTCCTTGTATTTAAGTTGAAGAAGCAAGCCCTCATTCTCCCAATAAAAATACCAATAAATAAAGAGAAAATACTAATCAATCAATAAAAACCAGAAAGCAAATATGGAGAAAATCTAGGGCTGTATTTCATCAGAGTACAGCAGTGATGATTTTTTTCCTCTCAGAAATACCAAGACAGCTGTGGGGACAGCAAAGGGAGAATGACTACTGACATGAAAGCAAAAGTGACAGCTGTTTCCAGGGATCTGTCTGTAGAGAGAGCTCACAAACCCACTGATATTAAATATTCCAGTTTTGCTTAATATCCCTTCGGTGGCACATCAGGTCAGTGGCAGGGTAGCTGTGTCACTGCAGCAGCCTATGCCCCGTGAGACAACAGTTACTGGCCCGTGACAGCCGAGCATTGCATTGCCAGTTTTGTAAGCTGGTTGCTGAATGAAGGTGTTTGTTTAAAGTTAGGTAACAACCAACTACATTATATTAAAAACAAAGGTTAAAAATACAAAATTTCATGACTTCTTAATTATTTAACTACATTGTGCATTGTCTGTACTCCTGATCATGTCTGTCTGGTGGAGACAGCACACAGTGGTGTGCTGTGCCTCTGTGCATCTCTTCACAACCCTGTGCTCAGGGCTGTCACATGGGTCACTCTACATCAGCTGCGGTGGGAGAATTTACACCTTGGAAACTGGCAGACATTTCACATCAAGAGTTGATTTACTGCTAAAGCTCCAAGAGGTTCCAGTTTAATTAATATAATTGGTATGAGGGTAAGTAGTAGTTTATAACATAGATCACATATCAGATTTAATGACAATAAAATTATTGGGAAAAGAGAAAATTGGAGTGTAGCTCCATTTGTAAATGATTGCTGAGATGCAACCACAGGTTGACTTAAGATATGAATTTCACAAAAATCGAGCATTTCATTAAAAGTATTGTATATTTCATTATTTGTAGACTGTGTGCTATGTGTTCTTCATAGCTGTAAAATTTACACTAATTTTAAGTACGTACGTACGTACACACACACACACACACACACACACACACACTTCTGCTCCACTACACTACCCTCTTGGATCTTGGAGCTAGATGTTAAACATTTTCTGGCAAGTATCAATTGCATATATTTGCCACTATATTATTACTATCAGTAATAAATAAATTAGCAAAAATACAGTTTGTATAGTGTTTAACAGTTTTCAAAAGCACCTTTCGTACCAGCTTTGTAAAAAGAAGTATTTATTAGACCCATTTTCCTGATGGGAAACTAAAGTTCTAAGAGATTAGGTAAATTACCCAAGGTCCAGAGAGAATGAGTAGCAAACTGGGACTCAAACCTGGTCCTTCTGAGATTCCAAATGTTGTGCTCTTCCCTTTCCAAACCGCCTCCCCATGTGAATGCAGGTCAGTAAATAATCCTGAGGAGCCCAGTGTCACTGTCTGTTATATCAGAGTGGCAAGATGGGGAGGAATTAGACTGGCCGATTTCCAAAGTACTTTCCAACTCTCAAGTGCTATATTCATAATTCTGCATATGCTGGTATTTGAGAATTCAAGTGCTTCATGGAGTTCAATTTCCTATTCCTCAAAGCAGTGACCAAAAAGCTAATTCATACTAATTAGGCTGGTAATTTTGTAATAATGCAACCCTTTTTAGCCTGTTTCCTCAGTCCTTCAACACACGGCTTGAAAAAAATCCCCCAAGTCCTCAACCTTATCACCTGTTTTCTTACCTCGGTGTAGCCCATGCTGGCTGCAGCGATGAGGGCCTGCTGGATGGCGTGGCTCTTCTTAAATACTCCTTGCTGCTGGCCGGCCATCGTCCAGTCACACTGAATCAAAAACTTGACAACCTCCAGATGACCTCGGAGTGCAGCATGGACCAAAGCGCACTGCCCATTCTTGTCCAAATGATCCACCTCGAGGGGAAGGACAGAGAAATGTGTGTGAACAAAGACTTGTGGCCGCACTTCTGATCCAGTCACACTGGCCCACTGCACACGACTACACTACCAAGAGTCATCCCTTCCCATATCCTGAACCACTCTCTAGAGAAAATCTAGAAAGTTCTCGCCTACTCAGGCTAGATCATTGCTGAGCTGTAACTCTGGTAGATATCCCTCAGGGGAGAACTTCTTTTCATAAGGCCAGACTTTTGTTTTCACAGAAAAAGGGACCAAACAAACAAACAAACAAAAACCCAACCAAAACTCCCAGCTCCAGCTTTGTTTTCCTGAGATACATTCTCCTTTGTCCTCAAATAGTTCTTTTCAGACCAAGATTTGAAAGACTGTAGTTCTGCTAGCACAAAAAACTGTCTTTGAAATCATGAAAGGGAAGAAAAACATTCTGAAGCTCACATTTTTTGGTCTTCCAAAGAAGCAAAATACCTCATATCATGAATCATACTTTTGACCACCAAGCTTTGGCGGAGGCCACTTCTTCCTTCCAACGGGAGGGCGGAATCTCAAGGATCTGGCCAAAATGGCTAGCGGTACTTGGAGCTTGAGGCTAGACCATGTTCCAATAGCAGCTTTGCTAGCTGCAGTGGTGGTTACAAGTGTAGGTTGAAAGAAGAGCCTGGTTAAGATCAGTCTACCATAAGGTAGCTACAAGTTTCAACAGAAGAGTAGCCTCGTCTGGCAGGCAGGCTTCCAGGGGTAGTTAGAGCACCTGAAACGTAAGTTCTCCACCTGGTTCTCCCCAGTTTTAGTTCCACCCGCAATCTATTCAACAAATGTTTATTGAATGCCTACCATGTGCAAGGTACCACACAGGATGAAAAGGTGAGTAAGAGAGTAAATATAGACTCTGTTCTCAAAGACTTTCAACCAAGGTAGGGCAGGTGCGACCGATATAAACAAAAGCCTATCCAACAAGGAATAATAAATGCCATATGGAAAGTAAAAGTGCAATAAAACTGGAGAGAATTCCCAATTAGAATCAGGAATAGATTCTGAAGGAAAGATGCTATAGTCTGAATGTTTTTGTCCTCTTGAATTGTATGTTGGATTTCTCACCCCCAGTGTAATGATATTAAATGGAGAAGTGATCAGTGTCCTAATAGAAAGGTCGCAGAGAGCTTGCTTTCCCTGTTCCACTATGGGAGGACATAGTGAGGAGGTGCTGTCTATAAACCAGGAAGCTCTCACCAGATGCCGGATCTGCTGGCACCATGGTCTTGAGACTTAGTTTCGGAACTGTGAGAAATAAATGTTGTCTATTAGCCACTCAGTCTACGGTATTTTGTCATAGCAGCCCCAACAGACTAAGAAAAGGCCCATCTCAACTGGCTGAGATAGTTAATGACTAACTCTAGTTGTTGTAAGGTAAGGCACATGAAGGGGAAGTTTCAACTACAAAGTTGAGAGGGTCTTTTGGGACCAGGGTACGGATACTTTTGAATGCCAGGCTAAGTTGTCTGAATTTTAATCAGTAGGTAATGGAGAGTCATTGAGAATTTTCATGCGCATACTGTATTTTCAAAAACTAAGAGGATGAATAAAATGTGTTTTGGCTCATTGGAGAAATGATTAATTCCTGGGCTGGGGCATTACTAGTAAACAATGAGTATGGAACATCTTGTGGTGCCATAAAGCACAGAAACACTCATAAAATAATTTAGTGGAAGTTGAAAGGATACAGGAACCAACTTGAGGGAGGTCCCAAAGGCCAAATCTTGGGCAATTTGAGCAAGAAAATAAATAATAATGGTAATGGGTTACATAGGTCATAACATAAAATAAATAAAGGAACCCATAGTGCTATAAATAAATAATCCAATACATACACGGGGGAGAAGGGACAACTCTTCTTTACATTAAAATTCTAATTAATAAATGTTGAAGGAATGAGGGAAACGGAAATTTGCCATTAGGCAAAAACACCATAGCAATCATTATTGCAGCAAGAATCTGACAGGTGGGACCCTAAAATCAGTGAGCAAAAGCATAAGAAACAAGCTATCTGCCTAGTCTCAAAGCATATCCCTAAAAGATACTTCTTAATTACAAAGGGAAACACAGTGGCTTCAGAACTGAGAAATCTGGAAGGCACAGTCCTGCCCAAGGGACAGAGGTTAGCATCCCTGTAACAGGGGATCTGACGATGAGGAAAGATCTATCTAAAAGATCTCTCATTGGGGTGCTTGGGTGGCTCAGTCGGTTGAGTGTCTGACCTCAGCTCAGGTCATGATCTCGTAGTTTGTGAGTTCGAGCCCTGTGTTGGGCTCTGTGCTGATAGCTCAGAGCCTGGAGCCTGTTTCAGATTCTATGTCTCCCTCTCTATGCCCCTTCCCCACTCATGCTCTGTCTCTGTCTCTCAAAAATGATTAAACGTTAAAAAAAATTTTTTTTTATTTTTTATTTATTTATTTATTTAAAAAAAAATTTTTTTTTTCAACGTTTATTTATTTTTGGGACAGAGAGAGAGAGAGCATGAACGGGGGAGGGGCAGAGAGAGAGGGAGACACAGAATCGGAAACAGGCTCCAGGCTCTGAGCCATCAGCCCAGAGCCCGACGCGGGGCTCGAACTCCCGGACTGCGAGATCGTGACCTGGCTGAAGTCGGATGCTTAACCGACTGCGCCACCCAGGCGCCCCCCCCCAAAAAATTTTTTTTTAAAGATCTCTCATCTAATGCTGAGATAAGATCAACCTACAAATGAAGAACATTCTAAAAATAATAATATTCTACAAATAACTATAAATTCTTCAGTATTTTGGTGCTGATGCCATGGGAGAGAGTTTGAGGGTGGAGAAGACCAAAGGAGAGAATCCCAGTGAACAGTGTCATTAGGAGAAGGAAGAGAGAAGAGCAACCAGACAGGCAGGAAGGGAACCAGGCCTGTGCTACAAATTCTGGGAAACGTGTCAATATTGCCAACACTATGGAGAGGTTTAAAGGGGTGAGGAATGAGAAAAGTTACTTTACTTGGTGATTGGCAGTTGTTAACAACTTTTGAGAGCAGCTTCGGTTGAATGTCAAGAGGTTAGGTGTTTTGTTCGTTGGTTGGTTTTTAAAGATTTTATTTTTAAGTAATCTCTACACCCAACGTGGGGTTCAAACTCACGACCCCAAAACCAAGAGTCACATGCTCCACTGACAGAACAAGCCAGGCATCTCCTCCGCCATTTTTTTTTAAGGAATATTTTTTATTAGGCCCTGAAAGAGATGAAAAGAGACTTTCTCTCTTTTTAAAAAGGCTTTATCACTTTTAATTCTCACGGTGACCCTATTAATCCTTTTGATGGATGCAAATAGTGAGACAGAGGTTAAATGACTCATCCAAGTGCTCACAGAAAGTAAGTGTAAATGTAGGCTTTGACCATGTGACGTTTGATCCCAAAGTTTTTTATTTTAATGACTTAACTCCTCTTTCTTTCATGGAGGCCAGACTACAAGCGGTGAAGGGGCAGTGAGGAAGCAGGTAGAGATGGTTCATAGGACAGGATTGGTGGGTGTGGAAGGGAAGAGATGGAGTGGTGCTTCCAGTCAGCAGGAGGGTGGGAAGTTGCTGTCTGGGTTACAGGCCACATTCATAGGTTTGTTGAGAATTCAGAAAGAGAATGAAACAAAATGTGAGAGAAGAGCAACACAGAGATAGAAAACACAGGTGGAGCCAAGTGCTCTGGAAAGGAAGGGAAGCACTTCCTCCTCTGAGGCAGCAGTGAAGCGAGCGTAGGTAAGGATTAATAGTCTTGAGATGAAGGCACATTGAGATGAACTCAATCTCGGTAATGTAGGAGGGCAGGAGAGGTTGGGCAGGATCTTAGGAAGAATGCAAATGATTTCCGTATCTGCTCTGGGGAAAACGAGAGAGGGCTTAGAATGAGAACTGGGCAGTAGGGAAGATCCAACTGAGATCAGAATATGAGTTTGCAGCAGTAGTAACAAGGTCCAGTTGTTCTGTTTTTAGAGATGTTCATTCAAATGAGCAGGATTATAGGTGGACATTATAGGTCTGTGTCACAGTAAATATCTAAGGCTCTGGGATTTAACTGAGAGTTTAGAGTCCCAGTTCCCGAAAGTCTCAGGAGTCCCCCCCTTCTTCCCTGGTAAGAACACTGGACACCTCAGAATGAGGTCATACATATTACTTATATTTCACCGCAAAACCACTAAAATCGTCAGTTTGTTTTCAAGACAAACAAAATGCCACAAGGCTACAATTTTCCTTAGAGGCCGACATTTTTGAGACCAGCATTTTTCTTTTCACCAAAATTTTGAAAGAGAGTTTTCTTTCTTTCTTTTTTTTTTATCAGCAGCTCTTGAAATACCATGAAGCAAACACTTTTTCAGAAAGGTCTTCTGAGAATTAAAATACACCAGCAGAGACACTTCTGAGGGCATGTGAATCATGTTCTCCCCATACCACTATGGCGCTGGTCCTCAAGGCTAGGGTCAGGGAGTCTGGCCCCTGTTCTCACCTCCGTGGCTAGTTTTCCTTCTCTACATATGAAAGGCTCAGAGTCTGTGGGCACAGTTCAGTTAGGCCCTCCCAGCGCAGGGTCTTTGCTCCTGCACTTCTCCTTCCTTCCTCACCCTGCGCCCAGTAGAAAACTCCTTGGCAGTGAGGTGGAGACTTTTTGTGGCTGCTGATAAACGCAGTTTCCTAAGTACCTCCCAGGGGTTTCAAAACTGTGTCCAGGTGTGGAATGGGCAGTGGCAAGTGGACACACACCGGGCTCCCTGTGATTTGCTCCCTCATGTCTTTGATGTGCTCTGCCTAGACTCGTGAGGTAACACAGGAGACAAGGAAGACTCTACAGCAGGGAGGGAGGAAAAGGGAGGAAAGGAAGAGGAGCAGAGTGGGGCAGCCAGTACCTTGGCGCGTTTCTTGCACAGCAGCACAACGATGCTCAGGTAGCCTGCTGCCGCGGCATAGCCCAGAGGAGTCAGGCCGCTTTCCGAAGACGCATCCACGTTGGCCCCAAACTCCAACAGCAGGGCCACCATTTCTGTGTAACCAAGATGAGACTGCACACACAGAATTGGAGCATTATTTAAAACCTCTGTCCGGTAATTAATGTTGGCACCTCCCAAGATCAGGAGTCGGCTGACCTGGAAAGAAGTAAACAGAAATTACACACAGGCCAAGATCAGTTGCAGTCTTTCAGCCACCTTTAATCAAGTCCCCTGGGACCCCACAACAGCACCCAGCAGCATCTAGTAGCTGCCCTATTTTATAGTCTTCACTTGCTCCTTTCTCAATACTTTGCCTTTAGAAAGGGTGGTAAAATGTCTCCTTTACATGAGCTGCTCAGTCATGAGCGCAAATGTCACCCACACAGTAGTTGTGTTCACACAGTCTCTGCTAAGTGAGCAACAGTTCAGAAAAGCTCCTACTGACACAAAGCCTACCTGAGATCAATTTACTGCCTAGAAGCAGGAGCACCTGATCCTATAAACCAGCGCCAGCTCAGAGAAGGTAGTAGTTTAAGAGGTCTGGTCTTCAATTCACAGAAAAAAATGCAACAATTTAAAATACATCCTATTATTACTGCTTCTCCGCCTTTTGGCTAAGACCAAGTGTAAAATACATTAGATTATCAATAAAAGACTGACTGGCAGGAGACAGTCTAAGGCAAGTCAAAGATCAATTAAACAGCCACTTAAATGTCCTAATTTTACTTTTGCACAGCTAATTCTTTAATCTGTCATTTACATGCATTTACCTTTATATTTGGAGTGTAGAGATTTCGTAAAGATGCCAATGCCATGGAAAGGCCTTCTGTGCTGTAGGAGATCCAGAGACCTTGGAGGATAGAGGAGGACACGCCAACTTTTTTACTCAAACCCTGAAAAAGAAATCAAGTCAATTATTAGCCCAGCTGAAGAGGACCGTCGGTAGTGAGTTAGTGGCCTCTAGGTTTGTTGTACTGATAAATGAGAGTAGAGTCTTGCCTTAACAATGTCCATGGCCAGCAAAACCAATCTACTCATGGGGATAAAGACTAGTCCTGTGGCAACAAGCTAACTTAAATGGTCTCTATCTTAGCAGTCTCTGGCAACAAATCTACTTATTACCCCTCTTTTCTGCTATGCTGGATGTAATTCTTTCCCCACATCTTTTCTGACAAAGATAATGCAGTGTGGTCACTGATTTCCATCTCATTTTCTTCCTGGGCATTTGGGAAAAGATGTTTCCCAGCTTCCTTTACGGTTAGGTGGGCCATTTGACTGAATTCTGGCCGGTGAAGTATGGGCAGAAATAGTATGTTGCATCCAGGCTTGGCCCCAATCCCCTTCCCCCCCCCCCCCACTTTCTATTGCTTCTCTTGACTGCGGGCTGGAAGATCCAGCGGAGGAGTCTGAGGCCCTAGACTATTTCAGAACTACTACATGGAGGGAGCCTGCCTAATAATCTTCCCTGAACTGCAATGTGAGAGAGAAAAAACCATTCTCAAATCACTGAGATCCTACAGGTTTGTTATAGCAGCTAGCACCCCTCACCGTGACTAACACACCCTAAAGTGATCACATCTGTTCATCCCTACAAAAACAACATAGGTTTGACTGCCATCAGCAATAAATTTTCTCTAGTATGACTGAATAGGTCCCACACATGTACTGATGTTTGCCCCCTTCACCTGGCTTCTCCAAAAGGAAGTCAGAATAATTTTGAAAATTTCTGGATAGTCATATATTCTCTGGCAATCATTTTACTCTTTTGCCTATATCTGGGTGAAGTGAGTTAAAGCAGGAAATCCTGAGGAAAGGAAGATACTAACAATGAAGTTTGGCACCTAATAAGTGGATCTGGGGAGGTATTCTCTTAAAAAACTTAAGCTACTTTTGCCTGCTTTGTTCCTTGAAATGCAGGTTGTTTTTGCCTAGAATACCTGCATATGTCCAAAACAGCAATTCATGGCCAATCTTATTTTATTTATACTCCTGCCCCTATTCCCCAGTCCCCATGACTGAATTATTTTGAAGCAAATTCCAAACATCTTTTAAGTTACTATATAACTATTTAAGTAAATGCCTCAAAAAAGATAAGGGCTCTATTTAAATTTTTGAGAGAGAAAGTGAGAGAATGCTAGAGAGTGCAAGTGGGAAAGAGGCATAGAGGGAGGGAAGGAGGGAAGGAGGGAGGGAGGGAGGGAGGGAGGGAGAGAGAGAGAGAGAGAGAGAGAGAGAGAGAGAGAGAGAGAATATCTCAAGCAGGGTCCATGCTCAGCACAGAGCCCGATGCAGGGCTTGATCCCATAACCCTGGGGATCATGACCTGAACTGAAATCAAGAGGGATGCTTAACTGACTGAACTACCCAGGTGCCCTGATAAAGGCTCTTTTTAAAACAAAGCTCAACATCATTATCATACCTAAAATTAACATGGACCCTATAATATCAAATATCCAGTGTTCAGATTTCCCTGACTGCCTCAAACAAAGACATAATTTATTTTGGTCTGAATTGTGATCCATAAAAGGTCCATATGCTATAAGTGATTTTAAAACACTTTAAAAATATAAATAAAAAATTAGATATTCTTCTATTAATTTTATTTATTTATTTAATGAAATTTATTGTCAAATTGGTTTCACCCAACACCCAGTGCTCATCCCAACAGGTGCCCTCCTCAATGTCCATCACCCACTTTCCCTTCCCCCCACCCCCCATCAACCCTCAGTTTGTTCTCAGTATTTTAAGAGTCTCTTATGGTTTGCTTCCTTCCCTCTCTGTAACTTCCCCTGCCCCTCCCCTTCCTCCTGGTCTTCTGTTGAGTTTCTTAGAATCCACATATGAGTGAAAACATACAGTATCTGTCTTTCTCTGCCTGACTTATTTCACTTAGCATAACACTCTCCAGTTCCATCCATGTTGCTACAAATGGCCAGATTTCATTCTTTCTCATTGCCAAGTAGTATTCCATTGTATACATAAACCACATCTTTATCCATTCATCAGTTGATGGACATTCAGGCTCTTTCCATAATTTGGCTATTGTTGAAAGTGCTGCTATAAACATTGGTGTACAAGTGCCCCTATGCATCAGCACTCCTGTATCCCTTGGATAAATTCCTAGCAGTGCTATTGCTGGGTCATAGGGTAGATCTATTTTCAATTTTTTGAGGAACCTCCACACTGTTTTCCAGAGTGGCTGCACCAGTTTGCATTCCCACCAACAGTGCAATTTCCCGTTTCTCCACATCCTCTCCAGCATCTATAGTCTCCTGATTTGTTCATTTTAGCCCCCTCTGACTGGCGTGAGGTGATATCTGAGTGTGGTTTTGATTTGTATTTCCCTGATGAGGAGTGATGTCGAGCCTCTTTTCATGTGCCTGTTGGCCATCTAGACGTCTTCTTTAGAGAAGTGTCTATTCATGTCTTCTGCCCATTTCTTCGAAACTGGATTGTTTTTCGGGTGTGGAGTTTGGTGAGTTCTTTATAGATTTTGGATACTAGCCCTTTGTCTGATATGTCATTTGCAAATATCTTTTCCCATTCTGTTGGTTGCCTTTTAGTTTTGTTGATTGTTCCCTTTGCAGTGCAGAAGCTTTTTATCTTGATGAGGTCCCAATAGTTCATTTTTGCTTTTAATTCCCTTGCCTTTGGAGATGTGTCACATAAGAAATTGCTGCAGCTGAGGTCAGAGAGGTTTTTTCCTGCTTTCTCCTCTAGGGTTTTTATGGTTTCTTGTCTCACATACAAGTCTTTCATCCATTTTGAGTTTATCTTTGTGAATGGTGTAAGAAAGTGGTCTAGTTTCATTCTTCTGCATGTTTCTGTCCAGTTCTCCCAGCACCATTGGTTAAAGAGACTGTCTCTTTTCCACTGAATTTTCTTTCCTGCTTTGTCAAAGATGAGTTGGCCATACATTTGTGGGTCCAATTCTGGAGTCACTATTCTATTCCATTGGTCTATGTGTCTGTTTTTGTGCCGATACCATGCTGTCTTGGTGATTACAGCTTTGTAGTAGAGGCTAAAGTCTGGGATTATGATGCCTCCCACTTTGGTCTTCTTCTTCAATATTACTTTGGCTATTCAGGGCCTTTTGTGGTCCCATACAAATTTTAGGATTGCTTGTTTCTAGCTTTGAGAAGAATGCTGGTGCAATTTTGATTGGGATTGCACTGAATGTGTAGATTGCTTTGGGTAGTATTGACATTTTAACAATATTTATTTTCCCAATCCATGAGCACAGAATGTTTTTCCATTTCTTTGTATCTTCTTCAATTTCCTTCATAAGCTTTCTATAGTTTTCAGCATACAGATCTTTTACATCTTTGGTTAGGTTTATTCCTAGGTATTTTATGCTTCTTGGTGCAATTGTGAATGGGATCAGTTTCTTTATTTGTCTTTCTGTTGCTTCACTATTAGTGTATAAGAATGCAACTGATTTCTGTACATTAATTTTGTATCCTGCTACTTTGCTGAATTCATGCATCAGTTCTAGCAGACTTTTGGTGGAGTCTATTGGGTTTTCCATGTATAGTATCATGTCATCTGCAAAAAGTGAAAGCTTGACTTTATCTTTGCCAATTTTGATGCCTTTGATTTCCTTTTGTTGTCTGATTGCTGATGCTAGAACTTCCAACACTATGTTAAACAACAGTAGTGAGAGTGGACATGCCTGTCGTGTTCCTGATCTCAGGGGGAAAGCTCTCAGTTCTTCCCCATTGAGGATGATATTAGCTGTGGGCTTTTCATAAATGGCTTTTATGATGTTTAAGTATGTTCCTTCTATCCCAACTTTCTTGAGGGTTTTTATTAGGAAAGGATGCTGAATTTTGTCAAATGCTTTTTCTGCATTGGTTGACAGAATCATATGGTTCTTATCTTTTCTTTTATTAATGTGATGTATCACATTAATTGATTTGTGAATACTGAACCAGCCCTGCAGCCCAGGAGTGAATCCCACTTGATCATGGTGAATAATTCTTTTTATATGCTGTTGATGTCGATTTGCTAGTATTTTGTTGAGAATTTTTGCATCCATATTCATCAGGGATATTGGCCAGTAGTTCTCTTTTTTTGCTGGGTCTCTGTCTGGTTTAGGAATCAAAGTAATGCTGGCTTCATAGAATGAGTCTAGAAGTTTTCCTTCCCTTTCTATTTTTTGGAACAGCTCGAGAAGAATAGGTACTATCTCTGCTTTAAATGTCTGGTAGAATTCCCCAGGTAAGCCATCTGGTCCTGGACTCTTATTTGTTGGGAGATTTTTGATGACTGATTCAATTTCTTCACTGGTTATGGGTCTGTTCAAATTTTCTATTTCTTCCTGTTTGATTTTTGGAAGTGTGTGGGTGCTTAGGAATTTGTCCATTTCTTCCAGGTTGTCCAGTTTGTTGGCAGGTAATTTTTCATAGTATTCCCTGATAATTGCTTGCTTTTCTGAGGGATTGGTTGTAATAATTCCATTTTCATTCATGATTTTATCTATTTGGGTCCTCTCCCTTTTCTTTTTGAGAAGCCTGGCTAGAGGTTTATCAATTTTATTTTTTCAAAAAACCAACTCTTGGTTTCATTGATCTGCTCTACTGTTTTGTTTTTTTTTTTAGATTCTATATTGTTTATTTCTGCTCTGATCTTTATTATTTCTCTTCTTTTGCTGGGTTTGGGGTGTCTTTGCTGTTCTGCTTTTATTTCCTTTAGGTGTACTGTTAGATTTTGTATTTGGGATTTTTCTTGTTTCTTGAGATAGGCCTGGATTGCAATGTATTTTCCTCTCAGGACTGCCTTTGCTGCATCCCAAAGGGTTTGGATTGTTGTGTTTTCATTTTCATTTATTTCCATATATTTTTTAATTTCTTCTCTAATTGCCTGGTTGACTCATTCATTCTTTAGTAGGATGTTCTTTAACCCCCATGCTTTTGGAGGTTTTCCAGACTTTTTCCTGTGGTTGATTTCAAGTTTCATAGCATTGTGGTCTGAAAGTGTGCATGGTATGATCTCAATTCTTGTACACTTATTAAGAGCTCTATCTTGGAGAATGTTCCATGTGCACTTGAGAAGAAAGTATATTCTGTTGCTTTGGGATGCAGAGTTCTAAATGTATCTGTCAAGTCCATCTGATCCAATATATCATTCAGGGCCTTTGTTTCTTTATTTATTCTTTGTCTATATGTTCTATCCATTGTTGTAAGTGGAGTATTAAAGTCTCCTGCAATTACCACATTCTTACCAATAAGTTTGCTTATGTTTGTGATTAATTGTTTTATATATTTGGGGGCTTCCGAATTTGGTGCATAGACATTTATAATTGTTAGCTCTTCCTGATGGATAGACCCTGTAATTATTATATAATGCCCTTCTTCATCTCTTGTTACAACCTTTAATTTAAAGTCTAGTTTGTCTGATATAAGTATGGCTACTCCAGCTTTCTTTTGACTTCCAGTAGCAAATGATAGATAGTTCTCCATCCCCTCATTTCAATCTGAAGGTGTCCTCAGGTCTAAAATGAGTCTCTTGTAGACAGAAAATAGATGGGTCTTGTTTTTTTTTTTAATTTTATTATTTTTTTTTAATATATGAAATTTATTGTCAAATTGGTTTCCATACAACACCCAGTGCTCATCCCAAAAGGTGCCCTCCTCAATACCCATCACCCACCCTCCCCTCCCTCCCACCCCCCATCAACCCTCAGTTTGTTCTCAGTTTTTAAGAGTCTCTTATGCTTTGGCTCTCTCCCACTCTAACCTCTTTTTTTTTTTTTTTCCTTCCCCTCCCCCATGGGTTTCTGTTAAGTTTCTCAGGATCCACATAAGAGTGAAACCATATGGTATCTGTCTTTCTCTGTATGGCTTATTTCACTTAGCATCACACTCTCCAGTTCCATCCACGTTGCTACAAAAGGCCATATTTCATTTTTTCTCATTGCCACGTAGTATTCCATTGTGTATATAAACCACAATTTCTTTATCCATTCATCAGTTGATGGACATTTAGGCTCTTTCATAATTTGGCTATCGTTGAGAGTAATGCTATAAACATTGGGGTACAAGTGCCCCTATGCATCAGTACTCCTGTATCCCTTGCATAAATTCCTAGCAGTGCTATTGCTGGGTCATAGGGTAGGTCTATTTTTAATTTTCTGAGGAACCTCCACACTGCTTTCCAGAGCGGCTGCACCAATTTGCATTCCCACCAACAGTGCAAGAGGGTTCCCGTTTCTCCACATCCTCTCCAGCATCTATAGTCTCCTGATTTGTTCATTTTGGCCACTCTGACTGGCGTGAGGTGATATCTGAGTGTGGTTTTGATTTGTATTTCCCTGATAAGGAGCGATGTTGAACATCTTTTCATGTGCCTGTTGGCCATCCGGATGTCTTCTTTAGAGAAGTGTCTATTCATGTTTTCTGCCCATTTCTTCACTGGGTTATTTGTTTTTCGGGTGTGGAGTTTGGTGAGCTCTTTATAGATTTTGGATACTAGCCCTTTGTCCGATATGTCATTTGCAAATATCTTTTCCCATTCCGTTGGTTGCCTTTTAGTTTTGTTGGTTGTTTCCTTTGCTGTGCAGAAGCTTTTTATCTTCATAAGGTCCCAGTAATTCACTTTTGCTTTTAATTCCCTTGCCTTTGGGGATGTGTCGAGTAAGAGATTGCTACGGCTGAGGTCAGAGAGGTCTTTTCCTGCTTTCTCCTCTAAGGTTTTGATGGTTTCGTGTCTCACATTCAGGTCCTTTATCCATTTTGAGTTTATTTTTGTGAATGGTGTGAGAAAGTGGTCTAGTTTCATTCTTCTGCATGTTGCTGTCCAGTTCTCCCAGCACCATTGGTTAAAGAGACTGTCTTTTTTCCATTGGATGTTCTTTCCTGCTTTGTCAAAGATGAGTTGGCCATACGTTTGTGGGTCTAGTTCTGGGGTTTCTATTCTATTCCATTGGTCTATGTGTCTGTTTTTGTGCCAATACCATGCTGTCTTGATGATTACAGCTTTGTAGTAGAGGCTAAAGTCTGGGATTGTGATGCCTCCTGCTTTGGTCTTCTTCTTCAGAATTACTTTGGCTATTCGGGGCCTTTTGTGGTTCCATATGAATTTTAGGATTGCTTGTTCTAGTTTCGAGAAGAATGCTGGTGCAATTTTGATTGGGATTGCACTGAATGTGTAGATAGCTTTGGGTAGTATTGACATTTTGACAATATTTATTCTTCCAATCCATGAGCACGGAATGTCTTTCCATTTCTTTAAATCTTCTTCAATTACCTTCATAAGTTTTCTATAGTTTTCAGCATACAGATCTTTTACATCTTTGGTTAGATTTATTCCTAGGTATTTTATGCTTCTTGGTGCAATTGTGAATGGGATCAGTTTCTTTATTTGTCTTTCTGTTGCTTCGGGTCTTGTTTTTTTTTTTTTATCCATTCTGATACCCTATGTCTTTTGGTTGGAGCATTTAGTCCATTTACATTCAGTGTTATTACTGAAAGAAACGGGTTTAGAGTCATTGTGGTATCTGTAGGTTTCATGCTTGTAGTGGTGTCTCTGGTACTTTGTGGTCCTTGCAACATTTCACTCACAGAGTCTCCCCGTAGGGTCTCTTGTAGGGCTGGTTTAGTGGTGATGAATTCCTTCAGTTTTTGTTTGTTTGGGAAAACCTTCATCTCTCTTCCTATTCTGAATGACAGACTTGCTGGGTAAAGGATTCTTGGCTGCATATGTTTTTCTGTTCATCACATTGAAGGTTTCCTGCCATTCCTTTCTGTCCTGCCAAGTTTCAGTAGATAGGTCTGCGACTACCCTTATGTGTCTACCTGTATGTTAAGGCCCGTTTATCCCTAGCTGCTTTCAGAATTCTCTCTTTATCCTTGTATCTTGCCAGTTTCACTATGATATGTCGTGCAGAAGATTGATTCAAGTTATGTTCTCTGTGTCTCTTGGATTTCAATGCCTGTTTCCTTCCCCAGATCAGGGAAGTTCTCAGCTATGATTTGTTCAAATACACCTTCAGCCCCTTTCTCTCTTCTTCTTCTGGAATTCCTATGATATGGATATTGTTCCATTTGATTGCATCACTTAGTTCTCTAATTCTCCCCTTGTACTCCTGGATTTTTTTCTCTTTTTCTCAGCTTCCTCTTTTTCCATAATTTTATCTTCTAATTCACCTATACTCTCTTCTGCCTCTTCAATCCGCGCTGTAGCCACCTCCATTTTATTTTGCATCTCATTTTTGCATTTTTTAATTCATCATGACCATTTTTTACTCCCTTGATCTCTGTAGCAATAGATTCTCTGCTGTCCTCTATGCTTTTTTCAAGCCCAGCGATTGATTTTATGATTATTATTCTAAATTCTTGTTCCGTTATATTGCTTAAATTGGTTTTGGTCCATTTGTTAGCTGTAGCTACTTCCTGGAATTTCTTTTGAGGAGAATTCTTCTGTTTTGTCATTTTGGCTAGTTTTCTGTCCCTTATGTGTTTTATAAGCTTGTTGTATGCTCTGCACCTGTGAGCACTGCTATATTAAAGGAGGGTCATACACTGTCCAGGGCCTCGGCCTTCAGAAGGTGTTTTTTTTGGGGGGGATTGTTACTTGCTCTCTGTTGTTGTGACTTTGGTTATTTTATGACCCTACTTGTAGTAATATTTTGGACCCTCCACGAGATGTGCTTTGATTTGTTCTTTGGAGTAGCCCTATAAAGGAAAACAGATAGACAAACAGGAGACAAAAACACGCAAACACACAAATAACACAAACAAATAAACAAAAACAAAAACCTAAAGGCTACAAACAAAAAGCCCAAAAGCTTTTTGTAAAGAAGACTGTAAGTAAAGAAGAGGATAGAGGCAGTGCTGATAGAAGAGCACATACAAAGAGAGAAATGAGAGGAGCGGGGGGTGGGGAGAAAAAATAAACATTGATTAGGCAGAGAGACTAAAAGGCTTAATCCAGAGAGAGAGAGAGAGAGAGAGAGAGAGAGAGAGAGAAAGGAAAATAAAGAAGGAGGTGGGGAAAATGAAACGAAGATAAAGTTACCCAGACAGAGAAACTATATGGCTTGGTTATATCAGAGAGAGAGAAAGGAGGTATAAAACATGTATCAAGACAATGGATTAAATATGTCTGTTTAGACAGACTAATAACCAGAGTAACCAGCCTAGGGGAAGGAAGAGATAAGGAGGAGAAATGGGGAGAGGGGGAGAATATATCTATATATCCAGAATTGACCTAGGGTTAATCCAGGCAATGCTGCATCGCTTGTCAGGAGGAGCTGTCCGCAGGGTCTGTGCCCCTTGGGTGGATACGCAGTTACCCAGTGCAAGGGGGCGTGGTTTGGCATATTCTGAACCCACCTCCACTATGGGCCCTGTGAGTGATCCCTGAGGCCCCGCCTTGGTGGTGGTGGTGGTGGTGGGGCGGTAATGATGATCCCCCAGTCTCTTTTCCACGGAGCCGGACCGGTGGACTCAGTTTCAGTCAGCTTCACTGTGCCATGGGCGCAGATGGGGCGGTCCTTCTCACTCCACCAACTCCCCTGACCCTGCGCTTGGCTAGGATTCAAAGTCCCGCTCCTTGCGCTGTGGCACTGTGGGCCTCCCAGTGCGGCGATATGTAGTCCTGGCTGGCTTTGTCTGTGCCACAGCACTTCAGGGAGGAACGCCTTCTCCCACTGTGGACTGAGCCGCCGCCCTCACCCTCACCTCGAGCCACTGGGGTGGCGGACGCAGGCAGCCTTTGTCTTTTCCCACAGCACTCTAGGGAAATGGCGGCCTTATCCTCCAGCAGACTGCGCCCTTGGCCCAGCCACGGTGCCTGGGGGTGGTGGACGCAGGCAGGTTCTGTACTATCGCGCAGCCCTCCAGGGAGGGAGCCACTTTTCTCCAGCTGCGGACCGAGACCCTGACCTATACCCGCACCCAGGCCTGGCTCCCCTCTTCTCCCCAGGTGCTCGAACAGGGAGCTGGCCCCAGTCGGAAGAAAGCCCCGCAGTTAGAGACGGGATGCCTCTCAGTCTCAGTCCGAGGTCTTTCTCCTGTCCAAATAGGGTCCTGCACTTCTCTAGCCGCTCTTTCTCTTCCCTTTGTCTCTCTGCAGAAGAGGGTCTCTCCCCTTCGTTCCCACGCGGCCTTTTTTTAATCTCCCCCAGTTCACAGTTACCCACCTATCTTTTTTCCCAGCTTTCCTATTTTCTTCATAGTAGATTCAGTCTCTTTTCCTCCCAGGCTCTGGTGTTCAAAGTCCTTTGGCTTCTACACTTCTTTGTTTGAGAGGCAGGGGAAGTATGGATTCCCTAAGACCTGATTGTAGATGGCAGAGGCATGTGTGTCTGTTTTTGTGTTTCCTGTCTAACCCTGCCAAAGGGGATGTCCCAGGCTGAGACTCTGGGTTCACCTGCATGGGTCTGCACGGGTCTCCTTCTATTAATTTTTTAAACAAAATATCGTGGACATATTCCACACATGTACTCACGCTTTTGCCTCATTCTCTTAAAATTTTTTTTTTCATGTTTATTCTTTTTTGAGAGAGACAGAGTGTGAGGGGGGGAGGGGTAGAGAGAGAGGAAGACACAGAATCCGTGGCAGGCTCCAGGCCCTGAGCTGTCAGTACAGAGCCCAACGCAGGGCTCGAACCCATGAACTGTGAGATCATGACTTGAGTCAAAGTCGGATGCTCAACGAACTGAGCCACCCAGATGTCCCTGCCTCATTCTATTTTAAGAGAGACATAGTAGTCCATTATATGGATGTATTATAAACATAATTTACTTAAGTCACACCCCTAGAGATGGATATTTAGGTATTCTGTTTTTTTCCTTACTATTAGAACTATGTTTCAAAGGTCATCTCTGTACATAAATCTTTATATACTTGTGCAAGTATATCTCTGTAGGATGTATCTCTCGAAGTGGATGCTTTTTATTTTGTGCCATTGTAACAGGGCTTTGTCGATGTGGCTGGACTGTGTCTAAACACCCAATGTGAAATTGACAATTTGACAAAACGAGGAAGGATGATGCTAACTACATCTACTCTTTTTGTCTACCCTATCCTAATGATAAATAATGGACAAGAGGGTGAGTCAGAAAGGCTGGGTGAAATCCTGGCATAGAAGATCTTTGGGTTCCCAAAAGCATACTCCCACGCTGGAAGGCTGAAACAGAATCCAGTTTTAAACCTTTATACCACACAGGGATTATTCCCACTTTTATCCTCCTCCACTATTTGAAAATGGCTGCTAAATTTCTACATTATCCACATCCTCTCCGGCCTTGAGGAGTTGAACTCCGTTGTGAATCTCTCCGCCAGTATCCACTTGGCACAGCAAGTGGGGTGCTCTGAAAAGAGCAGGAAGGACTGACACATTTTCTGATTGCTCATTATTACTTTAGGGCTTCTTTCATTTGTGCTACCAGCAGGGACATCAATTGCAATCTCTCTTATTTGGCTAACCAGTTCATATGCAAACAAATAAACTGAGGCAAACACATTGTTAAGTAGTTATGATTGTTTTCACATATGAGATTCACTATTTGGAAATTTCATATGAGAAACATATTTCTGGTTCTTTTTGGAATAACTCCAAGTGCTACTCATTCAGTGTTGGAGTCTAGGCAAGTTAGGGTCTAGAGCTCACCTCCAATGTAGATCCTGGAAAACCAGGAAATTTAGCTCTGATTCCCTCTCTGGGCCTCAGTCTCCTGTGAACCTCACCAAGATCTTTTGAAGAACAGCACACTATATTAACCAATTATACAGAAATGTCATTAGAAATTAATATTTGTATCCCTCTTGGGATCCCTTGTAGGGCTGGTTTAGTGGTGATGGATAAAGAAACTGTGGTTTATATACACAATGGAGTACTACGTGGCAATGAGAAAGAAATGAGAAATGAAATATGGCCCTTTGTAGCAACGTGGATGGAACTGGAGAGTGTTATGCTAAGTGAAATAAGCCATAAAGAGAAAGACAGATACCGTATGTTTTCACTCTTATGTGGATCCTGAGAAACTTAACAGAAGACCATGGGGGAGGGGAAGGGAAAAAAAAAAAAGGTTAGAGAGGGAGGGAGCCAAAACGTAAGAGACTCTTAAAAACTGAGAATAAACTGAGGGTTGATGGGGAGTGGGAGGGAGGGGAGGGGGGTGATGGGTATTGAGGAGGGCACCTGTTGGAATGAGCACTGGGTGTTGTATGGAAACCAGTTTGACAATAAATTTCATAGTTAAAAAAAAAGAAATGAATATTTGTAGTCCAAGAGAGGAAACAATGGAAGACAAGCTCTATATATTATGATTGAAGGAAAAAAAGGAAGGGAATCCAACATTTATTCAGTATCTACTATGTGTCAGGTTCTGTGCTAGGGCTTTTTTATATATTATCTCTTTTAATCTAATCTCCATGACAGTCCTATGAAGTAGAATTTACTACTATTTTTATATAGGAGGAAACAACCCAGAGCGGGCTAAGTAATTTGCCCAAAGTCATACAACTATTAAAAAGTGGAGCTGGAATTAGAAGCCAAGTCCTTTTAACTCTAAAGTTCATGTTCCTTCCATTATACTATGTTAAACCTGGGCCAGGACTTCAGTTCTGAATTTTTAGCTGGCAGAGTAGCAACTAGAATAAGCAAAGTGGCTGATTGCTGGCTTTTTCCATTACCTTTAATTCCAAACCATTCTCTACCCTTGAGCCTCTTCTCCCAAAGTTGTCTTTTTTTTTTTTCTTAATGTTTGTTTATTTTTGAGAGAGATAGCATGAGCTGGGGAGGGGCAGAGAGACAGGGGGACAGAGGATCCGAAGTAGGCTCTGTGTTGTCAGTGGACAGCCCAACACGGGGCTAGAACCCACGAATTGTGAGATCATGACCTGAGCCGAAATCAAGAGTCAGACGCTCAACCGACTGAGCCATGCAGGCGCCCCCCAAATTGTCCTTTTTTATCCTACACAATCTGATCTATTCCTGTGGTCTTACTCTTATGACTTCAACTAAGCATTATTTCTTTACCAAATTTAAAGCAAAACTTATTTAAAGCAAAACTATGG
The DNA here is from genome assembly GCF_022079265.1 of Lynx rufus. Taxonomy (NCBI): domain Eukaryota; kingdom Metazoa; phylum Chordata; class Mammalia; order Carnivora; family Felidae; genus Lynx; species Lynx rufus. Next base: position 39,184,730 of record NW_025814832.1, read on the forward strand.
CAATGACTTGTAACAACTTTCTCTTAAACATGGATTTAAATGAGATTCCTTAGATATGTTCACTGAATCCATAGAATATTATGAAGATTATTTTACAGAAGATTATTGCTGGACTAGTGTTTATTCAAGTCACACGGCAATTCTACTTTTGCACAAGGTCTCTGGCATCAGAGGGAGTTTGGAAAATACTGTATTTAGTATCTCAGAAAGATACAGCAACTCACTCCTCTGCTCAGGGCCTGTAAGTTTGAGTTTAGTTTTCTTGAATGTAAATTGCTTCTTTTTTCTTTGTGATATGCAGGACAGTTTCATTAAAAAGGCACCAAAGGAATTTTAAATGAGAATGCCTAAGATGTTTAGAGAAAAGATGGATGTTCCCAGAATGCCAAGTTAAATTTTTTTGCTCAAGGGGGTCTTGGGTATACTTCTACTTCTGGTAATGGTGGATGCAAACTTATTCCTGCTAAGGACAACTAGGAAAGGCTGTACAAAATTCAAAAATTATCCTCATTAAAGAAATGGGAAGAATAACGTATTGGAGAAGAATTACTAGACCAAGTAAGGATAGGAAGGAGCCCAGGAGAGCAGTTGAGAGCTACTTTTCTCCTCGATGTGTCTGCCAGTTCTGCAGAGTTAGTTAGTAGTACTTTTGATAGCTTTGGGATTTTTAGGTCAGGGCAGTGAAATTCTTCTGTATGACACAGAAATGGTGAATACATAGTAGGCATTTGGCAAAATCCACAGAAGCATATCATACAGTTAAACCCTAATATAAACTACAGACTTCAGTTAATAATAATGCATCAATATAGGTTCATCGATTATAACAGTGTACCCACACCACTGTAACATGTTAATAATACGGAAAACTGTGGTGGGGGAGTGAGTGTATGGAAATTCTCTGTATCTTCTGTAAACCTAAAATTGCTCTAAGAAACAAGGTTTATTTAAAAAAAAAAAAAGCCTGGGTTCTATCCGAGAACAATGAATGATAATCTCTGGGAGTAAGGCTCAGATGTATATGTGTGTGTGTGTGTGTGTGTGTGTTTAAAGTTCCCCAGGAGAATCTAATGGACAGCCAAAGTTGAAAGTCTATCTATCTAGACCTATAGATAAATCTTGAATATACAAAGTCAAGTGACAAAAAGTTACAGAAATACATGAAGAGTATGATTCTGTTTATGTCAAGTTAAAAAAAATGAAATAATGCTGTATATTGCTTCTGAATACATATCTATGTTGGAAAAGTACAAAATATGGATAAGAAGAACACATGTGAACTCTAGGGTACAAATGATACTTGAAAAGGGAGAGAAATGGGGTAAAGGAGACTCCTACATTTTCATTTCTCAAAAATAAAGAAAAAGATTTGAAGAAAACATGGAAAAATCTTAACACTTAATATGATAGATAGTACTTGATTATTTAGTTTTCTGTGCTTTCTGATATGTTTGAATTATAGTAAAAATTTTATAAGGGGAGAACAGGGATATCTCCTCCTTGGAGACAAGAGAAAGGGAGGTAAGAACTGATGATACTACAGATTGATTTTTTGGCGAGAGGAGAATAGTTAAGGGCACTCACACTCAATGGCTAGGATTTCTTCAGTGACTCGTAAGTCAGGCTGTGTGGGGAGTTAGTTGACTTGATTAAGGGTCAGACGAGAAGGAAATGGGTAGGGGAACTGAGTAAGAATAGACGTTGGTAAATGAACTTCAATGAAATGGTCCAGTAAATGGGCCACAAGATAGCACCGGGGGGTCCCAGTGAGGTTGAAGTAAATACACAGGAAATAAGCTTGAAATACAGATTTGGAGTATTAGCATTGCTTGTGCCATGGACTTGCTCTACTGATTTCTTCTGCTTGGTGGGTTGACTCTTTGCTTCTATGAGGTACAGGAGGAAAGAGTTTCAGTTTAGTTAAATTCAACTTGATAAAGGTGACAGGCAGGATCCCATTATCAGGTAGGATGTAGCCAAAAATAACCTATAGTTAAATTATGAACTCATGGATTCTTAAAGAGAACTTTAGGTTCAAGTAACTAGAAAAGTGTTTCTTTAGTATCTGTAACTATTGCTCAGGCAACAAGGGATCTCTCTCTGTCAGAGATGGAAGGTAATGTAGTCCTTTCCTCAAATCTTTGTTAGGGTCTAAATTTGTACCACTGCCTAGCAGCTGCTCAGTAGTTTTGAATACTTCAAGAAAACAGGGAAAGCATAAAGAAATTACAGCAATCTCATTTTAGGGATCTTAGTTATGGCTCAAGTATCTTAAGATCGTGGCAAAAACTAACGTAGGGGCTCATGCAATGAGGTTCCTTAAGGAGAATTATTTACAAATATATCATCAGTGATCCACTTGTAGATATTGAAGCATCTCAAATAAATAAATTATTATTGTTCTTATCTGACCATCCATGTGGCCATGTCTGGTTATAATAAAAGGATCCTGGGAAACAAACAGGATGGTGCCTTTCATTGTGGAGAAGGGGTGGGCAAACTATGGCCTGGCGCTAAATCCAGCCTTTTACCAGTTTTTATAAATCGTGTTTTACTGGAATATGACCATATCTATTTATACATGCATTGTCTCTGGCTGTTTTTGAATTACAAATGGCAGAGTTAAGTGGTTTCAACAGAGATCATATGGACTGCAAAGCCGTATTTGCTGATCACTGCTATAAAGGATGCTAGGTAACCTCTGAAGCAAAAAGGTAATATTACCATCTGGAATTTATGCAAGTATTAAGTCTTACTATCAGGAAAAGAGATTATTACTAATAATTTTGATCATACAACCTTAGATATATGTCTGGTACTTTGCATTTTATAATGTACCTTTTTTTTTTTTAATATATCTTATATCTATGATCCTTAAAACAATCCTGAGAGTTAGATGTTGTTTCACGGATGAGGAAATTGAGATGGCTCAAGTTAAGTGGTAGAGTCTGTACTTGAATCCATGCCTTTTGACTGATGTCAAAGGATCTTTCTTCTACCCACCAGATGCCGACTTACAGCACTTGTCCCCCCCAGCCAACAAATCTGTTCTGGTAAGAAATGTTACAGAACTGATCAATTAAAAAAACATTTTAGAGGGCAGCATTTAGGGAGCTAATCACTAGAGCACTCTGAAATCCTTCCAGTGACTAGACTCAATCCAACAAAACACCCTGCATTATAAACTAGATTGAAATATCTCTGGCCATAATTCGTAAACAGCCTGGTTTCTTTTCATAGATTAAACAAAAAAGAATCTAAATGGCAATTTGAGGATTATAAAAGAATTGTAAGTGCTCAACATCAGTGGTCATTAGGGAAACACAAATTAAAACTACAGTGAGATAACACTTCACTAAAATGGCTACAATAAAGAAGACAGACAGTACCTAACAAGTACTGGCACGGGCTTGAAAAAATTGGAATCCTCATACATTGTTGGTGGGAATGTAAAACGGTGCAGCCACTTTGGAAAACCGACTGGCAATTCCTCAAAACATTAAACAAAGAGTTACTGTATGTCCTAGCAATTCCATTCCTAGGTATATATTGAAGAGAAGTGAAGACACGTTCACGTAAAAACGTGGACACTAATACTGCAAATGTACTAAATGTCATTGAGTTATTACTTTAAAATGGTTAATTTTATTTAAGAAAAATCAAAAAAGGGGAAAATCTATAAGCTGATGTTCATAGCAACATTATTCACAACAGCCAAAAAGTAGACACAACTCAAGTGTCCAACTGGTGAATGGATGAATACAATGTGGTATATCTACAAAACACAGTATTTGGCAATCAAAAGGAATCATGTGCTGATACATGCTACAACATGGATGAACCTTGAAAACATGCTAAATGAAAGTAGCCTGACACAGAACACCACATACTCTATGATTTCATTTATATAAAATGTCCAGAAAAGTCAAATCTATAGAGAGAAAGTAGACTGTGGCTGCCAGGAAGTATGGGGAGTACCTTCAAGTGGGCATGAGGTTTATTTTTAGGGTGATGGAAACGTACTAATGGTGGTGACAGCCACACAACTCTGTAAATACGCTAAAAGTCATTCATTTGTACACTTAAATCGGTTACTTTTACAGTATATGAATTATACCTCAATAAAGCTGTTAAAAACAAAAAGAATGAAAAGGGCTTCCTTGCCAGCCAAATATCGAGAATTACAGACCTACAACCTCATATTTTTAAGGTAGTTAATGACATTATATGTAATTTTTCATGAACAAAGATAAAACAAAGGGAATTTAAAATATATTGGAAAGAAATATAAATCGGACTATATGTCACTGCTGACCGGAAGTTCTACTGGTTATAACCATAGAGTCTGTATTTGACTTTTCATGACCCTCAACTGACGGGGACTGAAAAATCCAGGCGTCTGGGAGAAGCTAAAGTGTATCAACAGGGAGCTGGGGTGCCTGGGTGGCTTAGTCGGTTCAGCGTCCGACTTCAGCTCAGGTCATGATCTCGCGGTCCGTGGGTTCGAGCCCCACGTCGGGCTCTGTGCTGACAGCTCAGAGCCTGGAGCCTGTTTCAGATTCTGTGTCTCCCTCTTCCTCTGACCCTCCCCTGTTCATGCTCTCTCTCTGTCTCAAAAATAAATAAATGTTAAAAAAAATTAAAAAAAAAACCAGGGAGCACTGTGCATTTAAAGGACCCTGAAAAGTGCGCCATCAGGAAAGCCATAGTGCGAGTCTACATTCTTCAGCCCACGGTCATGTCATCACCATATGGTGCACACCCGAGTATTTATGGCCTGAATCACACATGGAGCCAGTCTTATCTCAGGCAACCATGTTGTCTGCAGCAACGTAAGATAAAACTGTGTCAATGATAGGAGTGCAGAGTTTAAATGTAGGTTTCCATGTATTGGATATAATCATACTAGGTCAAAGACACTTCGTACCATTTATCTGTTAATGTGGTGTTTATTTTATACAGAAAAGACAGGAATCAACTTCTCTGCATCTGATCTGAAGCAGATGGTGACGCTAAATGCTAAAGTGTTTAAAGGGGGTAATGCTGAATACTTAATGTTACTTTCCTATCTAACTGAAGGATAATGATCTCAGAGTTTGCAAAAGGAGCAGACCCTTTCTGGTCCACTTGAAGTTGGAATGAGACACCTTGCTTGTTATTTTAGTCTCACTCTGCTCCCGCTAAGTAAGGTCACTGGGTACAGTCATTTTTGGTACAGTGATTTGTTAGATACGGCAATTATGATTCAAATAAAGGACTTGTCACTGTGGGTTTCACTTCTATATGTCTGATGAACAGGCTTCTCTGGCTGTGCGCTTATATACTGGGAAGAATTTACTAGGCTCTTGGAGTTGCCCTTAATGACATTTTCTCTCTGAAGAGCACTGTTTTATCTTTAATAGTATCCCTTGGGGGAAGTCCAACACAGAGAACTATTTAAGATACTAGTATTTCTCAATCCTGAGGCAGGAAGAGCACTCTAAAGAGACTGTGGGGATTGGAGGTAGCAGACGCAATGGCAAACTGTGGGCTAGAAACACCAGGAGAGCAAATTTCTTTCTTGACTTTTGTACTTTATCCCACAACTGTTACTTAGACTATAAGTTCCTTGAAACTAGGGACTAGTATCTTTTTTGCTTTTGTATCCCTAGGACCTAGGACAATGCCCAGGTAAGTGCTGAGGAAACACCCGAACACACGCATACACAAACGGACAAATTCTGTGCCCTCTTCTGGGTCCTCCATTCCAGACTTGTGGATGTTGAGAGAGGGAAGCGGATGCTATAGAGTTCTTAAATGTTGTGAAACTACTGAGGGAACAACTGGGATTGTAATTTGAATGGCGAACAGAGGAGGTAGCCCAAAGAAAGGTTAATGCTGGCTCCAGATAAACATTTTGAAAATCATAGCACCAAGAATATGAAAAAAATCTTCATAAAACAATTACAAGAAAACTGAAAGAATAACTGCTCTCAGCGATTTTTTCTTTCTTTTTTTTTTTAAGGCATTGTGAAAATCTGCAACTGATTGCTATAGGACATGGTAGGTCATATATAGAGTACACATATGTATGTGTACATGGCTCTTACCTAAATGATTTTACATGTACATGTCCCAAAAAGCCTAGCAATCGGCTAAACTGGGAGAAGACAAATGTCATTCTCTTCCCAAAGGTCTATGGAGGAACAGGCCATAAATTTTAGGAGATGGAACAACTCTACAACAAGCAGGGACTATAAGAAAATGACAGTAGCTTCACACACACAGTGTTAAGGAAAGCCTGCTGGTGATGGAAAGAGAAAATTCTTCAACTTTTGTAATTACCTTAAAAATGTGTGCTTTGAGGATGTGATGTCCCAGCTCTATAGTCTGCTGTCGGTTTAGTTTTCCTTCTTGGCGGGAAAACCAGAAAGCAAGTAATGTGTGACCACTCCTGCAAAGAAAAAGAGATTCATTTTAGAATTTTAATGCTCCAGTTCTGTGTTGGTGGGGGACTGTTCAGGTCTAGCCATACCTCCAGGGAAACTCTGTCTCATTCCACCAATTTCTTAGGGAACAGCACCTGATGCTGGGCAAATAATGGCTATTGAAAGGTTCCTCGCTTTTACCAGTCCTTTACCCAGATCACATGTGTGAATACCACAAAATGTCATTTCTAGTTGGCTTGCACCCATCCCACACACAGATGGCATTAAAAGATTCATTTTTATTTTCTGTCTCTGTGAACTCCTCTTATTTTACCCGTGCTTTAAAATGTCAGTGCTCCTCAGGATCTCCTTTCCGGTCCTAGTCTGTCCTCTCTCCATTAGCTCATCCATCCTGAGAGCCTTCACCACCACCTGTATCTTTTTCTCAATCTAGATTTCCCAGACTTATTCCAATCAATATACATCCAACTGTCTACTGGATTTCTCCACTTGGAGGTCCCACAGTATCTTAAGCTCAACATGTCCCCAATGGATTAACAACCTCTTGTCCAAGTGAAGTTGTCTTTGATCCGCCTCTACCTTTCCCCCAGCCGAGAAAGGGCAGTACTTTCTTTTTGGTACAAGCCTTATAGACTGTATATCTCTCTAGTACAGTATCTAGCACAGTATTTCTTGCTCTCTCCTCTACTTGACTGTAGGTTTCCTAACAGCATCCATTCCCCCCATCACCTTGCTAATGGGTCCCTAATCTCTTAAGAGAAAACCCTCTTTTCTGCCTCTGCATGTTGTCTTATCAGACCATGGTACCAGAACTGCCATGGCTCTCTTGCAATCATGTGGGCATCTGGTCAGAGGACAAAGATAACAGAAGGGCTAAGCTGAGAGAATTACAGAAAAAGAGAGCATAAGCCCTGACTGTATGACAATCAGAAGCTGCCTAAAGCTTGGACTTGTTATATGAAGTAATACATTTATTTGTTCAATCCATTTGAGTTGGAATTTTCTATTTCTTCTAGCTCAAAGCATCCTAATGATATATTCCTTTAAGTGTCAATGTATGTGTGTATATGTGTGTGTGTGTGTGTGTGCGTGTATTCATATTTATATTTATGACTGAAATTCTGAGTTATTTATATTCGCTGGAGTGCCTAACACAGTGTATTGCATGTACAAAATTTTCACTTTTTTTTTTTAACATTTATTTATTTTTGAGACAGAGAGAGACAGAGCATGAACGGGGGAGGGGGAGAGAGAGAGGGAGACACAGAATCAGAAGCAGGCTCCAGGCTCTGAGCCATCAGCCCAGAGCCTGACGCGGGGCTCGAACTCACAGACCGCGAGATCGCGACCTGAGCCGAAGTTGGACGCTCAACCGACTGAGCCACCCAGGCGCCCCCAAAATTTTCACTCTTATGTGGATCCTGAGAAACTTAACAGAAGACCGTGGGGGAGGGGAAGGAAAAAAAAAAGTTAGAGGGGGAGAGAGCCAAACCATAGGAGACTTTTAAAAACTGAGAACAAACTGACGGTTGGTGGGGGGTAGGAGGGAGGGGAGGGTGGGTGATGGGCATTGAGGAGGGTACCTGTTGGGATGAGCACTGGGTGTTGTATGGAAACCAATTTGACAATAAATTTCATATTAAAAAAATTCTCAATACAATTTTTTGGAAGCAAAGCACATCTTTGGGATGTGCCTTCTTGCCACATTTGCTCTGGCCTGTGGGAGCCGTGGACACTTAGAACTGTCTCTCTTCACCCCCACCAGGTTACTGGTTAGTAGAATTCTTTATGCCACTGGTAACAAAACTCTTCTATTCCTTTCACTTGGAGTATCATAGAAGAGGGAAATTAAATCATTATCTCAGCGTCAAGCCTAATAAATTAACCAAAAAGAAGGAAACAGCAAGTAAATTTTCATTGATGATGCTTCCCTGAAAAGTGACCCAAATATCTACTGGATGGTTTTCTCTTGTGTTGAACGTTGGCTACTCTGCCAGGTTTAACATCTGGAGAGACCTCATACTAAGTCTGAAAAACAAATGCATTTTTAATTTCTTCTTTGATTTTTTTTAAACTTCAGTAAAGAATCTCAATAATAGGGTATGGGCTAACTCCCATCTTACAGAGGAATCATTATCGAGAGATTTCATTCCAAAAAGACTTTAAAAAGAACTTTTACCATGTTCTAACCTTGAGCTTCAAGAATTTCTGAATTCTAGTGGATACCGTGCCAACTTACTTGACTGGATAAGATTAACCATAACAGACAGGAAGTTATTTAATTAAAAGAGTGTCTCAGAGAAGTGTAGCCTGCATGGAATCATCAGTATCATCTGAAGGTATGAGCTCACATTGTTTCATATTCACAAAACCTGGAAATTGCTACTGAACTTTTATTTATCCTTAGAAAGCCCAATTTAGTTGGTAGGCTATTTTAATAGGGTACAGGTTAAGTGAGAATGACATGAAACATTTATAAAGAGCCCTATCTCAAGTTCTCAAAACCCTATCCAGTTATTAACATTGAAATTATTGCAGCCTCTCTGGTGTAAGAATTATTACTTTGACTCATCCGTAGACTCCTCTACATAGTACTAGGACCCTTGAATACAGGCCTCTGACCTACTCCCGATGCTTCAGGCCATTAATGAGAAACCATGCCCATCAGGGGTAAGATTAAAAAAAAAAAAAACTCACATCTGAGAAGGAAACGGATTAGACACAGAATCGACATTGCCCTCGTGCTTTAATTTTACTACCATAACTGAGAAGTCCTGGTAAGATGTTTGCATTAGTATGCATTTCAGCTAGCTAGAGATGACAATGCTTCCTTTTGCTGTTATTGATCTGGCATCGAGGAGAACCAGCAAGCAATACAGGTCAAGGAAAGGATGAAGGTGACAACGGTAATTCGTTTCTTTTTTGACACAAGCATATCACATTATTCACAAAAATGGCTCTGAACAGTTCGCTGGACACAGAGTTTATAGTGTTCAGGACACGAAGGATAATAGCAATTTATATTATATGCTGGCATTTCCATTTATCCCTTACTGTTCTGATAAGGTGTGGTGCCACTGGCTAACCTACCGTCTGAATGTGTTACACTACATATGTCTGTGTTTACTGCTATTTTTCTAATTATTTGTTCACTCTCAAACCTTACTCCTTTTGACTCCTAGCCTCACCATTCTCTAAGATCACCAGCGGCCTCTTCATTGGTTGCCTTTTAGCCTTTGAGTTTTGTCTTTTTCTTTTTTTCCCCTCCAGCATCAGGCCCTATTAACTACCTCCCCTGGAACTCTCTTCTGACATCTGTGACACCACCCTGACACTTCAGCTCCCATTTCCTTCCATGATGTAACTTCTCTGCTTTATTTTCCATTTCCTCTCATATCATAGGTCTCCTCGCTCCAGCTCTCACTGCAGTGAGATCTCCAGCACAGACATATTGTTTTGCTTCTCTAACTGCCTGCTGGATCCTTCTACCTTCAAATGATAATTCAAATGACCTGTCATATGACATTATTTGGAGTTGAAGCTTTCCCTCAAATCCAAATCCCTTTAAGATTTATTTTTTAGTATACTGCCAATCACTCAGACATAAAGTCTAGCAGGTGTTTTCTCGTCTCTTTATACTTTCTCTCTTGGACAATTGCAAGAGCCTCATTCTTCCCACTGCCTGCTCCTTGGCCCATGCCAATAATCTTACAGCGCAGAAACCTGGTAAAAATGCTGCACAAAATTCTTCAGTGGATTTATACTTCCTCCTAGACAGAATCTAAACTCCTTAGCATGGTATTCAAAGGCTCTCCATAACTTGTCCCACATCTATTTCTCTGTTTTTACCTCCTTACCTTGTGCCTCTAATTTTCACAGAGTAAATTATTTTAGGGTTTCAAATGTACTTTCCCTCCGCCTGGAATTCCCTTCCCTGTTTAGTTCATCAGGCCAACTATTTCTCCTTCCTGAAGTCTCAGTTCACAGCATCTCCTCTGTGAAGTCTTCCCTGGTCCCATCAGATGCCCCAGGGGCTCTTCCCTTACAGTCTTGTTGGTATACACCTCCATCACACCTGCTGCAGCACGCTGTCTGCATGCCAGTCTTCCTGCGAGACTGTATGGAGGCTGGAAGCCGTGTTGTCTCCAATATGTACTCTTAGGTAATAGGAACACATATTTAAAGAAGATTGAATTCGTAATACTGTGAAGTTGCACACTACCTTGTGGTTTTAAAAATACTTTAACGCTTTCTTAGATTCTCACAAACACCTAGGACTAAATATTACTCCTAATATTATGGTGGAAGACTGAGACTTGGCAAGACTGAAGGACAGCTCCCAGCTCACAATGCTGGGATATAAAAGAGCTGGGATGAGAACCCAGGGTTTTCTGAAACCTAGTTCTGTTAGCACACTGACGAGATTAGCAACTTGGTTTTCATTCGTGTGAAAAACGGGCATATTTGTGTGAAGAAGTCAACCAATGTAAAGAGCAATGTATTCATTTGTACGGTATAAACTCTGAATCCTTAACATAATTAAAATCAACAATTAATTGTGACATTTTTTGATTGGCATTTTGGGAGAGACTAGCTACGAAATAGAGGGAGCTCTCATCAGTGTGACATGATTTTATGCACGACTGAACACAACTGTGTTTTCCCTCTACAATTAAAGATGATGCTAATCAAAGTCAACTTTATGTGGGTTCAAATGTGGTGATAAAGACCAAATGGAGGGGGGGCAGTGGTGAAGGCAGTAGAATGATTTCCACATTGCTTCTATAACAAGGTCACCTTGTGATTCAAAGTTCCATTGCAGATTTCCCTGTCTGAATTCACAGTGCTGCCTCTTCATCTGTGAAACAAAATTAAAACAGACCTATGTTCAAATCCTAGTTCTGCCACTTGGAAAAGCTTTGCAACCTTGGAAAAACTACATAACCTCTCTGTAAGAAGGGAACGGTGTTAACTACCTCTCAGGACCGTGGTAAGAACTAAGTGAGCTATATTAAGCGAAATGTGTTCTATATTTCTTTTACATTCTCCATAAGTAGCACAGTGCCACACTAAAGGAATGAATATTAACCACACATGACTTTAAACATATTGGAAGATGACTGTGCTCAAACAGAGCTTTCATCTTTAATGTGTGCAGCAGGGTGAAATGTGAGACCTTATCCTTAACCTCAATCCTTACCCCTCCATGCCTTGACCTCAATAGCTTCACAGCCAAAAGATAAATCCACAGATCAGGGAACAATCAGTGGGTATGGGTGCCATACACTGTTAGTCAATGCAGGAAAACTTGGTAGTATAATTTTAGGCAGAGTGGGGGGATAAGGACAGAGCTAAATAGTTCCTAAGAAAGAAAGTAAAAGTTAAGCTAACAGGACGAATAGAAATTTCTCATGTAGACCAGAGGTTTTTCAGGAGGATGTTAAACCATATATTCACGATGGATTTGCTTTTAGGTATTTTAGCGGAGAACCAATCACAGGTAAGAGTTGAAGATTCTTCCCCCAGCACTGTTGCCTCTCCTCTATCCTGGATGTTTATGTTCGGACAAAGGTACAGAAGGTAGTATCCAGAATAGCAGAGGGTAGATCCTACCTCTATTCCCCTTTGCAGGCATCAGCAGCCCCTTGATATAGGTAATTGGAGACAAGTGATGCCAACCCTTGGACAGTGGCAGATTACAAGGCAGTGAGGTGCTACTCTTACAGGATAACCCTGCTTCCCTATGCCTCAAGACTTCAGAGCTATGGGGTCCTTTAGAGAAAAAACCCTTTCTAAAGCAAGAATCACTCTCCCTTCCTTTGGCCCATTTAACAGTTTGGAAATTGAAGAGCAGTTGTTTTACACAAAATACACAATGGCTCTATGTTTGTTTTTCTAACAGATTTTCACTTAGCACCCCAGGGAGATAGCTAGACTTAAAGGTTCTATTTGTAGTAGGGGAACATGCTAACAAATGGGCTCAAATATTTCCAGCATGGATGTTTTCTCCATTGTTCTAGTCATAGGCACTGACGTGTAGTCACATAGATTTCATTAGCTCTTATGAGGAAAGTCGATATACAACATGCTAGTGTTTCAGAGAAACATCACTTAGGTAGGTGTTTTGATACTCTTCTGTGCAGTGCTCACATGTGATAAAGCAGTAGAGTTACAGCCCGCTGGCCAGGCATTGCCTACAATCTGAAGCCAGCTTATCTATCTTACAATTTGGGTGGAAATACTGTGTGCTACTGTGGAATGTGCGTATGGTAAAGAGGTGGATGTGGGGAATTATTTAAGGAGACCTAGTGAGACTGGAATTATGGGACAGAGGGGGACAGCTGCCGATGAAAGATCTGTGCTCTCTTCCACAGCCAGCAGCCGTTGCTGGGAGGCAGCTACTCTGCCAGGAGCCTCATGTTCACATTCAAGTGCGGTTGCAGAGTTCTGGCTGATGGAATGCAGGCAGAAATTATATTCATCACTTCAGACCTGGCCCAGAAAACTTTTCTCCTTTGACTTCCATCATCTTACTTTCTCTTGTTTCTTCTTCTAACTCTACTATTCCCCTTGTAAATTATTATTATTTGGCTCATCATTTTCTCCTAGCATTTATTTTCTTCTTTTTTTAATGTTTATTTATTTTTGAGAGAGAGACAGACAGAGTATGAGCAGGGGAAGGGCAGAGAGAGAGGGAGACACAGAATCTGAAACAGGCTCCAGGCTCTGAGCTGTCAGCACAGAGCCTGACGTGAGCCCACAAACCACGAGATCATGACGTGAGCTGAAGTTGGACGCTTAACCAACTGAGCCACCCAGGCGCCCCTTTCCTAGCATTTAAATGAAACTATTCTCTTCTCATGCTTCTAAACTTCCTGCTTTATACTCTTAACTTGGGTGATCTTGTTTAGTCCTTCAGCTGCTATTGTCTACTTATCTGCTGATAATCCATCACTCTGTGCTTTAAATGTTCTCTTTTCCTATTTTCCAAAGTCACATTCCTAAACATTCCTGTGCACCTTCCTTGGAGGTAATTCATTATCAACATGTCCAAAACAGGACTCACCTTCTCCCCATAAGCCTATTATTCTTCCTCCCATCTTTGCTTGTGCTAGAAGCCCTCCTCCGTCAGAATGGTCTATGTTGGTCAGTAGCTTCACTCCTTTCCATTATTCAAGATAATTTGGGAGTCATTTGTGAGCCCTCCACCCTCACCGTCTACACACAAAAAAAGACCAACTGCTTTTTAAGTATCTCCAAAATGTCTCTCTCACATAGACCTTGCTCTCTATTCTCACATTGTAGGTCTTGGCATTTCTCACCTACGCTATTGCTATAAACCTTACAACAAGTATCTCTACTTGTACTCTCTCCTCTTCTTCAACCCATCTTCCATATACCACTTGTCAGGGCTATTTTTCACATCATCAGAGTTAAATGATCATTGTCTCCTCTTCCTTAAAAAGGTACAGAGACTAGGGGTGCCTGGGTGGCTCAGTCGGTTGAGCATCCCACTTTGGCTCAGGTCATGATCTCACTGCCCGTGAGTTCAAGCCCCACCTCGGGCTCTGTGCTGACAGCTTGGAGCCTGGAGACTGTTTCAGATTCTGTGTCTCCCTCTGTCTTCCCCTCCTCCACTCATGCTCTGTCTCTCTCTGTCAAAAATAAACATTAAAAAAAAAAAAGATACAGAGACTCCCTGTTATCTACAGAATAAACTGTGAAGTCTTAAACACAGTATTCAAAGCTTTTTTCCTAGTGACACTTGTAATCATTTTTTCTGACCATGTGTCTTACCTTCTAATCACATCTTCTCACAATTCCCCAAAGACTTTCCTATCTTTACACCTGCTTTTTCTCCTGCCATGACCTTTTCTTGCCTGTCTATAGTGCTCTCCCACTCCCATTCCAGTGCTTCATGGAATCAACTCATCCTTCAAGGCTCAACTTGAGCATCACCTCTTCTGCAAAGTATTTTCTCTTGGTCCGGATTCCTAGGGTACTCTGTAGTACGGCACAATTGTTGGTTGCTCATGACTTCCCTTTAGAAGGTAATGGCTTTAGTGTTGGGTGGGATCTCATTCACCAAAGTTTCTCTAGTGGCTGGCAGAGTCATTGGTGTAGAGTAGAAGTTCAACAAACGTTTCATGAAACGAACACATGCTAAGCAGACGGGCTCAAGGAAGAGGAGCACAAGGACTTCCAGATCTGCTTTCTAATTCACTCCCACTGTGGCCTTGAATTTGTGGGCATCTACGTTGCCACTGTTCGACTGTGAAATGAGTAGAACCATGACTCAAATATTGAGAAGAGAATGACAATCCTCTTTTTCATCTCTCATCTTAAAAATGCTGCCCACAGCCACACTTTGGTGGATGTTGCCTTACAGTCTGCTTGTTGCTGTCAATTCTCAGCAAATGACACCCACACATCTTTGCAAAAATTCTTTCTTCCACCTTTAGCTTATCAGCCGGTAACTGCTTTGGCATGTTCTTGTCATGCAACCTGAATACAAAATACATCTGTAGTCAGCCTGTCCTACTGTTTCATATTCAGTATGGAAATGAAATGAAAGGGCCTGATGAAAGTAAACCATAGGTAGTGGACTGTAAAAGTCAAGTGTGCCCAAGATACATCTTTGTAGAAATGGGTGGAGCGGCATTACTTCTTTTTAAACATGGAATCTGGATAGAAATTTCCTACCACTTTGTCCCCCAGTTTCCAACTGCCCTTCTGTTCTGTTAATGCATCACCGGCCTGAGGCAAATGGACACTTCTCCTCAACAATGAAGTCTTTAGGCAGTTGGCAGCGCTTCGCGAGGCAGAAGAGCTATGACTCCATTGAACTGTCACAGTTTAAAACAGTAACAGCAGGCACTTAAGATTTATCATTTATCTCTTCCTCCCCCATGTTGCTCAGCTCTTTGTTTATACCCCTAGCATAGCACTCTGCCTTGATTTACAGCTAGTTATAAATGTGTCTATTAAAACCACTAACCTGTTAATTCCTGGTAGACGATCTATCTAACTTGTATTTGTATCCTCTGCAGTGCTTAACACAGAGCCTTGAAAATATTACTTTATAAGTGCTCACTGAATCCTTGCTGAAATGCATGGCTCCACTTACTCCTGACACACGGTGACAGAGTGAACAAAAGACACTGTCTGTTGAATTGCCAGAAGAGTTTCTCAAATATTTTTAGTTGCAAGCTTAAAATTAGTACCACTTGTCATTCCTTTGTTTACTTATTAATTCGTTATTTGAAAAAACATCTACTGAGTGCTTACTGTGTGCCAGATACTTATTAAGCGTTAGGAAGACCAGGGTGAGTGTGACGGAAAAGGTTCCTGTCCTCATGAACTCACTCACATTCTAGAGGGCAAAATGGACAATATAAACAAGAATGCACATATAACAAATTAATAATAGATTGTGGTAACTGTTAGGAAAAAAGTATATAAGCTGCTATGATAAGGAAAACAAGGAAGGACTTACTTATATAAGGTGACAAGTGGAAGTCTCTCTGAGGAAATGGCATTTTAAGCTGCGATCTGAAGGAGGAGTGAGAGATGCAGCCATGTGACAAGCCAGGGAAAGTGAGCTCCAGATGGAGGGAACTGTTAAGTGCAAAGGCCCACAGGTGGGAGAGAGCTCAGCAAGTTCTAGGAATTAGCAGATGATCAGTTATGACCAGAGTATCATGAATAGGAGGGAGAATGAATGAGCTCAATTTAAAAAGGTAGGCAGAAGCTACTTTTGTTGTACAGGGCTTTGAAGAAGCCATGAAAGGATTTTCAGGAGGAGGTTACATGGTTGGATTTGTGCTTAAAAAATTACTTTGGCTGCTGGTGGAGAATGGTTTGAAGGGGAGACCCATTAGGAGGCAAAAGCAGCTCAAATGAGACCCTAGGGTGTGGTCCATAGAGGTGGAAGGAAATAAGTAAGTGAATACTTACAAGTAACATTTGAATGGTAGAACCAACTGGGTAAGCTGATGGCTGCAGTCAATACATGCCCCACAGCTGGGGGTTCTTACAGTTGGGAGGATAGAAGGCTATTAGGGTTGATTTTACCAAATGTGGAGATCTCCTTTTGAAAGTCTCTAGAGACCGCTGAGGAAGTTACTGTGCTCACAAAAAAGAAAATGTGCTGTCTTATCCCCCTAAGCTGGCGATAACTCCCTCTGTTTGCCGTGCCGCTAATCTTGGTTTGACAACCTGGGAAAGCCTGTGGGATTCCCATCTTTTCATTCAGCCATTATTGCTTTAGAGATTCATTAACAGGACAAATTAGCCTCTATTTCTGACGCTACTTTCAGGATCAAAACTGCCTTAATCACTTGCTCTGCTTCTCCCCAGTTTAGATTTTTAGGTAAGTTGTTTTAACCAGTATTTGCTATTCAGGGCATACCCACTTAAAAAAAAAAGTGTGTGTACCGACACACACACACTTTTCAACATATAAAGCAACATTACTATCTTGTACCAAAATCAAACAATATAGGGGAGTATAAGTCCTTCTGTGTTTTCTTTAGCTGACTCTTCTGCATGCCTGCCAACTCATAAAATAATGCTCTCTCTCCATCTTCTCATAAGCAGAACTATTTCTCTGTATATTTAATAACTTAGCAAACTTCACATGAGTTTTTATGGCAGTAAGAATGATTACTAGGTTTTTCCAAACTGATTTTTGGAAATTTAGAAAAGGAAAAAAGTGTTATTGCTGTCCATCCTCAAAGGTACAAGAGTTTTAAAGATGGGAACAGTTTGCCTATTTGACTAATAGATGTGAGTCCCATGATTTATGCTGAGAGAAAAGAAATTTGTAAAGCTGAAGGACATTCATGCAATTGGCAAACTGGATATATTCCAAGATATACATTAGATTTCATCTAATTTCTCCCTTGCATTAAATCACAAAACCATGACCTTCAGTCACTAGAATAATACTTCAGATAGGAGTTCCACATTTAGTCTTGATGCCAATAGGGAGTTAGAAACTGGATTAGACAACATGGAAAAAAATTATTGGAAAATTAGGCAAATATCCAATAATATATCCTTGAAATCTCTTCATGGAAACTACATTCAAACCATAACAGAAGAATTCAGAAGACGGAATTCCCCTTAGTGACAGAAAAGAATTAGAAGTGAAGCAGATGTAGACCCAGAACGGAGATTAGAGAGTTAATATTTCCAGGCAGGTAGATCACCTCCTGATAGTCAAGTGCTAGTAGATGTGTGGTACACCACCTTTTTCCTTGTTTGAACTCTTCCAAACCTCTCCTAAGGGCTGATTTATTCCCGGACCTTTTTTTTTTTTTTTTTCCTTCCTTCCAATGATCCATCACTTTGCTAAATTCTTCCCTAATGCTTCTAGAAAGCACAGAGCCCATTCCCACTTTGAGGGGTTGTTGTGGGAGCCTGCAACGGCTATCAGTAGTAATCTAGAGTTTGTGTTTCAGTGATGGCAAGGTTGAATGTCATCCTGCCTGGAGGCTCATGTTTGGATTAAAACAAACAAATAAACAACATCACCATAACCATTTATGGTTATCTCAGGCCATGTATTCTATAAGAAGCCAGGCTGTGCAGGTCCTCCGCACAGAGTTAGTTTTCCTTTTTAGGGAGAATGCTTTCTTTTTTAACTTAGGCACATTGATTCTTCTCCGACACTCTGCTTTGTGGCACAGATTTTGGAGCATCAGGTCTCCAATGTGTAATTCATGGACTAACATGACCAAAATGATGAGGACAAATCTTAACAGACCACGTATTATAAGACATCAACTCTGGTCACAAAGAATTAAGTAAATACTCAACTATACCCACAAGGAATAGGTAGGATTTGTGCAGCCCTTCCCCTTTTTTACCCACCATAAAATTTATTTCTCTTAGTTTGAGGAAATCAGGTCAACCCAAATTAGGCTCCCAAATCATAACCTCATTAAGTTGTATCAGCTCAGTACTCAAAAAAGTTCACAAGCATCATGTGTTTTATTAAAAAAGTTAAAAATACTGAATCTTCTAATCTTGATATAAAAATCTTACATATATATTCCTATATATATGTATATGTGTAAACATTGATCTGTGAGCTGTTCCTGTGGAATGGGAGGCTAGATACTGTGAAGATGGAGATGGTGAAGAAAGGAAACAAAAAAAGAAAGGGTGTTCATGCAGGGCTAGCCTAACGCTGTGCAGAAATGTTAAGCAGCATAAGGCCAGCAGCCCCCAACTGTTTACTCTCCCAGCCTCAAATTTCAATGATCAAAGTCATTAATAGGTTAGATAACAAAGACTGATGACTTCTTTTCTCAAACGCCTTACTTTAAATGCACAAGTTGCTTCAAATGGGTTTGCTATCTCCCTCTTATTAGAATAGCAGAGATCAGTTTATAAGATTAGTGAGTTAATCTGATATCTCAGTGCCCATGGGAATAAAATATAAAATGGATTAATTTCAGGATATGACAGTGATGAATAGTGGGAAATGGAAAGCTAGAATAAGGTGGTGAGGTCTGAGGTTTGTGCGGGCTTCAAGAGGCATATTTTCATACAGAATGCAAGTCTAAAATCTTAGAAGTTCTGATATGATAAAAGATTTTTCACTCTGCTTACAGTTGGATACACACACACACCCATCCTGTTACCAAGTTGAGAAAGGACATCTATAACTCATCTTCCTGTGACAGTTGTATGTTTATGCAACACTAGGTTATTCCCTCTGGGATGTCAGTTATCTGCCCTGATCCTGGGACAACAGGCTGTCTGATACTTAAAATAAGGAAAACTCTATCTTGGCTGTAGCACTGACCTTTGGCTCTATTTCCTCTTTCCAGTACATCCTCAGATTACTCACTCTCTTCAACTTAGCAGAAGTACCTCTGTGGGTGGCCTATTTCTGACGAGGATCAACTACTTTTTGGCTTCACAATACAATATTCTCATCTGTGTCTAATTCCCTAATAAGGTCGGCAAGTTCAGGGCGAACGAGTGAGTGTTGAAAACCCAGGAAAATGGACTAGGAAAAATAGAGATGTCCTGTCGCCTCTGAGAGTTCTCCCTACACTGAGACAGGCATGTCGGCACTGGCTTATGTAATGTGATTTCAGAGGCACAGAGTTGGTCTCTCTGGTCTACTGAAATACATGAGATGCTCTAGAGAGAAACTAGGGAGAAACTGGAGAGCAGAGGGGGAATGTACGGGAAGTAGAGGCTGAAGGCCACAAAGACAAACCCTGCTTTGAAAGAGTCCTGTTAATCAGACTTGCCTGAAACGGAAAGCAATTACAGTCAGTTTCTTTGAAAGGCCAGCTTGGGCTTTGCCAATAGCATTAAATTCTTAGTGAATTTCCATCTCATTGACCCAGGGGGCCTCAAGCTCTAAGATCAATACTTTAGTAACAAAGCTGGTGCCAGACAGTGCTGGGTAGAAGGCTGAATTCCAACTGAAATGAAATGTAAGGAAGCTTTTTTGATAACTCCTGGTCCTACTATTTTACTCTTTCTGCCATTAAGTGATATATGATGATCCCTCAGCAGCTCTGAGTGTTATTTCATCACCAGGGAACAGACTACATAGCGTCTGAAGTTAGAAGTGTTTGCTTGTCCCAGTGTATCAGCTGGTTGCCAAAATGCTTCTAGTTAATAAATCATGTTGAGAAGGTAATCCTGGAAAGTCATGATATGGCAGCAACAAACCATATTTTCTCCTTTGGGAGCCCCTAAGGGTTTCACCTGTTGTAAGGATATGGTTGATTCAGTAGAAACCTGGCTGCCTGGGACCTCAGCTTTCAATTCTTTGAGATGTTCCAAGAAGAGAGGGAGCAGATCAACTAGCAAAGTTCTCTGGAAACTGGTTTCAAAGTCTTCATTAGGCAATTCTAGATTGGTCTCTTTTTCTTAAATATGTGGTTGCCAACTCTGTGTATTAAGCGTCATGGCAGTACTAGTGGGATTTATAATAAAACACTCTTGGGAATGCCATACAATTCACAGAAGAGACTCAGACTCAGTGGGGTTTTTTTTGTTTGTTTGTTTTATCTTTTTGCTTTTTTTTTGGTTTTTGTTTTTTTTTAAATCTTGTGCCCCTGAATGCTAACAGCAGAAGACTACTTACTGCTGCCTATCCAATTAGCCACAGGATTTAGTTGAGGGTCTATTACTGCAAAGAGATGGGAGGAAAAAGAACATTCCTTAAACACTTTCTTCATACTCTGTACTATTCTAGGTACTACATGACCTCACTTAATTCTCAACAACTTTAGGAATTATTATCTCTTTTACATAGATAAGAAAATTGTCTCAGAAACATAAAACTCTCTAAAGGTCACAGTCCCTAGAAGAAATTTATATGCAGGTAATGACTCAAAAATCCATGTTCTTTCCACTATAGCTTGTTTCTTTAAAAGTCTCCCTCTCAGGAAAATACCACAAAATCTACTGCCTGGCTTAATATCTTCATCAGAATCTGGAACTAATTTTCTAATGAATTGGCATGAAGTAGGCCAAGCAGCATGCCCACAAGCACAGTTGTGTGTAGTCAGGCCGGGTGAAGAACATGCCAGGAGAGAAATAAAACCCCAGCATGGTCAGAGTTGAGTCTCTCTGGTGAGTCATGGACAGAGGCACAGGCAAATTTGGTCCCTCTTCTTTTTAGCCAGAATATACTCTGCATCTGCCAGCTATGTTATTGGTGTCTTCTTTGTTTCCAGGAAGTCAGGGATAGATCTGCTTTTGAAAACTTTATTAAAGGAATAAGTCTTTTAAAAAGGTTAGCGTGGAGGAGTAGAAAGCACTCCCCACTAGGATGCTAGAGATCTAGTTCTACCCAAGGGAATGGGAAACAGTTTCATACCTGGTCTGGTTTGTTGAGCTGAGAACGATTATTAAGTCAGGGTCAGGCTCATCAGGAAAGAGTGCTGGGGATGCGTGGATGCAGGGCAGGGGAGTGGTGGCACATACCATATACTTGCCATGCTTTTTCTAGTCCTTCCTCCTTTCCCCCCACCTATTAACTCGATGACCTCCAGCACTGATTCAGCATCTTAAGGCCTTTGTAGTAAAATGGGGACGGACAATGGCACCTTATTCATCTAAAGGTAGAGCAGCTGGACCAGCTGATCTCTTCAGGTCTGTTTCAGCTGTGAGGTTTAAGATTCCATTTTCCAGCACAAATCTTAGCATGGGCTGGGCTTTAATGGGGTTATTCACTGGTGGCTTTGACAATGGTATGGCTTTTAAAAGTGTAATCGTGATTTTAAAATGATTCTGCTCTAAGTCAAAGAGATGAACAATATACCAATTCTTTTCTTCATATCTGAAGAACACTAAGGAAGTGTGTTAAATGGCTAAATTAATTATAGCCTGGGTCCACTAGCACAGAGAAAATTATTTACAAATATACAGGAATTTAGGGGAGCATTCTAAATATCTATGCAGATTTTGTGTCTTAAAAGTAACATTGTGAGGAAATACATTAGTTAACCTCATTACAACCTGGTCTGGAGAAGAAACGGAGATGATGTTTCCTCTGTGTGAAATGTTCAATGAAGAACACTTCTCACTGCTTTCAATACCCATGCTCCATGCAATAAATACAAAATAGGCTCAGAATTGCTTATTACAGGTCTATGGCTTACCTGGGATCACAGAGAAATTTGGTTTTCTCTCCTTCTTCTCTCCAGATAAGCCATTCTCGAAAAGAAGGATGTACAAACATACGAGTCATGTCTCTGCGCTTGATTAGGAACATGGAGAGGTTCTCCATTCTCTGCTGAAAATCCTCCCATTCTAGGGTGCCTTCAATGCTACCAGCATTGATGGCCTGGAAGATATGTTCATCAGTCAGTGGGTGCAGGGAGGCCACTGCCACATTCAGGAGAGGCATCACCCGGTCAAAGGAAGACTGGGTTGGGAACTTCATATTGCACTGGAGTAAATAAACCTCAGAGAGTGAAACAGGAACTACTTTGTAGCTAGAGCTCTTTAACACTAGATAGCCTTTCTCTATGAGGTCAAATGTGAGTTTCAGGTATAGATAGGACCCTTGACTGAGGGTCTTGAGATGAGAACTGAGTTTGCCAAATGTAGTATTGTCCATTTTGCCATTAAGTGAAATGTTATTCTGGATCTCTGAGCTGCTGTGTATCCGGTGCAGGATGTAAGCCTGCAGGTCCTGGTCTATGGCTTCATTCTCTTCTAGTCGATCCAAAAAAATCCTATGGAAAGGCAGCAGCTTGGTAATTTCCTAAAACAGATGGAGAGAGAGAGAGAGACAGAAAGACCTTCAGTTTCCCCTAACTCTTGTGATCAATTGTGAGGTCCACAAATTTATTCTAAACTTCTGAGTGGCCAAAGAGGGAAATACGATTAAGTATTAGTATCCACAGATTAAAACAAATTAGTTGCACAGAAGTGACATAATTTTTCCTAATATTGAGACTTGAGATAATTTTTTATGGGTCTTCATAAAGGGTACTTTAGGAGGGATTCAATGGCCAATAGTCTACATAACACTCCTAAAATAAATAGAAAATGGAGTGCCACATAACTCTTTTGCTTTAATTTTTCTCAGGGTAAACCATGGCATGATGTAAAGTACAATTCAATAAGAGAAACGTCTAAGGACTCAGAGAACTCCATATAAACACGTACCTTTCTAACCTTCCTAATAAGATGACTACATATTAACGAAGGCTTTCTGGAGATGCCTTACCCCAAAGGAATACTTCTAATAAGCTTGGTACCTTGGTGCTCTGCTTGGAAATTATACTGGGGAAAGGTTGTAGGGCTTTGTGGTGACTCATGCTCTGGGTTCCATCTTTTCTTATCTGTGTACAGACTTTGGTCCTGTAAGTATCCACTTTCTTGTTCTGCATCAATTTCTTCTCCTACACTGGGTCATACAGACAAATGACACCTCAATTCCTCCCTCCGGCTACTGTCCTGTATCTCTGTTCCCATTTTTAGCAAAACTTCACTGGAGAGTTTTCCCTACTTCCTAACTCTCATTCCTCCTTCCCATTCTGTCTTGCAAGCAGACCTCAACCACATCACTTCACTCAAATGGTTCTTGTCAAGGTTACATGTAATCTTCACTTTGCCAAACTCAATAACCATGTTTCAGGGCTCACCTTGCTCAGCCTCTCAGTAGTGTTTCACAGAGCTGGTCACGCCTTTTGAGTCACTTCCTGCAGCTTGCTTCCGTAGCATGCCCCCCTCATTTTCCTCTTAGCACACCGGCCACTCCTACCAGCCTTTCCTGGCTCCTCTTTCATTGCACCCAGGGCTTGGGTCTCCACTCCTTTCTCCTATTTAGCCACCCTCACTCCCTACAATAGTTCTTTGGTCCCATGGTTCTAAATATCATCTACTTGTGGGTGAGGCCTAACCTTGTGTTTCCGGCTTAGTCCTCTCCTCTGAGCTCCCATCGTATACCTATGTCTACTCAACATTTACACTTGGATGTTGTGTAGACAAACCTAATGTGACCAAATCAGAACTAGTGCATTTCCCCCCCACCACAAAACCTTCCCACGTCAATAAATGACCCCATCACCAAATCACGGGAGGTCTCTGGGATCTTTCTCTTTTCCTCATACCGGCATTTACCCAATTGCTTACTGAAAACCTGTGATTCATTTTTGAATCTTCTCTCTTGCTCACCTCCACACTCAGCTCATCATTAAGTCCTTTTGATTCCCCTTCATAGTCAAAGTATGACCACTTCACAGGGTCCCCACCATTACCACCCTCATCTCAGCCACCATCACCTTTCACCTATACTACTGCTCCTGTTCTTGATCCCCTACATTTTATTATCTATGTAGCCAGCAACCAAAGAAATCTCTTAAAAAGGTAAATTAGATCTCATCATTTTGCCAGGCTCCTTGGAGAGGGCCTTCCCATTGCTCTATCTAAAATAACTATCATCCTCATTTATCCTTACCCTATTTTATTTGTCTTCGTAACACAAAAACTACCTAAAATTTTAATTTTAATTTTTTACTTAGTTTTTGTTTGTATTCCTCACTAGAATAAAAGCTAAAAGGTAGGGACATTGTATTGTTCACCGCTGTGTCTTCAGTTCCTAGAAAATGCCCGCCACACTTGAAGTTAAGAAATACGTGTGGAAATAATGAATGATCACATATGAGGGTTCTTCTTTCGTAAGACCTATGAATGATTTCACTGTCAGAGCCGAATGAAAATAAGAAAATTCTTGGTTGAAGTGAATGAAGTATCTGGGAAGTTATTACAGGTGTTGATTTATGAGGACACTGAAATTTTGACTTTGTAGATTAATATATAGAGTACTTTTCCTGGTCTTTGGTATAGCTGAAAGGTTAAAGTCATCTGCTCATCAGGTCATACTTAAAATGTCTTTTGAGATTGCTTTAGTAAAGCTAATTGGTCAGTATGTAGGAATACTCCTAGTCCCTGGGAGAAGGGAAATGGAGGGAGCTAAGACTGTTTTCTGTACACTAGTAATTGTTACAAGTGGTTTGTATCAAAATAGTGGGATAGGTGTATAATATGTGAGATTTTGATGTTCATCAAGAGGCAATGGTTAGGCAAAAAAAAAAAAAAAAAAGGCTAGAAACTCTGTTCTAAACTAAGTATGAATATGTAAAGAGTGGGAGATACTAACTCAGCTACAAAGAAAATGGCAGAGAAGGTGGAGTCATTTATCCTTAGCCTGCGTGTCTTTACAGGCTCAGATCCATATTCCTAGTCCTTCTTCCAGGCCATTAAATGATCAGTGAGTGAGGAGGGAAGGTAAAAAAGATTAAAAAAAAATCTTATGTTTCAGTGGTAGTAATTTTAATCTAAAGCTTTAAGTCTGCCAATATTTCTTAGAGGAAGGCATACACCTTCATGCTACAGAAAAGTTGTTCAAGTAGAAGCAGAGGGAAGAAGGAGAAAATCTGACTCTAGATGGCAGACTGAACTGGGTTTTGCATGGCATCACACGATAAAAAAAAAAAAAGGTAAAACAAAAGTCAAACAGTAAATTAGAGTGAGGGATTCTATTTGCATTGCTATCCTCAGGACAAAGTAGAAAATAGACTTTCTTTTCATGTTATTTTGAGGGACACTTTATCTAGAGCAATGGGAACAGGAATCTGAGCAAGAGAGTCATATACACAGAATGCTCTCTCTAGGTCATTGTATCTCTTACTCTCAAAATAGACTCTTTGGGAATTATTCTTTCTAGTGCTCCAGGACATGACAGGGGTTTAGAAAGACTCATCAGTAAGGGAACAAGGATCTAGAACTTTTTCTGTTTAAGCGCTCTCCAAGAGAAATTATTTATGGTCCCAAAACAATCAAACACATACCTGTAAACTGGTCCTAACTGTGACAATCAGTTTGAGCCAAGACGGAAATTTTCCAATCATTTTACTCAGAAATGACACAATTG
This sequence comes from Lynx rufus, assembly GCF_022079265.1. Classification (NCBI taxonomy): domain Eukaryota; kingdom Metazoa; phylum Chordata; class Mammalia; order Carnivora; family Felidae; genus Lynx; species Lynx rufus. The sequence goes on from NW_025814832.1 coordinate 39,210,587, forward strand.
TATCCCCATAATCCGGTTTGTGAAATTCTGCTTCATTTAATCCATCAATTAAGATGACGAAATCTTCATCTGGGATTTTTCTCTCTGAGACAGAAAGAAACAGATTACTTAATAATTACCAAGCAGATAACTGAGTTCTTTTTGGGTATTTGATCACATGTCTGTTTGGGAAAAAAAGATTAGAAAAGATGTCTCCTGTGTTTACTAAATGCTTAGAGTACATAATTTATTATAAAGACAAAGAATAATTCATTTAGTGAATTCATTTTGTTTTTACCAGGGGTAAAAGTTTTGTTCCATATGTAATACATGAAGTCCAGGTATCATCATCATCATTTCCCTCATGTTATCAGTTGTGAAACAGACTGAACTACATTTGTGAAAATTTGAACATTTGTGAAAATTTGAACATGGAAACTCATTTTTCTCTCACACTTGAAAAAGCTGAAAAGAATTTGCTTCCCCTTCTGCCCCCACCTCATCTAATAGCACTGAAGAGAATACAATCACATGTTCCTTTGGGAATTTCCAAAAGAAAAAAAAAAAAGAAAAAAACCGTTTAACGTGAAGTCCAAAGCAGTATATATGACTTCATGTGAATGTGCAGTGGGAAGTAAGGGTGGTAGAACAGAGAAAAGGAATCCCAGCCAGTACACAGATTTTAACCAGGCAGGCTGGATCCCAAGATCTTATAGAACTAGCCGCTTCCGGGGCATCTGGGTGGCTCAGTCGGTTGAGCGTCTGGCTTCGGCTCAGGTCATGATCTCACGGTTTGTGAGTTCGAGCCCCGCGTTGGGCTCTGTGCTGACAGCTCAGAGCCTGGAGCCTGTTTCAGATTCTGTGTCTCCCTCTCTCTCTGCTCCTCCCCTGCTCGTGCTCTGTTTCTCTCTCTCTCAAAAATAAATACACATTAAAAAAAAATTAAAAAAAAACAAAAACAAAAAAGAACTAGCAGCTTCCTAGGCTATACCTAAGCAGATTCACGAAGACCAGACCCTTGTGTGATCTTCCTAGGAGGGAGGAGTCATGTGGGAAAGACAAATACCTGTCACTTTTGTATTCAGTTCCCTCCTGGACTCTACCCTCTCCTAAACTGACAAAATCAGTTTAGCTTTAGGGCTAGGCTGTAGAAAAAGGCTTGGTGAGTTTTTAGGCTTTCACTCTCACTAAATGCTTAGTAAATCTTGATCTATAATGAACAAATTAGAGATTAGAAAAACCCCAGGTTGGGGCGCCTGGGTGGCTCGGTTGGTTAAGTGTCCAACTCTGGAATGCTGTGTGAGTTCAAGCCCAGCCTTGGGCTCTGCGCTGCTGGTGCAGAGCCTGCTTGGGATTCTCTTTCTCCTTCTCTCTCTGTCTCTCCCCACCATGCGTGCGCGCTCTCTCAAAGTTGATAAACTAAAAAACCCTCAGAAAACCCAGGTGAATGTACACATTAGTACAAATGAATTAGGGGTAATAAGCAAAAGTTACCACATTTGACACTTAAACAATATGGCTTTGAACTGTGAGGGTCTACTTACATTTTTAAAAACAAATGTGGATTTTTAAAAACAAATTTAGTACAGCACTGTAAATTTGTTTTCTCTTCATTATGATTTTCTTTAAAAAAATGTTTATTTATTTCGAGAGAGAGCATGAGTGTGGGATGGACAAAGAGAGAGGGAGAGAGAGAATCCCAAGCAGGCTCCATGCTATCAGCACAGAGCCTGATGTGGGGCTCCATCCTATGAACCATGAGATCATGACCTGAGCCAAAATCAAGAGTTGGGACGCTTAACCGACTGAGTCACCCAGGTGCTCCCCCTTATGATTTTCTTAGCTTTTTCTCCAGTAGCTTACTTTATTGTAAGACTACATTATATAGGGGCGCCTGGGTGGCTCAGTTGGCTGAGCATCCGACTTTGACTTGAGTCATGATCTCGTGGTTTGTGGGTTTGAGCTCCACACTGGGCTTGCTGTTGTCAGCACAGGGCCCACTTCAGATCCTCTGTCCCCTTCTCTCACTGCCCCTCCCCCACTTGCTCTCTCTAAATTAAAAAACAAATTATATAATACATATACCATACAGAATGTGTGCTAATTGTTATCGGTAAGGCTTCGGGTCCACAGTAGGCTATTATCAGTTAAGTTTTTGGGGGAATCACAAGTTATATGCAGATTTTCAACTCTGTGGGGGTCACCACCTCTAACCTCTGAGTTGTTCAAGGATCAAGTGTGGTGAGTAGGACTTGACAGACTCTGAAGGCAGGAAAGTAGGGGGAAGAAAGAAGTCACTGGATACCTGAAGTGAAAAACTGGTTATACCTGAGGAGGAAAAGCAGGAAGTTGCGGACAAAAGGAAAAGTCTGTGGGTTTCTGTATAAGATTGGCTCTTTTTTTTTTTTTATTATTTTTTTAAGATTTTTTTTTTCAACGTTTATTTATTTTTGGGACAGAGAGAGACAGAGCATGAATGGGGGAGGGGCAGAGAGAGAGGGAGACACAGAATCGGAAACAGGCTCCAGGCTCTGAGCCATCAGCCCAGAGCCTGACGCGGGGCTCGAACCCACGGACCGCGAGATCGTGACCTGGCTGAAGTCGGACGCTTAACCGACTGCGCCACCCAGGTGCCCCAAGATTGGCTCTTTTAAAGGAGTCAAGACCAATTGAAAATACATATTTTGGTTCTCTATTTGAAAATATGCAGATTTTTTTTCATGACTAATAAAACTTTATTTTTTCCCCAAAGTACAAGCTTTATATTTACAGGAATTTAATTTCAACATCCTAAGAAATATAAGTCAGTTCTCAAATTATGAAGAGTTTTAACTATTACTTTTATCTGGTGACCTTTTAGGAAATGAACTATGGATTCCAGCTTTATTAACAATGATTATTCATGAAATGGCATCCTAGATGACGTAGTACTGAGAAAAAACATTATTCCTGTAGGGAATCTAAAGAATTAAGGAAGAGAAAAAGGTTGCCTGGAACTAATGGATTGACCCACAAAACTGGGGACTCTTAGCATTCTTAAAATTTTTTTTTTTTTTTTTCAACGTTTATTTATTTTTGGGACAGAGAGAGACAGAGCATGAACGGGGGAGGGGCAGAGAGAGAGGGAGACACAGAATCGGAAACAGGCTCCAGGCTCTGAGCCATCAGCCCAGAGCCTGATGCGGGGCTCGAACTCACGGACCGTGAGATCGTGACCTGGCTGAAGTCGGACGCTTAACCGACTGCGCCACCCAGGCGCCCCAGCATTCTTGATTTTGTGGACCACGGCACCCTTATGCATAATTTTGTCTTAACGTCCATAGAGGAAATTTCTTATCATACAGCTGCTTGGCAGCTGTAATAGATCTGTTCCCTGTTACTGAGCACCATCACCCTGCCCGACCAGGTGGCGTGCTGGAGCCACCCTGGACTGGCCTGGGACAGCCCACTGCAGTATTTTCAAGAGCTCGTTGTCAAGAAGCCGGTAGCCTGAAATTGGCTGAGGTGGGAATATTTATTTACAGAGTGGAAACCGGCAAATGTTATAAGCCCTCCTTCCCCAGCTGGCTGTTAAAATTTTACCAGCACACCATTGCCTCTACCACTCCAATTACACCTCCTTTAACTTCACCCAGATTTCTTCCTAAGAAAGCCATGATTTTCCAGGGGAGGAAAAGGCTGGTGATAATGCATCTGCTGAGATTTTTCTTTGGGAAAAACATTTCAGAGGCATTCTTAAGCATAAAGATCAAGAATATACTCTCAATTATGATATGGACATTTTAATGAATGAAATAATTCAATTGCTAATAAAATCAAATTTTCATTTGCATAAATTTCTAGATTATGTTATTCATCTCATGAGCAGACAATGTATGATTTCTTTTTTTAAAAAAAGGGGGAAAAAAGGAAATGTGTGCCCTACTTAAGATAATGATTTGTTCTAAATCGTGGCTATTTTTTTTTTCTTTTTTTGAGATTTGCTTCCTTGAAGTGGTTACTTAGAAATTACCTATTAATATAGGGGATATGAAGTGTCAAAAATATTTCATCTGTTAAGAAATAAGGGCATCACGTTTATCTAAGATTACATTTTTTAGGATTCAGAATAAGTGCAAAGGATTTCCAAATGGTACTAACATTGTAAAAACAATGAGAAGTACTCCTAAAAGATTTTTCAGTTATAAATTTAAGAGATGAGGCTTTAATGATCTGTCGACTTCACCTCTCAAATGCAACCAGCCTTACAAGAATGCTTCTGCATGCTCATTTTCAAACTTCTGTAGGTTATTTTTATTTATTTATTTATTTATTTATTTATTTATTTATTTATTTATTTTAATTTAATTTAATTTTGTTCTTTTATTTTGAGACAGTGCATGTGTGAGGGAGGGGCAGGGAAGGAGGGAGAGAGAGAATCCTAAGCAGGCTCTGTGTTGCCAGCACAGAGCCCAATGTGGGGGCTCAATCCCACAGACTGCAAGATCATGACTGGAGCCAAAATCAAGAGTCGTATGCCCAACCAAGTGATGTCCAGGCACCCCTCTGTAGGTTAAATACATAGTCTATATCATCAGTAGCTATAAAGATTTATAGACAAGTGAAAATTAAAAAAATAACTGGGAACCAACAAAGGATTGCTACTACTTATTTATTAGTAATAATATTATTATTTTTTTAAGTTTATTTATTTTGAGGGAGAGATAGAGTGCACACAAGTGAGAGTGGGGGAGGGGCAGAGAGAGGGGGAGAAAGAATCCCAAGCAGGCTCTGTACTGTCAGTGCAGAGCCCGATGCAGGGATGTGGGGCTTGAACTCACAAACTATGAGATCATGATCTGAACTGGAATCAAGAGTCAGATAATTAACTGACTGAGCCACCCAGGTGCCCCTATTATTATTTTTTAAAAAGTAAGCTCTATGCCCAATGTGGGGCTTGAACTCACCATCTCAAAGATCAAGAGTTGCATGCTCTACTGATTGAGGTAGCCAGGCGCCCTGCCACGTGAGAACATTTAAAGTGCAACTACCATTTACTATCACCATTTATTCATAGAACAAAAATATTTTAATATTAAAAAACAGGGAAGACATAATCTTTACATACACATATACACCAAACTATATTTATATTTACATCCACACAAATTCTAGGCTATTTCTATTTTTTTATTTTGTAGTGGACTAATGGAAACTTCAAATCGACTGGTGCTTAGGAGCCACTGTTCTAGCTGACATGTCCCTGGAAAAGCTTCTTGGAAAAGCTTCTATGCCCTTTAACCTTTGTTTTTTATTGCCTTGTAAAATACATATTCACCAAGGATTCTCCACTGCCCTCACTTACAGGTACACTTAAATGCAGGAACTGATGTCCTTAGCAGCCCCATTCTAAGACTGCCTGCGTATCTGAGGGAAACAAGAATTACAGAGACTGCAAGAGAAGAGACGGTAGCCAGTACTGAAGTCAGAACTAAATCCTAATGCATGGGATTTTATTACTGGTATATTGTATGGGAATTATCAAAAGTGAAAAAATAAGGCTCATATCAGACATTTTCATTCAGAAAAGCTGCACATTACATATGAATTACCTTCCTTTCAGTTATGATAACAAATTGGTATCTCCTTTCATTGCATATTGGTGGCTGAAGCAAAAGCTGACCAGGAGACTTCAAAACTTTTCCATTTGCTTTGTATGTATGTATATATGTATGTTTGTATGTATGTATGTATGTGGTTTAGTCATCACACTTGTAGAATCTTAAAGTATTGTGAAAATACTGACTCATTTTTTTAAAGAAAAATGTACAATTTGAAACCTGGCTTTGGAATCTAAACTGGAAATGTTTTCCACTGAACTTTCCTGGAAGGAAAACTTCAGGTACCTTCAAAAAATTCTCTTAGGGGTCCCTGAATGGTGCAGTTGGTTAAGCGTCTGACTCTTGATCTCGGCTCAGGTAATGATTTCGCAGTTTGTGAGTTCAAGCCCTGCATAGGGCTGTGTGCTGATGGTGTGAAGCCTGCTTGGGATTCTGTCTCTCCTTCTCTCTGCCCCTCCCCTGCTTGTGCTCGCTCTCTCTCTCTCTCAAATAAATATTAAAAAAATTTTAAATTCTCTATCTTAAAAGTTACTGTGATAAACTATATACAGTTAATTGCAAAGGTCTTAATTGTACACTTTGATCAGTTTTGACAAATATATACACTCATGTAACTAACATCTCAATCAAAATATAGAACATTTCCCTCACTCCAGAAAATTCCCTTAGGTTCCTTCATAGTCAATCCTCAACAGGCAATCACTCTTCTATCGCTATACATTTGCTTCTTTTGCTTACCATGTTTTTGAGATTCATCTACATTGCTGAGTGTATTATTAGTTTGTTCCTTTTCAACATTATGAAATAGTCCATGGAATGAATATACTACAATTTGTTTATCCATTCTTCTGTTGATGGACATTTGGGTTGTATCCCATTTTTGACGACTATGAAAAAAGCTGCTATGAACATCCCTGTACAAGTCTTTTTGTAGACCTAAGTTTTCATTTCTTTTGGGTAAATACATAGGAATAGAATTTCTTGGTCATAAAGTAGATTTATATTTAACTTTATAAGGAACTGCCAAATAGTTTTCCAAAGTAGTTGTACCATTTTATACTCCCACAAGCAATGTGTGAGAGTTCCACTTGCTTATCATCCTCACCAACATTTGATGTTCAACTTAAATTTTAACTACTCTAGTGGGAGTACAGTGGTGTCTCATTGTGATTTTAATTTGCATTTTCCTGATGACTAATGATGTTAAACACCTTTTCATGTGCTTGTAGGCACATCTGTATATCTTCTTTTGTGAAGTATCTAAATCTTTTGTTCATTAGGATTATGTTGAATCTACAGACCAGTTTGGGGAAAAATTCCAATCTACCAACATGGTATACTTTTTCTATTTACTAAATTCTTTAATTTCACTCGGCAATGTTTTGCAGCTTTCACTGTGGGGGTCTTATACAGCTGTTACATTTATTCTTAAGTGTTTTGATGCTGCAGAAAAAGTTATTTGTTCCAGTTATCTACTGCTGTATCAGACAACTAGGGGTTAGTTACACGGCTGTGGGCTGAAATCATCTGGAACAAAACCTCACATGTCAGGGCTAGAATTACTTGATGTCTGAAACAGTCAACTAGAACACTTATATATGGCCTCTCACGTGGTTTTCACTTCTTTACTTCTCACATGACAGTGGAATCCTCCAAACAAGATGGAAGCTGCATGGGCATTTATGACCCAGGCTCAAGATGTCACATGGCATTACTTTGTAGTATTCTGTTTGTTGAAGCCGTCATAAGCCTGCTAAGATTCAAGGGGAGGACACACAGACCCCGCAACTCTGGATGGAAGGAATGTCAAAGAATTTGCAGCCATGTTTTAAAACTACCACACTACTTTAGAAGTTTCAGTTTTCAACTTTTTCCTGCTAGTATAAAAATACAATAGATATATGCATATTGACCTGATAGCCTGAAGTTCTATATTTATTATTAGTTCAAGTTGGCTTAATTTTTCTTTTGTAGATTCCTTAGAATATTCTAGGTAGAAAAAAATCTTCAAATAAAGACAGATTTATTTCTCCCTTTCCAATCTTTACTACTTGCTTGTTTGCTTTCTTATTACGGTAGCTTGGGCTACCAGTCGAATGGTGAATGTTAAATGCAAGTGGTATGAGTGAGGGAACATTCTTGTCTTGCTCTGGATAGTAGAGGGAAAGTATTTAACATTTCATTGTTAGCTGTATGTTTTTTGGAGTTTTCTTTATTAGACTAAGTTTTCTTCTATTCCTCAGAAAGTTTTTATCATTAATTGTAATATTTGGTCAAATGCTTTACTGCATTTATTGAGATTATATATATACATATGTATTTTACATACACATATTTATATAAAGACATATAGATTTTCTCATTTATTCTGTTAATATGAATTACACTATGTTAAACTAACATTGCATGTCTGATCAAGTAGAATTAATTGATTTGCTATTAAATTTTTCAGGATGTTGCTATTATGATCATGAGGAATACTGGTCCGAATTTCTCTTCTTGCAAGATCTGTACCTTATTTTGGTTTCAGTATTATACTTGTCTAACAAAATGAGAAATGTTCCCTTCTCTATTTTTCTGAAAACATTTGTGTATGATTGATATTATTTCTTCGTTAAATATTGAAAACAACTCATCAGTGAAACCACATGAGCCTGTAGTATTTTTGTTGAAGATTTTTTTTTTCTTTTAAATTACAAATTAAGGGGCGCCTGGGTGGCTCAGTCTGTTAAGCGTCCGACTTCAGCTCAGGTTATCATTGCACGGTTCATGAGTTCTAGCCCTGCATCGGGCTCTGTGCTGACAGCTCAGAGCCTGGAGCCTGCTTCAGATTCTGTGTCTCCCTCTCTCTCTGCCCCTCCCTTGCTCACACTCTGTCTCTCAAAAATAAATAAATGTTAAAAAAATTTTTTTAATTACAAATTAAATTGACTAGATAAAGCTATTCAGATTTTCTATTTCTCCTTGAGTCACTTTTGGTAAGCTATATTTTTTGGAGATTTTGTCCAGCTTATGTCATTGAATTTATGTTATAAAGGTCTTCATACTAATTCCTTATTTTTCTTTTAATGTCTTATAGGAACTGTAGTGCTATCTCCTCTTTTATTCCTGATGTTAATTTGAGTTTTTCTTTTCTCATTTCCATCGTAAGTCTCGCTAGTGGTTTACTCATTTTAAATGTTAAATTTTTTCTATTTATTGATGTCTATTCTTGTTTTTACTATTTTCTTCTTTCTGCTTAGTCTGGGTTTATTTTCCTCATTTTTTTTTAGTTTATTAACTCAGAAAGTTAGATGTTGATTTTATATTACTCATTTTGAAATATTTTATAATTTCCTTTGTGGTTTCTTCTTTGTCTCAAAGATTATTTGGAAGTATGTTGTTAAATTTCTAAATATTTGAGGATTTTATTTTTATTGATTTCTTATTTAGTTCCATTATCTCAGATGATATTTTCCATAAGATTTTAACTTCCTGAAATCTTCAGACTTGGTTTTATGGCCCAGAATATGGTCCTTGTGCACTTGAGAAGAATGTATATTCTGTAGTTACTGGGTAGTAGTCTATAAATTGCGAGTGTATCAGGTTGGTTGACAGTGTTGTTTAAATCTTCTATATATTTACTTTTTATCTGCTTCTTCTAACACTTACTGAGAGGTGTTAAAATCTCCAGCTATGATTATTTGCCTGTTTATCTCTTCAGTTCTATCAGTTTTCGACTCATGTATTTTTTTTAACTTAAAATTTTTATTTTGAAATAATTTTTTTCATACAAATATTTACTATTGAAGTGCAGTTGATACACAATGTTATATTCATTTCAGGGGTACAACATGGCAATTTGACAATGATTCACATAATTTGAGCCTCTGTTATTCGGTATATACACACTTAGGATTATTTTTATCTTCCCAAGAATTGGTCCTTTTATGTTTATCAAATGCCCCTCTGGTAACACTACTTGTCTTGAAGTCTACTCAGCCTCACATTAATATAACACTCCAGTTTTCTTATGCTCTGTGGTTACAAAGTATATATTTTTCTATCCTTTTAATCTGCGTCTTTGTATTTAGATGACCTCTCTTATAGCATATTGTTGGGTCTTGCTTTTTATTTGGTCTGAAAGTTTCTGCCTTTTAATAGAAATGCTCAGTCCATTTAAACTTAATGTGATTATTGGTATGATTGATTTTAAGTCTATCATCTTTTTAAAAACATTTAATTTGATTTTTTTTGCTCTCAGGTCTACAACATAATGATTCGACATCTGTGTACACTGTAAAATGATAATCACAAGTCTAGCGAACATCTATCACCTTACACAATTACAAACTTTTCTGTGATGAGAACTTTTAAGATTTACTCTCTTAGCAAGTTTCAAATATGCAATACAGTATAATTACTATAGTCACCATGCTGTATATTACATCTCCATGACTTATTTATTTTATAATTGGAAGTTTGTATATTTTGATCCCATTCTTCCATTTCTCATACCCCACCCTCCGTGTCTGGCAACCACCAACCTGTTTTCTGTATCCATGAGATTTTATTTTTGTTTGTTTTGGTTTTTTTTTTAGATTCCACAGATAAATGAGATCATATAGTATTTTTCTTTCTCTGCTTGACTTAATGCTTCTTTTTGTAGCAGCCTAACACAACACTCATTTTATTATCTTATGTTTTTATTTTTCAAAAAGTTTAATTAAAAACATTTTTAACTTAAGTACAGTTGACACACAATGCTACATTAGTTTCAGGTATGTAACACAGTTCAGTTTCTCCATACATTATGCTATCCTCACCACCAGTGTAGCTACCATCTGTCACCGTACAACACTTTTATGGTATCACTGACTGAATTCTCTATGCTCTGTCTTTTATTACCTCTCATTCCATCTTTCAAAAAAATTTTTTATTCTCTTTCCTGCCTTATAAGTTAATAAAATAATTTTTAGTATTTCATTTATTTTATAAATTGTGTTTCTAGCTATTGATCATGATGGGGATTTTGTTTTAAAAGAACATGGGAATTAGGTAGAATAATTAAATTCACTTAGAATAATATTTATCAATAAGGGTATCTAAAGCTGTTTCTGGAGACCTCTGTGAGCAGCAAATATATCCAGAAGCAAAATTAAAACATGTTAGTCATGGTTGAGACTCCAGAGCTGAGTCTGCAAGCATCTGGATCTTCTCCTTGAATCAGCCTAGGATGCAGGTCCGTGTTATCACTGTCCTTCCATCAAGGCACTCGGTATTGTGAGCAATTTCTACGTTCACTCATTTGTTCAAACTTTATTTCCTGAAACGACTACTATGTTCAAGGTGAGATAACCACTACGAAAGATAAAAGATGTATGAGCAAAGGTTCCTAATTTCAGTAGTATAAAATTTAGTTAAAGGGATAGGACAAGTAAACAAATAACTAATTCTTACAAAGCACAAAGTATAGTATTTGACATATAGTTCTGTAAACGTTAGTAATAAAATTTTAAATTCTTACTATGCATATAACAATGTGTTAAGTATCATAAATTAGAAATAAAAAAACCCCTAATGTCAATTTGGAAGGATGCTCTATATAGGGTGACAGGTGGATCAGCAAGCATTTTATGAATGAAGCGGCATTTAAGCTGGTTGTTGAAAGACAGAATTTTGACAGAGGTGTAAGCAGAAGGCATAACAAGAAAAGGAAACGATGAGCAAATGTATGAAGGCAGGAAAATGTCGGTGAGTGTTTAAGAACTGGTGAATATTTTATATTTTAAACACAGGATTAATACAGATAAGAGTATATAGTAAGGCTGGAAAGTGGGTTGGATCCATGCCATTGAGTACCTTAAATGCTGGACTAAGAAGCTGGAAGTTAATTCATTAGGCAACAGGGAGTCATTGGAGGTTTCTGAGCAGGGAAATTGAGTGATGAAAGTAAAACTTGATGAAGATTTATTTGGAAGCAGAATATAAAGTCTAGAAGACCGCCGAGGGTGGGGCTGAGCTTCCCCACCAGATAGGTCACAAAGGGGTTAGAGGGGTGCTTAAAAATGAATCCTTTTAGCCCTCAAGGTACTGGGGGCTTGGCATAGCTGTAACTTCAAGGCCATTCATGTCTAGCCATAAGGAGTTGTGAATTTTTTATCCTAGTATGCGATACCAATTTTTATAATTTTCTGTGCTATGATGTGAAAGAAGCACTAAACCAAAAAACTAGAGAAGACCAGGAAGGTAGTAATCGATATGATGCTGTGAGCAAAGGTCATTGAATGGCCTTTGGGTTCACAATGGCAGGAATGAATAGGAGATTGATGGATGTAAGAAACATCATGAAGGTGCAATTAGCAGGATGCAGACTAACTGTACAGAAAATATGCTTCAAAATATCTGTGGAGAAATTCCAAGGTTTAAAAAAGTCTGGGATATAGAGAAGCTAACAGGTAGGAGAGGTGTAGACAGGTCATCAGAGTTGAAAAGTCTGAAACTCTGATACCCAAGTAACTAGTATGGAGATTGAAATAACTGAAGATGGCGGCCAGGAGAATCGAAACTATGATCACTTTTTCTTATTGAGTACCTCTGAAACCCTCAAGAAAGATGTAAAAGTCTCTCAGGGATAAACAGATTGCTCAGGAACCTCATGCTCACTCAAGTCCTTTCCTCTGGCTTCCAGCACTGATAAAAAATTGTTAAAGGGATGGGGCAGACAAGGGTGAAGGAGATGCCTGCACGTACGCCATGGTGGACACTGGGGCTGCAGAGGAAAAGGGGAGGAGAGGCATGAGAGGGAGACGGATTCCATTTCATACTTTCCCCCACTTCTTAAAAATATCCTCAATGCCTTCTAAATAGTTTTAATGGAAAGTTGATTTGTAGTACACACACAGAGTTGTGAGACCATGGATGCCATTTCATTCTACCTCAACTGTGAAGTAATAAAAAAAATACCAAACATAAAGATGAGGAGGTTTCTAACCACACAAACTCCACAGCACTGAGCTGGAGTCATGGCTTTACTGATTTTTTGAATTCTACAGAAAGGACTAGAAGCTCTACTATGTTTAGTGCAAGGAAAATGTATTCTTTTTGGAAATGAGAATCTTTATAAAGAAAGGAGGGAGTAGCATTTCCCATATGAAGTTTTATTTTTTCAAGAAAAATCTTTTATCTGTTAACTGTATCCTGTGGGACATTAGCTATGGAACATTCGTTTTGGGCAATGTAATAAAAATAGTCATTTCTATGACACGCTCTAGGTGAACTTGGGCTCCAAAGCTTCCACCTTTCACCTTCTTTGCCTTCTGTACCTTTGTGGAGATTCTCCAGAGGCTCCAGGACTCCCCTCCGGAAGGAGGCCATGGGGTCTTGAACACAGGACCGAAGGCTCAGCATGCTCTGTAAATGAGGCTCCCGAAGAAGCTGCTCCCGATAGGCTGCCAGCTGAGGTGAGCGGCAGAGCAGGGCAGCAACATTGTGGACAAATTCTGGTACCAGGCAGGTGTAGGCATTATCTGCTTGGCAATAGTGATAGGCAACCACCTACAACAGAAGGATGAGAATACAAATAGGTTTACTGGGAACAAGAGCCATGGTTATTGTATGATCATTCTCTAACACTGTCTTCTGTCTCCCCGTTCCTCAACTTTTTCAAGTGAAAACAAAAGCTGCTATCTTAGAAACTGCCTGATTTATCTAAGATCAGAAATCTGATACAATATTTCTATTGTACACATATATCATAATTCACAACTAAAATTTATAAATGCAAACTGAGTTTTGGATTAGAAGATTCCTTTGCAGGATGTGGGTTTTGGATTATAAGAGATAGGAAATAAGACTGAGAATAAAGATTTACGTTAATCTCTCTAATAGGTACTGAGCACGGAACAGTAAAGGAAAAAGTCGAATCTTGTAACAAAGCATTAGGAATAAAATAATCACAGGAAAACCATGTTAATCTCAATAACCACATATACTTATTAAGTCCTTACTTTTTAAAATTAATGTGCTTTATAAATAGCTTTATAAAAAATAATTCAGATTTAAGAATTAACATTAAATATTTTCTAGCATCCAGAGACAATCAGAATTAGATGAGAGGAAAAAAGAAAGGAGCGAGAGTTTTGTTAGATGCAGGTCTTAAATTCAAAGAACTTTAGAAAACGTGTGAGTCTTAATATCATCCAGGATCTAGGCTGTCTGGCTGGAACCTGGTTTTAACCTCTAGGGTGTTTTTTTGGTCAGAATTTGCACACAGCTCACTCCATACCTCCTGGTTGTTTTCTTTGCCTCAAGACCAAGTGCAGAGAGTGGTTCTTTTTTTTTAATGTATTTTTTAATGTTTATTTCTTTTTGAACGAGAGACAGCGAGAGAGTGAGCGCAAGTTGGGAGGGGCAGAGAGAGGGAGACACAGAATCTGAAGCAGCTTCCAGGCTCTGAGCTGTCAGCACAGATCCTGACACAGGGCTCGAACCCATGAACTGCGAGATCATGACCTGAGCTGAAGTCGGACGCTCAACCGAATGAGCCACCCAGGTGTGCCGAGGGTGGTTTTAATCTACAGCACTCTGTTGACTGAATATTACTCACAAAAGTGATGGGACTGAGGAGGTAACATGAAATTGGCAGGGGAGATTTAGCCTCAATATATGGAAAGTACTCAGCATGGAGCTCAGCACAAAGTAGGTCCACAGTGATGTTAGCTGATGCTGCCATCATCATCATCACCCTCCTCCTCCTCTCCATCATCATCATCATCATCATCATCATCAAGATTCTGTATAGTCTCTCTTTTTTTTAGCTACTGGCTTTGCATCTTTAGGCAGCTGAAAATTGCCCTAGGAGATATAGATATACCACTGGGACTTCAGTTCTTCTATCATTTCTCAGAGAACAATCATCCATTAAAGTGTTCAATTCTGAAAAGGCTCCTGACCTATGGGTATGGTCATCTTTAACAAATACTAGAAATGTCACTTAAAAAAAAAAAAACACTGAAATCCTTCTCATTAAGCATACACACAAAACCTTAATATGGGGAGATGTTACTATACACATAAGACTGACGATAGGAATTGCTTCTGAGTGAAGCAATGATATCTGAACACAATATGGAACTGGAAATAAGAAGTTATATTCTAAAAATCTCCACTCTTTTCTTCAGATGGATTGGTCACTGCTTTACTGCCTATCACAAGCACAATATAAGGAACCAAAGAGAAAACCTGGCAGCAATTGCTCTGTTCTCTCAATGAACAGTGAATGTCAGTGGTTATGTCTGCATGGATACAAATATCCACTTCATAAGAAGCAAACAGCAAACCTCTGAATCAATAAGAACTTTCATCATATTTTACCTCAATTGATTCCACATGTGGAGGCCAAGCACAGCTAAGAAAATCAGGTGTAACTTACCCTTTACCTAAAGTCATGGGATAGAAGTTGGAAGATAAAAATTCTAAAATTTAGGAAGAGGTTTCTCTTACTGGTTTTATTAAAAATCATCTGTGCTCTTGGCTGAGTGAGGTTTTATCAAAAAAGATACCCCTTCTGTGGTTACCTTTCTCTTAATTTAAAATATTTCTTTGGCATTCCAAATATAAAATCTCGACTGCTTTGCTCGATTCAAGCAGAAAGACCATTCAACATCACAAAATATGAAGTGTGGCTTAAAATAGGTTATTTACTAGACATTTCAAAGTAGTTGTGCAGCACACAATACATACACAGTAATTTACAAACATCTGTACATTTGTCCAAACTATTTGGTACTTCCTCCAAATTATCTATTGACCTCATTTACAACTTTTCCTACATATAAAATAGGAAACAAGTCTGGTAATGTGGTTTTTTTCTTCAGTCTCTCATCGTACCAGTGTTCAGTGGTATTAGATCCCTCCCTACAGCTTTGAGAAAGTTATCACAGCCACCTATATTCAGTCACTATTATTCCAACTTCTTGGAAGTGATTCAGAATTAGTCCACCCCTAGTAAACCAGTGGGTGAAACCTTTCTCCTTGGGAACTTTTGTCTCTCCTGGTGATGTGTTGAAATTTCACTTTCAGCTATGTCTATCATATTAATTTTTTTCCATCTCAAATTTTTATGTTAAATCTCTATACTTTTTGTTGAAATAATTCTATTCAAAGTATGCCCAATATGACCAGAATTATATTAATTCTTTGGGGAAGACAGCAAGTAAATTTTAGATTACTCCTATGAGGGGAAGAAAGAAAAGGGTAGGTTTAGTAGGCTACATAGACAAAAGAAAAGACCAGAGGTCAGTATAGCTTTGGGTATAAAGAGCTCTGATTTGGGGTATCTGGCTGGCTCAGTTGGTGGAACATGTGACTCTTGATCTCAGAGTTGTGGGTTTGAGCCCCACACTGGGTGTAGAGATTACTTAAACAATAAAATCTCCAAAAAAAAAAAGCTTTGACTCAATGCTGTATACAAGAAATCATAAAATGAAGTATAATCCTCATCAAAGGCCCTAATCAAATGACTGAGTGGCAGGAAATCTGTCAGGTTTGTGTTACAAGTCCCAGGTAAACAATAAAATCTCAAAAAAAAAAAAAAAAAGCTTTGACTTAATGCTGTATACAAGAAATCATAAAATGAAGTATAATCCTCATCAAAGGCCCTAATCAAATGACTGAGTGGCAGGAAATCTGTCAGGTTTGCGTTACAAGTCCCAGGCCTTCACTCTCCAAAGACCATTTTCCACTTTAAAGAAATGAGTAATCTGTGACAGGACTAAGCTAATCTCATATAAAGAAAAGACAGCTCTATGTGGAATTCATTTGGACATAAACATCTGATTTGCGTAATGACTGGCATTTGTATCATTTAAATTCTAATGCTGCAAGTGCTCTCCCTCAGGTCTGCTCTCATACTCTTACTCCCTGTCTTCTTTTCATCACTTTTTGAATCTCCTCATCCCCACCTGATTTCTTGCTCAGCGCATCGCTTCCAACACGTTAGTGTGGCTTCCAAGATTTCCAGGGACCAGGAGGTTCAGTATGAATAATGACCTTCTCTTCCCTTTCCCTGTCCCCCAACTCTAATCCTCACTCAGGCTGGAAGCTAAGAATAGCTCCCAGACTTGGGTTCTGCCTCAGTAATTTTCCAGCTCAGAGCTCTACTTTTTTTTTTTTTTTGGCAGTGTTTTATTTACTTTTTAACTTTTTATTTTGAACTAATTTTAGACTTTCAGAAATGTTGCAAAAGTAGTACACAGAATTTCCGTATATCCCTCACCCAGCTTCTCTTTTTATTAATATCTTACATAACCAAAGAATGATTACAAGAGCTAGGAAATAACACTGGCATAGTATTGTTAAGTAAAGGCATTATTCAGATTTTACTAGTTTTCCACTAATGTCCTTTTTCTGCAACAAGATTCTATCCAGGACCCTGGACTGCATTTATTGTTGCTATTTCTCCTCAGACTCCTGTAGTCTGTAAGAGCTCTTTGGTATTGTCTTCATGACCTTGACACTTTCGAAGAGTAGTGACCAGTTATTCTGGTGAATGTCAGTCTGAGTTTGTCTGATGCCTTCCTCATAATCCAACTGAGATTTTTGGGCAAGAATACCACAAAAACAATGTTGTGTGCTTCTCATGGATCATATCATGGGGTCATGATGTTGACATGTCTTGTCACTGGTGATGCCGACCTTCATCACCTTGGTTAAGGTAAAGATTTCTGCCAGATTTCTGTACTATAAAGTTACTCTCTCTCCCTTCGTAGTTAATAAATATCTTGGGGGAGACACTTTGAAACAATGCAAATCCTGTTTTTCCTCAAACTTTTGCCCACTAACTTTAGCATCCATCAGTGGATCTTGTCTGTAACAATTATCACGTGGTGTTTGCCTAATAGTGATTTTCTATTTCCTTCTTTCCTTCTACATTTATTATTGGAATTCTACTGGAATAAAGAGCTGTCCCTTCTCTCTCATCTATTTTCTTGAGTGATTTAATATATATGGACTTATTTTATTCCATTGGCTATATCCAATACTGTATTTATTTTGTTGCTCACTTTGGTCTGGCTTTGGACATTAGGATCTCCTTCGGGTTGGTGTCTGGGCTCTTTCAAGAAGCACACACACCGCCCCCCACCCCCCATCTTTTTAAAAGCACTTCCTTGCTTTCTGGTATCAGAAGATGCTCCAGGCTCATCTTGTATTTACCCTGCCCCAGACCTGGCATCATCTAACCTCTTCAGAGCCCTGGTTTCTTTTACTGGAGAATGATGTTAGAAAACAAGATCTGAATTAGTTAGGTGTGCATATTGCTACTGAAGTGACTGTGACTTGGGGCCCTCTCAGTGGAGAGAGCTAGGAAATGCATGTAATATATTAACTCACATATGAAGATTTATCTATATTGCTGTATCTCTCTCTATATATATCTATAGAAATATCTATAGATATATATATTAAAAATTGTGAGTATATACTAATACCTCAGATTTCAATTCAGTATCACCTGGCTCTCTTTAGATTTCCTTTTCTTCATCTCTTAACTTCTTTCTCCAACAATGAGAAACCTGGTCTTGCTATTTACAATACATTTATTTATTCAATCATTTCTAATAAATACATGAAGGATTTTCAAAACTGTGAGCCATGCTCCTGTGAGAAAACATTAATTAGAATATAGCATTTATGCACAGTTCTTTTTTGTCTTTAGCCTTACGGTATTCAGTCAAGATGTTACCTTCCAAACTTATTTAAGTTCTTTTCTCCTCTGCCTTCTTCAGTGTGGTCATGTTATTTATGTGAAATACAGTTAGGTGTATTTGTGAGTGTTTGCATTACACTTTGGGCTCCCCAGCCCCCACATACTGGTTATTTTTAATTATTTTTTGGGTAAGTGAAACATTACCATGTTTCTAAGAGTCACAGCTATACGAAAAGATATATTCAGAGAAGTGTCACTTACTCTTCATCCCTGTACCCCATTCTCATTACCCATTTCTTTCTACTCTCCTTCTTTCCTACCCATCTGCTTTAGGTAACCAGTATCTTTTCTTTCTGGTTTATCCTTCCTACATTTTTTTTGGACAAATAAGCAGGTACACATGTATTTTTTTATATCCCTTTCTTTATTATATGAAAGTTAGCATCCCATCGACACTCCTTTGTACTTTCCTCCCCACCTAACAGTACATCCTGAAAATACCAATGGTAATTATTGATACACAAGAATTGGCACTAAGAACTTTGTCTGTCAAATCAAGAGGTTTTTCAAGAACACTTTTAACTCACATATATTAGCTTACCTCATCAAAATACTAATTGATTTCAAAATCTTATTGAAAAGGTTTCTGCTTACTGGCTTGTTATAGCGAGAGGCAAGACTGCTGGCTTCTGCTCTAGGCTACTAAGAACAAATTGTATACTTGAAATGTAACACATGGCACAATTACCAGGATAATATTTAATTTTAATCTAAGGTGCGATTTCTTGTACAACAGTTACTATAAACTTAAAAATATCCCATCTCTGGGTGCAAAAAGGTGCATTCATATTTTGCTTAAGGAAGAAATAATCATGAAATTTAAATTATGTTCTTTGAGTAAGTGTAAACAATCACTAATTTCCTATTTACAATATTTAACATTTTCCAAATCTTGAATATAAACATTAATTTTAATTTAAAGGGCCATTTCGTATACAATGTTTAATATAAATTTAAAAATATCCCATCTATAGGCACAAAAATGATTTATTTATACAGTATTTTGCTTAAGATAGACACAAGCATGGAATTTAAAATGAGATCACCTCTTAAGTGCAGTCACTAATTTCCTGCTAACAATATGTAACATTTTCCGAATATTGAACATAAACATCTTGAGATTCTTTCTCTTGATGAGAGAGAGACTAAGAAGTGACAACAATCCCTGAGCTCTTTTCAGCACTTGTCACGATCTGACATATTACATGTTTGTTTGCTGGCTTTTCCCACTGCGAGAACGTGGGCCATGTAACAGCAGGGATTGTTGTCTGTTCTGTTCACCACCTTAACTTCAGGCTTGTATTAGTCATTCCACACATCAATTCTAAGTGAGTATGTGAGTGACTGTAATGATGGAAGGACTTCAGCATTCAGTGTACAGTATTTCCAAGGTGACACTTATTTAGATTCTTTTAAAGAAGAGGCTGGAACTAGTTTATACAAACTATTTAGAAAAAAAAAAAACGATGTTTTTTTAAAGTTGCACTGAGTTAGCAATGAATATGAGGGAAATCTCAGACTGTTTTCAGAAGGCCCACTGATAAGTGGAGACACTTAAAAATGCAGTTGGGGGAAATGTGCTGTTTTGGGCTCTGGGTGGAGTGGATTTCCATGAAGAAGTTAGAACTTTATGATATTGCAGATGACTCTCTGTTCCTCATTAGTAATTAACCATGCCAAGAAATTTCTTTAAATATTGGAGACAGACATTTTAAACTCTTGTTCTTCTCTTGAAAATCCTCAAAAATATGGGGAATAAGGAAGAGAAATGCAAACTCCACCTATAGGGATATCTATCTATGACCTCAGCTTATAACATATAAGGATGGAAAGTGGATATAGGATTCATAAATGACTTAACAAACAGAATTAGGTGAAACAAATGCCTGCTGGAAGTAATAACAACAGGACTAAACCAACGCAGCTGTAAAACCTCAGAAAAGCATGAGGTTGGAAGCACCAGGTCCTGTGCAAGAGGGGGGTGAGGAAGGGAACTGAAAATACAGAAATTATTTGAAGTTTATACAAGGTTTATACTAGATGCTAACAGAATAAATGGAAAAAAGACCCAAGAAAAAAGTTGATAAAAAAGAAGTTCCTAAAAGTTTCTGGAGAGAAAAACAGGTATAAAGAACTAGGAATAAGAATAATTATTTAGTAACAAAATTATTAGAAGCTCAAGACAATGGAGCAATGCCTTCACAATTCTGAGGGAAAATTATTTTTAACCTAGAATTATGTTGTGTCAAATAAACAGTAATGTATGAGAATGGAATAAAGATACTTTTAGAAACATTAAGTTTCAAAAACTTACCTCCTGTGCATTCTTTCTTAGGAAGCCACTGGTGGACGTGTTCCACCAAAATGAGGAATAAAATCAAGAAAGATGATGATGTGGGAGCAAACACAGAAGAGAAGTAATGGGAATTTCCAGGATAACAACTAGCCTCAAGAGCATCCTAGGTCCAGCCTGAGCTGAGATGGATGTCTCAGGGGAAATGACACTGATGTGTAAACTTGTACCAAGAGGCTTTTTACAAAGTTATTAAGGATTATGGATTATAGCGATAGGTTTAAAAAAGAATAAGCCAATTTAATTTAATTTAATTTAGTTAATTTAATTTGTAAGTTGGCTACACACACAATGTGGGGCTTGAATTCATGACCCCAAGCAAGAGTTACATGCTCTTCTGACTGA
Organism: Lynx rufus; assembly: GCF_022079265.1. Taxonomy (NCBI): domain Eukaryota; kingdom Metazoa; phylum Chordata; class Mammalia; order Carnivora; family Felidae; genus Lynx; species Lynx rufus. Next base: position 39,231,612 of record NW_025814832.1, read on the forward strand.
GCCAGCTAGGCGCCTCCCCCACCACAGCAAGAAGAAGCAAATTTTAAAATGAGGCATTTCAAATCCCAGGAAAAACAAAACTGCTCAGGAAGGAAATATTATCCTTGGTTCCACAGTGAACCATATGTGCACAGTACTAATACTGAAGATATTATAATGTGGATTCTGACAAAAATCATGATATAACCATACTGAAATGGTGGAAGGAGGAAGGAAAATGAAAGATGTAAAATTCTCAACATCCTTAACAAGCAGCAATAGATAACGTATAAAAATGATGAAAAAAGTTATAGCAGTATATGAATATTATTTAGAAACAGTGGAGGCAAAGATCAGAAGAACAGCCCTAAGAGTTGAAAGTGGTGCCTTTGGGGAGAGGGTGGGGTGAGGAGGGGAAAAGAATTGCTGGGTTTTATTATAAGTCTTTGAGTATTATTCAATTTTCAAAAATCATGCATATGTTACTTTCAATAAAATAGAAATTTAAAACTCAAAAACCTAACAAATATTATGGACAGTATAGTATGGCAGGAAGGGTTTTGAATAGGAGTGAAAATAAAAAACTGCTGAGTGCTAATACTGTGATCTTGGGAAAATCATATAACTTCTTCGAGTCTCGACTTCCTTATCTATTCATTATGGGACTCTGGTTATTTCTGAGGGCCTTTCAAACAAAAAGGCTCTGATTCCATAATAACAAAGCATTTTTCTAGGAGCCGGAAGAGAAAATTTTCCCCACGGTCTCATGGTATAGCTGTATACATTTTGTCCACTTTGCCAAGGGTCCCCCTACCTTTGCCCCTTGGGGTTACAATGGAGCTAGCATGTCTGCACCCTGGGAGCCCTACTGTACCTGTGAGGCTAGTCTCCGCATGGCCTCCTCCTGCCGCCTGCGCATTTCTGGGGTCCCTGGGCAGCTTCCACTGGGGATGGACGAGTGGGCTGAGGGTGGCTGTGTGAGTGGCAGCTCTCTGTTGGCGTCCACATCTGGATTAAAAAGATGAGATGTTTGCATGAGATAATCATAAAACCCTGAATTAAAGGAAGATTGGTTAAACTCCATTTGTTCTATTATCCAGCAATTCTACTCCTAGGTATGGACCCAAGAGAAATAAAAACTTATATCCACACAAAACTTGTACACAGATGTTCAAAGAAGCAAGATTCATAATAGTGCAAAAGTGAAAACAACCCAAATGTCTACCGATGAACAGTTAAAATATGGAATATCCATACAATGGAATAGTACTTGATGATAAAATGAAATGAGATACCAATACATGCTACAATATGGATAACCCTTGAAAATATTATACTCAAAGAAGTCAGTTACAAAAGACCATATATTGTATGACTCTTTATATGAAATTCCCAGAATAGGGAGATCCGTAGGAACAAAAAACATATCAGTGGTTATGTAGGGGTAGAGGCAGGCAGTTAAGGGGAGAATAGAGATTGATCACTAATGGGCATTTCTTTTAGGGGGGACAAAAGTGTTCTAACATTAGATTATGGTGACAGCTGTAGAACTCTGTGAATATACTAAAAAGCACGGAGTTGAACAATTTAAATGGGTGAACTGTGTGGTATGTGAATTACAGCTTAATAAAACTGTTTTTAAAAAATTCCACTTGTTCATGTTACTTAGGAAATGTCTTATCTCCACTAGGAATTACAGACTATATACATGACTACAGACCACAGTACAAATGGGTACACCAAAATAAGGGGATTGTTGATGGTCAAGAGCCACTGGAAAGGAGGAGGAATAGGGGAAGGGAGTCCTCACTGAACTCCTCACCCAAGGACTGAATGGAGACTTCTGTCTGCTGGGAGAGTAAATGCTCTGGTCACTGGAGCCAAGTTCAGAATAACTGCAGGAGGGTACGAGTGGGTGGCAGCAGTGGAAAAAGACTGAAAATGTGTGAGTGGAGGTGAAGCGCAGTGACTGTCGATGCATCATTTCTGTGGCTCACTCCTTCTCCCCACTGCATTCCCCTTTATCTGATATTTGATTTTGGGGGCAATTATTGCCCAAATGCCCTCTGGCTTCTCACTACTGCCTTTTGGAGATGGCCTCCTTTTTTTCTGAGTATTTTAACTCTCTGGTATTCAGGGAACAGGAGACATAAGTTAACAGGTAGGCAGCAGTCGATGTGCAGCAGCAAAACAGACTACTGACATGAGCAGAGCAGGGAGGGTGGGGTGACTTACTGAACAGCTGTTTGGGGGGTTAGCAGCTGTTGGCAAATGTCAAATCCAAATAATAACTGTACTGACTCTTAGTGATGGGGAAAGATAGTCTTGTATTAGAGCTTTCCTGACTACTGTACTGAATATACTTGTAGTTAACGTAATAATGCCTAAATTACACAACGGGTCTATTTTTACAAAATGTTTTTGTTCTTTGTGTGTATGTACTAGGGGGTGGTTGATGACGATGGTGGTGGAGCCTGACGGGGGAGTCAGGTTTGGGAAGGGGTGTAGGTGGAAAGCAGATGACAGGCTAGTGCCTGCCTTGACAGCTTTTCTGTACCTTCCCAGGGAAATGACAAGGAGGGGGTGGGCTGGGGGCTGAGTGTCTGTGGGGGAAGGACGGAGCCAGGCAATGTGGTACCGCAGGCTACACTGCTCACGTCTTCCACAGCAGTGCTGCTCAGTGTGGAGGAGACAGGGGTAGAAGAGAGAAGACAGATGATGCAGAGATGGGAGCGCCAACGATTTTCTACCTTGTTTTCATTATTTCTACAACTGTATCGTTGGTATCACCGACACAGGGTTAGGAAAGCCAATGGAAATTCAAATAAACCTATCTAAGCTTGATGTAAATTAAACTGTGAAAAGTTAAGCCAATTCTCTATACAGACATCATTCTTAGTCATTAATGAAAGAAATTCTGCTACTGCCAGTCAAATTCCCAGTGCTGGCTTACATAATAACATATTAATGCCAAAAAACAGCTTGCACTTTATCAGTCACTTATTCCTGACCCTTCTTAAGGGCTAGTGGCTCTGTTAAGATGGCAGAGGTAGAATGTAGTTTGGTCACTGACAGATAACAACAAAAATTATTATGTACAAGGCAACTGCTAGTTCTGTGAAATTCTGGTAAATATATAACCATATATTCTTTCTCCTTTGACATGGTTTTCAAGTTCTGAAAGTTAACTATCAGGCAAAAAGGAAAAAGAGGGGGGCCTGGGTGGCTCAGTTGGTTGAGCATCTGATTCTTGATTTCGGCTCAGGTCATGATCCCAGGGTTGTGGGATCGAGCTCTGCGTCAGGCTCCACACTGAATGTGGAGGCTGCTTAAGATTTTTCTCTTCCCCTTTGCCCCTTTACCCCACTTGTGTGCCCTCTTTCTCTGTCTCTCTCAAATTAAGAAAAAAAAAGAAAAAAAAAAAAGGAAAGTTAACTATCAGGCCAAATCTACAGTCACAACAAATGGACATTTATCTCAAGAACTGGAGTGTCCTGGTATTTTTAGAGTGTCTCTGGAGATAAGAGGCAATGGATGTTAGAGAATAACTTAATGAACTACCTTTATAGAACCTCTGCTTTGGGGAGCACATGAACTGTTTTCTATTAACTCCTGCTTTCCCAGCCTTAGTTGGGAGGGACTCCCAGATACCTTTGCTTTCTGAGAAAGCAGCTCTTCTTGCCCTTGGGATTTATTCTGTCCTACAGGATTCTACCATTACGTTATCTCAACAGTGATATATAGAGGAGTCAGAGAGATTATTAGCTATCTGGTTTTCTTTCTGACATACTCAAAGAGTTAAAGAGTCTTGGAGTACTCAGATAAAATGTAGTCTGGTGTGATATTTAAGTGCTCAAAGGAAAACACTGGAATAGGTTGGAAAGTTAATTTCAACCACTTTTCAATTTCAAGAAGATATGTTTTTAGAATCACAGAATTTTAACACAGGAACAAATCTTAAAGATCACTTAGTCCCACTTCCTCATTTTACAGATGAGAAAACAGATCTAAAAATTTCAATTAAAATTCTCAAAGTTACAGAGTATATATAGTCAATGGAGTGCTGGGGTTCAAAATCTGAGCTCTTGACTCTCATGACACAATGCCAATCTACCTGAGAAAAGCTTCATGTAGAAACTAAGCATCACATTGCTTGTGAAAAAGGAATTCTTCCATACCAATTCTTACCAGACCCTGGTAAACAGGGTCTCTTGATTCAACCAGTTTTCTCTGTACACACTAGTCCTTCTTCTCCACGTGAGATGTCTATTAGTTAACCAGAGACAATGTGCCCACTTAATGACACAAGACTGTCAATTAATTTCATTAGGAAGCCAGAATGTCTGGAGGGTGCTCAGTGAGCTCTTATTGAGTTTCTAGCATGTGTTAGACACTGTAACTACTATAATCTCAAGTTTCTAGTGGTGGCTGTCTGAAAACTTATGGTGAGCTAGATTAATGATTTGGACTAGCAGAGCAATAGTTTCTGGTTTTGTTTTCTCATAACTAACAGAAACCAGGTAGACTGGTTCTATACATACAGAGTATAGGAAGAACATCTATTTTCCTCTCGTCTCCTTTATTCAGGTGAGTTCCTCCATTAAGGAGAGGCAGGACAGCAAAGTGGATAAGGGAATGGCTTCTGAAACCAGACTGCTTAGGCTCAAATACTTGTTTCACCATTTACTGGCTATGAAACCTGGGAGGTCTACTTAACCTCTTTGAGCCTCAGATCACTTATCTGTGACATGATGATAATAGGAACTACCTCTCTGAGTTGATAAGAGGATTGGATGAATTAATATTTGTTAAGCTCTTAGACAGTGCCTGGTGCTAAGGACCACCTAAGTATTTTAGAAATAAACAAACAAGATCCTGGTGGTGATCATTAAGCTGTGCCTGGCCTGGGATGAAAGGAGCATGAATACATACGAGATCTCAGCATCCTTTCACAAGGAAGCAGGAGAAACCCTTCAAGGACACAATGAAGTTTAAGCCCAAGCAGTGCAATACTGACATCAAGAGCAAGGAATCGAATGCTGCAAGCAGACTGTGCTGGCATGTAACAAGAAGACATGGGCACAGGCTGAGCAAAAGCTGACAGTGATGGAGGCAAATGCCTCTTATAAGCAACTGCTACAGTCATTATCCAAAGGACAGACTAGCCAGACTGCCAGAGGGAAGACTCATAAATTTATTCCCACAGAAAGGTCTTCTCAGTCACACTTAGGTGACCGCTAGATATGTGGGTTAAATGTAAACAGAGTATTACATTCTTTCTCTCAACTCTGAATTAATGGTCCTCACATGCAAGTTAGGTTTTGCAGATCAGAAAATAAAAGGATGTAAGGCTTAATCTATCAGAAAAACTTTCAGGGCAATGAAGCAGGGAGTTATTTAAAAAGGAATACGTACGTTTGGGGGAGGCGTGTGGGCTGTCTGAGGCGATCTGTCTCATCCGTGTTCCGTGGCAGCTGAGGGCCACCAGTCTGGAGATGATGGCAGTTTTGCCGAACCCAATGTTTCCCACAATCACTACTCCTTGGTTCACGCTGGCATTTGAACTTTGAAGTTGAGCATCTATTTCGTGGAAAACCCAATCCCGGCCAACAAACACTGACTCTGTAGTGATGCTGGGCACTTCAAAGAGCAGAGGCTTCAGGGAGATATCTGGAGGCCTATAAGGTGCAAAATGAACTGGAAGGAACAATAAGAGGACACAGAACTTAGGCCAAACTGTCATCATTGAAAGAAATACAGAAGAAAAGCAGCATGGTTTAGGAGACTATTAGTTCTAGTACAATGCTATTCTGGGTTACTCAGCAAATAATGCAACTCAATTTTGGTTCTACACAGGTAAGCGAGAGCAGGTGATCTAGGGCCATGGGATACTCTAGTTGGCAGAAAACAAACACAGTTAAAATGACAATGGTTTATGGAACAGTCAGAAAGTCGGGGTGAGATTCAAAATTATTAAACAGTGGGGATGGCCCAGCACCAGCAGTCAGAATGGATGCCAAAGTAGTACAGAAACAGAGTCCTTAAGGCTTCCTGCTATGCCTGGAGACAACCTTTTAGTTGTTGGATTGCGGAGAGATGTAGGGTTGGAGTCCCCGGGGGAGAGTACAGACTGTGGTGGAGCATCCAGGTGGCTTAAAGCATCAGCTTTTTACCAACCAGTAAGGATGTATTTCAATATTTAACAACTAATAGGACCATATCAGTACATATCAGTCCTGCAGAAAGCAATGCAAAGACGATGTGTCTGCTTTTTAAAAAGATACCAGTGAAAAATAGCAATTCCTTTAAGTTCACGATGATATTTTTCTTTTTAATTTGGTAGATATATTAGTATAAGCAGAGCCCATAAAAGCTCTGATAGTTTAAAAAGTCTTCAACATGCTTAGCAGTCAAGGAAGCAGAAACCAAACTCTGACCTCAGGTCTTTGCTCCTCTACTGCCTGTATTCATGCCAATTAAAAAAAAAAAAAAAAAAAAAAGAGTTTTGGCCTATACACACATCTTGGAGACAACAGATCCTACCACTTTTCTCAAGATGTTTTTCTGTGCGTATGTAGTTGTAGGATGTGCTAACAGCCAAGCATGAGCTCTACTTTTAATAGTTTTCTAAAAATGCATAATAGGTGTAACTTGCTTTCAAAGATCAACCTTCTAATTATATAAACGGTAAAAACAAGTCCTGACTGACCTTCCTTATCTGGGTTAAATGCCCTCCTAACTGTTCAGAGAGTAGCTCTAAGATGTATCATTTTATCTGTCTAGAACCAGGTGTTTTTTTATTTATTTTTATTTTATTTTTTTTTAAGTAAGCTCAATGCCCTGTCCCAGTGTGGGGCTTCAACTCACACCCTGAGATCAAGTCACACGTTTTTCTGATTGAGCCAGCCAGTGCCCCAGGGTCACATATTTTATTTTTGTATCTTTAACTTTAAGCACAGTGTTTTGACACATAGTAGGCACTCAATATATGCTTACTGAAAGAATTAATTAAAAATAAGGTATTGTACTCTAATCCCATTTTACATTTTGGAGCATAAAAGGCCAGGGGAAGGGGATGAGGGCAAGAGAAAGGGAAATCATAAGGGGGTAAATGAGATCTATTTATACTGCTTATATTATTCTAGAACATACTTAAACCACTTATACATCATCAAATGGGATCTAGAGATGGTGGCTTACTTGAGAAAATCTGCTCGCAAGTTAAGTATACATGTATTAGACTCTCATTTAAAATTCTCTGAAAGCTATTAGAATGATTACTTTGCATTAAAAAAAGATAACAATTCCAAAAATAGTGCAAATAATTAAAAATACAAAGCCAAACTTTAAAAAGAGAAGAAAATAGTTTCCCATATCAGTTTTAAAATGTCCCAAATTTTCACTAAAAAAAAGGGGGAGCTGTGGAGCTTCAGCTACATAATCGCTTATAAGTTCCTGATTCTCATCTCTTTACCGAAACTTACACTTTTAAAATTACTAACTCTAAGCTGATATAACGCTGTATGTTAACTAACTGGACTTAAAGACTTAAAAAAAAAAATCCATAACTATAATTACAGAATTCAGTGAAAAATTTGACTTTAACTTGCTAAATATATTCTTTTTAATTCTAATTCTTGTAGCTTATAGTCTATTTCACCTTTCTTAAACATTACTTTATTGAGCTATACTTCATAGATCATAAAATTCACCCTTTTAAAGTATGCAATTCAGTGGTTTTCAGTACAGTTGACCCTTGAACAACATGCGGGTTAGGGGAACTGATGCCTCTTGGAGTTGAAAATCCACAGGTTAACTTTTGATGCCCCCTAAAACTTTACTATATATTTCTGGTAACATAAACAGTCAATTAACCTATATTTTGTATGTTATACATACTATACGCTATATTCTTACAATAAAGTAAGCTGGAGAAAAGAAAATGTTAGTAAGAAAATCATAAAGAGGAGAAAATACATGTACAGTACTGTCTACAAAAGTGAACCAGCACAGTTCAAATCTGTGTTGCTCAAGGGTCAACTATACATTCACAAAATTGTGCAACCATCACTATTGAATCCCTAAACATTTCTATCATCCCCCAAAGAAAACTCTATACTCATTAGCTGTGACTCCATAGTCCCCCTTCCTTCCAGCCCCTGGCAACCAGAGACCTCCTGTCTTTACAGATTTGCCTATTCTGGACATACAGATTTGCCTATTCTGGACAATAAACATTACGTAATATGTGGCCGTTTGTGTCTAGCTCACTTAGAATAATGTTTTTGAGGTTCACTCATGTTGAAGCATGTATCAGGACTTTATTCTTGTTATTGTTGAGTAATATTCCATTATGTGGCTACATCACCTTTTGTTTATCAATTTATCTGGCAAGTAATCTGATTTGTTTCCACTTTTTGGCTATTATGAATTATGCCGGTATAAACATTCACGTACAAGTTTTTGTGTACATATGTTTTCAGTTCTCTTGGGTGTGTATCTACGAGTGGTACTGCTGAGTCACTTGGAAACTCTATGTTTAACTTTTTGAGAAACTGCCAAACTGTTCTATTTTGCTTTTGCTATTTTTTACAGAAGTAATATATATTCACTATAGAAAATTTTAGGAATAGCAGATAAACAAGATAATAATTGTACTCCCAGTAGCCAGAGAGAAACATTATTCGCATATATTCTGAGTTTTTCTCTGTACCACAAATACTTATTTTAAAAACCTCAAATGAGATCATACTATAGATCCTGTTTCATAATCTGCTTTTTTTCACTTAGCAATTCCAAAGTTCTGAAAAAGTTGATTCTGTCAGATGTGCCAGCTTAGTGGTTGCTTCCGTGGTGGGACTGATTCCTGGAGCTCCTTACTCCACCGCTTTCCATGTCACTTGATAGTAGGTGACTGCTACCCACTTGGAGCTTCCAGGGCACCTGAGTGTGCTCAGTGGGCACCCAGAGAGTTACTCTGAGCTCGGGGTGAGCAGTGATAGGATTCCCCGGGAGGAATGAAAATAGGTCAGTTGGCTTGAGGTGAGTCTAACTAGGCCTAGCGAGACCTAAAGTCACACAGCTGGTTTCAGAACTAGAAATAAAACCCAATTCTGGCTCAAAAATCCAGGCTTTGTCTATTATGTTGTAGCTGCTCTATAGGATGTCACTTTAAATCTGAAAGTGACATGAATGATACCATGGATGACCAGGACTGATTAGGCTTAGCTGATGGGCTAAGCTGTCTTCTTTCTCTTTCACCTCTCCTGTGCTTCCCTTTAGGAAGTACATGTTTGGCCGGAAATGACCTTTCCAGAGAGAGAAGAGCTGTAGAAACTTTCATTTGATTTCTGAACTAACAGACTTATCTCTTCAGGTCCAAGATTACTTTATATTTTGTATCAAAAGGGGCTTTCGTGAACATGACCAATGCTAATTTATAATATGGAGTATGCAATTGAAATTGCAATTGAAATGCTTAAGTTTTTGAGAAAAATTCTCTTAAGATAACTTGTTCTCCTGTTGACGTAATCTCTCATCATATTTTATTCTACTGAGAAAGCTCTGACATTTTAAAAAGTTATTTAAAAAATTTTCTAAAAATGTAATCAATTCACAAAAGCCTCAAGGGAAGAACAGATAAAATTAGCCCAGTACCATATGGTAAAACAACTGTAGATGCCAAGAACAGCCTAGAAACAATTTCTGTACCTCAGAACCTAAGGCTTTTGTCAGCTCTATATGATAAAAGAGAGCCCTACTTCCTATGTTCAACAATAAATTTAGGGCATACGAACAAGAAAGCACTTTGGCCTGCATTGTGGGACATGGAGGTAATGGATGTTCTCTGTGGAGTTCATATTCCTTAATAAATGTTTGTTTGGGGTACCAGCTGGCTTCCAAGAGATTTTCTAAGGCACAAACACTGAAATAATCTATGAGAAATTACCACTGCAACTACAGCTGAGCTAAGGGGAAAAAAATGAGCTAATCCATACCACTTAGTAATGTGTGTGGCTTTCTTACCCCTGGCACTCAAGAATTGGCAGTCCTCGGGCAGCAAGACCATCCCGTCCCTCTCAAAGCATTCTACTAAAGTATAGCAATATCCATAATTTACTTCAAAATTCATAAAAAAAGATGCATGGGTAAAGAGATGGGCAGTTGGACAGATAATAAGACAGCAAAGTGTTAATGATACAATCAAGGTGGTGCGTATATGAGTGCTGATTGTTAGGTTCTTTCTTTTTTGGTGTATCTGAAAATTTTCCTAATAAAACATTGAAGGAAAAAACATGGAAAGGAATCACATTTCAATATGACACACAAATAAGACAAGCTTTGGAAAGTAGTTTTTAAAAGGGTTTAATAACAACTCCAGACTCAGATGGGTGTGGGCACCTCTTCAGTGTGTGCATCTCTTCAATGCAAATCAGGCTTGAGGCAGACGAATGAGTTCTCTCTAGGAAACGGTCTCTGTGAGACCATCAATAAGTATAACTACACATCTAGGCTTATAGAGAAAATGGACCTTTCTTTCACTGAAGCAAAGTGTAAACATTAAAAAAACAATAACACAAAGTGCACTGAGGCTAACAGATCAGCTCTGCCCAAATGCAAGTACAAACAGCTGCAGTAAGTGGAAAAGGAGAAGGGGAAGTGGAGGCAAACGAGCTCTAACTGGACTTAGACTAAAGCATATTTACTCATGGAAACAATCATGAATCATCCTAAAAGAAGTCAGTCCCAGGCCTGGCAGAAGAAAGGGTGTGTGTGATACAGCCAAGGCCTGGTGCAAACAGGAGCAGGGTTGTCTTTCCTAGCATTCTCCCACAATGACTGTAAAGTCTAGCCTGGAAGTACCTCTGTTCCTCTAACAAAGGATAGTTTCAGCCTCATCCTTAGGATTCAGGACATGTGTGCCCTTCTCGACACAAAGCAGAGAAACACATGTGCTTCAGACAAAACCTGATATCACCTCAGTCTCAAACATAAGTCAAAAAACATGCTTATTTTTTTCTTCAGAAATGCTTAAAGCAGGGCAGGAGTTGATTTGTCTACTGAATTTGTCTACCATTTACAGGAGTCGAATCTCTTTAGGGTCTGTTGTTTATTCCGGCTGCTCTGGATAGGATTCCAGTAGGCAGCTATTCCTACACCAGGAAATGAGTTTCTAAAGAATGTAAAGCAATTTGAAGAAGGTCCTAAAAGACAATCTAAAGATAACAGTCTGAGAAACGTTCACTACAGATAACTGCTGTTTGAGAAAAAAAAAAAAAAAAAAAAAGAAAAGGTTAAATAAAGCAGAATCACTTTTCAGGTCAACAAGGAAACACAGCAGAGTAGGTAAAACTAGACTCAGAGCTAGGATCCCTCGGTGTGTATCCTGTCTCTGTTACTTACTGGCTGTGTGACCTTAGGACAATTACTTGTGCTCCTGAGATCTCAGTTTTCCTCATTTTAAAAGTAGGGATAACAATGATACTGTGGGGATTAAATGAGTTAATATATGTGACATGCCTAGGAAAGTATCTGGTGGTTAACTGCGTTAGCTGCTACCACCATCGACACCATCAAGACAAAAAGACATCCAGAGTAACCATAACCACCCCCCCTTTCCCTGACACACTCATTTAAAACAAAACTCAGAAAAAGGATACTGAGAACATACTGACTCTCTTTAAACCCTCTTCCCTTCTTCCTTTTACTACCCAACATTGTGAAAGAGCCCTGTTTGCTCTCTTCACTTGCGCAGCAATCGTGCATTCTAGCCTGACTTCCTCTCATATTATTCAGCAGTATATCTGCTGAGACTGTTTTGGTTAAAGTCACTGAAGTATGATTGTATGAAGTATAATTGTTAAGTATGATGATTTCTTTTCCCAGTCCTTATGCTTCCTAACCACTCCTCAGTCTTTAACACTTTTAACTAATCCCCACTTTTTGAAATACATTCCTCTCTTAGGCTTAACATGACAATATTTTCTTCTAGTTCTTTTTTTTTTTTTAAGTATTTATTTGTTCACTTAAGTAATCTCTACACCCAACATGGGGCTCGAACTCATGACCTTGAAATCTTCTGACTGAACCAGCCAGGCGCCCCTCTTCTACTTTTTTAGTCCTCTCCTTCTGATGTATCTTTAATAGTTCTTCCTCTTCTGCCCATCCCTAAGATAATGCCAATACTAGGTTCTATATTTCATTGTTTTGTTCTTTGTGATCTCCCTGGATAGTCTCAAAGGAATAGACTAATAGCTTTCACAACTATCTAAGTGGTGATGGTTTGTATTTCTATTCCAGACCTCATTCCCACACTCCTACACAGCATGTCCAACTATTTACAAAAGTTATCCTATTTGGCTTTCTGATAGAAACCTCAAACTTCAAATGTTTCAAAGTTATTGTCTCACTCACCTTAATCTTTCTATTCCATTTATTAATAACTCAGTTAATGAAGTATCACCCATTTGCCTGGTCTTCCCAGATAGAAACTCGGCACTCATCAGGATTTCTTCTTCCTTAACCTTTACATCTAATTTGTCACAAGTCCTCTCAATAGTTCTTGAGGACTATTTCTCAGATATAATTCATTTTTTTCTTTCCTATTCCACTGCTACTAGAGTGGCGTACCCTTGGAGGAGGTGCTGATCACTCTAAGTCTCAGTTTTGTCATCTGTAAAACGAGGATAAGAAGAGTATCTACCCCATTAGGTTAAATGAGAACATGTATGTTAAGTTCTTAGCTTAGAATCTTAATCCTCAATGAATGTCAGGCACATAGTTTAGGTTCTCAACATCTCTTGCTTTTACTATATCCTTAAAGAGGCTTTTATTCCTCCCATATATAGAGCTACCAAATCTCTAACATGATCATCTCAACCTCCCACAAGTCGTCATCTCACCCTATGTTAATCACCGAGCCTATTAAGTCCTTATTAACTAGTACAGTTCTTGTCATTCGGTAGGTATATTCAATAACATTTAACAAATGAATTCATGAATGAAAATAGTTAATATGGATTTTCCATCCTTAACCACAGGGAAATATGTATACACTTTGCTTTGGTAGAACAGGAGGGCTTGAGGGAGGCAGTTATAGGATGCAAATAGAGGTCTTTGAAAATCACTGCTCTGTACTATAATAATAAAAAGAAATGGATCATTTGTTTGGCACCTTTCAGGGATACATTTCTGTTTAAAGGCAACTATCATAAACCAGTGGACCATTAAAGAGCAGGACAAAGAAGAAACAAATGTTATTTTCCAAGCTCTGTGAATATCACAGGAAGGCCTGGATATTGACCAAAGCACCACAATCAAGAATACTATTCCTACAGGAAGCTGGGTGAAGGGAGGAAATAGTGTCTTAGAGCTAACGCCCAGAGAGGACAGGATAGCTAGCTATTTCAGAGAGGACAGGATAGCTATTTCTTTAAAAAAAATTTTTTTTAACGTTTATATATTTTTGAGAGAGAGAGAGAGAGACCAAGCATGAGTGGAGGAGGGGCAGAGAGAGAGGGAGACACAGAATTCCAAGCAGGCTTCAGGCTCTGAGCTGTCAGCACAGAGCCCGACGTGGGGCTCAAACTCACAACTGTAAGATCACAACCTGAGCCGAAGTCAGACACTTAACCGATTGAGCCACCCAGGCACCCTATGGATAGATATTTCTAAAGACTATTCTTGTTTTCTTTTAGAAAAGTTACTGAGAAAGCTGGAGCCACACAAATCAGTTTAGTAACTGAAGTCTTGCTAACGCTACATGTAAGATTTATTCTTGTGCTAGAAATGACCATATTTAATTCTGCATCACTACATGTACAATACATACTTTAGTTCAGAGAACTCAATTCTAACTACCAAGCTAGTTATTTTCTTTTTAAAGTATATATGTATTTTTTAATAATTATTTATTTTTGAGAGAGAGAGAGAGAGAGAGAGAGAGCGAGCGCGCAGGGGAGGGGCAGACAGCGAGGGAGACACACAATACGAAGCAGGCTCTAGGCTCTGAGCTGTCTGCAAAGAGCCTGATGGGGGGCTCAAACTCACGAACCGTGAGATTATGACCTGAGCCAAAGTCAGTAACTTAACTGACTGAGCCACCCAGGCACCCCTCAAGCCAGTCATTTTCTTTTTTTTTTTTTATTATATGAAATTTATTGTCAAATTAGGTTTCCATACAACACCCAGTGCTCATCCCAAAAGATGCCCTCTTCAATGCCCATCACCTACCCTCCCCTCAAGCCAGTCATTTTCTAATGAGAGATGAGTTTATGCTCTGGTCCACTTCCCCTATAATTTTCTTTTTAAAACTATGACATGAATTTCTATTCCTGCCCAAGATGGAGTGAAAAGGACTATATTTACCCTCCTACCCAAAACAATCCCCAAACAGACTTCTAAACAAAGTATATAAAACAATGGTTTTCAAGACACTAGACATAGTCAATGAAAAATAATGATTCCTGAGACAGGGAAAACAAATAGGCAAATCCTATGCTCACTTACTGCCTTAAAAGAATTTCCAGACCATGATGTAGGGAGGGAAAACCCAGTCTGATGCTGGCAGACTCCCTGAGTTGAGGATACGGAACTGAGAATTCAGCAAGACCAAGGCAGCAAATGTTCAAAGGAAAGAGTTCTGAGAAGGTGAGAGCACAACAGTGATAATTGTGGAGATGTGTGAAAAGTAGAGTACTGATTAGCACATATAGGTGAGAAAATTGCCCAAAGCCAGGAAATGACCTATCCAAGAGGATTAGAGGGAAAACAGCCTGCTGCTTTCATAGGGCCAGAAATAGTGCCTGTTACTTGCAGCCAGAATGGAAAACCTCACAATTTACAGGACACTGGCTAGGATATCCAGAAAGGTCTTGTCTCAGCAGTATAGAAATTTAAGACCTATAATAAATATTGTTCTGGGTCTACTCAACAAATCTTAAGGACCCAAAATTAATCATATTGTTTTCAAATAACTTCAACATTCCTGAAAAAAGTTGAAGCATATTTATAAGAATACAGGGGCACCTGGGTGGCTCAGGTGGTCGGACATCTGACTTTGGCTCAGGTTGTGATCTTATGGACCCTGTGCTGACAGTTGGGAGCCTGGAGCCTGCTTCGGATTCTAGGTCTCCCTCTCTCTCTGCCCCTCCCCCACTCGGCTCTCTCTCTCAAAAATAAACATTAAAAAAATTAAAAAAAAAAGAATACAAAAATATCTAACATTCAGTAAGGTAAAATCTACTATGTCTGGCATCCAAACAAAGATTGTTAGGCATGCAGAGAGGCAGGAAAAAAAGAACCACAATTAGGAGAAAAATCAATCAAGTGAAACTGATCCAGAACTGACACTGATGTTAGAATTATCAGAGAAAGATATTAAAATAGTAATTATAACAATATTCTATGTGTTCAAAAGTAGGGATATGGGAGATACAAAAGACCGAAGTGAACTGTCAGGAAAAAAACCTACAACAACAGAAATGAAAAATATACTAGATGAAATTACTGATTTAACAGTACAGAAGAAAGGATGAGTGACTTTAAAGACATAGGAATATGAACTATCCAAAATTAAACATACAGAGAAAAAACATCCTCTAAAATAAAAAAAGCATCAGTGAACTGTGAGACAACTCCAAGTGGGCAAATATAACTAGTAAGGTGGGTGACAAAAAATATATTTAAAGAAATCATAGCTATAAGATTTCTAAATCTGATGAAAGCTATAAACTCACAGATCCAAGAAGTTCAATGAGCCCAAAGTCCAAGACATATGAAGAAAATGACAAGGCACGACATAATCAAATTACTCAAAACCAGAGATAAAAAGAAAAATCTTTTTTTTAAAAAATTTTTTTTTTTCAACGTTTATTTATTTTTGGGACAGAGAGAGACAGAGCATGAACGGGGGAGGGGCAGAGAGAGAGGGAGACACAGAATCGGAAACAGGCTCCAGGCTCTGAGCCATCAGCCCAGAGCCCGACGCGGGGCTCGAACTCACGGACCGAGAGATCGTGACCTGGCTGAAGTCGGACGCTTAACCGACTGCGCCACCCAGGCGCCCCAAAAAAAGAAAAATCTTAAAAGCAGCCACAGAATAAAAAGACATATGAAGTACAGAGGAACAAAAGATAAGGATGACAGCAGATTTCTGGTCAGAAACAATGCAAATAAGAAGACAGTGGATGAAGAAGTTGCTGCGGGCAAGATCAAAGAGGTTTTTGCCTGCTTTCTCCTCGAGGATTTGGATGGCTTCCTGTCTTACATTGAGGTCTTTCATCCATTTTGAGTTTATTTTTGTGTATGGTGTAAGAAAGTGGTCCAGGTTCATTTTTCTGCATGTCGCTGTCCAGTTTTCCCAGCACCACTTGCTGAAGAGACTGTCCTTATGCCATTGGTTATTCTTTTCCTGCTCTGTCAAAGATTAGTTGGCCATACATTTGTGGGTCCATTTCTGGGTTCTCTATTCTGTTCCATTGATCTGAGTGTCTGTTCTTGCGCCAGTACCATACTGTCTTGATGATTACAGCTTTGTAGTATAGCTTTGACCTTGCCCGCAGCAACTTCTTACTCAACATGTCTCCAGAGGCAAGGGAAACAAAAGCAAAAATGAACTATTGGGACCTCATCAAAATAAAAAGCTTCTGCACAGTGAAGGAAACAATCAGCAAAATTAAAAGGCAACCCACAGAATGGGAGAAGATATTTGCAAACGATATATCAGATGAAGGGTTAGTATCCAAAATGTATAAAGAACTTATCAAACTCAATACCCAAAAAACAAAGAATCCAGTGAAGAAATGGGCAAAAGACATGAATAGACACTTCTCCAAGGAAGACATCAAGATGGCCAACCGACACATGAAAAAATGCTCAACATCATTCATCATCAGGGAAATACAAATCAAAACCACAATGAGATACCACCTTACACCTGTCAGAATGGCTAACATTAACAACTCAGGCAACAACAGATGTTGGCGAGGATGCAGAGAAAGAGGATCTCTTTTGCATTGTTGGTGGCAATGCAGCTGGTGCAGCTACTCTGGAGAACAGTATGGAGGTTCCTCAAAAAACTAAAAATAGAACTACCCTATGACCCAGAAATTGCACTATTAGGCATTTATCCAAGGGATACAGGTGTGCTGTTTCGAAGGGACACATGCACCCCCATGTTTATAGCAGCACTATCAGCAATAGCCAAAGTATGGGAAGAGCCCAAATGTCCATCGATGGATAAATGGATAAAGAAGATGTGTTGTTTGTATATATATATGGGCTAAATGGGTAAGGGGCATTAAGGAATCTACTCCTGAAATCTTGTTTCACATTTGCTAACTCATTTGGATGTAAATTAAAAAAAAAAAAAAAGGAAGACATTGGAACTACAGCTTTAAATTATAGAAAGGAAAAAAAACTTCTTAAAATTATATACCCAGTGAAAATTTAAATTTATCTTTCAAAAGTAATGGTGAAATAAAGACTTTTTCAGAAATATAAAAGCTGAAAAGATTAATCAGCTGCAGATCCACAATACAAGAAATGTTAAAAGTCCTCCAGGCAGAAGCAAAATGTCACTGGGTAGAAATATGGATTAACACAAAGAAATGAAGAACACCAGAAATGAGAATTACAAATCTTAAAAAAATTCTTTGTGGTCTTTACAACAAATGGTGTTTGAACAATTGGATACCTATATGCAAACAACAACAACAACAACAAAACAAAAAACCCCAAAACAAAAACAAAACCCAACAACAAAACCTCAAAAAACCACTTTCACATATGTCATGCACCATATATAAAAATTAAAATTAATCATAGACCCCAATGTAAAACCTAAAATTGTAAAATTTCTGGAAGAAAATATAGGAGACAATATTTGCGACCTTTGGTTAGTCAAATAAATCTTAGACACAGCACAGCCATCATGACAAAAATTCTTAAACTGGATTTCTAAAAGCTTCAGTCCTTCAAAAGACACTGCTGAAGAGAATGAAAAGACAAGCCATACTATGAGAAAAAATATTTGCAAAGCCTATATCTGATAAAGGACTTATATCCAAACTATATAATAAACTCTCAAAACTCAATAACAAGAAAAGAAACCCAATAAAAAGTGGACAAAATATTTGAACAGATGCTTCTTCACCAAAGAAGATACTCATTTGGTGGCAAATAAGCACACAAGATCATCAATATAAGTACAATGTCATACAGATCTCTACAACTTTCTCACCTGGCATGACTAAAACTTTACACCCATTGAATAGCAACTCATTTTCCCCTCCCTGCAGGCCCTAGCATCTGCCATATTCTATTTTGTGCTTCGAGGAGTGTGACTACTTTAGATACCTTATATGAGTGAAATCATGTGGTATTTGTTCTCCTGTGGTTGGTTTAACTTAGCATAATGTCCTCAAAGTTCATCCATGTTTTAGCATGTGACAGTATTTCCTTCTTTTTTAATGGCTGAATAACATTCTACCGTATGTATATGGCACATTTTCTTTACACATTTATCCATCAATGGATATTTAGGTTCTTTCCACCTCTTAACGATTGTGAATAATGCTGGAATGAACATGGGAGTGCACATATCTCTTTGGGATTCTGATTTCAGGGTTTTTTTGATATATACCCAGGCGTGTGATTGCTGGATCATATGGTAGTTTTATCTTTAATTTTTTGAGGAACCATTGTGCTGCTTTCCATAGTTGCTGCACCATTTTGCCTTCCTAACAACAGTTACCAAGGGTTCCAATTTCTCTATCTCCTTGTCTTGTTCTTTTCTTTGTATATGTGTGTTTTCCAACAGCCATTCTAACAGGTGTGAGGTGATCTATCATTGTGATTTTCATTTTCATTTCCTTCACAAGTAGTGATGTTGAACATCTTTTCAAATACCTGTTGGCCACTTGTAGGTTTTCCTTGGAGAAATGTCTATCCAAGTCCTTTGCCCATTTTAAAAATCGGGTTATTAATTTTTTTGCTATTGAGTTACAGGAGTTCCTTATATATTTTGGATATCTACTCTTTATCAGCTATATGGTTTGCAAGTATTTTCTCTCATTCCACAAGTTGGCTTTTTACTCTCTTTTTAAGTACTCTAAAAAGATATCCATATATGTTTCATATTATAATTCAACTTTCCCCTCCTTACCTTAAAGATAGTTTAATATGTTTATTTATCTATTTCTTCTTTGTTAATTACTCTACCTGTCCTTGTTATGGTTCAGTTAACTCAGCTAAAAACATACTGAGTTGCTGTCTGGGACTCTATATGGAAAAGGGTCTGACTGTACAGATTATTGTGTTAATTCTCAACTAGGATGGAAGTGATTTTAGTCCTTGTTTTTGAATAAGTTAATAAAATTCATTAAGTGCTGTCTAGGCAGTTTCTCATACATTATCTAATATATCTACTCCTTTAGTTCTTGTCCACCACCTGTTCTGTTTCATGGTCCATCTGGCAGTGTCCATTTTGAGGAACAGTATCAATAGAGTGAATTTTTAAGGTACTAACAAACCATAATCTGTCTTCTCCCAAACTACTTATTTTTCTGGTTTCTGTATTAGAGAAGGATGACAGCGATGATAACTGTAAGACAGAGAAATGACATTATCTGAGCTGCTTTTTAGAAGGATTAATCTGGCAAGCCAGGCATCAGCTTGATTCAAACATGGAAAAGACCAGAGGAGGGAGACAAGCTAATTAGCTGTACTGAGAATGGAGAACATGGGAAGAATGTGAGAACCTAGGAGAGTAGAATCCTCAGGGCATCATAAGTGACTGGATGTAGGAGATAATGAAGACAGTGATTCAAAGATGACTTCAAGAGTTAAAGCCAGGTGAGAGGAAAATTGGGGCACTATTAATAGAAATGGGGAAGTAGGAGCTAGTTTGGGCTGAGTCACACTGGTACCTTGTCTGATCAGAGCCGCCACAGTCATTGGCAGTTAGTGCTGATATGCAGTTCTCTCCCCCATACCTAATGCATTAGAGTCCTGAGTATCTACAATAAACCATTGTATTGTTACATTATTACATGACTTACTGCTTTTTATATTATACTGTCTATAACACTGTACGGTACCATGGTTAAGAGCACAGGCTCTGGAGTCTGCCAGATATGAAATGAATCCTGGCACTGCCCATGACTAGACATGTAACCTTAGGCAAGTTATTTAACCTCTCTAAATCCTGTCTCCTTATTACCACTGCCTAGATCAAAGGGTTGTGAGGATTAAGTAAGAACACGTATAAAGCTCTTAGCACTGTCTCTACAAAGAATAAGAACTTCAGTAAATGCAAGCTATCATTTTTATATCTGTTTAAAAGTGTCCCATTCTCAACATTTGTCGTAACGTTTCAAGAAGTCCATTGTATCCTACTAATGCGGGGATAAAAAAGGGAAGAGGCTTATTTTACTCTAGTAAATAATACTTTGAGTCTCTGAATAACTGCATATTAAATTTCAGCTCTCTGACATAGGTCTTAAAGGAAAACATTTGTTGAGAAAAATCTGGAGTCACTGCTGACTGGAATTTTCGGGAAGGGAAGAAAGATCTCTGGAAAATAGTAAAAGAAATCGGGAAAACCTAACTCTCTCAAATGTCACTTTTTATTGGTTTCCTCATGTTGAATACCTCAAAATGTAGAGAAAATATAAAAACAGTAAAGCTTTTAAAATGTGAAACATTTTATAAAATAATTATGTAACTATGTCAACATAGTTTTGCGCTAGTAAATTGTTGGCCTTGAAGGTGAAACCTGAGATTTATTTTTATTGGAGCATCAAAACTGGTTAATTACTTGAAATTTAAGATTAAACAATTTTAAGTGAACATTCAGTGATGAAATAGCCATGGTCCTACAAAGGAAATTCTCCAGTTCTATATTTTGTTTTATCTTGGGAAGTTATTCCATAAAAAAACTTAAAAAAAATTTTTTTTTTCAACGTTTATTTATTTTTGGGACAGAGAGAGACAGAGCATGAACGGGGCAGGGGCAGAGAGAGAGGGAGACACAGAATCGGAAGCAGGCTCCAGGCTCTGAGCCATCAGCCCAGAGCCCGACGCGGGGCTCGAACTCACGGACCGCGAGATCGTGACCTGGCTGAAGTCGGACGCTTAACCGACTGCGCCACCCAGGCGCCCCTAAAAAAACTTTTAGATACAAGATTGTAAAGCTTGTATCATTTTACAGAATCAAAAAATGTTTTTGCAAAGTGTTACCTAAGTAAATTTACTCGTGATATGATTACTTTAATAATATTTATTCACTTTTGGAGAAAATAATGATAGATTAACTGGGAAGGCGATTCTTTAAACCTAATTTAGCTCAGGGGCGCCTGGGTGGCTCAATCGGTTAAGCATCCAGCTCTTGATTTCGTTTCAGGTCGTGGTCTCTTGCTTTGTGGGCTTGAGCCCTGAGTTGGGGTCCGTGCTATTTGGGATTCTCTCTCTCTGCCCCTCTCCTGCTTGTGTTCTCCCTTTCTCTTTCAAAATAAATAAATAAACTTAAAAAATTTGTTTAAATCTAATTTAGATCAAAACATCAAAATGTCATAATGGTTACTTATTTTTCTTTATTGCACTTAAGGTATTTAAGAATATTTTCAGGGGCACCTGGGTGGCTCAGTCGGTTGGGCGTCCGACTTCGGCTCAGGTCATGATCTCGCAGTCCGTGAGTTCGAGCCCCGCATCGGGCTCTGGGCTGACAGCTCAGAGCCTGTAGCCTGTTTCGGATTCTGTGTCTCCCTCTCTCTCTGACCCTCCCCTGCTCATGCTCTGTCTCTCTCTGTCTCAAAAATAAATAAATGTTAAAAAAAATTAAAAAAAAAAGAATATTTTCAGATTTATTCTTGCAGACTTATGATTAGAATCTCTCTCATGTTACTCCACAGGCTTTCTTTTCTCTAAGTAGTGTGTTATTATTTTTTTTAATGTTTTATTTATTTTTGAGAGAGAGACAGAGCACGAGCAGGGGTGGGGTGGAGAGAGAACGGGGGGGCACACAGAATCTGAAGCAGGCTCCAGGCTCTGAACTGTCAGCAGAGCCCGACATGGGGCTCGAACTCACAAACCGCGAGATCATGACCTGAGCTGAGGTTGGACGCTTACCGACTGAGCCACCCAGGTGCCCCTAAGTAGCGTGTTATTTAATATGAGGAGTCAATCTGTGCCTATTATAAGACTATGTGTTTTACAGTCTCTTTCTTCTCTTAAAGTTATCTCTCCCTTGTGGGTCTTGTGAGGGAACTTTGTTGTATATTAGCTACTTTTTGAATTCTCACACTTTAAGATGAAATTTACCAAATAAGACTGGCTTACATAAAAACAAGATCTGTGCACCTATCTAGAGCTACTTTAACAAGTAGTGATCTGCTTTTAAAAAACCATACCCAGACTACTCCAAAAAGCATAGTTTCTAGCAGACATTCAAAGATATCCAGGTTGAATACTACATTTTCAAATTTTTTTTTAATATGAAATTTATTGTCAAATTGGTTTCCATACAACACCCAGTGCTCATCCCAACAGGCGTCCTCCTCAATATCCCTCACCCACCCATCCCTCCCTCCCACCCCCCATCAACCCTCAGTTTGTTCTCAGTTTTTAAGAGCTGGCTGGGGGTGCAAGGGTCAACTTCTTACAACTGAATATGACAATCTATGCATTTAATATTTACCTGTAGGCAGTTACATGCATGCAACCTTATCTTTGGATTTTAAATATAAAGAAATAAGTTTAATCTTGTAAAAACAAAACAATGAACAGTGAGAGAGAAGAGACTGATGGAAATATTCTCTTGTAAATGTGAGAGCCAGCCAGGTCATGATCAAGATGACTCACAACCTCAGGGGTGTGTGACTCAGTAGGCTAATGCAAGAATATTAGCTTCATGACATGCATCTTAGTCATCTTCATAAAGGATTCATTGTTTTGGAAAAGTAAGGGCCTCACAAATAGTGTGAAACACTGATTTTATTTGATGAAAATTCAATTCTTTGCTTTGACTAAGCCACGATAATTGTGGCAGGGTCAATTTCACAGAAACTCTGCCAATGAATCAGATTATCATTTGCACATATGCCCTCTCACCTAGTATCTATTAAAGCAGCTATTAACTAAATCCAATGCCTATGAATGGCCATTTAGTTACAGGATTCAGTACAAGTCCCAAGGAAATGAACATACATTAGGAAATAAGTTTTAGTTAGGAATGTGTAATTTCTTAAAGCAGGACAGTGTAATTATGATTTAGCATCAGGCAAGTTAGAGTATTACCATTAATAATCTACTGTTAATTTACCCCAAGTAGCTACTATTTGAGGTCAGTATGCTGTGATTTGCTTTGTGTATTTTAATTCTCCCTTGTCCTCTTTATATATTCATCATAAGATTTATTATATTTATCTTGGTGGGTGGGTGGATGAGCTAATGGGTGATGGGCATTAAGGAGGGCACTTGTTGGAATGAGCACTGGGTGTTTAAGTGATGAATCACTGGGTTCTTCTCCTGAAACCAATACTATACTGTATGTTAACTAACTTGAATTTAAATACATAAATTAAAAAAAAAGAGACTTAAAAAAAAGATTTATTACATTTATCTATGAAAACCAATAACCTTTATCCTTCCTTTTGCTCAGCAGCAAACTTAGTTTCTGTCTTTCTCGTGGAAGAAGATAGTCCATTAAGATGATCAGAAAGGGTGACAGGTTTCAGGTTGGTTACTTCAAGCATAACTCCACATTAACACAATGGTGATGAATTTTTTAAAATGGACCCCAAAATAATTTTAAAAACTTGAGTTAAAAACTTTAATAATGTTTCATATTAATATCTCTCAAAGACATTAGGATTTGGGACTAGAAAAGGCACTTATGGTTGGTTAGCCAGCTATACATTCCACACTGGTACATAATCTGCTGTAACTATTTTATCATTAAAGCTCAGGTTCTTGGATGGTTGACAGCTAGGAATCTAGTAACTTGCTGCAGCGGGATCCTGGACAGTGCACTTAAATGACCTTTTCCCCATTGTTGGGCTGGGTATCTGGAAACATCAATTTCGGTAGAACAGTTGTTCAAAACAGCTGTCTTGAGAAGTAAAAAAAAGAGACTTTTTACTAATGAAGCAAATGTTAACTTTTTTAGAAATTTTAATTTTCTATTTTGTATTTTATCTCCCTTCTAGTCTTTTATTTTTTTTTTCTTTGTGCAAATGTTAGTGTTAATACCCCACTTGTAGCTCAGATGTTATCCAACTTCTGCTTCAGTGGTCAAAACACTATCACGATGATCAAACCATTGCAGTTATTATTAAGGTAACTATCAAATGAGCTATGTACTCTTTCTGGCATTAAGTGTTGAGTTTCATACAAAATGGTCAGTAGACAATTACAAAGCCACTGTGCATCAAATCTGGGAATAATCTGTAAGGTGTTAGTCACTGCACTGAAATAACACAACTAAAGAACATCAGTGAAAACAGGCTGGTCCTTCTAACACAAAGTTACCATAATAAATGCTAGTGATAAGATGAGTAAAGAATTATACACTGACAGCTTAGATAGAATTCTAGAACGAAGGTATCTCCTAAAACCTAAGTGAATTCAGGACAAATATTCAAAAAGTACTTGCAAACAAAGCTGGAAGAGTAGGGCCTGTCAGCTACAGGAGGTCCTGCAAGCTTAAAAGTGTAAAGAGCTGGGAAAAACTTAGGTAGACAAAGAAAGACAAATACCTCATGATTTCACTTATATTTAGAATCTAAAAACAAATGAACAAACATCTCTTAAATACAAAGAACAAACTGGTGGCCACCAGAGGGGAGGTGGGTAGGGGGATGGGTGAAATAGATAGAGGGGATTAAGAGGTACAAACTTCCAGTCATAAAATAATTAAGTCACGGAGATTAAAAGTACAGCTCTCTGCCTGTTCTCTTAAACAATGTGTTTATGAACAACTTCTAACCAATTCTAAAACTACACTTTTTTTGCATTTATGTAAATAGAATGTGTGGTCCTTAAACGTGTAAAGGCACTTATCTTCAACTGCAGTGGTACTCTCCAAACCAGTGGTTCTTAAAGTGTGATCTGGGGACCCCTGCGGGTTTTGAAGATACTTTCAAGGGCGTCCACAAAATAAAAACTATTTTCATAATACTAAAAGGTTATTGTATTTTTCCACACTCATTCTTTCCCAAGTACAGAAGAATTTTCCAGAGCTTATATGATTATTCACAAAGAACAGGTCTACTCTTGTTTTTTTAAAAATGAACAGATATTTTAACAATTTCTCAGTTTTAACTTCTAATATGGTAAATATCAATAGATATAACTCATATAGACACAAGCTTTTAGGGTCCTCAATAAACTTAAAAAAACGTTTGTTTATTTACTTAGAGAGTACACAAGTGAGGGGAGGGGTAGAGAGAGAAGAGAGAGAGAATCCCAGGTAGGCTCCACACTGACAGCGTGTGGGCTCGATCCCACAAACTCTGAGATCACGACCTGAGATGAAATCAAGAGTCAGATGCTTAACCAACTGAGCCACCCAGGCGCCCCAAATCCTCAGTGATTTTTTTAAGTGTGTAAAAGGGTGCTGACAACCAGAAAGTTTGAGAACCACTGCTCTAAACAGACTAGTGCAACAATGCCTGAAGTGCCCAATAAATGATTTATACCTCTTCAGACATATCCTCAAGAGTATTATTTCAGATCATCTCCATACTTCGAATCAACCAGCAAATTTAGTAGCCAGGCTACAGTGTACATGACCATTCACTACCTCACTACTGAAGATTGAGGGTCATTTAAAACCCATCACTTGTGATTTATTTATTTTTTATTATTTATTACTATTTTTAATGTTTATTTATTTTTGAGAGAGACAGAGTGAGGGTGAGCCGAGGAGGGGCAGAGAGAGAGGGAGACACAGAATCCAAAGCAGAGCTTTGGACAGCTCTAAGCTGTCAGCACAGAGCCCAACGTGGGGCTCGAACTCATGAATTATGAGATCATGACCTAAGCCAAAGTTGGATGCTTAACTGACTGAGCCACTCAGGGCCCCCTCCCTCATCACTTATGATTTAAAACCCATTTAACTGTGATTAAGAAACTATTTCATAGGATTTGAGTAATACTTTAAAATATAGAAAGATATATCTTTAATATACAAGGATTTATCTTAGTGTATACTACAAAAAGTTTCAATCACTTTACTATTTTTGGGGGGGTAAAGTTGTTTTACTTCAACCGCAACCAAAGAAAAATATATAAAACAAAAATATGACTGCAATTTGTATGTTCTTTTAAATAAAATAGAAAGCATGATGTGACATGTTTTCTAAAATTATGCCAGGAAAACAATATGATTCTGTTTCTGTGATAAAGTGCAATGTTTTGGATGTAAGAAGCACAAATTATAAAGGTTTGTCAAGCAGGTCTACAGAAATATAAGGAAAGTCAATCCAAGTTTGCTTTCCTTTCTTGTAAATGTGTTTTAAGTCATATGGTAAGACACAGAATTCATTTGTAAACAGCAATTAAGATAACATATTACTTTTTGAGGGAAGATTAGTATGCTAATTTTAGAAGGCAAATACTGCTTAGTAAATATCCAGTCTCTTACAGATTAAAGCACTCAACTGAATGGTATGTTCTAACCATTTAGAGTGCTAAAAGAAAAGGTCTTGAAAGAAAAGACAACGTTAAGGAGCTGAAACACTAATATCATAGTACCTGTATCAATGGAAAACTGTGTCTTTAAGTTCTAGTGTAAACAATAAGATGAGACACAATCTGTAAAGGATATACAACTGCTTTTGTTAGGAATGCATTATTTGGGCAGAGAGCTCCCTAAAGATTTAGGCATGCTTTGAAAAATCGTTGGATTTACTTTGGTTTTACTGAATGTTTAGGCTGAAGCTCAGTGCAATAGAAAAGATTTCTGTTGTTTTCTAGATACAAGTGATACCGGTGTCTAAATATCAAGCTCACTAGAATACATCTGCCAAAGATCTTACTAAATCTTTATATAGAGCGGAGATAAACCATCAAGTATCAACAGAACCCAACACAAAGGGTTCTCAAAACTACACAGCTCAATACCCAGTGCTCATCACAAGTGCCCTCCTTAATCCCCATCACCTATGCCCCCCTGGTAACTATCAGTTTGTTGTCTATAGTTAAGAGTTTGTTTCTTGGTTTGCCTCTCTCTTTTTTTCCCCTATGATCATTTGTTTTGTTTCTCAAATGCCACATATGAGTGAAATCATGTGTCCAACCTGTTTTATTACGGCTATGCATTCTGGTTTTGGCACAAATCATTTATTTAGTCTTTTGACTAGATTTATTCAGGCTTTGGATATAATCAATCTATCAGCACTAAAATAAAGCTGAATGCAATTCCTTTCTGGGCTAGAGATACACAACTGTATCTACTAAGCAACTAGCATGTGGTTAACTGAAGAAACGGTGAGCAGGATGAATAGGATTGGGAACTAAAACTGACTGAGGTCATCAACTCACTATAGTTGACCGAGGTATGGTAATTGCAGCAATACAGTCAATTATTTTATGCTCCTACTGGGTCAGTCATTGAAAAACACTCAGCATAATGAATTCCAGAATGGAGAGCAGGCATGAATGAATCCTTTCCTGTGTGAGTTATGCATGTGGTGCCATATAGATTAGCACTGGACAAGGGGTGAGGAGGAGACCAAAGGAAAGATGAACATAATCTATAAGATAAAATTAAAAATGCACTTGGGGGAGTAGAGCTATGGATTACTAGGTACTAGAGGAAGCAGACCATCTATTTGTTAAGGCTACTGGAGACAGTTTGGTTCATTTTGAACAAATAAATAAGAGGCACAAGCAGTGATACAACAAACAGGTCTCTCAATTAGACTGTCTTTGAAATGATCAACAAAATGAGAGTCTTTGAAAAGATCAGGTTCCTGACTGCAGAAACATGCAGTATGTATAAAGAGTGTAAAGAAACAGGTGCCTGAGTGGGAAAAGGACTAAGTTGTTTAGATGTTGCCAGGACAGGACTAAAAGCACTGTCTGAGACTCCAAGTAAATAAAAGTACTGTCCGTCACTAGAAATGGCCACTAGAATCAAAATGAAATACATTCTCTACAAAACACGTAACTATTAGCACCAAGTTCACCTGGGTGACTAGGGCTGAAGTTAGTCAACACTCACTTCTGAAATCCAGGACCTTAAAGAGGTTGTTTCCCCCATCACCACTTTTACCCTTGTTTTCTTTCAGAATTTCCAGGAATCAATGCTTCCAACTGTTCAAAATTACAATGTATATGATGAGTATAATGTATTTGTGTTTATCTTTCTATTCTATGACTTTAGGCTTATGGTTAAGGGAGACTTAAGTGAGCGTGGAAACTGGAAACAAAGAAACTTTTCGCCTATTGCCCATTTCCATTTTCGCCTGGGCATCCCCAGAAAAAGCCCTTCTGGGGTTCTAACCTCTCAGATCCTGTTGTGTGCGAGCACCGCCCATGCTCTGCCTCGGCATTCGAAGAGAAGTTCTCAATGGTGTATGTCTCTGTTCATCCAGGTAAGCAAGGTCCTCCAAGTGGGCAGAGCTTGTGGCTGACAAGACAGAAAAGTTTAGTCAGAATACGTAAGCTTAGAAAACTTTCAGTTAGTCTGTACCTCCCAAACTTGGGAATCAGAGATTACTCCAGCATATATATTTACCAGGAGTTTTGCTGAACTCCATGTCCTCACCAGTGTCTAGAACATGTGCCAGGGAAAAAAATGTCAAGAGTCGTCTTCAGCTCCTTCATCACTATCAATTGCCTGAGCTTATGAAGAGGACTGGCAACAAGTTAGCAAACACATTAGTACTCGATAACAAAGATTATTAGTTTTTGCTTCTTTTGGGTCACAAATGCCATTTGTAGAACTAGGTATAAACATCATCAGATTGAGCTGTAAGAAAAACATGAAGTTCTATTTTCAACATTTTCCCTTCATGTTCAAGAATGAAACATGAAAACATTCTGAAAACATTTTTCACCTGTATGTATATATTAGAAAGATGGGCACCTGGGACAACAGACTGAGAACTGCTAAAGAGCATTTAGGGAACTGTCAATGTCCATGAATTCTAAAAAGCACTTTGTTGCCCTCTGAACATAGGTAATAATGGTCTCCCATTGAATGAAGAAACCCTTTAACCCAGGCACAACACACAGAGAGAAAATGGCACAAGAAAGGGGGATAAATGGGTATTGGCACTGCTGTATACTGAGAGCTGTTGGGTCCATTCACAATAAACCAAAAAATGAAGAAATTAAGAATCAGAAAGTGCTGGGCACAAAAATAGTTTTTAACAACAACAACACAACCCCCAAACTTCTGTCAGAAAATAATTATTTAGAGCTTATAAATTATTAATGAAACTGTTGATTCAATCTGTTGCCAATTATGTAAGATACTGTGTCGGGGGTTACTCAGTTATTCAATGACAATTATTTACCCAGAGTTTACTGTGTGCCAGGCCCTGTTTTTGATGCCCTCCCTGGCTTAGCTGCCAGTTTGCCTCTGGTGACTGTTTTGAGTGGGTGAGAAGAAACAAACTGAGATCATTCTTGGCTGGAGAGCTCTAATGAAGTATTGTCCACATCCCCAATTGAGATAAGACACAAACAACAATACACAGTGGATTATGACTAAGTGGCACAAAGAAAGTCACAAAGTGCTCTCTGGGCTGAAAAAGGGAGTGAAAAGACAGAGAAAACAGAAAAGAGATAGAGGAAAACAGAAAAGAACAAGAGAGAACATGTGCCAGAGATCTATATTCCCCTCATCCTTCAACTAATGTAATTAGCTTAGTTACTTGGGTCTACTGGAAACCGAGATGACAGGAACTTAACTAGATCACAGATATACTTTCTACGAGGAAATAAAAGTCTCTGGAAGCTAGTCTAGGGAACTAAACCAAGAAAGGAAGTCAAATGCCATGTTCCACATCAGTGGGAGAGTCTCAGAGGAATAAGAGATAATCTTGATTTCCGCATTCTGAAATTAAAACTATCCAGAATAGATAACTATTTAATCTTTTATTTAAAAACACTGGAGACAATGACTCTTATACCGTTCCCACTGGGAGAGTAACAGAGGAATAAGAGATAATCTTGATCTCTGCTTTCTGAAATTAAAACTATCCAGGAAAGATAACTACATGATTTTTCATTTAAAAACACTGGGGACGATGACTTACACATTCCCACTGGTACTCTAATGTGGTTCTGTGAATTAGTTCTTTCTGAAGTTTAATAGTGTCTCTCCTGCTTTAATCAAAGTCTGTTTTGTTTGGTTCTTCATATGTGTAGCTATCCCCCACCACCCCGCAAGGGGGGGAACTCTCAGAGGTCCCATTCCCATAGAGCTCTTCTTGGAGCTCAGAAATATTAGCATCAGCTGAGCAGGGCTCCTTTCACAGAGATCGGAGTGTCAGCTTTGTGGGGCCTTTCTTCCAAGTTTCTATAGTTTAATAATCCCACCCTCCTCTTGTTCCACAGGCTCAGAGGTGGTAGCTGCTTCCGGCAGTTGCCAAATCCATACTACCTCTGTGTTTTCTTTTTACCTTTCCAGTTCATTTAAACATAGTCTACCATTCTTTATATATCGAATTTTCTGTTAAAATAACTGTGGTTCCTGCCTCCTGGCTAGCCCCAATTGGTACAGAATAGAAAATAATGGAGAAGCAATCCTTTCAGATATGTATGTTGATAATAAAGCAGCATCACAGAATGAAGACGTGAGAGGAATCTTAAAGGTCATCTGGTCCGGAGGTCAGCAAACTAAGGCCTGTAGATGAATTCTGGCCTCCTGCCTATTTTTGTAAATAAAGTTTTATTGGAACACAGCCTTGCCTATTCATCAAGTATTCATTTACAACAGAGTTCAGTAGTTGCCAGAGAGGCCATTTTGGCCTGCAAAGTCTAAAATATTTACTAGATGGTCTTTATATGCAAAGTGTTTTGACCCTAAATTAGTTAAATCCTCTCATTTTATATATTAGGAGACAGTAGAGTGACTTGTCTGCAGTGAATCACTCATTTATGGCAGAGTCTGGCCTCAAAACCAGCTATCTGGCCCGTCAATCCAGTGAGTGCTATTTGCATTGTACCATCTCTCCCTCTTTAAAGCTAAACAGATTTAATTCTCTCTTAAGAATCTTAGTTTTCATCCCTTCTTCATCTTTGTCACTTTCCCTCAACTCTGTTTTTTATGGCTTCAAAGATAAGTAATCAAACTTGGGCAATAATAAAGACCTTGTATGCAAAGTGAAGAGGCCTGTGATTGCAGGCTAATAAATCTCTAGGCTTCAAATATTTTCCACAGTAAGAAACAAAAGAACAAATAAAAGCCCCAAATTTGTAATTTTTTTTAGTAAGAAAAAATAAGTAAAGTTACTTTCTAAAGCTGATAAACTGAAGAGTAATATGAAAGAAGTATCAGTGACAATGAGAATCTTTTACTCACATTAAAACACAATGCAAACAAAACCTTAACAGGTGGATGAGTGTTAAGTTTTGAATTACCGTTACGGCAATATTTGATGGCACATTATATAATTTTAAAGCAAGGTTCTCTTATTAAAATGGTTCTACGTGCCAACACACTAACATGGTTTGATACATTTTAATAAAAAGATGTTTATTTCATTAACAGTGGGCAGAATGATAGAGAAATATACAACATGGAGTGGATCAAAAAGCTGTGTTAAGAAAAAAAAAATCCCAGGGTCCTTCTTTTTTCTATATTATGTTCATCTATGACTCTTTTAAAGGGAGCTCTATACTTTGAGTACAGATTTGAGCAACAGTTAGATAATCCATTCTCATTTGTCTTTAATGGAAAGATTTGGCAGGTACTTTTAGCCACAGCCTAGTTTTCACAGGGTCAGCTTTCTATTCAAAGAGTGCTGGCAACATTTGTTAAATATAAATGGTTAATGTGAACTTAACAAGTTTTGCTAAACTAATCTTCATCACAATTCCTAGGAAAATGGACATCAATTGTTCTGCTGCTTTATTTCACAAGATCAAGAAATGTCATAAATATGTTTTGGAATGAGCACACGTCTCACTTTCAGCCAGATGACATTAGGGGAAAAAGACAAATACTACAGTCACTGAATGAACAGTTCATTCCTTCACAAATCCAAATACTCATAGGCAAACAGTGAACTAAGGAAAAGCAGTGATCT
The DNA here is from genome assembly GCF_022079265.1 of Lynx rufus. NCBI lineage: Eukaryota > Metazoa > Chordata > Mammalia > Carnivora > Felidae > Lynx > Lynx rufus. Next base: position 39,263,855 of record NW_025814832.1, read on the forward strand.
TTGGTATTAAGGGCTATAGCTCTGAAGCCCTGATTCAGGGCACAGATTTGAAATCAGCCGATGGGGAACTATTGTTTTAATCAGGATTGCAAATACATTTTATTTAGTGTTACTTACATCTATTAAAACATTTGTTCTTTTTCTTATGTTAGCAATTAAAATCTTTTTTGTTGATATCTGAATCTATAACAATTTTCTTTATCAAATATTCCAATATTTTTTTTCACAGCCTTTCTTCTTTATTAAATCATAATTCTCCTTAGTCTTATTCTGTTTCTCACTGCTTAATCATTTTCAAAATTCTTGCCCATTATTTAAAGGAATATGAGATAAATATTGGAAAGCTGAGGCAGGAGACCTGAGATTCTGTTAGCTGGGGCTCTGTGTTCTGCTAGTTGTACACATTTACTCTCCCTCATAATCTCTTGAAACTTCTATTTGCAAGCCACTTTCTGAGAGAAAGTCTTCGTCTTAGTTTGTCAAACATCTCAATCTTTGTCACAAAATTTGCTAAGGCTATATTTTCTCTGCTTCCCTGACAGATCCTCTAGTCAAAATTAATTGCTTCTCCCCTTTAGCAACCACATACGTATATTGCTAATTAGGACCTATGTTATTCAGCAACTTGCTTACATGGCTGTCTTCCCTTATTATAGTAGGTTCTTGAGGGTGAGAAAGTAATGTCTGATTCATCTTTGATAACCCTATCCCCTCAGAGTAAATCAGAGTACCATGCACATAATGCTTAATATAGAACTGAATTCCAGACTGGTCCTACGTATTTAGATATATCTGGCTCTGTCCTCACCCTCTTCATTGCTCTGTTTAATGCTTAACAGACATCACTATGATAATATGCTCAGCTCCAATGATGTTCATATAACCAACCTTCCTTCCTCCCTCCCTCCCTCCTTTCCTTCCTTCCTTCCTTCTGATCCCTCTTCCCTCTTCTATTTTTTTCTAAAGTACATATCGCTTTCTACCATGCTATATAAATTACTTACTTACTAAGATTATTTTATTTGCCCTGGCTAGAATGTAAGGTCTATGAGGGGGGAATTTCTGTTTTGTTTACTGATGATTCTCAAGTGTTTCAAATAGTGCCTGGCACATACATGCTCAATAAATGCTTGCCTAATAACTGAATAATTGTATTTAATATACACTTTGTGTTTGACTACATTTAAATGATCAATGAATAAAAAATTAGGTTGTGTCTTATGGGGTTATTTGAAAGCTAAGGATGAAGCAGGTGGCTATAGCAACAATGCCTTGCACATCATCATCACATACAAATACCAATGACAGATCTATAGGGACACACATATCCCCACCTCATAGTGGTACTCTTACTGTGAAACTGTGCTGGCCAATTTTTTTGAGATAATTTCATCAAGTTAAGTTAATACTATATTTGATGAACACTTTCCAGATACAAGCATAGGAGATAATTAGGTAAGTCGAAGTGAACTGAAGAAAGAGGAAAAACAAATCTACTTAAAAAATTTTATGTGAAAAGAAAATGTTTTTAAAAAGTAAACTTCTATGTAAAATCTATCTCTAAGTAAAATCTATGTCATTAAAGGTCCAAGAGGGAAGTGGAAAAAGGGAGCATATATATATACATATATATATATATATATTTTTTTTTGAGACTTCATAGGATTGGAACAGCTGACTCATTTATAGAACACTTAACTGACATACTTTTTTGAAGTCAAAATAACTTAAATAAGTGGGCAGAAAAAAAAAATCCAGCAGACATTTGGTACAAAACATTCCAGAGGCAACTCTATATTGAGTATAAAACCCGTTTGAATTGTTTCTTCTTATCAGGTGTTACTAGTGCAAACAGGTTTTAGTAGCACAATTATCATTCTGGCTGACCTGAGCAGGGATCTTGGATGACGTTGTCTGCTACAGCCTGGGCAAGAAGCCACTCTGCTGTCCTTATGCCTTGATTCATAAAGCCAACACTCTGACTGCTGAAAAGCCCATTTTTTCCTCTTTATAAAATCCTCATTAAGCTTCTGATTGGATTCATCCAAATCCCCCATGATTCCGATTTTGCATTTACCTGATTCTTAAGATCCTTTTCTTAGGAAAATGTGCAGCTCCAAACGTTAACAAGTAGATGGTGAGAGTTTATATTGTAACTGACTTCTGCTGCTTATAATTCCTTGAAGACTCCTCATTTTTACACAAAGCCCTGAGGACAGCTGCTGCAAGTGAACATTTCCTGCTTCCCACATCCCTCTAATTCACAGCCAGCCTCCTTTTAAGACATCCAGGATGACCAGAGACATCCTACTCTCTGATAATTTCTGCCATGCAACCGCAAATCCACAAGGTTCTCCACTTCCTTCCAACTACAAAGGGCTTAAAAAATAAACATGCAGTAGTGGTTCACATTTTGAAAACAGTAAAAGACAGTAGTTTTTATTTTTCATATCTTAGAATTTTAATTTAAAGGTGTATGAACATCCAAATTTATATTCAGAAAACTAAGCTTAAGACTTAATGCTACAGATTGCCCATACTTACCTTAATCACTTTATCATTGGAGAGGGGAACTAGGTGGAAAGGGAAGGCTTTTCCTTTTTCTTTTGTATTTTTTTGCTTGAATTTGAATTTTTATTTGATTTGCATATTTATTATGTAACACACGATTTTTTTTTAATTTCTAGAATATGTCAGCAGGAACCACTGGGAAAGGAAATTATGGCTCATTTTTGTTTTGTTTTCTTCCTTGTTATTTCTCTATATTAAAAAAAAAATCTAATAAATGCTATTTTTTAAGGCAAAAAAGAAGAAACTCTCCTAAACCATTTTCTCAACTCTACTGATACCTGATGATTCACTCTCTATAATACTGCATAATACCACAAGCTTTTAAAGAACTATCTTCTCTAACTCCTGGCTCTCCTCCTTCAGTCCATCCTATACAGATGGCTATTCAGCTATTTTCTAAACAGCATATTTGATAGTACAGCTCCTGCTTATACTCCTGACTAGCAACAAAATAAACCTAACATTTATCATCAGAGCATATAAGCTCCTTGGTATCACCTTCAACATCATTTTCTACTATTTCTTCACTGTATCCCACGGTTTGGTCATGCTGAAATAATGTGCCAACTTCTTTAACTTCTTAGTAACTCCTTCCTCTTTTTTCTGTGACTTCTTATTTGTCCTTCTCTGTGATGTCTTCTATTCCTCTCTACCCTTTCCCTTTGCACTCAGATGCTTCCCTCCTCTGTATGATACTTTATAAATTACTGTATTATTTATAAATATACCAAAATTACTGTAAATTTGACGCTGACTATTTTACCAACACAACAATGGTTGTCAATTAGAATTCCATCCTGTAATTCTCCATAAAATTCTTATCTTAATATTTGCTGAAGTCAGTGTCCCAAAGAATATGCAAAAACTTTCTTTAAGTCTAAGTGTAGCCACAAATATATTGATGCTTATAAGCGGTAAAGTTTGTAAATGGCAGTTAGCAAAAAATATATCATGAGAGGTAGTTTAGAAGCCATCCAAATTCATAAATTAGATGACAATTCCCTGAAAATTGAACATAACTTGAAAGATTTTATTAAGTAACTAGGATATCAGTTCTTACAAGATAAAATTCTAAATAAACAAGAATCTTACAATCCATGTAAATGAAAGAGTGTACCCTTCGCCTACTACTCTTGCTTGCTTTGTGAAGTTTTTTTTTTTTTAAAAAAAATTTCAAATGGCAAACTTTTTTTTAACCTGGTGATTAAAATACCTGGTATAGAAAACTGGGTTCTATTCTCTGTGATAGAGCTTAACAGTTAATTTCTCCTACATGTATTAGAGAAATAATTGGTGACAAACTGATACTTCTGAAAGCTGCCTTGTGCTGATTTCTAGAAAGCAGTAGTGTTAGAAAACCTTAGAGGGAAGAATTATATCTGGCTAATTAGTCCTGGACAACTCTTTGTACACACTAGTATCTGCATAGGGTAAAATAATAAATCTACAGATATTTATGCTCAAGAAGGGAAAAGTGGGTGATGGGCATTGAGGAGGGCACCTGTTGGGATGAGCACTGGGTGTTGTATGGAAACCAATTTGACAATAAATTTCATATTAAAAAAATAAATAAAATTAAATACAATTTAAAATGTAAAAAAAAAAAAGGGCAAAGTATTTTATAATTTCTCCAGTAAAGAGAGGACAAGAGAAGCTTATATTTGTCTTCTACTAAATGCTCAACGCCCTTCTCAAATAACAGCGCCAGAACTTTCTTAGAAATCACTGTAGCTTAGTTAAATAAATTGGGATGTACCATTAAGGTTGGTAGCTATATTTCCCCAATTTTATGTAAGCAAGGGTTTATATGTTTCTCTCCTGGAAAGACTGAATTTGCCTGGCCCTTTCTAAGTTATAGCATTCTAAAGTATATTATGACATCATCCCTGGGGACCAACATATTCCAAAGAACCTAGGAGGGAAAAGTTTTTTGCTACTATGTAAAAATGAATAATCTTGAAAAATACATATTAAATTGTCTACACTTACTGATCTTCCAGATGAGCCATCACCACATAATCACATGTGATGACTGATGCTGATGGTCTCCCAGAGGACAGAAGAAAGAGTAATGTTTTAGAAAAGTACAAAAAGGCAAGAAGTATCACACTATTATCTGCATAACATAAATCATTACACCTGGGAAATAAGAGCTCTTAACTATAATAGGTATTTTATTATTTTGTGTCTGTGAGATAAACCTTTTTTTTTTTTTTTTTTTTTTTTTTTTTTTATTTTAAAATTTTTTTTTTTTTTCAACGTTTATTTATTTTTGGGACAGAGAGAGACAGAGCATGAACGGGGGAGGGGCAGAGAGAGAGGGAGACACAGAATCGGAAACAGGCTCCAGGCTCCGAGCCATCAGCCCGGAGCCTGACGCGGGGCTCGAACTCACGGACCGCGAGATCGTGACCTGGCTGAAGTCGGACGCTTAACCGACTGCGCCACCCAGGCGCCCCTGTGAGATAAACCTTTTAGGCATTCATCGAGCAAGTAAGAAAGACAATCACGACTATGATTTCGTATTAGGGACAAAGTGTAGATGATGCTGCATTTTGAAAATGCCCGACTGCCCAACTATCTGCAAAAGCTCCTGGTCTGACTTATTCTCTCTCTTTTTTTTTTTTTTACTTTATTTAAAAAACTTTTATTTATTTATTTATTTATTTATCTATCTATCTATCTATCTATCTATTTATTTATTTATTTAGAGAGAGCGAGCTAGTGAGCGCATGCATGTGCGTGGTGCAGGAGCAGAGGGAGGAATCTTAAGCGGACTCTACGCATGCAGGGCTCACTCTCATGACTGAGATCATGACCTGAGCTAAGATCAAGAGTCAGACGCTTAACCAATTGAGGCACCCAGGCATCCCTTGACATTCCTTTATGACTTTCTGACTGAGCCTGCTAGTAGTGTCTGAGTTCTTCTTTAGCACTTGTCGGTACCTGGTGATTCTTCTACGATAGGATGGATATGGTGGAAATATTGAGCTCATGGACTGGGAAGCTAAATTCTTGCCTGCCTGCCTCTCCTTCAAACTATGGATGATGATTTCTAATAATATAAATTCTACTGAAATACTCTTCAATTTAATGTTTTTTTTTAAACTAATGTTTTTAAAAACCACAGACTGAAATCTTTTCAAAGACTTCAGATATGAAAAAAATACTTTTAGAAATTCAACCGTACACTTTACAGGTTTTACTTATGACTTTGTGAGTGTTTTTAAACATTTTGGGAGCAGAATCACCACTTGAGCATGAGCCTTCCCCCAGGTTCAAAAAGATATCCACATGCATATTAGCCACACAAAAGAACAGTCAAAGAAGATGAACAGAAAATTCTGTTAAAGCAGAATTTACTTTCATTTCAGTATACATGCCAGTAAAATGGTCAATTTTTAAAAACTCTTACCTGCTACTGAATTTGGCCGTGGCATAAGATACAGAGGAATAGACTGTACTGACTGCGATAGAACAGTTTCCAAATTCCTCTCAGGGATCTTATTCAGACTATAGGTGGAAGCCGTCATGTTTTCATCTACTCGATACAAACACGAATCCATACTGGATTTTTGAGACTGCCAAGGTTTCAGGTTTCCTCCAGATCCTAATTCTTTACTGCTTTCCCCAACATATTTTGTGCGTTCCACGTTTTCAGAATAGCTTGTCAATGTAGCTAAAAAAGAGAGTAAAACAAGTTAAAAAAAACCAAAACACCCATAAACCTAGAGATTAATTTGTTCATTATCATCCAAATTAGTGATTAGATAATAAGAGCAGTAGTAATATTTTTTTAAAAGTTGCTGATGATCATTTCATCTCCACCATGAAGTTTAAATAATCGAAACCAAAATATAACGATCCCTTACGTATTCTCTCTCACATCTCTCATACATTTACTTTAACAACTCTCTCTGAATGGAACTAAACAAATTCGTATATCAATGCTAAAAGATCTAAAACTAGGACCTATGAATGTGAAAAATTTCAGAATTTCATCAAAAAGGGAATTTAAAGAATTTTCATGGATTGCTGGAAAGCCCCACAGTTCTCAAAAAGATCTTTATACTCTTTTTATCCCACATTTTCCTCTCCCTCATTTAAATTTATTTCCTTTCATATGTAATAATGAATTAGAAAAAAATAAGAGGTCTTAAGTAGATGCTAACATAGGAGAAATAATCTGTCCAAATAAGGAAACAGTACAGGGCTTTCTTGTACAGCTACCCTCTGTAGCTCTAACCCTAGATGTCCCTTAATGAAATCAAACAAAAACAAAAATCTAGAATTTTATCTAGTCTTACCATTAATTATAAACAGGACTTATAAACAGAAACATTTTCATTAAGCCTTGAAATGCAATGGTTAACAACAATAAAATCTAGATTATAAAAATCTTAGCAATAATTATAAGAATAAAACTGGTCATTCTAGGAGAATTTATTTTTATTTATTTTTAAAAAGTGTTTATTTTTGAGAGAGAAAGAGTGAGCAGGGGAAGGGTAGAGAGAGAGGGAGACAGAATCCCAAGCAGGCTCCATGCTGTCAGCACTATGGGGGCTCAATCTCACAAACTATAAGATCATGACTTGAGCCAAAATCAAGAGCTGAATGCTCAACCAACTGAGCCACCCAGGTGCCCCATCCCTGGAGAATTTTTAATGTTAGTTCATATTCTCTTCTTACATCTTCAATGTACCTATTATTAAAAGAAGAGACCCAAGTTTTTAAGGTAATTTCCATGATGCCTCTTTGTGAGGTTTTCTCTGTGGAAATTTAAATGGGAGTTCTGGATTTTGTAGTAACAAAGGTAAAAGATGAGCTAACAAATGGTTGCCTTCCAGCCTTTTTGCTCTTTACAATAATACATCTGAGAATTAAGTGCTGCCAAGTGGTCTTGGTATCCTCACTGATACCAAGAGAGCCCAGTTCCATGGCAATATCTCCCTGTCAACTCCATCAGAGAGGGCAGTCATCATTACGCTTCTGACAGATGACAATGCTCCCCATCCCTGCCTAGTCATGACAGGTCCTTTTTAATATATTGTCCCTGTTATCTTTTATATAAGGTTGGACTCAATTTGTTAGAATTTTGTTAAGGACTTTCATATCTTGTTCATGGCACATGCTGGTCTGTAGTTTACTTTTTATGTAATGTCTTTGTCTGGTTTGGTGTTGAGGTAACATTGGCCTCATAAAGTGTTCCTTTCACTTCAACTTCTTGGAGCAGTTTGTGTAGAAATGGTATAATTTCTTCCTTAAATATTTGATAGAATTTACCTGTCAGGGCATCTTTCCCTTGCAGGAAAGTGTTAAACAACAAATTCAATTTATATTTAACAGCTATGAAGTTATTCAAGTTATCTCTTTCTTCTCGAATGAGCTCTGGTCATTTGTTATTTCAAGGAATTTGTCCATGTCATCTAAACTGTCAAATTTATTGGCATAAAGTTGCTCATGACATTCCCTTATCCTTTTAATGTCTGTGGGTCTATAATGATAGACTCTCGCATTCCTGATTTTGGCAATTTGTATCTTCTTTTTCTCCTGGTTAATATGGCTAGGGGGTTATTAATGTGATTTTCTCAAAGAACCAGCTTTCAGTTTCATTAATTTTCTCTATTCCTATTTTATTGATTTCTGCTCTTTATTATTTCCTACTTTGCTTACTTTGATTTGAATTTCTTTTTTTGTTGTTGTTGTTGTTTCTTAAGAAGTTTAGTTCACTAATAGGGGCGCCTGGGTGGCGCAGTCGGTTAAGCGTCCGACTTCAGCCAGGTCACGATCTCGCGGTCCGTGAGTTCGAGCCCCGCGTCAGGCTCTGGGCTGATGGCTCGGAGCCTGGAGCCTGTTTCCGATTCTGTGTCTCCCTCTCTCTCTGCCCCTCCCCCGTTCATGCTCTGTCTCTCTCTGTCCCAAAAATAAATAAAAAGCGTTGAAAAAAAAAAAAAAAAGAAGTTTAGTTCACTAATGAAATAAATTTCTCTTTTCTAAAATAAGCATCTAATGCTATAAATTTCCTTCTAGGCACTTGTTTAGCTGCATTCTAAAAATTTTGAGGTTTTGTTTTCACTATTTTTCAATTAAAAATATTTCCAAATTCCAATGTGATTTAAAAAAATTTTTTTAATGTTTTATTATTTATTTTTGAGAGAGACAGACAGAGCATGAGTGGGAGAGGGGCAGAGAGAGAGGGAGACACAGAATCTGAAGCAGCTCCAGGCTCTGAGCTGTCAGCACAGAGACTGATGCAGGGCTCGAACCCACAAACTGCGAGATCATGACCTGAGCCAAAGTCAACTCTTAACTGACTGAGTCATCCAGGCGCCCCTCCAATGTGATTTTTTTTGACCCAAGTATTATTTAGAAATAGGTTGTTTAATTTCTAAGCATTTGTGAAATTTCCTGATATTTTTCTTTAAAAATTTTTTTTTTTAATATTTATTTTTGAGAGAGTGAGCAGGGTAGGGTAGAGAGAGAGGGAGACAGAATCTGAAGCAGGCTCCAGGCTCTGGGCTATGCACAAAGAGCCTGATGCAGGGCTCGAACCCATGAATTGGGAGATCATGACCTGAGCTAATGTTGGATACTTAACTGACTGTGCCACCCAGGTGCCCCTTTTCTCTCTCTCTCTTTTTAATGTTTATACATTTATTTTGAGAGAGAGAGAGAGTACACATGAATGGGGAGAAGAGGCAGAGAGAGAGGAAAGAGAGGAAAAAGAGAGTATCTGTGCTGATAGCATGGAGCCTGAAGAGGGGCTCAATCCCATGAACTGTGAGATCATGACCCAAGCTAAAACCAACAGTTGGAGACCCAACTGACTGAGCCACCCAGGCACTCCTCCTGATATTTTTCTATTACTGGTTTCCAGTGTAAACACATTGTGGTCAGAGAATACTGTAATGGTTTGTGTCCATTTAAATTTACTGAGACTTGTTTTATGGACCAGAATATTGGTGTCTTGGTGAATCTTCTGTGTATACCTAAAAAGCATCTGAACTATGCTATTGTTAAGCGGACTGTCGTATAAAAAATAATTAAGTCAAGTTGGTTAATGGAACTGTTTAAAGTCATCTACATGCTAATGGATTTCCTCATTGTTCTTTCAACCACTGAGAGATGAGTTAAAATCTCTACATTTGCGGATTTCTGCCACTTTGAAGCTTTGTTATTCAGTGCATAAACATTTAGGACTGTTACTTATTCCTGACAAAACGATCCATTTATCATTATGAAATGACCTTCCTTGATAGGTAATCATTGTTTGTTCTGAAATCTATTTTGATATTCTTTGCTCTGAAATGGGTGAAGGAGGGAGATAAGGAGCATACATTATGGAATCCAGGACCAGCAGGAGCAGCAGGGACTTACTTTCACTTACTAACCCTTTCTAAGTCTTTTTGGGAGACTGCTCTGGTCATCTTCTTGAAGAATTGGATTTAGATCTCTCCTCTCAGAAAAGAATTCAGAGTTTCACAGTATCGTGTTCCCAGGTGAGAACAGATGCCAAAGAGAGTATTACTGGATCTATGTGGTGTAAGGGTTGAACTTTACTGGATTTGCCATTCTAGATATACTTACCTGCCACTGTCTAGCTACATTGGCTCTAGTGATGGTGTGAACTATTCCCATGGGTTGGAGCTGGGTCCCTGTTATTAACATCCTGCTTCAGACTGAAGGGTTGGCTATAGTGGCTACTGCTAGTCATTTATGATAATCATGAGCACAAGTCAATCAATGTCTTGTGTAATGCTGTACAGACTCTCTCCTCTGTCCCTGGACTTCCTGGTTGTTGCTGAGACATGAGATGCAGTAGGGCTACTGGATTTGTGCAATAGTAAAGTAGGGGAAACAATGCCCTAGTAAGGGCTAACACACCAATGTGAAACAGGAACTAGCAGTAATAGTCCCTTGTAATTCCCCCTTCCATAGTTAGGAATTGTATGGTCTCTCTGAAGATTTCAGTTGAATAAAGCAATCACCTCTGCCAGCTCTGTAATTCCTTTTCTTATATTTGTTTCATCTTTGCCTTACTCCCCTTTCATTCACTTGTTTCCTTGGTTTATACTCCCTTAATATAGTGTTAGCACGTAACCTTTTGTCTCAGGCTCTGAGGAATCTGTGCTAAGGAAGTCTCACTGATGAAAATGTTGGAAACTATGGGCCACATATTCTTGTAGCTAATCCAAAGGGGGCATCTGGGTGGCTTAGTTGGTTAAGAATCCGACTCGTGATTTTGGCTCAGGTCATGATCTCATAGTTCCGTGGGTTTGAGCCCCTGCATAGGGCTCTGTGCTAACAGTGCAAAGCCTGCTTGGGATTCTCTCCCTTCTTTCTCTCTGCACCTTCTCCACACTCTCTCTCTCTCTCTCAAAAGAAATAAATAAACGTTTAAAAAAAGCCAATGTTCAAGTCATATTAAGTTATTACATTATTTTGGTATCTAAACTACTCATTTTAATTAAAAATTAATTTCATATATTCAGACTTTCAGTCATAAACAGCCCAATAGTTCCTAACCATTTTGCCACCAAACATAATATTGCACCTTCCCCAATGAGATTATTATGGATTCCACGGCATTATTGTATAATTATAATTTCTAAATGTGTTCAGTGATAGCATATTTATAATATGTGTGTATGTACCTGTGTGTGTTCTTTTAAAGTGGATGTATGCTTCTTATCCTAATTTCTGAAAACTGTCTCATTAATTTAAAATATATTTAAACTTTTATTTTCAGTATAATTTGACTGAAATATAATTTCATTTGGTGTAAAGATATGGTGATTCAGCTACCTCTGTAATTCTTTGCAAGAAGCTTGGAGTTCACACAGCTGCTAGGGTCAGTATGCTGAAAGGCAGAGAATGGAAACTCTTGTTTCCCAGAGGATTTGTCTACATGTAAAATGCCTGTTATTTAACCCCTTACCTTTTATGTTTTGTGTGTGTGTGTGTGTGTGTGTGTCCAACAGATGTTTTTATTATTAAGTCCCAGATTTGGCTAAGATATACCTGTATCTGTGTGGTCCCAGCCTGGTATAAACCCCTTTTCTCCAGATAAACCATGAGCACATCGTTTACAGGTGTGAGAAAGTAGCAATGGGGTTCACTATTTTTCAGTATTTCAAATAATTTATAAATAATATGCTTACTGTTAACTAGTTACACCGTCAAACTTCTGTAAACATAGCGAGGATTCTATCAAGGGTGACAACAGTAGTTATTCTCATTTAAGCAGAAGCTTTGGCAGAGATACATGTTTGATAAATTAAAAATGAGAAACTACTAAATAATGAATAGAGGGATGCTGAACATTTTTTCAAAACTATGAGATCTACCAACAAAAATTATGGAATACCTGATCGGTGGTGGAAAGATTTGAGAAACTTTGAGTTTGTAGCACTAAGGTGGTATTGTTCAGTGGCCTATGGACCCTACTTTATTACTTAAATGTGGCCTATGGGCCCTACTTTATTACTTAAATGCTAAAGTATGGAAACCAATTTGACAATAAATTTCATATAAAAAATTTCACATTAAAAAATTTATAAGTAGGGGCGCCTGGGTGGCGCAGTCGGTTGAGCGTCTGACTTCAGCCAGGTCACGATCTCGCAGTCCGTGAGTTCGAGCCCCGCGTCGGGCTCTGGGCTGATGGCTCAGAGCCTGGAGCCTGTTTCCAATTCTGTGTCTCCCTCTCTCTCTGCCCCTCCCCCGTTCATGCTCTGTCTCTCTCTGTCCCAAAAATAAATAAACGTTGAAAAAAAAAATTAAAAAAAAAATTTATAAGTAAAAATAAATTAATAAAATCTAGTTTGATATAAAAAATTAAATAAATTTAAAAAAATAAATGCTAAATTTTATAATGAGGGAGGGCTTTTATGGTCAAGGTATTTAAAAGTAAAGACAAGCAAAACATCTAGTTTTCCCAGTGTGAGAAGAAAACTATGACTATTGTACTATTTGCATAACCTATTACTACACAGTTCACCCATTTTCAACTATGAAGCCTCAGGTATTTCTTGCCTTTTTTCACTAGATAGAAATGTATCTAGTCCCTGGCACACAGTATATGCTCAATAAATATTTGTCAAAAGGATGAATAAATGGTCTAGAATGCATAATGGTCTAGGATTATTGGGGCACAGAAAGTGAAAACAGACATCTCACATAAAATACCAGAAATAAAATTTTCTGGGTAACTTCCCATTTAGGAATTTTGTGCATTTTTGCTTCATTGATGCTTTTCATGAACTTGGTAACTTCTGGTTAATTCCATTCACCCACCTATCCAATAAATTTTTACTAATAACTAATATGTGCAGAATATGGGAACAAGATAGGTCCTAAATCCTTAATCTGAGAATAAGGACAGTTCCAGGCAAAAGAGGCCATATACAGAAAAATAAAGAGCCAAAAAATGAAATCTATTTTTAATAACAACAGGCTAATTAATGTCTGTGTATTATTCAACTTTATGGGTGCATCCTATTTTACTTAACCATTCCTTTATGGTGAGACTTTATATGATTTAAGGTCATCAAGGTGACTGAAGCATCAAGAATGCAGTAATATTTTCGTGCATGTGACTACTAAAGGTTCAAAAGTCCAAAGCCCATGCATGCAGTCTTTGTGCCAGATAAGCTGGCCTAGACGAATTAAGCACTCCCATGTGCAAAGTTTCTATGAATGGGACTGGACAGGAAGACATGGTTCTTCAATGAAAACTACACCTATTTGTTTCCCTAATCTATCATTTATTTCTAATATGACCAAGTGGAACAATGGATAGAGAGTACTGAGTCTCAAGTAACTAAAGAGATTTTTCTGAGACATTCTCCATTTTCTTGCTTTGATATAGGAAAAAAATCACTACCTCAATATGAAAAACTGCATATGTGACATGTCTGTTTTTATTGCCACATAGGCCAGAAAGAGTTAGTGTGAGGAAGAAGGAATCAAAGGCTTATACACAGACTTATTGTGAATAAAATCAATGCTATATATTTTAAACCAGTTTTACTAAGGTATAATTTACATACCATAAAATGTACCCACTGTAAATGTACATACAGTTCAATGGTTTTTAGTAAATTTACAGATAAGTGCAATCATCACTACAATTCAGTTTTAGAATGTTTCTATAACCCCTAGAAGGTCCTTTGTGCCTGTTTGCAGTTAATTTCTGTTCTCATCCCAATACTAGGCAACTCCTGATGTGCTGTCTATAAATTTGCCTTTTCTGGAATTTCATATAAACAGAATAATACAATATGTAGTCTTTATATTTGAGGTCATTTCATTCTGTAGCATTTATTAATTTCTTCCACTTTATAGCCGAAACAGTATTCCACTGTATGGACATTCCACATTTTGTATATCCATTTACCAATTGATGGATATTTAGATTGTTTCCAGTTTGGGGCTATTATGAATAATGCTTCTTTCCTTGGACATGTTTTCATTTCTCTTGGCTCCATTCCTAAGAGCGGAATTGCTGATTGTATGGTAAGTTTATGTTTACTTCATAAACATAAAGTAATACATAACGGTAATACATGAAGGTTCTCATTTTTCCACATCTTTGTCAACACTTGGGTCCTTTTTTTGTAACAGCCATTCTGGAAGGTGTCAAGTTGTGTCCACTGTGGTTTTAATTTGCCCTTCTCTAATGACTGATGATATTGAGCACCTTTTTCTGTGCTTATTAGGCATTCACGTATCTTGTTTGGGGAAATGTCTATCTAATGTCTTTTCCATGTTTTAAAATTGGATTGTTTGCAAACAAAAAGCAGAATCAGACCTATAAATACAGAGAACAAACTGATGGTTGCCAGAGGGAAAGGGGGTAGGGGATGGGAAAAATGGGAAAAGGGGAGAAGGAGGTACAGGATTCCAGTTATGGACTGAATAAGTCACGGGTATGAAAGGCACAGCATAGCGAATATAGTCAATCACATTGTAATAGCGTTGTATGGTGACAGATGGTAGCTATATTGTGGTGAGAACGGTGTAAGGGATATAAATGTTGAATCACTGTATTATTGTTTGTCTGAAATTAATGTAACATTGTGTGCCAGCTACACTAAGTAATTTTTTTAACACACACACACACACACACACACACACACACATATATAAAATAAAATTGGTTTGTCCATCTTCTATAATAATACTTTTAAACTAATAGGACTAATTTTTATCTTGATTCACTACTCTACTTTTGTTGACATAGACTAAATTTTTAATGCCATGTAATAGTTTTAGATCATCTGTACTGAGACAGAAAGTTTTTAGAACTATGAACTCTTCTGTAATAATTAGGACCATGGGTTTTGAAGTCATACACATCTGAACTTGAATCTCAGCTTTGCCTCTTACTATCTATGTGACCTGAGACCAATTATTTTTGAATCTCAGTTTTCCAATTCTAAGAAAGATTATTACACTATTATATAAGACAGAATTATTTTACAACTAGACTGGGCCAGTCCTACGCTTATCTTTGGGGTTGCCTGGAAGTCTAGTACTGATTCTTAACCAAGGTAAGGTCAACTGGGATAACTAATGATTTGTAATTTGCTGCTTCAAGTTTTAAGCTTCTCCTGTAGCACCCAGAACTAGTTGTTTACTGACAATTTACACCTGAAGGACTTAGTTAGACAATCTGACTTGGCTATATGACCAGAGGGGCATAAAAATCTTCACTGTAAACTTTTGGGGAGCTCTCGTGAAACCACGATTCCTTGTACAAATCTTGGTCTTTGACACTCTGGAGACAGAGCATATTCTATTTAAGAAAGAACCTGGAGAGCTGCACTTGCAAGTGTCTAGGGGCCTCTGGGCTTGCTTGTATTCTCTTTCACCTGCTATTTTGTATCTTTATTAAAAGCTTTTGTAAGCATTCTTTGTGGAGTTTTCTGCATCCTTTCAGTTGTATGATCCTGTGAAATCTTTACAACTATTTTCATATGAGACCATTAAGATTAAATAATGGTACTTGGTTCATTGTACTCAATAAATGCTGGTTATTATTACATTACTTAGGTTAATATGCAAGAGAAATGCTTTACTAGGTCTTCTTGATCAGTTGAATAAGCAGTGTCCAGACTTCTTTAACAAACATGCCACATTACAGCTACTAAAATTTACTTAGTGTTAGAGAGGTGGGAAGGATGACGGAGTCACTAGTACAATAAATAGAAAAACTCAGTAGTAAAAATAAACCTACACATTTCTGAAAACAGGTTGGAGAAAACATGAAAAAATAACTCAAATTATCTAATGTTCAGTCTGTGACCCAGAAGGGTAAATTTAATTTTAATTTTAATTTTAATACAGTTGACATGCAATATTACTTTAGTTTCAGGTGCACAGCATAGCGATTCAACATGTCTATAGGTGATGCTATGCTCACAAGTGTAGCTACCACCTGTCACCATATAATGCTAGTACAATATCATTGACTGTATTTTCTATGCTGTGCCTTTTATCCCCAGGACTTATTCATTCTGTAAGTGGAAGCCTGTATCTCCCACTCCCCTTTACTAATTTTGCCCATCCCCTTAACCCCTTCCCTCTGGGAAGTATGACTTTCAAAATGTGATAGTTTGAATCAAATAAAGAATAGACAACATCCTACTGGATTATATATTACTATTACTTTTATTAGGAGCTTCTGATTTTGCTTTTTAGTTACTAATGTGAAACATTTGGAAAACATAATCACAAACAATGGGCATAGTCACAGAACCTCCATCTTTGTACGTGTTAAATGATACAAGGCTATAGGACAGAAGACCAAATTTGGGAATAAAATCAGGACTTAAAAAATTCTGAGATTTGATGAAAAGAAATTCAAGAATTATACCATGTTGGAAAGAACTAGGACCTCCAGATAAACAAAAGGAGAAACAAAATGGATCCATGCTTAAATTCATTTTGCTAAAAAACCACACCCAAAAGGACCATTATTAAAACTTAACACGAAAAAGGAATAGGAGAGAAATATTATATCTCACAAAGGTTACACTTATCAAGATTTTTCCTTTAAGGTGTGTGTGTGTGTGTATGTGTAGGTAGACAGCTGATAGGTGATTATATGTCATTAGTGGTATCTCAACTGGACACATATATAAGACAATTATATAGAGTCATACCAATAAAATAAAAAAAGAGAGTCATAAAATTACTATACAAATACACAATTGTGTTGGTGGTATTTCACCACATATTTAGAAAGGGTTGTGAATTTGGGGAGGGAAGCTATGATTGAAACAGAGAATGCTTTCTGTGGTAGAAATTAACTTAGTCTGTGGTGAATCCAACTACATAGAATCAAATAAGTCACAGTTATTTAAAACCTTTTAGAACCCTAGAAAGGAACTTTTTACATTTAGAATGCTTAAAAAACCCAGGAAGTCTGCATTTCTGGTATTCCAATTCTCGTTACTAGGATTCTCCATATTTTGGCATGTTGTACAAGTGATACATTCAGGCACATGAATGGCTAAAAATTCTGATAGCTTTAAGTGGAAAATGTAGTGCGTTAAAAAGGATCATACTGAACTTACCTATAAAGGAATTTAAAATGGATAAATCAATACATTTAATAACTTTTGTGCCTTTTTGCTGATAGGGCAGGATTTAAATACAGGACATGAATAAACAATAGGCCATCTTGGAAGTTTTTGCTTGAAATAATGTAAGCAATATGTAATTCAGAGAAGTGGACGCTTGTATAATCAGAGGCGGAAATACTTAAAGCATATTTAACAGTTTAGGTAGGTAAGTCTTGAGATTTCCAAGGTAATAACAGTGTATCTTTCACTATTATTACTTATGCCATAATAAAGTTTCTTCCAACTAAAATTGCATTTAGAAAAATAAAAATGAAAGGGAAACAAATCATTTCTCAAGATGAACTGCTTATATATAATTTGATAACTATTCTACAGTTGAAGTAATTTTATGACCAGATATTCTTCTCATTCTTCTCTCGTAATTTTACAAGCAAATCTGTTTCAGTATTTATATACATTAAAGAATGGTATTTCATTGTTCTTTAAATTAGATCTATTATCTACAAAGGCACTTATGGTACAAGGAATTCAATTTTGAAAATTTAGCAGAAAGAAAAAGCAGAGGAACATTCCTGCTATAAGTCAAAGCAGGATTCCATTTTTAATTTTCAGCACGTAAGAACATGTAATCTGAACATTCACTGACGTGTTAGGTTTCCCTCTTTGAAACGTAACTACTTTTGAATAGATTTGGTCTGATCTGTCAGCACCGTCCCTTCTGCTTGGCTGAACACAATTCTAAAGGTATTTTTTATATATGGTAATATAGATGATATGCAGTGATAGACACTCTAATAATATCAAGAGAAGAACCCAAGAAGAAGCTTGCCTAGGGATTATAAAAATTATTTTGTTAAAATTAATCATTAAGAGAATTTAAGAGAATAAAATTGGTCGACAGAGAATTCTAATCCCTACTATTTATTCAAAACCTAATAAATCAATATGTAATCTTGTACCTAATGGTCACTCTAATCACTGCCAAAAAAAAAATGATGCAAATTGCTAGGTTAGTCCTTTGTCCTCTTCCCTTCTACCCTTTAGCCCCCCTTTCATTTGTAAACATTTACTTGAGTACCTACTATGCTACCACAGGCCAGTTACTGGACTAGGTGCTACAGATACAGATCAGTAAGGCAAAGTTTCTGCTAACGAGAAATTAACAGTTTAATAGTGGGAAGCAGGTTCAAAAAGTAATTCTAATACCACACATTACATGTCATGATATGTATCTGCTTGGGTATTACAGGGAACAGGGAGTAATCATATGGATTGGATAAGAGTTGGAGTGGAGAATTGAAGACAGGTGGTGGTAGTGGTAGTGACAGAATACCTAGCCAAATCTTAAAAAGTCTATAGGAGCCATTCCAATGTAAGAGAGAGGAGACTACAGGCAGAATGGTCATGGAAAAACGAATCGTCAAGCAACAATAAAGTCTAATGCTGTTAGAACAATATACACAAGGCTAGAGAAGGCTGAAGAAATTGGCCGTGGTCAGATCAGGAAAGTCTAGGCTTTATTTTATAGGTAAATGGCAGTGAAAGGAGTGATATGATCAAATTTGATTTTTAGATAGTTCATCTTATAGGTAATACAACCAAAGGAGTAACTGGTTCTTGGTTAATTCACTTTGGTGGTTGTGTGAAAAACAGACTTGGAAAGGACAAAATGAAAAGCAGAGACAATACTCAGGTTTGTATTACTCTAAGTCTGAGATAATGGGGACTGCCAAAGCATACTAGAAAAGACGAAAATAAAATTCAGGGATAAGAAATTTAGGGTGGGGGCAGAGAAATGACAAGGACTCCTCTCAGCTTTTCAGCTTGGGTTCTTGGGTAGGTAGTGAATATTTTGGGCAACTTTATACCAATACATTTGAAAAAGAAAAAAACCATAGCTATGGAAAACTGATTCAAGAAGAAAGAGAAAAGTTAGAAAGTCCTAGAGTATTAAATACAGTGGAGTAGTAATTAAAAAAAATCTACATGAACATCAGGTCCAGATTATTTTTTTTAAGTTTATTTATTTATTTTGAGAGAGACAGAGAGAGAGAGAGAGAGAGAGAGAGAGAGAGAAAGAGAGAGAGGGGCTGACCCCCAAGCAGGGGGTCCAACTCACTAACTGTGAGATCACGACCTGAGCCAAAACCAAGAGTCAGACACTTAACAAACTGAGCCACCCAGGCACCTGGTCCAGATTATTTTAATGGCAAGTCCTGCTAAATATACAAGGAGAGGATAATTCCAATCTTTCACAAACTATTTCAGAGGTTATAAAAGAGGCTACTCTTCTACATTTTATTTCTCTATTTTATTTTGTTAAAATATTTAGTTACTTAATGACTATATCTTCATAAAGACTTCTCATATAAATAACTGACAAATTAGAAACTATTATGCTAAGTCACGAGGATATATAAAAACTGTAAGACATGAATCCTGCCTTTAAGAAGCTTTGTAATAAATTTTGAAATCAAGAAATGGAGTCCTCCAATTTTGTTCTCCACTTTCAAGTCTGCTTTGAGTCCTCTGAGTCAGAGTCCTCTGAGATTCCACATGAATTTTAGGATGGGTGTTTCTATTTCTGCAAAAAACTTTGTTGGAATTATGATAGTAACTTCAATAATCTGTAGAAATCTTGAGATATATTATCACTTTAACAATATTAAATCTTCTAGTCCATGAACACAGATTATATTTTCATTTACTTAAATCTTTTAAAATTTCTTTGCAGTATTTTCTGTTTAGTGTACACTTGGTTAAACTTATTCCCAAGTTTTAAAATTCTTTTTCATGCTATTGTAATGGAATTGTTTTCTTAATTTTCTTTTTTAATTGTTCATGGTTAGCATATAGAAGAAATGCAACTGCTTCTTGTGTGTTGATTTTGTATCCTGCAACTTTGCTGTAAAAATATTCTTTTTATCTACTCAATACTTATTTTAAAGGAATAAATTCACATGTTGATATATATGCATTTAAATAATAGAGATATATTTAGTTGCCATGGCATTAATATCTGCTATACTATCTAGTGTGATTTGGTAACCTTTAGAAGGAAGCCAAATGAGGAAGAAATATTTTCTTTATTCCTTAACTGATCCCAGTATGCCTGGCTTTTTCAGCTGTTGTCATTTGTTGACCAGCCTCTCCTCTTCCCTTCTCTGAACCTTTTATCTTCTTTGACTTTGGTAACATTATACTGTCCCAATTCTTCTATTTGTCTGACTACTCCTATCCACTGGCTCATTCTCCCACCTCTAATTTCCTGCTCAATTTGAATGTGCCCTAAGATTCTGTGCTCACTCCTGTTTTCTTCTCTGTACGTTTCCTTTCTTCAGATCCTCATCTCCCAACACTTCACTAATTTCCATTTGACTGACTCCCCTTAATAAGTATACAATAAGCAGAACTGAGAACCTCCATGAAACTCTACTAGTTCAGTGAGGAATGAACATTTTCTGAACCACTTCTGTTGGCAGATAGATGAATCTACAGGAAGAAGTAGATAAACCTTTATAAGTACATATATATGTATATATATGTATATACACACACATTATATATACATCTGAATATATATATATATATATACATTATATATACATCTCAACAACTCAAAAGCATTATTTTTGAAAACCTTAAGCTTGTGTATTATTTTAAAAAGAAAAAAACCCCCCACAAAATGATTAATATAAAAACCAACTCACCAATGATGCCGCTATCTCTGCTTTCAAGGGTGGAGGTTGGACTAGTAACAGCCCCATAGCTGCAGTCCTTGGCAGTTGCATTTGTACTGACTGGCGGGAGGGTGGAGCAGGGGCTACTGGCTGGTGGAGAGGCAGTGCTACTAGTCAAGGTGGAACAGGGACTTATCCGCTGGGTGATTGCTGAAGTCTGAAAAATTGGAATGAAAAATAAAAAAGATAAACTGATCGGGTGCTGATGTAAAATATATCTTAGGCAAAACATATGCTTTGATGCGAAAAAGAAGAAAATGTACATATATAGCTTTTACATCTACTCAGTACTAGTTGTTTTTTTGCCCTCCAGAATAAGAGATTCTGTCTTGTACAATTAAGGTGAAACTGGGTAAATTTAACACAAGCAGAGACTGTGGCCAGTTTTCCTGCCTCAGAAATTTCTAGTGACAAGTATTCTTTATCACTGCCATGAATTGATAAAGGAATTTTTAATTAAGCACAAGTTGTCCTTGCTATTTCTTATCAATAAGACTATTCTGAAGGCTTAAAACTTAGTCTTGTTAATACTCTTCTTTGGATTGAATGCAGAGAAAATGCCTTATTCTGAAAGTCTATCTAAAAAATCAATCAATGTTCATTTAAAACAAAACTAAATAATTTCTCTGTAGAAACCGATTACAGACTGAAATTGCTTTGTATCTTGAATGATTCTTATATCTGAGGTCACCTCATTTTAAAGTTTTTTGACAGGAAGGAGTGAATAATCACGAAAAAGACTGGTGGTAATATATCCTGGCTTACACAATTTAATGACACGCACTTTTCTTTAGCTCTTTCTACCCAAATAAATCGCCAAAATAATGAATAAAAGTATCTATTTTTTCAAACACTAAAAAATTTTATCCTTTTAAAAATGGTTAGTGATCAATGAAAAAATTACCTGAAGGAACACTAATGACAAATTTGACATCTTAAAATGTTAAATTTATTTTTTTATTTTTTAAATTTTTTTAAAGTTTATTCATTTTTGAGAGAGAGAGAGAGACAGAGTATGAGCAGGGGAGGGGTAGAGAGAGAGGGAGACACAGAATCTGAAGTAGGTTCCAGGCTCCGAGCTGTCAGCACAGAGCCTGACGCAGGGCTTGAACTCACAAACTGTGAGATCATGACCTGAGCTGAAGTCGGACGCTCAACCAACTGCACCACCCAGGCGCCCCTTTAAATGTTAAATTTAAAAGAAGCCTTTCACCTTCTTTACCTATACAGTCACTATTCATATCCTCTCCACTAAAACTGAGGGTTTACATTTAGCAACTTGACTAGAAAATGTGTTGATCACTAGATGTGAGAAGATTAAGGCTCTTTTTAGTCACCCTAAAATGAGTTTTAGATACAATCCCTGGTATTTAATCACATGTGTTGAACCCAGGTTTTGTTTTTAATTTAAATGCTATAACCAGATCACAAAAGATAGATTCAACTTAAAGCACAAGTGACATTCGCAGAACCTTGCAACCAAGCAAATCTTTTCAATCATATTAATAATATTAGGAACTGATTTTTGTTAGTAATATAATAACTCCTCAGATCTATGTCATTTCTCTTCTACTCTGTAATTTTTCTTCAGAGGAGGGAGGAGTTTCAATTTCTTTGTAATCTCCTCTGCTTTTGTAAAATGATGTTGGCCTACCAGAGCAATGATTTTTAACTGGGCATGCAGAAGAATCACCTGTGGAATATAAAAGGACAAGCTCCCCAACAAAACTGACAGACACAGAGCCCCACACCCCAGACGTACTGAATTAGAATCCTCCTTAGTTAGAAACTGACGTGGTGAATTTTTAACCTCCTCAATCCTCAGTTTAAAAAATATGTGGGTAGATGAAATGAACTATACTAGGATTTTTTTTTACATTAAATATATCTACAGTCATTCCATATTGAAAAAGTTTCATTTTGGTATGACTCTATTACTTCCATAGCAACTCATTTCCATTTTTAGATAAGATTCTCAGTCTGTTCTTTAAGAGAGGAAACTGTATTATACACATAATATAGCCAATGTGGAGGTTAAGCCCAAATGACATCTATTATTTTTACTACAAGTTGCTTTCTACAAAATGAAGCTTATATCACAGAATGTATGTTTTAAAAGCTTTAACTGTAAAAGCGAAGCTTAAAGATCAAGCCATTTAGAAAGTGGTAATTTGCTCATGGCTTATGAATTAAAAGGCAGGCTTTATATTTACTTAAGGAGGCTAGTTAATGAGATATAGAAATCTCTTCTAGGCACAAAAGACAACATTAACCCTTCTCCAGGCTGAGAATGGTTTTTCCATTGTGTTCTCTCAGTCAGATCTCTGCAGAAGGAGCAGGCTCTGCGAAAAATGCAAGAGTCAGTTTTTGACATGTTAAATTTGAGATGTATGTTGGACACACAGATAGAAAAGGTACAGGCAACTGGAAATACACTGGAGTCAAGGGGAAAGGCAGGGCTAGAGGCAATTCAGGAGTTAAGACAATATTAAACAAACAAACAAACAAAAGAATGGAGGCATTTCAATAAGATTAGACGCTCCAGGAATCTGAATTTTATAAAAACTGCCCAGGTGATTAGAAAGTGCCTCCAGCAAAACCAATGACCCAGGGAATGAGGAAAAAAAGAGAGAAGTCTGAGAAGAGAGCCCTGGAACACCTGAACATGATCCACATGATCCAAATAATCCTTGAAGACTATTATTTTATGACAAAACTAACATATAGCATAGAATCTTCACACATATTTGTTAAGAATATACAAGATGAAATTAATTTATCATCTTCTAGAATAAACTGATTCACTATAGGACATACATTTAAAAAATTTTTTTTAATATTTATTTTTGAAAGAGAGACAGAGCATGAGCGGGTGAGGGGCAGAGAGAGAGGGAGACACAGAATCTGGAGCAGGCTACCAGCTCTGAGTTGTTAGCACAGAGCCCGATGCAGGGCTCGAACCCATGAACCATGAGATCACGACCTGAGCTGAAGTTGGACACCTAACTGACTGAGCCACCCAGGGGTCCCCTATAGAGCATACATTTTAAAGATTAAGACCCTACAAATGAATCCAAGTCTAGTATTTCCTTTGCTACATTTAAACTAAAAAATAGCCAAAAGAAAAAATTGCTAATATTTTTAAACTTTCTGACATGAATAGTTAGATCATTAATTTTTTAGATTTTCTCTTTTCTAATATATGTATTCAAAACTAAAATTTCTTTTTGAGCACATCTTTAATTACAAGTTTTATATACTACAAATATGTAAAAATATAAGTTTTGTTATATTTTGTTATTTTTTCAGTTTAAAATATTTTCTAAATTCTTGTGATTTCTTCTTTGAAAGTATATTAGAAGTATATTAAAAGCCAAACATCTGGGGGATTTTCTAAATTATCTTTTAGCTCATTTTCAAGGTTATCATTCTGTAATTGATTAATTCTACTACGATCACAATAATTAGAATCTTCTCAAATTTGCGGAGACCTGCTCAGCACATTGTCAACTTGGTAAATAATCCACATGTACCTGAAAACGAAGTATACTTTATATTTCTGGGTGTCATACTCTCCATATGTCAATTCTCTTTCTTGGCTTATGCACTTATTTATTTCCTCATTCATTCCACAAATGAATCAAAACCAAGTGGCTTTTTAAACCTATGAATATAACTAAAAGATGTTTCATAAAGTAAAGAAATACAGTGATTATGGAAAATCAAGCTATGTCATCAGGCCTCAAAAGCTGTTCAAAAATTGGGATTCTTCTTCTCAGAACATACACATATGCATACACCCTGCAACATTTTCCCTGGTATAACAGGCTGATTTATCCCATGTTTCACAGGTGATAGCAAGCAGTTTACCTGATTTTCATCCTGTACTTCCATGCTGTATTGGTCACCTGGCTGAACTTCCGAGACTTTCTCTCCGAGGAGGAAACCCAGACGAGTCATGAGTGTGTTTGCTGCCTCATCTACAGATGGAGGGGGACCAAGTTCCTGTTCAGCATCACCTATAAGAGGCAGACATTGAAACACATGAATCTTTCAAAATAAAATGACCTCATCTTGCAACTAATCTTACATTCAATTCAGTCATTTCCTTTGTTTTCATTCTAAACCCAAAATTACAAGGTCCCTGCCTAGAAGCTGATTTTCCCACTTTTGTATATTATAACTGATAGATGGTTTACTCGTATTATCTTCAAAGTATCTACTTGAAACACCTGAGTTTGAGAGAATGTCTGTAATCTATTGAATAGAGGATGTTTCCTATTTCTTTAGCAGTTAGCCTTCCAATTTGGTCCCTGTGTTGGGATCTAACTGCTGCTGTAATTGCCACCTTCACTCAGGTTCTTTTCTTTTTCACGATTTTGAAATTAGTTCAAACTGACAAAAAAGTTTGAAGAATAGTACAAAGTACATTTTTCCCTTAACCATTTGAAAGTATGGACATGATGCCCATCATCCCTAGTTAGTATGTATCTCCTGTAAACAAAGACATTCTCTTACATAGCCACAGCGCCAGCACAGATATTAGGAAACTAACATTTGGCATTGCTATAATCTCACTCATAGACCTTATTTAAGTTTTGTCCTGGTACTGTCCTTTCTAGCAAAAGGATTCATTTCAGGGACATACAGCACATTTCATTCTTCGTTCTCTTTTAATCTGGAACAGTTCTTCAGTCTTTTCTTAACTTTCATGACCTTGACACTTCTGAAGATAATATGCCAGTTGTTTTGCACAATGTCCCTCAATTCGAATTTATCTCATGTTACCCCTGTGGTTTGACTCAGGTTATGCATTTCTGGCAGAAATATCACAAAAGTGATGCTGTGTTAACTTTGATCACTAGGTTGTGGTAGCATTTGCCAGATTTCCCTACTCTAAAATTACACTCTTTCTCTTTGGTAACTAGTAAATATTGTGTGGGTGTGTGTGGGGGGAGGGATACTTTGAGTCTATGTAAATACATCCCGCTTCTCAACAAATTTTTAAATTAAAAAATATTTTTGTGATGAAATATGCATTCCAAGATTTGCTATTTTTACACGCACAATTCAGTGGCATTAAGTTCATTCACAATGTTGTACAGCCATTACCACTGTCCATATATCCAGAACTTTTTCATCATCCCCCAAAGAAACTCTGTACCCATTAAATAAAAACTCCCCATTCCTCCCTCTTACTAGCCCCAGCTACACTCTATGAATTTGCCTATTCTAGGCAAATATAAATGGGAATCACACAATATTTATCCTTTTTTGTCTTGCTTATCTAACTTTACATGTTTTCAAGGGTCATCCATGTTGTAGCATGTATCAGAATTTCACTCCTTTTCATGAGTAAATAATACTCCATTGTATGGATATACTACAGTTTATTTATCTGATGGTGGACACTTGGGGGTTGTTTCCATATGTTAGATATTATGAATAGTGATAGTATGGACATTGGTGTAAAAGTATCAGTCTGAATCTCTTCTCAACAAACTTTTTGCCCACTATTTTTTAGCATTCATTAATCCATTACTCTTTCTACTGTTTAGTTTCTTTTCCTCACCTATTTATGTGCACTCAAAATTTCCTATCTATTCAATGAGTTATAATCTGCTACTATCATTAGTTATTTTGTTGCTCCAATTGTCTCCAATGTGGTCAGGGTAATAAGCCCTTCCAATTTGGCTCTTGGAACCCTCTAACAGACCTGTGTCATTTTCTGAGCCTTCTTTTCTTTCTGGCACAAGATGTTCCAGGCTCATTTTTTCCCTGCCCTAGCCCTAGAGTCAGACACTTTTCCAAGAAGCCCTGGTTCTTTTTAGTGGAGAAAGGTATGTTCATTGCTGTTAGGACATCACTGTCCTCCAGGTCCACTTGGATAGAGTTAAGCAGTATAATCATACACATATATACATACATGTATATATACACACATTCACACATTCTTACATTCATTCTCACTTGCAAATCTGTATACAAACACACACCCCAATAGTTCACGGTGACACTCTAATTCCAGTTCAATATGATAAGGTTAATTCTAGGGTTTTTTTTCCTCACAATTTTTTCCCCCAAAGTTGTAAAATTGTTCTCCAATAGTGAGAAATCTGCTCCCCCCAGTGCAAATAGTGCTCATCCGGCAGTGCAGATGTCACTGCTCCTCACTGCCACCCTGCACACAGATGCTCTATTCACCCTGGCTGGGGTCCTACCCCATGCCACAAGAACCTGACTAGCACTTCCCCCACAGTCAGGGTCATTTTTAAAAAACTGATACATAATTCACATACCATAAACTCTATCCTCTTAAAGTGTATAATTCAGTGGCTTTTAGTATATTCATAAGGCTATGAAACCATCGTCACTTTCTAATACTACAATATTTTAATCACTCTAAAAAAACCCCATTAATAAAGTTCATTTTTGTCCTGAAATTTAGACCCCCCCAAATTCCTGATGGCTGGCATTCATTTTAATCCCCTGCTTCCAGACTGCTACATTCTTTCCACACAATTTGCTTTTTGGATTCTTTCTACTTAGGCTGTTTTTCAGTGGTTACCAACTATAGGAATTATTCTTTTTCAAATCTTTTCAATGAGGGATGATAAACAAAGTCAGTATGAGGTTTTCCCTTGGATTCATCATCAACATAAACTTATTTCCAAATATAGAAGTCACAGAAATCACATGAAAAGGAGCCAGGGAACTCAAGATGATCTATTCTAAGAGTGATGCAGAAATAATATATTTAAACTGTTTATACTAACTTGATTCATTGTCAACATTTTTTCAGATTTTGTTTTACGTTCGGATACATTTAGTCTAACTTTACAACAATCCACAGTAGCACAGATCCTATAGGACATTACAAAAATTCTTTTTTTTTGGAGGGGGACACGTCCTTTCAGCATAGCAAGCATTAGCTATAATGTCATATGGTTTGAGGCCAAAATATAATAGCTTCTTGATTTTTTAGGATATTCAGTCTTATACATTAAACTGCTTCATATGACAAGAAAGTGAGATTTACATTATTATTATTATTATTATTATTATTATTCAATTTATATTTATCATAACTTCTCTACTAAAGTTATAAGCTGGGGGTCAGAGGAATGGACTATGTGTGCATTTCTGTATATGATGACTGAACTCAAGTATTCCATCTGTGGAAAATCTATATAGAACTTTCATTGAATTTATGTCAGAGTAGAAAAACAGACTCTGTTTTCTCTTCCCTACTTCCTCTCCAAGAGTCAACAAAACCAGATTTCTCTGCCACAAAACAGATACAGTAGAATCGATAGGGGTATTTTTATTTACAAATATTTAAGTTTACTTTGTTCCCGCCACCCCAAGAATGAAAGTTTCTTATTTCTTGATAAAATAAGAAAGGTAACTGCTATATTCAAACTGATGAATTACCCTCTACCCCCCCTTTTTTTTTTAAATTTTTAATATTTATTTATTTTTGAGATACACAGAGCACAAGCAGGGGAGGGGCAGAGAGAGAAGAAGACACAGAATCCGAAGCAGGCTCCAGGCTCCGAGCTGTCAGCACAGAGCCCGACGCAGGGCTCGAACTCACAAACTGTGAGATCACGACCTGAGCCGAAGTCGCTTGCTTAACCAGCTGAGCTGCCCAGGAGTCCCACCTCTTCCCCTTCTATAGATTAAACTAGCTAAGCTTTTCCAAGTTCTTCTTGGCATAGATTCCTGACCTCTAGATATTCTGGGGCTCCATTTGATTTTCTTCTAGGAAGTTATCCTGGCATCAAATATTTTCTATGTACATGTTAACATCAGGTATTATGAGAATTTACATGACGTGGAGGTATAGTCGTTGAGGATTTATAGAATGTGGAGATACAGGCATCGACTTTAAAAAGTTTATAACCTGTACAAAGGTAAGACATGTTAGGTCACACGACCCATTTATTTGGCACATAGTGCACCTTATGTGCAAGCCACCGATTTAAAGCACTCTACAGTGAACTTAGTCTTTATAACAATTTTATGAAATACGTATTACTTTCATTTTGCAGATGAGAAATCTTAGGCACAGAGAAATTAAGATATCTGCTCATATCCCACAAGCAATAAATGGTACAGCCAAGTTAAGAACCCAGCCCCCCTGAATCCATGCTCCCAGAATTAATGCTCCCAGTGTTATATTGCTCCCTCATTGGAAAGTAGTATTACAAACAGTAAGAATGTTTAGATAAGAGACAACTTATTAACAAGAGGCAAACTGCTTACAGTATATGTGATACTGTGATATAATAAGAAATATATATTTGGTCCTCGTTCCCAGTTGTTGGAGCGGAGTGCCTAAACTCTTGGATATTCTTGAATGACAGTGGTGAGAGAAGCATCTTTTGTTTTTCATAAGCCTTCTGAGGTGACTCTTGGTGGGCCACTAAACAGCTGCAGGATGGAAGTTAACTGCTGGAGGAATCAACTGTGTAATTAGAGGGAAGGAACTTTCACGACCACCTCCCAACCTACAGGGAGGGGAAAAGGGGCTGAACATTGAGTTAATCGGCCGTGGTCAATGACGTAGTCAAATGTGCCTTCATAATGGAACTTCCATGAAAGTATTAACCAATAGAGTTTAGAGAGCTTCTAGGTTGATAAACAGGTTCACCTAAACTCCACAAGGACCAAAACTCCTGTGCTCAGGACTTTTCTGGACCTCCCCTCATGTACCACTTCATTTGACTGTTCATTTGTATCATTAAGGATATCCCTTATGATAAACTGGTAATACTAAAGTGTTTTCCTGAGTTCTGTGAGCCATTTTGTTATTCTGAGAACATCATATAGAAGAAATTACACAGTACGTAAACTTTCGAGATTGGCTTTTAAAAAATTCAGCATAAAAAAAAAAGAGGTTAGAGTGGGAGAGAACCAAAGCATGAGAGACTCTTAAAAACTTGGCTTTTAAAAAATTCAGCATAAAAAAAAAAAGAGGTTAGAGTGGGAGAGAACCAAAGCATGAGAGACTCTTAAAAACTGAGAACAAACTGAGGGCTGATGGGGGGTGGGAGGGAGAGGAGGGTGGGTGATAGGTATTGAGGAGGGGACCTGTTGGGATGAGCACTGGGTGTTGTATGGAAACCAATTTGACAATAAATTTCATATATTTAAAAAAATAAGGGGCGCCTGGGTGGCGCAGTCGGTTAAGCGTCCGACTTCAGCCAGGTCACGATCTCGCGGTCCGTGAGTTCGAGCCCCGCGTCAGGCTCTGGGCTGATGGCTCGGAGCCTGGAGCCTGTTTCCGATTCTGTGTCTCCCTCTCTCTCTGCCCCTCCCCCGTTCATGCTCTGTCTCTCTCTGTCCCAAAAATAAATAAACGTTGAAAAAAAAAATTAAAAAAAAATAAATAAAAATAAAAAAGAAATAAAAAATTCAGCATAATGCTTTTAAGGTCCATTCAAATTATTGCATGTTTCAGTAGTTTGTTCCTTTTCATTTCTGGGTAGTAGTAACACATTGTATAGATGTACCACATTTTGTTTAACCATTTGCTCACTGAAGGGTATTTGGGTTGTTTTCAGTTCCTGGATATATATTTTTTATTTTTAAACATTATATATTGTTGAGAGACAGAGACAGAATCCGAAGCAGGCTCCAGGCTCTGAGCTGTCAGCACAGAGCCTGACGTGGGGCACGAACCCACGAACAGCGAGATCATGACCTGAGCCAAAGTCGGACGCTCAACCAATTGAGCCACCTAGGAGCCCCTCAGTTCCTGGATATTTTGAATAAAGCTACTATGAACATTCATGTAGAAGGTTTTGTGTGAACATAAGCTCTAGTAGATAGAGGCCAGGAGTTCTGCTAAACATACTACACTATACAAGACAGCTCAATAGAACAAAGGATTATCTAGCCACAACAGTCAACTACTGAGGTTGAGAAACCTTGAAACAGCTAGAATAACTCCACCCTTTAAAATCTGTCAAACTGGGGGTGCCTGGGTGGCTCAGTCAGTTAAGCGTCCGACTTTGGCTCAGGTCATGATCTCGTGTTTGTGGGTTTGAGCCCTGCGTCCAGCTCTGTGCTGACAGCTCAGAGCCTGGAGCCTGCTTTGGATTCTGTGTTTCCCTCTCCCTCTCTCCCTCTCCTACTTGTGCGCTCTCTTGCTCTCTCTCTCTCAAATAAACATTCACAAAATAATAAAATTTGTCAAACTGGATGTACTATCAACACAGAGTCAGTAGGTAAACAAGTGTCCAATCTGTTATTTCTGAGGATTCTTAGAATTACTTCAATTTCTGGCTTACAATGAATTTTTAGTCTTTAGACTGTTTCCTTTATGAGGGTGGGGTTTGTTCTCTGCACTACTAGATCCTAATAATCTTTTCAGTCTCCATTATGCCTTTGTCATATGCTGGTGCCCAGACAGGACTTTACTGGGGATACACTGTGTATGTCAAGGGTGGGAAATATATCAAGGCACAGAACAAAGTAAATAAAAATATGATACCTCTCACATTTTTCACACATTATCTTTTATTAATTATAATAGCTAGCACATATGAAGATTAACTATATGCCGGGTACTATTTCTAAGTATTTCACAATGTATATTAAATCATTTAATTATCATAACCGCCTTATGAGGGTAGGCACTCTTACCCCTATTTTACAAATAAGGAAAGTGAAGCATAGAAAGAATAAGTAACTTACTCAGATTCATATGGCTAGTTAGTGGCTGCCTAGGCGACCTGGATCTGGAACTCAAACTCTTAACCCCAGGTTACACTATCATCCTTGATCCCAGTCCCTTACCATGTTGATGGCATCACTCCCTACCACCCCTCTCCCCTGGGTACTTGCTCTCGTCACTCTCAAAATTCCTCTTAAATCCTCATACCAAATATTTGCTATAAAAATTCATCTTACATTTTCATACCAAATGTTTTACCCATATTTTTGTCTCATCCATGACCATCCAGGCAATGTGAAGAGTGAAGAGGGCGCCATCTTCATAACCAAATGTGCTCAATTAAGGTATGTCCCTAAACAAAGTATTTTCCTTGGGCAGAATTCTACTGCGGCTTCTTTAATAATGAGTTTGGAATATGATAAACAAAATAAGGTGATCACTGTAAGACCTATTTTACACAAAATAAATGATACATTCATACATTCTGTTGATTAAGACTACTTTATTTATTAAAAAAATTTTTTTAAATGTTTAATTATTTTTGAAAGAGAGAGACAGAGTGTGAGCAGGGGAGGGGCAGAGAGAGAAGGAGATACAGAATCCGAAGCAGGCTCCAGGCTCTGAGCTGTCAGCACAGAGCCCGATGCGAGGCTCGAACTCACGGACCATGAGATCATGGCCTGAACTGAAGTCGGACACTTAACCGACTGAGCCACCCAGGCACCCCAAGACTATTTAAATTTACAGCTCTTGTTTCACTTTGACCATTTGGGAGGAGTACATTTATGCATTAGGTTTTGTTCCGAGAACACTGAATGAAGAATACAGCACCCTAAGGACTAAAAGATTCTTCAACTTACATGGAAATGGAAAGGTCCATTAATAGTAAAGAAAACTTGAAGAAGAAAGACCTCTATTACTTAATATCAAGATTTAATATAATGCTAAGCACTATGACAGAGTATGACTGACACAAGCATAGATAAAAACACCAATGGAACAGAATAAAGAATCCAGAAGCATATCTATACATACATAATTCACCTTATTTAGGACAAGGGTGCCAATGTCATAGTTTAGTAACAGAATGGTATTTTCAGTAAATGATGATGGATCAATATGATAGGAATAAAAATAAAACCTGCCCTTACCTCATACTATATATAAAAATCAATTCCAGTTAGATTATGGACCCAAATATAAAAGGTAAAACAATGAATTTTCTAGAAGACAACCTAATAGAAGATCTTCATGACCTAGGACTTGGCAAAGATTTTTTTAAATAGGACACAAAAAGCACTAACCATTGGTTTTTTGTGAAGTTTATTAATAAGAAAAACTTCTTTTCACCAAAGACACCATTAAAGATGGTAAAAAGGTAAGCCACAGAGTAGGAAAGGGTATCTTTAATTTATATATCCAACAAAGGGCTTCTTTCTAGAATATATAAAGAATCCATACAAATCACTAAGGAAAAAAAAAGACAATCCAACTAAAAGGTAAACAAAAAAAATCTATATAGGCATTTACAAAAGATGATGTCCAAATGACCAATAAGCATATGAAAAGCATATGAAAAGCATATTAACATTGGGAGATGAACACCAAAATCACAATGATTCTGCACAATTGCATATGTGCAGTGCAGATAGCACACAAAACAAACAAACAAACAAACAAACAAACACCCTGACAATATGGGGTAAAAGAATACTTAAATACTGCTGTGCTGGTAGGAATGTAAATTGGCAGCTTTAAGGTTTGGAAAAAAATTTAAGCTGAACATTCTGAAACTCTACCAGGTCCACTACTAGGTATATACCAAAAGGAAAATTATATACATAGGTGCGTCAAAATGCATGCAAACAAATATTAATAGGAGAATTGTTCATAATAGCGCAAACTGAAAATGTCCATTAAGAGTAGATACACAATGAAATATGAGATCAATAAAAAACAATCTCACAAATATACTACTGAACAAAAGAAGAGAGATTCAAAAGAATACACACTAAATGATTTCATTTGTACAAAGTGTGAAAATGGGGAAAGGAAATAACTGAGAATGGTACTCATAATTGTGGTTATACTTCTAAAGAGTGGATAATGATGTGAGGGAAGCACAAGGAAAACTTCTGAAGTGCCAGGAATGTTCTATTATCTTGATTTAGGTTGTGGTTATATGGGTGTGTACACTTCATAGAATGTCGTTGAGACTACATAATTATGATTGGTGTACCTTTCTGTATTTCTATTTCAATTTTTAGAAATTTCAGAAAATGTTTTACGGAAACTAGGTTTGAGAATGAAGCAGTATGCACAATATCTGTTTTTTTTTCCTCCAAGAAAGAAGTCTAGAATTAGGAAAAAGAATGCTATACGTATTTCAAAATTTAGTACAAAATTAGAAATTACTTGGCCACTCCTCTTGTACCAGTTAACAACTTAAAGCAGAGCAAAGCCATACAACTTGAGAGAAGCCAATGCATATAAGAAATATTTTATAAATTAAAGGAAGTACTAGAGAACACAGAGAAAGAAACAATTAAATTTGTCTTGGCAGGAGGGAGGCAGGAAAAGGAGGGAAGATCTCTTGGAGGAGGTTATACCCAAAATTCTTATAATGGATGAAGTTGGTTCTCTAACAGTGGAGTTAGGGAAAAAGAGCAGAGGGAACAGTTTTCAAATTTAAATTCTATGTGATTTACTAGTTCAACAAAATACAGAGCTCTAAGTTCAAAACGGATTAAATGCACTATATTTAATGTTTAGAAGAGCATTTTAAATTTATTTCTGGAATAATAATATTGACAGTAGTACTACTAGTAATAACAACAATAGTTAACACTTACTGGGATATTAGTGTCTCGTACTTTTCTAAGTGCTTTACATGTAATTAAATCATTTAACCTTAACAACATTCCCTATTTACAGATAGTAAAAGTGAGGCACACAAAGACTGAGTTCTTGCTTGTCCATGGTTACAGAGTTAGGTAAGTGACCGTTAATACTGAAGTTCAGTGGCTGTATGGCTCCTGAGCCTATGTTCTCAACTACTTCATTATTTTGTCAGGAAATATATGATTGCTGAATACAAATTGTTTATATGGTTATTTTATTTATTTTTATCTTTAATAGCATCCTGCATTATCTGATGACAGACAATAAATATAGCTTTCATTAAGTCATTAAGCATTCATTAAATATGTACTTTTTGCGTGTCCAGTGCTGTCTCAGGTGTTACACGTACCTTTATGAGTAAGGGGTACAGCCCCTATTCTTAAGGAGGTTATAGTCTCAAGAAGGAAAACAGAAGATCAATTAATTAAATCGTAGTAACTTATATCAGAAATATAATGCAGGCAAGAAATAGGATGCTGTAAACAAGAAAGTGCTGAACATTTTGGTCCTTATTTTTCTTGATGATACCAATTCTTTCAGGGATGGTTTACACTTTATATTTGCAAAATAACGTCTTCTATTTAAAGTAGCCAAACCGCAGAGGGATTAGACAATGACTAAAATTGTGTCAAGAAATGAATGTCTAACAGCTAATGTATCCAAACCCCTAATCTGCATCCCTAACATGGCAGGCTACACAGGGTCTCAGTCTATAGACTCTCTAAATTCTCAGCATTCTCTTGGCATTTTCACATCAAGCTGTTTACATTTTCCTTTACGATCCGTTAATTATAAACTGCTTGTTCTCATCTATTTCAAAACTCAGAAATTTGTACCACATTTAATCAAATAAAGAAACCCATTCTTTCTCTCTAACAGAGTTATAAAACCTATGATTAGCTTGGCCCAAATGCCAAAGCAAACCTGGTTATATTTTCATTTTAGTTCTTAAATGATTACCTAAATTTTTTATTTTCTGATGAATATTAGAAAATGGGTGTCTGTTAAAAGCAGGGCTGTTATTTGTCACAGTAAGTGTTGAAACCAGCACGTGGCTTTGCCACATTCTCCCAAAACTGAGCTCCAGTTTTATTATATAGCTCTGGTTATTCAAGCTTCTGAACCCCTTTGTAGTACATTAGAAAGCAAAAAGATATATTCTTAGTAGAGAGAAATCTATGTCATTGATACATATTTATAACATATTAAATTATTTCATTTTGCCTTCCTCTGGCTTTTTGGGTTCATTTCATTCACTCAACACACACTAAATGAACATTTACTATGTACTAGTCATTTACTACAATAAGCACTGTGGATACAGTGGTAAGCATAAGGCAGAAAATGCATTAAATTGTTCAGATGGGTGTTTTTGATAATTTTAGTGTTTATTTTTACTTGATTGGATATTTGAGAAGAAACGTTTGAGGAATAATTGTCAATCAAAAGCTCTCAATGGAAAAAATGCCACTATGATCCATCCATAGTTTAACTTTTTCTTTTCTCTAGGGCAAACAACATATCATCCGTGTCATTATAAAAAATGTTACTTGGTTAGGAACCAGGTAAGGCATTTGTTGTATTAGAGAACTCAATGTATACAATTTTAACTAAGAAAATCAGCATCATTATTCTGTTAAGATACCAGAAAATAGCATCCATATTTTATGCCCTTGACTGTAATGGAAATTTTACTTGTACATAAATGAATTCTAACCAATGTTCTTTAAGACTTATAAATAGAAAAATTACTTCTATAAAACAAATATCTTTAGATTTTTAAGGGTAGCCTTCTGTTCTACTGTAGCCAAAGATGATTTACATGGATTAGTAGAAGAGTAAGTCTTTAATACATACACTAGTCATTTTGTGGTAAATGCAAAAATGTACTGTGTGGCTTTTGATATCTAATGTTTTAATAAAACATTAACCAGCAGATAAGAACACTCCTTTTAAATTGGTTTGCAACAGAGCCAAGCAACAGAGAGCCAGACTGTAGTAAGCTTGTGCCTCACAATTCTCTTCAAACATGAAAAGAAATTCTCTAATCATTTTGCACGATGATTCCTATTCCCTATTTTTTTTTTCTGGCAACAACAGAAATATCAGTTTCATCTACTCACATTTATAACTGAACTTTTATGGCTACTACAGAAGTTAAGATCGAAGCAGAAAACATAATAATGCTGAACTTATCTCAATGATCTATGAAATACATTTGAGATGTGTGGCTGGATAAAACAGACATTTTTCCTCTCCAAGCTAATGGTAACAGGTCAAATGAGGCCAGACGGAGATCAGGAACAGAAAGGCAAGCTTTCAGCAATTTTGTATCATGGGTAATATCATAATCACAATAGGCAAAACTTGCAAAGTCTGATGCAAAATACAAATCAGAGATTTAGTTTCCAAGTCCAAACAGGAGACAACTTGCCCAAAGAGATGGACCATGAATTAACTCTAAAAGCCTGATTGAAAAGAGAACTTCTTTGTATTTCAAGTAATCACCTAGGTGTAGCTAACAATACCATTTCAATTTCTTTTTTTTTTCAATTTCTTTTTTTTAATATTTATTTTTGAGAGAGAGAGAGAAAAAAAAAACACAAGGGGGGGGAGAGGAGAGAGCGAGAGAGCGAGCAAGAGAGAGACAAGATAACAGAAAACAGAATCTAAAGCAGGCTCCAGGCTCTGAGCTGTCAGTGCAGAGCCCGAGATGGGGCTCGAATCCAGGAACTGTGAGATCATGACCTGAGCCGAAGTCAGCCACTTAACCAACTGGGCCACCCAGGTGCCCCACAGCTTCAATTTCTTATTATACAGCTCCCAGAATTTAAGGAGATTGGTTTATTCAAAGAGGTAGTGTTCTAAGACTGTTTTAGTGTATAGTCTGTTCCCATGGAGAGCACAGAATGAAAAAGATGTTTTGTTTATACACTTTACAATGTGTATGCAATCTAAAAATAAAAATGCTAGAATTTTCCCCCCAAAGGAAATGGTGGTGGCAGGGACCTTTCAGTAACTGGAGACCCTCTAGCTGATGACAACCAATAACAACTGGACAAAATACACCTTAAAAATCTTTTTAAAAGCATTAAAGACCTAAGAAGATGGTAATAAATCAAAAGACAAAACCAGGAAGAAGACGGAAATCCAGAAGGGAGATCTCTGCCCAGCATGGATGGCCACTTGAACGCCAGGGGCATTAGTTAACAGGGAAGAAATGATTGAACAGCTAAGCTGTGCTTCCGGCCGTCTCATAAGGTCGTAAGAACAAAACTGAAGTCTAAGCTCTGCCAAGAGTGGGAAATCTAGTAAAGCACCCTACGCTTTGGGCTGGAACCCTTAACCGTAGTCTGGGAGTAAAGATAAACCAGAAGTAAACTAGGCTTTGCAATTCTGACTTGTGTCATTTGATTAGCCCGGAATACCACCAACTCTGAACTTGGATCAAAATGGCCCCAGGTGGCAGAAGCAAATACAAATCTTTTCTCAAAGGGGGGGAGGGGGAAGCACTGTCCTATCTTTAGGTAATTTCTACAAATATTTTCAAATTAAAATAATTAGGGGTATGAAAAGACAAAAGAATTATTAGAAATAATAAGCAAAAGTAATCGTGGCAAAAGGTGACTGGGTTACAGTACTGTAGTTCATCTCTTAAGATCATTCTTAACAGAGCCTTGTACAACTGCGGTAGAAAAGAGCTAGCTAGTGTCTGTGGGACAATGATTCATGGGGATGGAGGAAGGAGACAGCAGTGGAAGAGCTACAAGAATGAGTCATCGGATGATCACAGTGTTGGAGGTGGCCAATATTTCCCTAACACCACTAGAAGTTATTGGTTGAAGAAAGTCTCCCTTAGTTCTTTTCAAAGTAACTTCATGTTTCTACTGTTCAGTCATACATAATGTTTTCTCCTTTCACAGCTAGCCCCAGCAGCTAATAACAAATGATATTCCAAACGGTAGCAGATGTAAGCTAAAAAAATGATCGAAATCAGGAACTCTCTTTTTTTTTCTTTTTAAAAATATGGAGTGCTTCACGAATTTGCACATCATCCTTGCACAGGGGCCTTGCTAATCTCTGTATCATTCCAATTTTAAAAGTACATGTGCTGCCAAAGCGAGCGCTAAATCGGGAACTCTTGATCCAAGGTCCTCTGCTACCTGCTCTTTTGGGAAACTATGAATCCCC
Source organism: Lynx rufus (assembly GCF_022079265.1). Lineage (NCBI taxonomy): Eukaryota > Metazoa > Chordata > Mammalia > Carnivora > Felidae > Lynx > Lynx rufus. Next base: position 39,302,530 of record NW_025814832.1, read on the forward strand.
TGAAACTGTATGTTTTAATAGGGAGAGAGTACAGGAATTTTTCATTCTTCCATCCTCCAGTGCTTCTTTGCTACTTTCTAAAGAAAGTAACGACTCCTGGTAGCCCATAGTCAAGGCTGTAAATTCAAATACTTTTGAGATAAAAAGCAGTTTTGATAGATCTGTCATGGCTGGGTTAATGGTAGTAGGAAATGATAAAGTGTATTGAACTGCAGAGTGTACAGCCAATGTGAGGGCACTTTCACCTTAATTTTTAAAAATATGCTTGCCAAGCAGGTTTTTGAACAATTGTCTAGAAAAAGTTGTCTACTATTTTAAGGTTAAGTAGAAGTTAGAGGTTAGGATGAAGGTCTAAGTTTTCCATAGTTCTAAGGACTACCTCTCAGTATGGACCAGAGGACAGAAAAGTAGGGAGGAATGGTCCAGGAGATAGATGGGAAAACTAGATCCATGTGAGGCTATCAATGACACAGGTCACTGTCAATCCTCAATTGAAGAAAAATAGCCTAAGTTGGGGAAGATACATAAGAATCCAAAGAATCTTTAATTACTCGACCCATCTCTTAAAAGTGGTGAATCTCTCCTACTTAACCCTTCCTTCTCTTTCAAATTACTGCCTTCTTTAACTCACCTAGAGCCTAAGTTAAAGGATCAACTTTTAGGGAATCTCTCCAGTTGCAGAGGGGAATATTTAGATGCCTTGCTTGAGGGTATGAAATGGGAGTAAGCAATAATGCAACTTCGGTAGAACACTCTACTCCAGCCTTTCTTGTTAATTTTGGTTTGTTCAGACCAGTTTTCAGATAAAATTATTACCTAAGGCAACAGACCTAAAGGTTTTATTAATTTTTTGAAAACCTAGGTATCATGCAAAATTTTTTATGTAGGTGCAATTTACTGGAGAGACGGTCTACAAACTTCATTGGTAATCATTTTGCAATATATACATATATGAAATCATGCATATTATATACCTTTAACTTATATAATATTATATACATCAATTATATCTCAAAAAGCTGGAAAATTTTTTTAAAAATATGCTTCCTAAAAAACAATAAGTAAATTTATCTAATACTTAATAATCCTGTAGTCTTTCTACTAATAATTTTAGACATAAATAAATGGGCAAAAAGTTGCCCACACATACACAAACATAGTTGTTCTCTCTTTTGCTATTTAGGGATTAAATTTTTAAAAGATTATGGACTCTACATAGTAATTCATCAGTCTGGCACTTAGCTAAGAAAACAGGCTTTTAAATGCTAATAATCTTCTATCACAACACTCTACTTCTGATTCTCTCCCACTCAAGTGGGAATCACTGCAGAGATAGGATATATAGAGACAGAAAGTACTCATTGCTGGCAACACTTACAGTAGTATTTCCTTGCCTACACAACTGCCTCCAGTGTACAAGAAGTACTATGTGTATATTGATGTATGGTGATGACTATTTGGCTGGGATAAAAAGCAGTATTTGACAAGCTCAAGAATCTTGAATGCTTCACTGAAATCTCTAAGACTGATGTTTCTCACTGAGTGTTCCTTTGGGTTTTTAACTGAGGTTTCTAATGTCTGCTTTGAATAGACATACATTTGAGATACAAATTATGGTAAAGAAGCGTTACTTCTATAATGTGGTATTTCCATATTATTCCCCTACTGGCCTGGATTTCCTCATCCATAGCACAATTTATTCTAATGTGGAAAGCTAGGTATTTATATACTGGTCACAGTAAGGAAAGTATTATCCTCAAAACTCATATTTGTCTAAATAACAAATTTACTCCCCTGCTGGCTTCCAAACTGGGATTTATTCTAGAAACTGAACACAAAAACAGCATGATCTAATCATGTAGGCTTAAAGAGAAAAGCACCATTCTAGGAAGACTTCACTGTACTGTAATAGTCAGTATAGACTGGGAAAGACCTACAGATAGTTATATGAAAAGTAGCAGGTAAGTTTTAAAAATAAAATGGGTAGGAAAGCAGGAATTCTGGTGAACTAGTAGCTAAAATCTTTAAAGATTGGTATGATCTCAGAGTGTACAGAAGCTGCATCAAGGAAGGGCAGTGACTGGTACAGTCTGATGATGTGAGATGTAAAGCTGAAGTGCTAGGGAAGAAAGTAGGGGAATGGTCTAGAATTGACTCTCCTGGGTTAGCTCTTATTAGAATTTTTTGGGGGTGCACATCACAAGAATTTAATACTTTCTTCAGTTGTTTGAATGTGGTATTTTCTTTTCATCTCCCTGAGAAATTGAAGAACGAGGGGTCAGGAATCCAGCCTTACTGGTGGTACTGAAGCTATGTGTTTGCAGTAGCTGCCCTTTCTTCAAGGACTCGTCTGTCTAATGCCAAAAGATATGCTTATAGCACAAATTGTTCCTTACATCATTCTAATGGTTTCCAAATAATCTGCTGAATGTTTTGGGTGGTGTGTACGTGTTATCTGACACAGGAGCTCTTAGGAGAATTTGTGTATGTTTCATATACTCCTGATTTTCTGTCCTTGATATCTACTATTACTTATCTCTAGTATTTGCCTCTACTTTTTATTCTGGTATTTTCCTTGTTTGCAAAATGTCCCAATTTTTAGTAGTTGCTATCATTTTATAGTTGACCATTGGTTCATTTAGTATTTGTTGAGTTTTAGATAGCAGTTATTGGTCTGAGCACTAGGGATACAGTGATGAAAAAAGTGGACAAGTCCCACATCCATAGATCTTGTAATTTAGCGTCATGCATGTAGCATAAACTAACATCTCAGTTCCCTGGATTACAATTCAGGAAATCCTGTTCTAAGTAAGGATATCTGTTCTCATATAGTAAATATAGCTTAAGATGGTAAGTGGATATAGTAATTTTCTATAAGGTATATGATTTGTGCATGCTTTTTAAGCACAAATATGTTTAAATACTGGCCACGTATTGGTGAGAAGTAATGTTATACTTTGAAAAAATTTTTTGAATAGTGGTCGGAAAGAAAGGAACAGTTCAAAGGGGGTGGTAAGTTATCTTTGTTCTTTATTCCTTCTTTCTATGTTGATCAAGAAAAACAAATCAGTACTAAGAGATAAATCAGCAAATGTTAGCTGTAGCATCAGAATCTTTTTTTTATTAAAAAAATTTTTTTAACATTTATTTTATTTTTGAGAGAGCAAGACAGAGCGCAAGCAGGGGAGGGGCAGAGAGAGACACAGGATCCGAAGCAGGCTCCAGGCTCTGAGCTGTCAGCACAGAGCCCAGTGTGGGGCTTGAACTCATGAACCGTGAGATAATGACCTGAGCTGAAGTCAGCACATGACCTAGGTGCCCCAGCATCAAAATCTTCATATGGCACTACGAGACAGATTTTTCTAAGCCCAAGCCTCATGAAAGTGGCATAAATTACTTTCACTGAATACACTTTTCTATAAAAGTCAAAATCCATTACAGTAAACTTAAAGATATAAGAGCATTGGTTATAAACTGCTTAATAGTGCAGATTAGTAATTTATAATCTGTAAATAATCTGTATAGATAAAGCAAGGGAAAGACCTGTAGATAGTTATAAGAAGGACAGCAGAGAGTTTCTGAATATTAAAAGGGTAGGATACCAGGAATATATGGAATTTTTCTATTGGAATGCGAAGCTGAGAAAGATTTATGCTTCCAGACCATGGAATGGCACATATAAAATATGTAGGGGGGAAAAAAACAAGAAAAATTTGTTGCTTGATTTGAACAGCTTTCCTCAAAATTCCAACTTACTCCCTTAAGTACAGATTGGACCTAGTGACTTGCTTCTAGCAAACAGAATATGGCAAAAAGTGATAGGATGTCACTTTTTTTCAAGTTTTATTTATTTAAGTAATCTCTACATCCATGTGGGGCTTGAGCTCACGACCCAGAAGTCAAAAGTCATGTGCTTTTCCAAGTGAGCCAGCCAGAAGCTCCATCACTTTTGAGATCATACTCTAAAAGCTCGTCCCTTTCATTTTGCTTGCACTTACTCTGCCTTTTGCTTGCTTGCTCTCATGAAGCAAGCTGCCATGTTGTAAGGTGTCCTATGGAGAATCCACATGGAAAGGAACTGAAGGCGGCCTTTTGCTAAAAGTCAGTGAGGAACTGAGACCCTCAGTTCAACAGCCCACAGGAAACCGAATCCTTCCAATAATCATATATATATAAACTCAAAAGAGGATCCTTCCTCTGTTGAGCCTTGAGATGATTATAGCTCAGGCTGTCAACTTGACTGCAGCTTGTGAGTGACCCTGAGCCACAGAGAAGCTAGATTCCTGACCCATGGAAACTGTGAGATGGTAAACGCTGTTCTTTTAAGCTACTAAGTTTTATGGTAATTTGTTATACAGCAATAGATAACTAATACAAGGATCTATTCTCAAGGGTTCTTAATGAAAATAAATAGACTTTAACCAACACTTCCCATAAGTCTCATAAGCACAAATATTGTAACACATCACTTCTAGATAAGGAAAAACACATGGACATTGGGCTGCAGGAACTTATATGCAGCTTAGGAAAATAAAACATAAAAACCAACTTTATTTTCAGAAGTAAGTTTATAATACTATATACATGTGACAGAGAAGTTATTAGTCCTAACAACTGATGTTCCAGAAGCTGAGCTAAGTAAATTATGTATATTATCTTATTTAATCATCACAAACACCCTATGGAGTAGGCAATATTACTATCTTCATTTTACAAATGAGGAACCAGAGGATTAGGAAGATTAAGTAATAAAAGTTACACAGCTAATATGTGGCACAGCTAGAACTGAATCCAAGCTTGTCTGATCCCAGGGCCTGGGCTATTTACCACAGTGAAAAACCGCCTCCATTAAAAAACACCAAAACCCAAAACCCATACAACTTAGCATCTATGCATATACAATAGATTGCTTGTAAAAACAACCAATGAGTACAGGGTATAGCTGTAATTTTATCTTCTTTGCAAAGTACTCTAAAAAGGCTGATAGCCTTATCCACAGCATTCTTAGATAAAAAGTCATTAAAGATTCCAAAAAATTATAATAATTGTAGCTAAGATTTATATAGCACTATGGACCACATGCATAATTGTTTTGATTATTTCACATATTTTAATCTATACATCTTTGCAGCATTCCTATGGTGTAGGTAATATTATAATCTCCATTTTACAGATAAGGAAATTAACTATACTTATGGGTAAGTAATTTGCTCAAGTTCACACAAACAGTAAGTGACAGAGTTAATATGTGAACACAGCTGCTCTGGCTCTAGGGTCTGTAGTCTACACTAGTGCATTTTACTCTAAACAAGTGCATTTTACTGCCTCAAAACCGTAAGCTGAAATAGTTTTCAGTTAATAGAAAAACTGTCCTTTTGGATATCTAACTTATGGATCTAATCACCACATTTACAGGCTAAGTCTTTAGAATCTGTGATGCAAAACACCTTGAGAAAAGTTAATTTAAAAGTTAGTGGGATGAGACTACTCTTCTTTTAAACAATGATAAAATGTAAGTCAGGAAAACACCTAAAAGCGATCAAAGTGAAACACTTTATTCAACAAAGCATCTGTCCATTGAAATGACTTTCTAACATGTTAAGAACTTATTACTGGATAAGGAAGTGTGGGGAAGAAAAGCTTTTCATATTCATATTCTAGTTCTTTGGCATGCTTATTTTCATAACCAGTAATCAGGCATTGTCCCTCTTACTTAAAATACACCGTAATGTGTTCAGTTTCTCTCTCTGCTTCTGAGCTCTACTTTCTGTACTGACTTTCACATTGTGATTTGGGCAGTGCTGTGTTTCAGTTATTCCTTTCAGTCCATTTACAAGTCTGTCCACTGTCCAGATTTTAGCTTTTTCTTTTCTTTTTTTTTTTTTTGGTTCTAATAGTTGTGCCATTAACAGCCTCTGTTTCATTTCAACCTTTAAACAGTAATTCTTTTTTCCTTTTTTTTTTTTTTTTTTAACATGGGTAACGTATGTGTCTCAGACTACGTTGGGAGTCTGTTATAGAAAGAAGCACATATGTACATTATAGAATAGTATTGTGTATAATAAGGAGTTTAGAGACCCCCCCTAAAGCTCACCAATTTAATTCAGATTAAAAACCCTGCTTTATACTTATTGTATTTACAACAGAGTAGACAAAGGGAATATAAACAAAACATAACAGAAGATGTGAATTACAAGACAAAAGCTTCTGGTCTCTATATGCCAATGAAAAATCCTATTAGAAGGTTTTAATATGCAATCTTAAGTATAAAATTCAAAGCAAAACAAATGAAGCATGCCTAACTAACAAAGATTTGATAATGTTTTCAGAAAAAAAAGGAAAGAAGATAAAACAAATCATCAAGGTTCAAGGAATTATTCACTTTATAGAAAACATTTATCTATAGTGGCTTGTACTTGTGTGACAGAATGTACACTGCTGCTAAGAAATCCAAAGGAAAAATCCTTTACACATTAAAAAACATGTAATATGAATATGTGCCAAATAACTACCATAAAACGCTCTTCCATTCTTGAGTTTCAAATACATCCTAATTTTATTGTCGCCTTAAATAACACTGTCCTTTGAAGGACAGTGCCATTTTAAAAGAGATTGAAAAGGATGTCTTATAAAAAGATTAATCTCAAATGTCTCTGAGAATATTCAGTGTGGACAAAAGCCTGCCTGTTTTCAGAACACTAGTCTGTACTTTGGCCCTTAACCCTGCACATGTAGTCAAAAGTCCTATAAAACCGTTGACTTGTTCTGCCATGTGTGTCAAGGGTCTACGGTTGAAATGACGCATTATTATAATGTACAATATGAAAACTTAAGAAATGAAGATATAAATGAAGAGTATCACCATCCTTTAGTGACATCTGATTACCAAAAAATTTCAATACAAATTTGTTTTGCAGAAATTTTAGAAAGTGAACGAAGTGTAATGATATTAATGGATAATAATAATAGGGAAGGTGCTCTTATTTATTTTGCCTGAACCAAGCATTTGGCATATATACTAATTTTACTTAAAATTAACAACCCTAAGAGATAGACCTAGCATAAAAAGGCCTATTTTTACCACAAGTTTATAGACAAAGAATTCAAGGTTATGAAAGTTACACAGAGTTACTGCTAGAAGGTAACAGAGTCAGAAATTAAACCAGATCTAATTCTAGAACTTGAGCTCTCATTCCTAACATACGCTTCCCAAGAACAAAACTTAAAACCACCTACAATCCCACCAACCACATATACCCACTGCTAACACGAGCATTATCTCACCAATCCCACTCTCTCCTGACTTTCCAACCAAATCTTGATTCCCTTGCTCTTTAGGCAACCCATGTTTTCCCTATGAATGTATATATTCAAGTATCTATACAAATACATATTTGTTAAGTTACAGAAAAACATCATGGTATATACAATGTTACTGTGACAAGAAACTGAGGCACCAAGACATTATATGACATGTTCAGGATCATATGACTAGCAGGGGAGAAGTCAGAACTGAAACACATACATTTAACTAAAGATGATCCTAAATCTTTACATCTTTTCCCCCCGATTATTCAGAAAACACTTTAACATCCTGTGGTATACTTCAGGATTATCACTATAATAATAAAAAAAATTAGTTAACATTTATGAGCATTTTACTATGAACCAAGCTTTCTGCTAAGTGTTTTATATTTATTAATCTGATTTAAGATTATTTTTTTTTTTAATTTTTTTTTTTCAACGTTTATTTATTTTTGTGACAGAGAGAGACAGAGCATGAACGGGGGAGGGGCAGAGAGAGAGGGAGACACAGAATCGGAAACAAGCTCCAGGCTATGAGCCATCAGCAGAGCCTGACGCGGGGCTCGAACTCCCGGACCGCGAGATCGTGACCTGGCTGAAGTCGGACGCTTAACCGACTGCGCCACCCAGGCGCCCCAAATCTGATTTAAGATTATTACTCCCATTTTTACAGATGAGGAAACTGAAGGTCAGAAAAGGTTAAGAGTCTTTTCTAAAACCACACAGCTAATGAACAGTGCCATAAGCAGGAAAGTTAGAGTGTAGGATGAATCTGTTCTTTTACCTTGGGAATTGTTTTTATTAAAATCACTGATATAAGTTGGTTACCCTAAAAACAGACTACAGCTCAGCTTCATAGTTAAAAACTGAATTTTCTGCTTTTTAATTTAAGGATAGTTAAGGGGTATCTATGGAATTTAAACAGTAATAGAATTATGGGCAATCAATTTCTGGGCCACAATGTGTCCACTTGAAGAGTTCAACAATAAATTCTGCTTCTGACCCTATACAAACCACTTAAATTCTCTAGGTCTTAGTTTCCGCACTGTAAGACGATTATCAAGCACAGTTCACTTACCATCCGCTACACTCTGGTAGGTCAGTTATGTAACACCATCAATCATGTCCATGGTTTCAAGTAAAGAACCAAAACATACTGTTTACTTGTGTTTTTCTCACATTTTCTGCATACAACAAATCTGATTTTGAGGAACAGTAAAACTTAAGTTAGGTATTTTAGAATCTAATGAAATGTAGACTGAATTCCTTAATTTATTAAACAAATATTCTGGGTTGACAGCTATGTCCCAGTGTAGCTTTCCCTGGACTTTACAGACCGAATATCTAGCTCTGGTTTGATCCACAATTTCCTTTGTGGAATCAACGTTAAAAACTATGTGTAAGTACACAGGTACAAAAGGACAAACCAAGAGACATATCCCTTTCTTAGACACAAAAGCTTTATTCTTCCAACCTAAAATACAGGCATCAAAAGGCTGGAGTTTAGATAATACAGAAACGACATCCCGAATAATGCCTCAGAGGTCAACAGCAGAGGGAACCCTACAGACTTCCAGCACTATTCACTGGACTGCTTGTAAGCAGCCTGCAGCAGTCCTGTGACCAGCTGCTCCTCCAAGTGTGCAAGTTGCACCGGCAGCTTCAGCAGCACCTGGGAATTCTTGAGCCAAGCAAATCCTCAACCCAACCCAGGGTTACTGAATCAGAAATTCTGACGGTGGGCCCAGAAATCTGCATTTAAACAAGCCTTCCTGGTAATTCAAAAGCATGCTAAAATCGGAAAACCACTGCTGGAGAACCTCTGGTTTATGACTGTTGTGTCTGTGAGATACACTGTTTTCCTAAATTTGTATGTGATCATGAATAAAGCAGATGGACAAGAAGAACAATAGATTTAACTGCATGATACAAATATAAGTATACAATAAAATATCTCTGTTCTGTTAACATATCCTATGTAAGAGAAATTAAAAAAGAATGGATTATTTGTTTGCTTTGTGAGTATACTGGATTCATCTGGTTATTGTGAAGTATTGGTACATGAAGAAGGTAATAGCTTCAACTCCCAGGTCACTAATCTTATCTCAGTAGAAACTTATTTTCAGAGAGTTTAATAACTTTATTATAAAAGAGTAAAAGAGTAAGAAGTTTCTGTGCTTTAAACCTTTCAGATAAGAAATGGAGAGAATGAGGAGCATGGCATTTAACATTTTGGCACATGTTTTAGTTTCTTCCCGGCTTTCTGAAAATCTAAACTGAAGTTTAGTTTGGTTCAATTCCAATTCAGCAAAGATTCCTATTTGTGGGAAACATACATAAATAATAACGTGGATAAGATTTTTCATAGTGATTCAGCACTGGCATTGCCACAAACAGCAACTACCTTGCCTTCTGCCGATAATAGCTACATTAGATTAAAGATGTCAGATAGGCAATCAGGAAGTGAAAGATTAGTCTCCCTGACATTCTGACTTGCAAATCTGGAAAAGAAAAGGCCTCTGACGGTTTCTCTGCCAAAACTCAAGGCAGGGATAGGGAATTAGTACACTTATTTAGTTTATTATACTAAAATTTGCATGAAGAAATGCAAAGCACACTATTCCACTGCCCAGGCAGTGTGACAGTACCTCAAAACATGAAAAAGATTCTTTTGACAATGTGCTACCGTGCCATTTAAAGAGCTATTCTGTTCCTTTTAGAAACAGAAAAGCTGGTTCCTAATATATAACCATGCTTGTTTTAAAAACAGTCCTCTACAACAGTGGATGAAGTCCAGGATTCTGCAGCCTCAAAGTAAAATCCCCAAGGTGTTTCAATATTTAAAACTGATTCATACAATCAATTTCTCTGATTAAGTTTGGCCCAGGTTTTCGCCTAGTCTTTTTTTTTTTTTTTGAAACATGTCTCATCTGACTTCAGAGCTCTATTATCCTGACATTTCAGATTAGAGCTATTGACACATTCCCTAGAACTAAAAATTATTTTATTCTGCTGACCCCTAATGCTGTAAATATGTAGTGGTTTCATTCTCTGTGGTTTAGCATCAATTTTAATGAGCAGGAATAAACAAAAGACCTAAAACCAAGTCTTCTAAGGCCCTCTACTAAAGCTCTGGTCTGTATCCTCAACTAGATCTTTGAACATTTCTGACACATCTCTATAGACTCACTGTAGAGTGAGTGTAAAGGATGTTGCCAGGCAACTCATCTTGGTTTGTAAGAATCTAGGCATTGATAATGACTCTGTCTCAGCCTGGCTCCCACAAGAGAAGGGTTTTAGTGAACTCCCACACGTGCTCACAGCCCACAGGCCATTCATGAGAAGAGGTATTTCCAAAAGTGAATGTCCAGGAGTCCAAATTGGGAACCTATAAGGTTTCTTTTCTAATTTAAGTTTAATGTTTCCAACATCACAACTACTTTTTGTAATTGTCCAGAAATCCAATAGGGATTAGAAAAAGTGGGTCATAGATAAAGGGCTAGTGTTAAATGAACCTTTTTATTCATATCTTTAATATTCTTGTTTGCACATGGCCAAAGCGGTATTTCTTCAGGTATCTCAAATCACAAAAATCACCCTGAAAACTATCTACCAAAATTATTTTAATTCCTTTGAAAATTATCCTTGAAATGGTTTTCCACACTTAACTCATTATTTTATCAATATTCAAAAAGGATATTCAGTAAAAACTATGTTCTAATGTGGAAAATATGCGATCAGTTGCAAAAGGGGTTACGGATACGTTTTTATGAATAATATACATGCTAAACACTGCCCTGCTGGACGGGCCTGCTCCGAACCTCCCTCTGTCAAAGCAGACACTTCGCATGCGTGCTTACCAGGACAGTATGCATCCACGTCCAGTTTCTGAGCTGAAGCGAGGGTTGGTGAGCCAAGCTCGGATTCTGGAATTCGTGGGCTCTCAACAAACTTTGCCTTCCTCAGAGGGGCTAAGGACAAAAAAAGAGAGAGAGAGGGAGAGGGAAAAAGGAGAAAGAGAGAGGAAAGAAAACAGAAAGTAAGGAAGAAAGAAAAAGAAAAGAGAAACAGGGAAAGAGAAGGGAAAGAGAGAAACACAGAGGGGTCATGAGTAAGGGGAACAGCAGGCAACAGATGGAAGCACTTAAATGAACGACACACTCTGTCAGACTCAGATCAGGTTACCCTAGTTTTTTGTGCCAGAAAAAAAAATTAACTGCATTCTTCATAGAGGAGATGGGTCTTGTTAAGAAGTCACTGCAAACTGGAAGAGCTAAAATCTAATATTCAAAACCGTGAGCCTCAGTTGTAACTATCTATTACCTTTAGCTACTTTCTCTCTATAAAGCAGAGCTTTTTATTTTCCTTTGCCATTGAATACAAGTATTAACTGAGGAAAGTATAGGGCTAAGTTTTAAAATTTGTTTATAATAATTGTAATCAAAGGTTTTCTTTATTCAGAAATAACTACTATAACAGTTGTGATAAATACCGTAACTAGGATTAATCCACTTAGCTTAAAAGGAAATCAATCACCTGACTGCTCAGCTTTTAAGGTAAAAAGTCAAAACTGCCAGTGGACTGAGGTATCATCTAGGCCATGCCAGTCTGACACTGGATGCTACAGGTAAAGTAATGTGATTTAGTTACACATATAATCACAAGGTCTTCCCCTGGATTAGTAATATTCTATGCCATGGAATCCATTCATTCTTATAAAGAATGAAATAAAAAGCATACTTCACAAATGGGAAGTTTTACTTATTAAAGGCTTGTATAAATTCTATTTATTGATTTTTGGGGGAAGAGTTTAGGAACACTAGTGATATACATTTAAATAATCACTTTAATACATTAAAAGTTACAATTATGAAGATTAGTTTGGTACTCTCAAACTGAGTTCCATTAAATAAAGTACAACAGGGTGAAAGTGCTTAGCATAACACTGGCTCAAAAGTATCAGTTGAATCTGAAATTGAGTTGTATGTGTTTTATTTATGTCATAACTATAGGTGTCCAAGACATGTGAGTGCTTAAGATCACATTACTTTTTTCAAAAGTTTCTGCATGTTCTTCAAAATCCTCATCCATTACTGATCCACAGAGGATTCTAAGTTATTCCTAAGAGACCCTGTAAAAAGTAATATAAAACTTTGTCATTATACTGGCCAGAATTCTTTTCTATTTTCTCTGGAGGATAAAAATAATGAAGTATTAATAAAACACAGAAAGTACTTTTGAAATGTGCCAATACTCAAAACCTACAGGCAACTAAATCACATTTTAAATCTTAAGATATGTATGTATATTTTAAGTGTATGTTAAAAAACAAAGTAAATCTTGTTACTGTCTCCATAGCAACAAGAGCTAAGGGTGCTAACAGTATGGTTCTCTGCCAAAAGCAAGCTTTAGAATAGCAGAGCTCTCACCTCTGCTAAAACTGTAATAATTGAGCCTATTTTTAACAGTCACTATCGCAAATGAAGATCTCAAGTGATTTATATATGCAGATCTGCAGGCTACTAATAGCCACTAGAGTCTCTTTCATTATAATCTCACCAACCAATTCAAAAATAATGAAACATTTTATTTATCCAGTATTGATGTGTATAGAAGAAATTACTATAATTTAATTCTAAAAGCTATTAAGTCCTTTACTAGAATTTTATTATTTTATTTTATCATAGCAGCAGAATACTATTTTACCTGCTGAGTTCTGACAAAGACAGCATTGGTCCCTGCTCAAGGGATACTATATATCTAAAAATCTTAATAACATTTTTTATAATTAAAATAGTAGACAGACAGAAATTAGCAACTTAAGGTAGATATGTAAGGAAGAAACTGAAGGATGGCAGGAGCAATGTATAAGGGGGGGTATGAGGAATGTATAAGAATTATGAGGTGGAGTCAAGGGATTAAAGCAGCATCCTAGAGATCTGTGAAGCTCAATGCCAGGGTCACGTCTCGATTTTCCCTTCTCAGGAATTCCAACCGAGGTTACCTTTACAGCTCATAGACGGCATTTGATTCTTCTTTCCTACCTACATACCTATTGTCATCCATGGGATACTATACATGTGTAATAATGACTTTACATGATTTTTTAAGGTAGATTATAATGTTGCTCTCATCCAAATTATAAAAAAGCTAGTGCTATCTGCAAGTTACTCAAACACAGGAGGTACAATATAGGTATGACACATTGTCCATAGCCTTAATACTACTCAGTGGAGAACATAAAAGGTCAGGTTGGAAGACTGGACACAATATTTTGCTCAGAAGCCTAGAATTTTAATATATTTCATCATAAAAAAATAACATATAAGATGAATTCAGCTGGGTACACAAATTCTGTGTCAAAAGGGTTTACCAGATAGTTTTTTAAAAAGTGGCTGAAATGAGATGGGTAGGAGGATTCTAATACCAAACCAGGTATTCTACTGTGACAGAACATGGTAGTATAGTAGTGAGGGGTTGGGTAGCATAGGAGTTAAGGTCTGGGCCCTAAAACCAGAAAGCTTAAGTTGGATTCCATCTCTTCTACTTTTTCCTAGCTGAGAATGTTTCTCTAAGTTTCCTATCAGTTATTTGGACTTAATAACATTACCTACATGTACCATGGGGGAATTGTAAGGAGTATACTAATCAATTAAAATAAATGCTCATGGGGCACTTTGGTGGCTCAGTCAGTTAAGTATTTGACTCCTGATTTCGGCTCAGGTCATGATCACACGGTTCGTGAGTTTGAGCCCCAAGCTGGGCTCTGCAGAGAGCGCAGAGAAAAAAAAAATTAATTAAATAAAATGCTCAGAACAATGTGAGCACATAATAAATCCTCTGTAAACGCTAGCTGTTTTTGCTGTTGTCATCATCACCACCATCACACATTCAGCATGATTTGGAAAGTCTGAATTGCGTGTGTATTGGGAGCGGGGTTAAAACAAAGACCTCTAAGGTGTCATAGGGGAATGACAAGAACAGTGATATCACCAACTTTTTTTTTTTAATTGAGAAGGAAATAATATTGAAGAAAACATGTTATAACTTAGAAGGTGGCAGACTACCCAAACCAAAAAGGCTTAGGTTAGACAATGAGAAGTATGTGTGTAAAAAAAAAAGAAAATTACATAGTATGATTTATATCACTGGTTCTCAAAATGTGCTGACTGGCAGCAGAGCATTATTTGGGAATTTGTTAAAAATAGAAATGATCGGACCCCACCTCAGATCAGCTGAATCAGAAACTGCGGAAGTTGGGGCCCAGCACTCTGTGTTTAGCCAGCCCTCCAATGATTCTGATACACGCTAAAGTTTGTGAATACTGGATTAAAGAAAAGTATCTATAAATACCTCATCATAGCAGATCAGTAAAGGGGCTTTCCTAAGAAAAAAGCTGTAATAAGATATAAATCAAAGCCTCATCTCTAGGAGTATTAATGTATATGGTACAAGTTAAGGTTTTATATTTTTTTTCCAGTCACTATTTTAGCAGTATAACTGTTGTGTTATGTTTTGTTTATTTTTTAAAGAGTCCCAAGTTATAAGTATCCATCATGTGGGGCCTATTTTGGAGAGGGAGAGCAGTATTTTCTATACTAATTCTCCCAAGATCCCTTGGGGAGGAGACAAAGGGGTGGGCAATAAACACAATCAGATATATCACACAGGAGTGTTAATGGTGAAAGAGAAAAATCTGCCTCTGTTGGTGCCTCTGTAAACTGGAACGTTGTAGACAATGTTGCAGCACACCTAATCCAAGCAGGTATAAAGGCATTAAAATAAGGATTTTAAGTAACTGAATAACTACTAAAGTATTTGTCTTCGATGAAGTTTTCAAAGCAGATGGGAATTTTTAGGAAGGAACTGGCACCAGACTCAAATAGTTATGGGAGATAGGTCTGCAGGGAGACCAAATCAAAGCTAGGATCAGGAAAATGAGAACTGAAGGATACATTTAAGATGAGAACAAACATAAAGTACCAAGAAACTGTTTCCACAAAGTTGGTTTTACGATAAAAAGCATATTCAGTAAAATTAATCTAAGACAAATTAATTGTCAAATGTGAGAGCACAGCAAAAAGATTATAGCTATAAGGGAGAAAAAGAAATACAAGGCATCAAGTCAGAGAGGAATAAGTAAAATTATCTCTGTTTGCAGATGACATTCCTTAAATGAAGATGAAGATTCTACAATAAAACTAATAAAACAAACTGAGCAAAATTGCAAGGTCAATACATAAAAATATACTAACGATGAGCAATCCCAGAATGAAATTAAGAAAACAATTTAAAATAGCAACAAAAAGAATACTTAGGAATAAACTTAATCAAGGAAGCTTAAGACTTGTACACTGAAAAACTACAAACTGTTGCTGAAATTAAAGCCACACATAAAGGGAAAGACATTTCTTGTTTATGGATTCAAAGACGAGTACTGTCAAAATGGCAATACTTCTCAAAGTGATCTATAGATTCAATGCAATCCTAATAAAAGTCCCAATGACATTTTTTGCAGAAATAGAAAAATTCATACTAAAATTCATATAGAATCTCCAGGAAACCTGAATAGCCAACCCAATCTTAAAAAGAACAAAGTTGGAGGTCTTATACCTCATTATTTCAAAATTTACTATAAAGCGTACTATCACCAGAACGTGTGGTACTGTGCCATAAAGACAGAAATAAACCTCATGGTCAAATGATTTTACAAAGATACCAAGACCATTTTATGGGGAAAGGATAGTCTTTTCAATAAATGGTTTTGGGAAACTGGGTATTTACATGCAAAAGGATTAAGTTGGATCCATATCTACCCCCTATTAAAAAATTAACTCAAAATGGATCAAATACCTAAATGTAAGAATTAAAATTCTAAAACTCTTAGAGGAAAACACAGGAGTAAAATGTTTGAACTGTAGAACTATTAAGGAAGTTAGAGAAAAACAGTGGAAAATTGACCTGGAAAGGGAAAACTGTATTTCAAACAGTTTTTAACAAAGCTTTCACAGGCAGAATCTTACATGAATGTTTGTAACATTTTACCTCCTAAACATTTATTAGAAAATAAAGCTTTAGGTACCATGAATTTCCTGAAGTGGAAGCCTGGGGCGGGGAGAGAAGAAGGAGAGATACTATTTGTGACACTCTTTATTTCCTCCTCCTTAACCCCCACTCAATGCTGGGTTTAATTAATTACTGTTCATGATTGTGCTTAAATGACACAAGCAACACCTTGAAGAAAAGAGGATGCCAAATTTTAGGATGCTAAAATTTATATAACAGTTTATTTTATACCTTTATTCACATTTTTACCTAATCTCATTCAAATTTCATGATTTTTCTATGAGGAAAACATTAACTCTGTTGTAGATGGGAAAATAGAAACCACAAGATCTCTTACCCAAGATCACAGTATTTAAGTGGTAGATTACAAAACCATATCCAGGTCTTTTGATTTAGAATTTTATAGTTTCATTAACAATATTGTTCTTCAAGGTATGGAACTCATTTTAGCGGGAGATTATTTTAAATGATCTATAAAATTGGCAGTAAATAGCAGTGAATTACACAGTATGGTGGGCTGTCCTAGTGCCTACCAACATCCTAGTTTCTATTCTCTTCTAGGCACAGAGGTGACTGCAATTGCCAGCTCCTGTGAAGTTTAGGACTATGTGACTGGTTCTGGCTTATGAAATGAGAACACAGGTGACATAGGCCCTGCATGATATAGTCTGTCTCCTCCTCTGACATAAAAATCAGAGAAGTCTTCTGTTGAGATGGTACAGATACAAGATTGAAGCAGCTTGAATTGCTGGGTCACTATATAAAGAACAGCTGTCCTGGAGAGTTGCCCAGGCTTGCTGGGTAAACTAGAAATAGACCTTCATTGTGTTAAATACTGAGATTTTTAAGGGTGATGTTATGACAGCACTGTCTAGCTTATTCTGACTAATGAAATCGTGATAATGTTATTCCTTTTTTCAATTATGTTTCCATCCTTCTAAATAGGTCCAGAAGAAAATTTTAATACACTAATACTAGCTAATCCTCCTTGTTTTGGGGTTTTTTTCTTCGTTTTTTTTTTTGTTTTTGTTTTTGTTTTTTTTAAGTAGGCACCACAGCCAGCATAGAGCCCAGCATAGGGCTTGAACTCATGCCTCTGAGATCAAGACGTGAGCTCAAATCAAGAGTCAGATGGTTAATTGACTGAGCCACCCATGTGCCCCAGCTAATTCCCCTTTTTAAGAAGGAGGGAAAAGATTTCAGTATCACTGCCATTTGTAGGTAAAGTGTTTAGCTAGAATTAATGTTCTGGTTAATATTATAATTACAGCATGTGATACTGACTTTCCAGTTTGACTAATAACATATAGTTTCTTTTAAAGTAAGTTTATCTAAATAAAAGCATGGAGTTCAAAAATATTAGGTAAAAAAGTCTGGTTGTAAGTATGGCAAAAATCATGAAGAAACTATGCCAATGAATAAAACTTGAGAAACATGCACTGTACTAAACTGCATCTCAACTGGGTAACTAATTTAAGTCTCTATTTTCCTTCCATTCTGTGTTGAGATGGGAGTGGTATATAATCACACTATAAATGCAGTTGCATTTAAATTGGTATCCAATATGAAGGAATAGAGCTGATGAAATATTTTTAGGTAACAAGCACAAGTTACTTTAGTCATAATTGAGATATTGGTTAGGCATTAAAGATAATAAGAGACTCAGGAGATAACCGTTATAAATGGTGAAAATAAGCTAAAAAAAGACTTCTCATATGAATAGATTTATGGTCATTTGGGTAATCTAGTTATTTGATTAGATAATCAGAGCAGTCTCCTCTTAACATTTTTTTTTTTTTTTTTTTTGCCATCTTTTCAGGAGGGCCAATCCAGTTCTATATACTTGTAACAGCCACTGATGGCATGGTCAGAAGTCAAAAGTGGGAAAAAGGCCTTCCTCAGCTGCCACTAAGGTGCTCAATCCTTTGAGGAAGCTAAGGCCAAGGTGAAGTTAGGACCTCACTTCAACGAGCAACTAGCACCATGCCTGACAGCATCCGCCCATCATTTGCTTGCACCATGGCCTCTGCCTTGGGAGCTCACCTGCATCTACTTGGCCCTCATCCTGCATGACGATGAGGTGAAGGTCAGGGATGGTAGTAAGATCAAGGCCCTCATTAAAACAGCTGGTGTAAAGGCTGAACCTTTCTAGCCAGGCTTTTTTACAAACTCCCTGGTCAACATCAACACTGGGAGCCTCATCTGCACCAGCAGGAGGTCCTGTCCCCTCCACCACAGCTGCCCTAGCTGAGAAGATGAAAAGTGAAAGTGAAGAAAGAAGAATCTGAGGAGTCTGATGATGACGTGCGCTTTGGTCTTTTTGACTAATCCCTCCTTTGTAACATATTCAATAAAAAGCTAAACTCAAAAAAAAAAAAAAAAAAAAAAGAGAAGGTGGGGAAAAAGGCACAGAGCGCATCAGTTATACATAGTACACAACCTCCAAAGAACCTACGTGCAGGGTATTGTGGTATCCTTAAACAAGTGTGGTATGTCAATACAGAAAAGCTTTATTACTCTGTTAAACTGACAGTAAATCAAGAGGTCGTGCTTACATGTGATGGGTGCTTAGTAGGTTCTAACAGTCATAGTTTCTAAATTGTGTACCACACTTCCAAGTATGTGAAGGGTGTCTCATCATGCTCATTCATCAAACATGGCACAGAAAGAAAACCTTGAACAACATTTGCCCCTGATTATTTAGAAAAGAGAAAAGGAAAGGTGGAAAAGATGGAGAAGGGGAGAAAGTATTTTATTTCAGGGAGATGGAAGAAAGGATACAGATTGATAGGGAGATCGAGATAGGATCTAAGAGTATATAGATTAAAGCAGCCCTTCCAATGGTTCAAGCACAAGAGCCAGCAACAGAACCAAAAGGAAGAGAGCAGTGTTTTCGTCTTAATGAACTGGTGTACACAACACACTGGTTGAGAAAGACCCAAGTCTCTCAACTCACTTACGTATTTGTGAAAACCGTCCTCTCCCATACATACATCACACAGTCACAGTACAATCATGTTTCCTCCTTATACAGGGTAGGCCAAGAACTAAAATCTCAGTGGCTTAATACAACACGATAGAGTTCTCACTCAATATGGGTGTTCAGTAGGAAGCTCCTTATCCTAAGATAAGCCTCAAGTTTTCTTGTGGGTTCTCCACATCAAGCTAAAAACCAGAGGTCAGAGGTCAAAGGGGGGAAGAATTGCATATGTGAAGGTTTTATAGCCAGCTGGAATTTGTATACATTATTTATATTCTTATTGTTCAAAATTCAGTCACATAACACACCTACCTGCACAAAAGGCTGGGCTATATAGTTTACTTGTGTGCGGAGGAAAGGGAATAAATTTTGGTGAAAACATATTATTCTTTGCTATATTCTACATCATAGCTTGGAAATTCATGAAAGATACAGAACTAATGAACAAAGCAGCAAATTCTGTGTAAATTTAGCCTTCTTTCTTTTAAATAAGCTGAACATACGTCGCCAAAAGTTAGCCTAAATCTATATATTTTTTTCATTCAAATATAATGCTTTAGATTATAGTGCCTAGAATACTGTCTGCATATGGTAGCTGGTTAATAATTATTTGCTAAATGAACAGTATACAGTAGAAAATCAAAGCAAAGGCAAGCATTACAAATACGAGTTTTAATAAAACAAATGATTTTAAAAGTGAGTTTTAAAAAGCACTCATGGATATTATAAATGTTAATTACACTATAAATCACCTGAAAGACTCAGACTTTCATAAAACAAACATATAAATCATCATCATTATAATCACACTATAATCATTTAATTTCTAGCTTTAATGACTGGTTTATTTTCCATAAAAAATATTCAACAAAATATGTTGAGAATATAGTTGTGTTAAAAGGGAAACACTAGAAGACACTTAGGCTGTGTACAAGCTCTTCCACATTCAGGGATATTTGAAGGATGCATTAACAGAGGAAGTCAATGTCAGGAAGGCTACGCAGCTGCTTTTTTTTTTCTATGTTCAACTCAGTATTAAGTTAACAATTCAAAAGGACCCCTCTGCAGAATTTTGTAGTTCCCTTCCTGCTAGCTTCCTATTCTTCAGTACTCTGTAAATTTCAGTTCCCTTGGCTTCCCCAAATTTCTGATCTGTTTCCTCAGGTCAGTAAGACTATCATTCTCTGTTTGAGTTATCCCATTTAGGATAAAAGCCAGGGTTCACCTAGTCCCCTCCACCTTCCTTTCGGGGATCACATTATCATACTGTCAACTGTCCAGTGTCTGAAAACAGCTTTTTCTAGTGGGAGGGCAAGTCCAGGACTGGTTACACCATCATAGTGGGAAGAAGAAGTATCTCATGCTGTTTTAATTTGCATTTTCCAGATGTTTATCATTCACGATGTGGCTAACAAAAGGCAGAACCTTTGTCTGTCTCATGTATGGCTGTGGTCTTAGTAATGCTTACAGTAGTGCAGGGCACAGAGCAAATACTATTATTTGTTAAATGACTTAACTAGTTATGTTTATCCATATACTTTGGAGGTACACATGATATGTGTCCTTCATCCATTTAATGCTGAAGACCTAAGAAAATAGGTGATTCTAAGCTGTATCCAAGGTAACTCAAGAGTACGTCTGAACCTCCCATCTAATTTCTATTTTTATGCAACTATGTTGTGCTACACAAAAGGATATACTAGACACACTGATATACAGACAGACCATACAAGCAATAAATATGGAGACAACATGGTGCTCCAAAGAAATGGTTACTCCAAAAATGATCACGACAACTTTTAGGACATTACTATAAGACATACTTCAACCAATTTTGAATAAATTAAATAGAAATTCTCATTTCAAGAAGAAATTGGGATTTAAGTCTTCGTTTACCCATACACATGATTAGAAAAAGGCAAATGACTGTACCTTACAACTCATGGTGTAAACATTAGCTATTTCAGTGAATGGCAAACTCAAGGTGTATGTGATAAAATAAGGCAATATGGATGTCAATTACCTATTTTAATATTTAGTAATATTGTATTTTGCATATACAAATCAATAATTTGAGTTCAGAAAAGCCTTTTAAATATGCTAACACAGGGGCACCTAGGTGGCTCAGTCGGTTGAGTGTCCGACTTCGGCTCAGGTCACGATCTCACAGTCTGTGAGTTCGAGCCCTGCGTCGAGCTCTGTGCTGACAACTCAGGGCCTGGAGCCTGCTTCAGATTCTGTGTCTCCTTCTGTCTCTGCCCCTCCCCAGCTTGCATTCTGTCTCTCTTTCTCTCAAAAATAAATAAACACTTAAAAATAAATAAATAAATAAATAAATAAATAAATAAATAAATATGCCAACACAATACTCAAATATCAGTGATACCAGATTTCATTTCTATAAATCTGAAGAAGCACTAGGTTTTTGATAATATAAAAAGGAGTTCCAAATTTCAAAATTTTGCTATGCTGGCTTATGCGTGATTACTGGTTTACTGATATAAGCAATTCTATAAAATTTTCAGGCAAACTTCTGAATTTTTTTTAAGTTTATTTATGTAAGT
Source organism: Lynx rufus (assembly GCF_022079265.1). NCBI lineage: Eukaryota > Metazoa > Chordata > Mammalia > Carnivora > Felidae > Lynx > Lynx rufus. The sequence goes on from NW_025814832.1 coordinate 39,324,445, forward strand.
AATCTCTATACCCAACATGAGGCTCGAACTCACAACCCCGAGATTAAGAGCTGCATGCTCTACTAACTAAGCCTGCCAAGTGCCCCACAACCTCTGAATTTTAAAGTAGTTATGGAATATAACCATATTTAAATTTAAAATATTACACAAACATGTTTTATCATAGGAAAATTGGAAAATACAAGAAGCAAAAATAATGCAGCCAAAAATTATCAGAATCCTACTTCTGTTCAAGTTTCAAAGCAGTATGGCCTTTCCGATTATTTTATTTTATATAAAATATTAATGCTAACAAAAAACAGCTAAAAATGACTAATGACTTCTTTTTTTTAGTGTTTATTTATTTTTGACAGAGAGAGAGAGAGAGAGAGAGAGAGAGGCAGAGCATGAGCAGGGGAGGGGGCAGAGAGAGACAGAGACACAGGATCCAAAGCAGGCTCCAGGCTCTGAGCTGTCAGCACAGAGCCTGATACGGGGCTTAAACCCACCAGCCACGAGTTCATGACCCAAGCCAAAATCAGACGTTTAACCCACTGAACCGCCCAGGAGCCCCTGACTTCTCTTTTTAAAATATGGCCTTCAAAGGGCGCCTGGGTAGCTCAGTCCCTTAAGCATCCACAACTTGATTTTGGTTCAGGTAATGATCTCACAGTTTTGTGGGTTCAATCAAGCCCAGCGTTGGGCTCTACACTGGTGGCAAAGAATCTGCTTGGGATTCTCCCTCTCTTTCTGCCCCTCCCCAGTTCATGCTCTGTCTCTCTTAAAATAAGTAAATAAATAATTAATTTTAAGAAAATAAAATAAAATATGGCCTTTGAAGGGATACTTACATCCTAAGAGTGGCAAGTGAACTCACTGAGCAACATTTTACATGAACAGAGAAAGTATGATGCCTGAGAACAGCAGCATCACTAACATGAATCTGAATGTTAGCCACAGTTTTTCCCTTGTTAAATGACTCTCCTCTCCTAAAAAATGTAAAAGGTAACTAAAAATATACATATTTATATATGCAATTTATGGAATAACAGAGCAGACATGTGGTAGGACTATAAGGTATGAGGTTAGATGTAAATATTCTAAAAATTCGTAGATACGCCCTTATCTCTTCTAAATTAGAGGAAAAAATATTTTTTCTTTAGTATCTTTGAGACAGAAATATTACATCTATAATTCCTATCTTTTTACCTACGTCTATGAGAAAGTAGGGGGAAAGAAATAGTAGGATAAAGAAAAGAACACAGTGATTAAAAGAGGTCTTTCAAGTGAGACTCGCATCACACTACCTATATTATGTGGTCTTGAACAAATTATTCAACTTTTCCAAGCTTGGATTCTGCATCTTTTTTTTTAATTTTAATTTTAATTTTATTCATTTTAAAATAGGCTTCATATCCAGTGCGGAGCCCAATGCAGGGCTTGAACTCATGATCCTGAGGTGAAGACTTGAGCTGAGAGATCAAGAGTCGGATGCTTAACTGACTGAGTCACCCAGGGGCCCCAGATTCTGCATCTTTAAAGTGTGGGCCACAATCTCTTAGGAATTGTTATGAGGATTACATTTATATTTATTTTTTTAATTCATGTATTTTGAGAGAGAAAGAGAGTGAATATGAGTGGGGGAGGGGCAGAGAGAAAGAATCCCAAGCAGGCTCTGCTAGGTCAACGCAGAGCCCCACGCAGGGCTCAATCTCATGGTTTCGTGAAGTCATGACCTGAGCTGAAATCAGGAGTCAGATGCTTAACCGACTGAGCCTCCCAGGTGCCCTGAGGATTACATTTAAAGAGTAATGTGTAGTGCTCACTTTGCTAGCACATATATTAAAAACTTGGAACCATACAGAGATTAGGACGTGGCCCCTGTGCAAGGATGATACGCAAATTTGCGAAATATTACATAAAAAAAAATAAAAGAGTAATGTGTATATAAGGCTAAAATGGAAGATATTAATATTTATTATCCTTTAGAAATAGGCAGCTGAAGCATTATTATCCTTTAGAAATAGGCAGCTGAAGCGACTCAAGGACATAGACTGAGCTATCCCTGGAGATGAAACTAAAATATGGATCTTAGACTCATGGATCAACCACAATGCACACAACAGACCTTTGAACATCTCTAAACTAAGTGGTCTGTGCAATCATAATGATAATATGCCACTTAACTCTCAAGGATACTGTAAAGATTTAAATGAACTCATCTTTGTAACACAATGAGCATAGTGCCTTGCTCACAGAATGTGCTCACTACTAGATGATGATGTGGTTATTAGTATATGATGATGATGGTGATGATGTGATAGGCAATGGAGGAACATGGAGATGTACAAAGTGAATTTCAAGATGCTGACCAGAATGTTCGGCATCTAGAGGCAGTGATTTATGACATCAAACTTCAAGAAGTAATCTACTCATGTTTCTTGCCTCAGTTCTGTCTCCTTATCTCCCTGCACCCAAAAGGATAGCTCTTATTTAACAGATGAAGTTACTCTCTTTAGTGGAATATGTATTATCCCAAGAGTACTAGTACAGTTCCTCTTGTATGTATGATGTTGAAAGGTACAGTAAGTTGAAGAAGTGCTTATAGTACGAGAAACCTAGTGGTTAGTTTCTGAATGTTTTACAAACTGAATTAAAAGTATGTTGTATGACATTGGGTCCAAGATTCTGGTTTAAATTTCAAATTTAAATTCTGTTATCCTCTATTATTTTTGTCTACCAGATTCTAAGCTCCTTGAAGACAAGGACTATAGAATAGTCATCTCAGAGATGCCAGGGTGGCTCATTCAGTTGGGCAATGGATTCTTTGGTTTCAGCTCAGACCATGATCTCACGGTTTGTGAGTTTGAGTCCATGTCGGGCTCTGCACTGGCAGCGTGGAGCCTGCTTAAGAGTCTTTCTCTCTCTGCTCCTCCCCTGCTCGCTTTCTCTCTCTCTCAAAATAAATAAATAAACATTAAAAAAAGAATAATCATCTGAGAACAGTGTTTTGAGAATGACATATAATGATGTTTTCCATTTTGCACCAGTTTTCAATAATGGCTGAAAACATGCTGATTAGGTACAATAACATAAACTTCCTTGAGAAAAAATAGTTTTACATACACTTAAGAACTGACAGGAAAAATAAACTTCGATACTAAGAATGTAAATAATGGTTAACCATCATTTACTGATGGTGTGGATTTCTCCAAGGCAGACCCAAAAGGTGTTGAAAAAGAAAAGTTGGGGCACCTGGGTGGCTCAGTTGGTTTAAACATCCAACTTTTGATTTCGGCTCAGGTCATGATCTCACGATTCGTGGGTTTGGGCCCTGCATCGGGTTCTGTGAAGCCCATTTAGGATTCCCTCTCTCCCTCTCTCTCTGTCCCTTCCCTGCTCACGGGTGCACTCTCTCCCTCAAAATAAATAAATGGAAACTTAAAACAAAGAAAGAAAGAAAAGTTAACAATTGAGTAAGGAAATTAAAATCTTTTTTTTTTTCTTTTTCAAAACTTCACTAAACTGTAAAAGATCCTAGGTAGTCAAAGTGGGAGGCAGAAAACTGCTAAGATCTGCATAAACATAAAAATTATGCAGACTTCAATGAAATCCTACAAGGGCAGATTAACAAAAACTTAAGTCTCTGTCCCATGAGCAAAAAGGACTAGGAGACACTTTCAGACCTCAAGTGTGAAGACCCAACAGCTTTCTGGCTTGTTTTTGGAATGTGCAGTTGCTGCTACTGTTACAATAAAGAACTCACAACAGAGAACACTTCACCACCCACTCACCACCCACCAACCATGGGTAAAGAAACAGCATTCATCCAACCTGAGAATATCTCTCAGTAAGTCTCAGTCTCTGTAACAGGGTAAGTTGCTTTTTTCATCTCTCAGAAACCTTGAGGTCATCTGGTCATACACAAGAAGCTGTATGGAAAGATGAGTTGCTTAGTCTGATGGAAAGTAAATCATGGGTTAACTGGAGGACAGAACTATCACACCACCAGGCAAGTCACTGAGTTAGAGATCAAAGCAGAAATTTTTATTCTGACTTCCCTTAATACAAAAAGAAATAAACTGTTTGCATTACTTTTTGGTTGCACGTCAGAAGGTTATCTATAAATATGCAAAAGTAGACACTGACTTAGCTTAGAGGTCTTTCTTTTCTTAGGGGTTTTATAAGTCTCCTCCCACTCCTGGTTTTTAAACTAATAAAACATATTGTTCTATTCACCACATTACTTTAAGATTTGAAAAAAAAAAAAAAAGGCTGGCAGTTAGATGGAGGCAGAAGCAGTGTTGCTTAAGAGTCTATCCATTTTCCATACAATTTCTGTCATGTTAATAATGTACCTCACTGGATGTGTAGAAAAGAGAAAGCAGAATAACATATAAGCATGGAAGAACAAGTGTAAGGAAAAGAACACTAAAGTCAGTTTTTATAGAATTTCGTCCTAAAGCTAAATGTCAGCTCCCCAATGGATAATATTTCTATGATTAGAAACAAATAACTTGGGAAACTTTCAATATTGTGGAAGACAAAAATCTCAAAATCCTACCAGGGAGGTTCTGCTTCTGTATACCCAAGTAAGCTTCTGCTAGATGGGCCCTCTCACAGATTGACTTTAAATTCTGGACAACATACAAAAAGCAACTATCTCAAGGCCCTGGAGATTAAACATAATACAGTCTGGAAGAGAACTAACAATTGCAAAAAACAAAAAACAAAACAAACAAAAACACAACACAAAAACAAACAAAAACAGATTTGGATGAGTTTCTCTTTAAAAAATTATTTTTATTTTTATTTTTTAGCTTCTGGGTTAAAAACAGACCACAGCACTGCATGGGGTCAATAAAACTCCAATAGAAAACCAACAGTTTTTCTACTCTAAAGTATCAAAAGACAGAGCTTGTAGGAATAGCAGTCACTGAAAAGTTAGGGGAAGAGGATTTCCAGAAAAAAGAGAGAGAGAAAGAGAGAGAGAGAGTGTGCGCTATAAGGAGGCAGCCAAAATTCTGTGTGTAAACTCTGCTCAAACCTCTGGCTAATTGCTGAACCATGCATTGTATGGGACAGACTGGCTAAGAATAAAACAATTGAACTGAGCTCAACTGATGCCCAAAAGATAGAGTTTTCCATTAAATCAAACCAAGTTAATTGCTTGCTAAAAGAAAAAAAAATAGTGATGCTCTTTGAAGGAATATGACAAAATCCAGAATATCTACTAAATAAAATGTTTAGGACACAGAATTACTCATCACATGAAGAACCCGGAAAATAGGACCCATTATCAAGTGAAAAGATGGAGACCAACCCTGCAATACTCTAGATACTGTAATCAGCACATAAGAAATTTAAAGCAGCTATTATAATGATTTTCAGAGAAGTAAAGGAATATATAATCTTAATTAAAAAAAGGCAAGAAAATCTCTGATTTTACAGAAACTGTAAAAAAGAACCAAATGCAAATTCTAGAACTGAATAACATAATAGCTAAAATTAAAAGTCACGGAATAGGTCTAACAGTATTTAAATGTTTAAATATGACAATTTAAATGACAGTAAATAGTATGTACATATATGTATGTATACACACACACACACAGTATATAGTAAATTGAAAAGTTTATGGGGCGCCTGGGTGGCACAGTCGGTTAAGCGTCCGACTTCAGCCAGGTCATGATCTCGCGGTCCGTGAGTTTGAGCCCCGCGTCGGGCTCTGGGCTGATGGCTCAGAGCCTGGAGCCTGTTTCCAATTCTGTGTCTCCCTCTCTCTCTGCCCCTCCCCCGTTCATGCTCTGTCTCTCTCTGTCCCAAAAGTAAATGAACGTTGAAAAAAAAAAAAATTAAACAAACAAACAAACAAACAAACAAAGAAAAGTTTAAAATGACAGAAGAGTCAGTGAATTTGAAGATAAATGAATGAAAATTACCCAATCTGAAGACCACAGAGAACAAGGATTAAACACAAAAACCAAAACTGGGGCACCTGGGTGGCTCAGTAGGTTAAGCAACTGACTTTGGCTCAGGTCATGATCTCGCAGTTTGTGAGTTTGAGCCTCACATTGGGCTCTGTGCCTACAGTGCAGAGCCTGGAGCCTGCTTCAGATTCTGTGTTTTCCTCTCTCTCTGCCCCTCTCCTGCTCACATTCTATTTCTCTATCTCTCAAAAATAAACATTAAAAAATATTTAAAATAAAATAAAAACAAAAACAAAACAAACAAAAAACACCTCAGGACCTGTGAGGTGATATCCAAAGGTTTAACATATATGTAATTAGAGTCTCAGAAGAAGAGAGAACGAGGCAGAAAGAATTTTTCAAGAAATATTGGCTAAATATCTCATATCTGTAAAGGACAGAAAGTTTCATAATCGAGGAGTCCAGGATAAATAGAACAGAAACAAATTAGGCTCATCGTACTCAAACTGCTAAAAACCAAAGAAAAAGAGAAAATCTTGAAAGCAGCCCGAGATAAGCAAGATAGGTAGGGCAGGGGTGTTAACATATTCTTACAAAGTGGAAATCAAGTAGTGCCTTATACCTAATGGAACACGACATATAGAAATAGGGATGGCTGGGTGGCTCAGTCGGTTGAGCATCCAACTTTGACTCAGGTCATAATCTCACGTTCATGAGTTTGAGCCCTGCATCAGGCTCACTGCTATCAGCACAGAACCCACTTCGGATCCTCTGTCTCCCTCTCTCTCTGCTCCTCCCCTACTTGTGCTCTCTGTCTCCCAACATACATTTAAAAAAAAGAAATACAGAAGTAAACAATAAACCATTTATGGCTATAACCAATAAAATAAAAAACAGAGACATAGTTATGTTGGGAGGAAAGGCGGAAGCAGTGCAAATAAAGTTACTGTTTCATTAGATGTTTTAAAACTAATCAATAAATGTCAGCAGAAGCACGGTAATCTAAAGACATGGTGTTAACTACCAAAAGAAATAGCCAAAAGTGTTTAAGTGACTGTCCCCTAGAGGAGTGGAATTAGCGATGAGAAAGGGTAAGGCTAGGGACTATAGCTTTTCATTTTAAGCCTTTCTGTACACTTTGACTTTTCATTAAAACACACACACACAAACCTATTAGAGAGCAAATGCTTCTTCCATTAGAAAAATTTTAAACCATTAAGTATTTATTGGGTAACTATTTTTTTTTCCATTTTTAAAGTTTACATATTTATTTTGAAAGAGAGGACAGGGGAGGGGCAGAGAGAAAGGGACAAAGAGAATCCCAAGCAGGCTCCACACTGTCAGTGCAGAGCCCAAAGGGGGCTCAATCCCATGAACCACGAGATCATAACCTGAACCAAAATCAAGAGTTGGACGCTCAAATAACGGAGCCACTCAGTCGGCCCTTGGCTAACTTTATTTTTACTTTTTTTTACAGAGAGAGAGAGAGAGAGAGAGAGAGATTGAGATAAAGAGAGAAAGAAAGAGAGCATGAGCATGCCCACGAAAGCAGGGGAGGGGCAGAGGGACAGGGAGACAGAAAACCTCAAGCAGGCTCCACGCCCAGCATGGAACCCAACTCAGGGCTCAATCTCAGGACCATGATATCATGACCTGAGCTGAAATCAAAAGGTGGATGCTTAGCTACTGAGCCACCCAGACGGCTTTAACATGTAAGCCATTATGACAGGCATCAAAACTGGCTTTTTCTCTTCCTCAAAACCTAGTCCTTAACCTGATCTATGCAGAGTTGTCAACAAGACAGCTGGATTTACTGGTTAATACTGGGAGCTCATAAAAGAGAGTTCTGAGTTCTTCACATCAGCATAAGATATTTCCAAGTCATGGGCATGTATTAGATCACCTAGAAGAAAGAATGGGCAGACAGATCTTCTAAAAGCACATTCTTCTCAAGTAACTAGACTTCCTTTCATGACTTATTGTTAGGTCTAGCCCTAGCCACCTGTTTATGCATATTTTGCCCCTATACTATTTGGCTGAAGTAAATGGTTCATGCTGGGTTATTTTTCCAAAATACTACAAAGAAGAGTCCACCAAACCTCTCTCCTCCTGGGCAATAAGATATTGTAACTTAGGTTCTGAAATTCTGAATACTCCATGATTCCAAACTGCTGACTTTTCTACATATTCATAAAACACAGCCAGCTTCTCTTCATATTATCATGTATTTTCTTTTTTCCCCTTCTTCTCTCACTAGCAATTTCTTAAGAATTTATTATTTATGAATTGATGTAAATTTACAAATCTTTATATAATACTTTCACAGTATTCAAAAGTTATCTTGAAGAGCCTCCAAGAACCAATTTTCCTGATTTCCCATTAATGCAAAATATCACAAAATTAAACTCTGCAATTTGGTATATTTGGTAATTTAAAGAAGGACTAATGTTTATATCTTTTAAATGTTCTGGAGAAAACGAATTTATTAATCAAGTTTATTATGTTAACCATATTATGTGGAAATGCATAATTAATATATGATACAATCATTGACTTATACCATCTCAAAATTTGAAGGGTGAATATCTAAGGATCCTCTCTATATCATAAGTCATATGGCTTGTGGGCCAAATCTGGCCATCTAACTTTTTATGATCCATGAATTAAGAATGGCTTTTAAATTTTTCAAGAAGTTATTTTAAGTGGTTATATAAATACCTACATAATATTCTTGATGTTACCTGTTAGCCAACAAAGCCTAAATTATCTACATTGAGAAAAAGTTTGCTATTGTCATAAATGGTCAGTGCAGTATAGCTATTAATAATAAACATTACCAGGAAGTCACTTTTATCTTATTCTCAAATAAGTAATAGAATTTTTAATGAGCAAGTTATACTAACATTTTCATAGCACAATCTGTATTATGAGGTGTACTAAAGTCGAGTAAGTGTCCATTTAAAAATTATATTAATCTCAGGATAACTGAAAATAATACATAGGGTTCAAAGAGAATGAAAAAGAAAAATAAAGGTGTCACTTTTGACCAACAGTCATAAACCTTTTTAAGCTTTTAATGTTTGGTTCTCTTCCTGTCTTTGACACAAGAAAGAATAAAATCAGCTACAGCGATAACAGGTCGCCCTGTTCACTGAGAAAGAAGTGCCAAACTCTCAGCTTTAAGAGGCTTAATGGAGTCAAATGCTGGTGGTAATGTCACCTAAGTCTCTGCTTTCCCCTATGGTAATAGTGATATGTCTCTTTGTTTCTTTTCTTATGGGAAGTCCAGTTACTCCCTACCAATTCTAAAGTAAAGCAGGCTCAAGTAATTAAGAACTTTGCAGTCCTTCCCTACAAGGCAAATCCATTTTACAGCCAAACTCTGGCCAAAGCGCACTTTGTTTGCCCCCTAAACTTTATACCTAGTCTGTTCAACTACAGAGAGAATAGCCAGGCAGCTTAATCTACGTAGTATAGCCATTTTGTTCTAGATAGAACACAAAGGTACCTACTGTCTGCGGTTCCCCTTCCAATTGATATCAAAAGCAAGTAGTGTGTAATTCTATTTGAAACAAGCTGGTGAAAAATACCTTCCCAAGAAGCTGGGTTGTCTAGATAAGTCAATGTCAAACTGTAGCATGCATCAGAGTCACTTAGAGGGCTTGTTAAAGTGCAGATTGGTGGACTCCATCCTCAAGTTTCTGGTACAGTAGTTTGGTGTGGGGCCCAAGAATCTGCACTTCCAAAATATCTCCAGGTGATGCTCTTGGTGCCAATCCACAGACCGTACTCTAAACTAGATGATCTCCAAAGTTCCTTCAAAATTTGAAAGCTGTGGAATAATGTCACAGAAAACGTCTTGAAAATAAGTTGTTTACACTTGACTTGAACATCCATTAATACTGGATATTTGGATCAGTCCTGTGGTGAAAACCAATTCACACACAAATCCACACAACTGATGCAAACAGAAAAAAACAAAATGAGAAATTTTCTCTGAAAAAGTAATGACAATGTGGTATTTGGTAAGAGATAAATGTTTAATCCTTCCCTTCCCTTTTTTCATGGGGTGGAGAAGGGATTGTTCACAAAGAAAAACCAAAATATACACCCAGTCGACAGATGATCCTGATATTTTCCTTCTCCCCCAACAGCGTTTATGTTATGTATCTTCAACCATTATTGCCACAGACTTAGCAGCAATCTTTTTAGTCTAGATCTTTATTATGATCAATTTTAATCTGCACATTATGTAGCAGTAATTACATTCTTCTTGCTTTTAAACATTCTACTTTGTCAAATTGTGCTATGCGCTAAAAAAGCACAGTGGAGAATCAGTCTTATATTCCTACTGCTATAACGCAACATATTCCTTAGCAGTTTGGTTAGAGCTGTTTTAAGTAAATTCTATTTAGTCACATTTCTTGAAAAACCTCTCCTGGGATTTTAAATTCCAATCAGTATTTTGTGTCTTCTGATCTGCTCCATGTTTCTCAGCTTTAATTCCCTGAAGCTTACTCTTTGTTGATGCTGTCTAAATTGTAAACTTTGCTAAATTCATTTTCCCACAACTGTGAAGGAATAAAAAGTTAATCTGTTTTGTTTTTAGATTTCTAAAAAAGAAACTGATTATTAATTATTCATAGATTTTAGTGGAGTTTGTGCATCTCAGTGTAGGCTGCAGGGAGGTATATAATATTACAACAAGTAGTTCTAAATTTGGAGTTTTAATACAATTTCAAATGTACTAAATCAGAGCTTCAAATTCTCAGGGAAGCCTCATGGCAAGAAAAAAAATATTTTGCTCTTTATAAATATATGTAGAATTGCTTGGTAATAATATCCACAATAAAACATTTTATTATTATATAGATTCATATTATAAATTAGGTCAGGCCATGTCCCCTGAAATGTAAACAGTGAATTAATAGATTTATAAAGTAATTGTCAATACTGACTCCTTTTAAGACAGGAATTAAAAAACAGCTAACAAAAGATAATAAATCTTTTTATGGTGCTACCTAAATAAGAAAAATAAAATGGTTAAGATGAAAGAAACAACTGGGGCACCTGGGTAGTTCAGCTGGTTAAGCATCTGAATCTTGATTTCGTCTCAGGTCATGATATCACATTTTATGAGATAGAGCTCCTCACTGGGCTCTATGCTGACAGCACGGAGCCTGCCTGGGATTCTCTCTCTTTCTCTCTCTGCCCCTCCCGAGCTCTCTCTCTCTCAAAATAAATAAATAAACTTAAAAAAAAAGATGAAAGAAACAACCTAAATATTGAAGGAGAAATTTAATAGCTTTCCTAATTGTATTTCCTATTTTATAACTGTGTAGACATATAACAGTATTACTATAAGGGAAATAGAAGGTGGTGACTATAATTTATTTTTTCGATTTAACTGCACTAATGACAACAGGCAGATACAAAGCTCTCTTGTTCTTAGTTGTTATGTGTTTCTGTACATAGGTCTACTTCAGGTTTAGTAGCTCTATCACAGTTTTTATAAGAGTTTTCAAAATTACTCACATTATTAGTAATAAAGATCACTCAAAAGTTTGTAGGTCTAACTGTGAGCATATACTAATGGCATAGCGTAGGTAATATTCCATGCTCACTATAGGCCACACAATGCTAAGCACTTGACATACATTGTTTGCTTATCCTCATAACTTTCTTATGAGGCAGTAACTCTTATTATGCACATTTTATGAACAATGAAACGGAAACTGGAAGAGTAGGAATAACTTGTAAAAAGTCCCACAGCCAATGAGTGGTAATGCTCGAAAATGAACTTTATATGTCTTACTACAAGGTCCAGGAATTTAACCACTTCTGTAAACTACCTTAGGTATGCACCTCGACCCCAAGGAACAGAGTACTCTTTTTACACGACTGTCTAGTTTGATAGAGGGCATTTAGGCTCAATGGATAGGGGTGACATATTACTAAACACAAATCCCCATTCACAATTAAATTTGGACCTAAGTTCTATACAGATTAAACCAGGCCTATTCCACACTAATCTATGGATTCTCTCAAATCCTATGATTCCTATGGATTCTCTTCTCAAAAAAGGACTATGGAAAAAACATGATGGTAATATACACTAGAAGTCTTCCTATCCTATACTGATAGCAACTAGTTAGCAGGTGATCAGTTTAAAAACCTTTTGGAAGAAGTGGGGAAAAGACAAAAAGTCTTTTCAAAACCCAAGGCATAACTTGGGAAAAATTATATAATTAAAATTAGAATAAAATTAAAATTAAGTTAGAAGTAGAAGAGGTAGTTCATAATTTAAATAATCTAAGCTGGAGGCACATGAATGGTTCAGTCGGTTAAGTGTCTAACTATGGCTCAGGTCATGATCTCATGGTTTGTGAGTTCAGCCCTGCGTCAGGCTCTGTGCTGACAGCTGGTAGCCTGGAGCTTGCTTCAGATTCGATGTCTCCCTCTCTCTCTGCCCCTCCCCTGTTCATGCTCTGTCTCTCTCTCTCTCTCTCAAAATAAATAAACATTAAAAAATAAAATAATCTAAGCTAAATAGTCTAGATATTAAAATAGCTACAAAAACTGTTCCTTTAGGCAATGACTTATCCCCAGAAAGAGGAAAAGTAGAAAACACTAGACATTTGGGTACAATAAAAAGAATTCCCCAACACAATAGAGAAAGCCTAGGTGTGGGTACAATAAAATAATGGTAATTTTTAATCTCAGTTTTGCCAAACTAAATCTGACCTTTTCCGGTACTTAAAAATGAGAGACTTAGAACCACAGTATGCCTTGAGCTTAGGTAGGCTGACCTCATACATCAGAGCAACTTTTGAGTAAGAAATTCTTCAACCAAGCCAAAATTGGCATAAAGCTATTTCTTCCTCTTCTAGGCACTATAATATTTTCAGAGATTCTTGAGCCTCAGAGAGGGGAGAAGGAGCCTGATTTGCATACTTAATTCTAGCCTCAGTTTAAAAGTGTTTAATAAGTCTGATCAATAAATAAAATGGTGAGTCAGGCATTTTCAAGACTTCACTTCAATAAAATCTTAGTGAACAAAATATTTAATATTATACACAGGTTATCTGCTTTGGCCAGCTTAGCTGAATTCAAGCTAGTATTACTGAAGTCCTAGGTAAGCTCAGAATGTTCCACTGATTTATTCAACAAATGTTTATTGAACATCTACTATGTTCCAGGCACTGTGCTAACAACTGGTAATATAATAATAAACAGGATAAATATGGTTTCTGCCTTGTAAGGAGACAAGACCTACATCACACACATACTAAATCACAATAAAAGTTAACAACAACTGGAAAATTATGATCTGAAACCATTCAAAGTATTTTACTCATTTAATCCTCACAACTGTATGAAGTAGATACTATTATTACCTGTTTTTTTTTACAGATGAGGAAGCTGAGGCACAGAGAGGTTAAATTACTTGCCCAAGGGCACAGAACTAGTAAGTGTCATTCAGGATTCAAATCCAGGCAGGCTAGTTACAGAGTCCACACACTATGTTATACAGCCATTTATGCTAACCAACACTGCTAAATAATTAAAAACTTATATTTGTAACAAATGCTAACATGAAAAGCCCACGCGGCACTGAACGTATAATTTTACCGTAATTCTAAGCTTCTCATTATATAATTATAATATGATAATATACTTGTTTATTCATATTGTTGGGGAAGGGGATTCTTTTAAACAAGGTAAAGGAAATTATACACTTATGGATTGTTTTAGTTCGACTGTGAAACCAATTTCTACTGGAAGTAACACAAATTCACACTGAAATACTTGGAACATTAATGATTACTGTAACAGTGTTCCAGAGAAAAGTCCACACTAGTACCCACCGCTATTGACTGCAAGATGTTTTCTAAATCTAGGCATGCTTTAAACATTCTGATCAGAGCTTTAATTACTCTCTGCTCACTTTAACAACTTAACCTAACAAGAAAAAGTAAAAACACTTTCCCTTATCACCAAAGGAAAAACAGGAAAAGTAAAGATAGGTACAGGAAGAAATAAACAGGGTGTTGCAATAGCCAGTAAGTGACATTGTCATCTATTATTATTATTATTCAGTAATTTACCATGAACCCTATGGTAAGTTTTCACAATGCTGTTGTGAAAGCAATTTGCCCGTGAAAACACATCGAATCCTGACAAACCCTGCGGGAACTGTTCTACTTATTTCACAGATGAAGAAACTGAAACACAGAGAGGTTACAGAACATACCCAATATCACAAAGCCAGTAGGTGGTAGAATATGAACTACTACATCATATTGCAGGAATTAATGTAAGATAGTCATCTTGCTTTAGGGATAACTTAAATTATGTTAAAATAAAAATGGGAAATTTATTGGGATGATGTTAAATGAAGAGAAACTTATTTTATCTTCAAACGTCTTGAAGAGTCCTATTTCTAACCATATATTACAGACACAAAAAACCAACTGAACTCCAAGAAGTGTACTTGGCTGTGGATAACTCGCTAGGTGCTTCCTTCTCCCCTCTCTACTCTCACCTACTTTAGGTGGCCTCTCTCCCTTTCTCCTCTTTAAAGAAATAGAATACTGTTTGCCTAATATAGATCACTGCAGCTAAGAGACTGGACTAAGGTTCCGGAAAACCAAAAGCACAATCACTTAACAACAATAGATTCATGGTCCCGTATGAATTCATATTCCTGACTTCTAAGCGAATGAAAATGGTGATTAAGTATTCTCTAAAACCCCCGCAAACTTCGGCTTCCATAACAGTTTTACCACCTTGGTTCTCCCAGTATCTTTCAGACTCTCCCTTAACTCATCTCAACCTTCTTTTGACATGGGTTTTCCCCTTTCACTCCCTTAAGTGGATATTCCTTAAGATTTTCTTCTTCACCCCTGAGAGGAGGTACAGAAGTTAGAGAAAGACCTAAGTTGGAATCCTGATCTCTTATGCTTAAATTGCTTACTGGTTAACCTGATTAGGTCTTGCTTTCTTCATCTGTAAGATCAGAGCCATAAAAATTTAAACTGCTACTGAAAAAATCAAGTGAATTAAAGTGAAATGCCTGTTAAATGCTCATGAAGTACTCATTTCCCACCTGTTCTGTTTATGTGTTCTCTCATTTTCAAGAAATTTTTACCTACTCTTAAAGTATAACTTACACATTTATACCTTAAAATCTTACTTCTTTTTCAAGTGTTGCAACCACATTTCTACTCTGATATCTTGTTACCACCTCAAACTCATTCACGGTGCCTCAAAACCAGTTGCCTTAATCTCTCTGTTCCTATTAATGAGAACATCAAGTCTCATTCTTAAAGTCTTGGCATCATCTTTGACAGATCTTCCATATTCCTGGATCCTGTAACTGGCCAGTCACCAATTTTCTTATTCCTTAAAACCTTCCTCTCCATATACCTTTTCCATGGCTACCATCTTAGCTTACCATTGCCCCAAAAACCTCCCCAATCCAGTCCTGGTATTCTTTTCCACAGCATCCTCTGTGAAACCTCTGTTCCAGACAAACTAATGTTATTTACCAGTTGAATGTGTCCTGTATAATCTTGCTTCAAGTTTTACTCAAGTCACTTTATCACTCCACTTTCTAATCCACATGATAATCTTTCCTCCCTTAAAAAAAAATATGATTCTTTAAAATATTAAAGCAGACTTTGGGTGGGGGTATTTGAGTTAAAATGTAGCTTTTCCATAATCTTCTGCAGTGTTAAAACGATTGCTGCCAAGCTTTGTTCTGTACAGTCACCCACTCTTCTTTCCTTCTAAATGACATAACTTCCTTTAGTCATTTATGTCCCTAAATGTGTTCCTTGGAATACTTGTCATGATTTTGTGGGAGTTGTGTAAGAAAAAAGGGGTCTGTTGGCAAATTAAGTTTTAGAGGTGCTAGATTAAACAGTTAAATAGGTTCCTTTATTGCAGGACTTCTCATAGCTTTAAAAATGATAAACTATTAGTTTCTCCATTATCATTTTTCTTTATTTCTTACTTGAAGGTATTCCTTTCTCATCTCACTATAGCTTGACCAGCTCCATCTCACTACTCACTCTTTTGAACTGAGTAAGTTTTCAGCTTTAACCAGATTCATTTTTCATCCCTACCTATTGATTCTCAATCTATTTCTTCAGGGAAATACATGCCTCTTATGTCAGGATCTTCATTTCCTAAAAATGATATCCAGACCAAGAGATCTAAGTGGTATGTCTTACATTTAGAAATTCATAGAGGTAGGTAGCAATATGCTGGGGTATGCATGTTAATAGGAGAAAATAAGACATATTTTCCTGAAGAAGGAATTTTACTCAAAGATTTTTTTTTTTTTGGAAAACATGTTTTATGATTAAAAAAATGTAGAATGTATCACTTCTCGGCCTTTTGGCTAAGATCAAGTGTAAAAAATGTAGAATGTAGATTATTTTAAAAGAAAAATATGAGACTATCAGGAAATTTCCACATTTGCTTTTGGAAGCTCCTTTAGGCTACATCCCACACACCTCTGGTATGCATTCAAATTCCTCTGTCCTAAAGGTACTCCCAAGGAAAAGTCCAAGAACCACTGAAGTAGGTCAGTGGAGAGGACGGGTAGAGAAGAGCATTACTCAGAAAATGTTTCCTTTGTGCTAAGTCCTATACTAAATCCTTTACATATATTGTCTTTCTTACTGCCTATAATGACATTGCAAAAAGGCATTATTTCATTAAATTTATAAAAGGGAAGCTTCAGAGAGGTTGACATGTCCTAAGCTGCAACACTTACAAATGGTTAAAATGTTTTACTATACATATAATGTTAGAGTGATAAAGAAGACACAACTTATCATGGAAATATTATGACTGATTCCCATGAGAAAAAAATAACTAGGAATCATTCTTTTAAAATAATTTATCACCAACGTGAGATTTTAAGTTTTAATGTAGATCCTGACATAAATGAAGCACCTATTTCCTTGTAAAACATTATTTGTGGTACTAATGAATTTCTAGATATTCACAAGTGTTATTAGAATGACATGTGTAAGTTTTAGTTAACGGCAACTAGGGAGGACTCTTAAGCCTCTTGTAAGCTTTATACATTATTTCCTAGCACATTTCTTCCCAAATAAAAGCAGTATCTACTACCAATTAAGACTTTAGCCAGTTATCTGTTATACGAATAATACTGAAAAGACCTTAAAGGATTTCAAAAAGTAAACCAAAGATTTTTAAAATGAGGGGTTAAACTATAAATTACATAGCATGAGGCTTAATTTTTTTCATAGAATGCTGCTAATTAAATCTGTAATTTGAATCTTTATATACTGAAAAAAACCAGATGGCTCTCACTTAAGAAAACTTAGTATACGATAATACAGATTCACCAAATTAACCTACTGCAGAATCTCTCAAAATAGGGAGCTTCGTGGGCAGATTTTAATTTAGACAATTTATAAACAAACAAACATGTTTATATGCAATCTTTCAGGAATATATCCACTGGGCAAGGCCCCAAACAGAAAAAAAAATCACAGGATATGCTAAGGAAGATTACCTTACAATAAATAAATATTAAAAATACTATCCTTATTAAAAAGTGCCCAAATTAGTCGTTGTTACGATTAATAAGAATTATGGTTTCAGAGATAATGGGACACAAAATCATTTGTATATATATGTTTGTGGGGATAAACTAGTCATAAAAGAGTGTCAGCTTGCAACATACACAGTTACTAACTATACACAAAATTTAAAATTCCTATCTTCTTACACAACAATGGATAAAATGTGAATATTCAATTTACTTAATCTATTAAATATATGCTTTCAAATAAAAGTAAAACCCTTTTATTAAAGACAGATATGACAGTACATGTAAATGATTAGTACCTTCATTATTCTTTAATATACTAATTCTCCCTATTTCTTAAGTGCTGGGCAAAGTCATATGTATAGACCTATAGGCAAAAATCTCAAAAATGGAAGAAGGATTATAATTAAAATGTAGTAACAACAAAGAAACAAAATCTCCTCCCACCCTCGCATTGTGCAAATTAAAGGAACCCAGTTATGTCCCTAAAATATATCTTCTCTGAACAACATGCATGTAAGAAGATCAATTAAGGAAGATAACTAACTAAAAGTATAAGCCCAGATGAAATGCCTTTTTCTTTTGTGAAGTGGCTGAAGATCAGTCTAAATATTCTAATTTTGAAAAACCAAAGTTCCTACTTTTAGTACATTTCTAAGTTACCATGGCTAGCTGAAGAACTAAAAAGAGAAAATAATTAAGAGCCAGAAAACAAGAGTCTTATGAGAAAATTCAATCTAAAAATTCAATTTGCCTTAAGTTGATAATTACTAACTGGTCTAAAAATACAAGAATGATAAATAATTTACATTTCTCAATTGGAAAAACAGACACTATAAATAAAATAACAGCAATAATGTCAAGTTAAAAAAAATCCTTACACTGTACAAGAACATCCATCCGTAAGCATTCTGATAATGAAATAAGCAGGCTTAAACAATTCTAGGTTCCCTTACTGTCACGTTTTAAAAATGTATTTTACTTATAAGTATATTGCAATAAGAAGTAGAAATCTATGCTAGAATCACAATCTAACAAAAAAAAGCAACTTGACCATCACATTTACATTAAAAAATCAGTATCTTTCTTCACAATGAAATATTATTTTTAAAATATGAAAACTATTTTAACAGATTCATACACACACAGAATAAAAGAACACACAATTAAAAATTAAATAAATGTGCCTAATGACATTTCTTAATGGCTTCCTATAAACTAAGTGTCAAATTCTCTTAGGTTGCGTTTCTTTTCCTACAAAGCTCAAAGTAGGCCTTACAGCTCAGAAATCCATGTAACACACAAATACTCTACTCATCATACTCACAGGCTTTAGTTTTTCTTCCTCATTAGTCAATACTATATAGCTTTTTCTCCTGCAAACCTGAAAGGCTTCTTCTTACTCACTGGTCATGCTGTTATCAGATCTGACATATCAGTGATGATCCACACTTTAATCTTCCCCAGCCAGTTCTTCACACTGCCCAGAACTTACTGCGCGTTACAGGTGATACTTCTTACAGCAGATGTTGATTATGGTCCCAAAGCACAAGTGACGCTCCCAAAGGAGCTTAGAACCCCTAACAACATCACCTGCTTCTTTTTATATCCAGAGATGCAATGTGATACTTGTTTTGAACAGCTAATGATTTCAAGAAAGATTACAGATGAGTTCTTTTCATTAGATCGCCTGACAGAAGCTTATCCTTTCAGAATACTGCAGCAGAGATAGACTGTATGATTCCCTTAGGAGAAAAAGAAATGCTTTTATGTAATTTTTCCTCTGTGGCGCAGTTTAGTTTACCCTCCTGGTAGAGCAAACTGCTGGAAGGACTGGTTCTTAGGTTTCTAATGGCGCAGCATTAACATAGTGAATGATTCACGGATGTTCTTAACATTCAGGAGTAACACGGAGGGCTAGCAATGCAGCCCAGGTCCAGAGCTGATGAATGGTGCAGTGCTGCTGTTGTCATAGCAACCGAGAAGAAAAAAGCAGCACCATATAAGGAGCTGTGACATGGATTCTGGGAACAATTTATATTAAAAAGCTGTAAGCTCCTCGTGCCTTAAAGCTATAAACTCCTCCTCCTCAGATTCCTCCTCAGATTTCACTGTTCTGAATTCCTAAATCAGCTGTGTGAATAAATATTACAAAATACAGTAACTAAGTAGACACTAACAAAACAACCACATCCTGAGGTAACGAAAAAGATTAATAACACTTTAGCAAGCTAATATGTGCCTGTGGTATCTTCATAATTTATTGGGTTAAATGGAAAAATTAAGACAGTGATAAGTAAAGAACTGTCAAGAATGTGATAGCAGAAAATTTATTTTTAAACAGAGATATTAAAAAACTGATTAAATGTCTTTCATTCAGAGGGTAAGTTTCAGATACACCAAAACTAGAGAACCATCAACTGACTGATACAGTAGCAACGGTATCATTTTCAAAGACAGGCAAACCACCTCCTGTATTCCTTCTAGAAGCATAAAGATTCAAAAGACACTAACTTCCCTGAAACTGCCCATAGCCTTTACTTATGATCAAGGAAATTCCTTGTGTCAATCACTGGAGAGACAGGGTTACTGTTCCATTCTATGCTTCTGAAGGCCTTCCCCTACTAGGCCTGGAGAACCTTTCTCATCAGTTTTTCCTTGCCTTCCAGGAATCCAGAAGAGTTCCTTCCCTTCCAGTGGACAGCAGGACAGTGTCAAAAAAGAAACACAGGAGAAGAGAGAACTAGGGACAGTGTCAGTGCATGAATTGAGCAGTGGCAATGGTACTCCCTCTGCAGTACTCTAGATGGCTCTGAGCCAACTTTCAGTAGGCTTCTGGAACATGAGCCACTGGTGCTATCCATCTATTTAGATAGGGGAATTCTACATGCAAGTGTTCTGTATCATAGTGATGTATGCTTCTCTCCTAGCACTGCGTATATAATGAAATGTTCAGATACAAAATAAAGCAAAACAATTAGGTAAATCACTTATTACATTGTTCTCTTATGTGGGCAATATTGCCACTGTAATAATAATTCTGGTATAATTATATATTTGTTAGTTATAGATTTATGATGTGTTCATCTTCATAAATGATGATAACCTCAGTGAAATATAAATGAAAAGGACTACAGTTTAATAGAAAGGACACACACTTGACTAGTGTTCTGATTGTAGTGTAATAATGCTTATTAGTTGCTTGGTAAGTCCTTAATTCCAATCCTCAAACTCATCAGCAGTACAATTTGAGTAATAACATATTTTCTACTTCTTTCTAAAGCAATGGTAGAAATAAAATAATGTAATGTAAAGCCTTGAAATTCTAAAAATCTGTTATCTTATTTAAAAATACCTAATTAAGCAAAACAGTGAAGATAAAATAGAAAATAGATTTCTACAGAAGTCAATAGGCAGAAAATGGCCAGAAAGAGTAAATATATTTCTGGCTAGTTTTCATGTTTGATTGAATATTTGGTCTCACCACACTGCACATATTTGTTGCAAGGAGTCATTTCATTTTAAAATTACAGTAAACATGGGGTACCTACTTTACAGTTGGTTGAGCATCTGACTCTTGATTTTGGCTCAGGTCATGATCCCAGGATCAAGGGATTGAGCCCTACATCAGGCTCCATGTTGAGCATGGAGACTGCTTAAGATTCTCTCTCTCTCTTCCTCTGCCCCTCTACCCCACTTGCGCTCTAAAATTTAAAAAATAAAAAATAAAAATAAATAGAATTACAGAGATACTAAATAGTAAACAGAAATGCTGTGGACTAACGTTAAAGGATTATTTAAGATAATCATGTAAAAGTAATTCCACCATCCCTACATGACTAATAATTGTCTTAAGAAAATTATAAGTTGGAGATAAAGTAGTATAAGTAATTTCTATAGAATGACAATACTAAAGAACATGCAAAGTGAGAAACTTGTTTCAAATGACTTTTAATTACTTTCACCTCACCTAACTAGACAACTATAGGTCAAACCTAAAAGTAAGCATTTATGTTAGATTTGAAAATTCCACAGAGAGCATACCTCAGTTCTGTCTAACCTCTTGTCTCTAGTAAAGTTTTAAAATCAAATATTGTCTTGGCACAATGAGTTACTTTTGAGGGAAATTCTCTTTAGTTGTTACTTTTAGAATACCAAGAACTCAATACCTTTAGGAAAAGAGGGCAGGTTCACATCTGTCCCAAATCAAGTTGAGCTGATCCATGCATTAGATGGATTCCAGAATAATTATGTTTAAAAAATGCAAACTTTGACAAATAATCATTTTTCCACTGACATTCATTTTAATGTTGCTAATGCTCTGTATTAGCTAATCAGGAAGAGGATATAGTTGAGGTACTTTAAAAGACAAAATACATAGGTTCTGTTTTTGTAAAAATGGGCTTAATTGATGGTACAAGTAGAGAGAGATTTAAGGGGCTAAGCTATTTCATTGGCTACTAATTTTTAACTCCCTTGTGCTGAATTTAGGTAAACCATTCTAAAACTTACAGAATTTTCTATTGTTTTTATTTTTATTCTTTCTCCAATCTTCCCCCTGTATAAGCTTTCTCTAAGAAGTAATCATCAGAATTAAACTTCACAGTGTTTAAAGGTAGGGTAATACTTATGAAGAGGTGAATACACGAAATTACTATTTTCACAGAAGTAAGAACGTATCCATCCTTCTTGTTACAGCAATTCAAGTTTTGGCCAGATTTCTAATGTGGAGTTTTTCCTTTACTAGGAATTGCTAATGCTCCAGATTATAACTTCAATTTGCAACAGTAAAATTGTGACTAAGAGAAGAGAAAGTAATGCATTCCTAAATATCATATAATGTGGCCTCTACACATAAGACAACTATTCATCTGGTGGTCAAAAGGAGAGTAAGATAAGCTGGCAGGTTGGACATATGAAAAGCAGTATTTACTTAATGAATGCATGAATGATATTTAAAGGACTTCTGAGGATAATTTTCATTATACACAGTTTTTACTTGATATGTTGACTTTATTACCTAATCCCTGAAAAAATTTCCCAAATGTGGGATGCTACTTCTAAATTATATTCTCAACATTTTAAAAGGATCATTAAGCCTGCAGGTGGCTCTTTCAGGATTTTTTTTTTATTGATAAATAGAACACAAAAGAGCATATTGAGCTACAAGATATACATATCAAATCTCCTTCCTCTCACTTTACTTAATTCATTAAATGAATGTGAATTTATGAAATTCACTAAATGATACAGATGTATACATAAATTTTAAAAAATATAATCACTTTAGAAGCCAGAAATATAGACTTTAACCTAGAAAGGGAGAGAAAATCTAGATGCTGAACCAACACTGGTACATATGAGAACATTGTTCATTATGTTGTCTAAACAAAACAAACCATTCATACACGTAGACCATTCCAAAATGATCATATCTCTATTTTTAATGCAGCCAGTGACATGAAAGAATAAATGACAAGATGATGTATTTATAATAAAGAAAATGTCCTCTGGAACATTCTGCCCTCTGGTGTTTAAAATGTTCATCAGAGAGGGAGCATTCTGTCATGCCACATGTTTATTACTTTTGGCGGGCTGAATGCATCAATTTAGGCACATAATTTTCTATAATAAGAAAAATATGGTTTAGCATTATAATAAGTTCTGTTATTATAATGGGAATATATATTCTGTGCTAAGCTTTCTATTATCCCATACTACCATTTACTTCCTGTTTGGAGAGTCACTAAGAGGATTTCTTTTGAATCATGGATATTTACTTATATGCCTTTCATGATGCTTTGTGACTGAGCAGTATTCCTGATGACCGATACTATTTAATTCTTACATTCAACACTTGACACTTTTAAACCTGCTTACATTCCACAGGAAGTAGGCAGAAAAGCAAGCAGAGAGATAGAGCCAATTAAGCATAAACATAGCCTTTCTAGGAACTATGGCATAAAACTGTTGTGAGTTTTCTGGGGAAGATCACAGGAGGCATGGACAAAGGAGTTTGTTTTCTTTTTTTTTCCCCTGTAACCTCCATGGTATTTGCCATGTTTTAAAGTGACGTCTGGGGTCCCTGGCTGGCTCAGTCAGAAAAGTGTGCAACTCTGTATCTTAGGGTTGTCAGTTTGAATACCATGTTGGGTATAGAGATTACTTAAAAATCGTAAAAGAAAAAAAGAGGAAAATGATACATAACTCTTAGAACCACCACACAGCAGCTAAAAAGGGTATCAGAGATTATTAAACAAAGGATTGTCAACTTTCCACCTGTTAGGATTCTTTTACTATTTTCTCCAATTATATACACTGAACATTTTGAAAGATTTAATGTACCAAAATTTTTATTTATTAATTTAAACAAAGATATACTATTAACTGAAGTTTCAAATAAATGTGAATTGACCGCAGTAAGATGATATAATTTCATTCAAAGGAAATTAAGCTAGCCAGTGTAATATTATGACAAATAAATGTATATTTTCTTTGAGGCATTTTTAAATATTGAGGATTGTATCCACGATATGGTATTGAATGCTACAGAGCTTAATGATGGTAAGAATAATAATATTTAAAAATAACTGTCAAATCATACTTACATTTTATATCAGTAAGTGCTAGGCACATTAGAGAAACTGCAAACATTTCTGTACCACTCTCAGTCCTAAGGTTTTATTATTCTTACTGTACATTTACAGAAAAATAGGCTCAAAAAGAGTTAATCTATCCAGATATACAGCTTACAAATTAATGAGTGTGGAATTTTAACCTGGTTCTTTGTCCAAGAGCCTAGCTCTTGACCAATATGGCACTACCAATTCTTTTGGGCCTAGAATTCTGAGCCTTAATTCTGCCACATTACAGATTTATCTAAATCTTCATTCCATAAAGATCTGCCAAAAACTACTTCATGATGTGTTGTCCTTGTTAAATATCTTTCTTGATGTTGACCACCTGCCCTCTTAGAACTTTGCCTGTCATCTGCTCCTAGATTCCCCTTCCTTGGATTAATAGGTTCCCCCTCCTTCCTGTGACACACAATTACCTATAGCTGATCATCCTAATATTTAGGGTCTGTTTAGGCCTCCACTTAGTGATTGCTACCAGACTGCATCTTACTAAATTGCCTTCTCCACCCCAGATCCTAGGTGTCCCTGGTTTAGTGGGCCACCACTCTAACAGGAATACTGATCAACTCTACACTTCATAGTTTAGGGAAGCAGATTTCTTAGAAAAAAAAAAAAAAGCAGAGAATAGAACAGAAGCTATGAGCCACTGATGAGTAATTCTAAGAGGGAATACAGATTGAGAGTATAGGCTAAAAATTAATAAGTAATTTATATATTCACAAATGTATGTAAAATATAAAGAAAGAAACATGGCCATAGCAGGAATTTTCTGATAAAGACAGATCTGTGTCCAAAAAAGAAATACACAAAGAGAGGACATAATCAAAGATGAAGAGTGGAAAACCCTTCAATTATATTGTCAAGGAAGAATAGAACCCAAGCTGAGAAGAGCTGTTTCTAAGACAGTACAAAGGATTGTTGGGATATTTTTAGAATAAAAAGATGGACAAGGGAAAGCCAGATCCAGCGCATAAGAAAGATAACAAATGATTTTGTTATAAGCTTCCACTTATGAATCAGCTGCTATGACCTAAACTCTATGTTCTTGACATACATACAATCCAATGTACTTCTCCAATCCATACAATACTCTGTGAGGCAGGAATAATAAAAATGATAATAGTAATACAGATAAGCAAACATGCTCAGAGTAGGTAAGTGACTTGATCAAGTCATACAGATAGTAAGTGGCAGAGTCAGGGCTTGAACGCAAGTATAATGGACTCCACAAAGTTTGCCATGCTTAACAACATCCAGCCTCCAACCAAGAGACATAGAACAATTACTCAACCCTTAATTTCCTTTAATCTTCTCCATAAATGAAAATATATTTAAACTAAGAAAGGTAGAAAAGATATTGCTAAGAATTAATGAAATCTAAGTTATGAGTTAAAAAACATTCAAAACACAGGCCCACACAACTGACATTTGGTTTCTAAAAGAACACAAGAATAGGAACATGAAATTACTACTAGCAGTCTTTGCAAAATCATACAGGAAATTAGGAGGACTACAGGACTAGACAGTGGCAAAATACAGATATGAACTAGTTGATATAAAATTTTTAAAAAGGGAAAAACACTCAGACTCAATAAGGGGTCAGAAGGAAAAGTAATTCCAAAATAATGTCATGTCTATTTTGATAGAAAAAAAGGAAATAACACAGAGGTAGGCCCATCTTGATATTGGAAAGGTCTTAAATGAAGTTCCTTAAGCGAGAGAAAAGGAGATCTGATGGTAGTTTTCTGGGATATAAAGGACTGCCATGGGAAAGAGAGGTTCATTTATGTCATACAGCTAAAAGGCAGCACTAGGAGTAATGGGTGGGAACAAAACAAGGGCAGATTTCCACCCACGTAAATTAGAATATTGACAGTTAAAACTCTTCAACAAAGGAATAGGAATGCAACAAAGCAGAAAGCTTGTCCTCCTTGAAAGTTTTCACAACAGAAGCTGTTGACTATCCACTTAAATTTCTCTGAAAACTAAATTTTCTCACACATGTAAAGTGCTTAATATTGTCTGGAACATAGAAAGAGCTAAATAAACATTATCTATTATTACTATTATCATTACTTAAACGTTTAGCAAAACTTGCCTGCAAAATCATCTGTGCCTGCTGACTCTTAGGGATATTTGATTTCTATGGTAACGGGGCTAGTCATATTTTTATGTTTGTTTGAGTCAATTTTACAGTTTGTTTTCTTCCACATCCTCTGGTTGTTTTTTTTTAAGGTGTGCTTTTAATTATTATTTTTTTAAAGTAATCTCTGTGACCAGTGTGAGGCTAGAACTCACAACCCTGAGGATCGAGAGTCAAATGTTCTACTAAATGAGCCAGCCAGGCAACCTCATTTCCTCTAGTTTTTTTAAGTTGTTTTGCCATAAAGCTCAATACTATAATCTCTTATAATAAGAAAACATTATCAGTGACTATTTCGTTTCATTTTTTTTAAGTTTATTTATTTATTTTTGAGAAAGAGAGAGAGAGAAAGTGGAGTGGGAGGAGCGGGAGAGAGAGAATTCCAAGCAGGTTCCGTGTTCATTGTGTCGAGTCCGACTGGGGGCTCAAACCCACAAACTGTGAGATTATGACTTGAAATCAAGAGTCGGACGCTGCGGGGCACCAGGGTGGTGCAGTCGGTTAAGCATCGGACTTTGGCTCAGGTCATGATCTCATGGTTCATGAGTTTGAGCCCTGCATTGGGCTGTCTGCTGTCAGCACTGCACCCACATCAGATCCTCCAACCCCCTCTTTCTCTGCCCCTCCCCATGCTCTCTCTCTCAAAAATAAACATAAAAATTTAAAAAGTTGGATGCTTAACCAACTAAGCCACCCAGGTGCCCCATCATTTCTTATTTTATGTGTGTGTTATACATATTACTTATCTCTCCTCTCTCCTCTCTTTTTTACTTTGATCATTCCTTTCGAAGATGTTTCTATTCTCTTAGTCTTTCCAATAAACTTGTTTGTGTCTTCACTATCAATAATTTTTTTTTGTTTTTACTCATTTCTGCCTTTAATTTTGTTTTTGTTTTTGAGAGAAAGAGAGAGAGGAAGTGCATGTGTGCATACAGGCAGAGAGGGACACTGGGAGAGGGAGGGAGACTCTTAAGCAGACTCCACACCCAGCACAGAGCTGGATGTGGGGGTTCGATGTCACCACCGTGAGATCAAGACCAGAGTTGAAATCAAGAGCTGGATGCTTAACTGACTGAACCACCCAGGCACTCCTATTATTTCTTTTATATTTACTTGTTCTTCTAACTCCTTGAGTTAATGATTAATAAAATTACTTTCAGTTTGTTTTCTAATAATAGCATTCAAGCATACATACAATATACATAAATGCACACTGGAAAAAACTAAAAATAAATCGATTATATGTATGATGTATCAATGATATGTATGATGTATCTTTCTAAAGATATAAACCATATTTTATTTCAACTCTAATAACTAAATAGAAATATCACATGATCCAGTAATTCCAGTATTGGGTATTTACCCAAACGAAATAAAAACACTAATTTAAAAAGATATATGTACCCCTATGTTCACTGAAGCATCATTTACAATGGCCGAGAAACCGAAGCAACTCAAGTGTTGCTTGAGTTGTTATTCTCAAAAAAATAAGATCTTGTCATTTACAACAACATGGACGGACCTAGAGAGTATTATGCTAAGTGAAATAAGTCAGAAAAAGACAAATATCATAGGATTTCATTGATCTGTAGAATCTAAAACACAAAACAAATGAATAAACAAACAAAAAGCAGAAGTGGACCCATAAATACGGAAAACAAACTGATGGCTGCCAAAGGGGAGGAGTAGAAGGGTGGGTAACAGTGGGTGAAGGGGAGTGGGAGATACAGGCTTCCAGTTATGGAATGAATAAGTCATAGGGATAAAAGATACAGCACAGGGAATATAGTCAATAGTACTGTAATAATGTTGTATGGTGACAGATGGTAGCTACTACACTTGTGACCACAGCATAACATATAGACTTGTCAAGTCACTATGCTGTATACTTCAAACTAATGTGACATTGTGTGTCAACTGTAACAACACCAAAAAAAAATCGACTATAATAATTAGAACATTCTGATAATTAAACACATCAAAAATAATATGAATTGCCAAAAATTTTATATGGTATACTGGTATCAAGAGAATTAAAGTATTGGGGTGCCTGAGTGGCTCAGCTGGTTAAGCATTGTATTTCAGCTCAGGTCATGATCTTGTGGTTTGTGAGTTCAAGCCCCATGTCAGGCTCTGTGCTGACAGCTCAGAGCTGGAATCTGCTTCAGATTCTGGTTCTCCCTATCTCTCTGCACTCTCCTGCTCTCTCTCTCTCTCTCTCTCTCTCTCTGTCTCCAAAATAAATAAACATTAAAAAAAATTTTAAAGAATTAAAGTGTCAATATAAAAATATTATTAAATATTTAATAGAAAAAAATAAAATGTTTGGACCTATAGTTCATGAACGAAGGCAAATGCAGAAGTAGAAAAATGTTAACATCACCTTTGGGATGACTTCAAAGGGGTTACTTTTAAAGAAGTTCACTTCAGCACTTATATTACCACCATCCTAATAATAAATCATTATAATATAATCACTAAAAAGAATCTGTACTGTGATAAACAGTTTAAAAGTTACTTTAATTATAAAGTAAAATCATCTACAAAACTATATTTGTGCTAATTAGATTGGTAAAATTGCATCAACTGTTAAACTATGAAATACTTCAGATCACCAATAGAGATCAATTTTTTTGTGTGCTTTCAAGTTTTTATTTAAATTCAAGTTAGTTAATGTACAGTGTAATATTAGTTTCAGGAGTAGATTCATCACTTAACATATAACACTCAGTGCTCATTCCAAGCGCCTTAATACTCATCACCCTAGAGACCAATTGTTAAGCCCCAAGCACCAGAGTAGCAGTGAGAAGTACATAAAGAATAATATAAAAGAATAAATTATCAGTTATTAGTTAACACCACTCACATTACTGAAAAGACCTATAAGAAATATTGAAAGACTTGCCATTTAAATGCACTAAGGCATCACTGATGTATTCACACAGCTTACGAATACTCACTAAATGGGGACTTTTTTCCTGAATCTAACTCTGACTGGATGTGTCATTCATTAAAAGAGTAGAAAGTATGAAACTATTAAGCCCAAGAACAATGTGAAGACCACTCTGGCAAACAGTATAAGCTGGTTTACTCAACCTGTTCCAATTTGTGTTCCTATACTACTATGGCTGGAAAGCCAAAAATCTACATTTCTCAAATTGCCTTGAGTTAAGGTACAGATATATAACCCAAGTTTTTACCAACAGGATGTGCCTATCCTCCCATGCCTTCAGTGACAAAGTAAGAGAATGCCATAAGTGGAAAGTTTGCATTTTCTGGCAAACACTAAGGTCAAGACATCTGGTTCCTTTGGGGCTATTGTGATAGAGGCAGTGGTGTTCCTTTAGGGTTATAGGGAGGTACGAGTTCCTGGTTGCATTCTTCAGGCTCTCCTGGAGATTCTGAAAGCTATCATAACCCTTCACTAAACATCTTTCTGTTTAGACTAGCTGGGACAACTCTGTTTTCTATGATTGAGACCCTAACAAAATAACTATTAAGATAGAAAAAGAAACTAGTGGGCCAGCTCATTAGCTTACCAATTAAATTGTACATCAAAGAAAAGAACACATACTAGGAATTTTTTACACAGATGAGGCCTACTAATAACCATTTCTCAGGAAAATTATAGAAAGATCTTCCTGGGAATTATCCTCATTTGTAGCATATGCTATAATTTTCCTAGGAAGACTCTATTTTCCTCTAGAAAATATTAGTCCTCAAATGAAAAAAAAATACATCGTAGGAGGTAATGATCATTTCAAGAAAGATAAGTAAATGGGAAACTGAGCAAAGTTTATAAAGAAAGACTTCTTTTAATATGGTACCGAAAAAGCACAGCTCTGTTGAAAAGTACCATCATGGTTTCTTACAACCTTGCACAGACTTGGCTAAGTCAAGTTAGACCCTAAAATGTCAGTATGTGGGTCCAGAAACTCCCTTAACTCTGTAGAATCTCACCAAAATAGCACATAAAAAGAACATCTTTGTAAATTCCACAATCAGGTCAACAGGTTTAGAGATAGGATTTCTAAGTCCACATCATTAAGTTCAAACTATAAGGGGATGAAGAACTGTAATAGGTAAACTCAGAGAAGAGAAAACTGACAAGAAAGTCTGTGATTAAAGGAGAGAACAGAAAAACTATGATGGTTTGGACACATGGTGTAGAAGCAAACTGCTACATCTTCATTAGGTTACCAAAGATATATTATAGACTAGTTCATTTTCATGTTCATAATAACAACTCTAAGTCATAAAGGTCAGATTAAATTCAGTATATAAGTAACTTACACATTTTAAAAAGATGTTCTTCCAAAATGTTTTTTTTTTTTTTTTTTTTTAGTGATCTGAAGGGATAAATTCTTAGTACTAGAATAAAACAAGTATCTAAAGTAACTCCTCAGAGTAGTGGTTCTCAAACTTCAGTGAGCAAATAGATTGCTAAAAACAGAGTTTCTTGGGCTCCAGATTTAATGAGACAATCTGTGAAGTGAGATTGATTGGGTAAATTTGGATACTCAGGAATTTGCATTTTTCAAAGAAGCACTCCTGGTATTTATTTATTTATTTACTTATTTCTCCTTCCTTCCTTCCTTCCTTCCTTCCTTCCTTCCTTCCTTCCTTCCTTCCTTCTTTCATTCTTTCTTCCTCTCTCTCTCTCTCTCTCTTAAAGTTTATTTATTTATTTTGAGAGAGACAGAGACAGCAAAGTTGGGGAGGGGTAGAGAGAGAGAGGGAGAGAATCCCAAGCATGCTCTGTGCTGTGAGCACAGAGCCCAACGCTGGGTTCCAACTCCCGAAACCATGAGATCATGACCTGAGCCAAAGCCAAAAGTCAGATGCTCAACTGACTGAGCTACCCACCCAGGTGCCTCACTCCCAGTATTTCCAATACAAGCAGTCTAGGGGCCACACAATGAGAAACACTGTCCATGAGCATTTCACATAGGTGAAGATTTTACGATAGTATTATAGTCACAAATTTGATCTCCCTCTTTTTTTTTTTCCTTTCTTTCGTGTGTGAATGTGTGTGTGTTGGAGAAGGTGCATAAACTTAGAAAAAAAGTACAATCCAAAAAAGTGTATAGGTATTGCACTTAAATTTTAACAGCAACTGTGTGAAGGTAAGTGTGTGAAGGAAACCAAAGACAGCATAAATTAACTAACACACTTCATATAACACAACCAGAAAGAGGTAATGCTGAGATTCAACTTAGTTTAAGAGCAAAGCCCATTTACTTCCGTTATATTTGTGGTTCTTACACTTAAGGAATGGATGAGGAGGCTCGAAAGGTGGACCTCTGGGCTCTTTACACTTGTTTCAATCGCACAAAATCACCACTGCTTGTGCATTTTGTTACTTGAAGCCAAACATACTAATAAACTGCTCTTCCAAGCGTCAAATTCAGTTGCTTTAATAAGGCATAATTTTTTTGTGTGAGAAAGTCTCCATATACAAATCATCTAACCTGACAGAAACAGAACCATTTCATAAGAAAAAATGTAAATAATTTGTTATTTCGACCCTTCTCCATTAATGAACATTGTGGCATTTTTGCAAACTTTCCCTGGTAGTGGTTGAGTAGAGGTATGGAGACAGAACAACTATATTTCAATGAAATATATATATATATATATATATATATATATATATATATATGGAAATACTACAGCTGCTATAAATAATCTTACTATAAATAAATACTACAACACTATAAACAATAGCGCCACTCTGTATGAGTGACTTCCATTCAATTATGAAAGTAATTAGAATACAGTTATTTTCTTATATGCAAATTCTTAAGTTCTTATAAAACCCAAAAAACGGTTTAATTACACTGCAAATCTAGTGTGTGTAAATATTTCAAAAGAATTCTTCATTTGATCATACATGTTGATTTTTCAGATGCTCAAAATGTACATACTGACAAAGACTCTCTCCTTAACTAACCTTTGTCAGTCTCCTCTGAGCCCCCTTCCACTGCGTCTCCTCCTTGGGCCTTATCCTTAAGCCTGCAGTCCAGTTCAGTATAAGTCCACTTAGTATGAATCCCTCCACCCTCGACATATGATCACCCTGGCCCATCCAGCAAGAGTCCTTCCTATTAAACCAGTTTTAGCAAGAATCCCTTTACCCTTGATGTCTCCTTTTAGTAATTTTCTATCTATACTATCCACCTTTATCCTTGGCTATAAATCCTTAGCTTTCTTTACTGTATTTAGAATTGAGCCCAGTTCTACACTACGGTCTCTTTTCTCCATTGCAATAGTTCCTGAATAAAATCTTTTACCACATTAACTACTGTCCAGCTCTGGTTTTAACAATACTGACTGATGATAACTGAACTTACCTAAACTGAATTAAATAACATCCCCTTAACATTCCCTACTTTTGGTCTGGAAGACAAGAGGAATACAGCAGTGGAAGTAAGGGCCCCTTTTCTGTACTCCTGTACTGAGTAAACCCTAGAATTTACAATAGTATGATATTTAACCCATAAAACTAGAGAATCTGAATTAGAAACAGTAATGCATTAGAAACAGTAATGAGGTCGGGACCTAGTTTAATTAGTACTATCATTCCAAAGAGCTTAAAAGTCTTCATATACATTTTCTTGTTTAACCTTAAAAAAGAGAGAGAGAGAGAGAGAGAGAGAGAGAGAGAGAGATTGATTGATTGATTCTGGGGCTCCAGATTTAATGAGACAGAATCTGTGAAGTTGATTAGGTAAACCTGGATACCCAGGTATGCATATTTCAAAGAAGTATTCCCAGTATTTCTAATCCAAGTGGTCTAGGGACCATACAGTGAGATACTGGGTAAGATTATTTTATCCATATGGAAAGTAAAATAGAAATATTAACATTAGCAATTACAGAGCTTAGATTACCATATAAACCTACTATATTTTTTAATCTAATAAAATCACTACAATATATCTTGAATTCTAATATTTTTTCCTAAAGTTATAAGAGATTTATTCATGCTACAGAATCGTGAATACATTGCAATAAATCAGACTATGAAGACCAATGTAATCTCTATGCTCTGTATACTTTCAAATTGGCTTTTCAATAATTTTCTCGAGACTATGTTTCCATTTTATCCAAGATTATAAATGAGAAGTAACACTTATTTAACATTTATTATGTATTAAATTGTAAGCTTAAGCAATCTTGTTCAATCTTCACAGGAACCCTGTATTTTTTTCTAATAATAAAATTCACTAAAGTACATCTTGAGTTCCAGTGCTTCCAAAAATTGCAAGATAAGTATCATGTGAAAAATGTGTCGTAAGTACACTAAAATATATCAGGGTATGTAAACTGTTATTAAATATAAGCTCTTTTTAATGTCAAAATAGCTTTAAATCTTTTTCCCAGGATGTCTTTATAAACAAGTCAATGATACCTTTATATCCATGATGAAAATAATATTTTGGCCATAGCTAGCATCCAAAGTAACGAGGCTGCTGCACAATCAGATGGGTTATTCTGACTTATTTACCATCTAAATAGGACTACCACACAGTCATTCCAATCTACACAGTGAATTCTTTTAAAATCAGTCCAAAAAGATTTTCCAAAAGACTATATAACAACCCACTTGATATCAGTATTTGAAGGTCACTCCTCAGAAAAGTAAAGGGCTTACTTAAGGTAATTAAAGAAATTACTTGCAGATCACCTTCCAAAGGCTCAGAACTCATATTTAACATAACCAACAGAAAGTCACCCAAATCTCCTTTAGAATTATAATAAATGTGGCTAACATTTATTGACTACTTCTTCTTTGTCAGGTACTGTCTCATGAGCTTTACGTGTACTAACTTATCCAATTCTTTTAATAGTCCTATGAGGCAGATACAATTAGTATTCCTATTTTAGAAATAAGTACAGAGACTGAAGTACAGAGACTTTTAGCAAACTTGCACAAGGTTACAGTTAAGAAATGGCAGCCAGCACCCATTTTGTTATACTGCCTCATGAAATTTTAGATTTTACATGTGATAAAAAAAATACAAACATTACAGAAAGGTACGCAACAAAATTTATGTCATCCCTCTACCACTTTTGGGTTACAGTCAATGTATCTCCACACCACCATAAAATGTATGCATGTGTGTATGTTTGTGTGTATGCATGTATGTGTATGTGTCACACAAATGGATTACTATTAATGATAAATAGTAACATTTTAGTTTTTTTACTATATACATGTACACATATGTACATACATACATGTTTCAAACTTGTTCAAGTTTATTTGTCAAATAAACACTCCGCAATAAAACTGCTGTGTCAAGGATTATGTGCGTTACAATTCTGATACATACTATCAAACTGCCCTACAAAAAGGTTGCAGTGATTTGTTACCCTACCAATAATGTGAATACTCAAAATTTAACTTTTACTAGACTTACAGTGTACATAATAGGCAAACAGTATGAATTAGGTAAGTGTTGAATGAATGAACTATTTACTGGCACTCCTAATTATCTACATTTTAAGAAGTATGCTTGAGGGGCGTTAGGATATTATGAACACAAACGTCTTGGAAAGCGCCCTGGGTAAGAATCTGGAGAACTGGAGCACTTCCATCGGCACAGTTACGGGGACCAACACTGTCTCTGCACACTCCCCTCCATGCCTCCTCAGTGCACAGCCATATACAACTAAGTCAAATGAACCTTGAGGCTTTCCCAACCTTAGGTTATCTTCTGTTGCTTGGAATAAAAAAAGTCTTAATTGATATACCAAATGGGTTCTAATGGACACCTGAGTGAAGGACTAAGCTAAATACATTAGGAGTACAAAGGTTCTATGATAAAAATGATAGGAAAAGGTTAGTTATTCCTTCATTATATCTTACAAGATAAAACAAAGATTCTTTTCACCACTGTATTAACTTATTAGAAGTGAAAGATCTATTTAAAGATCAGGAAAACACACACAAGGTTAGTGAACATGGCATACTCTAGTCCCACATACACCACTCTTTACACATTTGCCAACAATATCTGATTAAAAGGTAAATCAGATCACATTACTTCTCATTCCAGCTCTTCTTAAAATCCTACAGAGTTGGTTCCCTTACCATGTCCTAAAGACTCTGGTTTCTGCCTACCTCTTCAACTATCTTCTACCACTGTCCCCTCTGACTTATTCTGAAACCATTCTTGCCTTCTTCCCATTCTTTGAACACACCAATGCTGCTTTCTGCTTTAGGACTTTTGTTCTGGCTGTCCCCTCTGCCCAGAAGGCTCTGACCCCAGACCTTCCCATGAGCAGCTTCGTTTTGTTATCCACACCTCTCTTCAAATAGCTCTTCTTCTGACTCTCCTTGACCACTCCACAGAAAGAAACCCTACCCCCACTCCAGTCTCCCTCTATCCCATTTTATGACCCTCTTATTACTTGTCACTATCTATAATTTTTCACCACTGTATCGAGTAGTGCTTGGCATTTCTCACCACTGTATCGAGTAGTGCTTGGCATTTTATGAGTCCTAAACAAATATTTGCTGAACAATTAGGTGAAAAGCACAGAAAAATAATATGCAAACTACTTTGACTATAGCAAAGACAGGGTAATAAATATTGGAAAATCAAAAAGAAAACAGAATAAGATGACTATTCTGGCCCCACTTACTCAGTTGGGTTGGTAATATGAATACAAGGAATATAATGGATAAATCATTAAGTGGATTGAATTAATGCATTTTGTTAAAAACCATTCTCTGGAGGCCATTTACTTATGGTCAGCAAGTCGTTCTCTATTCAACTTTCTTTTTAGTTACTCATAACAAAATATAATTAGGAAAGGAATGATAACTCATAAATAATCTACTAACCAAGGTTTTAAATTTAAATTGCAAAGTAATTTCATTCCAGGTTAAACCAGAAACTTATCATCTGCTTTACTTGGTAGAAAATTGGCCACAGAAAAATTTTCATGGCACCCTCTTTCAGGAGACAGATTTCTTTCATTCAGAAGTTTTATTTATTTATTTATTTTTTCAACGTTTATTTATTTTTGGGACAGAGAGAGACAGAGCATGAACGGGGGAGGGGCAGAGAGAGAGGGAGACACAGAATCGGAATCAGGCTCCAGGCTCTGAGCCATCAGCCCAGAGCCTGACGCGGGGCTCGAACTCACAGACCGCAAGATCGTGACCTGGCTGAAGTCGGACACTTAACCGACTGCGCCACCCAGGCGCCCCTGATTCAGAAGTTTTAAAATGCATCC
The DNA here is from genome assembly GCF_022079265.1 of Lynx rufus. NCBI lineage: Eukaryota > Metazoa > Chordata > Mammalia > Carnivora > Felidae > Lynx > Lynx rufus. Next base: position 39,360,982 of record NW_025814832.1, read on the forward strand.
TCAATCTTTAAATTCTTAGGCCTTTGACAAACTCTTCAGAAAAATAAAACTATTTGAGAGTATTCAAAATACTTCAAACATTAAAAAATTAAAACTGAATAGGTCATACGTGTAATTAACCAAGTATGATTCTTGTCACTGCTTCCCTGTCTCACCTCTGATATCAGGCATGTAATTGACTTTGTTATTAAATGTATTTATCTTTTAATAAAGTTTGCTTATTTAAGTTGAAGTTTAAATTGGGACAGGAAAATGGGATAGGAAAGTGTTATCTCCGAAGCATCAGGCAATTCAGTTCACTTCTGTTAGGAAACGGAATGTCTTTTGCTATCTCTTGTCATGTGTAGTAAATGAAGCACATCACTTGATAGCCATCTCATATATGGTTATTTGTATTTTCAGTTATCAGTAACACCTTAAACTGCAAGAAAAAGGGGCAATTTCTAAGCAAAGAAATTTTATTAAGGCCCATGCACCTAAAATCTATCCTATTTTTACATATCAGAAGGGAATAAGTATTTCAGTAAAATGTTACTAAACTATTTTACAGATTGTTATCTAATCAAAGTAGACTTTGATTCAGTTATTTGAAGAAGCCTAAAAAAACAGTAAACAATATAAAAGGCATGACTTATGCTTTGTGGAACTAAAGAATAAAAAATACTATTATTTTCATGAAAATTATAAACATTATAAAATTTTCATTCAAAATAGATGTAAGAGTCCCAAGATTCCATTTTCCCCTCTTTGTTCCTATTTTCTTTTGAATTGTCATATGATAATCAAACCTCCCCACTGTCTAACTTAATGCCAGACACGTAATAAGTAGTTAATGTATCTATTGGGAATGACTTAATTTCTTGCCTCTAATCACTCATAACCCATCAACTTACTAACACAAGATATATACTGATAATGTTAAACTTAAGAAAATGACCCAGGCTTGCATATTTTCACATGTAAGTATCGTCCAACAGAGTAAAATTTCTTCTCTGAAAAAGCTTAAAAGGACAAAACTTCATTTAATAAGGACACAGTTTCACACCTAATAGCTTGATCTGAATGGGTAATATGTATTTTGAGACCATATTTAAGTCAATGCAATCCACAAGTTATGAATCATGGTAAATATCCTAAGAAGTTGCAGGAATGTACAATGGAGAGGAAAATATCTAAATCAAACTTTTAGAAATAGACGTGAAATATACAGATTAGGATTTCAAACAAAAACCATGACTGAGGTACCTTTGCTGAACTATGAAGCTCTTATTATCCTAAAATTACAATATCCCCATCTGTTAATCTGACATGAACAAGCTGATAAATGAAATCAGAACAACAGTGTATTCTGGCAAAACTAGAAGTTTCCTGAAAGCCTAGAAAAATATGTCCACAACAGATGGATCACTTAGAAAATAAATACATCAATCTGTCAAACTGAGTACTATTCTAATTCCCTAAATTAAAATCAGTAGGAGTTCCAATTTCCAAGAGTCTGTGACATTAGGAAGGCCAAAAAGGAAAAACCTAAAGATGCACATAAACATATCTGATATGACCTAAAGTGTCCTGTTAAACATACTAAATTTAGGTAAAGTCCTTACCAGTTAACTTCTTCACAGGTTGGAGCCGAACACTGATAGACTGATGTGTGAGTAAGGGGGAGGATGGAAGAGAGCGAGACATGCCCTCCATAATCCGAATGTGCTGCATACCTTCACTCACTGGAAGTGGTGGGACGGCGTAGTCTGGCTCAAAAGCACAGTCGCTTTCTGTGGAGATGCCACCTGTTGAGATAGAAAAGGATGAAACAAAGGAGCTGATAAGAAAAGATTCTTCCTTCTCTATTAAGATTTATCTTGGGGCGCCTGGGTGGCGCAGTCGGTTAAGCGTCCGACTTCAGCCAGGTCACGATCTTGCGGTCCGTGAGTTCGAGCCCCGCGTCAGGCTCTGGGCTGATGGCTCAGAGCCTGGAGCCTGTTTCCGATTCTGTGTCTCCCTCTCTCTCTGCCCCTCCCCCGTTCATGCTCTGTCTCTCTCTGTCTCAAAAATAAAATGTTGAAAAAAAAAAAAAAGATTTATCTTTTAAGATGATTCAGAACAGCATATACCCACATTGATTCTCACTGTGAAAAGCAAAATAAGGTATTCTCAACACCTACGTTCACTTGTATGCTTACTGGACACTTAACTCCAGGTGTAGCACTAGGAGATTAAACATGGGAAAAACAGCGTTCCTCTTTGTAAAGGGCTTCACTGTCTCATGAGTGATACAGTCACATCAAAAAATAGTGATGGTACAATTCAGTAAGTGTTACAATTGGAGCACTTTTTTTTTTTCCAGTTAACTTCCTGATAAGACACATGAAAGAAAATATTCACCTGATGATATTCGCCTTGATGATCCAATATGTGCAATAGCTAGTAGGAACACTGTAATTCTATTTCTTACCCCCTTCTCCAAAAAAGTATGCGAAAATACAAGTGGGTAAGGCTGACATTGTTTTATGGTGATTTTTGAATCTGCCTTAGTATTTTAAAAAGATTAAGTTATTGGCTGTTCATTTCCACTTACATACTGTTGACTTCTGGTAATGGCAAATTACATACTTCAGACCAATGTTTCCTTAAGAAAAATCAGAACTATACATATGCTTTAAAATCTTCCTGAAGGCACTGAAGAGTTAATAGTATGATGAAGGATTACAAAAATAAGACTGAAGCCTGGCATTAGGGGCTACTTTTTACTTAGTGACATCTGAGAGACTAAGAAGCTACTGACAGGTTTAAAGAGCTGGAAGGACAAATATTGGAATGCAGGGGAAACCAAGATGCAGAGGGGAAGCTGGTAAAGCTCCAACACTTTTGTTTGGAAGCCCAAAGGGCTATGCTCTAAGAGTAAGTAAGAACCAAAGCTAGATTGGCCTTTTACAGGAAAAAAAGCTCAGCTCCAAATGTCTACCACAAAATTAAATTAAGACAATCTTGGATTGCTAATGCCTGCCAAAAACTAACAGAAATCTTCTTAGAGGGAGAAAACATCGTCATAGGTCTCAAATTACTCCCACAGTTTTTCATATACAGTATCTGGCCCTTAATTAACAATAACAAAGCGATAAAACAATATGAAAAAAGTAAATAAGAAAGACCATTCAAAAGAAATAGTCTCACAATATGGGGCAATAGGGCACAGAATTTAAAGTAGTACACTTAACATCAAAAAGATTAAAATAGTTTGAAATAAATGTAACCAAGAAAGTGAAGGATCAGCACAATGAAAACTAAGACATTGATGGAAGAAACTGAAGAAGAGTAAGTGGAAAGTTATCCCAAGTTCATGGACTGAAAGAATTAATATTAGTAAAATGTCCATATGACCCAAAGCCATCCATAGGTTCAATACAATCCCTATCAAGATCCCAATAGCATTTTTTTATAGAAGTAGAAAAGAGCAATTCTAAAATTTATATGAAACCACTAAGGACCCTAAATTAGCATAGCACTTCTGAGAAAGAACAACAAAGTGAGAAGCATCACACTTCCTGATTTCATAGTATATTACAAGGTGATAGTAATCAAAACAATTTGATGCTAGCATAAAAACAGACACACAGACCAAGAGAACAGAATAGAAAGCCTAGAAATAAACCCTTGCATATATGGTCAACTAATCTTTGACAAGTGCACCAAGAATATGTAACGGGGAAATGATGGTCTCTTCAATGAATAGGGCCAGGAAAACTGAATAGTCACATGCAAAAGAATGAAATTGGATCCTTATCTTACACTGCATACAAAAATCAACTGAAAAAATGGGTTAAAGATCGAAACATAAGACAATGATACCATAAAATTCCTAGAAGAAAACATAGGAGAACAACTCCTTGAAATTGATCTTGGTGATGATTTTTTTGGATTTCATACCAAATACACAGGCAACAAAAGCAAAAATAAACAGGTGAGACTACATCAAACTACAAAGTTTCTACAGAGCAAATGAAACCATCAACAAACATGAAAAATCAATCCGTATGGAATTGAAGAAAATACCTGCAAACCACACATACTTAGGGGTTAATAGCCAAAGTATGTAAGAAACTCATACTCAATAGCAAAAAACCAAACAACCTAGTTATACAATGGGCAAAACACATAAATAAACATTTTCCAAAGTAATAACCAACAGGTATATGAAAAGGTGTTCAACGTCACTAAATATCAAAACCGCTATGAGATATCACCTTACACCTGTCAGGACAGCTATTATCAAAAAGTCAAAAGAAAACAAGTAGTGGTAATGATAGGGAGAAAAGACATCTCTTGTACACTGTTGGTGGCAATGTAAAACTGGCACAACCATTATGTAAAACATAACTACCATATGATCTAGCAATCCTATTTCTAAGTATATATCAAAAGGTAATAAAACTATCATCCCAAAGAGATACTTGCACTCCTGTGCTCATTGCAGCATTATTCACAGTAGCCATGATTTGGAAAAACCTCAATGTCTGTCAACAGATGGATGAAGAAAATGTGATTTTATACACACACACGCACACACAGGCATGCACGCATGCACATGCATGAATGTTATTCATCCTTAAAAGAGAGGGAAATCCTGCTGCTTATAACAACATGAATGAATCTGGAAAACATTATGCTAAGTCAACTAAGCCAGACACAGAAAGACAAATACTGCATAATTTCACTTGTGAGCAGAATCTGAAAACTAAAATCAAACTCATAGTAAAGAGAGTAGAATGGTGGTTACCTAGGCTAAGGGGATGGGGAAAAAAGAGAGATATCAGTCAAGGGTACAAATTTTCAGTTATTAGATAAGTTCTGGAGATCTAATGTACACCATGATGACCATAGCTAATAATAATACACTGTATAGTTGAAATTTCCTAAGTAAGTAGATCTCAAGTGTTCTCACATACATACAAGAAGAGTAATTGTGTGAGGTGATGGATACTATCATGATAGCGGTAATGACTTCACAATGTATACATTTATTAAAATACCATATTATATACCTTAAATATATACAATTTGTACTTTGTATTTGTACAAGTACAAACCTGGGGGGAAAGAGTGGAAAATTAAAAAAACAAGCATGGTCTTACATGAAATGATGATAATGTGGCCTACACTGAGAAGTAAAATTAAATCAAGTGTTTCAAGATTCCCAAATGTGTTATAGTTGTAATTTCATTATATGCAATTCCAACTATTTAAAAAAACTACTGTAGTACATCATGCATTATAATAACCAGTCTCTTGTTAATGGTCACTTATGTAGCTCTTTATACAGTATTTCTATAGATGATGCATATAGAATTACTGGGTCAAAGTGCTGAGAGTTTCTACTGAGAAATACTGACCAAATGCTGTATTAAAAGTCTGTGTCATGCTGCATGTATAAAAGGAGAGAGTAGTATGCTTAAGATTTGGACAAAACAAAAGTTTTGAATTTCAGCTAAGAATGAAAATTATGAAAATAAAAAGATGGACTGAAAAACAAATTAGATAGAGATGAAGAGATAATTAGTAAACTGGAAGGTAAAATGCTTGTGCATCAAAAGACACTGTAACAAGTGAGTGAAAAGGCAACACCTGGAATGGCAGAAAATATGTGCAAATCATGTATCTGAAAAGGGTCCAGAATCCAGACTAAATAAAGAACTACAAGAATAACAAAATGACAATGCAACTTAAAAATAGGCAAAGAAGAGGCGCCTGGGTGGCTCAGTCAGTTAAGCATTTGACTCTGTTTTGGTTCAGGTCATGATCTCAGGGTCATGGGATCGAGCCCCATATTGACTCTGCACTGGGCGTGGAGCCTATTTAGGATTCTCTCTCTCTCCTTGGTCTCTGTCCCTCCTGCCCCATCCCCCCACCCCCGCCAAAAAAAAAAAAAAGCCTTTAAAAATAGGCAAAAGACTTGAATAGACATTTCTCCAAAGAGAATATACAAATGGACAATAAGCACATGAAAAGTAAGTCAGCATCATTAATCAATACAGAAATGTAAATCAGGAGCACCTGGGTGGCTCAGTCAATTAAGCAGTTAAGCGTCTGACTTAGCTCAGGTCATGATCTTTCAGTTTGTGGGTTCAAGCCCCACATCGGGCTCTGGGCTGACAGCTCGGAGCCTGGAGCCTGCTTGGATTCTGTGTCTCCCTGTCTCTCTGCTCCTCCTCTGTTCATGTTCTGACTCTCTCTCTCTCTCTTAAAAATAAACATTTAAAAAAATTAAAAAAAAAGAAATGTAAATCAAAGCCATAATGATGTATCACTTTACACCCAGTAGAGTAGCTATTAAACACAAAAACAAGAACTAGACAACAAAAAAGTGTTGGTGAGGATGTAGAGAAATTAGTTAGAATTTTAATACATTGATGGTGGGAATATAAGATGGTACAGCTGCTGGGTAAAAGAGTTTGGCTGTTCCTTAAAAAGTTAAAGAGTAACACAGTCATCTCACTTCTGTATGTATACCCTAAAAGCAGTAAAAACAAGTTTTCAAGCAAAAAGATAAACATGAATGTTTATAGCAGCATTATTCACAAAAGCCAAAAAGTGGAAACAACTAAAATGTCATTAACTGGTGAATGGATAAACAAAATGTGGTATATTTATATAATCAAATATTATTTAGCAACAAAAAGAAGCCTGGCCTGATTCATGCTACAATACTGATAAAGCTTGAAAACATTACATTTTAGTGAAAAAGAAAACAGACACAAAAGGTCACATGCTGTAAGATTCCATTTATACGAAATGTTCGGAACAAGCAAATCCAGAGGAAAAAAAGTAGGCTATGTATGGTTGCCAGGGACTATAAGGAGGAAGGAATGGAGAGTGACTGCTTAATACATACAGGATTTCTTCTGGGGTGATGAATGTAATAATGGCTGTACGACACTGTAAAATGTATTAAAATCCAGGGAATTGTACATTTTTAAATGGTGAGTTTTACCTCAATAAAATAATTTTATGTATATATTTACCACTTATTCACATATTTTTTTAAATTTTTTTTTTCAACGTTTTTTATTCATTTTTGGGACAGAGAGAGACAGAGCATGAACGGGGGAGGGGCAGAGAGAGAGGGAGACACAGAATCGGAAACAGGCTCCAGGCTCCGAGCCATCAGCCCAGAGCCCGACGCGGGGCCCGAACTCACGGACCGCGAGATCGTGACCTGGCTGAAGTCGGACGCTTAACCGACTGCGCCATCCAGGCGCCCCCACATATTTATTCAAACCAGAAGCCATTGTTAATTTCTTCCTAACACACCCTTCACAACAAATGCATTAGAAGTTCTGCAGATTATCAACATCAGATTTTAAATCAGCTATGATCTTTCCACTTCTCCTACTATTACTATAGTCCAGATTACTATTATTTTCCCCAAAACTTATATTGGTAGGAATATAGGGTCTATTCCTTATCCTTGGAGCTTAGAAAATTTTACCAAGATTTAACTTTTTTATTCTCATTACTCTCTGGGTCTTTTCTTTTACTATGTTGACTAATTCTTCTCTTCCAACCATTTTTTTCTCTCTCTGAAACTGTGGTCTGATGGATACTGTACCCCCTAAACATATTTTTCAAGTCTTTTTCTTTCATAGATTTTTAATCTTTGGGCGTTCATGAGTAGGCTTGAGAATCGTTTATATGGAATTACAGTATTTTTTAGGTTTACAAAGAGTCATGCCATTAATGTAATTCCCTAATTGAGGAATCCTTTTGTTGAGAAAAATCATCATTAGATATTTTTGAAAGCAATATATCCAGAAGAATGTATTTGATTTAATGAAGCATCCCTCTTCACTTGAAATGTTCCAATATTAAAACTTGGCTGATAATTTTAGAATCTAATAATACTCCTTAAGGAATAATACTTCAATTAGTCCGGTCTGGATGCCCTAGTTTACTTTTCTGCTTAAAAATATTTTCCTCCATCTTCTCTGTCCTATAAATTGTGCTTGAACACATTGTAGCTATAGAGAAAAAACTAAAAATATGTTTCAAGTAAAGAAAAGTACTGGTAAGCATACACAGAATTTGACTGTATTAGTCAGTTTTTCTTGGGTAACTAGCAACCTTAAAATCTCAATAGTCTACAACATTTACTTTTCTCATGAATCTGCAGATTCAATGGGGGTCAGCTGATTTAGCTTGGGCTATCAGGTTCAGAACTACTCTGATGGGTCTTCAATACTGGGCCTACTCATTGAAGAGGCAGTGAATATGTGAGGCTGCTCATCTCATGATAAATTACAAGAGTGTAGGAGGCCAAGTCAAACCAAAGGAGCATATTTAAGATCCCTATTCACTGACATTCCACTCAGCCCTAGTTCAATGGGAACTGAAAAGTTGCATAGCAAAAGGAATGAATTTTTTTTTTTAATGTTTATTTATTTTTGAGACAGAGAGAGACAGAGCATGAACAGGTGAGGAGCAGAGACAGAGGGAGACACAGAATTGGAAGCAGGCTCCAGGCTCTGAGCTGTCAGCACAGAGCCCAACACGGGGCTCGAACTCACGGACCGTGAGATCATGACCTGAGCTGAAGTCGGACGCTTAACCGACCAAGCCACCCAGGCACCCCAAAAGGAATGAATTTTATAACGGGTAGGAAGTGAAATTGGGAATCCTGTTTACTAATGACATTTACTGGTAGTATTCCAAATACTCATCTTCATTTTCTACCTTTCTTTTTCCTACCACTTTTCCTGCTTCAATCAACCAAATAAAGTTACTGAAATAATGTGATAGAACTGTGGCAGAATAAAATAAACTGCTAATTTGACAGAAAAAATTCAGTTATGCTAGACACCTGGTGATTAAATATTCAAAAGCTGAACTAAAAAAGCACTAGAATATCAAGTATATGGATACTAAGGAAATGTTAGAAGTAATTATAACTTAATAAAAATTTCAATCATCACTAAGTCTTATATTTAATACAGATGATTATTAGATATTAAAGTTCAAGTTAATAAATTCTTTAGCCTAGGCCAATACTTATTCTAGAGAACAGCCTTCTAATTTTTCAAGTTACATGAATAACCACAAATAAAACATACATATCAAAAACCTCCAGCATGATACTTTGTTGAACTATACACACGATTTGTGAATTTTTCAGTTTACATATTATATTTCAATAAAAGTTTATTTTTAGGGGCACTTGGGTGGCTCAGTCGATTAAGTGTCTGACTCTTCATTTTGGCTCAGGTTGATCTCATGGTTTGTGAGATCAAGCTCCGCGTCAGGCTCTGCGCTAACAGCACAGAGCCTGCTTGGGATTCTCTCTCTCCCTCTCTCTCTGCCCCTCCCATTCTCATTCTCTCTCAAACTAAATAAATAAACTTAAAAAAAAGAAGTTTAAAGGTTTGTTTTTAAAAAGTACACAGAAAAACAAAACAAAACATAGCATGGTAATAAACTAGCCCTTAAGGTCAAAGGGCTTGTACGTATTTCAAGAACATAGGTGTTTGCCTAAATTACTCCAAACATCCTTTTAACTCAAGGCTTTTATCATTCTGTAACTTGGCAATATTTTCACAACAGATCCATATTATTAGGCAGGAAATAGGCATAAAGAAGTATAATAACTAGTACAGGATCATGTAGTCAGACACCAAAAGCTTCTAGAATAAAACAAGTGGGTTTAGGCAAACTCAAAGATTAAAGAGTCAATATATACAAAAATCAAGTGTCTTTGTACATACTAGCAACAAGAACTTGGAAAATAAACATTTTAAAAACCATACCACCCAAATAGCACCATTAGAAACATGAAATTAGGGGTGCCTGGGTGGCTCAGTCAGTTGAGCATCTGACTTTGGCTCAGGTCATGATCTTGCTGTTCCTGAGTTCAAGCTGCACATTGGGCACTGTGCTGACAGCTCAGAGCCTGAAGTCTGTTTCAGATTCTGTGTCTCCCTCTCTCTGCCCCTCCCCCACCCGTACTCTCTCTCTCTCTCTCTCAAAAATAAATAAACATTATAAAAAATTTTAATAATTAAAAAAGAGGGGCGCCTGGGTGGCTCAGTTGGTTAAGGGTCCAATTTCAGCTCAGGTCATGATCTCACGGTTTGTGAGTTCGAGCCCCGCATCAGGCTCTGCACTGACAGCTCAGAGCCTCAAGCCTGCTTGCAAATCTGTGTTTCCCTCTCCCACTTGCACTCTGTCTCTGTCTCTGTCTCAAAAATAAATAAACATTCAAAAAAAAAACCCATGAAGTTAATCAGGAATAAATCTAACAAAATAATATGATATTTGCATGCTAAAAACTATAAAACACTGATGAAAAAATCAAAGATCTAAATGGAGAGATATAATGTGTTCATGGATCTGAAGGTTCCCATCATTATGTCAATTCTCCTCAAAGTGAGAAAGAATGAAATATGGCCTTTTGTAGCAATGTGGATGGAACTGGAGAGTGTTATGCTAAGTGAAATAAGTCATACAGAGAAAGACAGATACTATGTTTTCACTCTTACCTGGATCCTGAGAAACTTAACAGAAGACCATGGGGAGGGGAAGGGAAAAAAAAAGTTAGAGAGGGAGGGAGCCAAACCATAAGAGACTCTTAAAAACTGAGAATAAACTGAGGGTTGATGGGGGGTGGAAGGGAGGGGAAAGTGGGTGATGGGCATTGAGGAGGGCACCTGTTGGGATGAGCACTGGGTGTTGTATGGAAACCAATTTGACAATAAATTGCATATTAAAAAAATAATAAAAAAATAAAACAATTTCAATGAAAATCCATCAAGTAGTAATTTAGTAGAAATCAACAAGCTGATTTTATTTATTTTTAACTTTATTTATCTGTTTAAAGATTTTATTTTTAAGTAATGTCTACACCCAACAGGATCCTCAAGTTCACAACCCCAAGATCAATGGTCACCTGCTCTACTAGCCTGAGCTAGCCAGGTACCCCTGATTTTAAACTTTATATGTAAAAATTAAAAAATAAAAAAGACAGACAAAACAATTTTGAGTAGAGAAAAGCAAACTCTGAAGTCTCGCAGTCCCTAATTTCAAGACTAACTGTAAAGTGACAGTAATCCAGTGAGTATGTGGTACTGGCCAAAGAATGTACACAAAATCAACAGTACAGACTACAGAGTCCCAAAAAAGACTCACACAGATATAGTCAAGTAATTTTTTTACTGTTTATTTATTTATCTTGAAAGAGAGAATCCTAAGTAGGCTCTGCACTATCACTGCAGAACCCAATGCCACCCTCAGTCTTACGACAATGAGATCATGACCTGAGCCAAAATCAAGACTCAGATGCTTAACCAACTGAGCCACTCAGGCACTCCTATTAAATTTTTGACAAAGGTATACAGGCAATCCAGTATTTAAAGGATAATCTTTTCAACAAATAGTTTTAGAACAAGTGGACATTCATATGCAAAAACAAATCTTGACCTAAACCTTCACCACATACAAAAATCAAGTTGAAATGAATCATAGACCTTAATGTAAAACCCAAAACTATAAAACTTTTAGAATAAAACCTGGTGAACTTGTGTCAGGCAAAGATTTATTACAATGGACCCAAAAAAGATGAACTATAAAAAGTGGTAAGTTGGAACTCATAAATGTTTAAAATATCTACTCTTCAAAAGGCACTTAGAAAATTAAAAACCCAGTACCAACTGAGAGAATACATTTGCAAAACCCATATATGATGAAGGACTGGTTTTAGAATATAGGTAGAAGTCTTTTAACTCAATAACAAGAAACAACTCCAATTCAAAAAAAATTGGCAAAAGATCTAAACAGACACTTCATTAAGACATATAGATGTCTGACACACACATGAAAAGATGCTCAATGTCACTGATCACCAGGGAAATGCAAATCAGGGGATGTCACTACACACCTCGTGAAATGGCTAAAATTAAAAAACAAAATGCTGACAAACCAAGTGCTGGGAAGAACGAACTCAAAATCTTATATACCATTAGTGAGAATACAAAATGGTATACAACACTAGGTTGTTGGTAGTTTAAATATAAATTTGGTAGTTTAAATATAAACTTAACATACAACTCAGGAATCCAATACCTAGAAATCTACCCAGAAGAAATGAAGACACATTGACCCCCCACCACCCTCACCACAAACACACAATTAGATTTATTCATAATTTTCAAAAATGGGAAACTATCCAAATGTCCATCAACTGGTGAATAGATCAACAAAATTGTAGGATATACATATAATGGAACGTTACTCAGCAATAAAACAGAATAAACTACTCACATATACAAAAATACAAAAAAAAAAAACCCAAAAAATAGATGAAACTCAAATGCATTAAAGCATAAGAAGCCACAGTCAAAAGGCTACATACTATATGGTTTCATCTATAGAATTAAGTATACTGTAGTAACAGAATACAGATCAAAGAGTTGGCAGGGATTGGGGTGGGGGAAAGGGACTGACCGATTATAAAAGGGTATGTTGAAACTTTTACATAATGATGGAAATGATCTATATTTGATCTTAGTGATAGTTACATGACCATATATGTTTGCAAAATTTCTTGGTACTATATATTTAAGAGGCATAAATTTTACCATATATAAATTAAACTTCAATAAGCTGACTTTAAAAAACCCTACAATACTTTGTGATAATATATTGACTGTATAGTTATGATTTGTAAACTTTTCTGATTGCATATTTTATTTCACTAAGGACTATCTTAAAAACATTTTTTTTAATGTTTGTTTATTTTTGAGAGAAAGAGAGACAGAGTGCAAGTGGGAGAGGGGCAGAGAGAGAGGGAGACAAAGAATCGGAAGCAGGCTCCAGGCTCCGAGCTGTCAGCACAGTGTCCAATACGGGCCTCAAACTCATGAACTGTGAGATCATGACCTAAGCCAAAGTTGGATGCTCAACCAACTGAGCCACCCAGGTGTGCCACTAAAGACTATTTTTTTAAGTATATAGAAAAAATAAGAGCATAGGTGATAAAGTGGCCCCTACAACAAGTGTAGGCATGTGAAACACGACATAGTTAATGCATAATTTGTCACAGTGCTTTCATATATTTCTAAAGCAAAGGGATTTGGCCTAAATTTTTCCTAATAATTTAAACCTTGGCAAGGTTTAAAGCAAGATTTTTATCACTCTGAGTCTGCAACATTCTCACAAGTTCCTGTATTAATCACAAACAAGGCAGAGGAAGTTTAATAGCTAATACAGGATCACACAGTCAGTCAGTACCAGAAGACAATTAGAACTGAAAATCCTTACCATATTCTTTAAGGCCCCCTACAACCTGGCCCCACCTACTTAATTCTCTGATGCCATCATTTTTCACTTTTCCCCTCAATTCAAAATGCTTCCATCACATCTGCCTTTCTTCCAGTTCCTTGATCTGGCCAAATTTATTCTCAACTTCAGGCTTTTGTCTTCTTCTGCCTAAAATGCTTAGTCCAGGTACCCCTGCAAAGCTGGCTTTCCTCTGTTTTAAAAGGTTCTGGCTCAAATGTTCCCTCCTCAGAGAGGCCTACCAGGACTAACCTAAAGTTACCATTCACTCTTTTCCCCACTTCTCATTCTCTGTCACCCAATCCTATTTTATTTTCTTGATGGCACTTATCACAACCTGAAATTACCTGGTTCTTTTATTTGTCTCGCTTCTCTACAATGAAAGCTCATAACAGTAGAAATGTTCTCTGGTTTATTTATTGCTCCTGCCCCTTGGCATAATTGAGACTTGGATACTGGGGTAGCCCTTGGTTGGGCAGAGGTGGCAGAGCTGACTCAGGCTCCCAATCTTCTTTGGGGGTGTGGCTCTGGACTTTCCATCTGCCTGGAATGCTCTGCCCTATGGTCTTTTTTCAGTGTTTTCTTACCATCCTGATCTTAGTACAGAAAGAACATCTCTCCTTACAGAGGCTTTAATGCACTGGCTAGGATCTCTAGGCACAGTTGAAGAAAAGAAGTGATAGGAGATATCAGAGAGGGAACGCTTTCAGCTTTTCACTACACTGTCTGCATAAATGAGATGCAAATAAAAGGGAATCTTAATGAGATAAACTGTATGAATGTAATCTACGTGGAAAAGACTTCAGAAGGAGCACTAATCTTATTTTGCAGGAGAAATCATAAAGGAGAAACAAATCACAAATGTAAGAATTCTAAGAAAGCCTTCAGTAACCATTATACTCTTCAGAGACATGGGGGAATTAAAATGAAGAGAAACCCTTCAAATAATTTCAGAGCAGGAAAGCGTCCAGTGTGTAGTCATCCCCCAAATATACATGAGATTTTACTGGAGACAAACTTTATTAATGTAAACAGTGTGGAAAATTCTTCAGAAACATCTCTAGACTTGTGATGCACAAGAGAATACACATTGGGCAGAAACTCCATGAACATAAAGACTATGAGAAAGCCTTCAACAGGATCACTCATTTTACTTCTTACCAAAGCATCCACGCTGGGAAGAAACTCTATAAGCACAAACGACTGAGAAAAAGCTTTCAGTAGAAACAGTAAGCTCACAATGCCTATGTGAACACACCCAGGGAAGAAACACAATGACTGTGATGAATTCAGGAAAGCTTTCTACAGAAACTTTAAACTTACCCAACACATATAAATACATCCTGGGAAGAAAGTCAACGAATGCAATGACTGTGAAAATGTTTTCAGGAGTCACTCATCCCATGGGAAAAATGTGAACACACTTACAGAAGAGAAGGCTTATATATATAATGAATGTGGGAAAGGCTTCAATGATCCCTCTTGCCTTTAAAGACATAATTCATACTGGAAAGAAATCCATGAATATATACCATGTAGGAAAGCCTTCAGCCCAAAATTTTCTCTTGTTCTACATAAGAGAATACAAGGAAATAAATCATATGAGTGTTTTACAAGTATCAGTATGATTACATATTTGAAAAACATGATTAGGTTCCAGTTCCAGGAAAGATGGAATAAGCATATTCCACCTTTACTCTCCCATTGAATGCCAAGTTTAAACCCTTGAAAGAATGCAGAGAGCTCATTTCCAGCTTCCTAACAGGGTGGGGGAAAAACAACAACTGAGAAGCACTGGTGAAGTTCAGGGTATATGGGCACACAGGCTTATTGACCTAATTCTAGGTCTACAGAGCACCTTCCCCTCCCTGACACCTTACAATTACATTACTATTTACCACAGCTTATTTTATGCAGTATGTCATGCCTACTTTTCAGCAGAAACTTATAAGGCACACTAAAAGGCAAAAACATACAATCTGAAGAGACAGAACATGCATCAGAACCAGACACAGGTATGGCAGGGATGTTGGAATTATCAGACTATGAATTTTAAAAATGAAATACTTAGATATAACTCTAACAACATATGTACAAGAACTATATAAGGGAAACTACAAGACTCTGATGAAAGTAATCAAAGATCTAAATAGATGGAAAGATATTCCATGTTCATGGATAGGATTCCATGTTCATCCATGTTGCCAAAATGTCAGTTTTTCCCAAATTGATCTGACAGAATCAATGTCATCCCAATAAAATCCCAGGAAGTTACTTTGCTGACATTGACAAACTGCAGCTAAAGTTTATTTGGAATGGCAAAAGACCCAAAAAGTCAACTCAATATTTGAAGGAGAAGAACAAAGCCAGGGAACAGACACTGAACTTCAAAATTTCCTATAAAGCTATTAGGAATCAAGGCAGTGTCATAGTGGTGAAAGAACAAATAGATTAATGTAACAAAATGGAGAATCCAGAAACAGACTCACATAACTATAGTCAACTGATCATTGACAAAGGAGTAAAGGCAGCATTGGAGAAAAGATAGTATTTTCAACAAATGGTACTAGGAGGACTGGACATCCACATTCAAAAAAATGAACCTAGACACAGACCTTACACCCTACACAAAAAATGAACTCAAAATAGATTATATACCTAAATATATACCTAAATATAAATGCAAAACTATAAAACTCCTAGAGGATAACACAGGAGAAAATCTAGATGACCCTGGGTATGGCAGTGACTTTTTAGATACAACCCCAAAGGCATGATCCATAAAAGACATAATAAGCTAGACTCGTTAAAATTTAAAACTTTGGCTCTGGTGGGGCACCAGGGTGGCTCAGGCAGTTGAGCACCTGATTCTGCAAAAGACAAATGTAATACAGGACAGTTATCTAAAATATACAAGCTCAAAAACAAGAATATGGAAACCACAGTTAAAAAAAAAAAAAAGATCTGAACAGGCATCTCACTGAAGAATAGATGAAGAATATCTGGCGAAGAAACATGAAAAGATGTTCAACATTATATGTCATTAAAGAATTACTAATTAAACCACCACACACCTATTAAAATGGCCAAATTCCAAAACACTGACAACATCAAATGCTGACATGGATGTGGAGCAACAGGAACTCTCATTCACTGCTGGTGAGAATGCAAAATGGGAGAGCCACTTTGGAAGACAGTGTGGCAGTTTCTTACAAAACTAAACATACACGAATCTTCTGATTCAGCAATTGTGCTCCTTGGTACATACCCAAATGAGTCAAATATATATTCTCACAAAAACCTGTACATGGTTGTTTATAGCAGCTTTATTCATAATTGTCAAAACTTGGAAACAACCAAGACATCCTTCAGTTTATGAATGGATAAACTGTGGTAGATCCAGGCAATAGAATATCTTTCAGTACCAAGAAGAAATGAGCTATCAAGTCATGAGAAGATACTGGGGCACCTTGAATGCACACTACTAAGTGAAAGAAGCTAACTGGAAAAGGGTCCATACTATATGATTCTGACTTTTCCACTCAGGAAAAGGCAAAAGTATAGAAACGCTAAAAAGATTAGTGGTTTCCAGGGATTAGGGGGAGGGAGGGATGAACAGCCGGAGCATAGGGGATTTTTAGGGCAGTGAAACTATAATACTATAATGGTGGACACATGTTATAAAAATGTCAAAACCCACTGAATGTACAACATCAAGAGTAAACCCTACTGTAAACTGTGGACTTTAGGTGATAATGATATATCAAGGTAGGTTCGTCTTTTAGAACAAATGTACCAGTCTGGTGAGGGATGTTGATAATGGACAAGGCTATGTATATGTGGGTCCAAGAGGCATCTGGGAACTATGTACTTTCTACTCAGTTTTGGTGTGAACCTAAAACTACTCTAAAACATAAAATTTAGTTTTAGAGATTTTAAATGCACAAACATAAAAAACAAACATAAAGGTTGCATAGAATAGCTATCTGAGGACTCCGAAAATTAACAGTACCTGGCAGATTGGGAAAGGAGTACCAAGTATGAACTTTCATTGAAGTGGTGATGAGTTTACCATGTTTTTTTCTTCCTCAGGTACTGCCTGACCTGGACACTCAAAACTCAGAAGTGTATATATACCAGGTAAGAAAAAGCTCCAAGAAAATCCCTCCCTTGTTGGTGAGGAGCAGGAAAGAGGGCCTTTATTGGTCTCAGAAACCAGGGAAATCCCTTTTCCCCCTTATCTTCTATCCCAGTGTCCAGGCAATTCTATGTCAGAAGCAGCACAGAGATGGTAGTAGTGAGTGGGCAGGTACCTAAAACCCTGGGAAAATGGAACCCTTTTCTCTGACCCCAAGAATTGTGATCCCAAGAGTATAATTTACCCCAAAGGGTAAATCATCCCTGCTTTCCTGCTCTCCCTCTGTCCTTTTATCACTTGATTTAGATATAAACAGTTACAGCAATCTAACAGCACAATGGAAAAAATTGAGTCTGTTTCTTAGCAAGAGTGCTGGGAAAGGAGGGAGCTGGAAATTGTAAGACTGGGGTGAGAAGGGATATCAAGAAAACAATCCCATCGAGTTGTGTATGAACTTCTGGACTCAGAGCTCTGTGTGCATGGATCTGACCCTAAAAGACATACCATAGGCTTTGAGGACAGAGCAACAAGATGTACCACTACAATGATCCCAGAATGGACACTGGGTCACATACATGGGACCTATCTAAATAGCACTGCAAATACTTAGAAAACCAAACTGACAATGGGGCAGGTAGGAGGGCAGGTAGGAAACTGTGTCCTGAATATTTCCTGGACATCTGGCCATTGACCACACAAAAAAATCAACCTTCTCCTTAGGATTTAAGTAAAACCCATGGTATCATATATAATATTCAAAATGTTCAGAATATAATCCAAATTATATGTCATATGAAGAAACAGGAAAATCTCAACATGAGAAAAAAAAAAGTTCATAAACAAAAGCATTCCTGACATTACACAGATGTTAGAATTAAAAAACACAGATGTTAGAATTAAAGACCTTATGCAACTATTACAACAATGCTTCAATAAGTAAAGGCAAACATTCTTGAAATGAACATAGATAGTCTCAAATCTGGTATATATTTTACACATTCAACACATCTCCCTTCAAACCAGCCACACTTCAAGTATTCAATAGGCACATGTGGCCAATGACTACTGTACTGGATAGTGAAGTACTAGACCTATATCCAGAAATAAGTTTAATCCATCTCTAGAATATATGGTAAAAGTGATCCAATCACTAAACACTGGAAAGATTCAAGGGTGATGACTCTTCCCACATCCCCATTCAACCTACCTGTATGGTCTGTGCAGAAGACAGACAAATCTTGGAGAATACCAGTGTATTTCTATAACTTACTCAGGTTGTGACTCCCAGTGCTACTACTATTCTAGATGTGGTTTTGTTGCTAAAGCAAATCAACATATCCCTGATATCTGGTTTGCAGTTCTTGACCAGAGAATGAGATAATCAGCAACAGTATGCATTCAGGTGTTAGAGTCAGCTATATATTTTCACTCTCCAACCTCCTATTAATTCTCCTAGTCTAGATAATAATCTTAACTATCCCTCCATTTTATAGGACACCTTTGCTGGTCTACTATACTGATAATTTCATGATGATTAAGCATGAACAGGAAGCAG